>NW_028270170.1:45125538-46584493 GCF_037043375.1 Chiloscyllium plagiosum | reverse complement strand
AGAGAGGGCGAGAGAGAGAGAGGGCGAGAGAGAGAGAGGGCGAGAGAGAGAGATGGCGAGAGAGAGAGATGGCGAGAGAGAGAGATGGCGAGAGAGAGAGATGGCGAGAGAGAGAGATGGCGAGAGAGAGAGATGGCGAGAGAGAGAGATGGCGAGAGAGAGAGATGGCGAGAGAGAGAGATGGCGAGAGAGAGAGATGGCGAGAGAGAGAGATGGCGAGAGAGAGAGATGGCGAGAGAGAGAGATGGCGAGAGAGAGTGATGGCGAGAGAGAGTGATGGCGAGAGAGAGTGATGGCGAGAGAGAGTGATGGCGAGAGAGAGTGATGGCGAGAGAGTGATGGCGAGATGGCGAGAGAGTGATGGCGAGAGAGTGATGGCGAGAGAGTGATGGCGAGAGAGTGATGGCGAGAGAGTGATGGCGAGAGAGTGATGGCGAGAGAGGACCAAGCACAGAGAAAATGGGCCAAAAGACTTCCTTCAGTACTGTAACTGTTCTGAGATTCTACAATACAGGTGAATGACCTGGCAAATGCAAGAGCCTCTTACCAAGCGACAGCCTCCATTCCACATCTCCTGAGGATTGAAGTTGGAAGAATGTATCCTCGAACCCAATGGATAAACCTTGGACAGCTGTAATGTGTTGTGAAGGACAAAACTGGGCCCTGAAAGGAGAAGGACATCCAAACAATTCTTAGATACTCATTGGGCAAGACAAACTGGTTATCATCCTGAATTATGGAATAGCTTCAGCTTGTGAGACCTGGCACAGTTCCTCACAAATACAGCATTGTGGGGAAGTGTGACTAATGCAGATTCTGCAGCTTTAATTATTAGATTGACTTTCTGACATGACTCCCAGCTATGATGTTTGTTCAAACTGCAATTTGGGAGCAGGGGTCACTCTGGAAGTCAGTGCTTTAGCAGTAAATCCCCAAATCCAACAGCAGACTCCATCAGTTTTTACAATAACAAGAAGAAAGTTCACTGGAGTATTGACCAGACGTGTGGAGGATCAAGAATAGCAGGGGCTAGCAGTATAAGACAGTCACTGAGCATTCAATGGGGAATTCAGAGAAAGCTTGTGGTTGAGAATAATTGTACAACTGTATTTAACAGGAAGCTGGGTGTTGGGAAGACAGAGGTACTGTTCCAAAGAAGAATTGGACTTGAAACATTACTCTGCTTCTCTCTCTACAGATGCTGCTAATTTAACCTGCTTAACTGGCCCAAGTTTCTCTCAGTAAACAATGGCGGACAGATCAGAAAGAGAAATCTCATGGAAGGTATTGGGTGTGAGAGGTGGCAGAGATGAACTGATGAGGGAGTTGCAGAAGCAGACAGGTCAGGCAGATAGAGCCATGGATGGGGAGTGGGGAGGTTAACTCCATTTGCTTCGTGCTGTTTTACTCCACCAACTGTTCGGAAGGCAAATCAGGCAGGACTTATGCATGTAATGACACGGTCCTGGGGGGTGTTGCTGAACAAAGAGACCTTGGAGTGCAGGTTCATAGCTCCTAGAAAGTGGAGTCGCAGGTAGATAGGATAGCAGAGAAGGCATTTGGTATGGTTTCCTTTATTGGTTAGAGCATTGAGTATAGGAGGTAGGAGGTCATATTACAGCTGCGCAGGACATTGGTTCAGCCACTTTTGGAATGTTGTGTGCAATTCTACCTTCTTATCGCAAGGATGTTGTGAAACTTGAAAAAAGTCAGAAAATACTTACAAAGATGTTGCCAAGGTTGGAGGATTTGAGCTTTAGGGAGAGGCTGAATAGACTGGGGCTATTTTCCCCTGGAACGTCGGAGGCTGAGGGTGACCTTGTAGAGGTTTATAAAATCATGAGGGGCATGGATATGGTATGTAGACAAGGTCTTTTCCCTGGGGTGGGGGAGTCTAAACCTAGAGGACATAGGTTTAGGGCGAGAGGGGAAAGATTTGAAAGGGGCCTAAGGGGCAACTTTTTCCACACAGAGGGTGGTGCGTGTATGGAATGAGCTGCCAGAAGAGGTTTTGGAGGCTGGTACAGTTACAGCATTTAAAAGGCATCTGGATGGTATGTGAATAGGAAAGGTTTGGAGGGATATGGGCCAAATGCTGGAAAATAGGACTAGGTTAATTCAGGATATCTGGTCAGCGTGGACAAGTTGGATTGAAGGGTCTATTTCCCTGCTGTACAGCTCCATGATTCTAAGGCAAAACCCATAAAGATAGAGAAAGACACTCTCTGGGATGTCTAGGTTCTGAGCCGGATTCCTGACCAAACTTTTGATGTGCGGTTCTGAAAATAAACATCTTATCCTGGGGACTAGTGAGAAAAAAGCATGAATTAGCCCTGACAGAAGAACTAAGTCCAAGGGCTTAGGGAAGTTGGCACATCGCCGGTCAGAAACACCCAAACAAAAAACACCCACCCCTCAATTACAATTGGGGGACACCCTTGTGGATTTCAGAAACTCCATGGCTACTGCTGTAACTCCAAACAAAGCTAGAGTTTTTGGGAGACCCTTCCTGGTTTTGTCAACACAAATGTTTTCTCTTCTCTGTAACCTCTCCCTGTGCTAAGTGCCATTTTCCATGAACATTTGGTGCTTGGTTGGATAGTACTGCTGCTGTTTGGCTGGTTACCCAGAGGGTGTTGTATGACTCACTCTCTGGTACTGCCCAGGCCATCTGTATATCTGCACTGGATGGAGCAGGTAATAGGCTCCCCACTACTCCCTCCTCCAGTGTGCTACTTTACATCAAGCCTGTTTCACCATCACTTTGAAGAGAATGTGTTCATTACCCAGGACATAGAGCATGTCACCAGCTACCACGGCATTGTGTGAGGGAGTACCAGCTGTCCATGTCTGTTGTGGTGCTTTATGGCACCTCTACCTGCTGAGGAATCCTGGAATATTTCCTCAAAGAAATCGATCCAATGTTTAGTTTATCATTCTTTGAGAGTTGGACAACAAACAAACATCAAACACAACTCAGTCCACAGGGGCAAAGCCGCTGAGGGGATCCATGGCAGGTTAATATGATCATTATTCCCTAATCACTCAGAATCATTGTATCCCCACAGTGTGGGAGCAAGCCATTCGGCCCATCGAGTCCACACTGACTCTCCAAAGAGCATCCCACCCAGAGCCACATCCCCACTACCCTATAGCCCTGCATTTCCCACAGCCAATCTATCCTAACCTGCACATCTTTGGATTGTGGAAGGAATCCAGAGCACCTGGAGGAAACCCACGCAGACATGGGGACAACGTCTGTGTGAGTTTGCACAGTCGCCCGAGGCTGGAATCGAACCTGGGTCCCTGGTGCTGCAAGACAGCAGTGCTAACCACCGAAACATCACGCGCCATGAGGAAGAGACAGAGGAATTGAGCTACTGAAAGGGGTTCTGCATGAGGATAACTCACACTTCAATCATCTGCAGCCCAGTTCCTCAACCTGCTGCAGTGGCTGGAACACTCTCAAACCCACCTTTCAATTTAAAGTTAGGCAACTCTGAAATTTGACTCCCATCCATAATCCTTTAACCACTGCTGTGTTCCGGAGCAGCTGACTATAATATTTATACCTAGCTGCTGACATGTCGACAGCTCCCAATGACCCCGTTGAAAAATGTAACAGGGGGGTTTACTAGTTCACCCCAGAAAGTGAGACAGGAGGGCTCACCATTCTCAGCAATCAGTTTCTTGGCCTTGGTTTCAGAGAATGAGGATGTTTCGTGGGCTGCTTGCTTGCTCCAAGTCTGCTCTAAGCTCTGGAAGTGAGTGCTTTGGCAGTAAATCACCAAGTCCGAAAGCTCACTGGTCAGTTTCTGAAAAACCAAAAAGAAAGTTCACTGGAGTAGTGACCAGACGTGTGGAGAATCAAGAACAACAGGGGCCAGCAGTATTAGAGAGTCGCTGAGCATTCCAATGGGGAAGTCAGAGAAAGCTTGTGAGAATGTGGCACAGGGAGTGGTTGAGATTAATTGTACAACTGTATTCAACAGGAAGCTGGATGCTGGGAAGACAGAGATACAGTTCCAAAGAAGAATTACATTGGACCCAACTCTGTTTCTCTCTCCACAGATGCTGCAAGACCTGCTGAGTTTCTCCAGCATTTTTCTCTTTATTTTAGATTTCCAGCATCTGCAGTATTTGGCTTCTCAGCATGGTTAGTCTAGTTCCCCAGATGCCCAGCTTAATGATCTGGTTTCAAGTCCCATAATAGCGGCTGGTGGAATTTAGTTAATTAACTTCATTAACAAATTAATATATTTTGGGGAGTTGTCTCTTTCTGCTAGTTTCAGCAAGAGTTACCAATAATTCAACATTAACTGACGTAAAACTCATCTGGTTCACTAATATCCTATAGGGGAGGAAAGCTACTGTTCTTAGCTGGTCTGGCCTCCATGTGACTCCAGACCCACAGCAATGTGATTGCTTCTCAACTGCTGTCTGAAATGGCACAGCAAAACATTCAGTTCAAAAGGAATTAGAAATGGGTGACAAATTCTCACCTTGCCCACATTCAGTGATAGAATAAGAGTGTGGTGCTGGAAAAGCACAGCAGGTCAGGCAGCATCAGAGGAGCAGGAAAATCAACGTTTTGTGCATAAGCCCTTCATCAGCCCCTCATTCCTCATCAAGGGCTAATCCCCAAAATGTTGATTCTCCTGCTCCTCGGATGCTGCCTGACCAGCTGTGCTTTTCAAGCACCACACTCTCGACTCTGATCTCCAGCATCTGTAGTCCTCACTTTCTCCTAGAATAAAACAACAACAGAGAAAGGAATAGAAGACTATCTCAAGGGCAAGGTTACTCAACATTAAGGGCGTCTGATGGGAAATTTAAATATTACTACACACCATTGGACCCAAATGGCCTGTTTCTCTGTGGTAACCTAATGTTTACAAGTTGTGACCCAGTCAATGATACAGAAATGAAAATATGGACATGATTTGAAGAGCATGTGCTTTCACCAACATCCCACCCCCAACTCCCATTGCCCAGCCCTGAATTAAGGTGTTCCCTAGCGTTCCAATCTCGGAGTTTTGTCAGTCAAACTCTGTCAACTGGAAGAGATTGTCTCTGCTGTTTCACCCAGAGTCAGCAATTCTACACAAGACTGTACGATTCCACTGGTGAACAAGTGAAACCTTACTGACCTATAGAAGTGTTATACCACAGAGAGAGGCTATTCAGCCCATCATGTCCATTCCCACTTACCAGCATCTGGTCCATAGCCTCGCAGATTACATCGCGTTGGGGCAGATCCAGATTGCTTTTAAATGAGTTGAGTTTCTGTCTGAACCACCAGATTGTGGCCAGTGAATTATAGATATCCAGCAACCCTCTGGGTGAATATCAGAGGGAAGAAGCCCCCTCTCATTCTTTCAGCTACCCTCTGGGTGAAGACATTGTTTAACATACTCTCTCTAATTCTCTCCAAATCACCTGAAAATCCTTACCCCTGCTAATTGATCGTTCCCCTAGTCATGTATCCTATATTTTCTTCTCCACAGTCTACCATATGGGACCTTATCAAATGCTTTCCCACACTCTGTATAGACAACATTCATTGCATTAAGTTAGTAAGATACAAGCTTTCCTTCCCAAAATAATGATGACTATCCCTGATTAAACTGTGCTTCTCCAAGTCAGCTATTACGAGGGGGCATAGCTTTAAATTAAGGGGTGGTAGGTATAGGACAGATATTAGGGGTAGATTCTTTACTCAGCGAGTCGTGAGTTCATGGAATGCCCTGCCAGTAGCAGTGGTGGACTCTCCCTCTTTATGGGCATTTAAATGGGTATTGGATAGGCATATGGAGGATAGTGGGCTAGTAGGTTAGGTGGGCTTGGATCGGCGCAACATCGAGGGCCAAAGGGCCTGGACTGCGCTGTATTCTTCTATGTTCCATGTTTCTATGTAACAGTTAATCCTATCTCACAATATTGGTTGCAGTAATTTGCCCATCATTGAGGTCAGACTGATCGACTTATAATTATTTATCCAAATTCTTGTATCCTTTTTGGATAAAGTTACAATGTTTGCAGACTTCCAATCCTTTGGTACCTTACCTGTAGCCAAAGAGGATTGAAAAATGATCTTCAAATCATCTGCTATTTCCTCCCTGGCTTCAGTTAAACAGCCTCGGATAAATTCATCTGGATCAGAGTGATTTATCCACCTTCAAGGTGGTCAATCCTGATTAGAGTGGTGCTGGAAAAGCACAGCAGGTCAGGCAGCATCCGAGGAGCAGGAGGATTGACGTTTCGGGCAAAAGCCCTTCATCAGGAATAGAGGCAGAGTGCCTGCAGGGTGGAGAGATAAATTAGTTCATTTATCTCTCCATCCTGGAGGCTCCCTGCCTCTATTCCTGATGAAGGGCTTTTGCCCGAAACGTCAATCTTCCTGCTCCTTGGATGCTGCCTGACCTGCTGTGCTTTTCCAGCACCACTCTAATCTAGACTCTGGTTTCCAGCATTTGCAGTCATTGTTTTTACCATAACCATATATGCTGTGGCTTTTCAGGTGTTCATCTGTATAGCTTTTAAATATCCTCCACATTCCAGCCTCTACCATTCTTCTTATTATGTTTATTTTGTGTAACATTTAACATTCCTGTTCTTTAACCGGAATGCCGATGTCTTGCTCTCCTTTGTGAAGACAGACACAAAGGGCTCACTTTGAAGATTTCCCAGCACACACCCTTTACTGTACATCTCTTTCCTGTATAATCCTCTTGCTCCTGATGATCTAATAAAACAGAACTTTTAATCTTTTCACATGTCCTTTCTTTGCTTCTCTAAATTCTTTTTTCACTTTACTCGTGTAAAGTCCATAGTCCAACTTCCTAAAATGTTACTTATTTTGAGATGGTCATAAGCTGTATTTTTCTGCTTTATTTCACCCTGTATGTTTCTGACAACCATGAAACTCTAGATTCTGCAGTATCACCCCTCTTATTTATCAGGACCTCCTGCACTGTGCTGGTCGAATCTCACTTTGAAATCATCCACAGTATTTCCTTCCAGTTGCTTTAAATAGTTGACTTTTACCAAATAATTTCTCAGCTTTGTAAACTTTGCCCCTCCTCCCCCAAAATTAGAACTCTTACTCCTGCTGCAACCTTCGCCCTTTCCATTATGATACTGAATCTAACTGCATTATGATCACTATCTCCAAAATGAACATCCATTGCCACTTCATTCACCTGCCCAGCTTACCTTTCTACGACTGTGTCCAGAGTCTTGCTTCTCTTGTTTGGCTTGTTATGTGCTAGCTTACAGATGTTCTCTTGAATTCAAGGCTCTTATTTGCCTTTCACACTGTTTATGTCCCAGTCAATATTTTGGCTAATCAAGTCCCCCAACATTATTGTCCTATTGTTTTCACACTCAAAAATCTACCTATTTGCACTTTTAACTCTCTCCACTATTTAACACACGCCCAGCAGGATGACTGGTTTCTGAGCTCAATCCGTACAGCCTCATTCCGTGCTTCAGTTGGTATGACATCCCTGCTACAGATATGGTTGACTATTTTACCAGTAATGCTACTCCCCAACTTGTTTTCTAACCTGCCAAAAAACTACATCCAGAGATGGAACTACTCTGGTAAGTTTTGAGAAGATTTGTAGCCCAGGTGAAGGTTCTGGATGTAGGTTTGCTCACTGAGCTTCACCTAGAGGCCCACTGAAGATGTTACCTAGTAGGGTGATGAAAATAAACCTTCCAGCTCAGCCGGCAAACCTACATCTATGAAACTGCTCTCCTTGCCCCACTTTAAGCTAAATTCTAACAATAGCAGCAATACCATGCTGCTGTGCATCTACCTGTACTCTCAACTCATTGGCTTTACTTGCTATACTCCTTGCATTTATTATATCCACACACATTTTAAGACAGGTAATTTTCTGTGCTGTACATTTTTCAATATCCACTTCCTCTGTCTTTCAGAATCACTCATTCAAGTTTCTGCATTCCACTCCCCGCTCCAAATTTGTCCTCAGGTTCCCTTCCCCTTTATCAATCTAGTTTCATCCCTTCAGAGTAGCAGCAGCAGCAGCAGCACGAAATCGCCCTGCAGGCAGATGTATCCTGGGTCTGTTCAAGTGCAGACCACCCGCCTTGTACAGGTCCTATAGTCTCCAAATGTTTCTGATTCCTACCCTCCTACACCAGTTTTCCAGCCAATGTGTTCAACCACTCAAGCTTCCTATTTCTATGCTCACAAAAATGTAGAATCGGGAGTAATCTGGGAATGCCTGCCTTTCTGACTCCTAATTAGCTCCCTGAAGTTTGCTTCTAGGAACTTATCCCTTTCCTAGCTAAGTCACTGGTGCTAGTGTGAGCTCATCACCTTTCCCCAGAAGAATGTCTTGCAGTTGTTTAGCAACATCCTGTATCAGGGCGGTAACATACTGTCCTGGAGTCACACTGATGGCCAAAGAGATGCCTGTCTGATCCCCTAACAATGGAATCCCCCCTTCATTACTACACATTGATCCTTCTCCCTCCATCCCCAGTCAGTGGAATTGGCCCTGGTGCCCCTCCCCACTGATTCAACTACACTCTGCTTGAGGAACTAGTCTCCAAACTGGAATACCAATCAGCAAGCACTTGGGAGGATCCCCGCACTGCCTGCCTGGTTCTCTCAAACCATCCAACAGTCACACATACACTCTGGCTGCCTACATACTTCTAATCTGTGGTGTGGTCCCCTCCATAAATGTCCTGTCCACATAGTCCTCTGTCTCATGGAGAGAGCACAGTAACCCTAGCTGCTGTCCAAGCTCCAGAGGCCACACCTGTCCAGCCGAGAACCACAGCACTCTTCTGAGTGGGCAGCCAAGGTTCATGTGGGTGGAATGTTCTTTACAGCCAATCACAGCTCTGGTACATTTAGAACTATAATAGCCATTTTAGGACAGGGTGGTTAGGCAAATCAAACATACCATCCACAGCAAAGAGCAAAGGAAGTCTTGGTGAGGTCAGTTTCAAATATTCCTGTGGGTCCAAGGGGAGTAGGCATTCATCTGGCAGTTTGGTCTTTTACCCTTCTGGGGCAGCAGAGTGGTGAGCACTACTGCCTCAGTGCCAGGGACCCAGGTTCGATTCCAGCCTCGGGCAACTGTCTTTGTGGTGTTTGCATATTCTCCCCGTGTCTGTGTGCGGTTTCCTCCGGGTGCTCCGGTTTCCTCCCACAGCCCCAAGATTAGAGTGGAATGGCCATGGCTAATACAGGGTTATGGGGATGGAGTGGATCTGTGTGGGTTACTCTTCGGAGGGTTGGTGCAGACTCGATGGGCAGAATGGCGTCCATCTGCCTGTAGGGATTCTATGATTCTGTGGATGTTTGTTGAAAGATTGTTGGTTTGGGATGGGGCGGGGGGGGGGGCGAGAAACGATTTAGTGGAGAGACTGAAGTTTGAGTAAATGCTAAAAACTGTTCTCCAAGGGAAAGGCTGAACAGGCTGGGGCTGTTTTCCCTGGAGGTGGAGGGTGACCTTATAGAGGTTTATAAAATCATGAGGGGATATGGATAGGATAAATAGGCCAGGTCTCTTCCCTGGGGTGAGGCATCTAAAAATAGAGGGCAAAGGTTTATAGTGAGCGGGAAAAGATATAAAAGAAATCTCAGAGGCAACGTTTTCACACAGAGGGTGGTACGTGTATGGAATGAGCTGCCAGAGGAAGTGGTGGCATTTGTAACATTTAAAAGGCATCTGGATGGGTATATGAATAAGGAAGGGTTTGGAGGGATATGGACAGGCAAATGGGACTAGATTAGGTTGGGATATTTGGTCGGCAAGGACAAGTTGAGCCGAAGGGTCTGTTTCCGTGCTGTACATCTCTATGACTCTAATTGTACTCCCAGCGTAAAATGGAGCAAAACCCAAAAGACCAGCTATCCCAAATAGATTGAGAAGTTTCCTGGTGGAACTCAACTTGCATGGGTCTGGAAAATATCCTCAGAACAAAACCAAAAAACAGGAGGAAAATAAAGAGAATTGGGAACACAATACAGTAGCGCCTCGACATACGAATGACCCGTTCACGAACAAATCGGTTTACGAACAGGATTGTACATAAAATTTTGCTTCAACGTACGTACGAAATTCAAGGTACGAACTAAGGTACAAATGCAAAACGCCTGTGGGTTTCATTGTCATTGTTCTGCTTTGCTACGCGCGCTTTGAATATCCAAACAACGGGAGAATTGATTCGGTTTGCGAACCGGGTCCCAGAACGGATTAAGTTCATAAGTCGAGGCCTACTGTATAAAAGGCTAATTTGAGGACCAGTGTAGTCACTCGGAGAAAGTGAGGACTGCAGACGCTGCAGAGTCAGAGTTGATAAAGAGTGGCCCTGGAAGAGCACAGCAGGTCAGGCAGCATCCAAGGGGCAGGAGAATCGACGTTTCAGGTGGGACCCTTTGCATCTAACTATTCCGCAATCTGGCATTGGGAATAGTGTCCCAACCTGCACCAACAGCCTAGTCCCAGGCAAAACATCCCAATATTTATCCACAGGCACATAAAGCAACAGCGTCTGGTGACCTGGGATCTCTCTGAATTGGGTGGGGTGCATTTGTTTTCCTGAAAGAATATTTTGGGATTCTCACAGAAAACCGAAGGAGCCCTGTACCATGTGCAAATTCTCCCTCTTTCTCAGAGACAGGATGGCTCGGATAGAAGATTCTAATCACCAGGTGAGCCCGCCTTCATTGAACAGAGCCAGCTGGCTATGCCTTGTTGCAGGTGGAGTTCCCACATATCTGCTGCTCTTATCCAAATCACTGATAGAAGCCACAGCTTGGAAGGTACTGTTTAAGGAGCCTTGCTGAGTTGCTGCAGTGCATCTTGTAGAAGGTACATACTGCAACTACTGTGTGTTAGTGATACAGAGAGCTAAACTTGATAGTGGTAGATGAAGTGTCAATCAAGCAGGCTCTTTTGCCCTCAACGTTCTGTGGGAATTTCACTGTTAGATAAGATAAAATGTCAGTTTTCTTTCAAGACAGCAACAATTGACAATGTACAACTTGAGTGATTGAGGCGTTAGGACTGCATGAACTAACACAGGAAGGACAGGAACTGAACCCGTACTCTTCATCATTCTCCAGTCACCGAGCCAAGACCCAAACCAACACTACAGACCCTACTATACAAAGACCACATGGTTTATAAACTTCACAGCAACAACCTAAGTAAAGGGAGCACCTTTTTGAATTGAGATCAGGAGAAACTGCTTCAGCCAGAGTGTGGTGAATCTATGGAATTCACTGCCACAGAAGGCAGTGGAGGACAGGTCACTGAGTATTTTGGGGCAGCACGGTGGCTCAGTGGTTAGCACTGCTGCCTCAGTGCTAGGGACCTGGGTTCGATTCCAGCCTTGGACAACTGTCTGTGTGGAGTTTGAACATTCTCCCCGTGTCTGTGTGGGTTTGCTCCAGTTTTCTCCCAGAGTCCGAAGATGTGCAGGTTAGGTGAATTAGCCATGCTAAATTGCCCGTAGAGTTAGGTGTCTAGATTAGAGTGGTGCTGGAAAAGGACAGCAGGTCAGGCAGCATCCAAAGAGTAGGAAAATCGACATTTTGCGCAAAAGCCCTTCATCAGGAATAAAGCTCTATTTCTGATGAAGGGCTTTTGCCCGAAATGTTGATTTTTCTGCTCCTCGGATGCTGCCTGACCTGCTGTGCTTTTCCAGCACCACTCTAATCTAGAGTCTGGTTTCCAGCATCTGCAATCCTTGTTTTTACCCCATAGAGTTAGGTGTGTTAGTTAGAGGGAATGGGTCTGGGTGGGTTACTCTTCAGAGGGTTGGTGTGGACTAGTTGGGCCAAAGGGCCTGTTTCCACATGGTAGGGAATTTAATCTAATCTATATTTCACACGGAGATAGATTGGTTCCTGATTGTCAAGGGGATCAAGGTTACGGGGAGGAAACCAGAGACTGGAATTGAAAAACAGATCAGCCTTGATGGATTGGCGGAGCAGGCTCAATGGGCTGAATGGCCAAATTTCTGCTCCTATGCTTTATGGTCTTATAGTCAAAATTTAAGGTCTAAAAATTCTCCTTCCGTTGCTCTAAGCTCTCATCATGTCGCTGTACGTGAGGGCAGACATCATTCACCTCCCCCACACCTTAATGTTACCTGTACCTCACTACCCCTTTACCTTTTTGCTTTTCTTATCATTTTTCACATTCTCTTCATCATATTCATCTGCGATTTCTTCCAACTGTTCCGGCGTGGACCCAGCGTTCTGCAGTTTCTTCCCCTTTATTAGAATCTTCCTCTTCAGTCTCTGCCAAAGAAATGATATTCAAGGATTGTGTCAGGCCTCAGAGCAACTCGTCATTTGGGAGGGTTCCGATTTAAAGAAACATACGTCTGTTTTAACCTGAATTCAGCAATATCAGGCTTAGCTCAATGCACTTTGAAACTGGACTTCCACATTTTAAATCCTCTTAGAATGCAAACCATGGAAAATAAATCACATGATGATCATCCCTTATCTGTCTGTTGTTCAATTTATCAGTTTGGGTTGGTATGTAGCACTCTCATCTTGGAATGAGAAGCATGGGAGTTCAGGTCTCTCTCCAATGACTTGAATAATACTCCAGTGTAGTGGCTAAGGGAGAGCTGCAAGTCTATGGTGCTGTCAGCTGGGAGAGGCACTAGGGTGAGGATCTAGCTGTGCAATAGTTCCCTTCAGATTATTCTGAAAAGGACTGGTATTCTGCCCAGGCAAAGGCCAATACTTAGTCTACCACACCCCTTCCCCCTCCAACCACCATTCCCCAAAAGCAGTTAATTAGCATTTATCTTTTCTTTGAAAAACCATGTGCAAAATTATCCACCTTCTTCAAAACAGTCATATCAAAAATATTTCATTTGGCTGTGAATTATTTTGAGCTGCCCTGATGGTGTGATAATGATATGTAGATAAAAGCTCAATGGCACAGATAACATGGAACAGTGTCTCAGGGCAACAGGTCCATCACTTGGCACCGAGATCACGAGACAATTAGAATCATACAGTAATATAGCATAGAAACAGGACATTCAGCCCAAACTGGCCCATGCTGCCCATGGTGCTCACTCAGCTAGTTCCAATTGTCCACATAGAACATAGAACATAGAAGAATACAGCGCAGTACAGGCCCTTCGGCCTTCGATGTTGCGCCGATCCAAGCCCACCTAACCTACATTAGCCCACTATCCTCCATATGCCTATCCAATGCCCATATCCCTCTTTGGTCCATATCCCTCTAAACCCTTACCTCCATGTCCCTATCTAAATGTTTTTAGATGTTGCTGTTATACCTGCCTCAACCACTTTCTCTGACAGCCCATTCCATATATGGGGTAAAAACAATGACTGCAGATGCTGGAAACCAGATTCTGGAGCAGAGTGGTGCTGGAAAAGCACAGCAGTTCAGGCAGCATCCGAGGAGCAGGAAAATCGATGTTTCAGGCAAAAGCCCTTCATCAGGAATACAGGCAGAGTGCCTGAAGGCACCCTTCGGATGCTGCCTGAACTGCTGTGCTTTTCCAGCACCACTCTACTCCATTCCATGTACGCACAACTCTCTTCGTGAAGTAGTTACCCCCAAGGTCCTTCTTAAATCTTTCTCCTCTCACCTTAAACCTATGCCCTCTAGTTTTCAATTCCCCATCCCTGGGGAAAAAAAGCTGTATGTATTCATCCTGTCTATGCCCCTCATGATTTATACACCTCAATAAGGTCATCCCTCATTCTCCTACATTCCACGGAATCAAGTCCTATCCTGGCCAATCTCTCCGGGTAACCCATGCCTACTTGTCCTGGCAACATCCTCATTAATCTTTGTACTCTTTCCAGTTTAACTATGTCTTTGCTATAACAGGGCAACCAAAACTATACAATACTCCAAGTGCGGCCTCACCAACGACTTATACAACTGTAACATAACATCCCAACTCCTGCGCTCAATGCCTTGACTGATGAAGGCCAGCATGCTAAATGTCTTCTTTCACCCTCCATCACTTCCTCTGGCAGCTTATTCCATATATGCACCACCCTCTGTGAAAAGGTTGCCCCGTAGGTCTGTTTTATACCTTTCCCCTCTCACCCTAAACCTATGTCCTCTAGTTCTGGACTCCCCCACTCCAGGGAAAAGACCTTTGTCTATTCACCCTATCCTAGCCTCTCATGATTTCATAAACCTCTATAAAGGTCATCCCTCAGCCTGTGACACTCCAGGGAAAATAGCCCCAGCCAATTCAGCCTCTCCCCCTTGGCTCAAACCTCCAACCCTGGCAACATCCTTGTACCTTGCAACTTTTCTTAAACAATGGAACAACATTAGTTTGTTGGGATTGTTTCAAATCCTCCCCTCAGAGGGTTGTGGGTACTGTTGAATATATTGAAGGCTGAGACAGACAGAGTTTTGGTCTCTCGGGGAATCGAGGCAAATTAAGAGTGGGCAGAAAAGAGAAGCCAAGGTCAGAGATCAGCCATGATGGTTTTAAATGGTAGAGCAGGGTCAAGAGGCCGAATGGTCTACACCTGCTCCTATTGCTCCTGAAAAACAGCGACCATCTTGAAGTGTAACTGGGAAATGTGGGGCATTTACTTTGTATCTACAGCAGGACAGGAACCCAATGATGAGATGCTGTTTTCAGGCCTTCAACAGCAAATACTCCACAAGCCAGAGCCAGACAGAACACTGACTTGTCACAGTGAGGTAGGGAGCTGCCCTTGTTGTAGCAATGATCACATAATTACATGTGGCTTGTGGGGGAATTTGCCAAGATTATGGGTGACTATGAGGCCAGGTACCAATCGTCTGAAATGCAATGGGGGAAAGAGAGGAGCACGGTATTGTTCAAGGACTAGCAACCCTGAGGAACAGGCTCAATGTTTTGGGTATATACGTTTGAATCCAACCATAGGAGCTGGTATAAGTTAAACTTAATGTGGGCATTGCTAGCTGGGCCATCATTTACTGCTCATTTCGAGTTGCCCTTGGACAGTCGGTGGTGAGCTGTATTCAAACTAGCCATGATAATCATAGGAGCCCTACAGTTTAGACACAGCCATTCAGCCCATCAAGTCCACACTGACCCTTCAAAAGAATATCCCACTCAGACCCACCCCGCCATCCTATCCTGTAACCCTTTATTTCCCATAGCTAACCCACCTAGCCAAAACATCCCTGGACACAACAGGGCAATTCAGCATGGCCAATCCCACCTAACCTGGACATCTTTGGACTGTGGGAGGAAACTGGAGGACCTGGAAGAAACCCACACAGATTGGGGCGGGGTGCAGGAATATGCAAACTCCACACAGCCACCAGAGGCTGGAATCGAACCAGGGTCCCTGTGAGGTAGCAGTGCTAACCACTGAACCACCCTGCCGCCCAGTGACAGCTATCATAAAATACTCACCTGGTTCACTAATGTCCTTTAGGGAGTGATTCATGGTGAATGGTAGGGCCTTAAGGAGTATAGTGGAACAGAGGGACCTTGGTGTTCAGGTGCATGGTTCTCTGAATTGGGAGTCCCAGGTAGACAGGGCAGTGAAAAAGGCTTTTGGCACACTGGCCTTCATCAGTCAGGGTGTTGAGTATATAAGAAGAGAAGTTATGTTGCAGTAGTACAGGACATTGGTGAGTCCGCACTTGGGAGTATTGTGTTCGATTTCGGTCACCTTGCTATAGGAAGGATGTTATTAAACTGGAAAGAATGCAGAAAAAATTTACAAGGATGTTGCCAGGTCTCAACAGTCTGAGTAATAGGGAGAGGTTGGACAAGCTAGCACTTTTTCTTTAGAGCATAGGAGACTGAGGGGAAACCTTAAAGAGGTGTGTAAGATCATGAGGCATGGATAGGGTGAATGCACTCAGTTTTTTTTCCCCAGGGTTGGGGAATCGAGGAAGAGAGGGCATCAGTTTCAGATTAGAGGGGAAAGAATAAAAGGGAACCTGAGGGGAAATTTGATTTTTTTTAAGAGGGTGGTACACATATGGAATGAGCTGCCAGTAGAAGTGGTTGAGGCAGGTATGTTAATAACATTTAAAAGGCATTTGGACAAATACATGGGTAGGAAAGGATTAGAAGGATATGGGTCAAGTGCAGGAAAATAAAGTTAACGTGAACAGATATTTTGGTCAGCATGGACCAGTTTGGGCAGAAGGGCCTGTCTCCATGCTGTAGGACTTTGACTCCAAACCTACAGTAATGTCGTTGACTTTCAACTGCCCTCTGAAATGGCCCTAGCAAGCCACTCAGTTGGAGGCCAACTAGGGATGGACGAGAAATGCTGTCCCAGCCAATGACAGTCACATCGCACGAAAGAATAAATTATTTAATTGTTTCCTTTGGTGCACAACTGCGTTTAACCTGAAACATGACTCTGAGGCCAAGTATAATTTCCATGATAGTGCCCAATATTGTCAGAAGATGGGTAGGAGTCTGTAACAATCACTTTGTTTTCCTCAAGTACAACTTTGTATTAAGACATTACACAGAGAGCAATGCCAAAGTGAAAGGTCACACAGTTACCTCGGGTGACGGAAGTTCACTCAGGACCTTGCCATCGAGTGGGGCAGTGATCAGCATTTCCCCGAGAATTTCCTTTAAATGCCGGGCCATGACTGTCTGCTGTTCCACTCCACAGTGATTCTCCAGGGACAGTATGACGGGATACAGAGAGACCTGGGGAGATAATTCAAGAGGATCCCAGACATCAGCCAACCATAGGCAACTTTGCAAAACATTCAACAAAAGTAACAAAGCAGAAATAGCTGGAGAAACTTAGCAGGTTTCGCAGCAACTGTAGAGAGAAGGCAAAATCAACTAAGTCTCCCTCCTACGGAACATTTAACATTTCTTTAATATTTAATAAGTACTGCGTACAGTCTGATTATACACCTTATCTGAATCTATACAGCACAATCTTTACATCACAGCATATGATTAGACAGTACAGCCTGGAATTATTTTGTCAATGTGTATTTTGTGCTGGAGTAGTGTGTGATTATAATAAGGCAACAGACTCTATTCAAATGAGGCAAAGCTTTTTCAGAAGAGGTGAGAATGCACTGGCACGGTACTTGGCGAGCTGTTTCAGAACGAACCCACCTAATCCAATGGGGAATCACAAAAATGGTGCCAATTGTGTCGAAAGTAGGAATCTGTAGTTTAAGAGATGGGAACTAGTCTGGAATTCTCACTCGAGACAAGTTGACAGATGCCCCAGCTAGCAACTCTCGTCTTGGGGAGGGCGGCCCCAAATACTGGGATCTTCATTCTGCAGCTGTGGGAAATGGGATGGGTGGGGGGGGGGGCGGTTTGGCCCAGGACTCACCCCCCTCCCTTTCCCGCTTCTCACATCCAGACACCCATCAGAGGCAGCCAGAGGGTAAGCAGAATGTCAGGCTGCCTGTTTAAATGGCTCAACATGTAATTACCCCTCATGCCCTACATGGTTACCTAACCCCATGACAACTCAATTCCACAGTCCTCCCTAATTGTCCCCCTTCACCTTGGAATACTCAGAACAACAGCCCAAGACTGGGCATCCATGTGGTCCATCAACAGCAGCAGAGTTATACTCTAGCACAATCTGTAACCTCATGGCCCAGCATATCCCCCACGCAACCATTCCCATCAAGCCAGGGGTTCAACCCTGGTTCAATGGAGACTGCAGGAGGGCATGCCAGGAGCACTGCACCTAAATATGAGGTGTCAACCTGGTGAAGCCAAACAGGACTACTTGCATGCCAAACAGCATAAGCAACAAGTGATAGACAGAGCTCAGCGATCCCACAACCAATGGATCAGATCTAAGCTCTGCAGTCCTCCCACATCCCAGTCATGAACAATGTGGAAGAGTTAAACAACTCACCAATGTTGCAGGGTCCACAAATATGCCTATTCTCAATGATGGAAGAGCCCAGCACATCAGTGCAAAAGGTAAGACAGAGACATTTGCAGCAATCTTCAATGAGAACTGCTGAATGGAAGATCTATCTCGGCCTCCTCCAGTGATCCCCAGCATCACAGATATCAGTCTCCAGCCAATTTGACTCACTCCGCGTGATACCAAGAAATGGTTGGAGGCCCTGGATGCTGCAAAGGCTATGGGCCCTGACAACATTCCGACGAGCACGGAAGACGTGCGTTCCAGAACTTGCTGCTCCCTTAGCCAAGCTGTTCCAGTACAGCTAAAATTCAGCATTGGAATTAGATTTGTCACATGTACTCAAATGAGTACAGTGAAAAATGGACAAGGTGCTGTTTAAGGTGCCATCTCAGGTATAAATGTCCCTGGGTTCAGCTTCATCCATTACAGTTCATGGAAAAATAGAGAAGTTAAAAAGTCCAGCATTGCAGATTTTAGGAATAAATTATAAAATGGAGAAAAAGGCATACAGAACAATAGTCTTCCAGCCCCGTCCACATTGGCACCTAGCCTCCAGTCTGGGCCTGGACTCCAGTCCATACCAGGCCTAGCTACTGGTCCGCACTGACCTTAGCCTCCAGATTGCACAGGACTGGCCTCCAGTCTGCATCAGGCCTGGCCTCCAATCCATACCGAGCGTGGACTCCAGTCCACCCTGGCACCTAGCCTCCAGTCTATACCAGACCTAGCCTCCAGTATGCATGGATCCTGGTCTCTGGTCCACACTGAACCCAGCCTCCAGTCCACACCGGGCCTTGACTCCAGTCCACACTGGGCTGAGCATCCAGTCCACAACAAGTGTTGACTCCAGACCACTCTGGGCTTCACTCAGGGTTCACGAGGCTGGGGGCTCACTCTGGAATCACCTCAAGCCCGGAAGTCCATGCTGAGGCAATGCCAGGCTTGAGACTGCCACCTACTGCCAGAAGACTGCCTTGCCAACTGAGAGACTGCCAAGCTGGGCCAGGAGGATTCCACGCTGGGCATAGAGACCCTCACTTCAGCCTGAGACACCACCATGGAGGACACTTCAATTACTGCCCCATCAGTCTCCTCTCAATCATCAGTCAGGTGATGGAAGGGGTCATCAACAGTGCGACCATGGAGCACCTGCTTAGTGACGCCCAGTTTGGGTTCTACCAGGGACACTCAGCTCCTAACCTCATTACAGCCTTGGTTCAAACATGGAGAGAAGAGCGGTCCTGTTTGTGGGTATGTTCACTGAGGTGGGAAGTTGATTTCCAGACATTTCACCCCCTGTCCTGGTGACATCTTCAGTGATTTGGAGCCTCCTGTGAAGCGCTGCTGTACTGTGTCTTCTGGGATTTATTTGGCTCCTGCTGCTTCCGGTTGCTAGTTGTGGTGGCCGGTATATTGGGTCCAGGTCTGTGCTTGTCGATGGAGTCAGTGGATGAGTGCCGTGCTTCTAGGAATTCTGTGGCCATTCTCTGTTTGGCTTGTCCTATGATCGCTGTGTTGTCCCAGTCAAATTTGTGGTCCCTGTCATCTGTGTGTGGCTACTAGGGACAACCGGTTATGATGTTTAGTGGGTAGTTGATGTTTATGAATGTGGATCACTAGTTGTCTGCCTGTTTGTCTGATATAGTGTTTTGTGCAGTCTCTGCATGGAATCTTGTACACCACGCTTGTCCTGCACATGATGGGTATTGGGTCTTTTGTCCTGGTGAATTTTGTCTAAGCGTGGCTGTTGGTTTATGAATCCCAGTGGTCAGAGAAGTCTGGCTGCCAGTTAGGAGACTATTTTAATGTAAGGTAGCATGGCTAGTGAGCAAGGTCATGACATGTTCTCATCGTGTTGTGTGTCTGTGAGGCATCTGCGGATGAAGTTGCGGGATATCTGCTCTTGGCAAAGACTCTGTAGAAATGTTCTTCTTCCCTTTGTAGGTCGGGAGTGCTGCCGAGTGTTGTAGCCCTTTTGAACAGGGTCTTGATGCAGCTTCTCTTGTGTGTGTTTGGGTGGTTGCTGTTGTAGTTCAGGACCTCTCGATGTGCTGGGAGCCGATTGTTGGTTCCCTCCTCTCTTGTAAATCTGATCCCTGTGAGCATGCTGTTGATAATCCAGTGTGTTCTTGATTTCTGTTCACTTAGTAATAAGAAAAAAAAATGTGTTATCCACGTATCTGATCCAGAGTTTGGGCTGGATCTGTGGGAGGGCTGTTTGTTCCAATCTTTGCATCACTGCTTCTGCTATGAGCCCAGAGATGGGTGAGCCCATAGGTGTCCCATTGGTCTGTTCATATATTTGGTTGTTGAAAGTGAAGTGTGTCATCAAGCACAGGTCTAGTAGTTTGAGTGTGCAGTCCTTGTTGACAGGCTCCCCATCATGGCTGTCTGCTCTGTTTGTCCAAGAGGTTGGCTAATGTCTCTCTGGCTAGAGTTTTGTCAATTGAAGTGAACAGTGCTTTTAGATTGGAGGAGACCATTGCCTCGTCCTTGTCAATGCTTATGCTCTTGATGTTGTCAAGGAATTCCTGTGACGATTGTGTGGAGTGTGTGGATCTGACTGGGACAACACAACGATCATAGGACAAGCCAAACAGAGAACAGCGCAGAATTCCAAGCATGGCACTCATCCATGGACTCCATTAACAAGCACAGACCTGGACCCAATATACCAGCCACTACAACTAACAACCAGGACCAGCAGGAACGGAAGCAAATAAATTCCAGAAGACACAGTACAGCAGCACTTCACAGGAGGCTCTAAATCACTGAGGATATCACCTTAGAAGGGGTCGAGACATCTGCAAATCAAATTCCCAGCTTGGCAAACAACCCCAACCACAGCAACCAGCAGCTGAGCTCCAAATCTGTACACAAACCTTGGACAAAAAGAGCTGAATTCTAGAGGGGAGTTGAGCATGACAGCTCTTAACAACAAGGCCATGTTTTACCCTGTGTGGCACCAGGCGCCCTGGCAAACTCTCCGCTGGTTGCTATCATACCTAAAACAAAAGGAAGACATGATTCCTGATGAAAGGCTTAAGCGCAAAACATCGATTCTCCTGCTCCTCGGATGCAGCCTTACCTGCTGTGCTTTTCCAGCACTATACTCTCGAATTAGGAAGACAGTTGAGGTTGTTGGAGGTCAGTCATCTCAGCTCCAGCACATCTCTGTAGCAGTTCCTCAGAGTAGTGTCTGATGCCTAACTATCTGCAGTTGCATCAATGACTTTCCCTCCATCATAAGGTCAGGAGTGGGTTTGCCAATGATTGCATAACGTTCAGCACCATTCACAACTCTTCAGTTCTGAAGCAGTCCATGATGAAATGCTGTAGGTCTGGAGTCACATGTAGGCCAGGCCAGGTAAGGATGGCAGCCTCCTTCCCCAAAGGGCATTGGTGAATCAGATGGGTTTTCCCGATAATCAACAATGAATTCATGGTCATCATTAGACTCTAAGTTCCAGATTTTTATTGAATTCAAATTCCAGTACCTGCCATGATGGGATTCAAACGCAGGTCCCCAGAATGTTACGTGGGTCTCTGGATTAACAGTCCAGCAATACCACCAGGGATGTTGCCTCCCTAGAGGATGGACCTCTGGATCGAGGGTGCCAGCACCACAGAGTCTCCATGATGCTGTGCCCTGGTGCCCCTCAAGAGGGCAGATAGGACGGAAGGCTCCTCCATTTAATCCAATCAGATGCTAGAATAGACTCCCACACACTCACCGTGAAGGCATAATCCCGGATGGTTCGGATGACGTCTTTGAAGAGGATCTTTGAGGTGAGTGTGTATCCGTGGTAGATGATTGGCTCCTCATTTGGTCCTTCCCAGCAATCCAGCTCCACACAGCGGCAGCCTCTCAGGAGCGCTCTGAAAACACCCAGAGTCACAGGCTGAGTGTGTGCAAAGTGACTAAACTCACACCACAATTACTCTCATTACGTGTAGACAAGGCAAGCAAAGTATTTTTCACAGGAGAACTGTACCATCTTTAGAAAAAAAATGAAAATACTGGAGACTCAGCATGAAAAATAAACAGCAAGTTCTGGAAACACTCAGCATTTGTGAAGAATGACAAAAGTTAATATTTCAGGTCGTTGACCTTTCATCAGAACAAAGAAAGATAAATTCTTACCTTTGTCAATTCCAACTTCTGTGTTAACACTTCTTAAAATTCATTCCTGGCATGCGGCAGAGACTGACCCGGCTTAATATTTAAAACCAAAAGAACTGCACATACTGTGGTGAATCAGAAACAAAATCAGAAATTGTTGGAAAAGCTCAGCAGGTCTGGCAGCATCTGTGAAGAGAAATCAGAGTTAACCTTTCGGGCCCAGTGACCTTTCCTCGGAACAGTTCTGAGGAAGAGTCACTAGACCTGGAACTCTGATTTCTCTTCAGAGATGCTGCCAGACCTGCTGAGCTTTTCCAACAAATTCTATTTGGTTTAGGCTTAATATTTATTGCCAATGTCAAATTTCCCGAGAGAAGGTGGTGGTGAGCTGTCTACTTAACTGGCATACATTGGGGGGAGGATAGACTCATAACGCTGCTAAGGAGGGAGTTCCAGCATCTTTATTCAGTGACACTAAAGGAATGGCAATGTATTTCCAAGTCAGGAAGGTGAGTTGCTTGGAAAGGAATTTGCAGATGATGGTGTTCTGACCTTCTAGACGAAAATAGTCATGGATTTGAAGGTGTAGTTAAAGCAGCCTTGGTGAATTTCTGCAGTGCATCTTGTAGATGGTACACAATGTCAACGAATACTTTATCATAAAGCCTTCACTCAAAACAGGACCGCTGTCCAACACAACCCCATCTGGAGTAGAAGCCCTCATCCAGGACTTTGTAGCCTTGAGAAAGAACAATTCCAGTTGTCTCTCAAACAGCCTCCATAAACTTAGTCCATCCAAATCTATGCTGCCCAGGTTTTCATCACCTGACTAACATCTCCTCAACCTCATTATTCTTCTGTGAGGCACTTTGACCAATTAATTTACTACACTAGAGGCAACATTATGTACAAAGTGTCCTTTCTGTCAAATCCAATCATTTGAAACTTTGACCATCTAAATTCAAGGGAATACAAACTAACTTTATGCAAGTCTCATAATTTAACCCTTTAAAGGCTGGTGTTCACCTGGATAATCTGCTGCACTGCATTCCCACCAAGACTCTATTTGTTGGAGTACTCTGTGCTAAAACCTCTCCTCATCAAGATGGTTGTAGGGAATCTGCCTCAGAAAAATAACACTCGCAACACCTTTCAATTCTTGGCAAATAAAGAAGGACCACAAACAGAAGTGTTAGTGGTGGTGTGGCCGAGCAATCCAAGGCGGTGGGTTTAAGCTCAGTTCCTCTCAGGTTTGAATGTCACGGTCACGATGACATACAAAAAGAAGCAGGGTAATGCTAACAGATACAGGAATCACCATTCGGTGGCACAAAACAGGAGGAGTGCTGAAATAAGACAAACCCTTTTGAAGATTCTCACGAATATCAACATTAGGGAGGATGGTGATTTGTTGGCAGATGGACTGTGATTGGTAGAGGTATTGCCATGGAGAACGTAACAGTTAATGATAACTGACAGTTAACTGACAAGCTCTGTTTAAGTTTTAAAATCAGACAGATTGGTCAAGGTGTTTGCCCAAGAAATGAATCAGGAAGTAGATGTCACCTATGTGGTTGAGTTGAAATAGTCCTCTCTCTCTGAAAAGAACAAGGTCCAAGTACTCATGTATGTACTTTCCAATACATACAGGTATCCCATGCTGCAAGCCCAACTGATAACCTTAATTCAGTTGTCGGCCTAATTCTTTACACAGTTGGGATTATTTAGCAGGCTGTCCAATAGTAGAGCCTCATAACAAAGACATATAACCAAGGTGTTTGCACGTATGAGTGAGACAGCAGACCAGGAGATTTAATTAAAATATTGCATATTTAAAGAAAGACATGGACATGTTAGGAGTGTGGGCAAAGAAGTGGCAGATGGAGTACAACATGGGAAAGTGTGAGGTCATGCACCTTAGTAGGAAGAATAGGGGCAAGGACTATTTTCTAAATGGGGAGAACATTCAGAAGTCTGAGGTGCAGAGACTTGGAAGTTCTAGTCCAGGATTCTCTTAAGGTAAACTTGCAGGTTGAGTCAGTAGTTAAGGCGGCAAATGCAATAATGGCATTTATTTTGAGAGGATTTGAATATAAAAGCAGGGATGTACTTCTGGGGCTCGATAAGGCTCTAGTCAGAACACAATTGGAGGATGTGCACAGTGTTGGGCCCTATATTCAGGAAGGATGTACTGGCCCTGAAGTGGGTACAGAGGAGGTTCACAAGGAATGAAAAGCTTAACACATGAGTAACGTTTGAGGACTCTGGGTCTACACCCGATGGAGTTTAGAAGGATGAGGGGGGATCTAATTGAAACATACAGAATACTGAATCGCCTGGACAGAGTGGATGTTGGGAATATGTTTCCATTGGTAGGAGAATCTAGTACCCAAGGGCCTTAGAGTAAAGGGAAAGTTTTTCAGAAAGGATAAGGAGAAACGTCTTCAGCCAGAGAGTGGTGAATCTATGAAACTCACTGCCACAGAAGGCTGTGGAGGCCAGGTCACTGAGTAGATTTAAGATAGAGATAGATATGTTCTTGAGAAAGCAGGAGAATAGTGTTGAGAAACCTATAAGCCACGATTGAATGGCGGAGCAGCCGAGATGAGCTGAATGACCTAATTTCTGCTCCTACATCTTGTGGTCTTATAACCCTGACCTCAAGATGTCACAGAACACATTATAGCGAACAAGGCAGTTTTGAAGCATTGTAATGGTTGCAATGCTAGAATATGTAAAAACCTAGTTATGTGCAGTCAGTTTCCACAAAAGGCAATGTGATTTTGTACAGGGTACTCTGTTTTTGTGATGTTAGTTGAGCAACAAAAATTGGTCAAGACTCCAGGGGATAATATTTCAAATTAGCGCTGTGTGATTTCCCTCCCCCATTCCCCACGAGTACAGAACAATTTCAGGAATAGAAAAGTATTTGAGACAATCATAGGTGACTAATCACTTTCTCCTGAATGCAACGGTCACTTTATCAAAAATAAATAAATAAATAAGAAAATTAAAAGTTAGATATAAAAGAGAGTTTAGAAAACAAAAATACTTGAAATACACAGCAAAATTTCAACCTATTTCCCAAGATCATTTTACAGCAATTCAAACCCAGAGAAATTACACCTTGACACCTAGTCATCGGGTTTGACTTAATTGATTCTCTTCAGATTCTGTCATTTGAATTGCAGAGCCTTGTTACGGGAATACTCACAAAACTGAGAGCTTAGACTTTCTCAGTTTCTAACAACCTGCTGATTTCTAACCAAATGTTCCAAATCTAGAAGCTGTACAAATTAAAATATCTTCTACTGGAGGTAATACATTCACTTACCCATTCAGAAAATCTCCTTTTTAGGAGAGAAACTATTCTTGCTTCTGACGTCAATCAGATCTCCTCTCAAATTCATTTAAGTCTAGCTTTCTCCAGTAAAATCAAATCTCAATTATCCTAAACCAAAAACAAGCTAATGATCTTTAATGTTCACTCTACCGATTATAAATCACCATAGTATAAACATTTTTCAGTTAACATTCCAGTGGTTCTCTGATCGCTGACTCATACTGGATTAGATCACTGTTCCAGCAGGACTGTTCTTTTTATGAGGAATCTTTCACAAAAGTAACCAACACCCATATGCCACTATTTTTTAATCCAAACTCTAAAACTGAGTGACAAAGGAATGTAAAGTTACATTTATAGGATTCGAAGAAGCAAGAGTCGAGAAACCCAAGGAACAGAACACAATCATGATTGAATGGAATGAGGGCCTCATGATGTCCTTTAAATTTAATGTACTATATAAAAATATGCAATTACCTAATGTACGCCTCAGTACTGCTTGGTCCTCCCAGCTGGTCCTCCATCAGATAGGTGTTATGGGATGTTGAAATGAAGTAGTGACTGAGTGGTTGGGTCATGTCCTGGTAAACTTTGTCATGGTCCGAGTTAAACATATCCCCATCAGGAGAAAGCAGGTACATCATGAAGCCATCCTGGGTCAAGAGCTGGTCCTGTTTGGCTGAAGGTTGGAAAGAGATTGAAATTAACTATTAATTTCTTAGGAAATCATTACAGGGTCATGTCCTAGTACTGTCCATCCTAAGTATCGCTCACTGTTCTGGGAGCAGTGAATCAGCAAGATCCCAGAGTTTGACAGAACATGAGGAAAGGGTAGCAACTCCAAATTGGTCCCAGATCCGAACATTCCTAGAGGACCACGGTTCTGTATCAATTGGAGGATGGACCAAAGATTTGAAAGTACAAGGAACCCAAAGGCTAGAGGCTCACCCAAGCTCCCATACTGCATTCTCAACAGAAACAATGCAATGATTAAAATGGATAACTCTCCACATTTCCCATCCCCCAATATTTCTAACCTGACCCATAACACTAACAATAAGCTACTCACAGTAAACACCCTCTAACATTGGTGCTTCCATCATATTGTAACCAACCATTCGGAGTTAGAATTGAAAGCTATATCCTACCATCTCATGCCCAATCATCCCACTGTCCCAAAACACCTTCTTCAATGTCTCCTCCATAATTACCAGAAGGTATTAATCAGTAGCAGTCAGCACACAAGCTAACAGCTAGGTCTCACAGCTGTTCTTTGGATCCTGTATCCTAGAGTTTTGGGTGAAACCTCATCTCAGGATCTGGAATAGTTTCAAAACACACCTTGCCTCTATCTTCCCAACGGCAGTGAGGGATGGGTATTAACTGCTGGCTGTTCTAACAATGGCCACATCCTATGGATGAATAAATACAAAAGTCATTGTCATAAATGAGTGGTAGGGGCAGAAATCCTAATTTGTGCTAGGGGCACAAATGTGGTGGGCCAAGAGGTGTCCTATGTAGTTGATCCCTATGACTAAATATTCAGACATTGTTTAAAATGAGCTGAACACAGCGGCCCTCAATATTTGCCGTACCATTATCATGAAGTCCGTATTTCTGCATGATGCTTAAACAGGTTTCTGCTACTGACACCTCCTTCTGTTCCTTCAAGAAATTTTCCAGCTCCCCAACAGTCAGCCACTGTCCGTGTCCTGAGAAATGCTGAAAGATCTCCTCCAACTCCGGTCTTTGCATCAGGAGATTGCAGAACTCCTCGATCTCGTGCTCCTCCAAAGTATTTGTTCTGGATTTATCACATTGCTGAAAGAAGAGAGATGTAATTGCCCAGGTTTCACGAGATTGAGGTGTTGGTTTTACCTCAAAGAATTAGGAACACCAAAAGCACGACAATCAAACTGCAGCCACTCCCCATCACAGATTTAAATGGGTTTCTCCCAACTTGCCTGGCTTATTGCAATCAGTATTTGGATAGGGTACAAATGGCCACAAAAACAACAGTTGTGTTACCCAGATGGCTACAAAGAACAACGTAATTTAATAGATTTGTGCATTACATATTAATTAAAAATAGCCAGAACACAAATGGTAACAATATGCAATTTTCTAAACATTTTAAAACTGATTCAACACATAAAAACTTAAAGGTTTTTTAAATAAATAATTCATTGATAGGATGTGGGTGTCACTTGCTAGGTTAGCATTTATTTCCCATTCCTAACTGCCCTTGAGAAAGTGGTAGTGAGCTGCATTCTTGAACTGCTGGAGTCCCTGAGGTGCAGGTAGACTCAGATTCTTGGTGATATCTTATTCTTAACAGCAGAACAATAGAAAATCCTCAGTTTCATAGCCAGTCTGCATCCGAGTCAGATATTTGTCTCTTCTGTGTCTGACTGTTGTTATCTTTCCACTCATAGAAAGAGGGAGACACTTCAAAAAAAAAACAGAAGAACTGTGAACACTGAAGATCTGAAACATAAAACAAAATTGCTCGAGAAACCCAGTAGGTCTGCCAGCTCCTGTGGAGAGAGAAACAGAGTTAACTTTTTCGATTCCAGTGACCCATGAAGAATGGTTGTGAAAAAAGATTACTGGACTTGAATGCTTGCTCTGCTTTCTCTCCACAGATGCTGCTGAGTTCCTCCAGCACTTTCTGTTCTGGTGTGAGAAAAAAAGAGATCTGTCTTTGCTCGCAAGCTCCCTGAAGGTTTGAGTGTAACTCCTCTTCTCAGCTCTGTGTCAAACTATAATTTAAAAACATCTAGAAGCTATTGCAAGGCAACTTCAAACCAGAGGCACTTGGAGCCAACGTGTCTCACATTTAACTTCTACAAAAGCTAGAAGACCTTGTGAGACCTGGTCACAAATGCAACACACTAGTGTCCAAATGTCAACTTTTCCCTGTGTATATCTCCAAACACAGATGTCACCTTTACTAAAAACAAGTGAATGTTGAAGGTGGTGGAAGGGATGCAAATCAAGTGGCTGCTTTCTCCCTGAGGGTGTGAACCCAATGAGTTCTGGAGATGTGGCCATCCAAGCCACATTATTCTTTGTTTTTACTTTAAGGCTCTCATGAGGTCAGAAGTCACGTGACCCTAGCGATTCCCAAACTGCAAGTCAGCAAGCAGGTCCTTTTCCTGCACATGCTGTTTGAGAGCACAATCAATGATTCCTTCCATCATGTTGGTGATTGAGTGTACGCAGATAGGGCAGCAATTTGTCACATTGAATTTGTCCTGATTTTGCAGACAATAGATACCTAAGAAATTCCTACAGTGTTGAGTAGATGGCAATGTTGTAGATGCACCACATCAGCTTGGCTGGGGGAGGAGGCAGGATGATGAGGGGTGGGTGGGGGGAAAATGGGGTTGGACGATTATATCACCACATATCTTCGGTATTTGTCTGTACTTATAGCATTTGCAGTGTCCAGGTACTCTGGCTGTTTCTTGACATCATGTAGAGTGAATTGAATTGGCTTGAAGACCGAGATCAGTGATGCTTGGGACTATTGGAGGAGGTTGAGATGAATCATCTACTCAGTACTTCTGACTGAGGACTGTTGCAAATGTTTCTACCTCACCTACTGTACTGACGTGCTGGGCTGTTCCATCATTGAGAATGAGGACCTTTGTGGAGCCACTCCTCCAGTGAGTTGTTTAATTCTTCACCAATCGTTCCCATGTGACAGGTTGTACAAGACTGCAGAGCTGAGATCTGGTCCAGTTGTTGTGGAATTGCTTTTTGACAGTGATAGTGATATCCTCAATGTGAAGACAAGACTTTGTCTCCACAAAGACTGTAGTGACCAATTTAACTGATACCATCTGCAACAGATACATTTGTGAGGACATGGTCAAGTAGGTTTTTCCCTCTTGTGGTTCCTTCAACACCTGCTGCAGACCCAGTCTAACAGTTTTGTCCTTTAGGGGTCGGCATGGACCGAAGAACCCTGCTGTACATCTCTATGACTCAACCAGTTCAGTCACTTCTAAGGCAATGGTGGTGGACACTGAAATCCCCCAACCCAGAGTACATTCTGTGCCCATGCCATCTTCAGTGCTTCCTCCAAATGTTGTTCAACATGGAGTGGCACTGATTCATGAGCTGAGGGAGGACGCACGCGGTAATGAGCAGGAGGTTTCCTTGCCCATGTTTAACCTAATGCCATTAGACTTCATGGCATCTGGAATCAATGTCGAGGACTCCCTTCTGACTTGCATCATTGTGCCACCTGTGCTGGGTCTGTCCTGCTTTTGGGACAGGACATACCCAGGGATGGTGATGGTGGTGTTTGGGACATTGTCTGTAATGTCTGATTCTGTGAGCATGCCTATGTCAGGCTGTTGCTTGACTGGTCTGAGAGACAGCTCTCCCAACCGCCTGCCAGGTGATACTAAGAAGGATTTTGCAGGGTTGACAAAGCTGTGTTTGCTGCTGTCATTTCTAGTGCCGAGGGGGATGCACAGCAATTCAAATTCATTCCTTTGTTCTCACTTTGTAGTGGTTTCATCCAGCTGGGTAGCATGCTGGATTGTTTTAAAGAGCAGTTCAGGATCAACCATACTGCTATGGGGTTTGGTGGCCAGACCACAGAAGGAGAGCAGACTGCCTTTCCCTCAATGACACTGAAAAGGGGGCAGTCCCTGCAACAACCAACACGGTCACCATCAGGGCTAGCTCTTAGTTCCAGTTTTTGATTTCAAATTTCTCCAGCTGACTCAATGGGGCATACACCCACATCCCCATAACATTAGCTTAGCACCTGGAATGACATTTTATTATATACTTCCATCATGCCTCCTCCAACCAGCATGTCAGACTTCGGAACGGTTCCCTTGGAGGCTATCAGTAATCTCTCAGATGGTGTGTGTAGAGCAACAACTCAACTTCGACGTTTTGGCCTGTTTAGAGGGACCCAGATATAGAATATCCCATAAACGTCTAACATTTATCCTCCCCTTGAGGAAGCATAAACCAAACATAACGTCAGCTGCTCACTTTATTCAGGAGTCTTGCACATTAGCAGCTCTATAACTGACGACATTTATTCAGGCCCCTTCAATGTTTTTGCACCTAACTTCAGCCTCAAGTTGTGATTGGTAACTAATAAACAAAAGTTAGCAGACTTGGATCAGGGTTTTCATTCTCGCGATGCATTAGCACAAGTTGGGAAATTTCCTGGATCACCCTACATCCTGCAGGAAAAAGCGCTCTGAGCAGCAGCACCCTGTGGGCCTGTGGAATTCATTGCCGCAGACTGCAGTGGAGGCTGGGACGCTAAATGTCTTCAAGGCAGAAATTGATAAATTCTTGATGCCACAAGGAATTAAGGGCTACGGGGAGAATGCGGGTAAGTGGAGTTGAAATGCCCATCAGCCACGATTGAATGGTGGAGTGGACTCGATGGGCCGAATGGCCTTACTTCCGCTCCTATGTCTTAGAGTCTAGTTTCTCCAGCCACGGCTGCAGATCAGAGGTGGCTGGGGATTGCTGATTGCCAGAGCAAGGCTTCCTCACTCTTTCAAGGTCTTCACCTCTGTCATCTTCCTTAAATAAGAGGCCTATGATGTTCACCCCTCATAACCCCATGCCCATACATGTCAACTCATGCAAAACCACGCCCTCTCAAACCATCCTTGTCAATATATGATGCCAACATGATCAAATTATGATCCTTGCCCTCATGCCAACTCGTCCTTTAACCTCTATGCCAACTCATCCCTATTTGTGACTTCTTAAAAGGTTGCCATTAGCCTTCACGCCCACTTACCCAACAAACATAACAGGCAGACCTCAAGCGGTTAAAATGAGATAAAGTTCTAATTATTGATTATAGGCTCATTATATTAAAAAGCCCCACTTATTAGCGTATATTCCCTCAGCACTTTTTAAAATAAACAGGCTTGTAATCATAACCACAGCTGATAGTACAGTCATACAGTACTGAATCAGACCCTTGGGTTTAACTTGACTGCACTGACCAGACATCCCAATCTGACCTAGTCCCATTTGCCAGCACTTGTCCCACATCCCTCTAAACCCTTCCCATTCATACACCCATCCAGATGCCTTTTAAATGCTGTAACTGTACCAGCCTCCATCACTTCCTCTGGCAGCTCAATCCATGCACGCATCACCCTCTGGGTGAAAAAGTTGCCCTTAGGTCCCCTTTAAATCTTTTCTCTCTCACTTTAAATCTTTGTTCTCTAATTTTGGACTCCCCTACCACTAGGGAAAAAAAAAAGAGCTTGGCTATTCAACCTATCTATGCCCCTAACCATTTTATAAATCTCTGAAAGGTTACCCCCTCAGCCGCTGAAGCGCCAAGGAAAAAGGCCCCAGTCTATACAGCCTCTCCTATAGCTCAAACCCTCCAGTCCCAGCAATACCCTTAATCTTTTCTGCACCCTCATGTTTAACAACATCGTTTCATTGAAGGGCAGCCAGATTTATATGCAGTATTCCAAAATTGACCGAACCAATGTCCTGTACAGCGCAACTTGACCTCCCAACTCCCACATTCAATATCTGACCAATGAAGGCAAGTGTGCCAAACACCTTCTTCACCACCCTGTCTAACTACGATTCCACATCGTTTAATAACTTCTGAGCTGCCTATCAAATTGATAACTTACAATACACCCACGGTGATAATGATATAGTGTGTAAAGTAACCAAGCATTAATACTGCTGGAATTATAGCACTTTGGATTATGTCAATAGCTAACTGTTGGAACTTTCAGACCAGAATTGTTGAACCAACCGCATACACAAGGCATTTTTTTAAAAATATCAATTTTTAAAGAGCTGTCTATTTGAATGAGTGTTATTATATGACACACCTCTGCAGACCTTAGAACATAAAAACATCAGAATCAGAAGCAAGTGTAGGCCGTCCGGCCCGTTGAGCTTGCTCTGCCAATCAATAAGATCATGGCTGATCTGTTTGCGGACTTAGCTCCATTTGCCCACCCTCTCACTGTAACCCTTAATTCCTTTATTGCTCAAAAATAAAATCTATCTTTGCTTTAAAAACATTCAATGGAGAAGTGTCACCTACTACACTGAGCAGGGAATTCCACAGATTCACAACCCTCTGGGTGAAGACGTTCCTTCTCAATTCAGTCCTAAATTTGCTCCCCCTAATCTTGAGGCCATACCTTCTTGTCCTAGTTTCACCTACCAGTGGAAACATCCTCTCTACTTCTATCTTATCTAGTCCCTTCATAATTTTATATGTTTCTATAAGATCCCTCCCCCTTATTCTTCTAAATTCTAATCAATATAATCTCTTCATAAACTAACCCCCTCAACTCCAGAATCAACCTTGTACTCTTCAAGAGCATTTACACTTCTGTTAAAGATCTGTGACTCTACTGTTGGATCAAACAGACAAACGGACTCAATAAGAGTGCTGCTGAGTTCAAGATTCCCACAGATGGGAGTCGGGCCCCATTCGCAGATCATTCCTCACTGGAAAACTGGCTTCTCAGAAAGATAGGATCTGGGACATCCAGGCACATCGTTGCCCATCTCTTTCAAAGATCTCCCGACTCTCTAATGATCCCTCAAACACCAGGCTTCTGGCCTTGGACATGGCTAGGAGACAGTGAATTTATTTACTTTGTTGTTTCAAAAAGTTAAACTCCAAATCTCAAGTGTGTCAACTCTGTCAGCCTGCTGAAACATCAGTCATTGCAATGCCTTAATGGAGGGCCAACTCCAAAAGCGTTCCTTTCAAATGGAGAAATTAAAAGGACTTAAAATTTTTGGTTAATTGAGCTTTAAGCGTTGCAATGCCAAAACTCCACACTGTATGATCCGATGAAGTGTCTTCACAGATGCTGCTTGACCCACTGTGGTCTCCGGCAATTTTTATTTTCAGTTCAGATTCCAGCATCTGCTCTGACAGGAAAATATCTTTGACTCATGACCTGTGAATCAGTTTCTGACGGAGATGAGACTGACCAGAAACTGAACAGCAAGAAAGAAACTAAGAAATTTCAGTTGATCTGTGCGTGAACTAAAACCCAAGTACAGTAGCAACGTAGCATTAATATTACAAAGCTTGGACAGCAGAGAAGCTGAGATCTTTCTCCTTAGAATAAAGGACATAAAGGCAGTGTGAGCAGAGTGGTTCAAAATCAGACAGGAAGTCAGGAGAAACTGTTTTCATGCAGTGTTGCATGATGACTTTTTGGCACATTGCTACAATTTGGGGTGTGCTGCTTGACAAGCTCATGGAATCATTTTTAAATGGTATCTTTCAGTAGCGATTTGGATGCATGTTGGAAATGGAAGAGTGATGGGGAGAAAGCAGGTGGTTGGCACTTGGAATTATTCTGACAAATTGCTGACACAGACATGATGAGGCAAACAGGCTCCCTCAGAGTTATAAATCTCTCCTGCAATACTTTCATGGCTAGCTGTATGGCTATCAACACAAACGGCACTATCTTTTCATCGGTCTCTTGCTTTGTTCCAACCTTCTAAACTACAGGGAAAGAAATCTAATAGAGTATATTTTTAATCCCTCAATCACACCTTGGAGAGCACATTGGAAGAAGAAAAAAAAAGGTAAGATTTATACCTTAATAACTCTTGAAATGATAATAGCCAATGAAACATGTAACTGACCTAGGAGGAAAGACTGGATCGACTGGGCCTGTATCCAATGGAATTTAGAAGAATGAGGGGGGAATCCCATAGAAACATATAAAATCCTGATGGGACTGGACAAGCTGGATGTGAGAAGAATGTTCCCAATGTTGGGGGAACAAGGGGTCACAGTCAAATAATAAACAGGTAAGCCATTCAGGACTGAGATGAGGAAGAATTTCTTCATTTGGAATTGTGAACTTGTGGAATTCTCTCCCACAGGAAGCTGCTGGGGCCAGTTCATGAGAGATATTCAAGAGGGAGCTGGACATGGCCCTTGCAGCTAAAAGGGATCAAGGGGGATGGAGAGAGGGCGGGAATGGGATACGGAGATTGCATTATCAGCCATGATTATTTTGAATGGTGGTACAGGTTCAAAAAGGGCCAAATGACCTACCTCTGCCCCTATTTTCTATGTTTCTATGTGGGGTTTTCAGGCATTTGTTTTTTCACATCAGGACTGAACCTCACACCCAGTCTGCCTAATTTTGACAGTCCGGGTCACTATCTATTGGGGCGCACGGTGGCTCAGTGGTTAGCACTGCTGCCTCACAGCACCAAGGTCCCAGGTTCGATTCCAGCCTTGAGTGACTGTGTGGAGTTTTCACATTCTCCCTGTGTCTGTGTGGGTTTCCTCCGGGTGCTCCGGTTTCCTCCCACAGTCCAAAGATGTGCTGGTCAGGTGAATTGGCCATGCTAAATTGCCTGTAGTGTTAGGTGCATTAGTTGGAGGGAAATGGGTCTGGGTGGGTTACTCTTTGGAGGGTCGGTGTGGACTAGTTGGGCTGAAGGGACTGTTTCCACATTGTAGGGAATCTAATCTAATCTCCTGATGTGTGCCCACCCAGCTACAATAAGACAGTGGGTGTCAGCTATGGTCATTGGTAGTACTTCTGCCTTGGAGTTAGAATGTTGCAGGTTCAAGGCCCCACGCTGAGTACAGAAGCACAAAACCAAAGGGGAAAAGCCAACATCATTACACTGAGGGAGCATTACACTGTCAGAGTGCTGCTGTTTTCAAATTAAACATTAAATCCTTATTTTTGATAACTCAGGTTATTCCATAACAAAGTAGGAGTTCTCTCTTGACAATCTCCCTCTCAACCAATACTGTTTGAAAAAGACTGACATTGTATATCTCAGAGGCATCTGTGGGACCTCTGTGCAAAACTGCAGCATGGTTCTTGCATTGCAACACTGATAAAGCTCAGAAATACCTCATCAGCTACTGAATGTTTCTGGACCTCCTGAAGTTGTGAAAGGCACAAGAAGAAATGAAAATAAGTACGGAAAAACAAAATGCAGACTTTAAACATAAATATAGCAGTAATAAGTATGGAAGTTAGCTCACTGAGCTAGGTGGTATGGTTTTCAGACATTTCATCACCACGACTAGGTAACTGGAGGCCTCGCTGATGTTACCTAGTCGTGGTGACAAAATATCTGAAAACAAACCTTCCAGCTCAGCGAGCTAACTTATATACTTATCAACCAGAGCTACAAATCTTCTCAAAAACTGATATTGCAGTAATGTTGCATTAACCAGTGGCAATGGCAAGGCATCGGTCCAATAGCCAGCTGTGTTTGTGGCAGGATTCCCTTTGATATCATTCACTCTGACAAAGGGTCAGCGCTCACTACAGGAAAGGAGAGAGTTTCAGTGACGGGGAAGCAAACATTAACAGATTCCCACCTTCCACAGTTCTGGCTCTCACCTGGAAGAGGAAGTTGACATAATCATCATCGACTTTGAGATTGATCATCTTGAGTAGATTTTTCACCTCCTTGAAGCTGATCTTGTTATCATTGTTTTTGTCAGCCTTTTCCAGATGCTGATGGATCAAGGTTGCTAGAATTAAGGCAATAAACTCAACCAGGGAGAGAGATTCAGGAAACGGATCTGTAATATATACACTTTCAGCACATGCACAGGGCTGCAAGGACTGAAGGAAAGCAATACACTCACAAAACACTGCCTTATTAACTCAGAGACACTGCAGTCTAGGAGAGCTCATGTTCACTGCTCGATCTCCAGCTGTAGGTCCGTGCACTAATGTACTTCACTGTACTACTTTTATTATTGACATTAAAACATCTTTCCTTTTAACAAATTAAGAGACACACACAAACAAGACCGGAAGGCCAGGCTTTCATCAGTAAAGTGTGAATTTCAAACCCACTGACTCTGGAAGCAGTTCAGAAGCCAGGAGGGGAGTGACTGAATGAGTGCAGAGGCCAACGAGTCAATTCGGCCTGAACATGTAGGCCATTCCGTTTAGGGTGTCTGCCTCACTAACCAATGAGATTGTTGCTGATCTAATCATCCTCAACTCCACTTTTGTAATTTTTGCTTCCACACCACCCCCTGCTCCCCCCAACCCACCCCACCCGCAGACACACACACAAATCCTTTACTCCTGATTTATTAAAAATCAGTCTGTCTCAGCCTTGTACACACTTCATGACCCAGCCTTGATGGCCTTTCAATGGCAAAGAATTCCAGAAATTGGGTTGATTCAGAAGAAATTCCTCACCTGTCCTAACTGGTGACTCTTTATTCTGAGATTATACTCTGTTCTCAGACTCTCCCAAAACGGGAAACAACCTCTCTGCACCTATCCTGTCGAGCTCTCTAGGAACCTTGTTTTTCCAATAACATTTGATATTTTGTTGTACTAAAAGGCTATTAAACCCTCTAACCTTCATTTATTATCAGCCCTCAACCCATTCAAACACTGTGCCACCTTCTATGCCCACTCATCTAGAATGTACCACAGAATCAATTAGCTATAAAATAATTCTGAAGAGAAGTCCCACAAATGTACTTCAAAACTAACAGTCACTTCAAAATCTGGAAAAAGACTCTGCTGCTTTTACAACGTTGTAAATGCATCAGACAATCAGAAGCCATTACTGAATAAAAACGCTTTATTTCCTAGTGCTTTTAAATTTTGTCCAAATAAACATAGGTCAAAGGACATGGTTCAGAGGAACCTAGTTCAACCTCAAGAATGTCAAACAATCAAAGCAAATACTCTACTTCAGCCTTGATAAACAGACTTCCTGCTGCAGTAATGCATTACAGAGCCTTGGAGCTCAGTCAAGCATTAAGACTTCTTCCAGCAAACCAGAGAGGTTCCTGACTCTAGAACAGCAGTCACAACCCCCTCTGAACTACATGCCCTCAAGAATGAGATAGGCATAGAACATAAAAAAGTACAGCACAGAACAGGCCCTTCAACCCACAATGTTATGCCGAGGATTATTCCTAATCTAAAATAAAATAACCTAACCTATGCGCACCCCTCAATTCACTGTTGCCCATGTGCATGTCCAGCAATCACTTAAATATCCCTAATGACTACTTCCATTACCACCACTGGCAATGCATTCACAACTCTGTAAAGAGCCTTCCTCTCTCGTCCCCTCTATACCTTCCTCCTAACATCTTAAAACTATGACTTCTCGTACCAGTCAATCCTGCTCTGGGGAAAGGTCTCTGGCTATTGACTCTATCCATACCTTTCATTACCTTATACACCTCGATCAGGTCACCTCTCTTCCTCCTTCTCTCCAGAAAGAAAAGTCTGAGCTTAGTCAATCTCTCTTCGTAAGAGAAGCCCTCCAGTCCAGGCAGCATCCTGGTAAACCTTCTTTGCACCCTCTCCAAAGCCTCTATCTTTCCTGTAGTAGGACGACCAGAACTGGACACAATATTCCAAGTGACGTATCACCAGGGACTTGTAGAACTGCACAGTGGTTAGCACTGCTGCCTCACAGCGCCAGAGACCCGGGTTCAATTCCCGACTCGGGCGACTGACTGTGTGGAGTTTATACATTCTCCCAGTGTCTGCGTGGGTTTATTCCGGGTGCTCTGGTTTCCTCCCACAGTCCAAAAATGTGCACGGCAGGTGAATTGGCCATGCTAAATTGCCCGTAGTGTTAGGTAAAGGGGTAAATGTAGGGGAATGGGTGGGTTACGCTTCGGCGGGTCGGTGTGGACTTGTTGGGCCGAAGGGCCTGTTTCCACACTAAGTAATCTAATCTAATCTGTAAAAAAAAAATCTAATCTAAAAACCTCGTGGCTCCTCAACTCTATCCCCCTGTTAATGAAAACCAAAACACCATAGGTTTTCTTAACAACCCTATTACATTCCCAATGGAATTGGTCAAGTCGGAAGGGCAAGGTGCAGGTTTGCTACCCATCACCCATATCCCTTGGCAATGGAAAGAGGATGAGTTACCTGCCATTCTTAAAGACAACTGGAGTCTGTCTGACACTGCGAAATTCTGGCCATCTATTTCTCAGAAGCTTGTTCTGGGCCAGATTTGCTAAATGCGGTTGAAGCAATTTTTGGTTTTTAATGATTGCTGAGCACTATCACCAGCAAGCCAAAACATTTAGACGGGCACCAAGTCTTTGATGGACAAGTGACGCGCTAGCACGGAACTCTATACCTTCCTCAGAAGAATATCAGAAAGGATATTGTTCAATTTTCTCTCGCTGGCTCATGGTTTCCACTCGACTGATGAGTTTTTTCAGGCCTTGAACCCATCGCCTTCCTTCTTCCTCCGACTCAGCCACCAGGTCCAGGTTTGTACGGCTGCTGGTGAACATGATGGTGAAGCACCGTTTCTCTGAGAAGCTGCTGCCATGTTTCTTCATCACCTCTGAGCGATGGCCCTCTTGGATGTCCCGGATATCCATCACCGAGACTGAAATAATGGACAAGAGAGATTAGCACCGGACTGGCCAGGTATTCTGACAAGACAGCAATCTCAGGTAAGATTCTGCAGCAGGCAGTCAGCTAGGTCCCTGCTCAGCCAATGTCTACCACCTCTCCATTTTCTTGCTACACCACAAATCCACTCGCCCTATCCTAACCATTCCCCTCTTCAGTTTAGATGTTTTCTAAACAACTTTTTCAGAGATCTTGTTAAATGTCTTCGGAGCAAATGGGCCTGAATCTGGGACCTCCCTCTTTATTCTGAGTAACCTGCTATCAAATTATCCCATTAACCCATCTCACGGGTTTCTTCTGGATGCTCTGGTTTCTTCCCATAGTCCATGGATGTACAGGTTAGGGTGGATTGGCCATGCTCAATTGCCCATAGTGTCCAGTGATGTACAGGCTAGGTGGATTAGTCACAGGAAATGTAGGATTGCAGGGATAGGGTAGGGGTCTGGGTCTGGGTGGGATGCTCTTCAGAGGGTCGGTGTGGATTCGATGGGCTGAATGGCCTGTTTCCATACTGCAGGGATTCTATGAAGAAGAGGTAACAATTAACACATTGCCCACCACTTCCCCTCTTGGTTGTAAGTAGATATTAATTATATTTAATTGGTTGCTTGATATTCTCAGCTGCATTCTAATACAAGGGCAGAGGGTTGGGAGAACCAGCAAACATCCTGAAGAGTCTGATCAGGGGGGACATTAAAAAGGTCCAGGCAGCAACCATGGAGAGGGTTGTTATAACTGACGATCTCCCTCCTTTGTGGCTATGTCCATGCCTGGGTGTCCTTTGAGAGGGAGCATGCATTGCTCACTGCTATACCAAAGGCCCTCTGTTACCAATGGGCACAATTTCACCTCACACCCCCACCACCAAATTTAAATTACTTACAACATTAGATTATTGTTATAGTGCCATCTTTTCATAGTTCTTGGTTCTTTAAAAAAAAAAGGAGCAGACTGAGAGAAGGTTTGTTTGCCAGTAGCTTTCTCTAACTAAAATGTATAGGAGGCTTAGAACATCGAGCAATACATCACAGTATAGGCCCTTTGGCCCACGATCTTAATCGAAGATCAACATAACTTAGACACCCTTCAATTCACTGCCATTCATGCACTAGTCCAGCAGTTGCTTAAATGTCCCTAATGCCTGACTACTACCACTGCTGGCAGTACATTCTACACATCCACCACTCTGTGTAAAGAACCGACCTGACATCTCCCGTAAGCCTTCCTCCAATCGCCTTAAAATTATGCCCCCTCACGATAGCCATTTCCATCCGAGGGAAAAGCCTCTTGCTATGTACTCTATGCCTCTCGTTACCTTGTACACCTCTATCAAGCTTCATTCCTGCGTCCTATCCCACACTGACCCAGATTTGATCTGGTAACAGCTGATACTCATCTAAAGAGATGGAAGTTGCAAATTAAAATATTCATTTTGGATGTAGAGTTAAAGTCCTGGTGGCCATTATTTAAAATGACAGAAAGCACGATTAAATTCTCCAATGTTCTCAGCATCTCAGCCAATCGCACTGCAGGAGCTATAACTTGTTGTTGTGTGGGGACCTGGAATGCGCCCTTCCCAAAGAGAAGGTGTGACGATACTCCTCCTTTGACAAGCTTATGTTGTCCTTGAGATTTTCTTCAGAGGAGTCATAAAGGCAGATGTTCTGAAATGACTGGAAATATCTGTGGGCGGCACGGTGGCACAGTGGTTAGCATTGCTGCCTCACAGCTCCAGAGACCTGGGTTCAATTCCCGACTCAGGCGACTGACTGTGTGGAGTTTGCACATTCTCCCCGTATCTGCGTGGGTTTCCTCCGGGTGCTCCGGTTTCCTCCCACAGTCCAAAGATGTGCGGGTCAGGTGAATTGGCCATGCTAAATTGCCCGTAGTATTAGGTTAAAGGGGTAAATGTAGGGGTATGGGTGGGTTGCGCTTCGGCGGGTCGGTGTGGACTTGTTGGGCCGAAGGGCCTGTTTCCACACTGTAAGTAATCTAATCTAATCTAATCTAATCTAATCTAATCTAATCTAATCTATTTGAAGAAACTTTTAGGTTTTTTTTTAAAACACTAGCACAATGAAAGGAGCTTGGTCAGTTCTCCCAGTTCAGGGTTGGTTTGGTTTTAGCAAACGGTTTATTTTGCAGCTGCTGGTCAAGTCTGAGAAACAGCTCTGTGCTGATCCTCTCTCTCTGACATCTCCAGGAAGAACCGGGGTTTGATTTCACCTTTTTTTGCTTTACCTTTTTTTTGAAAAGGGGATGTTTATGGGGATATTCTAAGTATTTGGAACAGCATCATTAGGTGGTATAAAGTTGACTGGGTTTTCATACTGGTTAAGTTATTTTAAATTCAGTTCTCTTTTATTCAGGTTTCATTCAGTAATGGGTAAATAAATTCGGTTTTGTTTAAAACTGTGGTTGGGCCAGCTGCATCCCTCCTGGAATATCCACTTTACACCTGCTTAAAACAACGAGAAACATTAGGGTCTGGGCTACCTTCTTGAAATGGCCTGATCCATAACAAAGGCTAGGTCCAGTTCTGGCATGGTCACTTCCTATATGATGTCAAGTCAGATGTAAATGAGATGAACAACAGTCAGGTGAATTGCAAAAAAGGTTTGGAATTTCTCATGGATTTTCTGGATAGACAACTACAAAGGAAATTGACATGTGAAAGGCCCATGATACATGGTCAGAATGTACCATCTTCCAAAAAAAATGTACAACCATTGCACAAGATGGACAATAACAAAAAACATTGAAAAATTCCAATTTGGGTATTCCTGAGTCAGTCCCATCATTTAAGTTACGCGTTGTGTTAACACGTCCCAGATAAACTCATGGACAAACAGCTCGTATATACTGGTGGTGTGCTGCTGTTGGAAAGGGAGACTGTTCTATCAGGAAACAGCTCCTTCAGAATCCTGGGGAACTCTAATTTCCTCCAGCTTTGATGGAACAAATGAGATATTCCTCACATGGCACTGGGAACGGAGGGCCTGATGGTGACCAGGTCTCTTAGTAATCAGTTACTGGACAGAACAAAGGCTTAAAAGGCAGAATAGTAGTGAAAGCATGGAGGGCAAGTCCAGTAGTGATCCTTAGGAAAGGAAACTGGAGCTGCATTAATGGGTGAATGAACTCCAAAAATGCCAGAAAACCATTATTATCAATAAGCTGGTGCTATCTCCAGGAATTCGGAAACAGTCTTGATCTGCTAGTCCTGGATAACTCTCAGTCGCTCAGTGATCCACCATCACGGTGGCTGCATGGGGATACTCACAGGTGGGTGCTTTATTCCTGGACTCACACCAAATGGACAGACCATCCTCCTGCAGTTTCAATCGTCGATTCTTCTTCCACGTACCGGACTTGACTTTTTTTAACTTGCTGCCTTTTAACATGAATTTCACGTCTTCGTCATCCTGCAACCCTGAAAGAGACCGGAGGGCAAAGGTCAAGATCTCCGAAATAAAAAAAAAAGACAGTGGCCACGGATAACGAACAACTGAACCTGGAAGAGTTACGGGCAATTTAACTTTTGATTCCAATATATGTTTTTCTTTCTTAAAAGAGGACTACCACAGAAAAAAAGAAATACCATGGATGTAAATTTAGAAGCTGGAAAAGTCTGCGGTGGGACCATAGGAATATTGCACCTGGAGTGTGAGGGGAACTTTAAACAGAGAGAGGAGTAGAAGAAAGAAGTAACAAGGGCTGACTATTACCAGCTGTAAGTGTACAGCTACACCCTGCAGATAGTGTGTGTGTTTTAGGAATATACCAAAACTAATGGCAACTCTGGTCTGGGTGTGCTAGTCAGACAAGATGTGTTCATGAGTTCAGGTATTTCCCTGGGTTTGAGCACTAGTGTGTTCTGATGGTCAAAGCTAAAGAAGGAAGCCCAGCGTTGAAGTCAGCCCTGTGTTGCAGGGAGAAGGACTCTTGCACGGAGTGTTAAAAGCTGATTAGCCAGCAAGCCATGGAGTGATAAAGGATACCGATAAGAATGACACTGCCAGGCAGCCATCACCAGAACAGATAGAAGGATTTCAACTTGCAAAAGCCAGGAATCCTGAAATTGATTGTTTCATGATCAATCATAATAACTTGGGGAGCCTCACCTGGGATCTGCTCATAACATGGACAGGGCGACCATTACAGACACTGATAAGCAGATGAGTGGACGAGGAGACAGTTAACTTCACCACACAAATAACTCAGTCCATTACCTAACCCAGTGACAGGGTAAACATACCGAGAGTCTTCTCTGATTCTGTGCTCCTTACAGACTGCTCTGTTGGCACAGTGGGCCGCATGGAAAGTTGTAAACACATGCCATGCCATTTTCTGACACCACTTAGAAATTACATGAAAGACTCAAATGCTAAAGCACCTAACTGAGAGAATGATGCCTACATGTTACCATGACAAACCATATATTCATACGGTTTCCTCAGAATGCCTAGACACCCCCAAGACTCCAAAACTACATCTGCATTCAGAATGTAAAATCTGTCTGTGTGATTTGATCAAATGAACTTTTAGCATTACAAGTAATTGCAGCCTGCTCCTGAGCCTGGAATATGGACACAATGGCCCATTGATCAAACAGTGCAAGTACGGAGACAGGGACAAAGTTTTCTTTGTGCCTGCAGCCAGTGTCGTGAGGAATTGGCACGTCATTAGCATCGTTGGGAAGCAGCATGTTATGAAAGACAATATTTGTTTTTGATCTTATCAGGGCACTTGTTCATACCGTCTGACCCCATGCAGGACAGGGCTGGAGTGGGGCTAACAGGAAAAAGAGGCAACTGAGGATTAGGGGATAAGGTGGAACATGAGAGGGTTTAATCACAAAGTTACAACAGTACAGAGTTCAATGAATTCAACGTCAATCCAGAAACCTTCCCAAAGGCTCCCGAAACAGACTACAGATGGGAGGTGGAAGACCTGGAAAAATGGTGCACTGAGAACAACCTAGCTCTCAATGCCGGCAAAACCAAGCAACTCATTATTGACTTTTGGCGGGAATTTATTCCTGTCTCCTACACGTTAACAGTACAGAGGTGGAACAAATGGAGAGTGTCAAGCTCCTGGGAATGGTCATCCACAACAAGCTTTCTTGGACTCTTCATGTAGACACACTGGTTACAAAGGCCCAACAACATCTCTTCTTCCTCAGGCAGCTGAGGAAGTTTGGTATGACTGAATAGCCTTTTATAGGTGCACCATCGAGAGCATTCTGTCTGGATGTATCACTACCTGGTACGGCAACTGTACCATTCAAGATCGGAGACGGTTACAGAGAGAGAGTGGTGAACTCGGCCCAGACAATCACAAAGACCAACCTCCCATCTATAGAATCCATCTACCAGGCCCGCTGTCAAGGAAAGACCGCTCTCATTCTTAAAGATCCATCCCACCCTGGCAATGTTTTTCTACAACCTCTACGTCAGGGAGAAGGCACAGAATCCTGAACACATGCACCAGTTGGGTTTTGAAACAGTTTCTACACTACTGTTGTTCAGATACCGAATGGACTCGAACGCTTAGCATTTGCATGTACCGGTGTTTCTGTTTTTGCTGCTGTTTACCTATTATTTACTTATCGATGTTATTTAACTCTGATCTGCCCGTGTTGCTCGCAAGACAAAGCTTTTCACTGTGCCCCGGTACACGTGACACTAAATGCAACTCAATTCACTGGGGGAAGGGACTAAAGCTGGGCAGAGTATAGTACTCAAACACTTCAAGGCTTTGTGTTAAGTTAGGAAAACAAATGTTAGATTGGATATTGCACATCCCAACACTCTGACTCTGTTCACATGAACCGTAATCCCTCCAGTTAATCAGCCTTCAGTTCACATCCTACAGAGACTAGAGTCTGTCCCGTCGTTTTTCAAAATTCTCTCTCCATTGCTGCATTTTCTTTCTCAGTCTGTCTGCTTTCTCACTCCATTTCTCCCCTTTGTCCCTCAACGACCTTGGTTATCTGTTTCTTTCCTTGTCAGTTCCCCCCTTTCATGCTCTGTCTTCCTTCATAACCTAAGGTTTAAAGGTGGCGGGGGGGGGCAGATGTTAAAGGACCCAGAGGGGCAATTGTTTCACCCACAGAAGGTGGTGGGAGTGTCTGGAGCAGGCTGTCAGAGGTCGAAGTGGAGGGGAGTACCAGTTTTGTCACTTAAGAAACATTTAGGCAAGGACATGGATGGGACAGGTATGGAGGGATATGGACCAAACGCAGGTAAATGGGATTAGTTTAATTATAGAAGCTGGGTGGCATGGTCAAGTTGGGCTGAATGGCCTGTTTCCATGCTGTAAACCTCGGACTCTTTAATCATTGCCCCATCCACCCATCTTTTTTCTCAGAAGCTTGGAATTCGATCCTTATAGCCTGTGTCTGAGTTGAGGTTTGGGAGGCATAGTGCAAACTGCATTGAGATGACGTCACTGGATGCTCACAACTCTGGGAAGTGGCCAAAGGGAAGGAGAGTAGGGAGGCAGGGGTACTGCTGGCATTCCATCAATCTCTGATGAACAGATTTAATGAACTCTACAAGGTAATAAATAACTACCACTTCAACAGCTGGGGTGTGGGGTGTGGGGTGTGGGGGATACGGTTCTCAGGAACGACAGGTGCTAATGGACATATTCCTCAGGTTTTGAGAAACAGAAAAGACTTGAAGTCACTGCTCAACCAGTGACGCAGAGCCTCCATCGCTGGTCCCAGCATGTTGGAATTTCTCAGCACTACAAGGTGGGGGTTCCTCAAAAGGGAGCATCACTTCCTGATCAGGAAAAGGGCAGAGAAGAAAGGGGCAGGGATTCAAGGGGAAGACGGAAGACACTTGTCAACGAACAGGGTGACCCTTCACCCCCTGCATGGTCAGCCACCCGCACATGACAGTTTTAATGTCATGTCTCTAGTGGGAAGGTGGTCTTGGAGATCTCTGCTGCAGTCCAAAATGTGCTGATGTCTCTCAGCCCCCAGGGCAGTACCCTAACTGCAGTCATCACTCTCATTGTTGCCTAGAACCTATACATATTCGGGTTAGCCCAGGATCTGCCAATGAATCAGCTATGGGGCTGAATCTCTCAGTGCCCTATTCCAGTGGGACAAAGGAACCAATCCTTCTGGTTCAGTAATCCTGTGCAGGCACAGAGGGCATTAGCATTGGACACCACAGGGAGTCCATGACTTTTGGCACAGAGACCAGGGTGGGAAGGTTCCTGAAAGAGAAGACCTCCGCTCAAACAAAAACAGAAAGTCTCTGGGAAACTCAGCAGGTCTGGCAGCAAAGAAGGCAGAGTTAACATTTCAGATCAAGTAACCCTTCCCCAGGATTGAACAATGATCGCAGGACACACTGTTTGCCATTCTGCCTTTGGCTCTGAGGCAACTGTTATGATGATTCCTTTATCCTGGAGACTTCCAGGTCAACACCAGTCATAACCATGGGTCAGAACTCTGAAATACTGTGGTCATTTTTAACTTTTCCCTCCAAAAAGAAGAGAAAAAAAAAGTGTTTCGCTTAAAAAAAGAGAACTAGCTTTGGCTATATCAGCCATGGATGTAAACTAAGTGGTTATCTGAAGACGAAGATTCACAAAATGCCAAACCTAGAAAATGCAAGGGCAACATCATACACCTCCCTGCAAAAAGGGTAAGAGACAAGTCCATACAAACTGAGTTGTGATCCCCTCACTCAAGATAATGAATAGCTGGTACCCTCTGCTTAACAGCACACCATCCTGCTGTGGATTATGACCCAACCTGTAGAGTACATAACACTTTGTCAACAAGTTATCGACCAGACCACCTCTCCTCTCCGAGGAGAAAGTGAGGTCTGCAGATGCTGGAGATCAGAGATGGAAATGTGTTGCTGGAAAAGCGCCGCAGGTCAGGCAGCATCTAGGGAACAGGAGAATCGACGTTTCGGGCATTAGCCTGAAGAAGGGCTAATGCCCGAAACATCGATTCTCCTGTTCCCTAGATGCTGCCTGACCTGCTGCCCTTTTCCAGCAACACATTTCCATCTCACCTCTCCACCAAAGTATTGGAAAGAGTAAGCCTAGCCCTTTACTTTTATATTTATGTTAAGGCAAGTGTAAAGCACTATGTTCCAGAATGATTCAACTAGTCCACTACTCGGCTGGAAATAAAACACACTTGATTTTTACTACACAGGTAAAAAGCAGCATAACTTTATTGAAATATCTAACAAGGTAATCATCAACTGTTCCAATATAAGCAGCATCCCATAAACACAACCGTTGGCAAAAAAGCAACTCAACAAAGCAGTCATAATCACCATAGAGTTCCTGCACCGTGGAAGCAGGCCATTCCACCCATCCAGTCCATGCCGACCTTCTGAAGAGCATCCCACCCAGATCGACTACATTCCTGTAACCCCACATTTCCCACGGCTAATCCACCTGGTCTGCACATCATTGGACACTACAGACAATTTAGCATGGCCAATCCACCTAACCTGCACATCTTCGGACGGTGGGAGAAAACCGGAGCTCCCATAGAAAACCCACACAGATATGGGGAAGAATGTCTGTGTGGGGTTTGTACAGTCACCCAAGGCTGGAATTGAACCCGGGTCCCTGGCACCGGGAGCCACCTTGCCGCCTCATACTGTCTCTTTCCAGTCCGGAAGAAAGAAACAATCTGCCCCTTTTGATTATAAGGAGGGAGCCTCACTGTCTAAGATGTTGAAAATGTTCAGAAAAGATTGAAGGATGTTGCGAGGGTTGGAGGATTTGAGCCATTGGGAGAAGCTGAATAGGCTGGGGCTATTTTCCCTGGAGTGTCGGGAGCTGAGGGGTGACCTTAGAGGTTTATAACATCATGAGGGACATGGATAAGATAAATAGACAAGGTCTTTTCCCTGGGATGGGGGAGTCCATATCTAGAGGGCATAGGTTTAGGGGGAGGGGGAAAAGATATAAAAGGAATCTTTTCATGCACAGGGTGGTACGTGTATGGAATGAGCTGCCAAAGGAAGTGGTGGAGGCTGGTACAATTACAACATTTAACAAGCATCTGGATGGGTATATAAATAAGAAGGGTTTAGAAGGATATGGGCAAAATACTGGCAAGTGGTACTAGATTAGGTTGGGATATCTGGTCGGCATGGATGAGTCGAACTGAAGGGTTGTTTCCATGTTGTACATCTCTATGACTCTGACTAGATGGCTTCACATTAGCAAATCAAGCTTAGCCCAGCAACCAGCCAGTAGAAATCTTCAACGAAATGAAAGCAAAACAAAAAAACCTTCCTGACTCTGAGCCCTGACCCTACCCTCATGACTTTTCATTTTTTAAAAATCATCCGGTGCGAATTGAAAAGTTGCTTACCAACATCCGGTCTAAAAGAGACATTTCAGCATCACTGAGTACACCTGTCACCACAGAGAAACAGCACAGAACACCTCTCAAAGGCACAGTCCTGTCACAAAACAGACAAACACAAAAAGACAACAGCTAATAGCCAATACCAACTCTACTGGAATATGCTAGTGGGACTGAGTGGGTTAAGGCACCCCAGCTGGGATTCATGCATTCGCATTCTATGAAGGTAAGTGTTAGAGAACTATCTCCTCGTGACCACTGCAGTGCAGGTCCAAACGTTTCTCTCACTCAGCGCTTGGAGCTAACAAGCCTGACCAAGAAATAAAGGAAACACATCAAAACAACTGACTGGTCACCCAGAATGTAGAGATTCATTACCAAAAGGAATCAGAACAACAGAACCTCAACCAAACTGCAAACTTGCTACTTGTAACCTCCACTGGAATGGCTGCAACATTCAACTACCCACTCATCATACATTTAGCCCTATATCTGGTTTTAATAAATCTTTAAACATTTTAATATTAAACTTATTTTTATTCTTCGACTCCTTGTGTTGAGTACTAATCCTTGGTGTTTAGTAATTCATAAACTCACTTTTGTTAACTCAAGAAGCCTAAAGCTGGGTCTGGGTGAAAAGGAAAGCAATTAGTTTTCAAATTAACTTTGTTGTGACCACCTGAGGGGCTGGGTAAAGAAACAAGAGGCACCACTTCATCCCTATTCACCTCAGATTTCGGGACACTAGCCAGAAATATAATAAAGTGGGGAACCTCCCCCAGGGCCTGAGCAAAGCGCATCCATAACTCCATGGGTGATTCCTGGGGATAAGGGTCATCTTCCAAAGGTTTGGCTCCCAACTCCTGCCCAGTACCTAGAAAGGCACTAAAAACCAGACTAATTTCCTGACATGAATCCTCACTGTACAGGACACTGAATATGTGCTTCCAGGGATGGAGAGGGTTAGGAAGAGGTAAAAACAATGACTGCAGATGCTGGAAACCAGATTCTGGATCAGTGGTGCTGGAAGAGCACAGCAATTCAGGCAGCATCCAACGAGCAGCAAAATCGACGTTTCGGGCAAAAGCCCTTCTTTTGCCCGAAACGTCGATTTTGCTGCTCGTTGGATGCTGCCCGAAAAGGGTTAGGAAGAGGACTGCTGAGCTTGAAGCCCAGATAGCTGGGGGCATCGCCACCAATGGAGGAGTGATTAAATATCAGGGAGGTTCAAGAGTCTAGCATTGGAGGCCTTGCAGGGTTGTAGAGCTGGTGGAGATCACAGAGGTGAGGAGGGTGAGGGATTTGAAAACGAAGTGCAGAACGACTTCCTGAGGAAGTGGTGCGGGTACAATTACAATGTTTAAAAGACATTTGGATCGGTGCATGAACAGGAAAGGTTTGGAGGAACATGAGCCAGCCAAGCAAGTGGGACTAGTTTATTTTGGAATTATGGTTGGCATGGACTGGTTGGACTGAAGGGTCTGTTTCTGTGCTGTCTGGCTCTATTGCTAGACCAGAAACCAATGTCGGATAGCCACCACGAGGGTAATAGTGAAAGAAGACTTGGTGTGGGGTAAGACACAGACAGCAGAGGTTTGGATGATCTCAAAGTGACCAAGAATAGATTGTGGGGCACCAGCCAGGAATTTGTTGGGTAGTTAAACTTAGACACAACAAAGCATGAATGAGGGTTTCAGACAGGCTGAGACAAGGGCAGGTTTGGGTAATGTTATGAAGGTGAAAATAGGCACCCTTAGCATGAACATACATACAGAAGTCCACCTCAGGATTAATTCTGATGCCAAGACCATGAACAGTCTGGTTTAATCTCAGTGTTGTTCGGAAAAGGGATAGTTAGAGAGTGGAGTTTTGAGTTGGGACTGTAAACAGTCACTTCAATCTTCCAGAGACTTCATTAGAGGACGGTTAATGGCGTGTGTGGGGGTTAGTGGGAGGGGTGTGGTAATGGCATTGGGGGAGGGAGGATTGCATGGGAGGGGTTGGAGGTAATGGGAGTAGATCGGAGTAATGGCATGGGAGGGGAGAATGACATGGGAGGGGAGGGGGTAATGGTATGGTAGGGGAGGTGCTAATGACAGATAATGATGTTGGTAGTGAGAGGGGAGGGGTGTAATGACATGAGGGGAGTGGAAGGGGCTAACAACAAGGGAGGAGAGAGAAGGGAAAGGGGCTAATGACATGGGCGGGGAGGGGGTTAATGACGGGAGGGATAATGGGAGGGGAGGGTGAATGAAATGGGGGGAACACAGGATGAGGAAGGACAGAGAGCAAGGGATGGATTGTGGGTATGGTGGGGGAAGGGGTTACTGACAGAAGGCCTGGATGGCTGGCGAAGGTTATGTGATCTAATGTTTGGTGGGAGGGGGCATGAGTGACAGGCCTGGGGATGGGAGGGTTGGCAGAAGGCCCAGGAGGGTGTGCGGTGGCAGAAGGCCTTGGGTGACAGAAGGCCATAGGGAGTGGGCCAGGGGTGCAAAGAGGCCTGGGAGAGGGGAGGTGTGACAGAATGCCATAGGGAGCAGGGCAGAGGTAATAGAAGGCCTGGGGGGGGTGAGTGACAGAAGACCTGGGAGTGCCAGCAGGGTGGGGGGGGGGGGGTGACAGAAGGCCATGGGGAGTGGGGCAGGGTGACAGGCCTGTGGGGGGTGGGGAGCAGTAACAGAAGACCTGGGGGGGGGGGAGGGGAGGGTAGTAGGATGGTGGGGGAGTGGGTTCTGGGGGGTGGATGCGGTGCAGTGACAGAAGGAGTTTGGGGACACAGAGGAAAGGGTGAAATACAGGAAGTAGGGAGAGATGGATGAGGGTGGGGGAGGGGATGTTGGCAGAAAGCGTTGAACTGATGGGCAGGCTGGAAATGGGAAGGAGTGAATGATAGGAAGAAATGGGAACTTGTAGTTTACCAACACCAGGGGAGATACCTGATGGCTGATAGTCCTTAAGCTAATAGAGTCTCATGAGTGGGCGGCATGGTGGCAAAGTGGTTGGCACTGTTGCCTTACAGCGCCAGAGACCCAGGTTCAATTCCCACCTCAGGCGACTGTGTGGAGTTTGCACATTCTCTCAGTGTCTGCGTGGGTTTCCTCCGGGTGCTCCGGTTTCCTCCGACAGTCCAAAAAATGTGCAGTTAGGTGAATTGGCCATGCTAAATTGTCCCAGTGTTAGGTGAAGGGGTAAATGTAGGGGAATGGGTCTGGGTCGGTTACGCTTCGGCGGGTCGGTGTGGACTTGTTGGGCCAAAGGGCCTGTTTCCACACTAAGTAATCTAATCTAAAGGAAATATTGGCTCATCCAGCACTGGGCGTTGAATAAGCAGCCTCAGAACTGAGCAATAGTCGAGATGTCGAGAGAGGGTGGGGTGAGGTGGAGCTGGCATTGCTGATGCTCTCGTAAAAATAACACTGTGCCTTCAGCTGGTGGGGGGGTATTATTACTGAAAGGCAGAATGTAGATGGGAATCAGAATGAGGGCAAGGATTGCTCCTCGGGAGACCCTAGTGGTATCAGCGGGAGAGCAGGAAGACAAGTTATTGCAAAGGAGTCTGATTCAGAGTTGTCAGGCAAGAATGGAACTATGAGAGCGCAACCCCTTCCCTCCCCCATTAAACTCCCTTAAAGCAGACAGGGATTGGCGGAAGGTGGCTGGAATCAATTATCTCAAAGAAGAATCAAGAGAGAGTGAAAGCCTACCTCTGTCACACAGTGACTTTGACAAGAGCTGTTTCAATAGTATGAGGGGGGGACAATACCCAATTGGAGGGATTCAAACAGAGTTCCAGGAGAAATGAACATAGATGGTGGACCTTGAATAAGAGTAAAGTGTTGATTGGAGATGGACTGCAGTTTTAAAGGATGGGGGGGGTCACGGATTATTCTTTAAACTGGAAGAAGAGCACAGCACAGCAGATTTAAAAGGACAGAGAATAATATTATCTGAAGGATTGCCTCATAGAATGAGGGAACAGATGATGGATATATTAGTTCAAGGTAACTTTGCATATAAAAATGAGGAGCTAACATTCAATGGAGAGAGAGTGTTATGGAGTGCAGATAACAGGAATAAAGCCCTCCTATAAGAGTATGAACTCTGCTCACATACAGTTACGACTTGCAGTATAACATTGGTCACAGAAGACAGTCAAATCAAAACAAAATTCTGGGTTACAATTACCCACCCACTTTGTGAAAGGGAGCCTCATGATCAGTGGAAGTTACAACGTGGGTCTGGGATGAACAGACAAGTGTGATTAACAGAATTGTTACTGACAATTTTGAGAAGGAAGAGAATTTAGGATTTGTCATAAGCAAATAAACCCCAGAAATGCTCAAAGTACCGTCTACTGATGTTTCAGATGTTATTCAAAGTAACACTACTGAAGTAACTCCACAGAGGCCAGTACCCAATCACCAAGTGACCCACGTGGAGAGTCCTTGACACTGATGCAGCTCCCTCAGAGCCAGCTCAGTGTCAGGATGGCTGACACTGCTGTTCTTATCTGTCAGCCAGGGCTCCTTCATTGGGGTTGTTATTTGGACCAATCGGGGAACTCTGATCCTCAGAGGATACCCCTGTGGCTGACCTTGTTACAATCACTACATCCCTTTTCCTCTGAGTCAGAGGATGAACGCTGGCTGTATTTTTTTGTAGCTCTTCCTGGGGTGTTTTAGCACCAGGTCAGGTTCCTTAGACTTTGCCTCAGACACGGGAGGTGTATAATACACAGTAACTTCCTTCTTGCGCCCGGAGGGTCTCAGAAGAAATTCATTCTCTTGATCAGGCAGCAAGAACATCAAGGTAGCAACATCCACTCCGTCCATTTCAGATTCCAAGATCTCTTCAACACTTTATAGAGAGGGAGAACCCATGGGGTCTGGAACAGTGGGAGAGGCCTGTCAAGAAGCTTGGTATGTTTTACTCCTGTCCCATTTGAGAGGTTGCAGTTTTCATTTGGTCCATGTGCTTGTTCAGGACCATCGCACCCACCCGAACTTTATACATCACTAGACCTGACCTCACATTGACCACGCAGGGCCATTGCCGTGGTTCCCACACCTACCTTCATCCCTGAAGTAACCAGTCTCTCTCAATTAGCAGAGTCTTGTGACTGGCAATGCTGTTCCTGATGCCATTTCACCCATTTCCCCTCCCCCCCCCTCCCCCAGGTCTGGAAAATCAGATTTAACTGGGTGCAGAATCTTCCACCCTATTATAACTCTGTTGCAACTATCCCTGTAGGTGCACGAGGGGGTGGTCTGATAATCAAATAGGAACGGGCACAGTTTGATATCAAGAGAAGCTCTCCAGGTCCAAAAAGGTCACTGTTCTGGTTTCCCCATCACCACCAGCTATTTCAGTTTTATCAGACTGACACTTTGTGTCCAAGGTCTGATACTGTCAGCTCTGACTGGAAATGTGTCCAGAAGTTTAAAGCCATAACAAACTCTTCTAGTTGTCGTACCATCAGTGGTGTAACTGCCAGTGGGAGGCAGCTCAATGAATCGGTGCTTGCTACTTGACAATGTTCCAACTTGTAATTACAAGCACTTATATTAGAGCCCAGGCTGAATTCAGCCTGAAGCTATGGGCGGCACTGCCTTGTCCTCTTGAAGCAGACCTAGCAGGGGTTTGTGGTCCGTTATTATTACACATTTACATCCACAAAAGTATTTGTAGAACTTCCTGACTCCAAATATGACCGCCAAATCTTCCTTCTCTGTCTGGGTGCATTTATGCTCTGCATTAGCTAAAGTCCTGGATGCATACACTATTGGGTGTCCCTCTCCATTGAGCCAAATAATGCTACCCCAGTGTTGCACGGGGAGGCATCGCAACATTAACCCCAAACCTCGCTAGGGATCAGCATGCTGACATCTTACAGGATGACAGCGGTTTCTTCACTTCCCTGAAAGTTTGGGTCTGCAACCATTTCCAAGGCTGACCATTTTTTAAAAGAGTCGATGCAAAGGTGCCAGGATGAAGGCCAGGTCACGTATAAACTTTCCACAATAAATCACCAGCCCAAGCAAAGACTCAAACTTCAGTACTGATGTGGGAGCTGGGACACCTTTGATTGCCCTCACTTTATCTTCCAACGGGTGTAGCCCGATCTTATTGACTGGTCTCTTATGAGAAGCAGCTGGTTCAGTTCCCACTGATTGTAATAAGAGGCTCAGGCCCAAGGTTGATGGGGTGACATTGGTTGAGAAAGATTCACCTTGATTGGCTCAACATTTTTGATTAGAAAATGGCTGGCTGTCCAATTGAAGTCCTCCTAGGTCACTTGGGGACTTCAAATGGGTAATTTGGGGTGTCCAGAACCCACAGTTTTCCCTTCCAACACAAATGCCCACCTTGGAAAAATGGCTAAGGTCACATTCTCTATTGGTCTCCCCGGTTATTGGCATGTCATCTAGATAAATGGCAAACTGGGCTAGTTCTTGTAAAATATTCTCCACAGTCCACTGAAAAGTTGTACAGGCTGATAATACCCCAAATGGCAGTCTCATGCATTGGTACAAATCCCTTGGGGTATTAACTGTAGCATATTCCTAGGAATCCTCATGTAACCACAATCGCAAACACACATGGCTCATGTCCAACCTCATGAAGGACAGCCCCTCTGCTAGCTTTACATATAAATCCCCAATGCGTGGGACTGATAACTGCCCAACTGCGAGAAGCAGTTTACCATTTGTTTAAAATCCCCACAAAGGGGAACCAACCAGTCAGCTTCACAATTGGTGCTGCCCATTCCACAAACTGCTCTAGTTTGACTATTCCTTCACTTACCAACTTCCTGATTTCTGCATCTACTTTTGCCCACAACACAAATGGCAGTGGGCGGACTTGCAGAATCAGGGAATTGCTTCCTGGTAAACATGCAAGATGGCCTTGGCTCCTCCTTTGATAATCCCTAGACATTCAGGGACTTCTGGGTATTTAATGAGGACTTCAATTGGACAACCAGCCATTTTCTAAATCAAAAATGTTGAGCCAATCAAGGGTGAATCTTTCTCAACCAATGTCACCCCATCAACCTTGGGCCTGAGCCTCTTATTACAATCAGTGGCAACTGAACCAGCTGCTTCTCATAAGAGACCGGAACTGAAGTTGTAAAGGTTCCCAGTTTAGGTTATAGGTATAGGTCAGAGATGTACAGCATGGAAACAGACTTCGATCCAACCCATCCATGCCAACCAGATATCCCAACCCAATCTAGTCCCACCTGCCAGCACCCGGCCCATATCCCTCCAAACCCTTCCTATTCATATATCCATCCAACTGCCTTTTAAATGTTGCAATTGCACCAGCCTCCACCACACCCTCTGGCAGCTCATTCCATACATGTACCACCCTCTGCATGAAAAAGTTGCCCCTTAGGTCTTTTTTATATCTTTCCCCTCTCACCCTAAACTTATGCCCTCTAGTTCTGAACTCCCTGACCCCAGGTAAAAGACTTTGCCTATTTATCCTATCCATGCCTCTTATTTGTGTAAACCTCTATAAAGATCTCCCCCCAGCCTCCGAAGCTCCAGGGAAAACAGCCCCAGCCTGTTCAGCTCCCTGTAGCTCAAACCCTCCAACCCTGGCAACATCCTTGTAAATCTTTTCTGAACTCTTTCAAGTTTCACAACATCTTTCCGATAGGAAGGAGACCAGAACTGCATGCAATATTCCAACAGTGGCCTAACCAATGTCTGTATAGCCCAGATACCAGCTTATGAGTGCCCTTACTCAGTTTAGGTCTACTGGGACTTTGTTGTCCTGAGTCTCCATACCAGCAGCAACTACAATGGTCTGCTGGCCCACATCCTGAAGAAAATGTTAACTGTTTGGCAGAGGCTTGGCTTTGAGCTTTAGGCGATAATACATAATTTTTTTTAAATAACTGGTTATTTCTTTTAAAATAGCCAGAATCAATAACTTCATTAGCACAAATGTAGTGTCCAATGAAATATCCTCATTATTAATTAAGCTGTCAACATAGATGAAACTGAATCTGGAATATCTGTGAATTTGCAGTTCAAATGAGCCGGACATTATTGTGTTCCTTTAAACAGAACAAAATTTCTCCACTAAAGAAATTCGAGAAGTGCTATTGATGACAAAGGACAGAAATGTAGATGACAGTCAATTATGTTACAATTACATTAGCAATTTGTCCCTCTGTCTGCAATAGATTAAACTTTTTGTAAAGGATGCAGGAATAAGGGTTGGGGAATATGTAATCTCACTGACGAGGTAAATGAGAGGTGGGAGATCTGTAGAGATATTAAAGAAAACTGTCTTGGCCTATAGGGAGACTGCCCTTAGTGAGAGATTTCAATGAAGTGGTGGCTCTGGATTTAAAGGTATGTACAATATCTTTGTCATCTATTCATAGCAATGTCCATAAACAAATAAAGAAAAATCTTAGTAACAAAGCAGTTGATGAGTTTAGAACATAGAACATAGAAGAATACAGCGCAGTACAGGCCCTTTGGCCCTCGATGTTGCGCCGATCCAAGCCCACCTAACCTATACTAACCCACTATCCTCCATATACCTATCCAATGACCGCTTAAATGCCCATAAAGAGGGAGAGTCCACCACTGCTACTGGCAGGGCATTCCATGAACTCACGACTCGCTGAGTGAAGAACCTACCCCTAACTTCAGTCCTATATCTACCCCCCCTTAATTTAAAGCTATGCCCCCTTGTAATACCCGACTCCATACGCGGGAAAAGGTTCACACTGTTTATTGTCAGAGGTGAGCAGGGTTTAAAAATGATTTGGAGTACAGGAAAGAAGCAGAGCTTTCTTCAAATTTCAGGATGATCTGGGAATAAAGTCTTGAGCAGGCCCCAATGCTGTTGTTGTGTGTTCTAGCTCGGTCTGGGTGGCGAATGGTCATACCCAGTTGTTCAATACTGCATCCATTGGACACCATGATTGGCTGTATCTTAACTCTACCTTGATTCAATAATCTTCAATACAGCTGCCTAATAAAAATTCTATGGCTTTATCTGGATTTAAAATATTCAAAAAAAAAATTGCTTGAAGAGCTTCCCCTCATCGCAGTTACTTTCCTGTCACCTTGGCCAATGGTCAGTGAGTCTCACTTGGAACTTTCAGTCACAACAGTCAGGAATCAAACTGACTTTATAATGAAACACACAATCCAGCAACACTCTTCCCTGAAGCCAATTAAAGCCTTTCCCTGGTCATCTATTACACCAATGAGTCCAACACTGACCTGGATTCAAACACTGGTCTTTTCCCTATTTTACGTGGGAGTAGGAGATCGTGAAGACTGCAGATGCTGGAGAAGTCAGAGTCAGTAAAGTGCGGTGCTGGAAAAAGTACAGCAGGTCAGGCAGCGTCTGAGCAGCAAGAGAGTCGACATTTCAGGCTTAAACCTTCATCAAGACTCGAGTCCTGATGCTGCCTGACCTGCTGTGCTTTTTCCAGCGCCACACTTTATCGACCTGGTTTTGCATGGCTCCATTCTGCCTCAATCAGTACCTTCAATCCCAAAAGAAGAGCTTTTTCAAAAAAAAAAATTCATTAATGGGACATGGGTACCACTGGCTGGGTCGGCATTTATTAGCTGTCCCGAGCTGCCCTTTGAGAAGGTGGGGGTGAGCTGTCTTCCTGAACCGCTGTAGTCCATGTGCTGAATGCAGACCCACAATGCTGTTAAGGGAGAAATTCCAGGATTTACACTGAAAGAACGGTGATATATTTCCAAGTCAGGATGGTGAGTGGCTTGGAGGGGAACATGGCGGCGTTTCCTTGTATCTGCTGCACTTGTCCTTCTAGTTGGAAGTGACTGTGGGTTTGGCCCACCCCCCAGCTCATCCTAGATCCAACCCTCCAACTCGGCACCAGCCTCTTGACCTGTCCATCTCCCTTCCCACCTATCTGCGCCACCCTCCCCATCACAAACCTGCATCCATCTATCGTCTACTTTCCCACAGCCCCATCCCGACACCCCTATTTATCTCAGACCCCTCCCCCTCCACAATCCTAATGAAGGGCTTACAAGACCATATGACACAGGAGCAGAAGTTAGGCCATTCAGCCCACTGAGTCTGCTCTGCTATTCAATCATGGCTGATAGATTTCTCAACACCATTCTCCCACCTTCTCCCTGTAACCCTTGATCTGGTTGTAAAATCAAGAACCTATTTCAGCCTTAAATAGACTCAATGACCTGGCCTCCACAGCCTTCTGTGGCAGTGAATTCCACAGTTTCATCACTCTCTGGCTGAAGACCTTTCTCCTTATCTCTGTTCCAAAAGGTCTTCCCTTTACTCTAAGGCTGTGCCCTCAGGTTCTAGTCTCTCCTACCAATGGAAACATCTTCCCAACATCCACTCTGCCCAGGCCTTTCAGTATTCTGCGTGTTTCAGTTAGATCCTCCCACATCCTTCTAAATTCCATCGAGTATAAACCCAGAGTGCTCAAACATTCCTCATATGTTAAGCTTTTCATTCCTGAGACCATTTTTGTGAACCTCCTCTGTACACACTTCAGGGCCAGTACATCCTTCCTGAGATATGGGGCTCAAAATTGTGCACATCCTCCAAATGTGGCCTGACCAGAGCCTTATAGATCTTCAGAAGTACATCCCTGCTTTTATATTCAAGTCCTCTCAAAATAAATGCCTTCATCGCATTTGCCTTCCTAACTAATGACTCAACCTGCAAGTTTACCTTGAGAGAATACTGGACTAGAACTCCCAAGTTTCTTTACACTTCAGAACTTTCATCCCATTTAGAAAATAGTCCATACCTCTATTCTGAAACTTTATTGCTGGAACAGCACAGCAGGTCAGGCAGCATCCAGGGAACAGGAGATTCGACGTTTCGGGCACAGGCCCTTCTTCAGGAATGAGCAGAGAGTGTTCAGCAGGAGAAGATAAAAGGTAGGGAGGAGGGACTTGGAGGAGGGGAGTTGGAAATGTGATAGGTGGAAAGAGGTCAAGGTGAGGGTGATAGGTCGGAGTAGGGTGGAGGCGGAGAGGTCAAGAAGAAGACTGCAGGTCAGGAAGGCGGTGCCGGGCTGGAAGGATCCGGCTGAGACAAGGTGGGGGGAGGGGGGATGAAGAAACTGGTGAAGTCCAAGTTGGACTTCACCAGTTTCTTCATCCCCCCTCCCCCCACCTTGTCTCAGCCGGATCCTTCCAGCCCGGCACCGCCTTCCTGACCTGCAGTCTTCTTCTTGACCTCTCCGCCTCCACCCTACTCCGACCTATCACCCTCACCTTGACCTCTTTCCACCTATCACATTTCCAACTCCCCTCCTCCAAGTCCCTCCTCCCTACCTTTTATCTTCTCCTGCTGAACACTCTCTGCTCATTCCTGAAGAAGGGCCTGTGCCCGAAACGTCGAATCTCCTGTTCCCTGGATGCTGCCTGACCTGCTGTGCTGTTCCAGCAATAAAGTTTCAACTTTGATCTCCAGCATCTGCAGACCTCACTTTCTCCTAGAAGATTTCATACCTCTATTCTTCCTGCCAAAGTGCATGATCTCTCACTTTCCCACGTTATACTCTATCTGCCACTAAATTGTCCACACTCCTAACCTATCCAAATCCTTCTTCAGTCTCCCCGCTTCCTCGATGCTACCTGTCCCTCTACCTATCTTTGCATCATCTCAAAGCTTAGCCAGAATGCCCTCAGTTCCTTTATCTAGATCATTAATGTATAAAGTGAAAGGTTCTCCCAACACTAAGCCTTGCGGAACACCACTTGTCACCGGCTGCCATCCTGAGAAGGACCATTTTACCCCCGCTGTCTGTTTTCTGTCAGACAGCCAGGCTTCTATCCACGGTAGCACCTTGCCTCGAGCACCATGGGCCCTTATCTTACTCAGTAGCCTCCTCTGCGGCGTCTTATCAAAGGTCTTCTTGAAGTCCAGGTAGATAACATCCATTGCCTCTCCTTGAACTAACGTACTTGTTACTTCCTCAAAGAATTCTCGCAGATTTGTCAGGCATGACCTCCCCTTGATGAACCCATGCTGACTTTGCCCTATTTTACCATACACCTCCAAGTATTCAGAAATCTCACCCTTCACAATGGATTCAGTATCTTACCCCCGCCCGAGGTTAGACTAATTAGTCTGTAATTTTCCATCTTTTGCCTTACTCCCTTTTTAAAATAGGGGTGTCATGTTGGCAATTTTCCAATCCTCTGGGACCCTCCCGGATTCTAGCGACTCCTGAAAGATCACCATTACCTCTTCACTTATCTCCCTTAGACCTCTGGGGTGTAGTCCATCTGGTCCAGATAATTTATCCACCTCCAGGCCATTCAGTTTTTCTAGTACTTCTCCTGGTGATAGCCACCATACTCAGCTCTGCCTCCTCACTCACTTGAGATATTACTCGTGTCTTCCAGGATGAAGACCTATACAAAGTAATTATTCAGTTCCTCGCCATTTCCTTGTTCCCCACTACTGTCTCTCCAGTATCATTTTCGCGGTCCAATGTCCACTTTTGCTTCTCTTTTTCCCTTTATCTATCTAAAGAAACTCTTACAGTCTTCCTTTATATTACTGGCTAGCTTATCCTCCTTTTTAATCTTCTCCCTCCTTGTTTTTTTTGTTGCCCTCTGTTGGTCTTTGTGAGCTTCCCAATCCTCTGGTTTCCCACTGCCCTTCACCACGTTATATGCTTTCTCTTTGGCTTTTATGCTATCCCTGACTTCCCTCGTCAGCCATGGTTGTCTCATCCTCCCTGTAGGAAAAGTGAGTACTGCAGATGCTGGAAACCAGAGTTTAGATCAGATTGGTGCTGGATAAGCACAGCAGGTCAGGCAGCATCCGAGGAGCAGGAAAATTGATGTTTCGGGCAAAAGCCCTTCATCAGGAATAGAGGCAGGGAGCCTCCAGGATGGAGAGATAAATGAGGGGGGGTGGCGGGGGGAGGGGAAGAGAAGAGCTGGGGAGAATGTTGCAAAGAGTACAATAGGTGAATGGGTGTGGGGAAGAAGGTGATAGGCCAGAGGGGAGGGTGGAGTGGATAGGTGGGAAGGGGGATTGACAGGTGGGACAGGTCAGGAGGGCAGTGCTGAGCTGGAAGGTTGGAACTGGGGGAGGGGAAATGTGGAAACTGGTGAAGTCCACATTGATGCCCCTGGGATTGAAGTGTTCCGAGGCAGAAGATGAGGCGTTCTTCCTCCAGGCGTCGGGTGGTGAGGGAGCAGTGGTGGAGGCGCCCCAGGACCTGTATATGTCCTCGAGAGTTTGGGAGGGGTGGGGGGGGGAAAAAGAAGAGTTGAAATGTTGGGCCACAGGGCGATATGGTTGATTGGTGTGGGTGTCCCAGAGATATTCCCTGAAGCGCTCTGCGAGAAGACATCCAGTCTCCCCAATGTAGAGGAGACCACATCGGGAGCAACGGATACAATATCCTCCCTGTACCATGCTGCTTTTTCCTCGGGATGAACCTCCGCTGTGTCTCCTGAGTTACTCCTAGAAACGCCTGCCATTGTGGTTCCACTGTCTTTCATGCCCGAAACATCGACTGTCTCGCTCCTCACATGCTGCCTGACCTGCTGTGCTTTTCCAGCAGCACACTTTTTGACTCTTGACTCTCCAGCACCTGCAATCCTCATTTTTCCCGAGCCATGTAAAGGAGCCTTGGCGAGTTTATGCAGTACATCTTGCAGATAGCATCTTACACGTTTAGAAAAAGTACCTATAACTTTACTTCAGCTACTGAGTTGTTTGCAATTTGTCGGAGCCATCAGTCTCTACCGATGTAAAAAGCATGGCCTGCCATTTTAGTGTTCTATGCCTAGAAGCAGTAATATCCACTTACAGTGGAATCAGTTTCAATAAAGCACAGGCAATTTATTTATTGCAACATTCTAATCAAGTTGCAATTAAACTCCCACATAATCATACAGTCTAGTGGCCCAATATAGCTTGCAAATTTTAAAAAGCTCCTGGGGTGTATTGATCCAAAACACAGACTCCAAGCCCCTTAACTTCTGTTTTAAAAAATCTATGATGAGATGTAGACATCACTGTAAGGCCAGCATTTGCTGTTTATCTCTAAATTGTCCTTGAACTGACTGGCTTGCTAGGCCATTTCAGAGAGCAATCAATGGTCAGCACACTGAACATTAACTCTCAAACAACTTCTGGGTCACACATCGCTTATAGGCCCAATGGAGCCTACAGACCCTACATTATCGGTAGATCCTATAGTTTACAGAACCAGCGCATTCAAATGGACACACAGATCCTAGTACTTGAATTGCCAGTACATTTTACCTGCTCAAATTTCGGTCATTATTTCATAAATGAGCGTGAGAGATCCCGTGGAGGAATGTGCAATGTCCTGTTACTCCCAGCTGAGGGGAAGACAGAGCACCAGCAGAAGATCTGCAGTCAGAGATGCTGATGGCAGCATCATTAATATCAGTTTGAAATGCTACTTTGAGGCATCACCACCATCTAAACAAGGCCTTTACACTCTAAGCACTTTAAACTCCCAAACAGAAGGTGAGGATGCAGATGCTGAAGATCAGAGTTGAAGAGTGTGTTGCTAGAAAGGCACAGCCGGTCAGGCAGCATTCAAGGACCAGAAGAATTGACGTTTCGGACACAAACCCTTCATTAGAATGTGGGCGGCACGGTGGCACAGTGGTTAGCACTGCTGCCTCACAGCGCCAGAGACCCGGGTTCAATCCCCGCCTCAGGCGACTGACTGCGTGGAGTTTGCACGTTCTCCCAGTGTCTGCGTGGGTTTCCTCCGGGTGCTCCGGTTTCCTCCCACAGTCCAAAGATGTGCGGGTCAGGTGAATTGGCTGTGTTAAATTGCCCGTAGTGTTAGGTAAGGGGTAAATGTAGGGGAATGGGTTTGGGTGGGTTGTGCAATGGGGAGATAAATGGGGATGGGGATGGGGATGGGGATGGGGAGATAAATGGGGATGGGGATGGGGATGGGGATGGGGATGGGGATGGGGATGGGGATGGGGATGGGGATGGGGATGGGGATGGGGATGGGGATGGGGAGCTGAGTGCGCGATAGGTCAATGAAGGTGGGGGGAGGGGAAGGGTGGAGTGGATAGGTAGGAATAAGATGGACAGGTAGAACAGGGGTCAAGAGGGTGGTGCCAAGTTGGAGGGTTGGATCTGGGATAAGGTGGGGGTAGGGGAAATGGGGAAACTGGTGAAATCCACATTCATACCCATGTGGTTGGAGGGTCCCAAGGCGGAAGATGAGACGTTCTTCCTCCAGGCGTCGGTGGTTAGGGTTTGACAGTGGTGGAGTCTGGAAAAAGATCTGTCACCTTGCCTACCCACAGCATGGCCACACAAAATACAAGAAATCAAGCCTGTCCAAACCATACAAGAAACACCCAGAATGCCTCAGCATTGACCAAACAGGCTGACAAGGGAAGACAGACATGACCACAGTCACTCGCAGACCAGGGAATACACTTCCCAAGACAACCTGACAATAAGCTTCCTGGACCCGATAAACACAGCTGTCCCAAAGCCCTCAGGGCAGTCTCGTACCCCAGTGATACCAAAGCCACACAAAGGACAGGTCAGACGGTGAGGCACAGAATACCTCACTCACAGGAGAGCAACATTGGAAACACCTTATTGTCAAGAAAAGGGACATTCTCACATACCCTCAAAGAGAGCTGGAATCTCCTGATTGATGCTGCCACATGCTTCATTATATCTACATTCAGGACATTCTTCTGAGAACTGCTTTGTGATTATCACTATCGTAACTGGATTACTTGAACATCAGGACCACTGTATTTTCATACTTTTTAAATTAGCATCATGGTACTGTATTACTATAAAAACCAGCTTGATTCTCAGCCCAGGGAAGAGAGTTTCAGCTACCTGAACAGACTGCCTGTTGGTCAATTTCTCTTCCGGTGATATCATTCTGTGAATAAACGGTTTGTTAATTTTACTTCGAATTGTGATTTGTGATCTCTGCTTTATTGGGCTAATTTCTCCAACAAGGAGATTCAGGACTTGCATGTCCTTGGCGGAGTGGGAGGGGAGTTGAAGTGTTCGGCCAGGGGATGGTGGGGTTGGTGGGCGCGTGTGTCCTAGAGATGTTCTCTGAAGCGATCTGCAAGTTGGCGTCCTGTTCCCCCTGACGTACAGGAGACCACATCAGGAGCAACATGTGTGGAAATGCAGGTAAATCTCTGACAGATGTGGAAGGCTCCTTTGGGGCCTTGGATGGAGGTGAGGAAGGAGGTGTAGTCCTTAGCAGGAAGTAAGCAGAGCCTTATCAACTGAATGAAAGTTGGTGATTCAGGAATCGCATGTTGAAATTCAAGCAGAGACTGTGGGATACCACCCTTCAAATGTATACCATTTACATACCAAGGACTGAAAGGGATGTGCGGATAATGGGATAAAAAGGCACTGAAGCAGGTAATCAGTCATGAGTGGTAGGGTCAGTGCGCTTTATGACCTATTCCTACTGCCTGTGTTTCTATGGCGCTCAATTCCTCATCGTTTCATAAGCATAAGAAAGCTTCCCGGAGAATGAGCCTCCAAAATGGACACATTTACTATCACAGGCAGCTGTACAGTGTCCGGAATCTAAATTAAGCAGGAGCTCAAACAGAGAAGCCTGTTTCAAAGCGAATGTATCGCTCTATCATGCTGTCTGGGGTCATTGTGAAATGGCGCCAAAGGAGAATAGTATTCCTTACATCATCCAAAATGATCTCTCAAAGGAACAGGTGGTGGCCATTCAGCCCTTCCTCGCCTTAGCTATATGATTGACATCTTAAATCAAATCATTTCGAGGACAGGAGCAGGGATGTGTTGTTGCAGTTATACAGGGCCTTAGTGAGGCCACATCTAGAATATTGTGAGCAGTTTTGTTCTCAGTTTCTGAGGAAGGATGCTCTTGCTCTCCAGGGAGTGCAGTAAAGGTTCCGGGGATGGTGGGACTGACGTTATGAGGAAAGATTGTCTAGGTTATGATTGTTTTTGCAGGAATTCAGACAAGTGAGGGGAGGTCCTCATAGAGACTTAAAATTCCAACAGGACTAGACCGGGTAGATGCATTGAGGATGTTCCCAACGGTGGGCGTTCAGAACCAGGGCTCACAGTCTGAGGATTCGGGGTAGACCATTTCGGACGACGATGAGGAGATATTTCTTCACCCAAAGAGGGGTGAGCCTGTGGAATTCATTACCACAGGAAGTAGCTGATGCCAAAACATTGAATGTATTCATGAGGCAGCTAGAGACAGCACTTGGGGCGAATGGGATCAGAGGTTATGGGAAGAAAGCAGGATTAGGCTATTGGGTTGGACAATTTGGCCAGGGATTGTGCTGAACAGCAGAGCAAGCTCGAAGAGCCAAATGGCCTGCTCCTGCTCCTGTCTATGTCTCCATGTCCACACCGTATCTTAATCCTGTCTTGCTCAATAACCCCAGAAACATTAAATTTTTCAATTACACCTGCCTCAATAGTTACTGGGGGTGGTGGGGGGGGGGGGGGGGGTTGCTATTGTGTTGCAGAATTCTACAAGCCTTTCTGTGAAGTAATGCTTCTTGACATCACTTCTGAATGATTCCTGAAGAAGGGCTCATACCCGAAACATCGATTCTCCTGCTCCTTGGATGCTGCCTGACCTGCTGCGCTTTTCCAGCAACACATTTTCAGCTCATCACTCCTGAATGGCCTTTTATTTTGGAATTGCCCATCAGAGGAAATAGTTGCATTTCTTTTTTTAATTCTGCCCTGACATACTCTTTAATTACATAACACCACAATTAGATCAGCCCTTAATCTTGTGGGCAAAAGGGAACATAAGCCTATTCAATGCAACATATTCTCATAATGCCACCTGCGATTATTACAGTGAATCGTTGCTGCATTCCTACCAAGTCCTTCCTGAAGGCCAGAGCTGAGAACGGAACATTGTGTGCTAAATCAAATTCACCACTGCTTCATGAGCTGGATCAGAATCTCGCCCTGCTGCATTCTAGCCCCTGGAGAGAAAGGCCTACATTCCAGGAGCTTAGAAAGCCATTTTTGCACCGATCCACTGAGTGCTTTTGATCTCTGTACATGGAAATCAGCATTTCTCAGTCACAGCTCCTAGCTTTCCAGCATTTAGAAACTACAGCATTCCGCTTTCTTAAGGTCCAAACTGGATCATTTCTCATGCTCTCAGATCAAACTTCAGCTTTGTGCATTCTATGTTACAATAGTATTTCCATTTCAAAGGTATCCCATTGGTTGTTGTGTGTGTTTATAGAAACACAAGGCTTCTTCTTACGGCAATGTCACTTAGCAACTTTCGGTTCCCCTCTACGTCCTGTGTCGCTGAACTTGGCATTTGCTGCACATTTGGATAAACAATTCCCCAGTCCTTGACTTAACAGAGAAAAGCAGCAGTGCCAATCGAAATCATTGAGGAACACCACAAACAACATCCTGTCAGTTTCAGTACATTCTCCCTACTCCCACTCTCTAAGACATTGAGCAATCTCTCATCTTCCCAAGTTCACCATTAGTGCAGTTGTTTAATTGTAGTGAATCTGTTAGATTTACTTCTTAACTTTCCTCATTTCTCAGAGTCCTTTATTCTCACCCTGAAAAGTTTAACAAATTAAGGATGCAAAGTAAACATATAGCAAGTCTTCGACTTTCAGGTTTTCAAATCACCGTTTCTCGAAAAGATTTTTTCAGACCTTGGAAGTTTGTTACATTGTCTCAGTCTGCATGACCTCTCGATCTTTGCACTTTCAATTTAATTAACTTTGCCTCAGAGCTTTTGTGTCTTTCTAGATCACTTATTCTTATAGATCATCTTTCCAAAGCTATAATAACCACCTTTGTTCATGTTAATGTCTTTCTCCCTTTCCCAAACCTCATTCTTACAAATTGACTTCATTTTCTTTCATCATTTTCCTGATGAATGGCTTATGCCTGAAACGTCGATTCTCCTGCTCCTCAGATGCTGCCTGACTGGCTGCACTTTCCCAGCAATACACTCAACTTAATTTATTTTCGTGATGCTCAACCAGTCACCTGCTTTGAGTGATAGAATGTGACATAGTGGCTTTCAGTTGAAACATTGCTTCCGAGTCACTGGTTTTATCCCTTATGCTCCATACATTAATGTTGTACACAGAACTCCCAGCATGGAATAGCATCCATACAGCCAACTAGTGCACACACTGTTACTTCACAGTAACCCATCCCATTCCAGCAAGGTACCCTTCAATCTCCTTCCCTAGCTTTCCCTTAATTGCTTCAGTACAAATCATCTTAACTCTTCCAGATGGTAACAAGGCCTACATTTTCCCCATTTCTGGATGAAGGGATTGTATTTGTGCTTATTGTCCCAAAAACAGAAATCTGTTCCCCACAACTACTGTCTCAAATCCCTTCAAAGGCATTAATTGGACCACACTGGAGAAAGAAATCCCAGCCTCTTCAATCTTTCCTGATAGTTTTAATTTCTCAGATAATTCCACAATATTTTTAACACCTTCTACAGTATTGTTGTGTTTTTTTTTGCAATATGGGAATTAGGAGCACTTGAAAAAAAGCAATAGCTGCAAACCCAGCCTTTTGCCCAGATGCAATTTTTCTCACATTTAACTTCATACTTTCATGAACCTGATTGGATTCGAATCAGTGGCAATGTAATATTCCCAGACTATTAATCCAGAAACCCAGACTAATGCCTTGAGGGCATGCTTAAACCCCAGTTACTGTGGTAACTGGTTGAATGTACATTTAACTAAGAAATTTGGAATATAAAGCTAATTTCAGTAATGGTGACAGTGATTGTCATGAAAAGTTCATTAATGTCCTTTAAACAAAAGAAATCTGCCCTCCTTACATGGTCTGGCCTACATGTGACTCCAGACTCTCAGCAATGTGGCTGACTCTGAAATGCCCTCTGAAATGATCGAGAAAGCTGTTCAGTTCAAGGGCCAGTTCCAAGTGGATAACACCTCATGAAAAAAACTGCTAATTTTCTCTGAACAAGAAATGTTGATATTAAGTCTATTTGTCTAGCTAAACTTTACTTTTGTCACTTTTTTTGTGATCTTAGAGTTATTTTCATTCACTTGTATTTCTACCTGGATTCTCTCCTTGATTGGTTGGTTCACTGTCCTCTCTCTCTAGGAGGTGGTGAGGACAAACAGGAGACCTATTTGTTGACCCGAGTTCTGGCAGCAGTAAGACAAGGTGGTGGGGACATTCTGCTCCCTTTAGCACTCACTCTGAATTCCCCCTCATGGCAAACACACCCTCTCATTGCTGCCTGGTCAACGAAGGGGCTTCATACGCAGGGGGTCAACATGTGGGGGAAGAGTATTACTGCTCATCCCCCACATGAAACAGGAGACCCCGGGGAACAAACCTGCTCGGCCTGCAGCCAGAGACTCCACCTACACCGAAACCCCACTCTCCGGGCAGTTAAAGAGCCTGCATTTAGATAGCACCCCTGACATTCCCGAGTACGCTCCCCAGTGTGGGTTTTATCCTGAGACGAGTTCCGGTTAAACTCCTCAGAAACCTTGGGCGGTTCCCAGGTGAAGATACGATCCTGTAGTCACGATCCATGTTTACTCCGTGTCCCGGTTATTCCTGGCCGGGACACATTCCTCCCCGACCTTCCCTCAGCAATGCACATCCCATCCCATCCCATCCTTACCGACTTTCCTGAAGGCTTTCAGAGCGAGTTTGTTGGCATCCGACTCCGGCAGCTGCGAGCCCCTGGATCTGGTACCGATCATGGTGTTGCTTTGTCCCGGCCGCGCTGTCTGCTCGCTCCCGGGGGTGGTGGGGGCTTCCTGAGCTCCGAGCCTGGGACACAGAGCCGGCCTGTGCCGGGCTGCTCTCTCTCTCTCTCTCTGTCTCTGCCTGTGCCTCTCTCCTCACTCCCTGCAGCTTGAGGTGTTGCTCTCTGCTCAATCCCCAGCTGCTCTCAGTTCCCCTGCCCTCCCCCTTCACCTTCTTCCCTCAGGCTGGAGGCTGGATCCTGCTAACCAGAAGCTTCTCCTCTCCGACCCTTCACTTATAATCCAGGAATTCAACTCATGTGACTTTCTGCCTCTCTATAAGGAAAAAGGGGTCGTCGAGATAAAATTGGAAGGGAATTTCAATGGGTCCCTTTTTACCCTTTTAATTACTGAATGCTGTCATTCACTCAGGGATGTGAAGGGCGGCCCATTGGCCAAATGCCATGTCAATATTTTCATTCGTGTTAAGCCCTTAGTCAAGTGCCCAAACTCTCCCTCGTTGGTGCCCTCTTCACTTTGCTTACCGCCACTGGCAGTTACTGTGTACCACTAAACTTCCTTTTTTTTTTACATAAATTGCCTTTCTGGATAACTTATTGTTTCCTTTTCAGATTATGGTTTTCTTCTGAATTTTGAGTCCCTAACTATAGCGTGAAGCACTGTTCTGGTCCCCTTATGTAAGGAAACTGGCACAGGGAGCAAAACCAGGGAAGATTCACAACACCATGCCAAGTATGGACCAAGTCACAGAATTGTTAAATCCAGCTCATGCATGGTCCTTTGCAGACCTGACAGAATTAATGTGGGAAGGTGGTTTCCATTATGGGAGAGTCGAGGAGCAGAGAGCATAATCTCAGATTACTGAGTCAGTTGTTTAAAACAGAGATGAGGAGGAATTTCTTCTCTCAGCTGTTTACCACAGAGGGTTGTCAAGGTTGGGTCATTTAGTCTATTCAAGGCTGAGAAACAGAGATTTTAAATCAGGAAGGGAATCAAAGGAAAGTGGAGCTAAGAATGGATCATTTATACAAATGATTTGGATGCGAGCATAAGAGGTACAGTTAGTAAGTTTGCCAATGACACCAAAATTGGACGTGTAGCGGACAGCGAAGAGGGTTACCTCAGATTACAACAGGATCTGGAGCAGATGGGCCAATGGGCTGAGAAGTGGAAGTGGAAGATGGAGTTTAATTCAGATAAATGCGAGGTGCTGCATTTTGGGAAAGCAAATCTTAGCAGGACTTATACACTTAATGGTAAGGTCCTAGGGAGTGTTGCTGAACAAAGAGACCTTGGAGTGCAGGTTCATAACTCCTTGAAAGTGGAGTCGCAGGTAGACAGGATAGTGAAGATGACATTTGGTATGCTTTCTTTTATTGGTCAGAGTATTGAGTACAGGAGTTAGGTGGTCATGTTGCGGCTGTACAGGACATTGGTTAGGCAACAGTTGCAATATTTCATGCAATTCTGGTCTCCTTCCTATCGGAAAGATGTTGTGAAACTTGAAAGGGTTCAGAAAAGATTTACAAGGATGTTGCCAGGGTTGGAGGATTTGAGCTATAGGGAGAGGTTGAATAGGCTGGGGCTGTTTTCCCTGGAGCATCAGAGGCTGAGGGGTGACCTTATAGAGATTTATACAATCATGAGGGTCATGGATAGGGTAAATCTACAAAGTCTTTTCCCTGGGATGGGGGAGTCAAGAACTAGAGGGCATAGGTTTAGGATAATAGGGGAAAGATATAAGAGATCTAGGGGCAACTTTTTCACACAGAGGGTGGTACGTGTATGGAATGAGTTGCCAGAGGAAGTGGTGGAGACTGTGTTAATTGTAACATTTAAAAGGCATCTGAATGGATATATGAATAGGAAGGGTTTGGAGGGATATGGGCCGGGTGCTGGCAGGTGGGACTAGATTGGGTTAGGATATCTGGTCAGCATGGACGAGTTGGGCCAAAGGGTCTGTTTCCGTGCTGTACATCTCTATGACTCTATGAATGATCAGATCAATGATGATCTCATTCAATAGTGAGCAGAGTCAATGGGCCAGTTGGTTAACTTGTGCTAACTTGTGCTCCAATGTTTTATAGTCTTATGGTGTTTCAGTCCCAAAAGTGCAGGACCAAAAGTTTTCATTTTTGTTTCCTGTTAGTAGTGTTTAAGAGCAAAGCCGTCTTAGTGTGAGATTTGAAACAGAAGTGGGTGATGTGTGAGAAACCTGTTTCACTAGCAGGAATGCTAGTAGCCAAAGGAGCAGATTAAGTTACTGGAAAGTGAACAACAGAGGTGAGTATTTTTGTTTCACTCGGAAAGCTAAGATGACAATCTCCAGCCTGAGGAAAAATTTAAATAATAACTTTCGAAGGAGAATTAACTGTTGTATGTGTGAACAGGAAAAGTATTAGTCATGCTATCGGTAGTTGGGCTAGCATGTCTTTCAGAGGGCCAGGATCGGCATCTTTGTGTAGCCTCTTGGATGGCCTCTATCTAGGCTGTATCATTTGCTTTTTTTAAAATATCAAAAGCTGTGATAAATTCACTCCTTAGGTTATAGTGATGAGACATGGTCGGCTCTACAGCCCCCACTCATCTCCTTGGCCCTCTGATAGCCCCTCCTCAGTCTTCCGAAATGTGGAAATAGAGTATAATAATGCCTGTCATCTCCAGTTGACTGAAATTCTGTCCGGACTGGGTTGTGTGCTGGCCCAGGTTACTAAGTTGGAAACGTTGCTTCTACCTGCTGGATTCAAGGGCCTGATGTGAAATGAGTTTGGTCAGTCTCAAACATTTCACAATGAGCATTGGCCAACACCTCACAGTTGTCACCAATTGGCAGGCCCAGAGCAGACTGCAGGATGTGAGAGGTGAATAAATGTTACACTGGAACTAGGTCCAGTGCTTGTCCCAAGTTGCAGCATGTTATTGTGTTCTTATTGGAAAAGGCCAAATAAAGCAAATCAACAGGCAGATTTATTTAATTAACCCTTAAAAGATTTGGGGTGGGTGGCACGGTGGCTCAGTGGTTAGCACTGTTGCCTCACAGCGCCAGGGGCCCAGGTTCAATTCCAGCCTCAGGCAACTGTCTGTGTGGAGTTTGCACGTTCTCCCCGTGTCTGCGTGGGTTTCCTCTGGGTGCTGTGGTTTCCTCCTACAGTCCAAAGATGTGTAGGTCAGGTGAATTGGCCATGCTAAATTGTCCCATAGTGTTAGGTGCATTGGTCAGAGGGGAATGAGTCTGGATGGGTTACTCTTCAGAGGGTCGGTGGGGACTTGTTGGGCCAAAGGGCCTGTTTTCACAGTGTAGGGAATATACTCTAAACTTAATTCAAAGTCGGGTTCTTTTGGTGCAGTGGTCTGAGCCAGGAGTTCTGGGTTCAAGTGCCACCTGCTCCAGAGGTGTGTCATACCATCCTTGTACAGGTTGTTTAGAAAATAGGTGTGTAAAACAAACCTTAATTGCAAGTTGAGGGCTCTTGTAGCACAGAGTCAAGAATGTGGTGCTGGAAAAGCACAGCAGGTCAGGCAGCATCCGAGGAACAGGAGAATCGATGTTTCAGGCATAGACCCTCCTTTAGGCTCTTATAGCACAGTGGTAGTCATTAAGTAACACGTTTTGGGCAAAAGCCCTTCTGATTCCTGAAGAAGGGCTTATGCCCGAAACGTCGATCCTCCTTCTCCTTGGATGCTGCCTGACCTGCTGTGCTTTTCCATTAAGTAACACAGCCCATACTGGTCCATGCTGACCACGGCGCTCACTCGGCTCATTCCAATTGTCCACATTTGGTCCATATCCCTCTAAACCTTTCCCATCCATGTACCTATCCAAATGTTTTTAACTGTTGCTGTTGCACCTGCCTCAACCACTTCCTCTGTCAGCCCATTCCATTGACGCACCACTCTCTACGTGAAGAAGTTACCCCTCAGGTCCTTCTTAAATCTTTCCCCTCTCACCTTAAACGTATGCCCCCTAGTTTTCAATTCCCCACCTCTGGGAAAAAAATTATCTGCATTCATCCTGTCTATGCCCCTCATGATTTTATACACTTCAATAAGGTCATCCCTCATTCTCCTACGTTCCGAGGAATAAAGTCCCATCCTGGCCAACCTCCCCCTAAAGCCCAGGCCTACTAGTCCTGGCAACATCCTCGTAAATCTTCCTTGCATTCTTTCCAGTTTAACTATGTCTTTCTTATGACAGGGTGACCAAAAATGTACGCAATACTCCAAGTGTGGCCTCACCAATGACTTAGACAACCACAACATAACACCTCCACCACTGAGCTGAGAGGCCTGGGTTCAAGTCCCACTGCTCCAGAGATGTGTATTAGCATCTCTGAGCAGCTTGATTAGAAATGCCCTCATTCAAAGTTGTAGTTTACAATGTCTTCAATTCAATGGTATAAGGTAGAAGAAAATTACTAATCATTTTCAGAATGAATTCAGGAGAAATTATTTTCCCCAGAGTACGGGGAGAATATCAAACTGACTTGAGGTGAACAGGGTAGATATCTTCATAGGGAGACTTGTTAAGCAAATGAGGGAAAAAGAAACAGAGTTATTAATTAAAGTGGCAGGAAACTCATGCAGAGCCATTGATCTGCTGAAACTACTGATTCAGTTTCTGTGCTGTAAATGCTAAGGAACTTTCATGTTAGTGTTTGATCTATAAATGCCCATCCTTGAACAAACTGGTCTCGAAGTGTCTACTAATCATGTTCTTCAGATGTAAAGGCATTTTGAAAATTTGGCTTGCTTTATGTAGAAGAAGCATGTCTAGTTAATGAGACAGGCACATGTTCCCAGAGGATTAACAGACAGGCTGTTCCCTCAGTTGTTAGGAAGTGTAAGTTTACCCAAGGACACACTCACTTTTACAGGACATGAAGAGATACCTAGAGAAGGTTGAGCAATGGACAGATTTCCAGGCCCTCTCATCATATAGAATTCCCATTGACTCAACCCTCTTCCCAAATCCTGTGCAGAATTCCAATAAGCGAATTCCCTTCCAATTCATTCCAATTATTGAGAATTCAACTAGATCAACTGACCTTGCCAGAATTTGGAGGATCAGCAGGAATGAAATGAGCTTAATTCCACCAAGAGAGGTCAGAGGGATACTGCGTTAGATTATCAGAGAAGGGGTGTCCCATTTCTCTCCCCAGAGGAATTAAGCTTGGGAATATTGAGAAAGGTTCTACTGAAAAGAAGCTCTTTCAGGAAAAGGAAGAACTTCATCTTCAATGGTCCTCCTTGTTGTAGATTCGCTACTTTCATCCTTTTGGAGACTGATCTTGCCATCTTCATTGAGGCAAGCAGCATTCAGTGTTACACTGGGTCTCACTGAAGTGGAGAAGTGAGAATCTACACAAAGGGAATCTACGCCAATAGTTCCTGGGCTAATATTTGGAGAAAACAGAGGTGCCAAGGGACTCTCAGTAAAGGACAAGTCCAGTATTTCTAACTCTGGTCCTCTTACAGAACCTTTTTATGTGTTAGCAATTCCAGAAATCCAATCGATTTGGTGTGACATTATGAGATTTGATGGAGTATCTTTATGAACTAAAACTACAATGGAACAATGAATGGGCTGTGTTCCAATTTATTGCAATCACACTCAAAAGCAAATTGTTCACTTTTCAGTTCCATATTTTAGAAATGTCCCATGTCCCTCAAAGAATTTCTCAAAGGAGTGAGAGATTAGTTGGTCGACCAAATTAGCCTGATGATTTCAGTGGAGCAACTGTTGCAGGCTGGTTACAATTAAATCTTGGACTTCTAAAATGGAGAAACCTGATTCCAGAGCCAAGCTATTACAGGAAAATCCATGGTTAGAACAAGGAGAATTAAGAACGTACTGGGAAAACAAGAGACTATCAGTCAATAATAATTCCCATGCTCTCCTATTTCTCATCCTGCATGGATCTGAGATAAATCCCTGCAGCCTGTATCCTAAATCCCAATGAACTTCAGTTCACCTGAAACCCCTGTGCTCACTGACGTGCACTGAAACCCAGCCCACCGATATCTTAATGTTGTTATCAATTACCTTGTTTAAAAATGTGTTGCTGGAAAAGCGCAGCAGGTCAGGCAGCACCAAAGGAGAAGGAGAATCGATGTTTCGGGCATAAGCCCTTATTCAGGAAGATTCTCCTTCTCCTTTGATGCTGCCTGACCTGCTGCGCTTTTCCAGCAACACATTTTTAAGCTCTGATCCCCAGCATCTGCAGTCCTCACTTTCTCCTAATCAATTACCTTGTCCCACCCTATCTCTGTAATGTCCACCAGCCACACTCCACTCTGAGAATGCTGTGTTTTTTCAATTGTGGCTTTCGAGGCCTTCCCTGTGTCGCTGACCTACCTCACCCCTGACGACAGTCAACCAAGTTGGCTTCAACTTCTGCAATTCTCTCCCAAAACCCTTTTGTTTCTCTGCCTCTCCCATTGTTTTAACAAGCTCCTTAAAACTACTTCTTACATCAAGCATTTGGTCACCTGTCCTCATAGCTTTGTCAGATTTGACTTTATTGGATTCCTATGAAGAACCTTGAACCATCTTATGAGTAGAGGAAAATAATATATGTAAGACATTGTTGTATCTAACCTTCGAATACTTGGCTTGATTCAATAATGCCTTTAATTTAAATAAACCTGGTTCCTTCTAATTCTAAACCCAGTTTGAAGGCAGCACAGTGAGATACAACATCACTCTCAGTGGGTACATTTTGGCTCTCAGTGGGGTACAATGTGACTCCAGTTAGATACAGGGTGACACACAGTGGGTACACTGTGACACTCAGTAAGAACAGTATGACTCCTCTTGTCTCACAACACTAACTTTTCTTGATGCTTATGTTGAAATTGCTGCACAGATCAGGTGATGTAATTAAAGAGAAAGGCATCTGCTGCAGAGGAGTACATTATTAAATGTTCCTTTCATGTTGCAACTGGATTTAGCAGAACGATTAGACTCAGTCGGAAAAACACAGACAGATTAAATAAAGCCTCCTGTTTCAGCTTTGAGCTGATCCTTCAGGGAAGATGGTTAGTCAATTTTCACAGACTAGACAAACCATGTATCCATGAAATTAGGCGAGGATCAATATGATGTTGTTACTTTTCACCTTTTCGCCTGTATCCTTAAATTGTAATCAGAATTTAAAATTGAGAGATTTTCCGTGATTATCTTAATCTCTGGACACAATTGTAGTTACACATTAAAAGGTTAAACCTTACTTGTCTCTCTCGATTAGATCAGTACATCAGCAGTTCCCATGGCCTTTGTTGTACTCACTGTTTCATGTGAGTTAGTGTCAATGACAAGCCTGATCCATTCACCTCTTGCTGGATCAAAGTCTTCAGGCAGCAGTGACACCTGGGAGGGAATGGTAGCAAACTCTGAGACTCTGGTGAACACCACTGTTAGCCTAATTTTGTTCTTGTTCAGTGTCTGAATGTGACCAGTTTCTAGTCAAATTCAAAAAGTAATAATCAGGAGTTGGAACTCTAGATAATTTATTTGGTTCTAATTTAAATGTGGGGAACCTCTGGCTGATATCACATAAGAGAAGAGGACTTGGAAATCAGATGTGCAAGGATTTGTCCTGTATGTTGTGGGCAGATTTGGTGATATCTTTAAAAGCGACAAAGCCACTCCTGAACAGCCTGCACCATAAGCATTAAGCCAACTGCAGACATAGACAAAATCTTAAGAAATCTGTAATTATGTTGGCTTGGAGGAAATGTAAATACATTACACTTAACAATGGTATTTTTGAGGAGAACCACTCTTTGCTGTGAAAGCAAAATTTGAGTTGGATCAGGTCCCAGTGCAGGAAAGCGAGGGAACTGCAGTCTGTGGCAGGAATAAGGTATGAGTGGCTGTTCACCTGGGAGGCTTATACAGCAATTAAAATCATGATTTGGAGATGCCAGTGTTGGACTGGGGTGGACAAAGTTAAAAATCACACAACTCCAGGTTATAGTCCAACAGGTTTAATTGGAAGCATACTAGCTTTCGGAGCAACGCTCCTTCATCAGGTGGTAGGATTGAGCCCTCCACTACCACCTGATGAAGGAGCATCGCTCCGAAAGCTAGTGTGCTTCCAATTAAACCTGTTGGACTATAACCTGGTGTTGTATGATTTTTAACTTTGTACAGGAATTAAAGACAGCCTCCAGCCTTAGTCTCACTCTTCTGCTTATCTCCCATTGCTATAGTGTAAATCCCACCAGTCTATCACATTTTTCTCTGTTAAAATCTGATGTTCTCATATTAATCTACAGCCAGGTTTAACCCACCTCCAGATTCAGCTGGGTAACCAGTAACTTTGACTCATTCACCATAGAGTCAGAGAGTCATAGAGATGTACAGCACAGAAACAGACCCCTCGGTTTAACTCGGCAATGCCCACCAGATATCCTAAATTAATCTAGTCCCATTTGCCAGCACTTACCCTATATCCCACTCAACCCTTCCTATTGATATACCCATCCGGGTGCCTTTTAAATGTTACAATTGTACCAGCTTCCACAACTTCCTCTGGCAGTTCATTCTAGACATGCACTACCCTCTTGTGTGAAAAAGTTGCCCCTGAAGGTGCCTTTTAAATCTCTCCCCTCTCACCCTAAACCTATGCCCTCTAGTTGTGGACTCCCCCACCCCAGGGAAATGACCTTGTCTATTCACCCTATCCATGCGCCCCATCACTTTGTGATGTTCCTTCAGATCATCACAAAGTGATCTGGTCTTCAGTGTTCTGGAACCCTCCATTCTGATGTGCTGTACCTGAGATGATTGGGTTAATTTGCATGTTACAGACAGACTCAAAGACAAGACCTCAGCAATCTCCAGTACCTCATCCTGACTTCTGAGGATAAAACTCTGCAAATGTCAAAAGAAAACTGAAATCCACAAACCTGCCTTTTGAACGGTCATTTGTTGCGGGAATGTAGGAGAACTATGAACATACGAGCAAGGAACAGGAGTCGGCCACTTGGCCCTTCAAGCCTGCTGCCCTATTCAATAAGATCCTGGCTGATCTGATCTTAACATCAAATCCACGTTCCTGCATATCCCCCCAATAATCTTCCATCCTCTTGGTCATCAAGAATCTATCGACTTTTGACTCAAAGATGTTTAAAGATTCTGCATCCACTGCATTTTGAGGAAGAGGATTCCAAAGACACACAAATCTGAGAGAAATGATTTTTTCCTCATCTCTGTTAAATAGGTGCCCCCCACATTTTTAAATTATGACCCCCTAGTTCTATATTCTCCCACAACGGGAAACATCAACAACTGAATCTATGAAAAGGTGATGCCAATCCGTCCTACTCTCCTGCTTATCCCATAGCCCTGAAAATATTTCCCTTCTGAAGTGTAAAATTCAAATCCATCTCACAAGTTATTATTGAATCTACTCCCACACCCTTTCAGACAGTGCATTCCATATTACAACATGCTACATCAAAACATTCTCCCATCTCACACCCAATCCTTTTTCAACACACACTGAAATCCTGAGATCCCAATCATCTTCATCCTGTGGTGTTATTGAATGGACGAGCAGCGTTGCTCTTTCTGTAGTCTGTCAATGTTAGGCATTATCTGCAGTCCTCACTTTAGCCGATGTTATGCATTATCTCCTGCTTTGTCATCCATGGAGTCAGAATATGGTTTAGTCTCGGGCATAGACTTGTTGGTGTATGTGACCTGTTGAAATAGTTGTCTAACTTGTTTTACTTGTTCCCAACTAGAAAATTATTCAGCAGAAGAGGTACAAGTATTGTTGATATAACTTTTCCAAGACTCAGTATGGTTTATTTACATCATACACTTCCCTTATGATTACATGAGTTATGCTACCAAACCAGCAACTGATTCATCGAGGGCTGGTTTAAAACAGTCCAGGGTCCGTCCCAATGTCCCTGACTCCTTCATGTGCAGGAAGTGTATCGATCTGCAGCTCCTGTCTGACCACTTGATGGCTCTAGAGCTGTGGCTGGATTCACGCTGGAGCATCCGCAAGGCTGAAGGAATCCTGGATTCAGTAAATTGGTCACACCATGGATAAAAATGACTGAGGAAGATAGGGAATGGATGACCACCCGACAGAGGAAGAGTAGAAAGCCAATGCAGGAGTCTCCTGTGGTCGTCTCCCTCCAAAACAGATCCACCATCTTGGATACAATTGGAGTGGTTGGCTCACCAGGGGAAGGGGGCAGCAGCCAGGTTCCTTGTAAGGCAAGCCGCTGATTCCATTCTTTAGTCTAATGAGCCTTGTCTGAAATGTTTCCAACGCAGTAACATACCTCCCTAAGTGCCGTGACAAGTGTTTTCTGAGTTTCCTAACCCAGTCTGCTGTTTGGCAAATATTGTGTTGTGTGAGTGGTGCTGCTCCAGCCACACTCTCTAGCACGGTACTTATTGTTCAAGTGTGCTAATCAGCCATATTTCTCCAATGACACCTCTGGTCCTGGAGTCAAATCATGTCTTCAGGAAGTCCTCCCTCATCGAGTGCAGCTTTGTACGAAAAGCTGATCAGGCGATTTGGCAAAAATGCAGTGCGAATAGTCACTGCTTGCCAGGATTGAAACCCAGCACTTCTCACATACTACCATCACCGTACAAGACTCCAGGTTCATGGCACCACAGCACAGGAGGGCAGGAACAAGGGGGCGGAGGTACAATCGTAGGGGATTCAATTGTTGGCATTTCTGCAGTTGCAAACGAGAGTCCAGGGTGGTGTGTTGTCTCCCTGGTTATTGAGGTGTCTCAGACTGGCTACAGGACATTCTGGAATTGGCCGGGGAAGGGGGGTGTGTGGATGTGGTGAACAGCCAACTGTCGTGGTGCACACAGGCACCAACAATATCGGGAAAAAACAGGATAAGATCTCACAAGCCAAGTTTAGGGGAGTTAGGACTTAAACTAAAAAGAAGGGCCTCAAAGGTAGTAATCTTGAGATCGCTACTATGCCAGCCACAGCGGGAATGGCGGGAAAGCTAAGATTAATACACGGCTTGAAGGATGATGCAAGAGAGAGGGATTTAAATTCCTGGGACAGTGGAACAATTCTGGGGTCTGTGGGACCAGTACAAACCAGACAGTCTGTACTGGAAGGACAACCGAGAAGGAATGTTTGCTAGTGCTGTTGGGGAGGGTTTAAACTAATATAGCAGGGGGATGGGAGCCAATGCAGGAAGTCAGAGGGAAATAAAATGGGAACAGAAACGAAGGACAGGAAGGGAAAACATGAAAGTGGAAAGCAGCGAAACCAAAGACAAAAATTAAAAAGGGCCACATTTCATAATTATTTCACAAGGCAATAAATGTCAGTAAAATTGACTTGAAGGCTCTGTGTCTCAGAGTGACGAGCATTTATAACAAGGCAGATGGATTAACTGCACAGACAGTTATTAATGGTTATGATGTAATTGGGATCATGGAGACCTGGCACCAGGATGACCAAGGATACGAACTCAACGTCCAGAGCTGTTTAATTTTCAGGAAAGACAGACAGAAGGGGAAGGGAGGTGGGCAGCATTGCTGGTTACAGAGGAGATTACCACTGTAGGAAGGGAGGACATGAGCTTGGATGATATGGAATCTGTATGGGTGGAGCTGTGGAACATCAAAGAGAAAAAGTCATTAGTGGGAGTTGTGTACAGACCACCAAAGAGTATTTGTGCTTTTAGGGACTGTATCAAACAGGAAATTACAGATGTATGCAGTAAGGATACTGTAGTTATTATGGATGACTTTAATCTACGTACTGATTGCTACCAGTTTGGTCAGTCCAATGTGATGGAAGAGGATTTCCTGGAATGTATGAGGGATTGTTTCCTCAACCAATATGTTCAGGGACCAACAAGAGAGCAGGCCATCCTGGACTGGGTATTGTGTAACGAGACATGATTAATTAATGACATTGTGGTGCAAAATTCTTTGGGGAAGAGTAACCATAATATTGTAGAATTTTTCATTAAGGTGGAGAGTGACAGAGTTAAATCCAAAACTAGGGTCCTGAACTTTAAGAAAGCTAACTTTGATGATATGAGACATGCATTGGCTCGGATAAGCTGACCAGGAATACTTAAAGGATGGATAGGCAATGGCAGACATTTCAAGAGTACATGGATGAACTACAACAATTGTACATCCCTGTCTGGTGTAAGAGGAAAACAGGGAAAGTGGCTCAACTGTGGCTAATGAGGGAAATCAGGGATAGGGTTAAAGTCAAACAGGAGGCATATAAATTGGCCAGAAAAAGCAGCAAACCTGAGGACTGGGAGAAATCTAAAATTCAGCAGAGGGCACAAAGGGTTCAATTCAGAAAGGGAAAGTAGAATATGAAAGTAAGCTTGCAGAATACATAAGAACTGACTGCAAATGCCTTTATAGTCATGTGAAGAGAAAAGGTGGAGTCCCAGGTAGACAGGTCAATGAAGAAGGCTTTTGGCAAACTGGCGTTCATCAGTCAGGGCATTGAGTATATCAGTAGTGGAGTAATGTCGCAGTTGTGCAGGACTTTGGTGAGGCCGCACTTGGAGTATTGTGTTCAGTTTTAGTCACCTTGCTATAGGGAAGATGTTATTAAACTGAAAAGAGGGCAGAAGAAATTTACAATGATGTTGCCAGAACTCAATGGTCTGAGTTATAGGGAGAGGTTGGACATTCTCCCCGTGTCTGCGTGAGTTTCCTCCGGGTGCTCCGGTTTCCTCCCACAGTCCAAAGATGTGCAGGTCAGGTGAATTGGCCACGCTAAATTGCCCAGAGTGTTAGGTAAGGGATAAATGTAGGGGTATGGGTGGGTTGCGCTTCGGCGGGTCGGTGTGGACTTGTTGGGCCGAAGGGCCTGTTTCCACACTGTAAGTAATCTAATCTAATCTAATCAACAAGCTAGGATGTTTTTCTTTAGCGTGTAGGAGCATCTTATAGAAGTGTACAAGATCATGAGAGACACGGATAGGGTGAATGCATTCAGTCTTTTTCAGGGTTAGGGAATCAAGGATGAGAGGATATCGGTTTAAGGTGAGGGGAAAGAATAAAAGGGAACCTGAGGGGCAAAGTTTTTACACAGAGGGTGGTACCCATATGGAATGAGCCGCCAGCAGAAGTGGTTGAGGTGGGTACATTAACAACATTTAAAAAGCATTTGGACAAATACATGGATAGGAAAGGGTTAGAAGGATATGGGCCAAGTGCAGGGAAATGGGGTTAGTGTGGATTTTGGTCGGTGTTGATCAGTTTGGACCAAAGAGTCTATCTCCATGCTGTAGGACTCTGTGACTCCAAGACTGGTGAAGGCAAAAATAGGTCCCTTGCAGTTAGAATCAGGTGAAATCATAACAGATAACAAACAGATGGCAGACCAGTTGGACAAATACTCTGGATCTTTCTTCACTCAGGGGAACACCAATAATTTTCTGAAATGCTTGGGGACAGAGGGTCAAGCATGAAGGAGGAAATGAAAGAAATCCTTATTCATCAGGAAATAGTATTGGGGAGATTGATGGGATTAAAACCCGATAAGTCACAAGACCCTGATGCTCTGCATCCCAGAGTAACTGAGGTAGTGGCTGTAGAAATAATGGATGCATTGGTGATCATTTTCCAGCTCTGGAAGAGTTCCAATGGGCAGCAGGGTAGCTAATGTAACCCCACTCTTTGATAAAGGAGGGAGAGGGAAAATGGGGATTTATAGGCCGGTTTGCCTGACATCAGCAGTGGGGAAAATGCTGGAGTCAATTATTAAGGATGTGATAACTGAGTATTTGGAAAGCAGTGACAGAATCGGTCCTAGTCAGTATGAATTCATGCTTGACAAATCTTTCAGAATTGTTTGAGGATGTGACTGGTAAAGTAGACAAGGATGAATCAGTTGATATTGTGTACTTGGACATTAAAAAATGTTTTTGACAAGATCCCACACAAGAGATTGGTAAGGAAAATTAAAGCTCATAGTCTCTGAGGTAATGTATTGACATGGATAGTGAACTGGTTGGCAGTCAGGAAGCAGAGAGTTGGAATAAATGGGTCCTTTTTAGAGTGGCAGGTAGTGATGAGTGGGGTACCCCATAGTTCAGTACTGGGACCCCAGCTGGTCACAATATAGATTAACAATTTGGACGAAGGGATTGAATGCAAAATCTCCAAATGTGCAGATGACACTAAGCTGGATGGCAGTGTGTGCTGGGATGAGGATGGTAAGAGGCTGCAGGGTGACATGGACAGACTGGCTGAGTGGGCAGATACTTGGCAAATGCATAGAATATGGATAAATGTGAGGCCATCCATTTTGGTCACAAAACCAGGAAGGCAGATTATGATCGGAATGGTGGCAGTTTAGGAAAAGGTGAGGTGCAATGAGACCTGGGTGTCATGGTGAAACAGTCACTGAAGGTTGGCATGCAGGTGCAGCAGACAGTGAGGAAAGTTAATGGCATGCTGGCCTTCATAGAGTAAGGATGTCTTGCTGCAGTTATACAGGGCCTTGGTGAGGCCACACCTTGAGTATTGTGTGCAGTTTGGTCTCCTAGTCTGAGGAAGAACATTCTTGCTATTGAGGGAGCCCAGCGAATGTTCACCAGGCTGATTCCTGGTACGGCAGGACTGACATATGAGGAAAGTCTGGATCGACTGAGCTTGTACTCACTGGAATTTAGAAGAATAAGAGGGGAGTCTCATGGCAACATATAAAATCCTGTTGGGACTGGGCAGGCCAGATGTGAGAAGAATGTTCCCAATGTTGGGGAAGTCCAGATCACAGTCTAAGAATAAAGGGTAAGCCATTCAGGACTGAGAGGAGGAAGAATGTCTTCACTCAGAGAGTTGTGAACCTGTGGAATTTTCTCCTTAACCATTAAATCAACTGGCCATGAGAATCTCCTGTGTCTGGTTGACATTCATATCAACCCTCATTGTTGTACAGTTGTGTGTCTGCAGATAACAATTTTATTCTTTCATAGAATCCTCACACTGCTGAAAGAGTCCATCTGGTCTGCACTGACCCTGCAAAGAGCATCTCACCCAGACCTAACCCCTGTGATCCCACATATACCATGGTTAGCTCACCTAACCTATACAATCCTGGACACTGTGGGCAATTTAGCATGGCCAATCCACCTAATCCGCACATCTTTGGACTGTGGGAGGAAACCCACGCAGACACAGGGTGCATGTGCAAACTCCACACAGACAGTCGCCCAAGGCTGAAATCGAACCCGGGTCTCTGGCGCTGTGAGGCAGCGGCGCTAACCACTGAGCTGCCCACTTTGTTTGAGCTCTGAGTGGTAAAGGGAATGGAGCAGGAGAATGACAGCTTGTGGAAGCTCAGGAACAGCAAAGGCACGTTAGGGCCGAGGGGGCTATAAAATGAGGTCAGGGCATGAAGGGTATTGGAAGAGATTTCCGAGGGAGGACTTGGGGTGAGATCAGGGATGCATAGGAGTGAATTTGAAAGGGGCCTGGTATCTAGGCTATGCTGGGGACAGTCAGTCAATGTTATAAAATGTTAAAAGGTGAAGTCCACACTTGCATCCTGCAGCTCCCATTCCACAGTGATTTCTGGTAGAAGGAACATTCACTGTCACAGGAGGGAGTTGGAGTCACAATCCGAGCTCTCAACGAAGACTGACAGGAGCTAACAGAAAGGATAATGCCCCAAGGGTCTGGGATCAGAGAGGTGCAGGTTCAGGATGGAGAGATGTCACATCCAACTGAAGGGTGACATGCTGCAGTGTCATGGAAGGGGAGATCACTGAGTTATAGAGAAAAGGTGCAAAGCGATGCTGGGATGGTCAAGGTGAAGGGGACAAGCATGAAAGTGGGAAGAGGGAGTGGGTATTTAGTGTGAGCACAAACCTTACATTTCCTCAATGTCTCCAAAGGCATAGCGATGCCAGGATTGGGAGGAACTCTGTGTGTGTGGTGACAGAAACAAGGCTGTGGGGCTTCCACAGTCATTGTTCACCTCCCTGGAGTCATTGACTGTGCTGCTGTGACCATTCAAGATCACTGGGATCAGCCAGCAGCTTGTGGAAAGTACATGAGCTTTAACTCTTTGAGTGCAAGGAATCACACACGACTGTGCTTATGTTCCTGGGAGCATCCCCCACCTGGACATTTTGTGTAAATTGCAGGTCCTGGACCACTTGAATTTCACGAAGGGCTCGCCGCTCCACACCAGTGAGGCATCCCAACAGTGCAGCACAAGAGTGTTACAATGCAGCTCAGATCTCCACCAGGACTACCACTGGCCATGTTGAAAATGCACTTCTTGAGCAGTCTGGAGGGATCCAGCAATTGTTCTGATGGAGCAGAGGAGTAGCGCTGCGCCTCAGACAACAGCAAGGTGATGCGCTTGAGGAGGTGAAGACAATGAACTCAGCTGCTGGAAATCAGAAACAAAATCAGGAATTGTGGGAAAATCTCAACAAGTCTGGCAGCACCTGTGAAGAGAAAGCAGAGTTCGTGTTTTGGGTCCAGTGACCTTTTGTCAGAACTGAAGTCCTGTTGAGTTTTTCCAGCACTTTATGTTTTTGTACGAGGCCATGAATATGCCTTTCTGGATGCCCAGGGGCATGTAGGGAGGTGCTGGGATACCAGGGAGAAGATGTGATGGTCTTATTACCATTGAACTGTTAATGCAATGGCCCAGGTAATGTTCTACAGAGCGCAGGTTCAAATCCCACTATGGCAGATGGTGGAATTTGAATTCAATAACAAATGTAGAAATAAGAGTCTAACGACAAACATAAATGCCTTGTGACTTTCGGGAAAACCCCACCTGGTTCACTAATGTCCTTTCGGGATGGAAACTGCCATCCTGACCTGGTCTGGTTACACGTGACTCCAGACCACAGCAATGTGGTTGACTCTTAGTTGGGCAATAAATACCGATCTAGCCAGAGAAGCCTTCATCCCATACAAGATTGACCCAAGAGTGAGGCACCTACCGGATCGTGACCCCCATCACTTGCTTTGGATAGAAATTAAGCCATGCCAGCCATCCTGATGGAGGTGACACTGAATCTGCACCATCCACCACCAGAAGAGCAAAATGGGGTGGCCTTTTTTCTCACACGCTCTCATTCCTGAATCCTAATTCCATAGTTAGACTAATGTCAATCACCCTACAATGACCAAAATAACCAGACCCTGCGCCATCCCCACTGGGCCTTGCGTTCATTCAGTTCTCCTCACTGAGAATGACCTTTACGATATATAAAAGGCTGAGCCTTAAACATCATCAGCATCTTTCAAAGTCATGAGGACTAAATTGGACACTAATACAAACATTCAATAAACAGTGAATGCAAAACACACATTGTTTCTTCTACAATAAAGAAATTGTACATCTCCCCTATAACCAACAATGTGTGTCTGTATATTTAGTTCTTAGACAAAGCCAGTACAAATATGTAACAATGATGTATACACTAAAGGGAAGCCAACATAATGTGCAATATTTACATGTGACAGTTAATTTGAATCTTGTAAAAAGATTTGTTGTATCAATAAGTCTTATGTTTGTGTTAAAACCATCACACTTTGGTGTGGCTCTGTCCTCAGTAGCTGAGGTGAAGGCAGTTTGCTTAATGCAGAGATGGTAATGATGCTGGTGGCCATCCTGTGGAGCTTCAAGACTTTAAAGGTTCAGGCCTGATTGGGGAGAGGAGCATCTCCTGCATTAGCCCAGGGGCATCCTTCTTGGTTTCACCCCCTACAGTAGGTCAGTGTGTGGAAGGATGAGGAGGGGCCATTGAAGATGGCCTGTGGCAGCAGATCCTACATTGCCTGTCTACTCACCCAGGGGTGAAGGGACACGTTCAGGGAAGTCCCAGCACTATCTGTAAGAAGGAACATCTCCTGTTTCTCCAAGCGGCCTGGAGGAAAGCCTGCAGAAAGATGTCACTAAACTGTGGGGCATGAGCAGAAATAAAAATAATGTAGGGAGCAATAGTGAGGGTGATGTTTGAAGGGGGATATGGGTGAGAATGTTGATGAATGGCGATGAGAAATGGAAGAAACTGATAAAGTGAAGGTGACAAACCGGAGTGCTGAGACAGAGCCTCGGTATTTCCCCAAGAGGTTTCTGTAAAGCCCACATGTACCTGCTCCATTCACACCATTGATGAGCTGTCCCCACCTGACAGATTATACTGGTCAGCTGCGCCCAGCTCAGATCATTTTCATTGGAATCCCAGCCACCCAAGTCTCTGGGAACACATGCTGCTGAGAAACGACTGTCTATCAAAACAGAAATCGGACTGCAGAGATAAAGGCCGATATACCGTCCCTTTCCTCAGGTTGTCAAATGATGATTAGCTCTGGTTCAGTAAAATGAAAATGAACTCATTAATGACCATTTCGTTCAAGGTAAGGGACCTTTCAAGATGCCCTTTAGCTGGACATATGCAGCCTCTCAAACCCTTGCTGTCTGCTGGTTGAACAGGAACATTGTCAAACCATTCGGGAGCACAGCAGTAGTTGCTCCTCAATCAACAAATTCATTGGTATCATAGAGTCATAGCTATAACCTTAATTTTAAAATTAACCCTAATCCTAAGCCTAGCACTAATCTTAACCCTAGCACTAACCGTAACTCTAACCCTAACCCTAATACAAATACTCTAACCCTAACCCTAGCATGAATCCTAACCCTAGCACTAACTCTAACCCTAGCACTAGCACTAACCCTAATCCTAGCACTAACCCTAGCCCAAGCACTAACCCTAACCCAAGCACTAACGCTAACCCTAGCACTAACCCTAATCCTCGCACTAACCCTAATCCTAGCACTAACCGTAACCCAAGCACTAACCCTAACCCAAGCACTAACGCTAACCCTAGCACTAACACTAGCACCCGCCCTAACCCTAACCTAAGGACTAACCCTAACCCAAGCACTAACGCTAATCCTAGCACTAACCCTAACCCAAGCACTAACACTAGCACTAGCCCTAACCCTAACCCGAGCACTAACCCTATTCTGAGTTTTAAGGTTACTGGTTGAGATCTTTATCACCTGCTACTGGACCAATAATATCCATTTGACCAAGAAAGTGTGTCATTCTCATCTTTTCTGCTTCTTCTTCCAGCTCAGATTGCTGGATTCCCCTTTATGGAGAAGTTGATCTATTTGATTTATGTTTAGGAGGTAGTTTTCCACTTCGCAACTGCTGAAAGTAACTGAGTGTGCCCCAGTGAAATACCAGCTGCTGGAGAATCATGTTACTTGTGTTGCCTTGTTTCACCACAACACCAACATTTCATAACGACTGTTCCCAGCCTCTCCCCTGATTGCAATAAAGGACATTCTTGTTTCCAGCCAATTGGTGTGCTATCAGTGATCTTCGAAGCTGTGACAAATCACTTTCACACTCTGCAATCAGCCTGCCTCATATTCTGGACCTCCTGGGCTCACTTTAAGTCTATTTCAATGGCAACAAAAAATCAGAGTTTATTGTCAAAGACTCTGACCACTATTCTGTCTTCTGTAAGTATTTTTGTGTCAGCAACAGGAAGAGCGGTAATGTTGACCAGGGGCTGATGGGAAGGTGAATCGCTGATTTAAAAACTTGCCTCATGAATAGGCAGAGCGCACATTGAGCAGGAGTAGACACGGGACTGCTGAAGAGGCGAAGTAATACATTTGGGTGGTTCCTTACCCAAAGCACTACTTAGGGAGTGTCTCCCACCCATCCCCCTCCTCCAACCAAAGAAAAGGTTCCGTGCGCCAAATTGGGAAGATAACTAGTTTTTTTTTTATTCTTTATTTTTCTATAGTCTCTTTGGGAATTTGGAATAGTGGGAATGGAGGTTAGGGTAGTTGAATGTTCCTCCTGCAGAATGTGGGAGGTAAACATCACCACTCGTGTCCCTGCTGACTGCATCTGGGGGAAGTGCATCCAATGCCAGCTCCACGTTAGGGAACTGGAGCTGGAGCTGGATGAACTTTGGATCATTTGGGAGATGGAGGGGGTTACTGAGAGAGTTACAGGGAGGTAGTCACACCTCAGGTGCAAGAAAAAGGCAGAAGGATTCCATCAGGAAAGGGAACCGGCAGGCAGTGCAGGGATCCCCTGTGGCTGTTCCCCTCAATAACAAGTATACCGTTTTGGATACTGTTGGCGGGGATGACCTGCCGGGGTAAGCCATGGGGTACAGGTCATTGGCACAGAGACTGTCCCTGGTGCTCACCACGGAAGAGGAGAGAGGAGCAGAGCATTAGTCATTGGGGACACCATAGTTAGGGGGACAGAGAGGAGGTTCTGTGGGAACGAGAGAGACTCACGGTGGGTGTGTTGCCTCCCAGGTACCAGGGTTCATGGTGTCTCAGATGAGGGGGAGAGGGAGCAGCCCCAAGTCATGGTCCACATAGGCACTAACGACATAGGTAGGAAAAGGCAGATGTAAGGCAGAAATTCAGGGTGCTAGGGTGGAAGCTTAGAACTAGGGCAAACAGAGTTGTTATCTCTGGTTTGTTGCCCGTGCCATGTGCTAGCGAGGCAAGGAATAGGGAGAGAGAGTAGTTGAACATGTGACTACAGGGATGGTGCAGTAGAAAGGGTTTCAGATACCTGGATAATTGGGGGTCATTCTGAAGTAGGTGAGACCTTAACAAATAGGATGGTCTACATCTAAACCAGAGGGGTACGCATACCCTGGGGGGGCGGGAGATTTGCGATAGCTCTTCGGGAGGATGAACTAATTCAGCAGGGGGATAGGAACGTGAAATGTAGTTCCAGTGCCCAGGAGGTTGAGAGTAATGAGGTCAGAAATATTGCTTCAAGGTCACAAGAGTTCACCGACAAGCAGGAAGTCGGTTTGAAGTGTGTCTACTTCAACAGGAGCAGGCTCCGGAATGCGGTGGGGAAACTTGCAGCATGGGTCGGTACCTGGGACTTCAATGTTGTGGCCATTTCGGAGACATGGATAAAGCAGGGACAGGAATGGATGTTGCAGGTCCCGGGATTTAGATGTATCAGTAAGAACAAAGAAGATGATAAAAGAGGGGGAGGAGTAGCATTGTTAGTCAAGGACAGAATTACGGTGGCAGAAAGGACGTTTCAGGACTCATCTACTGAGGACTCATGGACTGAGGTTAGAAGCCTGTGTGTGATTCCTGCCTGGGTATGTTCCCAGTACCTGACGATCAGAGACTGTGAGCGGGTCCTGCCCAGGTATGTTCCCAGTACCTGACGATCAGAGACTATGAGCGGGTCCTGCCCAGGTATGTTCCCAGTACCTGGTGATCAGAGACTGTGAGTGGGTCCTGCCCAGGTATGTTCCCAGTACCTGGTGATCAGAGACTATGAGCGGGTCCTGCCCAGGTATGTTCCCAGTACCTGACGATCAGACACTGTGAGCGGGTCCTGCCCAGGTATGTACCCAGTACCTGACGATCAGACACTGTGAGCGGGTCCTGCCCAGGTATGTTCCCAGTACCTGGTGATCAGAGACTGTGAGCGGGTCCTGCCCGGGTATTGGTGGCAGGAGGAGGGTATTGGAGGGGTCAGAGGAGAGGGAGCTGATTGGAGGGGGAGGAGATTGGAGGGGCAGGAGGGGCAGGATGAGGAGGACATTGGAGGGTGCAGGTGGAGGAGGGGATTGGAGGGGGCAGGAGGATGAGATTGGAGGGGGCAGGAGGAGGAGGGGACTGGAGGCAAGGGGATGAGGAGATTGGAGGGGCAGGCAGAGGAGAGGATTGGAGGCTGGAGGAGGAGGAGATTGGAGGGGGCAGGAGGATGAGGGGATTGGGTCTGGAGGAGGAGATTGGGCGGGCAGGAGGAGGAGGAGATTGGAGGGGGCAGGAGGACGTGGGGATTGGAGGCAGGAGGATGGGTTTGGAGGGGGCAGTAGGAGGAGATTGTAGGGGACAGAAGGAGGAGGAGATAGGAGGGGCAGGAGGAGGAGATTGGAGGGGACAGGAGGAGGAGATTGGAGGGGGCAGGAGTAGGAGGGGATCGGAGGCAGGAGGAGGAGGAGATTGGAGGGGGCAGGAGGAGGAGGGGATTGGAGGGGCCGGAGGACAAGATTGGAGGGGACAGAGGAGGAGATTGGAGGGGGCAGTAGGATGAGGAGATTGGAGGAGACAGGAGGAGGAGATTAGAGGGTGCAGGTGGAGGAGGGGATTGGAGGGGTCTGGATGAGGAGATGGGAGGGGGCAGGCGGAGGAGGGGATTGGAGGGAGAAGAGGAGGATGAGATTGGAGGGGGCAGGAGTAAGAGATTGGAGGGGGCAGGAGGAGGAGATTGGAGGTGGCAGGAGGTGGAGATTGGAGGGGCCAGGAGGAGGAGGGGACTGGAGGCAAGAGGATGAGGAGATTGGAGGGGCAGGCAGAGGAGGGGATTGGAGGCTGGAGGAGGAGGAGATTGGAGGGGGCAGGACGAGGAGGGGATTGGGTCAGGAGGAGGAGTGGATTGGAGGGGGTAGGAGGAGGAGGAGATTGGAGGGGCAGGAGGAGGAGATTGGAGGGGACAGGAGGAGGAGATTGGAGGGGGCAGGAGTAGGAGGAGATCGGAGGCAGGAGGAGGAGGAGATTGGAGGGGGCAGGAGGAGGAGGGGATTGGAGGGGCAGGAGGACGAGATTGGAGGGGACAGAGGAGGAGATTAGAGGGGGCAGGAGGATGAGGAGATTGGAGGGGACAGGAGGAGGAGATTAGAGGGTGCAGGTGGAGGAGGGGATTGGAGGGGTCCGGATGAGGAGATTGGAGGGGGCAGGCGGAGGAAGCAATTGGAGGGGGCAGGAGGAGGAGGCGACTGTAGGCAAGGGAATGAGGAGATTGGAGGAGCAGGCAGAGGATGGGATTGGAGGCTGGAGGAGGAGGAGATTGGAGGGGGCAGGACGAGGAGGAGATTGTAGTCAGGAGGAGGAGGAGATTGGAGGGGGCAAGAGGAGGAGGAGATTGGAGGGGGTAGGAGGACGTGGGGATTGGAGGCAGGAGGTGGAGTTTGGAGGGGACGGGAGGAAGAGAGTGTACGGTGCAGGAGGAGGAGGAGGAGGAGGAGTCAGGAGGGGCAGGAGGAGGAGATTGGAGGGGAGAGGAGGAGGAAATTGGAGGGGGGAGGAGGAGGAGGTGATTGGTAGCAGGAGGAGGGGTTATTGGAGGGGGCAGGAGGAGGAGGAGATTAGAGGCAGGAGGAGGAGGAGATTGGAGGGGGCAGGACGACGTGGGGGTTGGAGGCGGGAGGAGGAGATTGGAGGGGGCAGGAGGAGGAGGAGATTGGAGGGGGCAGGAGGAGGAGATTGGAAGGGGCAGGAGGAGGAGGAGATTATTGGGGGCTGGAGGATGATGGGATTGGAGGCAGGAGGAGGAGGAGATTGGAGGGGGCAAGAGGAGGAGAATGGAGGGTGCAGGAGGAGGAGGAGATTGGAGGAGGCAGGAAGAGGAGGAGATTGGAGGGGGCAGGAGGAGGAGGAGATTGGAGGGGGCAGGAGGACGTGGGGATTGGAGGCAGGAGGATGGGTTTGGAGGGGGCAGGAGGAGGAGATTGAATGGGGCAGGAGGAGGAGATTGGATGGGGCAGGAGGAGGAGGGGACTGGAGGCAGGAGGTGGGGTTTGGAGGGAGTGGGAGGAGGAGATTGTAGAGGGCAGGAGGAGGAGGGGGAGACAGGAGGGGCAGGAGGAGGAGGAGGAGGTTGGCGGCAGGAGGAGGGGTTATTGGAGGGGGCAGGAGGAGGAGATTGGAGGCAGGAGAAGGAGGAGATTGGAGGGGGCAGGAGAACGTGGGGGTTGGACGCAGGAGGAGGAGATTGGAGGCAGGAGGAGGAGGAGATTGGAGGGGGCAGCAGGAGTAGATTGAATAGGGCAGGAGGAGGACATTGGAGGGGGCAAGAGGAGATGATTGGAGGAGGCAGGAGGAGGAGGAGATTGGAGGGGGCAGGAGGACATGGGGATTGGAGGCAGGAGGATGGGTTTGGAGGGGGCAGCAGGAGGCGATTGAATGGGGCTGGAGGAGGAGATTGGAGGGGGCAGGAGGAGGAGGAGATTGGAGGCTGGAAGAGGAGATTGGAGGGGCAGGAGGAGGAGATTGGAGGGGGTAGGAGGAAGAGGTTGGTGGGGCAGGAGTAGGAGGAGATTGGAGGGGGCAGGAAGAGGAGGAGATTGGAGGGGGCAGGAGGAGGAGATTCGAAGGGGCAGGAGGAAGAGGTTGGAGGGGGCAGGACGAGGAGGAGATTGGAGGGGGCTGGAAGAAGAGGAGATTGGAGGGTCAGGAGGAGGAGGAGATTGGAGGGGCAGGAGGAGGAGATTGGAGGGGGCAGGAGGAAGAGGTTGGAGGGGGCAGGAGGAGGAGATTGGAGGGGGCAGGAAGAGGAGGAGATTGGAGGGGGCAGGAGGGGGAGATTGGAAGGGGCAGGAGGACGAGGAGATTGGAGGGTGCAGGAGAATGAGGGGATTGGAGGCAGGAGGAGGAGGAGATTGGAGGGGGCAGGAGGAGGAGTTTAGAGGGGGAAGGAGGAGGAGGAGATTGGAGGGGGCAGGAGCACAAGGAGATTGGAGGGTGCAGGCGGATGATGGGATTGGGTGCAGGAGGAGAAAATTGGGGGCAAGAGGGGGAGGGCTTTGGAGGGGGCAGGAGGAGGCGATTTGAGGGGGCAGGAGGAGGAGGGGATTGGAGGGGGCTGAGGAGGAGGAGATTGGAGGGGTCAGGTGGAGGAAGGGATTGGAGGCAGGAGGAAGAGATTGGAGGGGGCAGGAGGAGGAGATTGGAGGGGGCAGGAGGATGAGCAGGTTGGGGCAGGAGGAGGAGGAGATTGGAGGGGGCAGGAGGAGGAGGGGATTGAAGGGGGCTGAGGAGGAGGAAATTGGAGGGGTCAGGTGGAGGAAGGGCTTGGAGGCAGGAGGACGAGACTGGAGGGGACAGGAGGAGGAGATTGGAGGGGGCAGGAGGAGGAGGAGATTGGAGGCAGGAGGAGGAGGAGATTGGAGGGTGCAGGAGGATGAGGGGATTGGAGGCAGGAGGAGGGGTAGATTGGACCAGCAGGAGGAGGAGATTGGAGGGGGCAGGAGGAGAAGATTGGAGGGGCAGGAGGAGGAGGAGATTGGAGGGTGCAGGAGGATGAGGGGATTGGAGGCAGTAGGAGGAGGAGATTGGAGGGGGCAGGAGGACGAGGAGATTGGAGGGTGCAGGAGGATGAGGGGATTGGAGGCAGGAGGAGGAGGAGATTGGAGGGGCAGGAGGGGGAGGGGATTGGATGCAGGAGGAGGAAATTCGTGACAGGAGGGGGAGGGGTTTGGAGTGGGCTGGAGGAGGAGATTTGAGGGGGCAGGAGGAGGGGGAGATTGGAGGGGGCAGGAGGAGGGGGGATTGGAGGGGTCAGGTGGAGGAAGGGATTGGAGGGGGGCAGGAGGAGGAGGGGATTGGAGGGGGCAGGAGGAGGAAATTGGAGGGGGCAGGAGGATGAGCGGATTGGGTCAGGAGGAGGAGGAGATTGGAGTGGCAGGAGGACGAGACTGGAGGGGACAGGAGGAGGAGATTGGAGGGGGCAGGAGGAGAAGATTGAAGGCAGGAGGAGGAGGTTGGAGAGGGCGGTAAGATGAGCGGATTGGGTCAGCAGGAGGAGGAGATTGGAGGGGCAGCAGGATGGGATTGGAGGGGCAGGAGGAGGAGGAGATTGGAGGCAGGAGGAGGGGGAGATTGGAGGCAGGAGGAGGAGGTTGGAGGGGGCAGGAGGGGGAGATTGGAGGGGCAGCAGGACGAGTTTGGAGGGGACAGTGGAGGAGATTAGAGGGGGCTGGAGGAGGAGGAGATTGGAGGCAGAAGGAGGGGTAGATTGGACCGGCAGGAGGAGGAGATTGGAGGGGGCAGGAGGACGTGGGGATTGGAGGCAGGGGGAGGGGTTTGGAGGGGGCGGGAGGAGGAGGAAATTGGTGGCAGGTGGAGGAGGAGATAGGAGGGGCAGGAGGAGGAGATTCGAGGGGACAGGAGGAGGAGATTGGAGGGGGCAGGAGGAGGAGATTGGATGGGGCAGGAGGAGGAGATTGGAGGGAGTAGGAAGATGTGGGGATTGGAGGCAGGAGGAGGGGTTTGGAGGGGGCAGGAGGAGGAGGTTGGAGGGGGCAGGAGGAGGAGGAGTTTGGAGGGGCAGGAGGAGGAGGAGATTGGAGGGTGCAGGAGGATGAGGGGATTGGAGGCAGGAGGAGGAGATTGGAGGGGGCACGAGGAGGAGATTGGAGGCAGGAGGAGGAGGAGATTAGAGGAGGCAGGAGGAGGAGATTTGAGGGACAGGGGGAGGAGATTGGAGGGGGCAGGAGGAGGAGATTGGAGGGGGCAGGAGGAGGAGATTGGAGGTGGCAGGAGGAGGAGATTGGATGGGGCAGGAGGAGGAGATTGGAGGGGGCAGGAAGATGTGGGTATTGGAGGCAGGAGCAGGGGTTTGGAAGGGGCAGGAGGAGGAGATTGAAGTGGGCAGGAGGAGGAGATTGGAGGGGCAGGAGGAGGAGGGGATTGGAGGCAGGAGGAAGAGGCGATTGGAGAGGGCAGGAGGAGGCGATTGGAGGGGGCAGGAGGAGGAGATTGGAGGGGGCATAAGGAGAAGATTGGAGGCATGAGGAGGAGGTTGGAGGGGGCAGGAGGAGGAGGAGATTGGAAGGGCAGGAGGAGGAGGAGATTGGAGGGTGCAGGAGGATGAGGGGATTGGAGGCAGGAGGAGGAGGAGATTGGAGGATGCAGGAGGACGAGGAGATTGGAGGGTGCAGGAGGATGAGGGGTTTGGAGGCAGGAGGAGGAGGAGATTGGAGGGGCAGGAGGGGGAGGGGATTGGATGCAGTAGGAGGAAATTGGGGGCAGGAGGGGGAGGGGTTTGGAGTGGGCTGGAGGAGAAGATTTGAGGGGGCAGGAGGAGGGGGAGATTGGAGGGGGCAGGAGGAGGGGGGATTGGAGGGGTCAGGTGGAGGAAGGGATTGGAGGCAGGAGGAAGAGATTGGAGGGGGGCAGGAGGAGGAGGGGATTGGAGGGGGCAGGAGGAGGAAATTGGAGGGGGCAGGAGGATGAGCGGATAATGTCAGGAGGAGGAGATTGGAGTGGCAGGAGGACGAGACTGGAGGGGACAGGAGGAGGAGATTGGAGGGGGCAGGAGGAGAAGATTGGAGGCAGGAGGAGGAGGTTGGAGGGAGCGGTAGGATGAGCGGATTGGGTCAGCAGGAGGAGGAGATTGGAGGGACAGCAGGACGAGATTGGAGGGGCAGGAGGAGGAGGAGATTGGAGGCAGGAGGAGGGGGAGATTGGAGCGGCAGTAGGAGGAGATTGGTGGGGGCAGGAGGAGGAGGAGATTGGAGGCTGGAGGAGGAGGAGATTGGAGGGGGCAGGAGGAGGAGGTTGGAGGGGGCAGGAGGAGGAGATTTGAGGGGGTAGGAAGATGTGGGGATTGGAGGCAGGAGGAGGGGTTTGGAGGGGGCAGGAGGAGGAGGTTGGAGGGGGCAGGAGGAGGAGATTTGATGGGCAGCAGGACGAGTTTGGAGGGGACAGCAGAGGCGATTGGAGGGGGCTGGAGGAGGAGGAGATTGGAGGCAGGAGGAGGGGTAGATTGGACCGTCAGGAGGAGGAGATTGGAGGGGGCAGGAGTATGAGGGGATTTGGTCAGGAGGAGGAGGAGATTGGAGGGGGCAGGAGTACGTGGGGATTGGAGGCAGGGGGAGGTGTGTGGAGGGGGCGGGAGGAGGAGGAAATTGGTGGCAGGTGGAGGAGGAGATAGGAGGGGCAGGAGGAGGAGATTCGAGGGGACAGGAGGAGGAGATTAGAGGGGGCAGGAGGAGGAGATTGGATGGGGCAGGAGGAGGAGATTGGAGGGAGAGGAGGACAAGACTGGTGGGGACAGGACGAGGAGATTGGAGGGGGCAGGAGGATGAGGGGATTGGGTCAGGAGGAGGAGGAGATTGGAGGGGGCAGGAGGAGGAGATTGGATGGGGCAGGAGGAGGAGATTGGAGGGGGCAGGAAGATGTGGGTATTGGAGGCAGGAGCAGGGGTTTGGAGGGGGCAGGACGAGGAGATTGAAGTGGGCAGGAGGAGGAGATTGGAGGGGCAGGAGGAGGAGGGGATTGGAGGCAGGAGGAAGAGGCGATTGGAGAGGGCAGGAGGAGGCGATTGGAGGGGGCAGGAGGAGGAGATTGGAGGGGCAGGAGGAGAAGATTGGAGGCAGGAGGAGGGGGAGATTGGAGCGGCAGGAGGAGGAGATTGGTGGGGGCAGGAGGAGGAGATTGGAGGGGGCAGGAGGAGGAGATTGGATGGGCAGCAGGACGAGTTTGGAGGGGACAGCAGAGGAGATTGGAGGGGGCTGGAGGAGGAGGAGATTGGAGGCAGGAGGAGGGGTAGATTGACCGTCAGGAGGAGGAGTTTGGAGTGGGCAGGCGGATGACGGGGATTTGGCCAGGAGGAGGAGGAGATTGGAGGGGGCAGGAGTACGTGGGAATTGGAGGCAGGGGGAGGTGTTTGGAGGGGGCGGGAGGAGGAGGTAATTGGTGGCAGGTGGAGGAGGAGATAGGAGGGGCAGGAGGAGGAGATTCGAGGGGACAGGAGGAGGAGATTGGAGGGGGCAGGAGGAGGAGATTGGATGGGGCAGGAGGAGGAGATTGGAGGGGCAGGAGGACAAGACTGGTGGGGACAGGTGGAGGAAGGGATTGGAGGCAGGAGGAAGAGATTGGAGGGGGCAGGAGGAGGAGATTGGAGGGGGCAGGAGGATGAGCAGGTTGGGGCAGGAGGAGGAGGAGATTGGAAGGGGCAGGAGGAGGAGGGGATTGGACGGGGCTGAGGAGGAGGAGATTGGAGGGGTCAGGTGGAGGAAGGGCTTGGAGGCAGGAGGACGAGACTGGAGGGGACAGGAGGAGGAGATTGGAGGGGGCAGGAGGAGGAGGAGATTGGAGGCAGGAGGAGGAGGAGATTGGAGGGTGCAGGAGGATGAGGGGATTGGAGGCAGGAGGAGGGGTAGATTGGACCAGCAGGAGGAGGAGATTGGAGGGGGCAGGAGGAGAAGATTGGAGGGGCAGGAGGAGGAGGAGATTGGAGGGTGCAGGAGGATGAGGGGATTGGAGGCAGTAGGAGGAGGAGATTGGAGGGGGCAGGAGGACGAGGAGATTGGAGGGTGCAGGAGGATGAGGGGATTGGAGGCAGGAGGAGGAGGAGATTGGAGGGGCAGGAGGGGGAGGGGATTGGATGCAGGAGGAGGAAATTCGTGGCAGGAGTGGGAGGGGTTTGGAGTGGGCTGGAGGAGGAGATTTGAGGGGGCAGGAGGAGGGGGAGATTGGAGGGGGCAGGAGGAGGGGGGATTGGAGGGGTCAGGTGGAGGAAGGGATTGGAGGGGGGCAGGAGGAGGAGGGGATTGGAGGGGGCAGGAGGAGGAAATTGGAGGGGGCAGGAGGATGAGCGGATTGGGTCAGGAGGAGGAGGAGATTGGAGTGGCAGGAGGACGAGACTGGAGGGGACAGGAGGAGGAGATTGGAGGGGGCAGGAGGAGAAGATTGAAGGCAGGAGGAGGAGGTTGGAGAGGGCGGTAAGATGAGCGGATTGGGTCAGCAGGAGGAGGAGATTGGAGGGGCAGCAGGATGGGATTGGAGGGGCAGGAGGAGGAGGAGATTGGAGGCAGGAGGAGGGGGAGATTGGAGGCAGGAGGAGGAGGTTGGAGGGGGCAGGAGGGGGAGATTGGAGGGGCAGCAGGACGAGTTTGGAGGGGACAGTGGAGGAGATTAGAGGGGGCTGGAGGAGGAGGAGATTGGAGGCAGAAGGAGGGGTAGATTGGACCGGCAGGAGGAGGAGATTGGAGGGGGCAGGAGGACGTGGGGATTGGAGGCAGGGGGAGGGGTTTGGAGGGGGCGGGAGGAGGAGGAAATTGGTGGCAGGTGGAGGAGGAGATAGGAGGGGCAGGAGGAGGAGATTCGAGGGGACAGGAGGAGGAGATTGGAGGGGGCAGGAGGAGGAGATTGGATGGGGCAGGAGGAGGAGATTGGAGGGGCAAGAGGACGAGACTGGTGGGGACAGGAGGAGGAGATTGGAGGGAGTAGGAAGATGTGGGGATTGGAGGCAGGAGGAGGGGTTTGGAGGGGGCAGGAGGAGGAGGTTGGAGGGGGCAGGAGGAGGAGGAGTTTGGAGGGGCAGGAGGAGGAGGAGATTGGAGGGTGCAGGAGGATGAGGGGATTGGAGGCAGGAGGAGGAGATTGGAGGGGGCACGAGGAGGAGATTGGAGGCAGGAGGAGGAGGAGATTAGAGGAGGCAGGAGGAGGAGATTGGAGGGGGCAGGAGGAGGAGATTGGAGGGGGCAGGAGGAGGAGATTGGAGGGGGCAGGAGGAGGAGATTGGAGGTGGCAGGAGGAGGAGATTGGATGGGGCAGGAGGAGGAGATTGGAGGGGGCAGGAAGATGTGGGTATTGGAGGCAGGAGCAGGGGTTTGGAAGGGGCAGGAGGAGGAGATTGAAGTGGGCAGGAGGAGGAGATTGGAGGGGCAGGAGGAGGAGGGGATTGGAGGCAGGAGGAAGAGGCGATTGGAGAGGGCAGGAGGAGGCGATTGGAGGGGGCAGGAGGAGGAGATTGGAGGGGGCATAAGGAGAAGATTGGAGGCATGAGGAGGAGGTTGGAGGGGGCAGGAGGAGGAGGAGATTGGAAGGGCAGGAGGAGGAGGAGATTGGAGGGTGCAGGAGGATGAGGGGATTGGAGGCAGGAGGAGGAGGAGATTGGAGGATGCAGGAGGACGAGGAGATTGGAGGGTGCAGGAGGATGAGGGGTTTGGAGGCAGGAGGAGGAGGAGATTGGAGGGGCAGGAGGGGGAGGGGATTGGATGCAGTAGGAGGAAATTGGGGGCAGGAGGGGGAGGGGTTTGGAGTGGGCTGGAGGAGAAGATTTGAGGGGGCAGGAGGAGGGGGAGATTGGAGGGGGCAGGAGGAGGGGGGATTGGAGGGGTCAGGTGGAGGAAGGGATTGGAGGCAGGAGGAAGAGATTGGAGGGGGGCAGGAGGAGGAGGGGATTGGAGGGGGCAGGAGGAGGAAATTGGAGGGGGCAGGAGGATGAGCGGATAATGTCAGGAGGAGGAGATTGGAGTGGCAGGAGGACGAGACTGGAGGGGACAGGAGGAGGAGATTGGAGGGGGCAGGAGGAGAAGATTGGAGGCAGGAGGAGGAGGTTGGAGGGAGCGGTAGGATGAGCGGATTGGGTCAGCAGGAGGAGGAGATTGGAGGGACAGCAGGACGAGATTGGAGGGGCAGGAGGAGGAGGAGATTGGAGGCAGGAGGAGGGGGAGATTGGAGCGGCAGTAGGAGGAGATTGGTGGGGGCAGGAGGAGGAGGAGATTGGAGGCTGGAGGAGGAGGAGATTGGAGGGGGCAGGAGGAGGAGGTTGGAGGGGGCAGGAGGAGGAGATTTGAGGGGGTAGGAAGATGTGGGGATTGGAGGCAGGAGGAGGGGTTTGGAGGGGGCAGGAGGAGGAGGTTGGAGGGGGCAGGAGGAGGAGATTTGATGGGCAGCAGGACGAGTTTGGAGGGGACAGCAGAGGCGATTGGAGGGGGCTGGAGGAGGAGGAGATTGGAGGCAGGAGGAGGGGTAGATTGGACCGTCAGGAGGAGGAGATTGGAGGGGGCAGGAGTATGAGGGGATTTGGTCAGGAGGAGGAGGAGATTGGAGGGGGCAGGAGTACGTGGGGATTGGAGGCAGGGGGAGGTGTGTGGAGGGGGCGGGAGGAGGAGGAAATTGGTGGCAGGTGGAGGAGGAGATAGGAGGGGCAGGAGGAGGAGATTCGAGGGGACAGGAGGAGGAGATTAGAGGGGGCAGGAGGAGGAGATTGGAGGGAGAGGAGGACAAGACTGGTGGGGACAGGACGAGGAGATTGGAGGGGGCAGGAGGATGAGGGGATTGGGTCAGGAGGAGGAGGAGATTGGAGGGGGCAGGAGGAGGAGATTGGATGGGGCAGGAGGAGGAGATTGGAGGGGGCAGGAAGATGTGGGTATTGGAGGCAGGAGCAGGGGTTTGGAGGGGGCAGGACGAGGAGATTGAAGTGGGCAGGAGGAGGAGATTGGAGGGGCAGGAGGAGGAGGGGATTGGAGGCAGGAGGAAGAGGCGATTGGAGAGGGCAGGAGGAGGCGATTGGAGGGGGCAGGAGGAGGAGATTGGAGGGGCAGGAGGAGAAGATTGGAGGCAGGAGGAGGAGATTGGAGGGGACAGGAGGAGGAGATTGGAGGCAGGAGGAGGAGGTTGGAGGGGGCGGTAGGATGAGCGGACAGGGTCATGAGGAGGAGGAGATTGGAGGGACAGCAGGACGAGATTGGAGGGGCAGGAGGAGGAGGAGATTGGTGGCAGGAGGAGGGGGAGATTGGAGGGGGCAGGAGGATGAGATTAGAGGGGCAGCAGGACGAGATTGGAGGGGACAGCGGAGGAGATTGGAGGGGGCAGGAGGAGGAGGAGATTGGAGGCAGGAGGAGGTGTAGATTGGACCAGCAGGAGGAGGAGATTGGAGGGGGCAGGAGGATGAGGGGATTGGGTCAGGAGGAGGAGGAGATTGGAGGGGGCAGGAAGACGTGGGGATTGGAGGCACGAGGAGGGGCTTGGAGGGGGTGGGAGGAGGAGGAAATTGGTGGCAGGTGGAGGAGGAGATAGGAGGGGCAGGAGGAGGAGATTGGAGGGGGCAGGAGGAGGAGATTGGAGGGGGCAGGAGGAGGAGGAGATTGGATGGGGCAGGAGGAGGGGATTTGAGGGGGCAGGAGGAGGGGATTTGAGGGAGCAGGAGGAGGGGGAGATTGGAGGTGGCAGGAGGAGGAAGGTATTGGAGGGGGCAGGAGGAGGAAATTGGAGGGGCAGGAGGACGAGACTGGAGGGGACAGGAGGAGGAGATTGGAGGGGGCAGGAGGAGAAGATTGGTGGGGGCAGGAGGAGAAGATTGGAGGCAGGAGGAGGAGATTGGAGGGGGCAGGAGGAGGAGGAGATTGGAGGACGCAGGAGTAGGAGATTGGAGGGGGCAGGAGGAGGAGATTGGAGGGGCAGCAGGACGAGATTGGAGGGGACAGCGGAGGAGATTGGAGGGGGCAGGAGGAGGAGATTGGAGGCAGGAGGAGGGGTAGATTGGACTGGCAGGAGGAGGAGATTGGAGGGGACCGGTGGATTAGGGGATTGGGTCAGGAGGAGGAGGAGATTGGAGGGGGCAGGAGGACGTGAGGATTGGAGGCAGGAGGAGGGGTTTGGAGGGGGCGGGAGGAGGGGAAGATTGGTTGCCGGAGGAGGAGGAGATAGGAGGGGCAGGAGGAGGAGATTGGAGGAGACAGGAGGAGGAGATTGGAGGGGGAAGGAGGAGGAGGAGATTGGATGGGGCAGGAGGAGGAGATTGGAGGGGGCCGGAGAATGGGGGGTTTGGGTCAGGAGGAGGAGGAGATTGGAGGGGGCAGGAGGACGTGGGGATTGGAGGCAGGAGGAGGGGTTTGGAGGGGCTGGGAGGAGGGGAAGATTGGTGGCAGGAGGAGGAGGAGATAGGAGGGGCAGGAGGAGGAGATTGGAGGGGGCAGAGGAGGAGGTAGGAGGGGCAGGAGGAGGAGATTGGAGGGGACAGGGGGAGGAGATTGGAGGGGGCAGGAGGAGGAGATTGGATGGGGCAGGAGGAGGAGATTGGAGAGGACAGGAGGAGGGGATTGGAGGGGATAGGAGGAGGAGGGGGTTGGAGGCGTCAGGAGGAGGAGATTGGAGGGGGCAGGGGGAGGAGGGGATTAGAGGGGGAGGAGGAGGATGAGATTGGAGGGGGCAGGAGGAGGAGATTGGAAGGGGCAGGATGATGTGGTGATTGGAGACAGGAGGAGGGGTTTGGAGGGGCAAGGAGGAGGAGATTGGAGGGGGCAGGAGGAGGGGATTTGAGGGGGCAGGAGGAGGGGGAGTTTGGAGGGGGCAGGAGGAGGAGGGGATTGAAGGGGGCAGGAGGAGGAGATTGGAGTGGCAGGAGGAGGAGATTGGAGGGAGCAGGAGGAGGGGATTTGAGGGGGCAGGAGGAGGGGGAGATTGGAGGGGGCAGGAGGAGGAGGGGATTGGTGTGGGCAGGAGGAGGAGATTGGAGGGGTCCGTTGTAGGAAGGGATTGGAGGCAGGAGGAAGAGATTGCAGGGGGCAGGAGGAGGCGATTGGAAGGGGCAGGAGGAGGAGTTTGGAGGGGGCAGGAGGAGGGGATTTGAGGGGGCAGGAAGAGGGGGAGATTGGAGGCAGGAGGAGGAGGAGATTGGAGGGGGCAGGAGGAGGAGATTGGAGGGGGCAGGAGGAGGAGGAGGAGGAGATTGGAGGCAGGAGGAGGAGGAGATTGGAGGGGGCAGGAGGAGGATATTGGAGGGGGCAGGAGGAGGAGATTGGAGGGGGCAGGAGGAGGAGGAGATTGGAGGCAGGAGGAGGAGGAGATTGGAGGTGCAGGAGGAGGAGATTGGAGGGGGCAGGAGGAGGAGGAGATTGGAGGCAGGAGGAGGAGGAGATTGGAGGTGCAGGAGGACGAGACTGGTGGGGACAGGAGGAGGAGATTGGAGGGGGCAGGAGGAGAAGATTGGAGCCAGGAGGTGGAGGTTGGAGGGGGCGGTAGGATGAGCGGATTGGGTCAGGAGGAGGAGGAGGATATTGGAGGGGCAGCAGGACGAGACTGGAGGGGCAGGAGGAGGAGATTGGAGGGGGCAGGAGGAGGAGGAGATTGGAGGCAGGAGGAGGAGGAGATTGGAGGGGGCAGGAGGAGTAGATTGGAGGGGGCAGGAGGAGGAGGAGGAGATTGGAGAGGGCAGGAGGAGGAAATTGGAGGGGCAGCAGGATGAGATTGGAGGGGTCAGCGGAGGAGATTGGAGGGGGCAGGAGGAGGAGGAGATTGGAGGCAGGAGGAGGGGTAGATTGGACTGGCAGGACGAGGAGATTGGAGGGGTCAGGAGGATGAGGGGATTGGGTCAGGAGGAGGAGGAGATTGGAGGGGGCAGGAGGACGTGGGGATTGGAGGCAGGAGGAGAGGTTTGCAGGGGGCGGGAGGAGGGGTAGATTGGTGGCAGGAGGAGGAGATAGGAGGGGCAGGAGGGGGAGATTGGAGGGGACAGGAGGAGGAGATTGGAGGGGGCAGGAGGAGGAGATTGGAGGGGGCAGGAGGAGGAGGAGATTGGATGGGGAAGGAGGAGGAGATTGGAGGGGACAGGAGTAGGAGATTGGAGGGGGCAGGAGGAGGAAGAGATTGGAGGGAGCAGGAGGAGGAGATTGGAGGGGGCGGGAGGAGGAGATTGGAGAGGACAGGAGGAGGGGATTGGCGGGGGCGGTAGGATGAGCGAATAGGGTCAGGAGGAGGAGGGGATTGGCGGGGATAGGTGGAGGAGGGGATTGGAGGGGGCAGGCGGTGGAAGGAATTGGAGGCAGGAGGAGGAGGAGATTGGAGGGGGCAGGAGGAGGAGGGGATTAGAGGGGGAGGAGGAGGATGAGATTGGAGGGGGCAAGAGGAGGAGATTGGAGGGAGCAGGAAGATGTGGGGATTGGAGGCAGGAGGAGGGGTTTGGAGGGAACAGGAGGAAGAGATTGAAGGGGCAGGAGGAAGAGATTGGAGGGGACAGGAGGAGGAGATTGGAGGCAGGAGGAGGAGGTTGGAGGGGGCGGTAGGATGAGCGAATAGGGTCAGGAGGAGGAGGAGATTGGAGGGACAGCAGGACGAGATTGGAGGGGCAGGAGGAGGAGGAGATTGGAGGCAGGAGGAGGTGATTGCAGTCGGCAGGTGGAGGAGGAGATTGGAGGCAGGAGGAGGAGAAGATTGGAGGGGTCAGGAGGAGGAGATGGGAGGGGGCAGGAGGAGGAGGAGATTGGAGGCAGGAGGAGGTGTAGATTGGACCAGCAGGAGGAGGTGATTGGAGGGGGCAGGAGGATGAGGGGATTGGGTCAGGAGGAGGAGGAGATTGGAGGGGGCAGGAGGATGAGGGGATTGGGTCAGGAGGAGGAGGAGATTGGAGGGGGCAGGAGGACGTGGGGATTGGAGGCAGGAGGAGGGGTTTGGAGGGGGTGGGAGGAGGAAATTGGTGGCAGGTGGAGGAGGAGATAGGAGGGGCAGGAGGAGGAGATTGGAGGGGACAGGAGGAGGAGATTGGAGGGGGCAGGAGGAGGAGATTGGAGGGGGCAGGAGGAGGAGGAGATTGGATGGGGCAGGAGGAGGGGATTTGATGGGGCAGGAGGAGGGGATTTGAGGGGGCAGGAGGAGGGGGAGATTGGAGGGGGCAGGAGGAGGTGGGTATTGGAGGGGGTAGGAGCAGGAAATTGGAGGGGCAGGAGGATGAGACTGGAGGGAACAGGAGGAGGAGATTGGAGGGGGCAGGAGGAGGAGATTGGAGGGGGCAGGAGGAGGAGGAGATTGGAGGCAGGAGGAGGAGGAGATTGGAGGGGGCAGGAGGAGTAGATTGGAGGGGCAGCAGGACGAGATTGGAGGGGACAGCGGAGGAGATTGGAGGGGGCAGGAGGAGGAGGAGATTGGAGGCAGGAGGAGGGGTAGATTGGACTGGCAGGAGGAGGAGATTGGAGGGGGCCGGAGGATTAGGGGATTGGGTCAGGAGGAGGAGATTGGAGGGGGCAGGAGGAGGAGATTGGATGGGGCAGGAGGAGGAGATTGGAGGGGACAGGAGGAGGAGGAGATTGGAGGGGGCAGGAGGAGGAGGAGATTGGAAGGGGCAGGAGGAGGTGATTGGAGGGGGCCGGAGGATGGGGGGATTGGGTCAGGAGGAGGAGGAGATTGGAGGGGGCAGGAGGACGTGGGGATTGGAGGCAGGAGGAGGGGTTTGGAGGGGCTGGGAGGAGGGGAAGATTGGTGGCAGGAGGAGGAGGAGATAGGAGGGGCAGGAGGAGGAGATTGGAGGGGGCAGAGGAGGAGATAGGAGGGGCAGGAGGAGGAGATTGGAGGGGACAGGAGGAGGAGATTGGAGGGAGCAGGAGGAGGAGGAGATTGGATGGGGCAGGAGGAGGAGATTGGAGAGGACAGGAGGAGGGGATTGGAGGGGATAGGAGGAGGAGGGGGTTGGAGGCGTCAGAAGGAGGAGATTGGAGGGGGCAGGCGGTGGAAGGGATTGGAGGCAGGAGGAGGAGATTGGAGGGGGCAGGAGGAGGAGGGGATTAGAGGGGGAGGAGGAGGATGAGATTGGAGGGGGCAGGAGGAGGAGATTGGAGGGGGCAGGAAGATGTGGTGTTTGGAGGCAGGAGGAGGGGTTTGGAGGGGGCAGGAGGAGGAGGGGATTAGAGGGGGCGGAGGAGGATGTGATTGGAGGGGGCAGGAGGAGATTGGAGGGGGCAGGAAGATGTGGTGATTGGAGGCAGGAGGAGGGGTTTGGAGGGGGCAGTAGGAGGAGATTGGAGGGGGCAGGAGGAGGGGATTTGAGGGGGCAGGAGGAGGGGGAGTTTGGAGGGGGCAGGAGGAGGGGATTGAAGGGGGTAGGAGGAGGAGGGGGTTGGAGGCGTCAGGAGGAGGAGATTGGAGGGGGCAGGGGGAGGAGGGGATTAGAGGGGGAGGAGGAGGATGAGATTGGAGGGGGCAGGAGGAGGAGATTGGAAGGGGCAGGATGATGTGGTGATTGGAGACAGGAGGAGGGGATTTGAGGGGGCAGGAGGAGTGGGAGATTGGAGGGGGCAGGAGGAGGAGGGGATTGGTGGTGGCAGGAGGAGGAGATTGGAGTGGCAGGAGGAGGAGATTGGAGGGGGCAGGAGGAGGCGATTGGAGGGGGCAGGAGATGGAGGAGATTAGAGGAGGCAGGAGGAGGAGCTTTGAGGGGCAGGGGGAGGTGTTTGGAGGGGACAGGAGGAGATTGGAGGGGCAGGAGGAGGAGGAGATTGGATGGGGCAGAAGGAGGAGATTGGAGAGGACAGGAGGAGGGGATTGGAGGGGATAGGAGGAGGAGGGGGTTGGAGGCGTCAGAGGAGGAGATTGGAGGGGGCAGGCGGTGGAAGGGATTGAAGGCACGAGGAGGAGGAGATTGGAGGGGGCAGGAGGAGGAGTGGATTAGAGGGGGAGGAGGAGAATGAGATTGGAGGGGGCAGGAGGAGGAGATTGGAGGGGGCAGGAAGATGTGGTGATTGGAGGCATAGAAGGGGTTTGGAGGGGGCAGGAGGGGGAGATTGCAGGGGGCAGGAGGAGGAGGGGATTGAAGGAGGCAGGAGGAGGAGATTGGAGTGGCAGGAGGTGGAGATTAGAGGGGGCAGGAGGAGGGGATTTGAGGGGGCAGGAGGAGGGGGAGATTGGAGGGGCAGGAGGAGGAGGGGATTGGAAGCAGGAGGAGGTGGAGATTGGAGGGGGCAGAAGGAGGAGATTGGAGGGGGCAGGAGGAGGAGATTGGAGGCAGGAGGAGGGGGTTGGAGGGGACAGGAGGCAGAAATTGGAGGGGCTGCAGGACGAGTTTGGAGGGTACAGCGGAGGAGATTGGAGGGGGCAGGAGGAGGAGGAGTTTGGAGGCAGGAGGAGGGGTAGATTGGACTGGCAGGACGAGGAGATTGGAGGGGGCAGGAGGATGAGGGGATTGGGTCAGGAGGAGGAGTAGATTGGAGAGGGCAGGAGGACGTGGGGATTGGAAGCAGGAGGAGAGGTTTGGAGGGGGCAGGAGGAGGAGGAGATTGGATGGGGCAGGGGGAGGAGTTTGGAGGGGACAGGAGGAGATTGAAGGGACAGGAGGAGGAGGAGATTGTTGGCAGGAGGAGGCGGAGATTGTAGGGGGCAGGAGGAGAAGATTGGAGGGGGCAGGAGGACATAGGGATTGGACGCAGGAGGAGGAGATTGTAGGGGGCAGGAGGATGATGGGATTGGAGGCAGGAGGAGGAGGGGTTTGGTGGGGTCAGGAGGAGGAGATTGTTGGCAGGAGGAGGCGGAGATTGTAGGGGGCAGGAGGAGGAGGTTGGCGGGGGCAGGAGGAGGTGGAGATTAGAGGGGCAGGAGGAGGAGGGGTTTGGTGGGGGCAGGAGGAGGAGATTGGAGGGGGCAGGAGGAGGAGATTGGAAGGGGCAGGAGGACGAGGAGATGGGAGGAGCAGTAGGAGGACGAGATTGGACGCAGGAGGAGATTGGAGGCAGCAGGAGGAGGAGGAGATTTGAGGCAGGAGGAGGAAGAGATTGGAGGGGACAGGAGGAGGAGGGGATTGGGTCAGGAGGACGAGATTGGAGGAGGCAGGTGGAGGGGTTTGGAGGCAGGAGGAGGAGGATGAGATTGGAGGGGGCAGGAGTAGGAGATGGGAGGGGGCAGGAGGAGGAGATTGGTGGGGGCAGGAGGAGGAGATGGGAGGGGGCAGGAGGAGGAGATTGGTGGGGGCAGGAGGAGGAGGAGGAGATTGTATGGGACAGGAGGAGGAGGGAATTGGGTCAGGATGAGGAGATTGGAGGAGGCAGGTGGAGTGGTTTGGAGGCAGGAGGATGAGGAAGAGATTGGAGGGGGCAGGAGTAGGAGATTGGAGCGGCAGGAGGAGGAGATTGGAGGGGGCAGGAGGAGGAGATTGGAGGCAGGAGGAGGAGATTGGAGGGGACAGGAGGAGGAGATTGGAGGGGGCAGGAGGAGGAGATTGGATGGGGCAGGTGGAGGAGATTGGAGGCCGGAAGAGGAGGAGATTGGATGGGGCAGGAGGAGGAGGGGATTGGAGGGGCAGGCGGACGAGATTGGAGGGGACAGGAGGAGGAGGAGATTGGAGGCAGGAGGAAGAGATTGGAGGGGCAGGAGGATGGGGGCATTTGGTCAGGAGGAGGAGGAGGAGAATGGAGGGGGCAGGAGGAGGAGATTGGAGGCCGGAAGAGGAGGAGATTGGATGGGGCAGGAGGAGGAGGGGATTGGAGGGGCAAGAGGACGAGATTGGAGGGGACAGAGGAGGAGATTGGAGGTGACAGGAGGTGGAGATTGGAGGCAGGAGGAGGAGATTGGAGGGGCAGGAGGATGGGGCATTGGGTCAGGAGGAGGAGGAAGAGACTGGAGGGGGCAGGAGGAGGAGATTGGAGGGGTCAGGAGGAGGAGGGGATAGGAGGGGCCGGAGGATAAGGGGATTGGAGGCAGGAGGAGAAGGAGATTGGAGGGGGCAGGAGGTGGAGGAGATTGGAGGGGGCAGGAGGAGGAGGAGATTGGAGGTGACAGGTGGTGGAGATTGGAGGCAGGAGGAGGAGATTGGAGGGGCAGGAGGATGGGGCATTGGGTCAGGAGGAGGAGGAGGAGACTGGAGGGGGCAGGAGGAGGAGATTGGAGGGGTCAGGAGGAGGAGGGGATAGGAGGGGCCGGAGGATAAGGGGATTGGAGGCAGGAGGAGAAGGAGATTGGAGGGGGCAGGAGGTGGAGGAGATTGGCGGGGGCAGGAGGAGGAGGAGATTGGAGGGGGCAGGAGGAGGAGTTTGGAGGGGGCAGGAGGAGGAGATTGGAGGTGGCAGGAGGAGGTGCGGATTGGAGGGGCCAGGAGGAGGAGGGGATTGGAGGGGCAGGAAGACGAGATTGGAGGCAGGAGGAGGAGGAGATTGGAGCGGCAAGAGGTGGGTTTGGAGGAGGCGGGAGGAGGAGATTGGAGGGGACAGGAGGAGGAGGAGATTGGAGGCGGAGGAGGGGTTATTGGAGGGGGCAGAATGAGGAGGAGAATGGAGGGGATTGGAGGAGGAGGAGATTGGAGGGTGCAGGTGGAGGAGGGGATTGGAGGCTGGAGGAGGAGGAGATTGGAGGGGGAAGGAGGATGAGGGGATTGGGTCAGGAGGAGGAGATTGGAGGGGGCAGGAGGAGGAGGAGATTGGAGGCAGGAGGATGGGTTTGGAGGGGCAGTAGGAGGAGATTGTAGGGGGCAGGAGGAGGAGGATATAGGAGTGGCAGGAGGAGGAGATTGGAGGGGTCAGGATGAGGAGATTGGAGGCAGGAGGAGGAGGAGATTGGATGGGCAGGAGGAGGAGATTGGATGGGACAGGAGGAGGAGATTGGAGGGGGCAGGAGGATAAGGGGATTGGAGGGGGCAGGAGGTGGAGGAGATTGGCGGGGGCAGGAGGAGGAGGGGATTGGAGGAGGAGGAGGAGGTTGAAGATTGGAGGGGGCAGGTGTAGGAGATTGTAGGGCAGGAGGAGGAGTTTTGAGGGGGCAGGAGGAGGAGATTGGAGGTGGCAGGAGGAGGAGGGGATTGGAGGGGCAGGAGGATGAGGGGATTGGAGGGTCCAGGAGGAGGAGGGGATTGGAGGGGCAGGAGGATGAGGAGATTGGGTCAGGAGGAGGAGATTGGAGTGGGCAGGAGGAGGAGGAGATTGGAGGGGGCAGGAGGATGTGGGGATTGGAGGCAGGAGGATGGGTTTGGAGGGGGCAGTAGGAGGAGATTGGAGGGGGCAGGTGGAGGAGGAGATTGGAGGGGCAGGAGGAGGAGATTGGAGGAGACAAGAGAAGGAGATTGGAGGGGGCAGGGCTAGGAGGGGATCGGAGGCAGGAGGAGGAGGAGAATGGAGGGGGCAGGAGGAAGAGGGGATTGGAGGGGGCAGGAGGAAGAGGGGATTGGAGGGGCAGGAGGATGAGATTGGAGGGGACAGAGGAGGAGATTGGAGGGGGCAGGAGGATGAGGAGATTGCAGGGGACAGGAGGAGGAGATTAGAGGGTGCAGGGGGAGGAGGGGATTGGAGAGGTCCGGATGAGGAGATTGGAGGGGGCAGGCGGAGGAGGGCATTGGAAGGGGAGGAGGAGGATGAGATTGGAGGGAGCAGGAGGAGGAGATTTGAGGGGGCAGGCGGAAGGGGAGATTGGAGGGGGCAGGAGGAGGGAATTGGAGGGGGCAGGAGGAGGAGATTGGAGGGGGCAGGAGGAGGAGTTTGGAGGGGGCAGGAGGAGAAGATTGAAGGCAGGAGGAGGAGGTTGGAGGGGGCGGTAGGATGAGCGGATTGGGTCAGGAGGAGGAGGAGATTGTAGGCAGGAGAAGGGGGAGATTGGAGGGGCAGGAGGAGGAGATTAGAGGGGCAGGGGGATGGGGGGATTGGGTCCGGAGGAGGAGGAGGAGAATGGAGGGGGCAGGAGGAGGAGGAGATTGGAGGGGCAGGAGGACGTGGGGATTGGAGGCAGGAGGAGGGGTTTGGAGGGGGCGGGAGGAGGAGATTGGAGGGGGCAGGTGGATGAGGGGATTGGGTCAGGAGGAGGAGGAGATTGGAGGGGGCATGAGGAAGAGACGATTGGAGGGGGCAGGAGGACGTGGGGATTGGAGGCAGGAGGAGGGGTTTGGAGGGAGCGGGAGGAGGAGAAGATTGGTGGCAAGAGGAGGAGGAGATTGGAGGGGCAGGAGGAGGAGGAGATTGGAGGGGGCAGGAAGAGGAGATTGGAGGGTGCAGGAGGAGGAGATTGGAGGGGGCAGGAGGAGGAGATTGGAAGGTGCAGGAGGAGGAGATTGGAGGGGACAGGAGGAGGCGATTGGTGGGGCAGGAAGAGGAGGAGATTGGATGGGGCAGGAGGAGGAGATTGGAGGGGGCAGGAGGAGGAGATTGGAGGGGGCAGGAGGAGGAGATAGGAGGGGCAGGAGGAGGAGATTGGAGGGGACAGAAGGAGGAGATTGGAGGGGGCAGGAGGAGGAGGAGATTGGATGGGGCAGGAGGAGGAGATTGGAGAGGACAGGAGGAGGAGATTGGAGGGGATAGGAGGAGGAGGGGATTGGAGGCATCAGGAGAAGGAGATTGGAGGGGGCAGGAGGAGGAGATTGGAGGGGGCAGGAGGAGGAGTAGATTGGAGGGGGCAGGAGGAGATTGGAGGGGGCAGGAGGAGGAGATTGGAGGGGGCAGGAGGAGGAGGAGATTGGAGGGGGCAGGAGGAGGAGATTGGGAGGGGCAGGAGGAGGAGGAGATTGGAGGGGGCAGGAGGAGGAGGTGATTGGAGGAGGCAGGAGGAGGAGATTGGAGGGGGCAGGAGGCGGAGGGGATTGGAGGCAGGAGGAGGAGGAGATTGGAGGGGGCAGGAGGAGGAGGGGGTTGGAGGCAGCAGGAGGAGGAGATTGGAGGCAGGAGGAGGAGGAGATTGGAGAAGAATGGAGGAGGCGGAGATTGGAGGGGACAGGAGGAGGAGGGGATAGGAGGGGCACGAGCAGCAGATTGGAGGGGGCAGGAGGAGGAGGGGATTGGGTCAGGAGGAGGAGGAGATTGGAGGGGGCCGGAGGACGTGGGCATTGGAGGCAGGAGAAGGGGTTTGGAGGGGGCAGGAGGAGGAGATTGTAGGGGACAAGAGGAGGAGATTGGAGGGGCAGGAGGAGGAGATTGGAGGGGGCACGAGGAGAGGGGATTGGAGGCAGGAGGAGGAGATGATTGGAGGGGGCAGAAGGAGGCGATTGGAGGGGACAGGAGGATGAGTAGATTGGATGCAGGAGGAGGAGACTGGTGGGGGGAGGAGGAGGAGATTGGAGGAGCCAGGAAAGGAGGAGGTGATTGGAGGGGGCAGGAGGAGGAGGGGATTGGAGGGGGCAGAGGGAACAAAATTGGAAGGGGCAGGCGGAGGAAGATATTGAAGGCAGGAGGAAGAGATTGGAGGGGCAGTAGGATGGGGGGATTGGGTCAGGAGGAGTGGGAGAATGGAGGGGGCAGGAGGTGGAGGAGGTTGGAGGGGGCAGGAGAACGTGGGGATTGGAGGCAGGGGGAGGGGTTTGGAGTGGGCGGGAGGAGGAGATTTATGGGGCAGGAGGAGGAGACAGGAGAGGCAGGAGGAGGAGATTGGAGGGGACAGGAGGAGGAGATTGGAGGGAGCAGGAGGAGGAGGAGATTGGAGGCAGGAGGAGGGGTTATTCGAGGGGGCAGGATGAGGAGGAGAATGGAGGGGATAGGAGGAGGAGGAGATTGGAGGGTGCAGGTGGAAGAGGGGATTGGAGGGGGGAGGAGGATGAGATTGGAGGGGGCAGCAGTAGGAGATTGAATGGGGCAGGAGGAGGAGATTGGAGGGGGCAGGAGGAGGAGGGGACTGGAGGCAAGAGGATGAGGAGATTGGTGGGGCAGGCAGAGGAGGGGATTGGAGGCTGGAGGAGGAGGAGATTGGAGGGGGCAGGACGAGGAGGGGATTGGGTCAGGAGGAGGAGGAGGAGATTGGAGGGGGTAGGAGGAGGAGATTGGAGGCAGGAGGTGGGGTTTGGAGGGGGCGGGAGGAGGAGATGTAGGGGGCAGGAGAATGAAATTGGAGCGGGAAGGAGGAGGAACAGATTGGAGGCAGGAGGAGGAGGAGATTGGAGGGGGCAGGAGGGTGTGGGGGTTGGAGGCAGGAGGATGGGTTTGGAGGGGGCAGCAGGAGGCGATTGAATGGGGCAGGAGGAGGAGATTGGAGGAGGCAGGAGGAGGAGGAAATTGGAGGGGGAGGAGGACGTGGGGATTGGAGGCAGGAGGATGGGTTTGGAGGTGGCAGCAGGAGGAGATTGAATGCGGCAGGAGGAGGAGATTGGAGGGGGCAGGAGAAGGAGATTGTAGGGGCAGGAGGAGGAAATTGGAGGGGGCAGGAGGAAGAGGTTGGAGGGGGCAGGAGGAAGAGGAGATTGGATGGGGCAGGAGGAGGATATTGGAAGGGGCAGGAGGACAGGGAGATTGGAGGGTGCAGGAGGATGAGGGGATTGGAGGCAGGAGGAGTAGGAGATTGTAGGGGGCAGGAGGAGGAGGAGATAGGAGGGCAGGAGGAGGAGATTGGAGGAGACAGGAGGAGGAGATTGGAGGGGGCAGGAGGAGGAGATTGGAGGCTGGAAGAGGAGGAGATTGGATGGGGCAGGAGGAGGAGGGGATTGGAGGGGCAGGAGGAGGAGATTGGAGGAGACAGGAGGAGGAGATTGGAGGGGGCAGGAGGAGGAGATTGGAGGCTGGAAGAGGAGGAGATTGGATGGGGCAGGAGGAGGAGGGGATTGGAGGGGCAGGAGGAGGAGATTGGAGGAGACAGGAGGACGAGATTGGAGGCAGGAGGAAGAGATTGGAGGGGCAGGAGGATGGGGGGTTTGGGTCAGGAGGAGGAGGAGGAGGAGAATGGAGGGGGCAGGAGGTGGAGGAGATTGGAGGACGCGGGGATTGGAGGCAGGAGGAAGGGTTTGGAGGGGCAGGAGGAGGAGATTGAATGCGGCAGGAGGAGGAGATTGGAGGGTCAGGAGGTGGAGGAGATAGGAGGGGCCGGAGGAGGAGATTGGATGGGACAGGAGGAGGAGATTGGATTGGAAAGGAGGAGGAGATTGGAGGGGGCAGGAGGATAAGGGGATGGGAGGCAGGAGGAGGAGGAGTTTGGAGGGGGCAGGAGGAGGAGATTGGAGGGGGCAGGAGGATGAGCAGATTGGGTCAGGAGGAGGAGGGGATTGGAGGGGCCAGGAGGAGGAGGGGATTGGAGGGGCAGGAGGACGAGATGGGAGGCAGGAGGAGGAGGAGATTGGAGCGGCAAGAGGAGGGTTTGGAGGAGGCGGGAGGAGGAGATTGTAGGGGACAGGAGGAGGAGGAGACAGGAAGGGCAGGAGGAGGAGATTGGAGGGGACAGGAGGAGGAGATTGGAGGGAGCAGGAGGAGGAGATTGGAGGCAGGAGGAGGGGTTATTGGAGGGGGCAGAATGAGGAGGCGAATGGAGGGGATTGGAGGAGGAGGAGATTGGAGGGTGCAGGTGGAGGAGGGGATTGGAGGGGTCAGGATGAGGAGATTGGAGGGGGCAGGCAGAGGAGGTGATTGGAGGGGGCAGGATGGTGAGATTGGAGGGGGCAGGAGTAGGAGATTGAATGGGGCAGGAGGAGGAGATTGGAGGGGACAGGCGGAGGAGATTTGAGGGGGCAGGCGGAGGGGGAGATTGGAGGGGGCAGGAGGAGGAGGGGATTGGAGGGGGCAGGAGGAGGAGATTGGAGGGGTCAGGTGGAGGATGGGATTGGAGGCAGGAGGAAGAGATTGGAGGGGTCAGGAGGAGGAGATTGGAGGGGGCAGGAGGAGGAGATTGGAGGGGTCAGGAGGATGAGCGGATTGGATCAGGAGGAGGAGGAGATTGGAGGGGGCAGGAGGACGTGGAGATTGGAGGCAGGAGGAGGGGTTTGGAGGGGGCGGAAGGAGGAGATTGGAGGGGGCAGGAGGACGTGGAGATTGGAGGCAGGAGGAGGGGTTTGGAGGGGGCGGAAGGAGGAGATGGGAGGGGGCAGGAGGAGGAGGAGAAGATTGGATGGGGCAGGAGGAGGAGATTGGAGTGGGCAGGAGGAGGAGATAGGAGGGGCAGGAGGAGGAGATTGGAGGGTACAGGAGGAGGAGATTGGAGGGAGTAGGAGGAGGAGGAGGTTGGATGGGGCAGGAGGAGGAGATTGGAGAGGACAGGAGGAGGAGATTGGAGGGGATAGGAGGAGGAGGGGATAGGAAGCGTCAGGAGGAGGAGATTGGAGGGGGCAGGTGGAGGAGGGGATTAGAGGTGGAGGAGGAGGATGAGATTGGAGGGGGCAGGAGTAGGAGATTGGAGGCATCAGGAGGAGGATATTGGAGGGGGCAGGAGGAGGAGGAGATTGTTGGCAGGAGGAGGCAGAGTTTGGAGGGGGCAGGAGGAGGAGATTGGAGGGGGCAGGAGGACATGGGGATTGGAGGCAGGAGGGGGAGGAGATTGGAGAGGACAGGAGTAAGTGGAGATTGAAGGGTGCAGGAGGAGGCGATTAGAGGGGGCAGGAGGAGGAGATTGGAGGCAGAAGGAGGAGGGGTTTGGTGGGGGTAGGAGGAGGAGATTGGTGGGGGGAGAAGGAGGAGGTTGGCGGGGGCAGGAGGAGGCGGAGATTAGAGGGGCAGGAGGTGGAGGGGTTTGGTGGGGGCAGGAGGAGGAGATTGAAGGGGGCAGGAGGAGGAGATTGAATGGGGCAGGAGGATGAGGAGATTGGAGGAGCAGTAGGAGGAGGGGATTGGACGCAGGAGGAGATTGGAGGGGGCAGGAGGAGATTGGAGGGGGCAGGAGGAGGAGATTGGAGGGGGCAGGAGGAGGAGATTGGAGGGGACAGGAGGATTAGGGCATTGGGTCAGGAGGAGGAGGAGAATGGCGGGGGCAGGAGGAGATTGGAGGGGGCAGGAAGACATGGGGATTGGAGGCATGAGGAGGGGATTGGAGGGGACGGGAGGAAGAGATTGTAGGGGGCAGGAGGAGGAGGAGATAGGAGGGGCAGGAGGAAGAGATTGGAGGAGACAGGAGGAGGAGATTGGAGGGGGCAGGAGGAGGAGGTTGGAGGGGTCAGGAGGAGGAGATTGGAGGACGGAAGAGGAGGAGATTGGATGGGGCAGGAGGAGGAGATTGGAGGAGACAGGAGGACGGGATTGGCGGCAGGAGGAAGAGATTGGAGGGGCAGGAGGATGGGGGGGTTTCGGTCAGGAGGAGGAGGAGGAGGAGGAGAATGGAGGGGGCAGGAGGTGGAGGAGATTGGAGGACGTGGGGATTGGAGGCAGGAGGAAGGGTTTGGAGGGGCGGGAGGAGGAGATTGTAGGGCTCAGGAGGCGGAGGAGATAGGAGGGGCCGGAGGAGGAGATTGAATGTGACAGGAGGAGGAGATTGGATGGGGCAGGAGGATAAGGGGATTGGAGGAGGAGGAGAAGATTGGAGGGGGCAGGAGTAGGAGATTTTAGGGCAGGAGGAGGAGTTTGGAGGGGACAGGAGGAGGAGGAGGAGACAGGAGGGGCATGAGGAGGAGATTGGAGGGGACAGGAGGAGGAGAATGGAGGGGATTGGAGGAGGAGGAGATTGGAGGGTGCAGGTGGAGGAGGTGATTGGAGGGGTCAGGATGAGGAGATTGGAGGGGGCAGGCGGAGGAGGTGATTGGAAGGGGCAGGAGGGTGAGATTGGAGGGGGCAGGAGTAGGCGATTGAATGGGGCAGGAGGAGGAGATTGGAGGGGGCAGGAGGAGGAGATTTGAGGGGGCAGGAGGAGGAGGGGATTGGAGGGGGCAGGAGGAGGAGATTGGAGGGATCAGGTGGAGGAGATTGGAGGGGGCAGGAGGTGGAGATTGGAGGGGGCAGGAGTAGGCGATTGAATGGGGCAGGAGGAGGAGATTGGAGGGGGCAGGAGGAGGAGATTTGAGGGGGCAGGAGGAGGAGGGGATTGGAGGGGGCAGGAGGAGGAGATTGGAGGGATCAGGTGGAGGAGATTGGAGGGGGCAGGAGGCGGAGATTGGAGGGGGCAGGAGGAGGAGATTGGAGGGGGCAGGAGGATGAGCGGATTGGGTCAGGAGGAGGAGGAGATTGGAGGGGGCAGGAGGAGAAGATTGGAGGCAGGAGGAGGAGGTTGGAGGGGGCGGTAGGATGAGCGGATTGGGTCAGGAGGAGGAGGAGATTTTAGGCAGGAGAAGGGGGAGATTGGAGGGGCAGGAGGAGCAGATTGGAGGGGACAGGAGGAGGAGGAGATTGGAGGCAGGAGGAAGAGATTGGAGGGGCAGGAGAATGGGGGGATTGGAGGGGGTGGGAGGAGGAGATTGGAGGGGGCAGGAGGATGAGGGGATTGGGTCAGGAGAAGGAGGAGATTGGAGGGGGCAGGAGGACGTGGGGATTGGAGGCAGGAGGAGGGGTTTGGAGGGGGCAGGAGGAGGAGGAGATTGGTGGCAGGAGGACGATGAGATTGGATGGGGCAGGAAGAGGAGATTGGAGGGGCAGGAGGAGGAGATTGGAGGGGACAGGAGGAGGAGATTGGAGAGGGCAGGAGGAGGAGGAGATTGGATGGGGCAGGAGGAGGCGATTGGAGAGGACAGGAGGAGGAGATTGGAGGGGATAGGAGGAGGAGGGGATTGGAGGCGTCAGGAGGAGGAGATTGGAGGGGGCAGGAGGAGGAGGGGATTAGAGGGGGAGGAGGAGGATGAGATTGGAGGGGATAGGTGGAGGAGATTGGAGGCATCCGGAGGAGGAGATTGAAGGGGGCAGGAAGATGTGGGGATTGGAGACAGGAGGAGGGGTTTGGAGGGGGCAGGAAGAGGAGATTGATGGGGGCAAGAGGAGGATATTGGAGGGGCAGGAGGAGGAGGGGATTGGAGGCAGGAAGAAGAGGCGATTGGAGAGGGCAGAAGGAGGCGATTGGAGAGGGCAGGAGGAGGAGGAGATTGGATGGGGCAGGAGGAGGAGATTGGAGGGGACAGGAGGAGGAGATTGGAGGGGATAGGAGGAGGAGATTGGAGAGGACAGGAGGAGGAGACTGGAGGGGATAGGAGGAGGAGGGGATTAGAGGTGGAGGAGGAGGATGAGATTGGAGGGGGCAGGAGTAGGAGATTGGAGGCATCAGGAAGAGGAGATTGGAGGGGGCAGGAAGATGTGGGGATTGGAGACAGGAGGAGGGGTTTGGAGGGGGCAGGAGGAGGAGATTGATGGGGGCAAGAGGAGGAGATTGGAGGGGCAGGAGGAGGAGGGGATTGGAGGCAGGAGGATGAGCCGATTGGAGAGGGCAGGAGGAGGCGATTGGAGAGGGCAGGAGGAGGAGATTGGAGGCAGGAGGAGGAGGAGGTTAGAGGAGGCAGGAGGAGGAGATTTGAGGGGCAGGAGGAGGAGATTGGAGGGGACAGGAGGAGTTTGGAGGGGGCAGGAGGAGGAGGAGATTGTTGGCAGGAGGAGGCGGAGTTTGGAGGGGGCAGGAGGAGGAAATTGGAGGGAGCAGGAGGACATGGGGATTGGAGGCAGGAGGAGGAGGAGATTGGAGAGGACAGGAGTAAGTGGAGATTGAAGGGTGCAGGAGGAGGCTATTAGAGGGGGCAGGAGGAGGAGATTGGAGGCAGAAGGAGGAGGGGTTTGGTGGGGGTAGGAGGAGGAGATTGGTGGGGGGAGAAGGAGGAGGTTGGCGGGGGCAGGAGGAGGCGGAGATTAGAGGGGCAGGAGGTGGAGGGGTTTGGTGGGGGCAGGAGGAGGAGATTGAAGGGGGCAGGAGGAGGAGATTGAATGGGGCAGGAGGATGAGGAGATTGGAGGAGGCAGGAGGAGGAGGGGATTGGACGCAGGAGGAGATTGGAGGGGGCAGGAGGAGATTGGAGGGGGCAGGAGGAGGAGATTGGAGGGGGCAGGAGGAGGAGATTGGAGGGGGCAGGAGGAGGAGATTGGACGGGACAGGAGGATTAGGGCATTGGGTCAGGAGGAGGAGGAGAATGGCGGGGGCAGGAGGAGATTGGAGGGGGCAGGAGGACATGGGGATTGGAGGCATGAGGAGGGGATTGGAGGGGACGGGAGGAAGAGATTGTAGGGGGCAGGAGGAGGAGGAGATCGGAGGGGCAGGAGGAGGAGATTGGAGGAGAAAGGAGGAGGAGATTGGAGGACAGAAGAGGAGGAGATTGGGTGGGGCAGGAGGAGGAGATTGGAGGAGACAGGAGGACGGGATTGGCGGCAGGAGGAAGAGATTGGAGGGGCAGGAGGATGGGGGGTTTGGGTCAGGAGGAGGAGGAGGAGGAGAATGGAGGGGGCAGGAGGTGGAGGAGATTGGAGGACGTGGGGATTGGAGGCAGGAGGAAGGGTTTGGAGGGGCGGGAGGAGGAGATTGTAGGGCTCAGGAGGCGGAGGAGATAGGAGGGGCCGGAGGAGGAGATTGAATGGGACAGGAAGAGGAGATTGGATGGGACAGGAGGAGGAGATTGGAGGGGGCAGGAGGATAAGGGGATTGGAGGCAGGAGGAGGGGTTTGGAGGGGGCGGAAGGAGGAGATTGGAGGGGGCAGGAGGACGTGGAGATTGGAGGCAGGAGGAGGGGTTTGGAGGGGGCGGAAGGAGGAGATGGGAGGGGGCAGGAGGAGGAGGAGAAGATTGGATGGGGCAGGAAGAGGAGATTGGAGTGGGCAGGAGGAGGAGATAGGAGGGGCAGGAGGAGGAGATTGGAGGGTACAGGAGGAGGAGATTGGAGGGAGTAGGAGGAGGAGGAGGTTGGATGGGGCAGGAGGAGGAGATTGGAGAGGACAGGAGGAGGAGATTGGAGGGGATAGGAGGAGGAGGGGATAGGAAGCGTCAGGAGGAGGAGATTGGAGGGGGCAGGTGGAGGAGGGGATTAGAGGTGGAGGAGGAGGATGAGATTGGAGGGGGCAGGAGTAGGAGATTGGAGGCATCAGGAGGAGGATATTGGAGGGGGCAGGAGGAGGAGGAGATTGTTGGCAGGAGGAGGCAGAGTTTGGAGGGGGCAGGAGGAGGAGATTGGAGGGGGCAGGAGGACATGGGGATTGGAGGCAGGAGGGGGAGGAGATTGGAGAGGACAGGAGTAAGTGGAGATTGAAGGGTGCAGGAGGAGGCGATTAGAGGGGGCAGGAGGAGGAGATTGGAGGCAGAAGGAGGAGGGGTTTGGTGGGGGTAGGAGGAGGAGATTGGTGGGGGGAGAAGGAGGAGGTTGGCGGGGGCAGGAGGAGGCGGAGATTAGAGGGGCAGGAGGTGGAGGGGTTTGGTGGGGGCAGGAGGAGGAGATTGAAGGGGGCAGGAGGAGGAGATTGAATGGGGCAGGAGGATGAGGAGATTGGAGGAGCAGTAGGAGGAGGGGATTGGACGCAGGAGGAGATTGGAGGGGGCAGGAGGAGATTGGAGGGGGCAGGAGGAGGAGATTGGAGGGGGCAGGAGGAGGAGATTGGAGGGGACAGGAGGATTAGGGCATTGGGTCAGGAGGAGGAGGAGAATGGCGGGGGCAGGAGGAGATTGGAGGGGGCAGGAGGACATGGGGATTGGAGGCATGAGGAGGGGATTGGAGGGGACGGGAGGAAGAGATTGTAGGGGGCAGGAGGAGGAGGAGATAGGAGGGGCAGGAGGAAGAGATTGGAGGAGACAGGAGGAGGAGATTGGAGGGGGCAGGAGGAGGAGGTTGGAGGGGTCAGGAGGAGGAGATTGGAGGACGGAAGAGGAGGAGATTGGATGGGGCAGGAGGAGGAGATTGGAGGAGACAGGAGGACGGGATTGGCGGCAGGAGGAAGAGATTGGAGGGGCAGGAGGATGGGGGGGTTTCGGTCAGGAGGAGGAGGAGGAGGAGAATGGAGGGGGCAGGAGGTGGAGGAGATTGGAGGACGTGGGGATTGGAGGCAGGAGGAAGGGTTTGGAGGGGCGGGAGGAGGAGATTGTAGGGCTCAGGAGGCGGAGGAGATAGGAGGGGCCGGAGGAGGAGATTGAATGTGACAGGAGGAGGAGATTGGATGGGGCAGGAGGATAAGGGGATTGGAGGCAGGAGGAGGAGATTGGATGGGACAGGAGGATAAGGGGATTGGAGGAGGAGGAGAAGATTGGAGGGGGCAGGAGTAGGAGATTTTAGGGCAGGAGGAGGAGTTTGGAGGGGACAGGAGGAGGAGGAGGAGACAGGAGGGGCATGAGGAGGAGATTGGAGGGGACAGGAGGAGGAGAATGGAGGGGATTGGAGGAGGAGGAGATTGGAGGGTGCAGGTGGAGGAGGTGATTGGAGGGGTCAGGATGAGGAGATTGGAGGGGGCAGGCGGAGGAGGTGATTGGAAGGGGCAGGAGGGTGAGATTGGAGGGGGCAGGAGTAGGCGATTGAATGGGGCAGGAGGAGGAGATTGGAGGGGGCAGGAGGAGGAGATTTGAGGGGGCAGGAGGAGGAGGGGATTGGAGGGGGCAGGAGGAGGAGATTGGAGGGATCAGGTGGAGGAGATTGGAGGGGGCAGGAGGTGGAGATTGGAGGGGGCAGGAGTAGGCGATTGAATGGGGCAGGAGGAGGAGATTGGAGGGGGCAGGAGGAGGAGATTTGAGGGGGCAGGAGGAGGAGGGGATTGGAGGGGGCAGGAGGAGGAGATTGGAGGGATCAGGTGGAGGAGATTGGAGGGGGCAGGAGGCGGAGATTGGAGGGGGCAGGAGGAGGAGATTGGAGGGGGCAGGAGGATGAGCGGATTGGGTCAGGAGGAGGAGGAGATTGGAGGGGGCAGGAGGAGAAGATTGGAGGCAGGAGGAGGAGGTTGGAGGGGGCGGTAGGATGAGCGGATTGGGTCAGGAGGAGGAGGAGATTTTAGGCAGGAGAAGGGGGAGATTGGAGGGGCAGGAGGAGCAGATTGGAGGGGACAGGAGGAGGAGGAGATTGGAGGCAGGAGGAAGAGATTGGAGGGGCAGGAGAATGGGGGGATTGGAGGGGGTGGGAGGAGGAGATTGGAGGGGGCAGGAGGATGAGGGGATTGGGTCAGGAGAAGGAGGAGATTGGAGGGGGCAGGAGGACGTGGGGATTGGAGGCAGGAGGAGGGGTTTGGAGGGGGCAGGAGGAGGAGGAGATTGGTGGCAGGAGGACGATGAGATTGGATGGGGCAGGAGGAGGAGATTGGAGGGGCAGGAGGAGGAGATTGGAGGGGACAGGAGGAGGAGATTGGAGAGGGCAGGAGGAGGAGGAGATTGGATGGGGCAGGAGGAGGCGATTGGAGAGGACAGGAGGAGGAGATTGGAGGGGATAGGAGGAGGAGGGGATTGGAGGCGTCAGGAGGAGGAGATTGGAGGGGGCAGGAGGAGGAGGGGATTAGAGGGGGAGGAGGAAGATGAGATTGGAGGGGATAGGTGGAGGAGATTGGAGGCATCCGGAGGAGGAGATTGAAGGGGGCAGGAAGATGTGGGGATTGGAGACAGGAGGAGGGGTTTGGAGGGGGCAGGAAGAGGAGATTGATGGGGGCAAGAGGAGGATATTGGAGGGGCAGGAGGAGGAGGGGATTGGAGGCAGGAAGAAGAGGCGATTGGAGAGGGCAGAAGGAGGCGATTGGAGAGGGCAGGAGGAGGAGGAGATTGGATGGGGCAGGAGGAGGAGATTGGAGGGGACAGGAGGAGGAGATTGGAGGGGATAGGAGGAGGAGATTGGAGAGGACAGGAGGAGGAGACTGGAGGGGATAGGAGGAGGAGGGGATTAGAGGTGGAGGAGGAGGATGAGATTGGAGGGGGCAGGAGTAGGAGATTGGAGGCATCAGGAAGAGGAGATTGGAGGGGGCAGGAAGATGTGGGGATTGGAGACAGGAGGAGGGGTTTGGAGGGGGCAGGAGGAGGAGATTGATGGGGGCAAGAGGAGGAGATTGGAGGGGCAGGAGGAGGAGGGGATTGGAGGCAGGAGGATGAGCCGATTGGAGAGGGCAGGAGGAGGCGATTGGAGAGGGCAGGAGGAGGAGATTGGAGGCAGGAGGAGGAGGAGGTTAGAGGAGGCAGGAGGAGGAGATTTGAGGGGCAGGAGGAGGAGATTGGAGGGGACAGGAGGAGTTTGGAGGGGGCAGGAGGAGGAGGAGATTGTTGGCAGGAGGAGGCGGAGTTTGGAGGGGGCAGGAGTAAGTGGAGATTGAAGGGTGCAGGAGGAGGCTATTAGAGGGGGCAGGAGGAGGAGATTGGAGGCAGAAGGAGGAGGGGTTTGGTGGGGGTAGGAGGAGGAGATTGGTGGGGGGAGAAGGAGGAGGTTGGCGGGGGCAGGAGGAGGCGGAGATTAGAGGGGCAGGAGGTGGAGGGGTTTGGTGGGGGCAGGAGGAGGAGATTGAAGGGGGCAGGAGGAGGAGATTGAATGGGGCAGGAGGATGAGGAGATTGGAGGAGGCAGGAGGAGGAGGGGATTGGACGCAGGAGGAGATTGGAGGGGGCAGGAGGAGATTGGAGGGGGCAGGAGGAGGAGATTGGAGGGGGCAGGAGGAGGAGATTGGAGGGGACAGGAGGATTAGGGCATTGGGTCAGGAGGAGGAGGAGAATGGCGGGGGCAGGAGGAGATTGGAGGGGGCAGGAGGACATGGGGATTGGAGGCATGAGGAGGGGATTGGAGGGGACGGGAGGAAGAGATTGTAGGGGGCAGGAGGAGGAGGAGATCGGAGGGGCAGGAGGAGGAGATTGGAGGAGAAAGGAGGAGGAGATTGGAGGGGGCAGGAGGAGGAGGTTGGAGGGGGCAGGAGGAGGAGATTGGAGGACGGAAGAGGAGGAGATTGGGTGGGGCAGGAGGAGGAGATTGGAGGAGACAGGAGGACGGGATTGGCGGCAGGAGGAAGAGATTGGAGGGGCAGGAGGATGGGGGGTTTGGGTCAGGAGGAGGAGGAGGAGAATGGAGGGGGCAGGAGGTGGAGGAGATTGGAGGACGTGGGGATTGGAGGCAGGAGGAAGGGTTTGGAGGGGCGGGAGGAGGAGATTGTAGGGCTCAGGAGGCGGAGGAGATAGGAGGGGCCGGAGGAGGAGATTGAATGGGACAGGAGGAGGAGATTGGATGGGACAGGAGGAGGAGATTGGAGGGGGCAGGAGGATAAGGGGATTGGAGACAGGAGGATGAGATTGGAGGGGGCAGGAGTAGGAGATTGGAGGCATCAGGAAGAGGAGATTGGAGGGGGCAGGAAGATGTGGGGATTGGAGACAGGAGGAGGGGTTTGGAGGGGGCAGGAGGAGGAGATTGATGGGGGCAAGAGGAGGAGATTGGAGGGGCAGGAGGAGGAGGGGATTGGAGACAGGAGGATGAGCCGATTGGAGAGGGCAGGAGGAGGCGATTGGAGAGGGCAGGAGGAGGAGATTGGAGGCAGGAGGAGGAGGAGGTTAGAGGAGGCAGGAGGAGGAGATTTGAGGGGCAGGAGGAGGAGATTGGAGGGGACAGGAGGAGTTTGGAGGGGGCAGGAGGAGGAGGAGATTGTTGGCAGGAGGAGGCGGAGTTTGGAGGGGGCAGGAGGAGGAAATTGGAGGGAGCAGGAGGACATGGGGATTGGAGGCAGGAGGAGGAGGAGATTGGAGAGGACAGGAGTAAGTGGAGATTGAAGGGTGCAGGAGGAGGCTATTAGAGGGGGCAGGAGGAGGAGATTGGAGGCAGAAGGAGGAGGGGTTTGGTGGGGGTAGGAGGAGGAGATTGGTGGGGGGAGAAGGAGGAGGTTGGCGGGGGCAGGAGGAGGCGGAGATTAGAGGGGCAGGAGGTGGAGGGGTTTGGTGGGGGCAGGAGGAGGAGATTGAAGGGGGCAGGAGGAGGAGATTGAATGGGGCAGGAGGATGAGGAGATTGGAGGAGGCAGGAGGAGGAGGGGATTGGACGCAGGAGGAGATTGGAGGGGGCAGGAGGAGATTGGAGGGGGCAGGAGGAGGAGATTGGAGGGGGCAGGAGGAGGAGATTGGAGGGGGCAGGAGGAGGAGATTGGACGGGACAGGAGGATTAGGGCATTGGGTCAGGAGGAGGAGGAGAATGGCGGGGGCAGGAGGAGATTGGAGGGGGCAGGAGGACATGGGGATTGGAGGCATGAGGAGGGGATTGGAGGGGACGGGAGGAAGAGATTGTAGGGGGCAGGAGGAGGAGGAGATCGGAGGGGCAGGAGGAGGAGATTGGAGGAGAAAGGAGGAGGAGATTGGAGGACAGAAGAGGAGGAGATTGGGTGGGGCAGGAGGAGGAGATTGGAGGAGACAGGAGGACGGGATTGGCGGCAGGAGGAAGAGATTGGAGGGGCAGGAGGATGGGGGGTTTGGGTCAGGAGGAGGAGGAGGAGGAGAATGGAGGGGGCAGGAGGTGGAGGAGATTGGAGGACGTGGGGATTGGAGGCAGGAGGAAGGGTTTGGAGGGGCGGGAGGAGGAGATTGTAGGGCTCAGGAGGCGGAGGAGATAGGAGGGGCCGGAGGAGGAGATTGAATGGGACAGGAAGAGGAGATTGGATGGGACAGGAGGAGGAGATTGGAGGGGGCAGGAGGATAAGGGGATTGGAGGCAGGAGGAGGAGATTGGAGGGGGCAGGAGGAGGAGGGGATTGTTGGGGAGGAGGAGGAGAAGATTGGAGGGGGCAGGAGTAGGAGATTTTAGGTCAGGAGGAGGAGTTTGGTGGGGGCAGGAGGAGGAGATTGTAGGGGACAGGAGGAGGAGGAGGTGATTGGAGGGGTCAGGATGAGGAGATTGGAGGGGGCAGGAGTAGGCGATTGAATGGGGCAGGAGGAGATTGGAGGGGGCAGGAGGAGGAGATTTGAGGGGGCAGGAGGAGGAGGGGATTGGAGGGGGCAGGAGGAGGAGATTGGAGGGGTCAGGTGGAGGAGATTGGAGGGGGCAGGAGGAGGAGATTGGAGGGGGCAGGAGGATGAGCGGATTGGGTCAGGAGGAGGAGGAGATTGGTGGGGGCGGGAGGAGAAGATTGGAGGCAGGAGGACGAGTTTGGAGGGGGCGGTAGGATGAGCGGATTGGGTCAGGAGGAGGAGGAGATTTTAGGCAGGAGAAGGGGGAGATTGGAGGGGCAGGAGGAGCAGATTGGAGGGGACAGGAGGAGGAGGAGATTGGAGGCAGGAGGAAGAGATTGGAGGGGCAGGAGGATGGGGGGATTGGAGGGGGCGGGAGGAGGAGATTGGAGGGGGCAGGAGGATGAGGGGATTGGGTCAGGAGAAGGAGGAGATTGGAGGGGGCAGGAGGACGTGGGGATTGGAGGCAGGAGGAGGGGTTTGGAGGGGGCGGGAGGAGGAGGAGATTGGTGGCAGGAGGACGAGGAGATTGGAGGGGCAGGAGTAGGAGATTGGAGGGGACAGGAGGAGGAGATTGGAGGGGACAGGAGGAGGAGATTGGAGAGGGCAGGAGGAGGAGGGGATTGGATGGGGCAGGAGGAGGCGATTGGAGAGGACAGGAGGAGGAGATTGGAGGGGATAGGAGGAGGAGGGGATTGGAGGCGTCAGGAGGAGGAGATTGGAGGGGGCAGGAGGAGGAGGGGATTAGAGGGGGAGGAGGAGGATGAGATTGGAGGGGATAGGTGGAGGAGATTGGAGGCATCAGGAGGAGGAGATTGGAGGGGGCAGGAAGATGTGGGGATTGGAGACAGGAGGAGGGGTTTGGAGGGGGCAGGAGGAGGAGATTGATGGGGGCAAGAGGAGGAGATTGGAGGGGCAGGAGGAGGAGGGGATTGGAGGCAGGAGGAAGAGGCGATTGGAGAGGGCAGAAGGAGGCGATTGGAGAGGGCAGGAGGATGAGATTGGAGGCAGGAGGAGGAGGAGATTAGAGGAGGCAGGAGGAGGAGATTTGAGGGGCAGGAGGAGGAGATTGGAGGGGACAGGAGGAGTTTGGAGGGGGCAGGAGGAGGAGGAGATTGTTGGCAGGAGGAGGCGGAGATTGGAGGGGGCAGGAGGAGGAGATTGGAGGGGCAGGAGGACATGGGGATTGGAGGCAGGAGGAGGAGGAGATTGGAGGGGACAGGAGTAAGTGGAGATTGGAGGGTGCAGGAGGATGCGATTAGAGGGGGCAGGAGGAGGAGATTGGAGGCAGAAGGAGGGGGGGTTTGGTGGGGGTAGGAGGAGGAGATTGGTGGGGGGAGGAGTAGGAGGTTGGCGGGGGCAGGAGGAGGCGGACATTAGAGGGGCAGGAGATGGAGGGATTTGGTGGGGGCAGGAGGAGGAGATTGAAGGGTGCAGGAGGAGGAGATTGGAGGGGGCAGAAGGAGGAGATTGGAGGAGCAGTAGGAGGAGGGGATTGGAGGGGACAGGAGGATTAGGGCATTGGGTCAGGAGGAGGAGGAGAATGGCGGGGGCAGGAGGAGATTGGAGGGGGCAGGAGGACATGGGGATTGGAGGCATGAGGAGGGGATTGGAGGGGACGGGAGGAAGAGATTGTAGGGGGCAGGAGGAGGAGGAGATAGGAGGGGCAGGAGGAGGAGATTGGAGGAGACAGGAGGAGGAGATTGGAGGGGGCAGGAGGAGGAGGTTGGAGGGGGCAGGAGGAGGAGATTGGAGGGCTCAGGAGACGGAGGAGATAGGAGGGGCCGGAGGAGGAGATTGAATGGGACAGGAGGAAGAGATTGGATGGGACAGGAGGAGGAGATTGGAGGGGGCAAGAGGATAAGGGGATTGGAGACAGGAGGATGAGATTGGAGGGGGCAGGAGTAGGAGATTGGAGGCATCAGGAAGAGGAGATTGGAGGGGGCAGGAAGATGTGGGGATTGGAGACAGGAGGAGGGGTTTGGAGGGGGCAGGAGGAGGAGATTGATGGGGGCAAGAGGAGGAGATTGGAGGGGCAGGAGGAGGAGGGGATTGGAGGCAGGAGGATGAGCCGATTGGAGAGGGCAGGAGGAGGCGATTGGAGAGGGCAGGAGGAGGAGATTGGAGGCAGGAGGAGGAGGAGGTTAGAGGAGGCAGGAGGAGGAGATTTGAGGGGCAGGAGGAGGAGATTGGAGGGGACAGGAGGAGTTTGGAGGGGGCAGGAGGAGGAGGAGATTGTTGGCAGGAGGAGGCGGAGTTTGGAGGGGGCAGGAGGAGGAAATTGGAGGGAGCAGGAGGACATGGGGATTGGAGGCAGGAGGAGGAGGAGATTGGAGAGGACAGGAGTAAGTGGAGATTGAAGGGTGCAGGAGGAGGCTATTAGAGGGGGCAGGAGGAGGAGATTGGAGGCAGAAGGAGGAGGGGTTTGGTGGGGGTAGGAGGAGGAGATTGGTGGGGGGAGAAGGAGGAGGTTGGCGGGGGCAGGAGGAGGCGGAGATTAGAGGGGCAGGAGGTGGAGGGGTTTGGTGGGGGCAGGAGGAGGAGATTGAAGGGGGCAGGAGGAGGAGATTGAATGGGGCAGGAGGATGAGGAGATTGGAGGAGGCAGGAGGAGGAGGGGATTGGACGCAGGAGGAGATTGGAGGGGGCAGGAGGAGATTGGAGGGGGCAGGAGGAGGAGATTGGAGGGGGCAGGAGGAGGAGATTGGAGGGGGCAGGAGGAGGAGATTGGACGGGACAGGAGGATTAGGGCATTGGGTCAGGAGGAGGAGGAGAATGGCGGGGGCAGGAGGAGATTGGAGGGGGCAGGAGGACATGGGGATTGGAGGCATGAGGAGGGGATTGGAGGGGACAGGAGTAAGTGGAGATTGGAGGGTGCAGGAGGATGCGATTAGAGGGGGCAGGAGGAGGAGATTGGAGGCAGAAGGAGGGGGGGTTTGGTGGGGGTAGGAGGAGGAGATTGGTGGGGGGAGGAGTAGGAGGTTGGCGGGGGCAGGAGGAGGCGGACATTAGAGGGGCAGGAGATGGAGGGATTTGGTGGGGGCAGGAGGAGGAGATTGAAGGGTGCAGGAGGAGGAGATTGGAGGGGGCAGAAGGAGGAGATTGGAGGGGACAGGAGGATTAGGGCATTGGGTCAGGAGGAGGAGGAGAATGGCGGGGGCAGGAGGAGATTGGAGGGGGCAGGAGGACATGGGGATTGGAGGCATGAGGAGGGGATTGGAGGGGACGGGAGGAAGAGATTGTAGGGGGCAGGAGGAGGAGGAGATAGGAGGGGCAGGAGGAGGAGATTGGAGGAGACAGGAGGAGGAGATTGGAGGGGGCAGGAGGAGGAGGTTGGAGGGGGCAGGAGGAGGAGATTGGAGGACGGAAGAGGAGGAGATTGGATGGGGCAGGAGGAGGAGATTGGAGGAGACAGGAGGACGGGATTGGCGGCAGGAGGAAGAGATTGGAGGGGCAGGAGGATGGGGGGTTTGGGTCAGGAGGAGGAGGAGGAGGTGAATGGAGGGGGCAGGAGGTGGAGGAGATTGGAGGACGTGGGGATTGGAGGCAGGAGGAAGGGTTTGGAGGGGCGGGAGGAGGAGATTGTAGGGCTCAGGAGGCGGAGGAGATAGGAGGGGCCGGAGGAGGAGATTGAATGGGACAGGAGGAAGAGATTGGATGGGACAGGAGGAGGAGATTGGAGGGGGCAAGAGGATAAGGGGATTGGAGGCAGGAGGAGGAGATTGGAGGGGGCAGGAGGAGGAGGGGATTGTTGGGGAGGAGGAGGAGAAGATTGGAGGGGGCAGGAGTAGGAGGTTTTAGGGCAGGAGGAGGAGTTTGGAGGGGGCAGGAGGAGGAGATTGTAGGGGACAGGAGGAGGAGGAGGAGACAGGAGGGGCATGAGGAGGAGATTGGAGGGGACAGGAGGAGGAGAATGGAGGGGATTGGAGGAGGAGGAGATTGGAGGGTGCAGGTGGAGGAGGTGATTGGAGGGGTCAGGATGAGGAGATTGGAGGGGGCAGGAGGGTGAGATTGGAGGGGGCAGGAGTAGGCGATTGAATGGGGCAGGAGGAGGAGATTGGAGGGGGCAGGAGGAGGAGATTTGAGGGGGCAGGAGGAGGAGGGGATTGGAGGGGGCAGGAGGAGGAGATTGGAGGGGTCAGGTGGAGGAGATTGGAGGGGGCAGGAGGCGGAGATTGGAGGGGGCAGGAGGAGGAGATTGGAGGGGGCAGGAGGATGAGCGGATTGGGTCAGGAGGAGGAGGAGATTGGAGGGGGCAGGAGGAGGAGGAGATTGGTGGGGGCGGGAGGAGAAGATTGGAGGCAGGAGGACGAGGTTGGAGGGGGCGGTAGGATGAGCGGATTGGGTCAGGAGGAGGAGGAGATTTTAGGCAGGAGAAGGGGGAGATTGGAGGGGCAGGAGGAGCAGATTGGAGGGGCAGGAGGATGGGGGGATTGGAGGGGGTGGGAGGAGGAGATTGGAGGGGGCAGGAGGATGAGGGGATTGGGTCAGGAGAAGGAGGAGATTGGAGGGGGCAGGAGGACGTGGGGATTGGAGGCAGGAGGAGGGGTTTGGAGGGGATAGGAGGAGGAGGAGATTGGAGGCAGGAGGAGGGGTTTGGAGGGGGCGGGAGGAGGAGGAGATTGGTGGCAGGAGGACGAGGAGATTGGATGGGGCAGGAGGAGGAGATTGGAGGGGCAGGAGTAGGAGATTGGAGGGGACAGGAGGAGGAGATTGGAGGGGATAGGAGGAGGAGGGGATTGGAGGCGTCAGGAGGAGGAGATTGGAGGGGGCAGGAGGAGGAGGGGATTAGTGGGGGAGGAGGAGGATGAGATTGGAGGGGATAGGTGGAGGAGATTGGAGGCATCAGGAGGAGGAGATTGGAGGGGGCAGGAAGATGTGGGGATTGGAGACAGGAGGAGGGGTTTGGAGGGGGCAGAAGGAGGAGATTGATGGGGGCAAGAGGAGGAGATTGGAGGGGCAGGAGGAGGAGGGGATTGGAGGCAGGAGGAAGAGGCGATTGGAGAGGGCAGAAGGAGGCGATTGGAGGGGCAGGAGGAGGAGATTGGAGGCAGGAGGAGGAGGAGATTAGAGGAGGCAGGAGGAGGAGATTTGAGGGGCAGGAGGAGGAGATTGGAGGGGACAGGAGGAGTTTGGAGGGGGCAGGAGGAGGAGGAGATTGTTGGCAGGAGGAGGCGGAGATTGGAGGGGGCAGGAGGAGGAGATTGGAGGGAGCAGGAGTAAGTGGAGATTGGACGGTGCAGGAGGATGCGATTAGAGGGGGCAGGAGGAGGAGATTGGAGGCAGAAGGAGGGGGGGCTTGGTGGGGGTAGGAGGAGGAGATTGGTGGGGGGAGGAGTAGGAGGTTGGCGGGGGCAGGAGGAGGCGGACATTAGAGGGGCAGGAGATGGAGGGATTTGGTGGGGGCAGGAGGAGGAGATTGAAGGGGGCAGGAGGAGGAGATTGAATGGGGGAGGAGGATGAGGAGATTGGAGGGGATTGGACGCAGGAGGAGATTGGAGGGGGCAGGAGGAGGAGGAGATTGAAGGTGGCAGGAGGAGGAGATTGGAGGGAACAGGAGGATGAGGGCATTGGGTCAGGAGGAGGAGGAGAATGGCGGGGGCAGGAGGAGATTGGAGGGGGCAGGAGGACATGGGGATTGGAGGCATGAGGAGTGGATTGTAGGGGACGGGAGGAAGAGATTGTAGGGGGCAGCAGGAGGAGGAGTTAGGAGGGGCAGGAGGAGGAGATTGGAGGAGACAGGAGGAGGAGATTGGAGGGGGCAGGAGGAGGAGATTGGAGGGGGCAGGAGGAGGAGATTGGAGGCCGGAAGAGGAGGAGATTGGATGGGGCAGGAGGAGGAGATTGGAGGAGACAGGAGGACGAGATTGGAGTGGACAGAGGAGGAGATTGGAGTTGGCAGGAGGCAGAGATTGGAGGCAGGAGGAAGAGATTGGAGGGGCAGGAGGATGGGGGTTTGGGTCAGGAGGAGGAGGAGGAGGAGAATGGAGGGGGCAGGATGTGGAGGAGATTGGAGGACATGGGGATTGGAGGCAGGAGGAAGGGTTTGGAGGGGCGGGAGGAGGAGATTGTAGGGCTCAGGAGGCGGAGGAGATAGGAGGGACCGGAGGAGGAGATTGAATGGGACAGGAGGAGGAGATTGGATGGGACAGGAGGACGAGATTGGAGGGGGCAGCAGGATGGGGGGTTTGGGTCAGGAGGAGGAGGAGGACGAGATTGGAGGGGCAGGAGATTGGAGGTGGCAGGAGGCAGAGATTGGAGGCAAGAGGAAGAGATTGGAGGGGCAGGAGGTGGAGGAGATTGGAGGACATGGGGATTGGAGGCAGGAGGAAAGGTTTGGAGAGGCGGGAGGAGGAGATTGTAGGGCTCAGGAGGCGGAGGAGTTGGAGGGGCCGGAGGAGGAGATTGAATGGGACAGGAGGAGATTGGATGGGGCAGGAGGATAAGGGGATTGGAGGCAGGAGGAGGAGATTGGAGGGGGCAGGAGGAGGAGGGGATTGGTGGGGGAGGAGGAGGAGAAGATTGGAGGGGGCAGGAGTAGGAGATTGTAGGGCAGGAGTAGGAGTTTGGAGGGGGCAGGAGGAGGAGATTGGAGGTGGCAGGAAGAGGAGGGGATTGGAGGGGCCAGGAGGAGGAGGAGGGGATTGGAGGGGCCAGGAGGTGGAGGGGATTGGAGGGGCAGGAGGACGAGATGGGAGGCAGGAGGAGGAGGAGATTGGAGCGGCAAGAGGAGGGTTTGGAGGAGGCGGGAGGAGGAGATTGTAGGGGACAGGAGGAGGAGGAGACAGGAGGGGCAGGAGGAGGAGATTGGAGGGGACAGGAGGAGGTGATTGGAGGGAGCAGGAGGAGGAGGAGATTGGAGGCAGGAGGAGGGGTTATTGCAGGGGGCAGAATGAGGAGGAGAATGGAGGGGATTGGAGGAGGAGGAGATTGGAGGGTGCAGGTGGAGGAGGGGATTGGAGGGGTCAGGCTGAGGAGATTGGAGGGGGCAGGTGGAGGAGGTGATTGGAGGGGGCAGGAGGGTGAGATTGGAGGGGGCAGGATTAGGAGATTGAATGGGGCAGGAGGAGGAGATTGGAGGGGGCAGGAGGAGGAGATTTGAGGGGGCAGGCGGAGGGGAGATTGGAGGGGGCAGGAGGTGGAGGGGATTGGAGGGGGCAGGAGGAGGAGATTGGAGGGGTCAGGTGGAGGATGGGATTGGAGGCAGAAGGAAGAGATTGGAGGGGGCAGGAGGAGGAGATAGGAGGGGGCAGGAGGAGGTGATTGGAGGGGGCAGGAGGATGAGTGGATTGGGTCAGGAGGAGGAGGAGATTGGAGGGCGCAGGAGGAGAAGATTGGAGGGGATAGGAGGAGGAGGAGATTGGAGGCAGGAGGAAGAGATTGGAGGGGCAGGAGGATAGGGGGATTGGAGGGGGCGGGAGGAGGAGATTGGAGGGGTCAGGTGGAGGATGGGATTGGAGGCAGGAGGAAGAGATTGGAGGGGGCAGGAGGAGGAGATAGGAGCGGGCAGGAGGAGGGGATTGGAGGGGGCAGGAGGATGAGTGGATTGGGTCAAGAGGAGGAGGAGATTGGAGGGGGCAGGAGGAGAAGATTGGAGGCAAGAGGATGAGGTTGGAGCGGGCAGGCGGACGGGGAGGATGAGCGGATTGGGTCAGGAGGAGGAGGAGGTTTTAGGCAGGAGAAGAGGGAGATTGGAGGGGCAGGAGGAGCAGATTGGAGGGGACAGGAGGAGGAGGAGATTGGAGGCAGGAGGAAGAGATTGGAGGGGCAGGAGGATAGGGGGATTGGAGCGGGCGGGAGGTGGAAATTGGAGGGGGCAGGAGGATGAGGGGATTGGGTCAGGAGGAGGAGGAGATTGGAGGAGGCAGGAGGACGTGGGGAGTGGAGGCAGGAGGAGGGGTTTGGAGGGGGCGGGAGGAGGAGGTGATTGGTGGCAGGAGGAGGAGGAGATTGGATGGGGCAGAAGGAGGAGATTGGATGGGGCAGGAGGAGGAGATTGGAGGGGACAGGAGGAGGAGATTGGAGGGAGCAGGAGGAGGAGGAGATTGGATGGGGCAGGAGGAGGAGATTGGAGAGGACAGGAGGAGGAGATTGGAGGGGATAGGAGGAGGAGGGGATTGGAGGCGTCAGGAGGAGGAGATTGGAGGGGGCAGGAGGAGGAGGGGATTAGAGGTGGAGGAGGAGGATGACATTGGAGGGGGCAGGAAGATGTGGGGATTGGAGACAAGAGGAGGGGTTTGGAGGGGGCAGGAGGAGCAGATTGATGGGGGCAAGAGGAGGAGATTGGAGGGGCAGGAGGAGGAGGGGATTGGAGGCAGGAGGAAGAGACGATTGGAGAGGGTGCGAGGAGGCGATTGGAGAGGGCAGGAGGAGGAGATTGGAGGCAGGAGGAGGAGGAGATTAGAGGAGGCAGGAGGAGGAGATTTGAGGGGCAGGAGGAGGAGATTGGAGGGGACAGAAGGAGTTTGGAGGGGGCAGGAGGAGGAGGAGATTGTTGGCAGGAGGAGGCGGAGATTGGAGGGGGCAGGAGGAGGAGATTGGAGGGGGCAGGAGTAAGTGGAGATTGGAGGGTGCAGGAGGATGCGATTAGAGGGGGCAGGAGGAGGAGATTGGAGGCAGAAGGAGGAGGGGTTTGGTGGGGGTAGGAGGAGGAGATTGGTGGAGGGAGGAGTAGGAGGTTGGCGGAGGCAGGAGGAGGCGGACATTAGAGGGGCAGGAGATGGAGGGATTTGGTGGGGGCAGGAGGAGGAGATTGAAGGGGGCAGGAGGAGGAGATTGAATGGTGCAGGAGGATGAGGAGATTGGAGGGGATTGGACGCAGGAGGAGATTGGAGGGGGCAAAAGGAGGAGGAGATTGAAGGTGGCAGGAGGAGGAGATTGGAGGGGACAGGAGGATGAGGGCATTGGGTCAGGAGGAGGAGGAGAATGGCGGGGGCAGGAGGAGATTGGAGGGGGCAGGAGGACATGGGGATTGGAGGCATGAGGAGTGGATTGTAGGGGACGGGAGGAAGAGATTGTAGGGGGCAGCAGGAGGAGGAGATAGGACGGGCAGGAGGAGGAGATTGGAGGAGACAGGAGGAGGAGATTGGAGGGGGCAGGAGGAGGAGATTGGAGGGGGCAGGAGGAGGAGATTGGAGGCCGGAAGAGGAGGAGATTGGATGGGGCAGGAGGAGGAGATTGGAGGAGACAGGAGGACGAGATTGGAGGGGACAGAGGAGGAGATTGGAGTTGGCAGGAGGCAGAAAATGGAGGCAGGAGGAAGAGATTGGAGGGGCAGGAGGATGGGGGTTTGGGTCAGGAGGAGGAGGAGGAGGAGAATGGAGGGGGCAGGAGGTGGAGGAGATTGGAGGACATGGGGATTGGAGGCAGGAGGAGATTGGAGGGGGCAGGAGGAGGAGGAGATTGAAGGTGGCAGGAGGAGGAGATTGGAGGGGACAGGAGGATGAGGGCATTGGGTCAGGAGGAGGAGGAGAATGGCGGGGGCAGGAGGAGATTGGAGGGGGCAGGAGGACATGGGGATTGGAGGCATGAGGAGTGGATTGTAGGGGACGGGAGGAAGAGATTGTAGGGGGCAGCAGGAGGAGGAGATTGGAGGAGACAGGAGGAGGAGATTGGAGGAGACAGGAGGACGAGATTGGAGGGGACAGAGGAGGAGATTGGAGTTGGCAGGAGGCAGAGATTGGAGGCAGGAGGAAGAGATTGGAGGGGCAGGAGGATGGGGGTTTGGGTCAGGAGGAGGAGGAGGAGAATGGAGGGGGCAGGATGTGGAGGAGATTGGAGGACATGGGGATTGGAGGCAGGAGGAAGGGTTTGGAGGGGCGGGAGGAGGAGATTGTAGGGCTCAGGAGGCGGAGGAGATAGGAGGGACCGGAGGAGGAGATTGAATGGGACAGGAGGAGGAGATTGGATGGGACAGGAGGAGGAGATTGGAGGGGGCAGGAGGATAAGGGGATTGGAGGCAGGAGGAGGAGGAGATTGGAGGGGGCAGGAGGATGGGGGGTTTGGGTCCGGAGGAGGAGGAGGAGGAGAATGGAGGGGGCAGGAGGTGGAGGAGATTGGAGGACATGGGGATTGGAGGCAGGAGGAAGGGTTTGGAGGGGCAGGAGGAGGAGATTGGAGGGCTCAGGAGGCGGAGGAGATAGGATGGGCCGGAGGAGGAGATTGAATGGGACAGGAGGAGGAAATTGGATGGGACAGGAGGAGGACATTGGAGGGGGCAGGAGGATAAGGGGATTGGAGGCAGAAGGAGAAGATTGTAGGGGGCAGGAGGAGGAGGGGATTGGTGGGGGAGGAGGAGGAGAAGATTGGAGGGGGCAGGAGTAGGAGATTGTAGGGCAGGAGGAGGAGTTTGAAGGGGGCAGGAGGAGGAGGAGATTGGAGGGGCCAGGAGGAGGAGGGGATTGGAGGGGCAGGAGGACGAGATGGGAGGCAGGAGGAGGAGGAGATTGCAGCGGCAAGAGGAGGGTTTGGAGGAGGCAGGAGGAGGAGATTGTAGGGGACAGGAGGAGGAGGAGACAGGAGGGGCAGGAGGAGGAGATTGGAGGAGACAGGAGGAGGAGATTGGAGGGAGCAGGAGGAGGAGGAGATTGGAGGCAGGAGGAGGGGTTATTGGAGGGGACAGAATGAGGAGGAGAATGGAGGGGATTGGAGGAGGAGGAGATTGGAGGGTGCAGGTGGAGGAGGGGATTGGAGGGGTCAGGATGAGGAGATTGGGGGGGTCAGGCGGAGGAGGTGTTTGGAGGGGGCAGGAGGGCGAGATTGGAGGGGGCAGGAGTAGGAGATTGAATGGGGCAGGAGGAGGAGATTGGAGGGGGCAGGCGGAGGAGATTTGAGGGGGCAGGCGGAGGGGGAGATTGGAGGGGGCAGGAGGAGGAGGGGATTGGAGGGGCCAGGAGGAGGAGGGGATTAGAGGGGCAGGAGGACGAGATGGGAGGCAGGAGGAGGAGGTGATTGGAGCGGCAAGAGGAGGGTTTGGAGGAGGCGGGAGGAGGAGATTGTAGGGGACAGGAGGAGGAGGAGACAGGAGTGGCAGGAGGAGGAGAATGGAGGGGACAGGAGAAGGAGAATGGAGGGGATTGGAGGAGGGGTTATTGGAGGGGTCAGGATGAGGAGATTGGAGGGGGCAGGTGGAGGAGGTGATTGGAGGGGGCAGGAGGAGGAGATTGGAGGGGGCAGGAGTAGGAGATTGAATGGGCAGGAGGAGGAGATTGGAGGGGGCTGGAGGAGGAGATTTGAGGGGGCAGGAGGAGGATGGGATTGGAGGGGGCAGGAGGAAGAGATTGGAGGGGGCAGGAGGAGGAGATTGGAGGGGTCAGGTGGAGGATGGGATTGGAGGCAGGAGGACGAGATTGGAGGGGGCAGGAGGAGGAGATTGGAGGGGGCAGGAGGATGAGCGGATTGGGTCAGGAGGAGGAGGAGATTGGAGGGGGCAGGAGGAGAAGATTGGTGGGGGGCGGGAGGAGAAGATTGGAGGCAGGAGGACGAGGTTGGAGGGGGCGGTAGGATGAGCGGATTGGGTCAGGAGGAGGAGGAGATTTTAGGCAGGAGAAGGGGGAGATTGGAGGGGCAGGAGGAAGAGATTGGAGGGGCAGGAGGATGGGGGGATTGGAGGGGGCGGGAGGAGGAGATTGGAGGGGGCAGGAGGATGGGGGGATTGGAGGGGGCGGGAGGAGGAGATTGGAGGGGGCAGGAGGATGAGGGGATTGGGTCAGGAGGAGGAGGAGATTGGAGGGGGCAGGAGGACGTGGGGATTGGAGGCAGGAGGAGGGGTTTGGAGGGGGCGGGAGGAGGAGGAGATTGGTGGCAGGCGGAGGAGGAGATTGGAGGGGGCAGGAGGAGGAGATTGGAGGGGGCAGGAGGAGGAGGAGATTGGAGGGAGCAGGAGGAGGAGATTGGAGGGGGCAGGAGGAGGAGATAGGAGGGGCGGTAGGAGGAGATTGGAGGGGACAGGAGGAGGAGATTGGAGGGGGCAGGAGGACATGGGGATTGGAGGCAGGAGGAGGAGGAGATTGGAGGGGACAGGAGTAAGTGGAGATTGGAGGGGGCAGGAGGAGGAGATTGGAGGGGGCAGGAGGAGGAGGAGATTGGATGGGGCAGGAGGAGGAGATTGGAGGGGGCAGGAGGAGGAGATAGGAGGGGACAGGAGGAGGAGATTGGAGGGGACAGGAGGAGGAGATTGGAGGGGCAGGAGGAGGAGATTGGAGGCAGAAGGGGGGGTTTGGTGGGGGTAGGAGGAGGAGATTGGTGGGGGGAGGAGTAGGAGGTTGGAGGGGGCAGGAGTAGGAGATTGAATGGGGCAGGAGGAGGAGGTTGGAGGGGGCAGGAGGAGGAGATTTGAGGGGGCAGGAGGAGGATGGGATTGGAGGGTCAGGAGGAAGAGATTGGAGGGGGCAGGAGGAGGAGATTGGAGGGGTCAGGAGGAGGATGGGATTGGAGGCAGGAGGACGAGATTGGAGGGGGCAGGAGGAGGAGATTGGAGGGGGCAGGAGGATGAGTGGATTGGGTCAGGAGGAGGAGGAGATTGGAGGGGGCAGGAGGAGAAGATTGGTGGGGGCGGGAGGAGAAGATTGGAGGCAGGAGGAGGAGGTTGGAGGGGGCGGTAGGATGAGCAGATTGGGTCAGGAGGAGGAGGAGATTTTAGGCAGGAGAAGGGGGAGATTGGAGGGGCAGGAGGAAGAGATTGGAGGGGCAGGAGGATGGGGGGATTGGAGGGGGCGGGAGGAGGAGATTGGAGGGGGTGGGAGGAGGAGGAGATTGGTGGCAGGCGGAGGAGGAGATTGGAGGGGGCAGGAGGAGGAGATTGGAGGGGGCAGGAGGAGGAGGAGATTGGAGGGAGCAGGAGGAGGAGATTGGAGGGGGCAGGAGGAGGAGATAGGAGGGGCAGGAGGAGGAGATTGGAGGGGACAGGAGGAGGAGATTGGAGGGGGCAGGAGGACATGGGGATTGGAGGCAGGAGGAGGAGGAGATTGGAGGGGACAGGAGTAAGTGGAGATTGGAGGGTGCAGGAGGAGGCGATTAGAGGGGGCAGGAGGAGGAGATTGGAGGCAGAAGGGGGGGTTTGGTGGGGGTAGGAGGAGGAGATTGGTGGGGGGAGGAGTAGGAGGTTGGCGGTGGCAGGAGGAGGCGGAGATTAGAGGGGCAGGAGGTGGAGATTGAATGGGGCAGGAGGATGAGGAGATTGGAGGAGCAGTAGGAGGAGGGGATTGGACGCAGGAGGAGATTGGAGGGGGCAGGAGGAGGAGGAGATTGGAGGGGGCAGGAGGAGGAGGAGATTGAAGGTGGCAGGAGGAGGAGATTGGAGGGGACAGGAGGATGAGGGCATTGGGTCAGGAGGAGGAGGAGAATGGCAGGGGCAGGAGGAGATTGGAGGGGGCAGGAGGACATGGGGATTGGAGGCCTGAGGATGGGATTGGAGGGGAAGGGAGGAAGAGATTGTAGGGGGCAGGAGGAGGAGGAGATAGGAGGGGCAGGAGGAGGAGATTGGAGGAGACAGGAGGAGGAGAGTGGAGGTGGCAGGAGGAGGAGATTGGAAGGGTCAGGAGGAGGAGATTGGAGGGCTCAGGAAGCAGAGGAGATAGGAGGGACCGGAGGAGGAGATTGGATGGGACAGGAGGAGGAGATTGGATGGGACAGGAGGAGGAGATTGGAGGGGGCAGGAGGATAAGGGGATTGGAGGCAGGAGGAGGAGGAGATTGGAGGGGGCAGGAGGAGGAGGAGATTGGTGGGGGAGGAGGAGGAGAAGATTGGAGGGGGCGGGAGTAGGAGATTGTAGGGCAGCAGGAGGAGTTTGGAGGGGGCAGGAGGAGGAGATTGGAGGTGGCAGGAAGAGGATGGGATTGGAGGGGCCAGGAGGATGAGGGGATTGGAGGGGCCAGGAGGAGGAGGGGATTGGAGGGGCAGGAGGACGAGATGGGAGGCAGGAGGAGGAGATTGGAGCGGCAAGAGGAGGGTTTGGAGGAGGCGGGAGGAGGAGATTGTAGGGGACAGGAGGAGGAGGAGACAGGAGTGGCAGGAGGAGGAGAATGGAGGGGACAGGAGAAGGAGAATGGAGGGGATTGGAGGAGGGGTTATTGGAGGGGTCAGGATGAGGAGATTGGAGGAGGCAGGCGGAGGAGGTGATTGGAGGGGGCAGGAGTGTGAGATTGGAGGGGGCAGGAGTAGGAGATTGAATGGGGCAGGAGGGGGAGATTGGAGGGGGCAGGAGGAGGAGGTGATTGAATGGGGCAGGAGGAGGAGATTTGAGGGGGCAGGCGGAGGGGTAGATTGGAGGGGGCAGGAGTAGGAGGAGATTGGAGGGGTCAGGTGGAGGATGGGATTGGAGGCAGGAGGAAGAGATTGGAGGGGGCAAGTGGAAGAGATTGGAGGGGGCAGGAGGAGGAGATTGGAGGGGGCAGGAGGATGAGCGGATTGGGTCAGGAGGAGGAGGAGTTTGGAGGGGGCAGGAAGAGAAGATTGGTGGGGCCGGGACGAGAAGATTGGAGGCAGGAGGAGGAGGTTGGAGGGCGCGGTAGGATGAGCGGATTGGGTCAGGAGGAGGAGGAGATTTTAGGCAGGAGAAGGGGGAGATTGGAGGGGCAGGAGGAGCAGATTGGAGGGTACAGGAGGAGGAGATTGGAGGCAGGAGGAAGAGATTGGAGGGGCAGGAGGATGGTGGGATTGGAGGGGGCGGGAGGAGGAGATTGGAGTGGGCAGGAGGATGAGGGGATTGGGTCAGGAGGAGGAGGAGATTGGAGGGGCAGGAGGACGTGGGGATTGGAGGCAGGAGGAGGGGTTTGGAGGGGGCAGGAGGAGGAGATTGGAGGGGACAGGAGGAGGAGGAGATTGGATGGGGCAGGAGGAGGAGATTGGAGGGTGCAGGAGGAGGAGATTGGAGGGGATAGGAGGAGGAGGGGATTGGAGGCGTCAGGAGGAGGAGATTGGAGGGGGCAGGAGGAGGAGGGGATTAGAGGGGGATGAGGAGGATGAGATTGGAGGGGGCAGGAGTAGGAGATTGGAGGCATCAGGAGGAGGAGATTGGAGGGGGCGGGAGGAGGGGATTGATGGGGGCAAGAGTAGGAGATTGGAGGGGCAAGAGGAGGAGGGGATTGGAGGCAGGAGGAAGAGGCGATTGGAACGGGCAGGAGGATGCGATTGGAGAGGGCAGGAGGAGGAGATTGGAGGCAGGAGGAGGAGGAGATTAGAGGAGGCAGGACAAGGAGATTTGAGGGGGAGGAGGAGGAGATTGGAGGGGACAGGAGGAGTTTGGAGGGGGCAGGAGGAGGAGGAGATTGGAGGAGACAGGAGGAGGAGATTGGAGGGTGCAGGAGGAGGAGATTGGAGGGGATAGGAGGAGGAGGGGATTGGAGGCGTCAGGAGGAGGAGATTGGAGGGGGCAGGAGGAGGAGGGGATTAGAGGGGGATGAGGAGGATGAGATTGGAGGGGGCAGGAGTAGGAGATTGGAGGCATCAGGAGGAGGAGATTGGAGGGGGCGGGAGGAGGGGATTGATGGGGGCAAGAGTAGGAGATTGGAGGGGCAAGAGGAGGAGGGGATTGGAGGCAGGAGGAAGAGGCGATTGGAACGGGCAGGAGGATGCGATTGGAGAGGGCAGGAGGAGGAGATTGGAGGCAGGAGGAGGAGGAGATTAGAGGAGGCAGGACAAGGAGATTTGAGGGGGAGGAGGAGGAGATTGGAGGGGACAGGAGGAGTTTGGAGGGGGCAGGAGGAGGAGGAGATTGGAGGAGACAGGAGGAGGAGATTGGAGGGGGCAGGAGGAGGAGATTGGAGGGGGCAGGAGGAGGAGATTGGAGGCCGGAAGAGGAGGAGATTGGATGGGGCAGGAGGAGGAGTTTGGAGGAGACAGGAGGACGGGATTGGAGGGGACAGAGGAGGAGATTGGAGTTGGCAGAAGGCGGAGATTGGAGGCAGGAGGAAGAGATTGGAGGGGCAGGAGGATGGGGGGTTGGGTCAGGAGGAGGAGGAGGAGGAGAATGGAGGGGTCAGGAGGTGGAGGAGATTGGAGGACATGGGGATTGGAGGCAGGAGGAAGGGTTTGGAGGGGCGGGAGGAGGAGATTGGAGGGGGCAGGAGGAGGAGATTGGAGGGCTCAGGAGGCGGAGGAGATAGGAGGGGCCGGAGGAGGAGATTGGATGGGACAGGAGGAGGAGATTGGATGGGACAGGAGGTGTAGGAGATTGGTGGGGGAGGAGGATGAGAGGATTGGAGGGGGCAGGAGTAGGAGATTGTAGGGCAGGAGGAGGAGTTTGGAGGGGGCAGGAGGAGGAGATTGGAGGTGGCATGAAGAGGAGGGGATTGGAGGGGCCAGGAGGAGGAGGGGATTGGAGGGGCCAGGTGGAGGAGGGGATTGGAGGGGCAGGAGGACGAGATGGGAGGCAGGAGGATGAGATTGGAGGGGGCAGGAGGAGGAGATTTGAGGGGGCAGGCGGAGGGGGAGATTGGAGGGGGCAGGAGGAGGAGGAGATTGGAGGGGTCAGGTGGAGGATGGGATTGGAGGCAGGAGGAAGAGATTGGAGGGGGCAGGAGGAAGAGATTGGAGGGGGCAGGAGGAGGAGATTGGAGGGGGCAGGAGGATGAGCGGATTGGGTCAGGAGGAGGAGGAGTTTGGAGGGGGCAGGAGGAGGCGATTGGTGGGGCCGGGACGAGAAGATTGGAGGCAGGAGGAGGAGGTTGGAGGGCGCGGTAGGATGAGCGGATTGGGTCAGGAGGAGGAGGAGATTTTAGGCAGGAGAAGGGGGAGATTGGAGGGGCAGGAGGAGCAGATTGGAGGGGGCAGGAGGAGGAGGAGATTGGAGGCAGGAGGAAGAGATTGGAGGGGCAGGAGGATGGGGGGATTGGGTCAGGAGGAGGAGGAGATTGGAGGGGGCAGGAGGACGTGGGGATTGGAGGCAGGAGGAGGGGTTTGGAGGGGGCAGGAGGAGGAGGAGATTGGATGGGGCAGGAGGAGGAGATTGGAGGGTGCAGGAGGAGGAGATAGGAGGGGCAGGAGGAGGAGATTGGATGGGACAGGAGGAGGAGATTGGATGGGGCAGGAGGAGGAGATTGGAGAGGACAGGAGGAGGAGATTGGAGGGGATAGGAGGAGGAGGGGATTGGAGGCGTCAGGAGGAGGAGATTGGAGGGGGCAGGAGGAGGAGGGGATTAGAGGGGGATGAGGAGGATGAGATTGGAGGGGGCAGGAGTAGGAGATTGGAGGCATCAGGAGGAGGAGATTGGAGGGGGCAGGAGGAGGGGATTGATGGGGGCAAGAGTAGGAGATTGGAGGGGCAGGAGGAGGAGGGGATTGGAGGCAGGAGGAAGAGGCGATTGGAGAGGGCAGGAGGATGCGATTGGAGAGGGCAGGAGGAGGAGATTGGAGGCAGGAGGAGGAGGAGATTAGAGGAGGCAGGAGAAGGAGATTTGAGGGGGAGGAGGAGGAGATTGGAGGGGACAGGAGGAGTTTGGAGGGGGCAGGAGGAGGAGATTGGATGGGGCAGGAGGAGGAGTTTGGAGGAGACAGGAGGACGAGATTGGAGGGGACAGAGGAGGAGATTGGAGGGGGCATGATGATAAGGGGATTGGAGGCAGGAGGAGGAGATTGGAGGGGGCAGGAGGAGGAGGGGATTGGTGGGGGAGGAGGAGGAGAAGATTGGAGGGGGCAGGAGTAGGAGATTGTAGGGCAGGAGAAGGAGTTTGGAGGGGGCAGGAGGAGGAGATTGGAGGTGGCAGGAAGAGGAGGGGATTGGAGGGGCAAGGAGGAGGAGGAGGGGATTGGAGGGGCAGGAGGATGAGATGGGAGGCAGGAGGAGGAGGAGATTGGAGCGGCAAGAGGAGGGTTTGGAGGAGGCGGGAGGAGGAGATTGTAGGGGACAGGAGGAGGAGGAGACAGGAGGGGCAGGAGGAGGAGATTGGAGGGGACAGGAGGAGGAGATTGGAGGGAGCAGGAGGAGGAGGAGATTGGAGGCAGGAGGAGGGGTTATTGGAGGGGACAGAATGAGGAGGAGAATGGAGGGGATTGGAGGAGGAGGAGATTGGAGGGTGCAGGTGGAGGAGGGGATTGGAGGGGTCAGGATGAGGAGATTGGAGGGGGCAGGCGGAGGAGGTGATTGGAGGGGGCAGGAGGGTGAGATTGGAGGGGGCAGGAGTAGGAGATTGGAGGGGGCAGGAGGAGGAGATTGGAGGGGGCAGGAGGAGGAGATTTGAGGGGGCAGGAGGAGGATGGGATTGGAGGGGGCAGGAGGAAGAGATTGGAGGGGGCAGGAGGAGGAGATTGGAGGGGGTCAGGTGGAGGATGGGATTGGAGGCAGGAGGAGGAGATCGGAGGGGGCAGGAGGATGAGCGGATTGGGTCAGGAGGAGGAGGAGATTGGAGGGGGCAGGAGGAGAAGATTGGTGGGGGCGGGAGGAGAAGATTGGAGGCAGGAAGAGGAGGTTGGAGGGGGCGGTAGGATGTGCGGATTGGGTCAGGAGGAGGAGGAGATTTTAGGCAGGAGAAGGGGGAGATTGGAGGGGCAGGAGGAGCAGATTGGAGGGGACAGGAGGAGGAGGAGATTGGAGGCAGGAGGAAGAGATTGGAGGGGCAGGAGGATGGGGGGATTGGAGGGGGCGGGAGGAGGAGATTGGAGGGGGCAGGAGGATGAGGGGATTGGGTCAGGAGGAGGAGGAGATTGGAGGGGGCAGGAGGACGTGGGGATTGGAGGCAGGAGGAGGGGTTTCGAGGGGGCGGGAGGAGGAGGAGATTGGTGGCAGGAGGAGGAGATTGAGGGGGCAGGAGGAGGAGATTGGAGGGGGCAGGAGGAGGAGGAGATTGGATGGGGCAGGAGGAGGAGATTGGAGGGTGCAGGAGGAGGAGATAGGAGGGGACAGGAGGAGGAGATTGGAGGGGACAGGAGGAGGAGATTGGAGGGAGCAGGAGGAGGAGGTGATTGGACGGGGGAAGGAGGAGGAGATTGGAGGGGGCAGGAGGAGGAGATTGGAGGGGGCAGGAGGAGGAGATAGGAGGGGCAGGAGGAGGAGATTAGAGGGGACAGGAGGAGGAGATTGAATGGGGCAGGAGGAGGAGGAGATTGGAGGGGGCAGGAGTAGGAGTTTGGAGGCATCAGGAGGAGGAGATTGGAGGGGGCAGGAAGATGTGGGGATTGGAGACAGAAGGAGGAGTTTGGAGGGGGCAGGAAGAGGAGATTGATTGGGGCAAGAGGAGGAGATTGGAGGGGCAGGAGGAGGAGGGGATTGGAGGCAGGATGAAGAGGCGATCCCCGAGGGCAGGAGGAGGTGATTGGAGAGGGCAGGAGGAGGAGATTGGAGGCAGGAGGAGGAGGAGATTAGAGGAGGCAGGAGGAGGAGATTTGAGGGGCAGGAGGAGGAGATTGGAGGGGACAGGAGGAGTTTGGAGGGGGCAGGAGGAGGAGGAGATTGTTGGCAGGAGGAGGCGGAGATTGGAGGGGGCAGGAGGAGGAGATTGGAGGGGGCAGGAGGACATGGGGATTGGAGGCAGGAGGAGGAGGAGATTGGAGGGGACAGGAGTAAGTGGAGGTTGGATGGTGCAGGTGGAGGCGATTAGAGGGGGCAGGAGGAGGAGATTGGAGGCAGAAGGAGGAGGGGTTTGGTGGGGGTAGGAGGAGGAGATTGGTGGGGGGAGGCGTAGGAGGTTGGCGGGGGCAGGAGGAGGCGGAGCTTAGAGGGGCAGGAGGTGGAGGGATTTGGTGGGGGCAGGAGGAGGAGAATGAAGGGGGCAGGAGGAGGAGATTTAATGGGGCAGGAGGATGAGGAGATTGGAGGAGCAGTAGGAGGAGGGGATTGGACGCAGGAGGAGATTGGAGGGGGCAGGAGGAGGAGGAGATTGGAGGGGGCAGGAGGAGGAGATTGGAGGGGACAGGAGGATGAGGGCATTGGGTCAGGAGGAGGAGGAGAATGGCGGGGGCAGGAGGAGATTGGAGGGGGCAGGAGGACATGGGGATTGGAGGCATGAGGAGGGGATTGGAGGGGACGGGAGGAAGAGATTGTAGGGGGCAGGTGGAGGAGGAGATAGGAGGGGCAGGAGGAGGAGATTGGAGGAGACAGGAGGAGGAGATTGGAGGGGGCAGGAGGAGGAGATTAGAGGGGGCAGGAGGAGGAGATTGGAGGCCGGAAGAGGAGGAGATTGGATGGGGTAGGAGGAGGAGATTGGAGGAGACAGGAGGACGAGATTGGAGGGGACAGAGGAGGAGATTGGAGGTGGCAGGAGGCGGAGGTTGGAGGCAGGAGGAAGAGAGTGGAGGGGCAGGAGAATGGGGGCTTTGGGTCAGGAGGAGGAGGAGGAGGAGAATGGAGGGGGCAGGAGGTGGAGGGGATTGGAGGACATGGGGATTGGAGGCAGGAGGAAGGGTTTATAGGGGCGGGAGGAGGAGATTGTAGGGCTCAGGAGGCGGAGGAGATAGGAGGGGCCGGAGGAGGAGATTGAATAGGACAGGAGGAGGAGATTGGAGGGTGCAGGAGGATAAGGGGATTGGAGGCAGGAGGACGAGATTGGAGGGGGCAGGAGGAGGAGATTGGAGGTGGCAGGAAGAGGAGGGGATTGGAGGGGCCAGGAGGAGGAGGGGTTTGGAGGGGCCAGGAGGAGGATGGGATTGGAGGGGCAGGAGGACGAGGTGGGAGGCAGGAGGAGGAGGAGATTGGAGCGGCAAGAGGAGGGTTTGGAGGAGGCGGGAGGAGGAGATTGTAGGGGACAGGAGGAGGAGATTGGAGGGAGCAGGAGGAGGAGGAGATTTGAGGCAGGAGGAGGGGTTATTGGAGGGGGCAGAATGAGGAGGAGAATGGAGGGGATTGGAGGAGGAGGAGATTGGAGGGTGCAGGAGGTGGAGGAGTTTGGAGGACATGGGGATTGGAGGCAGGAGGAAGGGTTTGGAGGGGTGGGAGGAGGAGATTGTAGGGCTCTGGAGGTGGACGAGATAGGAGGGGCCGGAGGAGGAGATTGGATGGGACAGGAGGAGGAGATTGGATGGGACAGGAGGAGGAGATTGGAGGGGGCAGGAGGATAAGGGGATTGGAGGCAGGAGGAGGAGGAGATTGGAGGGGGCAGGAGGAGGAGGGGATTGGTGGAGGAGGAGGAGAAGATTGGAGGGGGCAGGAGTAGGAGATTGTAGGGCAGGAGGAGGAGTTTGGAGGGGGCAGGAGGAGGAGATTGGAGGTGGCAGGAAGAGGAGGGGATTGGAGGGGCCAGGAGGATGAGGGGATTGGAGGGGCCAGGAGGAGGAGGGGATTGGAGGGGCCAGGAGGAGGAGGGGATTGGAGGTGCAGGAGGACGAGATGGGAGGCAGGAGGAGGAGGAGATTGGAGCGGCAAGAGGAGGGTTTGGAGGAGGCGGGAGGAGGAGATTGTAGGGGACAGGAGGAGGAGGAGACAGGAGGGGCAGGAGGAGGAGATTGGAGGAGACAGGAGGAGGAGATTGGAGGGAGCAGGAGGAGGAGGAGATTGGAGGCAGGAGGAGGGGTTATTGGAGGGGGCAGAATGAGGAGGAGAATGGAGGGGATTGGAGGAGGAGGAGATTGGAGGGTGCAGGTGGAGGAGGGGATTGGAGGGGTCAGGATGAGGAGATTGGAGGGGGCAGGCGGAGGAGGTGATTGGAGGGGGCAGGAGGGTGAGATTGGAGGGGGCAGGAGTAGGAGATTTGAGGGGGCAGGCGGAGGAGCGGATTGGAGGAGGCAGGAGGAGGATTTGATTGGAGGCAGGAGGAAGAGATTGGAGGGGGCAGGAGGAGGAGATTGGAGGGGGCAGGAGGAGGAGATGGAGGGGTCAGGTGGAGGATGGGATTGGAGGTAGGAGGAAGAGATTGGAGGGGGCAGGAGGAGGAGATTGGAGGGGGCAGGAGGAGGAGATTGGAGGGGCAGGAGGATGAGCGGATTGGGTCAGGAGGAGGTGGAGATTGGAGGGGGCAGGAGGAGAAGATTGGTGGGGGCGGGAGGAGAAGATTGGAGGCAGGAGGAGGAGGTTGGATGGGGCGGTAGGATGAGCGGATTGGGTCAGGAGGAGGAGGAGATTTTAGGCAGGAGAAGGGGGAGATTGGAGGGGCAGGAGGAGCAGATTGGAGGGGACAGGAGGAGGAGGAGATTGGAGGCAGGAGGAAGAGATTGGAGGGGGCAGGAGGATGAGGGGATTGGGTCAGGAGGAGGAGGAGATTGGAGGGGGCAGGAGGACGTGGGGATTGGAGGCAGGAGGAGGGGTTTGGAGGGGGCGGGAGGAGGAGGAGATTGGTGGCAGGAGGACGAGGAGGAGGAGATTGGGGGGGCAGGAGGAGGAGATTGGAGGGGGCAGGAGGAGGAGATTAGAGGGGACAGGAGAAGGAGATTGAATGGGGCAGGAGGATGAGGAGATTGGAGGAGCAGTAGGAGGAGGGGATTGGACGCAGGAGGAGATTGGAATGGGCAGGAGGAGGAGGTGATTGGAGGGGGCAGGAGGAGGAGATTGGAGGGGGCAGGAGGAGGAGATTAGAGGGGACAGGAGGAGGAGATTGAATGGGGCAGGAGGATGAGGAGATTGGAGGAGCAGTAGGAGGAGGGGATTGGACGCAGGAGGAGATTGGAGGGGGCAGGAGGAGGAGGTGATTGGAGGGGGCAGGAGGAGGAGATTGGAGGGGGCAGGAGGAGGAGGAGATTGTTGGGGCAGGAGGATGTGGGGATTGGAGGCAGGAGGATGGGTTTGGAGGGGGCAGCAGGAGCAGATTGAATGGGGCAGGAGGAGGAGATAGGAGGAGCAGTAGGAGGAGGGGATTGGATGCAGGAGGAGATTGGAGGGGGCAGGAGGAGGAGATTGAAGGGGGCAGGAGGAGGAGATTGGAAGGGGTAGGAGGATGAGGAGATTCGAGGAGCAGTAGGGAGGAGGGGATTGGAGGCAGGAGGAGGAGATTGGAGGGAACAGGAGGAGGAGATTGGAGGGGTCAGGAGGAGGAGATTGGAGGGGCAGGAGGAGGAGATTGGAAGGGGCAGGAGGAGGAGGGGATTGGAGGGGGCAGGAGGAGGAGATTGAAGGGGGAAGGAGGAGGAGACTGGAGGGTGCAAGAGGAGGAGGGGATTGGAGGCAGGAGGAGAAGGCAATTGGAGGGGGTAGGAGGAGTCGATTGGAGGGGGTAGGAGGATGTGGGGATTGGAGGCAGGAGGAGGAGATTGGAGGGGGCAGCAGGAAGAGATTGGAGGGGACAGGAGGAGGAGGAGATTGGAAGGGGGCAGGAGGAGGAGGGGATTGTAGGGGGCAGGAGGAGGAGATTGGAGGGGGCAGGCGGAGGAAGGGATTGGAGGGGGCAGGAGGAGGAGGAGATTGGAGGGGGCAGGAGAAGGAGGAGATTGGAGGGGGCAGGAGGAGGAGGGGATAGGAGGGGCACGAGCAGGAGATTGGAGGGGGCAGGAGGAGGAGGGGATTGGAGGCAGGAGGAGAGGGGATTGTAGGCAGGAGGAGGAGATGATTAGAGGGGGCAGAAGGAGGCGATTGGAGGGGGCAGGAGGATGAGTAGATTGGAGGCAGGAGGAGGAGATTGGTGGTGGCAGGAGGAGGAGATTGGAGGGGGCAGGAGGAGGAGGTGATTGGAGGGGGCAGGAGGAGGAGATTGGAGGGGGCAGGAGGAGGAGGGGATTGGAGGGAGCAGGAGGAACAAAATTGGAGGGGGCAGACAGAGGAAGGGATTGGAGGCAGGAGGAAGAGATTGGAGGGAGCAGGAGGAGGAGGTGATTGGAGGCAGGACGAGCAGGAGATTAGAGGGGGCAGGTGTAGGTGTGGATTGGAGCGGCACGAGTAGTAGATTGGTGGGGGCAGGAGGAGGAGATTCGAGGGGACAGGAGAAGGAGGAGATTAGACAATAGACAATAGGTGCAGGAGTAGGCCATTCTGCCCTTCGAGCCTGCACCACCATTCAATATGATCATGGCTGATCGTCCTCAATCAGTATCCTGTTCCTGCCTTCTCTCCATAATCCTTGATTCCACTATCCTTGAGAGCTCTATCCAACTCTTTCTTAAATGAATCCAGAGAGTGGGCCTCCACTGCCCTCTGGGGCAGAGCATTCCACACAGCCACCAATCTCTGGGTAAAGACGTTTCTCCTCATCTCTGTCCTAAATTATCTCGGCACTCACCCATCAGCGGAAACATGTTTCCTACTGCCAGAGTGTCCAATCCTTTCATAATCTTTTACGTCTCAATCAGATCCCCTCTCAGTCTTCTCAAGTCAAGGGTATACAAGCCCAGTCGCTTCAGTCTTTCAGTGTAAGGTAATCCCGCTATTCTAGGAATTGACCTCGTGAACCTACGCTGCACTCCCTCAATAGCCAGAATGTCTTTCCTCAAATTTGGAGACCAGAACTGCACACAGTACTCCAGGTGTGGTCTCACCAGGGCCCTGTACAGCTGCAGAAGAGCCTCTTTGCTTCTACACTCAATCCCTCTTGTTATGAAGGCAAGCATGCTGTTAGCCTTCTTCACTACCTGCTGTACCTGCATGCTTGCCTTCATTGACTGGTGTACAAGAACACCCAGATCTCTCTGTACTGCCCCTTTACATAAATTGATTCCATTGAGGTAGTAATCTGCCTTCCTGTTCTTGCCACCAAAGTGGATAACCATACATTTATCCACATTAAACTACATCTGCCATGCACCTGCCCCCTCACCTAACTTGTCCAGGTCACCTTGTAATCTCCTAACATCCTCATCACATTTCACCCTGCCACCCAGCTTAGTATCATCAGCAAATTTGCTAATGTTATTGCTGATACCATCTTCTATATCATTAACATATCTTGTAAAAAGCTGCGGTCCCAGCACGGATCCCTGCGGTACCCCACTGGTCACTGCCTGCCATTCCGAAATGGAGTCGTTTATCACTACCCTTTGTTTCCTATTAACCAACCAATTTTCAATCCAATCTAGTACTTTGCCCCCAATACCATGCACCCTAATTTTACTCACTAACGCATCCACAATTTCCCGAGCCATCTCCTTCAGTACCCTGGGATGCAGACCATCAGGCCCCGGAGACTTATCAACCTTCAGACCTAACAGTCTCTCCAACACCAAATCCTGGCAAATATAAATTCCCTTAAGTTCAGGTCCTTCAGCCACTGTTACCTCAGGGAGATTGCTTGTGTCTTCCCCAGTGAACACAGATCTGAAGTACCCATTTAATTCCTCTGCCATTTCTTTGTTCCCTGTAATATATTCCCCTGTTTCTGTCTTCAAGGGCCCAATTTTAGTCCTAACCATTTTTTTGCCCTGCACATACCTAAAAAAGCTTTTACTATCCTCCTTAATATTATTGGCCAGTTTACCTTCATACCTCATTTTTCCTCTGCGTATTTCCTTCTTAGTAATCCTCTGTTGCTCTTTAAAAGCTTCCCAGTCCTCAGTTTTCCCACTTATCTTAGCTAGGTTATACTTTTTCTCTTTTAACTTTATATGTTTCTTTACTTCCCTCGTCAGCCACGGCCGCCCATGCCTCCTCCTGGGATCTTTCTTCCTTTTAGGAATGAACTGATCCTGCAACTTCTGCATTATACACAGAAATATCCGCCATTGTTCCTCCACGGTCATCCCTGCTAAAGTATTGCACCATTGAACTTTGGCCAGCTCCTCCCTCATAGCTCCATAGTTCCCTTTATTCAACAGAAGTACTGTCACTTCCGACTGTACCCTCTCCCTCTCAAATTGCAGATTGAAGCTTATTGTATTATGGTCACTACTTCCCAATGGCTCCTTCACTTCGAGGTCTCTGACCAATTCTGGTTCGTTACACAATACCAGATCCAGAATTGCCTTCTCCCTTGTTGGCTCCAGCACCAGCTGCTCTAAGAATCCATCTCTGAGGCATTCCACAAAGTCTCTTTCTTGAGGTCCAATACCATCCTGATTCTCCCAGTCTACCTGCATGTTAAAATCCCCCATAACAACTGTAGTGACATCTTTGTGACAGGCCAATTTCAGCTCCTGATTTAACTTACATCCGACATCCAGACTACTGTTTGGGGGCCTGTAGATGACTCCCAAGAGGGTCTTTTTACCCTTAATATTTCAAAGCTCTATCCACACTGACTCTACATCCCCTGACTCTAGGTCCCCCCGCGCAAGGGACTGAATATCCTCCCTTACCAACAAGGCTACCCCACCCCCTCTGCCCGTCAGTCTGTCCTTACGATAGCACGTGTAGCCTTGAATATTCATTTCCCAGGCCCTGTCCACTTGAAGCCACGTCTCAGTTATCCCCACAATATCATATCTGCCAATTTCCAAAAGAGCCTCAAGCTCATCCATCTTATGTCTCATGCTTCGTGCATTCATGTATAGTATTTTTAATTTGTTACTGCTCTCACCCTTCCCATCAACCCTTATTTCACTCAACCTTACAGCATGATGCCTTTCCGAGTTTTCTGCCTCATTAATACAGTTGTCTTTCTTGACTTCTCTTGTTCTAATTTTCCCTTCAATTTCCTTTTTAAACATCCAGCTTGTCCCCTCCCCCCCGCTACTTAGTTTAAATGTAGCGGTGTTGCAGTAGAAAACCTACCTGCCAGAATGCTGGTCCCTAACCTATTAAGGTGCAAGCCGTCTCTCTTGTAGAATTTATGCTAACCACAAAATATGCCCCAGTGATCCAAGAACTTAAATCCTTGCTTCCTGCACCAGTTCCCCAACCACACGTTCAAGTCCATTATCTCCCTGTTTCTGGCCACACCAGCCCGAGGAACTGGAAGCAAACCGGAGATAACCACCCTGGACGTCCTGCTTTTCAGCCTTCTTCCTGGTTCTCAGAAGTCTCGCTGTAGTATGTTCCTCTTCTTCCCGACATCATTTGTGCCGACATGTACCACTACCTCTGGCTCTTCACCCTCGTCCTTGAGGATTTCCTGCACTCTGTCCGCGATGTCTTTCACTCTAGCACCAGGAAGGCAACACACTATCCTTAAATCCCGTCTGCTGCCACAAAAACCCCGGTCAGTTCCTCTCACGATGGAGTCCCCTATTACCACGGCTCTGTGCGATGTCCGACTCTTCCGCTCTGCCTCTGCGGCAACTTTTGATTGACAGACCTGGCCGCCTTCCGAACTGGCAGTGTCATCAGTCTCTACTGTTTCCAAAAGCTTCAACTTGTTCCTGACAGGTACTTCCCCCGGGGTCTCTTGCATCTGTCTCCTCTCTGCCTTCCTCATCATCTGCTCTCTTCTGCTCTCTTCTGGCATGATTGGTTTAATAACCTCGCTGAAGGTCTTGTCCAGAAAGATCTCGTTCTCTCGGATGAGCCTAAGGTCCTCGAGTTCTTTCGTCAGCGCAGCAATATGCTCGGTCAATAGCTGAATGTGCACACACTTTCCACACATATACGAGCCAGACACACCAGAGTCGTTGACCTCCCACATCAAGCACGTAGCGCACTGAACCAGCTGGGCAGTCATGTCTTCACCCTCTTCAACTGTGGCGTAACCACTTCACTCAACCTCCTTGTCAAAGAGTCCTGAGCTGAAGCCTCACTCTTCGATCCAAACTTCCTTAGACCCTCTTTTTGTGGCATGTCTGTGGACTCGTAATTTAGGTTAGAGGATGAGGGAGGGACGGAGACCCTACTTTGTAGGACCTGGGGTTTAGAACACACCCACTCTAATAGCAATCACTTACCTTCCCGACCGGCTTTGCGCTCCGTCTGAACGTCCGCCCATCTCTCGCCGCTCTCTGCTGCGAAAAGATTGGAGGGGTTTGGTGGGGGTAGGAGGAGGAGATTGGTGGGGGGAGGAGTAGGAGGTTGGCGGGGGCAGGAGGAGGCGGAGATTAGAGGGGCAGGAGGTGGAGGGATTTGGTGGGGGCAGGAGGAGGAGATTGAAGGGGGCAGGAGGAGATTGAATGGGGCAGGAGGATGAGGAGATTGGAGGGGGCAGGAGGAGGAGATTTGAGGGGACAGGAGGATGAGGGCATTGGGTCAGGAGGAGGAGGAGAATGGCGGGGGCAGGAGGAGATTGGAGGGGGCAGGAGGACATGGGGATTGGAGGCATGAGGAGGGGATTGGAGGGGACGGGAGGAAGAGTTTGTAGGGGGCAGGAGGAGGAGGAGATAGGAGGGGCAGGAGGAGGAGATTAGAGGGGGCAGGAGGAGGAGATTGGAGGCAGAAGGAGGAGGGGTTTGGTTGTTGTAGGAGGAGGAGATTGGTGGGGGGAGGAGTAGGAGATTGAATGTGGCAGGAGGATGAGGAGATTGGAGGAGCAGTAGGTGGAGGGGATTGGACGCAGGAGGAGATTGGAGGGGGCAGGAGGAGGAGGAGATTGGACGGGGCAGGAGGAGGAGATTGGAGGGGACAGGACGATGAGGGCATTGGGTCAGGAGGAGGAGGAGAATGGCGGGGGCAGGAGGAGATTGGAGGGGGCAGGAGGACATGGGGATTGGAGGCATGAGGAGGGGATTGGAGGGGACGGGAGGAAGAGATTGTAGGGGGCAGGAGGAGGAGGAGATAGGAGGGGCAGGAGGAGGAGATTGGAGGAGACAGGAGGAGGAGATTGGAGGGGGCAGGAGGAGGAGATTGGAGGGGGCAGGAGGAGGAGATTGAAGGCCGGAAGAGGAGGAGATTGGATGGGGTAGGAGGAGAAGATTGGAGGAGACAGGAGGACGAGATTGGAGGGGACAGAGGAGGAGATTGGAGGTGGCAGGAGGCGGAGATTGGAGGCAGGAGGAAGAGATTGGAGGGGCAGGAGGATGGGGGGTTTGGGTCAGGAGGAGGAGGAGGAGAATGGAGGGGGCAGGAGGTGGAGGAGATTGGAGGACATGGGGATTGGAGGCAGGAGGAAGGGTTTGGAGGGGCGGGAGGAGGAGATTGTAGGGCTCAGGAGGCGGAGGAGATAGGAGGGGCCGGAGGAGGAGATTGAATGGGACAGGAGGAGGAGATTGGAGGGGGCAGGTGGATAAGGGGATTGGAGGCAGGAGGACGAGATTGGAGGGGGCAGGAGGAGGAGATTGGAGGGGGCAGGAGGAGGAGGGGATTGGAGGGGGCAGGAGGAGGAGATTGGAGGGGTCAGGTGGAGGATGGGATTGGAGGCAGGAGGAAGAGATTGGAGGGGGCAGGAGGAGGAGGAGATTGGAGGGGGCAGGAGGAGGAGATTGGAGGGGACAGGAGGATGAGGGCATTGGGTCAGAAGGAGGAGGAGAATGGCGGGGGCAGGAGGAGATTGGAGGGTGCAGGAGGACATGGGGATTGGAGGCATGAGGAGGGGATTGGAGGAGACGGGAGGAAGAGTTTGTAGGGGGCAGGAGGAGGAGATTAGAGGGGGCAGGAGGAGGAGGGGATTGGAGGCAGAAGGAGGAGGGGTTTGGTGGGGGTAGGAGGAGGAGATTGGTGGGGGAGGAGTAGGAGGTTGGCGGGGGCAGGAGGAGGCAGAGATTAGAGGGGCAGGAGGTGGAGGGATTTGGTGGGGGCAGGAGGAGGAGATTGAAGGGGGCAGGAGGAGGAGATTGAATGGGGCAGGAGGATGAGGACATTGGAGGAGCAGTAGGTGGAGGGGATTGGACGCAGGAGGAGATTGGAGGGGGCAGGAGGAGGAGGAGATTGGACGGGGCAGGAGGAGGAGATTGGAGGGGACAGGACGATGAGGGCATTGGGTCAGGAGGAGGAGGAGAATGGCGGGGGCAGGAGGTGATTGGAGGGGGCAGGAGGACATGGGGATTGGAGGCATGAGGAGGGGATTGGAGGGGACGGGAGGAAGAGATTGTAGGGGGCAGGAGGAGGAGGAGATAGGAGGGGCAGGAGGAGGAGATTGGAGGAGACAGGAGGAGGAAATTGGAGGGGGCAGGAGGAGGAGATTGGAGGCCAGAAGAGGAGGAGATTGGATGGGGCAGGAGGATGGGGGGTTTGGGTCAGGAGGAGGAGGAGGAGAATGGAGGGGGCAGGAGGTGGAGGAGATTGGAAGACATGGGGATTGGAGGCAGGAGGAAGGGTTTGGAGGGGCGGGAGGAGGAGATTGTAGGGCTCAGGAGGCGGAGGAGATAGGAGGGGCCGGAGGAGGAGATTGGATGGGACAGGAGGAGGAGATTGGATGGGACAGGAGGAGGAGATTGGAGGGGGCAGGAGGATAAGGGGATTGGAGGCAGGAGGAGGAGGAGATTGGAGGGGGCAGGAGGAGGAGGGGATTGGTGGGGGAGGAGGAGGAGAAGATTGGAGGGGGCAGGAGTAGGAGATTGTAGGGCAGGAGGAGGAGTTTGGAGGGGGCAGGAGGAGGAGATTGGAGGTGGCAGGAAGAGGAGGGGATTGGAGGGGCCAGGAGGAGGAGGGGATTGGAGGGGCCAGGAGGAGGAGGGGATTGGAGGGGCAGGAGGATGAGATGGGAGGCAGGAGGAGGAGGAGATTGGAGCGGCAAGAGGAGGGTTTGGAGGAGGCGGGAGGAGGAGATTGTAGGAGACAGGAGGAGGAGGAGACAGGAGGGGCAGGAGGAGGAGATTGGAGGGGACAGGAGGAGGAGATTGGAGGGAGCAGGAGGAGGAGGAGATTGGAGGCAGGAGGAGGGGTTATTGGAGGGGGCAGAATGAGGAGGAGAATGGAGGGGATTGGAGGAGGAGGAAATTGGAGGGTGCAGGTGGAGGAGGGGATTGGAGGGGTCAGGATGAGGAGATTGGAGGGGGCAGGCGGAGGAGGTGATTGGAGGGGGTAGGAGAGTGAGATTGGAGAGGGCAGGAGTAGGAGATTGAATGGGGCAGGAGGAGGAGATTGAATGGGGCAGGAGGAGGAGATTTGAGGGGGCAGGCGGAGGAGGGGATTGGAGGGGGCAGGAGGAGGATTTGATTGGAGGCAGGAGGAAGAGATTGGAGGGGGCAGGAGGAGGATGGGATTGGAGGCAGGAGGAAGAGAGTGGAGGGGGCAGGAGGAGGAGATTGGAGGGGGCAGGAGGAGGAGATTGGAGGGGTCAGGTGGAGGATGGGATTGGAGGCAGGAGGAAGAGATTGGAGGGGGCAGGAGGAGGAGATTGGAGGGGGCAGGAGGAGGAGATTGGAGGGGCAGGAGGATGAGCGGATTGGGTCAGGAGGAGGAGGAGATTGGAGGGGGCAGGAGGAGAAGATTGGTGGGGGCGGGAGGAGAAGATTGGAGGCAGGAGGAGGAGGTTGGAGGGGGCGGTAGGATGAGCGGATTGGGTCAGGAGGAGGAGGAGATTTTAGGCAGGAGAAGGGGGAGATTGGAGGGGCAGGAGGAGCAGATTGGAGGGGACAGGAGGAGGAGATTGAAGGCAGGAGGAAGAGATTGGAGGGGCAGGAGGATGGGGGGATTGGGTGGAGGAGATTGGAGGGGGCAGGAGGATGAGGGGATTGGGTCAGGAGGAGGAGGAGATTGGAGGGGGCAGGAGGACGTGGGGATTGGAGGCAGGAGGAGGGGTTTGGAGGGGGCCGGAGGAGGAGGAGATTGGTGGCAGGAGGAGGAGGAGGAGGAGATTGGGGGGGCAGGAGGAGGAGATTGGAGGGGGCAGGAGGAGGAGATAGGAGGGGCAGGAGGAGGAGATTAGAAGGGACAGGAGGAGGAGATTGAATGGGGCAGGAGGATGAGGAGATTGGAGGAGCAGTAGGAGGAGGGGATTGGACGCAGGAGGAGATTGGAGGGGGCAGGAGGAGGAGGTGATTGGAGGGGGCAGGAGGAGGAGATTGGAGGGGGCAGGAGGAGGAGGACATTGGAGGGGGCAGGAGGAGGAGATTGGAGGGGGCAGGAGGAGGAGGTGATTGTTGGGGCAGGAGGACGTGGGGATTGGAGGCAGGAGGATGGGTTTGGAGGGGGCAGCAGGAGCAGATTGAATGGGGCAGGGGGAGGAGGAGATAGGAGGAGCAGTAGGAGGTGGGGATTGGATGCAGGAGGAGATTGGAGGGGGCAGGAGGAGGAGATTGAAGGGGGCAGGAGGAGGAGATTGGAAGGGGCAGGAGGATGAGGAGATTCGAGGAGCAGTAGGAGGAGGGGATTGGACGCAGGAGGAGATTGGAGGGGGCAGGAGGAGGAGGTGATTGGAGGGGGCAGGAGGAGGAGATTGGAGGGGGCAGGAGGAGGAGACATTGGAGGGGGCAGGAGGAGGAGATTGAATGGGGCAGGAGGAGGAGGAGATAGGAGGAGCAGTAGGAGGTGGGGATTGGATGCAGGAGGAGATTGGAGGGGGCAGGAGGAGGAGATTGAAGGGGGCAGGAGGAGGAGATTGGAAGGGGCAGGAGGATGAGGAGATTCGAGGAGCAGTAGGAGGAGGGGATTGGAGGCAGGAGGAGATTGGAGGGGGCAAGAGGAGGAGATTGAAGGGGGCAGGAGGAGGAGGAGATTGGAGGCAGGAGGAGGAGATTGGAGGGAACAGGAGGAGGAGATTGGAGGGGTCAGGAGGAGGAGATTGGAGGGGCAGGAGGAGGAGATTGAAAGGGGCAGGAGGAGGAGGGGATTGGAGGGGGCAGGAGGAGGAGATTGAAGGGGGAAGGAGGAGGAGACTGGAGGGTGCAGGAGGAGGAGGGGATTGGAGGCAGGAGGAGAAGGCGATTGGAGGGGGTAGGAGGATGTGGGGATTGGAGGCAGGAGGAGGAGATTGGAGGGGGCAGCAGGAAGAGATTGGAGGGGACAGGAGGAGGAGGAGATTCGAAGGGGGCAGGAGGAGGTGGGGATTGTAGGGGGCAGGAGGAGGAGATTGGAGGGGGCAGGCGGAGGAAGGGATTGGAGGCAGGAGGAAGTGATTGGAGGGGGCAGAAGGAGTAGATTGGAGGGAGCGAGAGGAGGAGGGGATTTGAGGCAGGAGGAGGAGGAGATTAGAGGGGGCAGGTGTAGGTGGGGATTGGAGGGACACGAGCAGGAGATTGGAGGAGGCAGGAGGAGGAGATTGGAGGGGGAAGGAGGTGGAGGAGATTGGAGGGGGCAGGAGAAGGAGGAGATTGGAGGCAGGAGGAGGAGATTGGAGGGGGCAGGAGGAGGAGGGGATTGGAGGCAGGAGGAGAGGGCATTGGAGGCAGGAGGAGGAGATGATTAGAGGGGGCAGAAGGAGGCGATTGGAGGGGCAGGAGGATGAGTAGATTGGAGGCAGGAGGAGGAGGAGATTGGTGGTGGCAGGAGGAGGAGGAGATTGGAGGGGGCAGGAGGAGGAGGGGATTGGAGGGAGCAGGAGGAACAAAATTGGAGGGGGCAGACGGAGGAAGGGATTGGAGGCAGGAGGAAGAGATTGGAGGGGGCAGTAGGATTAGATTGGAGGGGGCAGGAGGAGGAGATTGGAGGGAGCAGGAGGAGGAGGGGGTTGGAGGCAGGAGGAGGAGGAGATTGGAGGCAGGACGAGCAGGAGATTATAGGGGGCAGGTGTAGGTGTGGATTGGAGCGGCACGGGTAGTAGATTGGTGGGGGCAGGAGGAGGAGATTCGAGGGGCAGGAGGAGGAGATTGGAGGGGACAGGAGGAGGAGGAGATTAGACAATAGACAATAGGTGCATGAGTAGGCCATTCTGCCCTTCGAGCCTGCACCACCATTCAATATGATCATGGCTGATCGTCCTCAATCAGTATCCTGTTCCTGCCTTCTCTCCATAATCCTTGATTCCACTATCCTTGAGAGCTCTATCCAACTCTTTCTTAAATGAATCCAGAGAGTGGGCCTCCACTGCCCCCTGGGGCAGAGCATTCCACACAGCCACCAATCTCTGGGTAAAGAAGTTTCTCCTCATCTCTGTCCTAAATTATCTCGGCACTCACCCATCAGCGGAAATATGTTTCCTACTGCCAGAGTGTCCAATCCTTTCATAATCTTTTACGTCTCAATCAGATCCCCTCTCAGTCTTCTCAAGTTAAGGGTATACAAGCCCAGTCGCTTCAGTCTTTCAGTGTAAGGTAATCCCGCTATTCTAGGAATTGACCTCGTGAACCTACGCTGCACTCCCTCAATAGCCAGAATGTCTTTCCTCAAATTTGGAGACCAGAACTGCACACAGTATCCAGGTGGTCTCACCAGGGCCCTGTACAGCTGCAGAAGAACCTCTTTGCTTCTATACTCAATCCCTCTTGTTATGAAGGCCAGCATGCTGTTAGCCTTCTTCACTACCTGCTGTACCTGCATGCTTACCTTCATTGACTGGTGTACAAGAACACCCAGATCTCTCTGTACTGCCCCTTTACCTAAATTGATTCCATTGAGGTAGTAATCTGCCTTCCTGTTCTTGCCACCAAAGTGGATAACCATACATTTATCCACATTAAACTGCATCTGCCATGCACCTGCCCACTCACCTAACTTGTCCAGGTCACCTTGTAATCTCCTAACATCCTCATCACATTTCACCCTGCCACCCAGCTTAGTATCATCAGCAAGTTTGCTAATGTTATTGCTGATACCATCTTCTATATCATTAATATATCTTGTAAAAAGCTGCGGTCCCAGCACGGATCCCTGCGGTACCCCACTGGTCACTGCCTGCCATTCCGAAATGGAGTCGTTTATCACTACCCTTTGTTTCCTATTAGCCAACCAATTTTCAATCCAATCTAGTACTTTGCCCCCAATACCATGCACCCTAATTTTACTCACTAACGCATCCACGATTTCCCGAGCCATCTCCTTCAGTACCCTGGGATGCAGACCATCAGGCCCCGGAGACTTATCAACCTTCAGACCTAACAGTCTCTCCAACACCAAATCCTGGCAAATATAAATTCCCTAAAGTTCAGGTCCTTCAGCCACTGTTACCTCAGGGAGATTGCTTGTGTCTTCCCCAGTGAACACAGATCTGAAGTACCCATTTAATTCCTCTGCCATTTCTTTGTTCCCTGTAATATATTCCCCTGTTTCTGTCTTCAAGGGCCCAATTTTAGTCCTAACCATTTTTTTGCCCTGCACATACCAAAAAAAGCTTTTACTATCCTCCTTAATATTATTGGCCAGTTTACCTTCATACCTCATTTTTCCTCTGCGTATTTCCTTCTTAGTAATCCTCTGTTGCTCTTTAAAAGCTTCCCAGTCCTCAGTTTTCCCACTTATCTTAGCTAGGTTATACTTTTTCTCTTTTAACTTTATATGTTTCTTTACTTCCCTCGTCAGCCACGGCCGCCCATGCCTCCTCCTGGGATCTTTCTTCCTTTTAGGAATGAACTGATCCTGCAACTTCTGCATTATACACAGAAATATCCGCCATTGTTCCTCCACGGTCATCCCTGCTAAAGTATTGCACCATTGAACTTTGGCCAGCTCCTCCCTCATAGCTCCACAGTTCCCTTTATTCAACAGAAGTACTGTCACTTCTGACTGTACCCTCTCCCTCTCAAATTGCAGATTGAAGCTTATTGTATTATGGTCACTACTTCCCAATGGCTCCTTCACTTCGAGGTCTCTGACCAATTCTGGTTCGTTACACAATACCAGATCCAGAATTGCCTTCTCCCTTATTGGCTCCAGCACCAGCTACTCTAAGAATCCATCTCTGAGGCATTCCACAAAGTCTCTTTCTTGAGGTCTAATACCATCCTGATTCTCCCAGTCTGTCTGCATGTTAAAATCCCCCATAACAACTGTAGTGACATCTTTGTGACAGGCCAATTTCAGCTCCTGATTTAACTTACATCCGACATCCAGACTACTGTTTGGGGGCCTGTAGATGACTCCCAAGAGGGTCTTTTTACCCTTAATATTTCAAAGCTCTATCCACACTGACTCTACATCCCCTGACTCTAGGTCCCCCCGCGCAAGGGACTGAATATCCTCCCTTACCAACAAGGCTACCCCACCCCCTCTGCCCGCCAGTCTGTCCTTACGATAACACGTGTATCCTTGAATACTCATTTCCCTGGCCCTGTCCACTTGAAGCCACGTCTCAGTTATCCCCACAATATCGTATCTGCCAATTTCCAAAAGAGCCTCAAGCTCATCCATCTTATGTCTAATGCTTCGTGCATTCATGTATAGTATTTTTAATTTGTTACTGCTCTCACCCTTCCCATCAACCCCTATTTCACTCAGCCTTACAGTATGATGCCTTTCCGAGTTTTCTGCCTCATTGATACAGTTGTCTTTCTTGACTTCTCTTGTTCTAACTTTCCCTTCAATTTCCTTTTTAAACATCCAGCTTGTCCCCTCCCCCCCGCTACTTAATTTAAATGTAGCGGTGTTGCAGTAGAAAACCTACCTGCCAGAATGCTGGTCCCTAACCTATTAAGGTGCAAGCCGTCTCTCTTGTAGAATTTATGCTAACCACAAAATATGCCCCAGTGATCCAAGAACTTAAATCCTTGCTTCCTGCACCAGTTCCCCAACCACACGTTCAAGTCCATTATCTCCCTGCTCCTGGCCACACCAGCCCGAGGAACTGGAAGCAAACCGGAGATAACCACCCTGGACGTCCTGCTTTTCAGCCTTCTTCCTGGTTCTCAGAAGTCTCGCTGTAGTATGTTCCTCTTCTTCCTGACATCATTTGTGCCGACATGTACCACCACCTCGTCCTTGAGGATTTCCTGCACTCTGTCCGCGATGTCTTTCACTCTAGCACCAGGAAGGCAACACACTATCCTTAAATCCCGTCTGCTGCCACAAAAACCCCAGTCAGTTCCTCTCACGATGGAGTCCCCTATTACCACGGCTCTGTGCGATGTCCGACTCTTCCGCTCTGCCTCTGCGGCAACTTTTGATTGACAGACCTGGCCGCCTTCCGAACTGGCAGTGTCATCAGTCTCTACTGTTTCCAAAAGCTTCAACTTGTTCCTGACAGGTACTTCCCCCGGGGTCTCTTGCATCTGTCTCCTCTCTGCCTTCCTCATCATCTGCTCTCTTCTGCTCTCTTCTGGCATGATTGGTTTAATAACCTCGCTGAAGGTCTTGTCCAGAAAGATCTCGTTCTCTCGGATGAGCCTAAGGTCCTCGAGTTCTTTCGTCAGCGCTGCAATATGCTCGGTCAATAGCTGAATGTGCACACACTTTCCACACATATACGAGCCAGACACACCAGAGTCGTTGACCTCCCACATCAAGCACGTAGAGCACTGAACCAGCTGGGCAGGCATGTCTTCACCCTCTTCAACTGTGGCGTAACCACTTCACTCAACCTCCTTGTCAAAGACTCCTGAGCTGAAGCCTCACTCTTCGATCCAAACTTCCTTAGACCCTCTTTTTGTGGCATGTCTGTGGACTCGTAATTTAGGTTAGAGGATGAGGGAGGGAGGGAGACCCTACTTTGTAGGACCTGGGGTTTAGAACACACCCACTCTAATAGCAATCACTTACCTTCCCGACCGGCTTTGCGCTCCGTCTGAACGTCCGCCCATCTCTCGCCGCTCTCTGCTGCGAAAAGATTGGAGGGACCAGGAGGAGGAGGAGGAGATTGGAGGGGGCAGGAGGATGAGTAGATTGGAGGCAGGAGGAGGAGATTGGAGGGGGCAGGAGTAGGAGATTGGAGAGGGCAGGCGGTGGAAGGGATTGCAGGCAGGAGGAAGATATTGGAGGGGGCAGGAGGAGGAGGGGATTGGAGGCAAGAGGAGGAGGAGATTGGTGGGGGCAGGAGGAGGAGATTGGAGGGGCAAGAGGAGGAGGAGGTTAGAGGGTGCAGGAGGAGGAGGAGATTGGAGGCAGGAGGAGGAGATTGGAGGGGGCAGGAGTAGGTGGGGATTGGAGGGAGCAGGAGGATGAGATTGGAGGGGGCAGGAGGAGGAGGAGATTGGAGGGGAAGGAGGAGGAGGAGATTGGAGGGGGCAGGAGGAGGAGATTGGAGGGGGGAGGTGGAGGAAGGGATTGGAGGCAGGAGGATGAGGAGATTGGAGGGGGCAGGAGGAGGAGTTTGGGGGGGCAGGAGGTGGAGGGGATTGGAGGCAGGAGGAGGAGGAGATGGGAGGGGGCAGGAGGAGGAGGAGATTGGAATGGGCAGGAGGAGGAGATTGGAGGGAGCAGGAGGAATAGATTGGAGGGGGCAGGAGGAGGAGTTTGGCGGGAGCAGGAGGAGGAGGGGATTGTAGGCAGGAGGACGAGGAGATTGGAGGGGGAAGGAGGAGGAGATTGGAGGGGGCAGGAGGAGGAGTTTAGAGGGGGCAGGAGTAGGTGGGGATTAGAGGGGGAAGGAGGAGGAGGAGATTGGAGGGAGCAGGAGGAGGAAGGGATTGGAGGCAGGAGGACGAGGAGATTGGAGGGGGCAGGAGGAGGAGATTGGAGGGGGCAGGCGGAGGAAGGGATTGGAGGCAGGAGGACGAGGAGATTGGAGGGGGCAGGAGGAGGAGTTTGGGTGCGCAGGAGTAGGTGGGGATTGGAGGGGGCAGGAGGAGGAGATTTGAGGGGGCAGGAGGAGGAGGGGATTGGAGGCAGGAAGAGGAGGAGATGGGAGGGGGCTGGAGGAGGAGCGGATTGGAGGCAGGAGGAGGAGGAGATGGGAGGGGGCCGGAGGAGGAGATTGGAGTGGGCAGGAGGAAGAGATTGGAGGGGGCAGGTGGAGGAAGGGATTGGAGGCAGGAGGAGGAGGAGATGGGAGGGGGCAGGAGGAGGGAGAGATTGGAGGGACAGAAGGAGGAGGGGATTGGAGACAGGAGGAGGAGTTTGGAGGGGGGAGGGAGAGGTGGGGATTGGAGGGGGAAAGAGGAGGAGATTGGAGGGGGAAGGAGGAGGAGGAGATTGGAGGGGGCAGGAGGAGGAGATTGGAGGGGCAGGCGGAGGAAGGGATTGGAGGCAGGAGGAAGAGATTGGAGGGGGCAGGAGGAGTAGATTGAAGGGGGCAGGAGGAGGAGATTGGGGGGGCAGGAGGAGGAGTTTGGAGTGGGCAGTAGGAGGAGACTGGAGGGGGCAGGAGGAGGAGGGGATTGGAGGTAAGAGGAGGAGGAGATTGGAGGGGGCGGGAGGAGGAGGAGATTTGAGGGGACAGGAGGAGGAGGGGATGGGAGGGGGCAGGAGGAGGAGTTTGGAGTGTGCAGGGGTAGGTGGGGATTGGAGGGGGCAGGAGAAGGAGATTGGAGGGGCAGGAGGAGGAGATTGGTGGGGGCAGAAGGATGAGGCGATTGGAGGGGGAAGGAGGAGGAGTAGATTGGAGGGGGCAGGAGGAGGAGGAGATTGGAGGGGCAGGAGGAGGAGATTGGAGGGGCAGGAGGAGGAGATTGGGGGGGCAGGAGGAGGAGGGGATTGGAGGCAGGAGGAGTAGATTGGAGGGGGAAGGAGGAGGAGATTGGAGGGGGCAGGAAGAGGAGGAGTTTGTAGGGGGCAGGAGGATGATGGGATTGGAGGCAGGAGGAGTAGATTGCAAGGGGAAGGAGGAGGAGATTGGAGGGGGAAGGAGGAGGAAGAGATTGGAAGGGGCTGGAGGAGGAGATTGGGGTGGGCAGGAGGAGGAGGGGATTGGAGGCAGGTGGAGGAGGAGATGGGAGGGGGCCGGAGGAGGAGGGGATTGGAGGCAGGAGGAGGAGGAGATGTGAGGGGGCCGGAGGAGGAGGGGATTGGAGGCAGGAGGAGGAGGAGATTGGAGGGGGCAGTAGGAGGAGACTGGAGCGGGCAGGAGGAGGAGGGGTATGGAGGCAAGAGGAGGAGGAGATTGGAGGGGGCTGGAGGAGGAGATTGGAGGGGGCAGGAGGAGGAGGAGTTTGGAGAGGGCAGGAGGAGGAGGGGATTGGAGGGGGAAGGAGGAGGAGATTGAAGGGGAAAGGTGGAGGAGGAGATTTGAGGGGACAGGAGGAGGAGGGGATTGGAGGCAGGAGGAGGAGGGCATGGGAGGGGGCAGGAGGAGGAGTTTGGAGTGTGCAGGAGAGGTGGGGATTGGAGGGGGCAGGAGGAGGAGATTGGAGTGGTCAGGAGGAGGAGGGGATTGGAGGGGGCAGGAGGAGGCGATTGGAGGGGGCAGGAGAATGAGTAGATTGGAGGCAGGAGGAGAAGGAGATTCGTGGCAGCAGGAGGAGGAGATTGGAGAGGCACGTGCAGGAGATTGGAGGGGGCAGGAGGAGGAGGGGATTGATGGGGGCAGGAGGAGGAGGGGATTGGAGGGGCATGTGCAGGAGTTTGGAGGGGGCAGGTGGAGGAGGGGACTGGAGGGGCACGTGCAGGAGATTGGAGGGGGCAGGAGGAGGAGGGGACTGGAGGGGGCAGGAGGAGGAGATTGGAGGGGACAGTAGATACAGATTGAAGAGGGCAGGATGAGGAGGGGATTGGAGGCAGGAGAGGAGGCGATTGGAGGGGGTAGGAGGATGTGGGGAATGGAGGCGGGAGGAGGAGGAGATTGGAGGGGGGCAGGAGGAGGAGATTGGAGGGAAAAGGAGGAGGAGATTGGAGGGGGCTGGAGGACGAGATTGGAGGGGGCAGGAGGAGGAGATTGGAGGGGGAAGGAGGAGGAGATTGGAGGGGGCAGGAGGAGGAGGCAATTGGAGGGGGAAGGAGGAGGAGGAGTTTGGAGGGAGCAGGAGGATGAGATTGGAGGGAGCAGGAGGATGAGATTGGAGGGGGCAGGAAGAGGAGATTGGAGGGGGCAGGAGGATGAGGCGATTGGAGGGGGCAGGAGGAGGAGATTGGAGGGGGCCAGCGGGGGAAGGGATTGGAGGCAGGAGGACGAGGAGATTGGAGGGGGCAGGAGGAGGAGTTTGGGGGCGCAGGAGTAGGTGGGGTTTGGAGGGGGCAGGAGGAGGAGATTGGAGGGGGCAGGAGGAGGAGGGGATTGGAGGCAGGAGGAGGAGGAGATGAGAGGGGGCCAGAGGAGGAAGAGATTGGAGTGGGCAGGAGGAGGAGATTGGAGGGGGCAGGAAGAGGTGGGGATTGGAGGGGGAAGGAGGAGGAGATTGGAGGGGGAAGGAGGAGGAGGAGGAGATTTGAGGGGGCATGAGGAGGAGGGGATTGGAGGGGCACGAGTAGGAGATTGGAGGGGGCAGGAGGAGGAGTGGATTGGATGCGGCAGGAGGAGATTGGAGGGGGAAGGGGGAGATGATTGGAGGGGGCCGGAGGACGAGATTACAGGGTCCAGGAGGAGGAGGAGATTGGAGGGGGAAGGAGGAGGAGATTGGAGGGGCAGGCAGAGGAAAGGATTGGAGGCAGGAGGAAGAGATTGGAGGGGGCAGGAGGAGTCGATTGGAGGGGGCAGGAGGAGGAGTTTGTAGGGGGTGGGAGGATGAGGCGATTGGAGGGGGAAGGAGGAGGAGGAGATTGGAGGGGGCAGGAGGAGGAGATTGGAGGGGCAGGTAGAGGAAAGGATTGGAGGCAGGAGGAAGAGATTGGAGTGGGCAGGAGGAGGAGACTGGAGGGGTCAGGACGAGCAGGGGATTGGAGGCAAGAGGAGGAGGAGATTGGAGGGGGCTGGAGGAGGAGATTGGAGGGGGCAGGAGGAGGAGGAGATGGGAGGGCGCAGGAGGAGGAGGGGATTGGAGGGGGCAGGAGGAGGAGGGGATTGGAGGCAGGAGGAGGAGGAGATTGGAGAGGGCAGGAGGAGGAGGAGATTGGAGGCAGGAGAGGAGGCGATTGGAGGGGGTAGGAGGAGGGGATTGGAGGGTGTAGAAGGATGTGGGGATTGGAGGCAGGAGGAGGAGGAGATTGGAGGGGGCAGGAGGAAGAGATTGGAGGGGGCAGGAGGAGGAGGAGTTTGGAGGGAGCAGGAGGTGGAGGAGTTTGGAGGGGGCAGGAGGTGGAGGGAATTGGAGGGGGCAGGAGGATGAGATTGGAGGGGGCAGGAGTAGGTGGGGATTGGAGGTGGAACTTCAGGATTCCTGTACCTCAGTACTTCAGTACGTCTGTACTCCTGAACTTCAGGACCCGTGACAATAAAGTCTAAATTTAAATCATCAAACAAACAGACCCCAAGAATGGAAAAATGGAGTACAAAGTGAGGAGGTTTTACCAAACTGTTTCAGCTCTCGTTCACTGAATCAGGGAATGGATATAGCACAGAAGGAGGCAGCTCTTCCCATTTTCTCTACCCCATGCTATGAAAGAGAGCTCAGTTTGTCCCATTTCCACCCCCCCCCCAACACTTCCTCAAAATCCTGCCAATTTTATTCAATACCGTTTCGAATGCAATTATTAAATACGTCTCAACCACACTATCAGCCTGGAGTTTGTGTCCAATGCTGAGAATTACAACATAAAGAAAGAGTTAATGTCCTGCAGATGGTATGGAAAGGATTTGATCTCCTGAGCTGATGCTCAGTTGATGGTCACTCTCAAATCTGAGTTGAAAAATGTGGTACTGGAAAAACACAGCAGGCCAGGCAGCATCCGAGGAGCAGGAGAATAGACGTTTCAGGCATAAGCCCTTGCCCGAAACGTCGATTCTCCTGCTCCTCAGATGCTGCCTGGCCTGCTGTGCTTTCCCAGCACCACATTTTTCAACTCTGGTCTCCAGCATCTGCTGTCCTCACTTTCTCCTACTCTCAAATCTGAGTCAGAAGGCGATTGCCTCAGGTCCCACATTAGGCATCAGCACAAATACCTAAACAAGCAGGTACAAACAGCTCAACTGAGAGACACTAACAGTTTGATTGACAGACACTGACAATTAGACTGAGAGACACTAACAGTTTGATTGACACTCACTGACAATTAGACTGAGAGATACTAACAGTTAAACTGAGAGACATGAACACTTAGACTGAGAGATATCGAAAGCAAGACTAAGTGACTCTGACAATTAGACTGAAAGATACTAACAGTTAGACTGAGAGATGCTAATAGTGAGACTGAGAGATACTAATAGTTAGACTGAGAGACACTAACAGTTAGACTGAGAGATACTAAAAATTAGAATGAGAGATACTAACAGTTAGACTGAGACAGTAAGAGTTAGACTGCGAGACACTAACACTGAGACTGAGAGACATGAACAGCCAGACTGAGAGGCATTAACTGTTTGACTGAGAGACATGAACACATTGAGTGACACTAACAGCTAGTCTGAGAGAAGCTGACAGTCAGACTGAGAGACAGTAACAGCTCAACTGAGAGATATGAACAGTTGGACTGAGAGATACCTACAGCTAGACTGAGAGGCACTGACAGACTGAGGGATACTAACAGATAAATTGGGAGACACTAACAGCTACACTAAAATCACTGACAGAGTGAGAGTTACAAACAGTTAGACTGAGAGACACTAACAGGCTGACTGAAGGACACTAACAGTTAGTCTGAGAGACACTCACAGTTAGACTGAGAGACACTAACAGATAGGATGAGAGATATTAACAGTTAGACTGAAAGACACTAAGAGTTAGACTGACAGATACTAACAGTTAGACTGAGAGATGCTAAACATTAGATTGAGAGATACGAACAGTTAGAATCAGAGACATTAACAGTTAGACTGAGAGTCATTAACAGCTCAAATGACAGACACTAACAGTTAGACTGAGAGATACTTACAGCTAGACTGAGTGACACTAACAATTAGACTGACAGACATGAACAGGTTGACTGAGAGGCATGAACCATTAGACTGAGAGTCATTAATAGTTAGATTGTGAGGTACTAAAAGTTGGAATAAGAGATAGTAACTGCTTGACTGAGAGATACTAACAGCTAGAATCAGAGACGTTAACAGTTCAACTAACAGACACTAACACTTCGACTGAGAGATACCTACAGCTAGACTGAGAGACTGACAATTAGACTGAGAGAGATTAACAGTTAGACTGAAAGACATTAACAACTCAACTGACAGACACTAATAGTTAGACTGAGAGGCACTAACAGTTAGACTGACAGACATGAACAGTTGGATGGAGAGATGCTAAAAATTAGACTGAGAGATACTAACAGTTAGAATCAGAGACATTAACAGTTAGACTGAGAGACATTAACAGCTCAACGAACAGACACTAACACTTAGACTGAGAGATACCTACAGCTACACTGAGAGTCACTGACAATTAGACTGAGAGATACTAACAGTTAAATTGAGAGACACTACGGGTTAGACTGAGAGATACTAATGGTGACACTGAGAAGCATGAACAGTTAGACTGAGTGACACTAACAGTTAGACTGAGGGACAGTAACAGCTGGACGGAGAGACACTGACAGTTAGACTGAGAGATACTACCATTTCAACTGAGAGATACAGTGAGACTGAGACATGAACAGTTAGACTGAGAGATACCTACAGTTAGACTGAGAGACACTAACGGACTGAGAGATATCTACAACTTGACAAAGAGACACTGAGAATTTGACTGGGAGACACTAACAGACTGAGAGACACTAAGATGTAGACTGACAGATACTAACTGTTAGACTAAGAGACAGTAACAGTTAAACTGAGAGATACTATAGGTTAGACTGAGATACATGAACAGACTGAGAGATATGAACAATTAGACTGAGACTCATGAACATTTAGACAAAGAGACACTAAGAGTTAAACTGAGAAACATTAACAGTTAGACTGAGAGATACCAACAGTCAGACTGAGAGACACTAACAGACTGACAGACACTAACAGACTGAGGCTTACAAACACATAGACTGAGAGATACGAACAGAATGACTGAGTGACACTAACAGAATGAGAGACACGAACAGTTAGACTGAAAGATATGAACAATTAGACAGAGATACTAACAGTTAGCATGAGACACAATAGGAGTTAGACTAAGAGATACAAACAGCTACGCTGAGAGGCACTAACAGTTAGACTGAAGGACTTTAACAACTCTATTGAGAGACACTAAAATTTAGACTGAGATACATTAACACACTTAGTGACCCAAACAGTTTGACTGAGAGACACTAACACACTGTGATACACTAACAATTTGACCGAGAGATACTAACAGTTAGACTGAAAGATACCAAGAGTTAGACCGAGAGATATTAACAGTTAGACTGAGAGGCACTAACAGACTGAGAGACACTAACAGTTACACTGAGAGATACTAAAGGTTAGATTGAGATACATGAACAGATTGACAGATACTAACAGTTTAGATTAGATTAGATTACTTACAGTGTGGAAACAGGCCCTTCGGCCCAACAAGTCCACACCAATCCGCCGAAGCGCAACCCACCCATACCCCTACATTTACCCCTAACCTACCACTACGGGCAATTTAGCATGGCCAATTCACCTGACCTGCACATCTTTGGACTGTGGGAGGAAACCGGAGCACCCGGAGGAAACCCACGCAGACACGGGGAGAACGTGCAAACTCCACACAGACAGTCGCCTGAGGCAGGAATTGAACCCGGGTCTCTCGCGCTGTGAGGCAGCAGTGCTAACCACTGTGCCACCCTGCCGCCCACTGGGAGACACTAACACTTAGACTGGGAGATACTAATAGTTAGACTGTGAGACACTAACAGTTAGACTGAGAGACACAAACAGTTAGACAGACCATCACTAACAATTAGACTGAGAGACACTAACAGACTGAGGGACACTAAGAATTAGACTGCGAGATACTAAGAGTTAGACTGAAAGATACCAAGAGTTAGAGTGAGTGACACTAACAGTTAGACTGAGAGATTCTAACACACATAACGACCCGAACAATTTGAGTGAGGGACACTAACAGACTGAGAGACGCTAACAGTTAGACTGAGAGATACTAACAGTTAGACTGAGAAACACTAACAGCTAGAATAAGTGACACGAACAGTTAAAGTGAGAAGTACTAACAATTAGACAGAGAGACACTAACAATTAGATTGAGAGGTACCAACAGTTAGACTGAGAGATATTACCAGTTAGGCTGAGAGATACTAACAGTTAGACTGAGAGACATGAACAGTGAGACTGAAAGATGTTAACAGCTCAACCAATAGGCACTAACAGTTAGATTCAGAGATACCTACAGTTAGACTAAGAGCTTAACTGATGACACTAACAGTTAGCCTGAGAGACATGAACAGTTAGACTGAGGAAAATGAACAGCTCAACTGAGAGATACTAACGGTTATACTGAGAGATAACTACAGCTTGACTCAGAGACTCAGAAATAGACTGTGCAATGCTAACATTCAGAGTGAGAGACACTAATATTAAGAGTGAAAGATACTAACAGTGAGACTGAGAGACACTAACATCTAGACTGAGAGACACTAAGTGTTAGACTGAGAGATACTAACAGTTAGACTGAGAGACACTAAGTGTTAGACTGAGAGATACTAAAAGCTAGAATAAGTGACACGAACAGTTAGACTAAGAGATACTAACAGTTAGACATAGATAAATGAATAGACTGAGAGACACTAGCAGTTAGACCAAAGGATACTAACAGTTAGAATGAGAGACACGAACAGACTCAGACACACTAACAGTTAGGCTGAGAGACACTAACATTTCGACAGAGAAATACTAACAGTGAGACTGAGAGATATGGACAGTGAGACTGAGAGTCATTAACAGCTCAACTAACCAACACTAACAGTTAGATTCAGAGATACCTACAGTTAGTCTGAGAGACAGGAACAGCTTGACTGATGACACTAACAGTTAGTCTGAGAGACACTAATAGTTAGACTCAGAGATATGAACAGCTCAACTGAGAGACACTAACTGTTCTACTGAGAGATATCTACAGCTTGACTAAGAGACACTGAGAAATACACTGAGCGATACTAACAGTTAGATTGAGAGACATTAACATTTAGACTGAGAGACAATAACACACTTAGCGACCCGAACAATTTGACTGAGAGACACTAACAGACTGAGAGACACTAACAGACTGAGAGACACTAACAGACTGAGAGACACTAACAGACTGAGAGACAGTAAGAGATTGACTGAGAGATACTAACAATTCAATTGCGAGACACTAACAGGTAGCGTGAGAAACATTAACAGCTAGACTGAGAGACACCAACAGTTATAACAAGTGACACGAACAGTTAGACGAAGAGATACTAACAATTAGACTGAGGCACACGAACCGACTGAGAGATAAAACAGCTACACTCAGAGATACTAACATATAGACTGAGGGACTTTAACAGCCCTTCTGAGAGACACTAACTTTGGACTGAGAGACACTAACATACTTAGTGACCTGAACATTTTGAGTGAGAGACACTAACATTGAGACCGAAAGACAGTAACAGACTTACGACCCGAACAGTTTGAGTAAGAGATGCTCACAGGCTGAGAGACATTGACAATTAGACTGAGAGATACTAACAGTTAGACTGAGAGACTCAAACAGTTAAACAGACAGACACTAACAATTAGACTGAGAGACATTAACAGGTAGACTGAGACACAAAAAGCTACCCTGTGAGACACTAACGTTTAGATTAGATTCCCTACAGTGTGGAAACAGGCCCTTTGGCCCAACAAATAGCTACTTTGAAGAGTAACCCACCCAGATCCAATTCCCATCTAACTAATGCACTTATCACTCTGGGCAATTTAGCATGGCCAATTCACCTGACCTGCACATCTTCGGACTGTGGGAGGAAACCAGAGCACCCAGAGGAAACCCACGCAGACACGGGGAGAATGTGCAAACTCCACACAGACAGTCGCCCGAGGCTGGGATTGAACTTGGATTCCTGGCGCTGTTAGGCAGCAGTGCTAACCACTGAGCCAACATGCCATCCTGCAGACTGAGGACCTTTAACAGATCTACTGAGAGACACTAACATTTTGACAGAGAGACACTAACATTTTGACAGAGAGACACTAACATTTTGACTGAGAGACACTAACAGACTTAGCGACCAGAACACTTTGAGTGAAAGACACTAACAGACTGAGAGACATTAACAATTAGACTAAGAAATACAGACATCTAGACTATGGGACACTGGCAATTAGACTAAGAGATACTAACAGACTGAGAGACAGTCAGACTGAGAAATGCCAACAGTTAGACTGAGAGATGCTAACAGACTGAGAGACAGTCAGACTGAGAAATGCCAACAGTTAGACTGAGAGATACTAACAGACAGAGACACAGTCAGACTGAGAAATGCCAACAGTTAGACTGAGAGATACTAACAGACTGAGAGACAGTCAGACTGAGAAATGCCAACAGTTAGACTGAGAGATACTAACAGCGAGCTGAAAGATACTAACACCTAGACTGAGAGGCACAAACAGTTAGACTGAGAGATATGAACAATTAGGCAGACAGACACTAACAGTTAGACTGACAGATACAAACAGCTCCGCTGAGAGACAATAACGTTAGACTGAAGGACTTTAACAGTTCGACTGAGAGATGCTAACATTTAGACTGAGAGACACTAAGAGTTAGAATGAGAGACATTAACAGTTAGATTGAGATATACCAACACTTAGACTGAGAGACACTAAATGTTAGACTGAGAGATACTAACAATTAGACTGACAGACACTAACAGACTGAGAGATACTAACAGTTAGACTCATTAAACACAACCAGTTAGACTGAGAGACTCTGAACAGACTTAGTGACCTGAACAGTTAGATTGAGCGATATTAACAGTTAGACTGAGAGACACTAACATTTAGACTAGATTCCCTACAGTGTGGAAACAGGCCCTTCGGCCCAACAAGTCCACACCAACCCTCTGAAGAGTAACCCACCCAGACGCATTTCCCTCTGAATGATGCACCTAACACTATGGGCAATTTAACATGGCCAATTCACCTAACTGGCACAATTTTGGATGGTAGCTAGGAAACCCGCGCAGACATGGGGAGAATGTGCAAACTCCGCCCAGACAGTTACCAAGGCTGGAATCGAACCTGGGTCCCTGGCGCTGTGAGGCAACAGTGCTAACCACTGAGCCACCATGCCGCACCATGGACTGAGGCACTTTAACAGCTCTACTGAGAGACACTAACATTTTGACTGAGAGAGACTAACAGACTTAGCGATCCGAACATTTTGAGTGAAAGGCACTAACAGACTGAGACACACTAAGAATTAGACTGAGAGACACTAAGAATTAGACTGAGAGACACTAAGAATTAGACTGAGAGATATTAATAGTTAGACTGAGAGGTATGAATGGTTAGACTGAGAGACACTAACAGAATGACAGATACCAACAATTAGACTGAGAGACACTAACAAACTTAGCGATCGAACAGTTTGACTGAGGGACACTAACAAACTGAGAGATATTAACAGTTAGACTGCGAGATACTAAAGGTTAGACTGAGAGACACAAACAATTAGACTGAAAGATACTAACAGTTAGACTGAGGGACTTTAGTTGCTCTGCTGAGAGAACGAACAATTAGAGACCTGAACAGCTTGAGTGAGGGACACTAACAGGCTGAGAGATACGAACAGTTAGACTAAGAGACACTAAATGTTAGACTGAGAGATACAAAAAGTTAGACTCAGAGACACAAACAGACTTAGTGACCCGAACAGTTTGACTGAGAGACACTAACAGACCGAGAGACACTAAGAGTTAGACTGAGAGATACTAACATTTAAATTGAGAGACACTAACAGTTAGACTGATGGACATTAACATTTAGAGTGAGAGACACTAACAGTTAGACTGAGAGACACTAACAGTTAGACTGAGAGACATTAACAGTTAGACTGAGAGACATTAACAGTTAGACTGAGAGTCACTAACAGTTAGACTGAGAGACACTAACAGTTAGACTGAGAGACATTAACAGTTAGACTGAGAGACATTAACAGTTAGACTGAGAGACACTAACAGTTAGACTGAGAGACATTAACAGTTAGACTGAGAGACACTAACAGTTAGACTGAGAGACATTAACAGTTAGACTGAGAGACAGTAACAGTTAGACTGAGAGACATTAATAGTTAGACTGAGAGACATTAACAGTTAGACTGAGAGACACTAACAGTTAGACTGAGAGACATTAACAGTTAGACTGAGAGACATTAACAGTTAGACTGAGAGTCACTAACAGTTAGACTGAGAGACATTAACAGTTAGACTGAGAGACACTAACAGTTAGACTGAGAGACATTAACAGTTAGACTGAGAGTCACTAACAGTTAGAATGAGAGACATTAACAGTTAGACTGAGAGACACTAACAGTTAGACTGAGAGACATTAACAGTTAGACTGAGAGACATTAACAGTTAGACTGAGAGTCACTAACAGTTAGACTGAGAGACAGTAACAGTTAGACTGAGAGACATTAATAGTTAGACTGAGAGACACTAACAGTTAGACTGAGAGACACTAACAGTTAGACTGAGAGACATTAATAGTTAGACTGAGAGACACTAACAGTTAGACTGAGAGTCACTAACAGTTAGACTGAGAGACATTAATAGTTAGACTGAGAGACATTAACAGTTAGACTGAGAGTCACTAACAGTTAGACTGAGAGACATTAATAGTTAGACTGAGAGACACTAACAGTTAGACTGAGAGACATTAACAGTTAGACTGAGAGACATTAACAGTTAGACTGAGAGACACTAACAGTTAGACTGAGAGACACTAAAAGTTAGACTGAGAGACATTAACAGTTAGACTGTGAGACACTAACAGTTAGACTGAGAGACATTAACAGTTAGACTGAGAGTCACTAACAGTTAGACTGAGAGACAGTAACAGTTAGACTGAGAGACATTAACAGTTAGACTGAGAGTCACTAACAGTTAAACTGAGAGACATTAACAGTTAGACTGAGAGACACTAACAGTTAGACTGAGAGACATTAACAGTTAGACTGTGAGACACTAACAGTTAGACTGAGAGACACTAATAGTTAGACTGAGAGGCATTAACAGTTAGACTGTGAGACACTAACAGTTAGACTGAGAGACATTAACAGTTAGACTGAGAGTCACTAACAGTTAGACTGAGAGACATTAACAGTTAGACTGTGAGACACTAACAGTTAGACTGAGAGACATTAACAGTTAGACTGAGAGACACTAACAGTTAGACTGAGAGACAGTAACAGTTAGACTGAGAGACAGTAACAGTTAGACTGAGAGACATTAACAGTTAGACTGTGAGACACTAACAGTTAGACTGAGAGACATTAACAGTTAGACTGAGAGTCACTAACAGTTAGACTGAGAGACATTAACAGTTAGACTGTGAGACACTAACAGTTAGACTGAGAGACATTAACAGTTAGACTGAGAGTCACTAACAGTTAGACTGAGAGACAGTAACAGTTAGACTGAGAGACACTAACAGTTAGACTGAGAGACACTAACAGTTAGACTGAGAGACATTAACAGTTAGACTGAGAGTCACTAACAGTTAGACTGAGAGACATTAACAGTTAGACTGAGAGACATTAACAGTTAGACTGAGAGACAGTAACAGTTAGACTGAGAGACATTAATAATTAGACTGAGAGACACTAACAGTTAGACTGAGAGACATTAACAGTTAGACTGAGAGTCACTAACAGTTAGACTGAGAGACATTAACAGTTAGACTGAGAGTCACTAACAGTTAGACTGAGAGACATTAACAGTTAGACTGAGAGACACTAACAGTTAGACTGAGAGACACTAACAGTTAGACTGAGAGACACTAACAGTTAGACTGAGAGACATTAACAGTTAGACTGTGAGACACTAACAGTTAGACTGAGAGACATTAACAGTTAGACTGAGAGTCACTAACAGTTAGACTGAGAGACAGTAACAGTTAGACTGAGAGTCACTAACAGTTAGACTGAGAGACATTAACAGTTAGACAGAGAGACACTAACAGTTAGACTGAGAGACATTAACAGTTAGACTGAGAGTCACTAACAGTTAGACTGAGAGACATTAACAGTTAGACTGAGAGACACTAACAGTTAGACTGAGAGACAGTAACAGTTAGACTGAGAGACATTAATAGTTAGACTGAGAGACATTAACAGTTAGACTGTGAGACACTAACAGTTAGACTGAGAGACATTAACAGTTAGACTGAGAGTCATTAACAGTTAGACTGAGAGACACTAACAGTTAGACTGAGAGACACTAACAGTTAGACTGAGAGACAGTAACAGTTAGACTGAGAGTCACTAACAGTTAGACTGAGAGTCACTAACACTTAGACTGAGAGACAGTAACAGTTAGACTGAGAGACAGTAACAGTTAGACTGAGAGTCACTAACAGTTAGACTGAGAGACATTAACAGTTAGACTGAGAGACACTAACAGTTAGACTGAGAGACATTAACAGTTAGACTGAGAGACATTAACAGTTAGACTGAGAGACACGCCGGTGCCTGTTCTGAAGGAGTGTAGCACATTCTTTTGAAACAAACTTTGAACTGCTCCGTTAGGTGGATTTGGAAGAATCCATATTCAAAGGGTAGCTTTCCCTCATGTCCTGCCAATATTCATCCCTCAATCAATATCTTGAAAATGACTGATTCTTATCATTTGCTATTTGTGAGAGCTTGCAGATGTGTAAATTGACATCTGTCCTTCCGACATTACAATGTGACTATAATCGAAAACAATATTAACAGCTGTGGAGCACTTTGAGTTCTCCAGCAGTCAACAAGGGTGCTATATAAATTGCAATACTTTCTTGTCTTTCTTATAAGAATGGTAACTGGGTTGAAAGACTTCAGTTCTGTGTAGAGACTGGGACATACTAACAGAGTCTATAGTTAAGGGCCTCCGATAATGGCCTCCTGTAGGTTCCTCCTGGTGTAGCATGGTGACCTCCCCGTTTCCCACAGTGACCACTCGTGAGGCATGGTGACCGCCCGGCCTCCTGTAGAGCCCTGCCGGTGTGGTGTGGTGACCTCCCCATTTCCCACAGTGACCTCCTGGTGTGGCGTGGTGATCTCCTCCTGTAGGGCCCTCGCGGTGTGGTGTGGTGATCTCCTCCTGTAGGGCCCTCGCGGTGTGGCATTGTGATCTCCTCCTGTAGGGCCCTCGCGGTGTGGTGTGGTGATCTCCTCCTGTAGGGCCCTCGCGGTGTGGTGAGGTGTTCTCCCAGCCTTCTGTCCAGCCCTCGCAGTGTGGCATGGTGACATTTTGGCCTTCTGTTGGGCCCTCGCAGTGTGGCGTGGTGACCTTTTGGCCTTCTGTCCGGTCCTCGCAGTGTGGCGTGGTGACCTTTTGGCCTTCTGTCCGGTCCTCGCAGTGTGGCGTGGTGACCTTTTGGCCTTCTGTCCGGTCCTCGCAGTGTGGCGTGGTGACCTTTCGGCCTTCTGTCCGGTCCTCGCAGTGTGGCGTGGTGACCTTTCGGTCTCCTGTCGGGCCCTCGTGGTGTGGTGTGGCGATCTCCCAGCCTCCTTTCAGTTGCTCGCAGTGTGGTGTGATGACCTCCTTCTGTAGGGCCCTGCCGGTGTGCCATGATGACCTACCAGCCTCGTGTAGTGGCCTCTGGGTGAGGCGTGGTGACCTCACGGGCTGGTACAGTGACCACTCACAGTGGCCTCATGGCCTGGTGTGTTGTCAGTGCAGTGGGGAGCCAGGGCCCAGTGCAGACTGGAAGCTAAGTGCCAGTGTGGTCTGCTGTACTGGACTCGTTTCTGCAATGCTGGCCATTTTATTTCTGTACCGTCTAAAATCCTGTAACAAGAGAAGCTGTGCCTAATACCTCTGTATTGAAGTTAGTGTTGTAATTGGCAATGTATAAGCTTGCCACTGTGTTCATTGAGTAGATGTGACAATAAAGGTGATTCTATTCTATTTTATAAAAAGATGCAACAATAAAGGTGATTCTATTCTATTTTATAAAAAGACACCACAGAAGCTGGTATCCAATCTCCAATGTCCCCCTTTATTAACACACAAACAATCCTTAACTACAGTGCTGCCACATTTCAGAGTCAGGTACCAGGGTGTCACTATCTCAGACATTCACTTTTTTTTATGTGTCAGCCACGGCTCCCTAATGAGACCCAATCAGGTAACACATATTTTATGACATCCAGCTGGCTGTGACAATTACCACAAAGACAATATTTCAGAATACTCTAAGTATATTCCTGTTGTAAAGAAAAATTCCAAAAGAAAACCTGTGGTTCAGGGAAAGCTTCCACCTTCGGGAAAAAGCATAGGATTCACAAAGTCAAGAGGCAGGTCAGGTGACTGGTCAGAATGTAAAGAATAGCAGAGGCTGGCAATAATCAGGGAGGCAGAAATTAGAACCTGAGAGGAAACTAGTCAGACAGTAAAAATAACAAACTGGTATTTGAAAAGGAAAGAGTAGGTGAAGTGAGTGGATGAGAATGGGAATTACAAGTAGATACTAAAGAAATGGTAGATGAAACAAACAGATATTATGAAAGCATTTCAGTCATAACTGTAAACCAGGAGGTGGAAGGGAGAGAGCAACTGCTTGAAAATCATAATCATAAAAGCGGTGATACTAAGCAAACTGGTGGAACCGTGAATAATACCTCCCCAGGTCCACGTGGACTTCATCCTAGGGTCCTAAAGGTGGTGGCCAATGAGAAAATACATGCGTCAGTGTTAATTTTCCAAACTTCCCAAGATTCAGGAAAATTTCCATAAACTAGAGAGACGCAAATTTAATCCCTCTGTTTAAAATGCAACCCCTCTGTTTAAAATGTAATCCCCCTATTTAAAATATTATCTCCTCTGTTTAAAATGGAATCCCTGTTTAAAATGTAATACCCCTTTTTAAAATATAATCCTCCTGTTTAAAATGTAATCCCCCCGTTTAAAATGTAATTCCTCTGTTTAAAATGTAATCCTTCTGTTTAAAATATAATCCCCCCTTTAAAATGTAACCCTCCTGTTTAAAATGTAATCCCTCTGTTTACAATGTAATCCTCTGTTTAAGATGTAATCCCTATATTTAAAATTTAATACTCCTGTTTAAAATGTAACCGTGTTTAAAATTTAATGCCCCTGTTTAAAATGTAACCCTTGTGTTTAAAATTTAATACCCCTGTTTACAATGTAATACCCCTAATTAAGATGTAACCCCCCTGTTTAAAATGTAACCCCTCTGTTCAAAATGGCATGAAGGCAGAAAGCAGGAAGCTATTGGCCAGTTAGAGAGGTGCAGCACAGGAACAGGCCCTTCAGCCGTCTACGCCTATGCTGATGGTCATGTACTAACTAAACTACCAAAGCAAACCTTCTGCCCATGTTTGGTCTATATCCCTTTATTCCCTCCCTATTCATATAACCAACCAGATGCCTCTTGAATGGCACTAACATACCTGCTTCAGCCACCTCTTCTGGCACTGTGTTCCAGGCTCTTACCACTCTCTGGGTGAAAAACATCCCTCGTACATCTCCCTTTACCTGTCCTCCTCTCCCCTGAACCTGTCACCACTTGTAATTGAAATTCAACCCTAGGAAAGAGTCTCTGACTACCCACCCTATCTATGCCTCTCATAATTGTGTAGACCTCAAACAGGTCTCCTCTCAGCCACCGTCTTTCCAGTGAAAACAATTCTATCTTAACCTTCCCCCATTGGCCAATGCCCTCGAGACCAGGCAACATCCTGGTGAATCTTCCCTGCACTTTCTCCAAACCTTCCACGTCCTTCTGGTAGTGTGGTGACCTAAAGTGCACCCAATACCCCAAATGCTGCCCAATCATGGTTTTGTATAGCTGCAACATGGTTTGCCAACTCTTGTACTCCAAGAGTAAGCATGCCATATGCCTTCTTAATGACCTTAGCCGCCTGTGGACCTGCCCACCCAGATCCCTCTGTGTGGTAATGTTCCTAAGGGTTCTGCCATTTACACTATAGTTCACACCTAAATTTGATTCCCCAAAATTATCACCTCACATTGAACTGGATTCAACTCCATTTTGCCATTTCTGTGCCCAAGTCACCAATCTACCTATATCCTCCTGTAAACTTTCACAATCATTTGCACTATCAGCAACTCTACCAATTTTCATGTCATCTGCAAGCGTACTAATCAGATCACCCACATTTTTCTCCAGATCATTTATATCTAGTACAAACAACAGAGGACCTAAGACTGATCCCTGTGGAACACCTCTAGTTACTGGTCTCCATTCTGAACGACACCCTTTTGCCACTACCCTCTGTCTTCTATGACCAAGTCAATTTTGTATCCATCTCACCAGCTCACCCCGAATTCCATGTGATTTTAGTGATTTTGTACCAATCTGTCATGTGGGACTTCATCAAATGCCTTACTCCAGTCCAGATAAACAACATCCACAGCCCTTCCCTCATCATTTATTTTTGTCACCTCTTCAAAAAAGTCAATAGTTTGATGTCTGTCAAAGGGGGAGATCAGTAAAGAAAACAAAGCAGTACATTTAGAAAGACTTTAGAACGTAATCAGGAAAAGTCAGTGTATTTTCATCAAAGGGAACTCATGTTTATCCAATTTAATACAGTTTTTTGAAGGTATAACATGCACTGCAGATAAAGGGGAGCCTGTCGTTGTATTGTACTTGGAGCTTGGGCAGAGGATTAGCTGGCTGGCAGGAAATAGAGAGTATACATAAATGGTTCTTTGTTTGATTGCCAGGATGTGATGATGGGCTCCTGCAGGGCCCTATGCTGTTGTCATCTGATTGGGACTGAAGGGATGCCTGAGATCGAAAGGATGTCGCATTCAGGTGATGAATGAATTCATTAAAAGTTAATAGGGAGTGATTGGTAAAGAAAAAGCCAGGGTCGAGAGATTGTGGTGTTGGAAAAGCACAGCACCTCATGCAGCATCCGAGAAGCAGGAGCCCTTTATTAGGAACGAGGCTGGGAGACCGGATGCCTTCTCGCAGAGCGTTTCAGAGAACATCTCATGGACATCCACACCAATCATCCCCACCATCCTGTGGCCGAACATTTCAACTCCCCTTCCCACTCTGCTGAGAACATGCAAGTCCTGGGCCTCCTCCACCACTGCTCCCTCACTACTCAACACTTGGAGGAAGAACGCCTCATCTTCCACCTCGGGACCCTTCAACCCCAGGGCATCAATGTGGACTTCGCCAGTTTCCTTATTTCCCCTCCCCCCACCTTACCCCAGTTCCAACCTTCCGGCTCAGCACCGCCCTCATGACCTGCCCCATCTGTCAATCTTCCTTCCCACCTATCCACTCCACCCTCCTCTCCGGCCTATCACCCCCATCTCCATCCACGTATTGCACTCTCAGCTACCTTTTCCCCAGCCCCAGCCCCCTCCCATTTATCTCTTCACCCTCGAGGTTTCCAGCCTCATTCCTGATGAAGGGCTTTTGCCCGAAATGTCGATTTTCCTGCTCCTCAGATGCTGCCTGACCTGCTGTGCTTTTCCAGCATCACACACTCTCGACTCTGATCTCCAGCATCTGCAGTCCTCAGTTTCTCCAAGAAAAATCCAGGTCCATGTTTTAATTTTATTCCTCCACAGGTCAAAGGGAGTTACTTTCAGAAAACAGAGGTGGCTAATCATACCTGGAAACTCTACATTTTGACTCAACTATCCTCTGCCATCAATGTTACTGCAAACGGTAACTCCACTCACACAGTGTCCAAGTCCACATTTTTAATGAGAGCCTTCTTTAAACTAGCCACATGCCTTATAACTGACTCACTACTGTTTATTTGCTCCCATATTTATCCAATCCACTCCCTGAGAGGGAGTGAGGTATGGCAATAATACTTTCATTACCCACATAGAGATGAGACGCAACAATTTTTTTATTCAGAATTAGAGCCTAATGATCTGAACACAGATGAAGATTTGGACAAATTGTTAACTTTATCAAAGGGATGATTGCTTGTTCGCTTACAAGACATGGTCAGATTTTGACCAATTTAAAAAGAAAGAGGATAGTGCTATGGAGGAGGACATGAAGGAATTCAGTTGCCTATTTTTAAAGCTGCAGAAAGTTCATTTAACAAATTGTCCAATCTGTGCTGGCATTTTATGTTGTTGAACTGTACCAAGCATTAAGTATGAACAGACTTCTAGTTTTGACATGAGTTAGATTTGTGGATGAACATACACTGTGAGAACAAATGTCAGATACACTCAGAAGAACCCTGAGGAAAGCTTTCTTTCCCAGCAGCAAAAGGGTTAAATGGTAATATGACAGGGGTAAATGGGATGAAGGGATAAATGGTGATAGGACAGAAAATGGAGGACAGAATCTGTACAAATTGGCAAGACCGTTTAGATATAGGGAACAGGTGACAATGTGAAAGGAGAACTGAAACTAATAGAAATTATGACAGAAACATGATGATAACTTTCAGAAGAGAAATTGGAATTTACAACAAGCGAATGAACCCCAGAAGTGTTCAGGGTATAGTCAATCAATGTTTCAGGTGCAAAGTATCACTCCACCACACGCTGTCCCAAACAGTATAGCAATGTGGCTGAAATGAAGGAAGAAGGCAGAGATACCTCAGTCATTGGTATGATTTTAGAGTCTAGTATAAAGGCTGAGATTGCAGAATTCTTGGAAGTGCATGGAAAAATAGTTAAAAATCACACAACACCAGTTTATAGTCCAACAGATTTAATTGGAAGCACTAGCTTTCGGAGCACTGCTCCATTATGGTCTTCCGATCATAAGAGAGGACACTGCACAGGTCATCAGAAGTTTCAGCCCGGTGATGAATATATTGATGATAGAGTCTTTCAAATGTGCAGTATTTGACAGCAGGTGTACGTTTACAGTGTGCGGAATAGACTGGCTAAAATGCTATCGAGACTCTGAGTAATAAGGAATTTGAGAGTTTCACCAGTTTCAAACTTGGGGATGATAACGCAACAAGGGATGGCTCAGCTAATGATGAATTCATCAGTTTGTGTATGAACATGAAGTGAATCATCCTGAATACAGCAGCAGAAAGCCCTTCTAGCAATGGGGCATGTGAAAGGAACCATGCAGTAATAGGTGAAAGGATTCATAGTATTTTGGCAGATCAGCCAACCTGTAAACGAGTGTCTGCCTTCACAAACGAACATGCACATGCACACCCACCCCCATACACCCACGCACACATGGACACACACACATTCACACAGACCTACACACACATACTCACACACACACCAACACACACACATGCACCCACCCCCACACATGCGCATGCGTGTGCACACACACACAAAACCACACACGCACATACACATACCCACACATCAACACACACACCCACACACCAACACACACCCACACACACACACCCACACACCAACATGCACCCCCCTCTGCGCACCCACCACACACACACACACACACTCCTTGGAAAGGGGCTACAATTGCTTTCGTGGGTGCAGTGAATTTGAAAATGTCATCACAAAAATAATTAAAGCAGAATTTAAACTTGAAAGTCAGGACAGGATGTGAAGTCAGGTAGAATGGATCAAAGGTAACTTTGCATCAGCTATTGGAAAATGTCAGCCCCATTGCTATTCGTCAAAGTAGGACATCAAAACACGACGCAATGGCTTCCAAAATTCCAACCGAATATTTTGTGAAGGCTGAGTGAATTGGCTGGGCACCCAAACAAAATACAGACAAAAGTTAACAGTGGAGGATTTTGTTTTGAAAGTTCCATTATTGGCAGGTGCCTGGAACATGAAATTTGTTGTTTTTCGTGATGCTTCCCAAAACAATCACTATGGTGGGTTTTCGAGTGCAGGAAGGTTTCTCAAAAGAAAAGGGAGGTAAGGGTTGCCCTTTAACTTGGAAAGCTAACAAAGATCAGAGGAGAATGAAAAGGGTTTGCTACAGAGATTTGCTGTAGCAGATAGTTTTTGGGCATTCAGATATAGGAATTTTACAGTTAAACTGCAAGACAATTTAGTTTACAAAACACAGATTAGTGTGGTTCCCTTTCTGCTCAAATTGACATGTGGAAATAAGATAAATACACGTCATGCTGTGGAAGAAAATACCTTTAGATTAGATTAGATTAGATTATATTACAGTGTGGAAACAGGCCCTTCGGCCCAACAAGTCCACATTGACCCGCCGAAGCGAAACCCACCCATACCCCTACATTTACCCCTTACCTAACACTACGGGCAATTTAGTATGGCCAATTCACCTGACCCTGCACATCTTTGGACTGTGGGAGGAAACCGGAGCACCCGGAGGAAACCCACGCAGACACGGGGAGAACGTGCAAACTCCACACAGTCAGTCGCCTGAGGCAGGAATTGAACCCAGGTCTCAGGCGCTGTGAGGCAGCAGTGCTAACCACTGTGCCACCGTGCCGCCCACGGTGGAAGCTCTCACTCTTGGTGGGGTGGTGGAGATATGACATTTGTCTTCAGTGAAAATATATGAAAAAAAATTAAGAAGGGAATTTGACAGAAGATTCTTTACTCAGCGAGTCATGAGTTCATGGAATGCCCTGCCAGTAGCAGTGGTGGACTCTCCCTCTTTATGGGCATTTAAATGGGCATTGGCTAGGCATATGGAGGATAGTGGGCTAGTGTAGGTTAGGTGGGCTTGGATCGGCACAACATCGGGGGCCAAAGGTCCTGTACTGCGCTGTATCTTTTCTATGTTTCTATGTTTCTAAAATAGGAGTCCTCACTGACTCACTCCACCTCCCAACAGCCTAAAATAAAACCCCCATTTCAATTCTGAAGAAGAATTACATGGGACTCGAATAATTAATTCTGTTTCTCTCTCCACAGATACTGCCAAACCTGCTGAGTTTTCTCTTTTTATTTCTTGCATACCATGTGCAATATTGCTGCCCTTATTTAAGGAAGGATATAATCTGTTAGATTGACACTTGGAACATGTGGGTCAGTTTATGAGGAACGATGGGCAGACTGGGCTTGCTTCCACTGGAGATTGGACAGTGAGGGGTGGCTTTATCAAAGTGTACAAGATTAAATTAGATTAGATTAGGTTACTTACAGCATGGAAACAGGCCCTTCAGCCCAACAAGTCCACACCCACCCGCCGAAGCGCAACCCACCCAGACCCATTCCCCTACATTTATCTCTTGACCTAACACTACGGACAATTTAGCAGTGGATCCTCACTGGAGTTGACAAGGAGGACGTGGGAATGATGTTGGTAGTCCAGAACTAGAGGTTATTGGGATAGATGGAAATGTGAAATTCAGAGCACAAACAGACCAGCCATGATCTTACTGAATTGTGGAGCAGATTAAGGGGCTGAATTAAGGAACTTTCGCACCTATTTCATACATTCATATGTTCAGTTTGTAATTGAACTATGTGAGACTTTGTTGACAGTAAGACTGACCTAAGTGAATCCGTCTGCATTAAATGTCTCCACCTTGAATCTCTTAAGCTCAGAGTCACAAAGGGAGTGTAAACACTGTCAGGATAGTCTATTCCAGAGTTCAATCACTCCGGCAAGAGCTCCGAGTTCAGAATAGAGTTGGTGTAACTAATAGCATACAGAATGAGAGGACCCCAGACAGAAGAGAGAACGAGGTACTGCAGAAACTGATCTTGTTTAACATTATGATGGACTTGTTAGCTGTGAGTTAAAGGTTAAGAAAGTAGTCAGGTAAGAATATGGACCTATAACGCATTGGACCAGGAGGCTGTCCAACATCAGGAGGGGCAGAGGGAAGAGAGGGAACAGTGTAATGTGATAGGTGTAGGGGATGCTGTTGTGATCAAGGCTGGCAGCAGTAAACATAGAACATAGAACATAGAACAGTACAGCACAGAACAGGCCCTTCAGCCCACGATGTTGTGCCGACCGCTGGTCCTCTTGTATGCACCCTCAAATTTCTGTGACCATATGTATGTCGAGGAGTCTCTTAAATGTCACCAATGACCCTGCCTCCACAACTGCTGCTGGCAACGCATTCCGTGCTCTCACAACTCTATGTCTAAAGAACCCACCTCTGACATCCCCTCTATACTTTCCTCCAACCAGCTTAAAACTATGACCCCTTGTGTTAGTCATTTCTGCCCTGGGAAATAGTCTCTGGCTATCGACTCTATCTATGCCTCTCATTACCTTGGATACCTCAATTAGGCCCCATCTTCTCCTCCTTTTCTCCAATGAAAAAGGTCTGAGTTCAGTCAACCTCTCCTTATCAGATAAGCCCTCCAGTCCAGGCAGCATCCTGGTAAACCTCCTCTGAACCCTCTCCAAAGCATCCACATCTTTCCTATAATAGGGCGACCAGAACTGGACGCAGTATTCCAAGTGCGGTCTAACCAAAGTTTTATAGAGCTGCAACAAGGTCTCACAACTCTTAAACTCAATTCCCCCTGTTAATGAAAGCCAAAGCACCATATGCTTTCTTAACAACCCTGTCCACTTGGGTGGCCATTTTAAGGGATCTATGTACCTGCACCCCAAGATCCCTCTGTTCCTCCACACTGCCAAGAATCCTATCCTTGATCCTGTACTCAGCTTTCAAATTCGACCTTCCAAAATGCATCACCTCGCATTTATCCAGGTTGAACTCCATCTGCCACCTCTCAGCCCATCTCTGCATCCTGTCAATGTCCCACTGCAGCCTACAACAGCCCTCTATACTGTCAACGACACCTCCAACCATTGTGTCATCTGCAAACTTGCTGACCCATCCTTCAATCCCCTAATCCAAGTCATTAATAAAAGTTACAAACAATAGAAGCCCAAGGACAGAGTCCTGTGGAACACCACTCACCACAGACTTCCAGGCAGAATATTTTCCTTCTACTACCACTTGCTGTCTTCTGTTGGCCAGCCAATTTTGTATCCAGACAGCTATGTTCCCCTGAATCCCATTCCTCCTGACCTTCTGAATGAGCCTACCATGGGGAACCTTATCAAATGCCTTGCTAAAGTCCATATTCACCATATCCACAGCTCGACCCTCATCAACCTTTCTAGTCACCTCCTCAAAGAACTCGATAAGGTTTGTGAGGCATGACCTGCCCCTTATAAAGCCGTGTTGACTGCATTTAATCAAGCCATGCTCTTCCAGATGGTCATAAATCCTATCCCTCAGAATCATTTCTAACACTTTGCAGATGACAGACGTGAGACTTACTGGTCTGTAATTGCCGGGGATTTCCCTATTTCCTTTCTTGAAGAGAGGAATTACATTTGCCTCTCTCCAGTCCTCAGGTACGACTCCAGTGGAGAGCGAGGATGAAAAGATCTTCGCAAGTGGCGAAGCAATTGCATTTCTCGTTTCCCAAAGCGCCAAGGACAAATCTGGTCCGGGCCTGGCAACTTGTCAATCTTAATGTTTGACAAAATTTTCAGCACATCAGCTTCCTCTATCTCTATCCATTTCAGCATGCACACCGGCTCTTCAAAGGTTTCATTCACTACAAAGTTCGTTTCTTTCATAAAGACAGAAGCAAAAAATTCATTTAGGGCTTCCCCTACCTCCTCCGACTCCACACACAAGTTCCCTATGCTATCCCTGATCGGGCCTACTCTTTCTTTGACCATTCTCTTATTCCTCACATAAGTGTAAAATGCCTTTGTGTTCTCCCTAATCCGTTCTGCCAAGCCTTTCTCATGCCCCCTCCTGGCTCTCCTCAGACCATTTTTAAGCTCCTTCGTCGCCTGCCTGTAATTCTCAAGAGCTGAGCTTGACCCTAGCTTCCGCCACCTTATGTAAGCTACCATTTTCCTTTTGACGAGAAGCTCCACCGCTCTCATCATCCAAGTTTCCTTTATCTTACCACTTCTTGCCTGTCTCAGAGGGACATATTTATTCATCACTTGCAACAACTGTTCCTTAAACAGTCTCCACATGTCTATAGTGCCTTTACCATGGAACAATTGCTCCCAATCCATGCTTCCTAACTCATGTCTAATCGCATCATAGTTTCCTCTTCCCCAATTAAATATCCTCCCATTTTGCCTAATCCTCTCCTTCTCCATAGCTATGTAGAATGTGAGGCAGTTGTGGTCACTATCACCAAAATGCTCTCCCACCACAAGATCTGATATCTGCCCCGGCTCATTGCTGAGCACCAAGTCTAGAATGGCCTCTCCCCTCGTCGGCCTGTCAACGTACCGAGTTAGGAAACCCTCCTGAACACACCTTACAAAAACAGCTCCATTCAAATCTTCTGCTCGAAGGAGGTTCCAATCAATATTCGAAAAGTTAAAGTCACCCATGACAACAACCCTACTACATTCATACTTTTCCAAAATCTGCCGACCTATGCTTTCTTCCATCTCCCTGCTGCTATTGGGGGGCCTGTAGTAAACTGAAGAAGGGCTTATGCCTGAAACGTCGATTCTCCTGTTCCCTGGATGCTGCCTGACCTGCTGCGCTTTTCCAGCAACACATTTCCAGGCCTGTAGTAAACCCCTAACGAGGTGACTGCTCCCTTGCTGTTCCTAATTTCCACCCATACTGACTCGGTAGGCAGATCTTCCTCGACAATGGAAGCTTCTGTAGCTGTTATACCCTCTCTGATTAGTAGTGCTACACCCCCTTCCTCTTTTTCCCCCCTCCCTATTCTTTTTAAATGCTCTAAACCCTGGAACATCCAGCAACCATTCCTGCTCCTGAGAAACCCATGTCTTTGTTATGGCCACAACATCATAGCACCAGCTACTGATCCATGCTCTAAGTTCGTCACTTTTATTCCTGATACTCCTTGCGTTAAAGCAAACACACTTTAACTGATCCCTTGGTTCCTTGCCAGGAAAATCCTTCCCACTAGCTGGTCTACCTCTTGCTATTGCCTCATCTGCATCAACTCTCACCTCCGGTATACAGCTCAGGTTCCCACCCCCCCGCCATACTAGATTAAACCCTCTCGAACTACTCGAGCAAACCTTCCACCCAGGACATTGGTCCCCTTCCAGTTCAGGTGCAACCTGTACTTCTTGTACAGGTCCCACCTTCCCCAGAAGGCATCCCAATTATCTACATATCTGAAGCCCTCCCTCCTACACCAGCTGCGCAGCCACGTATTAAGCTGTGCCCTCTCCCTGTTCCTCGCCTCACTATCTCGTGACACCGGTAGTAAACTAGAGAACACTACTCTGTTCGTCCTGCTCTGCAGCTTCCATCCTAACTCCCTGAAATCACTTTTTATATCCTCGATCCTTTTCCTGGCTATATCATTAGTGCCAATATGTAACACGATTTCTGGCTGTTCGCCCTCCCCTTTTAGAACCTTATACATCCGATCGGAGGCGTCCCGGACCCTGGCACCAGGGAGGCAACATACCTTCCGGGAATCCCGATCCTGACCACAAAATCTCCTGTTGATTCCCCTGACTATCGAGTCCCCTACCACGAGTACTTTTCTATTCTGCCCCCTTCCCTTCTTTGCCACAGTGTCAGGCTCAGTGCCAGAGAACTGACTGCTATGGCTTTCCTCTGGTAGGTCATTCCCCCCAGCAGTATCCAAAACCGCCTTGCTGATATATATGGTCACTGCTTTCCTTCCCGGCTGCACCTCTGGTCCTCGTCACTTCCCCTGCTGCTCCTGCTCCTTCTGTGAAAGGGAAAACACCGCTGTCCACTACCAGTAAGTAATTTTTAAAAAACTGCCTTACCTTAGCTGCAGTCTTCCGGGTTTGTCTTATCTCCGCTGCTGCTCGCACTCAAAAATAGCAGGTTCTGATTGGTGTGAGCCAGTAATTGGGAGCTAAATTAAGAGTAGGAGCACAAGATATAAAACCAGGTCTGGTGTGTAACATACAGTATATATTGGGTGACTGTGAAATGAGACAGTACACAACAGATGGATGTATAATGGACGAGTATGTAATAGGTGCATGTGATAGGTGTGGTGTACATTGGAGAGGTGTGTAATGACATGTCTGTCACAGACAGGTGTGATCTATGGATGGGTTTGTAATGGGGGATGTAGCAGTAGGTTTATAACTTACATGTGTAACAGAGACATGTAATGACAAACATGTAATACAGGGCTATCGTCAGGTGGGTACATATAACAGGTAGATGTGTCGGTGTTGTTGGAAGGATATATCTGGTTAGAAATAAAGTCTTGATTGAGAATTAAGTATGACTAGTTAGGTAGGACTCAAGTCAACAGAAAAAAAATGCAACTATAAAAGTTCATGAAGAAATAAATCTCAAAAAACTCAGTAAGAGCTGGCAGAAAAATGAACTATCTTAAAAGGAATATGGAGATGATATAACTATGTTATTAATTAGCAACAAAAACAGAAATTGCTGGAAAAGCTCAGCAGGTTTGCCTGCAAAAGATTTACAAGGATGTTGCCAGGGTTGGAAGGTTTGACCAAAAGGAGAGGCTGAAAGGGCAAGGTCTGTTTTCCCTGGAGTGTCAGAGGCTGAGGGGTGACCTGATAGAGGTTTATAAAATCATGACGGGCATGGATAGGATAAATAGACAAGGTCTTTTCCCTGGGATGGGGGAGTCCAGAATTGAAGGGCATAGTTTTAGGGTGAGTGAGGAAAAATTTAAAAGGGACCTAAGGGGTAACGTTACCACACAGAGGGTGGTGCTTGTATGGAATGAGCTACCACAGGAAATGGTGAGGCCGGTATAAAGACAGAAACAGGGGAATATATTCTTGAAGACAGAAACAGGGGAATATACTACTAGGAACAAAGAAATGGCAGAGGAATTAAATGGGTACTTCAGATCTGTGTTCACTTGGGAAGACACAAGCAATCTCCCTGAGGTAACAGTGGCTGAAGGACCTGAACTTAAGGGAATTTATATTTGCCAGGATTTGGTGTTGGAGAAGCTGTTAGGTCTGAAGGTTGATAAGTCTCCGGGGCCTGATGGTCTGCATCCCAGGGTACTGAAGGAGGTGGCTCGGGAAATCGTGGATGCGTTGGTGATTATTTTCCAGAGTTCAATAGATTCGGGGTCGGTTCCTGAGGATTGGAGGGTGGCTAATGTTATACCACTTTTTAAGAAAGGTGGGAGAGAGAAAGCAGGAAATTATAGACCAGTTAGTCTGACCTCAGTGGTGGGAAAGATGCTGGAGTCTATTATAAAGGATGAAATTACTGCACATCTGGATAGTAGTAACAGGATAGGACAGAGTCAGCATGGATTTATGAAGGGGAAATCATGCTTGACTAATCTTCTTGAATTTTTTGAGGATGTAACTATGAAGTTGGATGAGGGAAATCCAGTAGATGTAGTGTACCTGGACTTTCAGAAAGCTTTTGATAAAGTCCCACACAGGAGGTTAGTGAGTAAAATTAGGGTGCATGGTATTGGGGGCAAAGTACTAGATTGGATTGAAAATTGGTTGGCTAATAGGAAACAAAGGGTAGTGATAAACAGCTCCATTTTGGAATGGCAGGCAGTGACCAGTGGGGTACCGCAGGGATCCGTGCTGCGACCGCAGCTTTTTACAATATATGTTAATGATATAGAAGATGGTATCAGCAATAACATTAGCAAATTTGCTGATGATACAAAGCTGGGTGACAGGGTGAAAAGTGATGAGGATGTTAGGAGATTACAGGGTGACCTGGACAAGTTAGGTGAGTGGGCAAATGCATGGCAGATGCAGTTTAATGTGGATAAATGTATGGTTATCCACTTTGGTAGCAAGAACAGGAAGGCAGACTACTACATCAATGGAATCAATTTATGTAAAGGGGCAGTACAGATAGATCTGGGTGTTCTTGTACACCAGTCAATGAAGGCAAGCATGCAGGTACAGCAGGTAGTGAAGAAGGCTAATAGCATGCTGCCCTTCATAACAAGAGGAATTGAGTATAGAAGCAAAGAGGTGCTTCTGCAGCTGTACAGGGCCCTGGTGAGACCACACCTGGAGTACTGTGTGCAGTTCTGGTCTCCAAATTTGAGGAAAGATATTTTGGCTATTGAGGGAGTGCAACGTAGGTTCACGAGGTCAATTCCTGGAATGGCAGGATTACCTTACACTGAAAGACTGAAGCGACTGGGCTTGTATACCCTTGAGAAGACTGAGAGGGGATCTGATTGAGATGTATAAGATTATGAAAGGATTGGACACTCTGGCAGTAGGAAACATATTTCCACTGATGGGTGAGTGCCGAACCAGAGGACACAGCTTAAAAATACAGGGTAGACCATTTAGGACAGAGCTCAGAAGAAACTTCTTCACCCAGAGAGTGGTGGCTGTGTGGAATGCTCTGCCCCAGAGGGCAGTGGAGGCCCAGTCTCTGGATTCATTTAAGAAGGAGTTGGATAGAGCTCTCAAGGATAGTGGAATCAAGGATTATGGAGATAAGGCAGGAACAGGATACTGTTTAGGAATGATCAGCCATGATTATATTGAATGGCGGTGCAGGCTCGAAGGGCTGAATGGCCTACTCCTGCACCTATTGTCTATTGTCTATTGTCTAAATACAACATTTAAAAGGCATCTAAATGTGTACAAGAATAGGAAGGGTTTAGAGAGATATGGGCCAAGTGCTGGCAAATGGGACTAGATTAATTTAGGATATGGGTGAGTTGGACCGAAGGGTCTGTTTCTTTGCTGTATATTTTTGACTCTATGACTGTATTTGTGGAGAGAAGTCAGAGTTAATGTTTCTGGTCTTTGGAGGAAGGGTCACTGGACTTGAACCATTAACTCCGATTTCTCTCTATGGATGCTGAGAGATCTGCTGAGCGTTTCCAGCAATTTCTGTTTTTGTTTCTGATTTACAGCATCCACAGTTCTTTCAGTTTTTATTATGCTAATAGTTACATTAGTACTCAGCACTGACAACAAGAAAGTATAATGAATAGTTTAATGTCTCAAAAAGAGTCCTGGACAGACAATGTTCCTGGGCATGAAAGTAAAAGTTTAATTACTGAAGAAATACTGGAATTTCATAAGGAATCTTCACGAAACAAGTAAGGGATGATATGAACTGATGCAGTATCACATGAAAGTGGAAGGGAATTACACACACAATATCTGTTTGACATCCATATTTGTAAAGCAGTCGTCAAAATAGTATATAAAAAGGATATTTCACTGAAATTTCATATCTGTTCATGATTTAAATGTTGGTGGATATTTGTTTCCTTGATATTGTTCAACATTTTAATATCAGCTATGCTTAGATCATCTTTGATATTCTTGAATAGTTATATGTAATACTAACTTGGTTTCTACTAGATTTGATAGATTTTAGCACAGCCATATGCTTCGCCGATTCATATGCATTGCTTTTTTGTTTCTGTTAATAAAATTGTAAAATTAACAAATCATTTAATTTAAGTTTTTTCTATTACGTGTTATAGACATCCTTAAGTTGGGATCTCGAATGATGATAACTAACCAAATGGTAGCCCCCTCCCTCTCACTCCCCCATACACCCGCCACCAAGTAGAAGTTGGATCCAACTCGACCTCCCTAAAACTCCACCCTTTTTAAAGGACATGTTTAAATATTCGACAAAATGATACTACTGAGTAGCAGGCCACTCAGCCCATTGTGCATGTGCCATCCCTTTGAAAGAGCTTGGACGTTATTTCCAATTCCCTGGCCTTTCCCCAATAATTTTCAGTTGTGACATCGAACAATAATCAACATTTCATTCTTAATTCTTGCTCAGAGCGTTCCAAAGAATCAGTGGTAATGATTTTTCTTTCATGACTCTCGGACACCTCTTCTGGATTAAATGTGAACTGAAAGAACTGCAGATGCTGGAAATCAGAAACAAAAACAGAAATTACTGGGAAAACTCAGCAGCTCTGGCAGCATCTGTGGAGAGAAAGCAGAGTTAACGTTTTGGGTCCAGTAACTCTTCCTCAGAGTATCTTTCATATTTCCTGAGGTCACAATGAATAATCTCCACCAGCTTCCTTTATTACAGCTTATCCCATTATCCCATTATTAATTGTGATCTAATTGGCTTTGATTCAAAACTTTCTGAACAGAAGTCTGAAGTTAACTTTGCCTCTTTCCGAACTTGCACTGTTGCTGGATTTACGCAGTGAGTTCAGAGTATGCTTCAGTGTTCTGGGCTCTGTTCCATCTGGAACCAATGGCTTTATTACGATCCAGTTGTCAGAATTTGTGAATAACCTATTTTCCAATCTGTTTTATATGCTGAGGCAGTTCTCAGCTCCATGGTTACAGGTTCAGAAACGTCACTCTGACCACTCATGGAAAGAACTGACCACATTTTTTTCTGCCTGATGATCCTGGCATCAGTAAATTGGCTCATTGATGAGGGTGTCTGGCTCTCACTGATTCACACCAACCCTCCTCCCAGTAATGTTTCTAGATTGCCCTGTCATTGGCAAATAACCCAAAGAATTTACTACTGACCTGTTAGGGCAGGAAAATCGCATGCTGCTGCAGCTCTTAAAGGTCCACAGCAGCTGAGAGGAAACTTGCCCCTTTTCATGGTCAAAGTGCAGCAACGAATACAACTCTGAATTCACAACAATAACATTCATAAAACAGCAGGCTGTCAGAGTCATCATTGTTTTAACAATGAGGTAAGGATTTAGATGAACTAAGTTCGGGAGAGGAGGGATGATCCATCCACAGGGGGTGGGCAACATGCTTCAAGAAAGCTGTCCAACCACATCGATGCCAGGGGCAAACAGTTTAGTGTCAGGCTGCAGGGCAGTGAGAATCTGAAAGGCCTCAGTGGATGCATTAGTGTAGGAACCCCACTCATATCAGTTGTGCAGGACTTCAGTCATGCCATCACCATGGTCACCCATGAGGCAGCAGTGAAGGGGTCACTACACCTCTCCTCTACAAGGCCTCAGTCTGCAAAACTGTTCTTCCGCTTAAAGTCCTCCCATTTCCATAGCAGCAAGACACTCTCCTATTACAATGATATACGGCATCAAACCTGGCTGTTCAGCCCATCTACTCGATTTCAATGTTCAGGCTCCATTTGAACCTTCTCCTGTCTTTCCACATTTTAATCTTCAAATTCCATTGTAACTCTTTACTCCATTGTGCACTTGCCTAGTTTCCCCTTAACTGTATCAATATTACTCAAGCACTCCAGCACTCCCTGTGGGAGTGACTTCAACATTCTTACTGTTTTCCAGGTGACAACCATTCTTCTGAATTCCTTATTGGATTTCTTGGGGACTATCTTGCTTTCATACAGTCACAGCATGGAAACAGACCCTTCACTCCAACTCATCCGTGCCAACCAGATATCCCGACCCAATCTAGTCCCATTTGCCAGCACTTGGCCCATGTCCCTCCAAACCCTTCCTGTGCATATGCCCATCCAGATGCCTTTTAAATGTTGTAATTGTACCAGCCTCCACCACTTCCTCTGGCAGCTTGTTCCATACACGCACCACCCTCTGCATGAAAAAGTTGCCCCTTAGGTCCCTTTTATATCTTTCCCCTCTCACCCTAAACCTATGCACTCTAGTTCTGGACTCGCCCACCCCAGTGTAAATACTTTGTCTATTCACCCTATCCATGCCCCTCATCATTTTACAAACCTCTATAACGTCACCCCTCAGCCTCCAATGCTCCAGGGAAAACAGCCCCAGCCTATTCAATCTCTCCCTATAGCTCAAACCCTCCAAACATGGCAACACCCTCGTGAATCTTTTCTGAACCCTTTCAAGTTTCACAACATCTTTCCTGTAGATTGGCACACAATATTTCAAAAGTGCCTAACCAATGTTCTGTACAGCTGCAACATGACCTCCCAACTCCTATACTCAATGCTCTGGCCAATAAAGGAAAGTATACCAAACGCCTTATTCACTATCCTATCTACCTGAGACACCCTTTCAAAGAACCTGTACTCCAAGGTCTCTTTGTTAAGCAACACACCCCAGGACCTTACCATTAAGTATGTCAGTCCTGCCCTGATACTCCTTTCCAAAATGCAGGACCTCCATCTGCTACTCCTCGGCCCATTGGCCCATCTGATCATGATGAGGTGGACGTCCTCTAGTTTAGCTCTCCCCTACAATCTCTTTGTCCACTCCATCGAAACCTCTCAACATTTTAAAGAACGCAGTTAGATCACTTCTCATATTTTCTTTAAAAGGGAACAATCCATTTCTGGTGTGCAAACATACACCAACCCTGTCAACCTTCTCTGTACCCTCTCCAGTAACTCAATATCCATTTCATAATTTGGTCAGCAGAGCCACAGGGCATGTATGGTTCTTTCCTATAGCTTTGCTAAGCTGTGATTGCTGAAGTTATTCTTAAGTGATTGACGTATTTTTCCTCTGAGAAGCCTTTACTCCTCCCATGTTCTTTCCTGAAGAAGGGCCTGTGCCCGAAACGTCGAATCTCCTGTTCCCTGGATGCTGCCTGACCTGCTGTGCTGTTCCAGCAATAAAGTTTCAACTTTGATCTCCAGCATCTGCAGACCTCACTTTCTCCTCCCATGTTCAGCCACACCTTCCAAGTCATTAATGCTCTCTCTGTTATTCCTCTCAGGCACTGCAGTACAGTCTTTGTGCAGAATATAGTCGGCAGGTTGGTATGTGTTTAAAGCTGATAGCCTTTGGGCTTTTGATTATCATCTGTTTTACATCATTATTTATTTCCATTTACCCCTTATCAGATATCGCTGGGATAGTGCATTGGAAATCAAGCCCACGATTCCCAGAGTCATCACAAATGTGTGAAGATTTGGTCAAACTATCCAAAGACTGCAATTGACCTGACTGATAATCACCAGGCGTCTGCACTTAGCAAGAAAATGGTGTTTATTACAAACAAACTATCTTTAATCAATGGCAAAGTGGAAATATGAATTGCTAATGTACAACTCTACAACTTAAACTCTATCACTTCTTAAATGCCCCCCTTCACATGCAGACAGATAAGACAGAGATACTAACGGTGGAAAAACAAGAAAGATCAGAGAAGAAGAACATAGGATTGGATGTAGGCCATTCAGCCCCTCAAGCCTGTTCCACATTCACTGAGATCATGATTCCACTGTGTACTAACTTTGGCCCATTTCCATTAATACCTTTACTTAACAAAACTTCATCTATCTCAGATGTTAACTTAACAACTGATCCAGCATCCACTGCTGTTTGTGGAAGAGAATTCCAATCATCTACCACCCTTGTGTAGAGAGGTGCCTTTCAACACTTGTCCTGAACGGTCTGGCCTTGATTGTCAAACTCTGCCCCCTGAATCTAGAATCCCCAACTAGTGGAAATCATTTCTTGACCTACCCTGTCTTATTCTGTTAATATCTTGAAGGTATCTTATATCAGATCACCCCTTAACTGTCTAAATTCTAGAGTAAAAGGGCCTAATTTGTCTAATCCCTTCTCGTAATTAACACCTGAAGTATCATTCTAGTCAACCTAATTTGAACTCCCTATGAGGCCACTGTATCCATCCTAAGGAGTGGTGCCCAGATCTGCACACAGTAGTCCAAATGTGGTCTAACCTGGGCTTTAGAGATTGCAACATTACTTTTATACGCTCCCACTCCAGAGCTTTGGATAGAAAGGCCAAGATTCCATTAGCTTTTTGATCATTTTTTTGCACTTGTTTGTGATATTTTAAAGATCTGTGCACCTGAACCTCAAAGTCTCTTTGGACACCCACTGTATTTAACTTCATACCATCGAGACAGTACCCTGACCTGTCCTTTCTCAGTCCAAAGTTGACTTGCTCACATTGAACTCCATCTGCCACAATTTTGCCTCCTCACTTAACCTATCAATATCCCAGTAAAATATTCACTAGTGTGGTCCGCAGGATTTAATGAACTGTACTTGGTCCCTTCAGCTTTTTGCTGTTTGCATAAAGTTGTTTGCACACCGAAGCCATCTTTCACTCATTGGTGAAGAACTGATCCTTTCACTGAATTTACAGCATTTAGTTCTTGCTTCAAGGGATTTGCAGAGAAAGGTCAGTGGAAAATAGCTACCTATTACTCTCCAGTCTATCCACATGAGACAGAGAGCGCGAGACTCTTCTGATGCTTTCTCTTTGCAGGCTGGATGCTACACTGACTCACATGAAACCATGGTCACCACATCAGGAGCCAATCAGAACATTGCTAGAACAAAGAATAAAGAACAGGCCCTCCAAGCCAGCACTGATCCAGATCCTCTATCTATACTGGTCGCCTATTTTATAAGGGTCTGTATCCCTCTGCTCCCTGCCCATTCATGTACCTATCTAGATACATCTTAAATGATGCTATTGTTCCGGCCTCTACCACCTCCTCTAGCAACGCATTCCAGGCACCCACCACGCTCTGTGTGAAGAATTTTCCATGTATACCTCCCCTAAACTTTTCCCCTCTCACCTTGAACTCGTGACCCAAGTAATTGAGTCCCCCACTCTGGGAAAAAGCTTCTTGCTATCCACCCTGTCTATACCTCTCATGATTTTGTAGACCTCAATCAGGTCCCCCTCAACCTCCGTCTTTCTAATGAAAATAATCCTAATCTACTCAACCTCTCCTCATAGCTAGTGCCCTCCATACCAGGCAACATCCTGGTGAACCTCCTCTGCACTCTCTCCAAATCCTTTTGGTAATGTGGTGACCAGAACTGTACACAGTATTCCAAATGTGGCCAAACCAAAATCCTATACAACTGTAACATGATCTGCCAACTCTTGTACTCAATACCCCGTCTGATGAAGGAAAGCATGCCATATGCCATACTTGACCACCCTGCATTGCCACCTTCAGGGAATAATGGACCCAGATCCCTCTGTACATCAATTTTCCCTTTCCATTTACCGTGTAGTTTGCTCTTGAATTGGATCTTCCAAAATGCATCACCTCACATTTGCCTGGATTGAACTCCATCTGCCATTTCTTTGCCCAGTCTATCTATATTCTGCTGTATTCTCTAATAGTCCCCTTCACTATCTGCTACTCCACCTATCGTAGTCTTATCGGCAAACTTGTTAATCAGACCACCTATACCTTTCTACAAATCATTTATGAAAATCTCAAACTACAGTTGGTCCCAAATGGATCCCTGTGGAACATCACTGGTCACAGGTCTCCATTTTGAGAAACTCCCTTCCACTACTACTCTCTGTCTCCTGTTGCCCAGCCAGTTCTCTATCAATCTAGCTAGAACACCCTGGACCCCATGTGACTTCACTTTCTCCATCAGCCTACCATGGGGAACCTTATCAAATGCCTTAATGAAGTCCATGTATATGACATCTACAGCCTTTCCCTCATCAATCAACTTTGCCACTTCCTCAAAGAATTCTATTAAGTTGGTAAGACATGACCTTCCCTGGACAAAGTCATGTTGCCTATCACTGATAAGCCCATTTTATTCCAAATGTAAATAGATCCTATCCATCAGTATCTTCTCCAGCAGCTTCCTATCACTGACGACAGGCGCACCGGTCTATAATTACCAGGATTTTCCCTGCTCCCTTTTTTTAAAAAGGTGACAACATTAGCAATTCTCCAGTCATCTGGAACCTCCCCCCCTGTTCAAGGATGCTGCAAAGATATCTGTTAAAGCGCCAGCTATTTCCTCTCTTGTTTCCCTCAGTACTTAAAAATGTGTTGCTGGAAAAGCACAGCAGGTCACGCAGCATCAAAGGAGCAGGAAAATCGACGTTTCGGGCATAAGCCCTTCTTCAGGAATTCTTGAAGAAGGGCTTATGCCCGAAACGTCGATTCTTCTGCTCCTTTGATGCTGCCTGACCTGCTGCGCTTTTCCAGCAGCACATTTTTAAGCTCTGATCTCCAGCATCTGCAGTCCTTACTTTCTCCCTGTTTCCCTCAGTAACCTGGGATAGATCCCATCCAGACCTGGGGACTTGTCCAACTTAATGCCTTTTAGAAAACCCAACACTTCTTCCCTCTTTATGTCGACTTGATCAAGAATAATCAATCATCTATCCCTAACCGCAACATCCGCCATGTCCTTCTCCTCGGGATTGAACATCTTCTGCCATTTCTCTGCCCAACTCTCCAATCTATCTATATTCTGCTGTATTCCCTGACAGTCCCCTTCACTATCTGCTACTCCACCAATCTTAGTGTCATCAGCACTACTGATGCAAAATACTCACTCATTTTCTCTGACTCCACACATAACTTTCCTTCTTTGTCCTTGAGTGGGCCAACCCTTTCTCCAGTTACCCTCTTGCTCCTTATATATGAATAAAAGGCTTTGGGATTTTCCTTGACCCTGTTTACTAAAGATATCTCATGATCCCTTTTAGCCCTCTTAATTCCTCATTTCTGATTGGTCCTACATTCCCAATATTCTTCCATAGCTTCAAAAATCTTCAGTTACCTAGACGTTATGTATGCTTCCTTTTTCCTCTTAGATAGTCTCACAATTTCACCTGTCATCCATGGTTCCCTAATCTTTCCATTTCAATCCCTCATTTTCACAGGGACATGTCTGTCCTGTACTCTAATCAACCTCTCTTTAAAAACCTCCCACATATCAAATGTGGATTTCCCTTCAAACAGCTGCTCCCAATCGACATTCCCCAGCATCTGCCGAATTTTGCTACAATTGGCCTTCCCCCAGTTTAGCTCTTCCTTAAGGACCACTCTTGTCTTTGTCAATGAGTATTTTAAAACTTATGGAATTGTGATCACTATTCCCAAAGTAATCCCCTCCTGAAACTTCACCCACCTGGCCGGGCTCATTCCCCAACACCAGGTCCAGTATGGTCCCTTCCCGAGTTGGACTATTTAGATACAGCTCTGTAAAACCTCCTGGATGCTCCTTACAAATTCTGCTCCATCTAGACCTCTAACATTAAGTGATCCCAGGCAATGTTGGGAAAATTAAAATCTCCCATCAGCACCATCCTGTTGCTCCTTCATCTTTCCATAATCTGTTTACGTATTTGTACCTCTACCTCACGCTCACTGTTGGGAGGCCTGTAGTACAGCCCCAACATTGTTACCACACCCTTCCTGCTTGCGTCCTCCGTAGTGCCCTCCTTCAGCACAGCTGTGATATCCTCTCTGACCAGTGATGTAACTCCTCCACCCCTTTTACCTCTCCCTCTAACCCGCCTGAAGCATCGATAGCCTGGAATATTTAGTTGCCACTCATGCCCTTCCCTCAACCAAGTCTCAATAATAGCAATAACATCATACTCCCAGGTTCCAATCCAAACCCTAAGTACCCACGACACTTCTCACATTAAAACAAATGCACCTCAGACCACCTGTCCCTTTGCGTTCATCATCTGCGTCCTGCCTGCTCTTCCCCTTAGTCACGCTGACTTCATTATCTAGTTCCTTACTGGCTGCCACATTAGTTTAAACCCACCCCAACAGCGTTAGCAAAAGCCCCTGCTAGAACATTGGTTCCAGTCTGACCCAGGTGTAGACCATTCAATTTGTAATAATCCCACCTCCACCAGAACCGGTCCCAATGTCCCAAATATCTGAATCCCTCCCTCCTGCACCAGTTCTCAAGCCACTCATTGATCCTGCCTATTCTTTCATTTCTACTCTGACTAGCGCGTGGCACTGGTAGCAACCCTGAGATCACTACCTCTGAGGTGCTACTTTTTAACTTGGCTCCTAACTCCCTAAATTCTGCTTGTAGGACCTCATCCTGTTTGTTACCCACATCATTGGTGCCTGTATGCACCACGACAGCTGACTGTTCACTCTCCCCCTTCAGAATGTCCTGCAGCCAATCTGAGACATCCCTGACTCATGCACCTGGGAGACAACATACCATTCAGGAGTCTTGTTTTCGACCACAGAACAGCCTACCTACTTCCCTTACAATTGAACCCCTTATGACTATAGCCCTTCCACTCTTTTTCCCGCCCTTCTGTACAGCCATGAACTTGGCTACAGCTGCCTTCCCCTGGTGAGCCACCGTCCCCCAACAGTATCCAAAACGGTATACCTGTTTTGGAGGGAGATGACTGCAGGGGACACCTGCAATGCCTTCCTGCTCTTCCTCTGCCTTTCGGTCACCCAGTCCCTTTCTCCCTCAGCAATCCTAATCTGTGGTGTGACCAGTTCACTAAACGTGCTATCCACGACCTCCTCAGCATCGCGAATGCTCCAAAGTGTGTCCAGCCGCAGCTCCAGATCCATCATGCGGTCTAACAAGAGCTGCAGCTGGACACACTTCCTGCAGGTGAGGGAGTCAGGGACATCAGCCCAGTCCCTGAGCTCCCACATTGAGCAAGAGGAGATATCACAGGTCTGAGATCTCCTGCCAGTTTTACTCTTGAGCTTTACTTAGTCTTAACATGGAAGAAAGGTTTTGACCAATCACACGATTAAAAAAATAGAAAAACCTGACCTTGTCAACCCTTTATGTTTTTGTGCTTTGTTTTGGTTAGAGGAGGGCTCATGGGAGACATCACACGGTTTAGCTACAGCCCAAATATATCAGTTCATTCACCTCGCAGAGCACGATCCGAACGCTCCCACTCAGCCCCTCACTCTCCCACTCAGCCCCTCACTCTCCCACTCAGCCCCTCACTCTCCCCCCTCCCACTCAGCCCCTCACTCTCCCCGCTCCCACTCAGCCCCTCACTCTCCCAGCTCCCACTCAGCCCCTCACTCTCCCCTCTCCCACTCAGCCCCTCACTCTCCCAGCTCCCACTCAGCCCCTCACTCTCCCTGCTCCCACTCAGCCCCTCACTCTCCCACTCAGCCCCTCACTCTCCCTGCTCCCACTCAGCCCCTCACTCTCCCACTCAGCCCCTCACTCTCCCCGCTCCCACTCAGCCCCTCACTCTCCCAGCTCCCACTCAGCCCCTCACTCTCCCCTCTCCCACTCAGCCCCTCACTCTCCCTGCTCCCACTCAGCCCCTCACTCTCCCACTCAGCCCCTCACTCTCCCTGCTCCCACTCAGCCCCTCACTCTCCCACTCAGCCCCTCACTCTCCCCGCTCTCACTCAGCCCCTCACTCTCCCAGCTCCCACTCAGCTCCTCACTCTTCCCTCTCCCACTCAGCCCCTCACTCTCCCCTCTCCCACTCAGCCCCTCACTCTCACAGCTTCCGCTCAGCCCCTCACGCTCCCACTCAGCCCCTCACTCTCCCCTCTCCCACTCAGCCCCTCACTCTCCCTGCTCCCACTCAGCCCCTCACTCTCCCACTCAGCCCCTCACTCTCCCTGCTCCCACTCAGCCCCTCACTCTCCCACTCAGCCCCTCACTCTCCCCGCTCTCACTCAGCCCCTCACTCTCCCAGCTCCCACTCAGCCCCTCACTCTCCCCTCTCCCACTCAGCCCCTCACTCTCCCACTCAGCCCCTCACTCTCCCCGCTCCCACTCAGCCCCTCACGCTCCCACTCAGCCCCTCACTCTCGCCGCTCCCACTCAGCCCCTCACTCTCCCCGCTCTCACTCAGCCCCTCACTCTCCCAGCTCTCACTCAGCCCCTCACTCTCCCCTCTCCCACTCAGCCCCTCACTCTCCCCTCTCCCACTCAGCCCCTCACTCTCACAGCTTCCACTCAGCCCCTCACGCTCCCACTCAGCCCCTCACTCTCCCCTCTCCCACTCAGCCCCTCACTCTCGCCGCTCCCACTCAGCCCCTCACTCTCCCAGCTCCCACTCAGCCCCTCACGCTCCCACTCAGCCCCTCACTCTCCCCTCTCCCACTCAGGTCCTCACTCTCCCACTAAGCCCCTCACGCTCCCACTCAGCCCCTCATTCTCCCCACTCCCACTCAGCCCCTCACTCTCCCCGCTCCCACTCAACCCCTCACTCTCCCCGCTCCCACTCAGGTCCTCACTCTCCCCGCTCCCACTCAGCCCCTCACTCTCCCCTCTTCCACTCAGCTCCTCACTCTCCCACTAAGCCCCTCACGCTCCCACTAAGCCCCTCACTCTCCCCGCTCCCACTCAACCCCTCACTCTCGCCGCTCCCACTCAGCCCCTCACTCTCCCTGCTCCCACTCAGGTCCTCACTCTCCCCGATCCCACTCAGCTCCTCACTCTCCCAGCTCCCACTCAACACCTCACTCTCCCAGCTCCCACTCAACCCCTCATTCTCCCCTCTCCCACTCAGCCCCTCACTCTCCCCTCTCCCACTCAGCCCCTCACTCTCCCCTCTCCCACTCAGCTCCTCACTCTCCCACTAAGCCCCTCACTCTCCCCGCTCCCACTCAACCCCTCACTCTCCCCGCTCCCACTCAGCCCCTCACTCTCTCCGCTGCCACTCAGGTCCTCACTCTCCCCGCTCCCACTCAGCCCCTCACTCTCCCCTCTCCCACTCAGCCCCTCACTCTGCCCGATCCCACTCAGCTCCTCACTCTCCCCGCTCCCACTCAACTCCATACTCACCCCGCTCCCACTCAGCTCCACAGTCTCCCCACTCCTATTTAACTCCTCACTCTCCGCCCTCCCACTCAGCCCCTGACTCTCCAAGATCCCACTCGGCTCCTCATACTCCCCGCTCCCACTCAACCCCTCACTCTCCCCGCTCCCACTCAGCTCCTCACTCTCCCAGCTCCCACTCAGCTCCTCACTCTCCCCGCTCCCACTCAGCTCCTCACTCTCCCCACTCCCACTCAGCTCCTCACTCTTCCCGCTCCCACTCAGCTCCTCACTCTCCTCGCTCCCACTCAGCCCCTCACTCTCCCCTCTCCCACTCAGCTCCTCACTCTCCCACTCAGCTCCTCACTCTCCCACTAAGCCCCTCACTCTCCCACTCAGCTCCTCGCACTCCCTGCTCCCACTCTGCTCCTCACTCTCCCCTCTCCCACTCAGCTCCTCACTCTCCCAGCTCCGACTCAAAACCTCACTCACCCAGCTCCCACTCAACCCATCACTCTCCCCACTCCCACTCAGCCCCTCACTCTCCCACTCAGCCCCTCACTCTCCCACTCAGCCCCTCACTCTCCCACTCAGCTCCTCACTCTCCCACTCAGCTCCTCACCCTCCCTGCTCCCACTCAGCTCCTCATTCTCCCTGCTCCCACTCAGCTCCTCACTCTTCCCACTCAGCCCCTCACTCTCCCCGCTCCCACTCAGCTCCTCACTCTCCCACTCAGCTCCTCACTCTCCCCGCTCCCACTCAGCCCCTCACTCTCCCCGCTCCCACTCAGCTCCTCTCTCTCCCCGCTCCCACTCAGCCCCTCACTCTCCCCGCTCCCACTCAGCCCCTCACTCTCCCCGATCCCACTCAGCCCCTCACTCTCCCCTCTCCCACTCAGCCCCTCACTCTCCCCGCTCCCACTCAACTCCATACTCACCCCGCTCCCACTCAGTTCCACAGTCTCCCCGCTCCCACTCAACCCCTCACTCTCCCCGCTCCCACTCAGCCCCTCACTCTCCCCTCTCCCACTCAGCCCCTCACTCTCCCTGATCCCACTCAGCTCCTCACTCTCCCCGCTCCCACTCAACTCCATACTCACCCCGCTCCCACTCAGCTCCTCACTCTCCCCGCTCCCACTCAACCCCTCACTCTCCCCGCTCCCACTCAACCCCTCACTCTCCCCGCTCCCACTCAGCTCCTCACTCTCCCAGCTCCCACTCAGCTCCTCACTCTCCCAGCTCCCACTCAGCTCCTCACTCTCCCCGCTCCCATCAGCCCCTCACTCTCCCCTCTCCCACTCAGCTCCTCACTCTGCCACTCAGCTCCTCACTCTCCCACTAAGCCCCTCACTCTCCCACTCAGCTCCTCGCACTCCCTGCTCCCACTCAGCTCCTCACTCTCCCCTCTCCCACTCAGCTCCTCACTCTCCCAGCTCCGACTCAAAACCTCACTCACCCAGCTCCCACTCAACCCCTCACTCTCCCTGCTCCCACTCAGCTCCTCATTCTCCCTGCTCCCACTCAGCTCCTCACTCTCCCACTTAGCTCCTCACTCTTCCCACTCCCACTCAGCTCCTCACTCTCCCTGCTCCCACTCAGCTCCTCACTCTCCCACTCAGCTCCTCACTCTCCCCGCTCCCACTCAACCCCTCAATCTCCCACTCAGCTCCTCACTCTCCCACTCAGCTCCTCACTCTCCCTGCTCCCACTCAGCTCCTCACTCTCCCACTCAGCTCCTCACTCTCCCTGCTCACACTCAGCTCCTCACTCTCCCTGCTCCCACTCAGCTTCTCTCTCTACACACTCCCACTCAGCTCCTCACTCTCCCACTCAGCTCCTCACTCTCCCTGCTCCCACTCAGCTCCTCACTCTCCCATTCAGCTCCTCACTCTCCCCGCTCCCACTCAGCCCCTCACTCTCCCCGATCCCACTCAGCCCCTCACTCTCCCCTCTCCCACTCAGCCCCTCACTCTCCCCGCTCCCACTCAACTCCATACTCACCCCGCTCCCACTCAGCTCCACAGTCTCCCCGCTCCCACTCAACCCCTCACTCTCCCCGCTCCCACTCAGCCCCTCACTCTCCCCTCTCCCACTCAGCCCCTCACTCTCCCTGATCCCAGTCAGCTCCTCACTCTCCCCGCTCCCACTCAACTCCATACTCACCCCGCTCCCACTCAGCTCCTCACTCTCCCCGCTCCCACTCAACCCCTCACTCTCCCCGCTCCCACTCAACCCCTCACTCTCCCCGCTCCCACTCAGCTCCTCACTCTCCCAGCTCCCACTCAGCTCCTCACTCTCCCAGCTCCCACTCAGCTCCTCACTCTCCCCGCTCCCATCAGCCCCTCACTCTCCCCTCTCCCACTCAGCTCCTCACTCTGCCACTCAGCTCCTCACTCTCCCACTAAGCCCCTCACTCTCCCACTCAGCTCCTCGCACTCCCTGCTCCCACTCTGCTCCTCACTCTCCCCTCTCCCACTCAGCTCCTCACTCTCCCAGCTCCGACTCAAAACCTCACTCACCCAGCTCCCACTCAACCCCTCACTCTCCCTGCTCCCACTCAGCTCCTCATTCTCCCTGCTCCCACTCAGCTCCTCACTCTCCCACTTAGCTCCTCACTCTTCCCACTCCCACTCAGCTCCTCACTCTCCCTGCTCCCACTCAGCTCCTCACTCTCCCACTCAGCTCCTCACTCTCCCCGCTCCCACTCAACCCCTCAATCTCCCACTCAGCTCCTCACTCTCCCACTCAGCTCCTCACTCTCCCTGCTCCCACTCAGCTCCTCACTCTCCCACTCAGCTCCTCACTCTCCCTGCTCACACTCAGCTCCTCACTCTCCCTGCTCCCACTCAGCTTCTCTCTCTACACACTCCCACTCAGCTCCTCACTCTCCCCGCTCCCATCAACCCCTCACTCTCCCCGCTCCCACTCAGCTCCTCACTCTCCCAGCTCCCACTCAGCTCCTCACTCTCCCAGCTCCCACTCAGCTCCTCACTCTCCCCGCTCCCATCAGCCCCTCACTCTCCCCTCTCCCACTCAGCTCCTCACTCTGCCACTCAGCTCCTCACTCTCCCACTAAGCCCCTCACTCTCCCACTCAGCTCCTCGCACTCCCTGCTCCCACTCAGCTCCTCACTCTCCCCTCTCCCACTCAGCTCCTCACTCTCCCAGCTCCGACTCAAAACCTCACTCACCCAGCTCCCACTCAACCCCTCACTCTCCCTGCTCCCACTCAGCTCCTCATTCTCCCTGCTCCCACTCAGCTCCTCACTCTCCCACTTAGCTCCTCACTCTTCCCACTCCCACTCAGCTCCTCACTCTCCCTGCTCCCACTCAGCTCCTCACTCTCCCACTCAGCTCCTCACTCTCCCCGCTCCCACTCAACCCCTCAATCTCCCACTCAGCTCCTCACTCTCCCACTCAGCTCCTCACTCTCCCTGCTCCCACTCAGCTCCTCACTCTCCCACTCAGCTCCTCACTCTCCCTGCTCACACTCAGCTCCTCACTCTCCCTGCTCCCACTCAGCTTCTCTCTCTACACACTCCCACTCAGCTCCTCACTCTCCCACTCAGCTCCTCACTCTCCCTGCTCCCACTCAGCTCCTCACTCTCCCATTCAGCTCCTCACTCTCCCCGCTCCCACTCAGCCCCTCACTCTCCCCGATCCCACTCAGCCCCTCACTCTCCCCTCTCCCACTCAGCCCCTCACTCTCCCCGCTCCCACTCAACTCCATACTCACCCCGCTCCCACTCAGCTCCACAGTCTCCCCGCTCCCACTCAACCCCTCACTCTCCCCGCTCCCACTCAGCCCCTCACTCTCCCCTCTCCCACTCAGCCCCTCACTCTCCCTGATCCCACTCAGCTCCTCACTCTCCCCGCTCCCACTCAACTCCATACTCACCCCGCTCCCACTCAGCTCCTCACTCTCCCCGCTCCCACTCAACCCCTCACTCTCCCCGCTCCCACTCAACCCCTCACTCTCCCCGCTCCCACTCAGCTCCTCACTCTCCCAGCTCCCACTCAGCTCCTCACTCTCCCAGCTCCCACTCAGCTCCTCACTCTCCCCGCTCCCATCAGCCCCTCACTCTCCCCTCTCCCACTCAGCTCCTCACTCTGCCACTCAGCTCCTCACTCTCCCACTAAGCCCCTCACTCTCCCACTCAGCTCCTCGCACTCCCTGCTCCCACTCAGCTCCTCACTCTCCCCTCTCCCACTCAGCTCCTCACTCTCCCAGCTCCAACTCAAAACCTCACTCACCCAGCTCCCACTCAACCCCTCACTCTCCCTGCTCCCACTCAGCTCCTCATTCTCCCTGCTCCCACTCAGCTCCTCACTCTCCCACTTAGCTCCTCACTCTTCCCACTCCCACTCAGCTCCTCACTCTCCCTGCTCCCACTCAGCTCCTCACTCTCCCACTCAGCTCCTCACTCTCCCCGCTCCCACTCAACCCCTCAATCTCCCACTCAGCTCCTCACTCTCCCACTCAGCTCCTCACTCTCCCTGCTCCCACTCAGCTCCTCACTCTCCCACTCAGCTCCTCACTCTCCCTGCTCACACTCAGCTCCTCACTCTCCCTGCTCCCACTCAGCTTCTCTCTCTACACACTCCCACTCAGCTCCTCACTCTCCCACTCAGCTCCTCACTCTCCCTGCTCCCACTCAGCTCCTCACTCTCCCATGCAGCTCCTCACTCTCCCAGCTCCCACTCATCTCCTCACTCTCCCCACCTCCGCTTCTGCTGTAAATGATCCTAAACTAATCTCATCCTATTTGCCAGCACTTGACCCATAAACCTCTAAACCCTTCCTATTCCCAGAGCCGTCCAAATGCCTTTTAAATTCGTGGATGGTACTGTCACATCCAGAACACCAGGTGGCACCAGACTTACAGTGAGATTATGGAAGCACTGTTTTGTGGTTGGCATCCTCAGAGAGAGTGACCAGACTGGTGGCTGGGAGGGTGACCACATCGTTGACCAGCAGAGTGTCTGGGAGAGTGACCATGTCCGTGACATGGAGAGTGACCACATCAGTGACCAGGACAGTGACGGTGGGAGAGTGACCACGTCAGTGATTAGGACAGTGACTGGGAGAGTGACCTTGTCAGTGGCCAGGACAGTGACTGGGGGAGTGACCACGTCAGTGACCAGGACAGAGACTGAGGGAGTGACCACGTCAGTGACCAGGACAGAGACTGAGGGAGTGACAATGTCAGTGACTGGGGGAGTGACTGGGGGAGTGACCAAGTCAGTGACCAGGACAGTTACTGGGGGTGTAACCATGTCAGTGACCAGGATAGTGACTGGGTGAGTGACCACATCAGTGACCAGGATAGTCACTGTGGGAGAGTGACCACGTCAGTGACCAGGATAGTTACTGGGTGAGTGACCACATCAGTGACCAGGATAGTCACTGTGGGAGAGTGACCACGTCAGTGACCAGGATAGTCACTGTGGGAGAGTGACCACGTCAGTGACCAGGACAGTGACTGAGGGAGTGACAATGTCAGTGACCAGGACAGTGACGGGGCGAGTAACCCAGTCAGTGACCAGGGGAGTGACCATATCAGTGACTAGGACTGTGATTGGGGTGTGACCACGTCAGTGATCAGGATAGTGACTGGGAAAGTGACCACTTCAGTGACCACGTCAGGGACCGGGGAGTGACCATGTCAGTGACCAGGACAGTGACTGGGAGAGTGACCACGTCATTGACCAGGACAGTGACTGTGGGAGAGTGACCACGTCAGTGACCAGGACAGTGACAGGGGGTGTGACCATGTCAGTGACCAGGACAGTGACTGGGAGAGTGACCATGTCAGTGACCAGGACAGTGACTGTGGGAGAGTGACCACGTCAGTGACCAGGACAGTGACAGGGGGTGTGACCATGTCAGTGACCAGGACATTGACTGGGAGAGTGACCACACCCGTGACCAGGACAGTGACTGGGGGAGTGTCCATGTCAGTGACCAGGACAGTGACTGGGAGAGTGACCATGTCAGTGACCAGGATAGTGACTGAGGGAGTGTCCATGTCAGTGACCAGGACAGTGACAGGGGGTGTGACCATGTCAGTGACCAGGACAGTGACTGGGGGAGTGACCATGTCAGTGACCAGGACAGTGACTGAGGGAGAGTGACCACGTCAGTGACCAATTCAGTGACTGGGGGAGTGACCATGTCAGTGACCAGGACAGTGACTGGGAGAGTGACCACGTCAGTGACCAGGACAATGACTGGGAGAGTGACCACATCAGTGACCAGGACAGTGACTGGGAGAGTGACCACGTCAGTGACCAGGACAATGACTGGGAGAGTGACCACGTCAGTGACCAGGACAGTGACTTGGAGAGTGACCACGTCAGTGACCAGTACAGTGACTGGGAGAGTGACCATGTCAGTGACCAGGACAGTGACTGTGGGAGTGTCCATGTCAGTGACCAGGACAGTGACTGGGAGAGTGACCATGTCAGTGACCAGGACAGTGACTGGGGGAGTGACCATGTCAGTGACCAGGACAGTGACTGGGAGAGTGACCATGTCAGTGACCAGGACAGTAACTGGGAGAGTGACCACGTCAGTGACCAGGACAGTGACTTGGAGAGTGACCACATCAGTGACCAGGACAGTGACTGGGAGAGTGACCATGTCAGTGACCAGGACAGTGACTGGGAGAGTGACCACGTCAGTGACCAGGACAGTGACTGTGGGAGTGTCCATGTCAGTGACCAGGACAGTGACTGGGAGAGTGACCATGTCAGTGACCAGGACAGTGACTGGGAGAGTGACCATGTCAGTGACCAGGACAGTGACTGGGGGAGTGACCACATCAGTGACCAGGACAGTGACTGGGAGAGTGACCATGTCAGTGACCAGGACAGTGACTGGGGGAGTGACCATGTCAGTGACCAGGACAGTGTGACCACATCAGTGACCAGTACAGTGACTGGGAGAGTGACCATGTCAGTGACCAGGACAGTGACTGGGAGAGTGACCATGTCAGTGACCAGGACTGTGGCTGGGAGAGTGACCACGTCAGTGACCAGGACAGTGACTGGGAGAGTGACCATGTCAGTGACCAGGACAGTGACTGGGGGAGTGACCATGTCAGTGACCAGGACAGTGACTGGGGGAGTGACCATGTCAGTGACCAGGACTGTGGCTGGGAGAGTGACCACGTCAGTGACCAGGACAGTGACTTGCGGAGTGACCACGACAGTGACCAGGACAGTGACTGGGAGAGTGACCACGTCAGTGACCAGGACTGTGACTGGGAGAGTGACCACGTCAGTGACCAGGACAGTGACTGGGGGAGTGACCACGACAGTGACCAGGACAGTGACTGGGAGAGTGACCACGACAGTGACCAGGACAGTGACTGGGAGAGTGACCACGTCAGTGACCAGGACAGTGACTTGCGGAGTGACCACGACAGTGACCAGGACTGTGACTGGGAGAGTGACCCTGTCAGTGACCAGGACTGTGACAGGGAGAGTGACCACGTCAGTGACCAGGACTGTGGCTGGGAGAGTGACCACGTCAGTGACCAGGACAGTGACTGGGAGAGTTACTTTTCTCCACAACATTACCCTTTTCTCTGTATTACTGTATCAGTGGCAATACCACAAGGTGTTGGAAGATTGGTCGTCATGGCTAATTTCCTTCCAAATTTTGCAAGTAACGACAGGCAGGCAGATTATATGTCAGTACACCATCAATTACATATATTTGCCCATGTGCAAGGGGGCATCATGCTGGGCTGGGCACTCAGTATCTTGATCAGAGCTCAGCAACCGCTATCCCTGATCTTGGCTCAGTGACCCCACCCCTGACCTGGGCAACTGTAACCCCCATCCCCTGACCCAGGCACAGTGACCCTGCCCCCTGATCCAGGAAGAGCGACCCTGCCCCCTGACCCAGGCACAATGACCCTGCCCCCTGACCCAGGCATAGTGACCCTGGCCCCTGACCCCGGCACAGTGACCCTGCCCCTGACCTAGTCACAGCGACCTCACCCCTTGATCTCGGCACAGTGACCTAATCCCTTGACCTAGGTACAGTGACCCCACCAAACAGTGTCGTGCTGGAAAAGCACAGCAGGTCAGACAGCGTCCGAGGAGCAGGAAAGTCGAAGTTTCGGGCAAAAGTCAGTCATCAGGAATGAGGTTTGTCGGCCAAGGGGGCTGAGAGATAAATGGAAGGGGGGTGGTGCTGGGGGGGGGGATGGTAGCTAGGAATGTGATAGGTAGATGGAGGTGGGAGTGAAGGTGATAGGTCAGAGCGGAGGGTGGAGCAGATAGATGGGAAAGAAGATGGACACGTAGGGCAGTTCAAGAGGGCGGTGCCGAGTTGGAAGGTTAGATCTGGGATAAGGTGGGGGGGGGTAGGGACATGGGGAAACTGGTGAAATCCACATTAATCCCGTGTAGTTGGAGGGTCCCAATGCGGAAGGTGAGACGTTCTTCCTCCAGGCGTCAAGTAGTTAGGGTTTGGGGGTGGAGGAGGCCCAGGACCTGCTTGTCCTTGGCGGAGTGGGAGGGGGAGTTGAAGTGTTCAGCCACAGGGCGATGGAGTTGATGGGTGCGGGTGTCCCAGAGATGTTCTCGGAAACGATCCTCAAGTTGACATCCAGTTGCCCCAGTGTAGAGGAGACCACATCGAGAGCAACAGATACAATAGATGAGGTGTGTGGAGGTGGAGGAAAATCTCTGTCTAATGTGGAAGGCTCCATCGGGGCCTTGGATGGAGGTGAGGGGGGAGGTGTGGGTACAAGTTTTGCACTTCCTGCAGTGGTAGGGGAAAATGCTGGGAGTGGGGTGAGGGCTGGTGGGGTGGTGCGGATCTGACAAGGGAGTCATGGAGGGAATGGTCTGTCTCTGAGGGAATGCAGGTAGGGGTGGGGGTGGAAATATATCTCTGGTGATGGTGTCTATTTGTAGGTGGCAGAGGATGATAAGGTATATCTGTAGGTTGATGGGGTGGAAGGTGAGGACTGAGGGTTCTGTCCTTGTTGTGATTGGAGGGGCGGAAGTGCAGGAATGTGGAGCAGATTCACTGCAGGGCATTGTCAAATACATGAGAGGGGTAATTGCAGTCTTTGAAGAAGGAGGCCATCTGGGACAATCAATGGTGGAACTGGTCCTCCTGGGAGCAGATACGGTGGAGACGGAGGAATTGGGAATACGGGATGCAATTGGGAATATGGGATGGCATTTTTACAGGAGGCAGAGTGGGTCGAGATGTGGTCCAGGTGGCTGTGGGGGTTGGCGGGCCTGTAGTAGATGTCTGTGTTGAGTTGGTCGCCAGAGACGGTGATAGAGAGGACCAGGAAGGGGGGGGTGGGGGGGAGGTGTCTGAGGTGGTCCAGGTGAACCTGAGGTCAGGGTGGGAGGTGTTGGTGAAGTTTTGAACTGTTCAACCTCCTCGTGGGAGCACAAGGTGATGCCGTTACAGTCATCAATGTTGTGGAGGGAAAGGTGGGGAAAAGGACTGTATCGACCCTTCACCCCACCCCCTGACCCAGGCACAGTGACCCTGCCCCCTGACCCAGGCATAGTGACCCTGTCCCCTGACCCAGGCACAGTGACCCCACTCCCTGACACAGGCACAGTGACCCTGCCCCCCGACCCAGGCACAGTGACCCTGACCCAGGCACAGTGACCCTGCCCCCTGACCCAGGCACAGTGATCCCGTCCCCTGACCCAGGCACAGTGACCCTGCCCCCCGACCCAGGTACAGTGACCCTGCCCCTGACACAGGCACAGTGACCCTGCCCCCTGACCCAGGCACAGTGACCCCGCCCCCCGACCCAGGCACAGTGACCCTGACCCAGGCACAGTGACCCTGCCCCCTGACCCAGGCACAGTGACCCCGTCCCCTGACCCAGGCACAGTGACCCTGCCCCCCGACCCAGGCACAGTGACCCCGTCCCCTGACACAGGCACAGTGACCCTGCCCCCTGACCCAGGCACAGTGACCCCGCCCCCTGACCCAGGGACAGTGACCCTGCCCCTGACACAGGCACAGTGACCCCGCCCCCTGACCCAGGGACAGTGACCCTGCCCCTGACACAGGCACAGTGACCCCACCCCCTGACACAGACACAGTGACCCTGCCCCGTCACCCAGGCACAGTGACCCTGTCCCCTGACCCAGGCACAGTGACCCCACCCCCTGACCCAGGCACAGTGACCCTGCCCCCCGACCCAGGTACAGTGACCCTGCCCCTGACACAGGCACAGTGACCCTGCCCCCTGACCCAGGCACAGTGACCCTGCCCCCTGACCCAGGCACAGTGACCCCGTCCCCTGACCCAGGCACAGTGACCCTGCCCCCCGACCCAGGCACAGTGACCCCGTCCCCTGACACAGGCACAGTGACCCTGCCCCCTGACCCAGGCACAGTGACCCTGCCCCCCGGCCCAGGTACAGTGACCCTGCCCCCTGACCCAGGCACAGTGACCCTGCCCCCTGACCCAGGGACAGTGACCCTGCCCCTGACACAGGCACAGTGACCCCACCCCCTGACACAGACACAGTGACCCTGCCCCGTCACCCAGGCACAGTGACCCTGTCCCCTGACCCAGGCACAGTGACCCCACCCCCTGACCCAGGCACAGTGACACCGCCCCCTGACCCAGGCACAGTGACCCTGCCCCGTCACCCAGGCACAGTGACCCCGCCCCCTGACCCAGGCACAGTGACCCCGCCCCCTGACCCAGGCACAGTGACACTGCCCCCTGACCCAGGCACAGTGACCCCACCCCCTGACCCAGGCATTGTGATACTGCCCCCTGACCCAGGCACATAGACACCGCCACCCGACTCAGGCACAGTGACCCTGCCCCTGACCCAGGAACAGTGACCCTGCCTCTGATGCGAGCACAGTTACCCCGACCCCTGACCCATATATAGTTATGCCAATCCTGACCTGTCACGGTGACCCCTTCCCCTGACCCAGGTGCTGTGACCCCGCCTCCTGGCCCAGGCACAGTGATCCCACCCCATGACCCAAGCACATTGACCCCACCTCCTGACCCGGGCACTGTGACCCTGCCCCGTGAACTAGGCACAGTGACCCCACCCCCTGCCCTGGGGACATGAACTCATCCCCTGACCAGGGGACAGTTACCCTACCCCCTGATCCAGGCTCAGTGATCCATCCCCAACCTGGGCACAGTGACCCTGCCCCCTGACCTGGGCACAGTGATCTCATCCCCCGACCCAGCCACAGTGACCCATCCCCAACCTGGGCACAGTGACCCCACCCCCGCTAATCTGGGCACATTGGCTCTGCCCCCTGACCTGGGCACAGTGACCCTGCCCACTGACCTGGACACAGTATCATATGAACAACAGCATGTGTGGACTAACTGTCGAGCGGTTCCTCAGTGGTTGGAAAGGCAGCTGAAAATTGAGTCGGTTGTCACTCATTCTCGATTTCCTTGCGGTCTGGAACAAGCAGATCTGCTTTCCTGGAATCCACAAAGAAAGCCAAGATATTCCCTACTTGGAATTCTCTCCATTTAAAGGTCTTGTGACAGCCTTGTTTCTGTAATTACAGAAAGTGAGAAGTGTGTTACACATCAGATTTCAGAATTTAGTTAATCTGTGTAAATCCGTGCGTGTGAATGTGTGTGCGGGTGCATTTGTGTGTGTTAGTGTAAATGTGTGAATGTGAGTGTGTGTGCATTTGTGTATATGTGTGGAAGTGTGTGTGAGTGAGACTGGAGAGCAAAATAACTGCTGATCTTCAACCGAGCTAAATATAAATTCCAAGACATTCCAACTGACCGATCACCAGGTTGGGATTTTTATGGTCAGCACCTGTTGAGATATGTATAGAGTGCTCTGCAGAAACATAACAATTTAGCAACGTAGCAGGGCCAAAATGAATGAGTATTATGATGAGTGAGTGAGACCCGATACATCTGCAAACAAACCTAACTCTGATTGCAAGTCTCTTCTCCCCACATCAATCAATTGCAGAGTAAATCACAAGGCATTTTTAAAATGCTGTCATTTCAAAAGATATAATTTATTCTTTTACATCCAGAACTGTTTCCTTTGGTGTGGTATTTTAATACAAGAGGATGTCAAATTGAAATTACAGATTCTGATGTTGAAACAGGAAATAATTCTCCTTGCAAAGTTCAGGGGAAATGTGCCACTGGCTGCTGCCAGACATGCAGTGGGCATCAATTTACACGAAGGGATTGCCAGCAAAGGTCTCAGGAGTCCGTATCTCAGGCACAATTTTAAAATTTAAAGTGCTGCAGAAACTCAGCAGGTCTGTCTGCTCTAAGGAAAAGTCATTCTGGACTTGAATCATGAACACTGTTTCAATAGATCATTGTAAGCAGTATTTACGCATGTATAGCCTCTCACATTAATTATTCAAGTCTCTCTGAAATGTCCAGTTGATCCACTAACTCGCCTTAATTTGGTAACAACGAGACTTTGGTCTGGTCTGATTGTCAGCTCCTTTCTCTTGCCCCTTGACTGCAATTATCTTGTCTTTGGGTGCTGTGTGTGTCTGATTTCCCTTAATTTCACTCTTAGAATTTGGCTGTTGATGATGCGACAGGAGCATCAGGTCTGATCATTGTTGGAAATGCTCTCAGCAGGGATTTCTTCCTGCTCAGCATTGCTGCATTCAGCTTGGCTATTTCAAAAGACTGAATTTGTTAAACGTCTGCAAGGATTGAATCACCAAACTCCCTACAGAGCAGAAAGAGGCCATTCAGCCCATCTAATCTGCACTAACCCCCTTCCCCCAAAAGTAACTCATCCACATCCAACACCACATGGGGTTTTTAACCAGAGCCATTCCACCCTAACCTGCACATCTTTGGATTGTGGGAGGAAACCAGAGCATCCAGAGGAAAGCCACGCAGACATGGGGAAAATGTGCAAACTCCACACAGGTAGTCACCCGAGGCTAGAGTCGAACACTGGTCCCTGGTACTGTGAGGCAGCAATGCTGACCACTGAGTCACCAAGCTGCAGGTGGATCACCTGGAACTTCTGCCCTACTTACAGAGCAGGAAACTCCACACCTACAGTTAGTCTTGTGGGATTTCCACTTCCTCTTGTCTAGTTACTCATGTTTCTTTGACTAATGACCATTCCAATCATATGAAGACTTAGAGTCATAGAGATGTGCAGCACGGAAACAGACCCCTCGGTCAAACTCATCCATGCTGACTAGATATCCCAACCCAATCTAGTCCGACTTGCCAGCACCCAGCCCATATCCCTCCAAACCCTTCCTATTCATATACCCATCCAGATGCCTCTTAAATGTTGCAATTGTACCAGCCTCCACCACTTCCTCTGGCAGTTCATTCCATACACGTACCACCCTCTGCGTGAAAAAATTGCCCCTTAGGTCTCTTTTATATCTTTCCCCTCTCACCCTAAATTTATGCCCTCTAATTCTGGACTCCCCCAGCCCAGAGAAAAAACTTTGTCTATTTATCCTATCCATGCTCCTCATAATTTTGTAAACAGCTACAAGGTCACCCCTCAGCCTCCAACGCTCCAGGGAAAACAGCCTGTTCAGCCTCTCCCTATAGCTCAAATCCTCCAACCCTGGCAACATCCTTGTAAGTTTTTTCTGAACCCTTTCAAGTTTCACAACATCTTTCCGATAGGAAGGAGACCAGAATTGCACGCAGTATTCCAACAGTGGCCCAACCAATGTCCTATACAGCCACAACATGGCCTCCCAACTCCTGTACTCAATACTCTGACTATCTACCTGTGACTCCACTTTCAAGGAGCTATGAACCTGCACTCCAAGGTCTCTTTGTTCAGCAACATTCCCTCAGACCTTACCGTTAAGTGTATATGTCCTGCTAAGATTTGCTTTCCCAAAATGCAGCACCTCACATTTATCTGAATTAAACTCCATCTGCCACTTCTCAGCCCATTGGCCCATCAGGTCAAGATCCTGTTGTAATCTGAGGTAACCCTCTTCGCTGTCCACTACACCTCCAATTTTGGTGTCATCTGCAAACTTACTAACTGTACCTCTTATGCTCTCATCCAAATCATTTATATAAATGACAAAATGTAGAGGACCCAGCACCAATTATTGTGGCACTCCACTGGTCACAGGCCTCCAGTCTGAAAAACAACCCTCCACCAACACCCTTTGTCTTCTACCTTTGAGCCAGTTCTGTATCCAAATGGCTAGTTCCCCCTGTATTTCGTGAGATCTAACCTTGCTAATCAGTCTCCCATGGGGAACCTTGGCGAACGCCTTACTGAAGTCCATATAGATCACATCCAGCACTCTGCCCTCCTCATTCCTCTTTGCTACTTCTTCAAAAAACTCAATCAAGTTTGTGAGACATGATTTCCCATGCACAAAGCCATGTTGACTATCCCTAATCACTCTTTGCCTTTCCAAATACATGTACATCCTGTCCCTCAGGGTTCCCTCCAACAACTTGTCCACCACTGCCGTCAGGCTCACTGGTCTATAGTTCCCTGGCTAGTCCTTATCACCCTTCTTAAACAGTGGCACCAACCTCCAGTCTTCTGGCACCTCACCTGTGACTATCGATTGTACAAATATCTCAGCAAGAGGCCCAGCAATCACTTCCCTAGCTTCCCACAGAGTTCTAGGGTATGCCTGATCAGGTCCTGGGGATTTATCCACTTTTATGCATTTCAAGGCATCCAGCACTATGGACGTTTTTCAAGATGTCACTATCTATTTCTCTACATTCTACATCTTCCTTTGCCTGAATTTAACCCGTGCTGGGCTGCTGATCCCGTACCTAGTGATATTGCTCATGGGTGCGACATTGTTGATGCTGCTAACTTAACTGGTTTCTTTGCTGCTGGGAATCAGCAAACCACACTCTCCGTTCTGTGGCCACAAACTGTGCCAGTGCCCCGTCCAGACAGAGTGAGTGGCTGCAACAAGGAAGCACCTTGACCAAAAGCAGCAGTTGGGATAAAAGGGGGAATTAGCAGCCAGGGCTCATGCACACCCACTGAGTTGCCATAATGGAAGCAGAGCTCTGGGACTGGGAGTGATCCACTCCATGTGCTGGCCGCATGATTTCCATATCAAGAACTCTCAGTATCCAGTTTACTCCTATCCAATGGTGAGACAGAAAGCTGCTGTTAGTGAGGTGATTGGGCATTCAAGAGAGCTTTGGATGATTATTTGGATAAAAATAATGTACCCGGTTGTCGGTTGATGGTCTGAATGACCTCCTTCTGTGCCATAATACTTCAGTGGTTGACGCCAATAATTCCCTTCATGAGGCAACTTGCCATGACCTAGTGAGAATCTCACCTTGACACCTGCCCCCAGTGTCAAGATAGGCCTCGATGGACTACTCGCCCAACTCGGCCACCTTTCTTACCATGGACCGTGTCCCTCCAGCCATGACCAGATCTTGCCCTCTGTTTTTTGGTATCGGCTTCTTTTCCTTATTCCTAGTTTAAACAGTGACAGATTTGTGTTGGTATTTGTGCCAAAAAAAAGTGACACCAGGCATACGTTGTTTAAATTGTTGAGTCGGTTCTCAAAAGTAAGATGGCAGAATTGACTAGTATCTAGACATGGATTAGGCTTCATTAATATAGACAATTATTTTTTAACATAGAAAATTATATTTAAATATAGAAAATTATATTTTCAGTGTCCTTCCTATATTTTCCTCATAGATTGAAGCTATCTTTCATTAATTGCAAAACGACATTGCTGTTATCAGTGTTTAGTACCAACTAGCTGACAGTATCTAGCTAACACTATCTCACTGTCACCACTAGCTTCAAAGCCTCTTGCTGGGTCTACTACTAACTAGTTGCCACAATGAAATGTGCTCTTGCTTCAAAAGCACGATGGAATTGGCCATGATGACGTAATAGTTAGCCATCTCCTGAAAAATGCTGTGCCATGATGTGCTCTCACCTCCACAACACAACTCGGCAAAAAAATCAAACCCTTGGAGTCTGAGATTGATCCCTTTGTCTTTTTTTGTTGAGTTACACTGTTGAGGAAGATTACAGCAAAGATAAATAATGGAATTGAGATGTGGGAGTACCATGACCTGATTGAATGTCAGAAAAAACCCGAGGGGGTGGAGTGGTTTGTTCCTGATCCTACGATTGGATAAATTCTCTTGCTGCGCTTTCAGCTCATCCACAAGGGAATGTGATGATTTTATGGGGCCCTCAGTCTAACAGTCAGAATGAACAATCTGACAGGGAAAGTCTGCCCCTTCAACCTGCTTGGGAATGTGGTTATAAGAAACCACGAGAGAGAGGAAGCGGGAGGGATGGAGTGAGTGAGGTATCTGTGTGTGTACGTGTGGATGTAATTGTAGTATGTGTGTATCACTCTGGTGTTTTTTATTCATTGTGGGTGTCACTGATTAGGTCAGCATTTGTGCAACCATGATTATTCAAAGCTAACCACATTGCTGTGGTTCTGGAGTCACATGTAGGTCAGACTAGTTAAGGATGGCAGATTTACTTCCATAACAGGAATTAGTGAACGTGGTAGGTTTTTACAACAATCAGAAGTGTTTAAATATTTTCAAGAGGCCAACTATATATTCCAGAATATTTTTTTTATTGATTTTGCATTTCAACAGGTTCCTGTGTTGTTAGACTGAGAGCTCCATAAATTAATAACATTTCTCTGTGGATATGAACTTATAACCGTAGATCATTAGCCTGGGGTTCTGGGATATTAGTCCAGTGACCTTATCACTATGCCACTGCCTCACCATGGGGTGGAGTGTGTGTGGGTGGGTGAGTGTGCATTTGTGTGCACGTGTGTGATTGCGTGTGTGTGTAATTGTGTGTATGAGAGAGTGTTGCTATCTGTGTCTGTGAATGTGCGTGCGTGTAAATCTGTGCTTGTATGTGTGAGTATGGATGCTTTTGTGTATTAGTGAGTCTTTTGTGTCTGTGTATCTATGTGTGTGATTATGTGTGTGTTTTTCTTTGTCCATTGTCTGGGTGTATTTAGTCCAGCTTCATTCAAACATTGCAACCATAAGTTTTATCTACTGAGTTCCATAGGAACATGACTTGAGTTGGATTCTGTTTTAGCTGATTATCAGAAACAAAGAAGAAAGGACTTGCATTTATAAAGTGTATTACGTGACATCCTGACTCCGCAAAGCTCTAAATTTAGCCATGAAGTTGAAAACGCAGCAGCCAATGGAGCACAGTGGAACTGCTGTTCTGATTGAGATCAGTGAAGCCTCCACACAAAAACATCTGCTTCCTCGTAGCCCTCACCATCTGAAGTTAAACATTACTCAGGGAGGCCTTATGCTAAAAGTACGGGTAATGTCTGAGGAGAAAGCCCTCCTAAAGAGAAGCCAAACACTAGCAGGTGGGTAGGAGCTACAAGCAAAACAAAAATGGGACAAAAATACTGAAAAATCTAAATAAAGGGAAAAAACTCAGAGAAGGATGAGTGAGGTTGGAGAGTGAGGGAGAGTGATATTCTGAGGGAGATCAGAACTACAGAGTTACAGAAATGCTGTAACCTGGACTGGAGGTGTGGTTGGTGGAATATAGCAGAATGAGAGGTGACTTCACTGAAACATACAAGATAGGGTCCACTGCTGTTTGTCATTTATATAAATGATTTGGATATGATTGTAGGAGATATGATTAGTAAGTTTGATGACAGATGACAGCAAAATAAATGTTGTATTGGACAGTGAAGGCAGTTTTCTCAGAGTTCAAGAGGACCTTCATAAGATGGGCAAATGGGCTGAGGAGTGGCAGAAGGAGTTTAACTTAGATAAAGTGTTGCATTTTGGAAAAGAAAACCAGGGCAGGGCTTACACAGTTGACCCATTGTACTCTTTGCTATCTTCCCCCACCCTCCTCTCTGACCTATCACCTCCATCCCCACCCCCATTCACCCACTGTACTCTTTGCTATCTTCCCCCACCCTCCTCTCTGACCTATCACCTCCATCCCCACCCCCATTCACCCACTGTACTCTTTGCTACCTTTCCCCACCCTCCTCTCTGACCTATTACCTCCATCCCCAACCCCATTCACCTATTGTACTCTATGCTAATTTCTCCCCACCCCCACCCCCATCTCATTTATCTCTCCACTCTGCAGGCACCCTGCCTCTATTCCTGATGAAGGGCTTTTGCCCGAAACGTCGATTTTCCTGCTCCTCTGATGCTGCCTGACCTGCTGTGCTTTTCCAGCACCACTCTAACCCCGACAGTTAAAATAGGGCCTTGGAGAGTGTTGCCAAACAAAAAAACCATGAGATGTCGGTGCATAATTGCGTGAAAGAGGAGTCGCAGGTAGACAGGATGGCGAAGAAGGTGGTTGGCATGCTTGCCTTCATTCGTCATAATATTGACTATAGGAGTTGGGGGGGTCATGTTACAGTTGTACAGAACATTGGCGAGGCCACTTTGGGAAACTACATACAATTCTGGCCACCCTTCTATAGGAAGGATGTTGTTAAACTTGGGAGGCTGCAGAAAAGATTTACAAGGATTTTGACAGGGTTGGAGGATTTGAGCTATAGGGAGAGGCTGAATAGGCTGGGGATGTTTTCCCTGGAGCGTTGGAGGCTGAGGGGTGACCTTACAGATGTTCATAAAATCATGAGGGGCATGGATAGGGTAAATAGATGAGATCTTTTCTCTGGGGTGGGGCAGTCCAGAACTAGAGGGCATAGGTTCAGGGTGAGATGGGAAAGATATATAAAGAACCTCAGGGGCAACTTTTTTCATGCAGAGGGTGATGCGTGTATGGAGTGAGCTACCAGAGGAAATGGTGGAGGCTGGTACAGTTACAGCATTTAATAGGCATCTGGATGGGTATATGAGTAAGAAGGGTTTAGAGGGATATGGGCCAGGTGCTGGCACATAGGAGTAGGTCAGATCAGGATGTCTGATTGTCATGCATGAGATGGAGCGAAGGGTCTGTTACCATGCTATATGACTAGATGACTCAACAGGATAAATACAGAAAGGTCATTTTCCTTTCTGGGAGAATCTATGACCAAAGGAATAATCTCAGAATTATGGGTTGCACATCTAAGATAGGGATGAGGAGGAATTTCCTCTCTGATGAGAGTGAATGTGTGGAATAAAAATAATATGCAAGGGTATGGGGGAAAAGCAGGAGATTGGCCCGAGGTAATGGTCCAATGGGCCTGAGGTTATGGGCGGCACGGTGGCACAGTGGTTAGCACTGCTGCCTCACAGCGCCAGAGACCTGGGTTCAATTCCCGCCTCAGGCGACTCTCTGTTTGGAGTTTGCACATTCTCCCTGTGACTGTCCCTCCGGATGCTCCGGTTTCCTCCCACAGTCCAAAAATGTGTAGGTTAGGTGGATTGGCCACGCTAAATTGCCCGTAGTGTTAGGTGTAGGGGAATGGGTCTGGGTGGGTTGCGTGTCGGTGTGGACTTGTTGGGCCGAACGGCCTGTTTCCACACTGTAAGTAATCTAAAGCCACACATTTGAAGACCTGGTGGAGCATGAATGGGCCAAATGGTCTCCTTCTGCACTGTAAGACGATAGACATTGTAGGTAAAGAAGGCCATTCAGCCCATTGTGTCTACTCTGCCATCCAATGAGATCATAGCTGATCTGATCATTCTCTTTCTATTTTCACCCCAGAATCCTTAATTCACTTACCGATTAAAACATTGTTTATCTCAGCCTGGAAAAGATTTAATGATCCAACCTCAAAGCCCTCTGTGGTGAAGCATTCCACAGATACACTACCCTCGAGGGAAGAAATTCCTCCTCCTCTCTCACTTAGCTGGGCAATTCATTATTCTGAGATTATTCCAAGACTCTACCACAAGTGGAAACTACTTTTCTGCGTCTCCTGAGTCAAGTCCCCTCAGAATCATGTACGCTTCAATAATATTGCCTGTCATTTTTCTAAACTCCAATGAGTACAGGCATAACCTACTCAACTTCGCCTCATAAGACACTCTCCATACCCAAGAAATGGCAGAGAAACTGAGTAGTACTTTGCATCAGTTTTCACAGTGGATGGCACCAGTGGCATAACAGAATTTCAAGAGAGTTAGGTGCAGATGTAGGTTCATTGGCCATCACTAAGGAGAAGGTGCAGGGGAAGCTGAAAGGTCTGAAAGTGGATAAATCACCAGACGAGGTGGACTAGACTCCAGGGTTCTGAAGGAGAGAGCTGAGGAGATTGTAGAGGCATTGGTGGCGGTCTTTCAGAAATCAGAGAAGTCAAGAAGGGTCACAGACAATTGGAAAGTGGCTAATGTAACACCTCTGTTTAAGAAAGGAGGGAGGTAGAGGACTGGAAGTTCTACTTAGCCTGACCTCAGTCATTGGTAAGATTCTAATGTCAATTATTAAGGATGAGATTATGGAGTACTTGAAACTGTATGGGAAAATAGAGCTGAGTCAGCACGGCTTCAGCAAGGGGACGTCATACCTCACAAATCGGTTAGACATTTTTGAGGAGGAACTGAGAAAGTTAAACCAAAGAGAGCCAATGGACATGATGTCTTTGGATTTTCAGAAAATCTTTAACAAGGTGCTGCACAGGAGGCTGCTAAATGAGATAAGAGCCCACAGTGTTAGGGGGAAGGTATGGATAGGGGCATGGATAGAGGATTGGCTGACTGGCATGAGGCAGACAATGGGGATAAAGGGGTCTTTTTCAGGATGGCAGCCAGTGACAAGTGGAGATCTACAGGGGTCAGTGTTGAGACCACAAGTGTTCATTTTATATTTCTGGATGAAGGAACTGAGAGCATTGTTGCTAAGTTTGCAGGTGATACAAAGGCAGGTGGAGGGACAGGTCGTGTTGAGGAGGTGGGGAGGCTGCAGAAGGAGTTGGACATGCTGGGCAAGTGGGCAAGAAGATGCAGATGGAATACAATGTAGCAAAGTGTAAGGTCGAAATAATAGAGACATAGACTATTTCCTAAATGGAGAAAGGCTCTGGAAATAGGAGTCCAAATTCAGGATTCAGCTGGCAGTTAGGAAGGCAAATGCAATGTTCGCAGTCGTTTCAAGAGCGTTAGAATACAAGAGCAGAGATGTACTGCTGAGGTTATATAAGGCTGTGGTCAGACTGTATTTGGAACAATGTGAGCAGTTTGGGTCCCTGTAGCTAAATAAGAATGTGCTGGCATCAGAGGGACCCCAGAGGAAGTTTACAACAATGATCCCGGGATGAAAGGCTTGTCATATGAGGAACAGCTGAGGACCCTGGGTCTGTACTCAATAGTGTTTCAAAGGATGAGGGGGGGAATCTGATTCAAGCTTACAGAATACTGAGAGATCTGGATAGAGTGGATGTGGAGACGATGTTTCCATTAGTAGGACAGACTAGGACCCAAGGGCACAGCCTCAGAGTGAAAGGTCAATCCTTTAGAACTGAGATGAGGAGGAAATTCTTCAGCCAGAAAGTGGTGAATCTGGGGAACCCATTGCTGCAGAAGGCTGTTAGAGACCAAGTTATTAAGATCAGGGAGAAAGTGAGGACTGCCAATGCTGGAGATCAGAGTCAAAGAATGTGCTGCTGGAAAAGCACAGCCAGTCAGGCATTGAGTTTATTTAAGACAGGAATAGATAGGTTCTTGATTAATTACAGGGACAAGGCAGGGGAAAATGGGGTTGAAAAATGTATCAACTATGATCAGTGGGCTAAATGGCTTAATTCTGATCCTATATTTTATGGTTTTATGGTCTCTGCACTGCCTCCAATGCCAATATATCTTTCCAGAGCTCAGGGGCCCAGAACCTTTCACAGTATTCCAGGTGTGGATCGTGCCTGGTATGCTTTTAGTAAGACTTCTCTATTTTCAGACTTCATGCTGTTTGAAATAAAGATCAACATTTTCCTTCCCTATCACCTGCTGAACTTGGATGCTAGATTTTTGTGATTAATGCATGAGGCTATAGGAAGGATGTTGTGAAACTTGAAAGGGTTCAGAAAAGATTTACAAGGATGTTGCCAGGGTTGGAGGATTTGAGCTATAAGGAGAGGCTGAACAGGCTGGGGCTGTTTTCCCTGGGACATCAGAGGCTGAGGGTGACCTTATAGAGGTTTATAAAATCATGACGGGTATGGATAGGGTAAATAGACAAGGTCTTTTCCCTGGGGTGGGGAGTCCAGAACTAGAGGGCATAGCTTTAGGGTGAGGGGTAAAGATAGAATAGGGACCTCAGGGGCAACTTTTTCACACAGAGGAATGAGCTGCCAGAGGAAATAGTGGAGGCTAGTACATTTGCAACATTTAAAAGGAATAGGAACAGTTTAGAGGGATATGAGCCAAGTGCTGGCAAAGCGACAAGGTTAACTTAGGATATGTAGTCGGCATGGACGAGTTGGACTAAAGGGTCTGTTTCCATGCCATACAGATTTAAGACTCCGTGACTCACAAATCCTTCTCTGCTGTAGCTTTCTGCAATCTTACTTCATTTAAATAATATTCAGCTCTTCTATACTTTCTGCTAATGTCCAGAACCGCACATTTTCCCACATTATTGTCCACCTGGAAAGTTTTTGTCCACTTGTTTAACATGTCTATATCCCTCTGTAGACTTTTTGTGTTATTGCAATCACTTGACTTTCCACCCAGATTTGTGTCAGCCTCAGACATGGTGGTAGCACATTCACTTTTCCCATCCAACTCATTAATAGCAATTGTGGCCCTAGCACTGATTTCTGTGGCATCCTGAAAGTGTCCCTTTATCTCCTTTCTCTGTCTCCTATTGGTTAGCTAATTCTCTATCCACGCTAATGCGCTACCCCGACCATGGGTTGGCCAATTCGCAATATCCATTTGCAGAGTGACACATTGAGGGAGAGTGTGGTACACTGTTAGAAGGTATGATATGATCAGGAAGAAAGTGAGGCACTTGGGAGAGAGTGACTTACATTGAGAAGTATGGGACATGTTGAGGAAGAGTGTGGCATACTGAGGGAGAGAAAAAGAGAAAGTAAAGGAGATAGTGACATGGCAAGGACAAAGTTAAAAATCACACAACACCAGGTTACAGAATTTACAGTAAAAGATCAAAGTGTCGTACAACTGATGTGATGTATTGAACAACCCAGATTGCTGTTAAGTCTTTAATCATTTAGAACGGGGATGCAGGTTTCAATTAATATGTAAATCCCAGAACTCCTTTCAAGTCACAGTCTGAGCTGAAATGACATTTTTTTTAATATACTGATAAACCTTAAGTTATCTTGTGACTGAGACTGTTGGGACTATAACTTGGTGTTGTGTGATTTTTAACTTTGTCCACCCCAGTCCAACAGCAGCACCTCCACATCGTGGTGAGGATAAGTATTACACGCAGTGAGACTGAATAACACACTGAGGGAGAGAGTGACACACTGAGCAAGAGGGTGACAAACTGATGGTAAGACTGACAGTTTGAGGCAGAGCCCAGCACACAGAAGGAGAGAATGAAATGCTAAGGAGGAACGTGATGTGCTGAGGAGAGCATTTTACTCTGAGGGGGAGAGTTACACACTGAGAGAGGGAGTGACACACTGAGGGAGAGAGTGTTACACTGAGGGGGAGAGTTACACACTGAGGGAGGGAGTGACACACTGAGGGACAGAGTGTTACACTGAGGGGGAGAGTTACACACTGAGGGAGAGAGTGACACACTGAGGGAGAGAGTGTTACACTGAGGAGAGAGTGACACAGTAAAGGAGAGCATGTTACACTGAGGGAGAGAGTTACACGCTGAGGGAGAGAATGGCACAGTGAGGGAGAGAATGTTACACTGAGGGAAACAGTGACATGCTGTAGGAGAGAGTGACACAGTGAGGAGAGTAACTGACATGGGATCAAAGAGGGGGAAAGACAAACACTATTACACATGAGGTTGACAGGGAGAGAACATGTTATTTACAGTACTATCTGGTCTCTGAGTGACCTGCCAGGATAAAGGTCCTACTTTGCTGTGGGAAACCTGCTGGGTGAGGCTTCACACTCCCTCAGGACCACTGACCTCTAGTAGCCCTGGCCAAATTACTCTTGAAACACATTGAAACAGTTTCCTGTCATGTATACCTCCATGGTATCACACCATTGACAGTCACCCTTTCCCAAGATCCAGATCCAAAGTGAAGATGTTAGGCTTCTAGGCTGGTGTTTTCTGAAGCAATTCTAACTCCTTCAATACCTCCCTAATTGCACTGATGTGGCACAGTGACAGTGGCATAAAGTGGTGTAAGATTATGTGACAGTGTAGAGACAGAGAGGCCTACAGCACGGAGACATGCCCTTTGGCCCAAACTAGTCCATGCTGACCAAAATGTCCATCCACACTGACCCCATTTCCCTGCACTTGGCCCATATCCTTCTAATCCTTTCCTAGCCATGTATTTCTCCAAATGCCTTTTAAATCTTGTTAATGTACCCACCTCAACCACTTCCACTGGCAGCTCATTCCAACTCTCTGTGTAAAAACGTTGGCCCTCAGGTTCCCTTTTATTCTTTACCCTCTAACCTTAAACTGATGTCCTCTAGTCTTCGATTCCCCAACCCTGGGAAAAAGAATGACCCTATCTATGCCTCTCATGATCTTATACACCTCTCTAAGATCCCTCCTCAGTCTCCTACACTCTGAAGAAAAAAAATCCTAGCTTGTCCAACCTCTCCGTTTAACTCAGACCATTGAGTTCTGAGAACATCCTTGTAAATTTCTTCTGCATTCGTGTAGCAAGGAACATCCTTCCTATAGCAAGGTGACCAAAACTGAACACAATACTCCAAGGGTGGCCTCACCAACGTCCTGTACAACTGCAACATAACTTCCCAATTTTTATACTCAATGCCCTGACTGACAAAGGCCAATGTGCCAAAGGCCTTCTTCACTGCCCTGTCTGTGATCCATGTAAAGTGAGTGTTGTTTCCCCATTGAAACCGGTGGAAATTAAACAGGGGAGAGGTCAGCTTGCTTACTCATTCCACACACTCACATAAGGTTCAGATCTAACCCAGGAAGTGAAATGTGCAGAGACTGATCAGCTGCCATTGGATTTCAGTGAGTCTGTCAGCAATGGTTATGACTGTGTTACTATAATTACAGCACCTTCTCTGTAATCTACTCACAAACAAACCTTAAATGCAGCAGAATCTAAACTTAAACCGACTGTCATGCCGCTAAACCTCAACATGTTATATTTGCTGGCCTTATATTTAATAAAGTTCAGACAGAAAGAACTAATTAAAGAATTGTATGTGTTTAATTAAGAATATTGATTTCCTCTGTGAACATGTGTCATGGTTCTCTTCAATGAAATTTTATCAAACTTTATTCAGAAATGTGAAAGACATTTGAAAAATGGACTAATAGTATTAAAGGAGCAGGCTGCAGAGCATCAAGTCACTCTCCAGGAAATATTAGATCAGGACAGTTATCAGTGACAGAGTGAGTTAATGACAGTAATAATCCACCTATTCCCACAGTTCAACATTTTCATTCACCTTCCCACCAAAACCTCACCCTTCAATGATGCCAAGAAAAGATTATGTGAACCTGAGGCCAGCGTAATTTGGAGGGGAATTAGATGCTCTCATGATGTTCATGTCATTGTCTTTGTCAGGGATAGAGCTCACTGGGGCTGGGAGCTGCCTCTGTTACTAGTTTGTGATGTACCACAGTCGCAATGTCTCAGTGTTGCTGGGGATGGATGCTAAGTTTAGTGTCAAAAAGGTGTGGCACTGGAAAAGTACAGCCAGTCAGGCAGCATCCGAGGAGCAGGAGAATCGACATTTTAAGCATAAGCTCTTCGTCAGGAATGCTGATCAGGAATCAGCTTATGCTTGAACCATTGACTCCCCTGCTCCTTGGATGCTGCCTGACCGGCTGTGCTCTTCCAGCACCACTAATCCAAAATCTGGTTTCCAGCATCTGCAGTCATTGTTTTTACCTCTTTTTTTTTATTATTTTTTTTACCTCTTTATAAATCAGCCAGGGCTCCCTAATTGGACCAGATTAACAGTCCCAATCAGGGAAATGGCTGAACTCATTACAGAGAGACAAACTTGTGTTTAGCTAGAAGGAGCAGTTTGGAGAAACCTGGATGATTTCAGCTCGAGTGTCCAACATTGACGGGTGACCTAATAGAAGTCTATAAAGGCATGAATAGAGTGGACAGGCTTTTTCCCAGGGTGGAAATGTCACTAGGGACTGTGAGAGGAGAAAAGTTTAAAGAAGATGTACAAGGAAAGTTTCTTACACAGAGGTACCTGGAATGTGCTGAAAAGGGAGGTGCTAGAAGCAGAGACGATAACAATGTTTAAGAAACATTTCGATAGATATGTGAACAGGCAGGAAGTAGAGGGACATGGCCATGTGCAGGCTGATGGGATTAGTTTAGAATGGCATCATGGTTAGCACAGACACGGTGGGCTGAAGGGCCTGCTCCCCTGTTGCACTGTTCTATGTTCTATTATAGACTTTAAATTTAAAAGGTAAGTACAAACAGCAGTGGCTGTAAACCAGGGCTATGGTTGTGTTGCTTCCTCTGGGGCCAGATGGTGTGTGTTCACGTTCCACCTGGCCTGGCGATGTGACATAAAATGTCTGAGCAGACTGATTAAAACAAAATCCATAACTACAAACCAGTCTATTGATGCATCATTTGATGCGTCCGCTCTGATTGCTGTCACAGTGCTGGGCTGGATCAGGTGAAGAACTGCTCAAGGCCATAATACCCAACATGCACATCTTCTAACTTAGCCTGCCTGACTCCCTCCAAAATCTTGTCCTGAGTCTCTCTGCTTCCTGGAATGTGTATTTTAACTTGTCTGCAAACAGTAAAATAGTCATTACTAAATCACTGATTAAAGGAGAGGGAACTTCAGGCACCATTAATCATTTCGAATTTGCAGGACGTTTGAATGTAATGATTAATATAGCATTATGGGCTTCAAGGGATGCCACATTAACCTCTGACCCCCAAACATCAGGCTCCCTTCCCAAGCCAATCAGAATGTTACCAGTCAGCAAGACACCGACAAAAAAAAACACAACCCACACCAAAGACAGATGTTTAGATTCTCTCTCCTTTGATATGCATTTTTCCAAATGAACTGATCCTGTTCGCAAACTCCAATTACTCCCCGAAGTACATTGAGTTGGTGGGAAAGCTTAGTCCTTAGAGTGATGTTAGAGGGAGTCAATTCATAGTCAGACGGCGAAAATAGTACCCATATTTATTTGAGAAAGGATTAAGCTCCATGGCAGGAGTTAATGGTCAGGGATGAATTCCTGCAAGAGCAGGTTCCCAAGTGTCCCTGGGATTGGGTTTGAATCACGGAGAGCGAGAGGATTCCACAAGATAGCTGCAGCTCAGGATTATGGAGGATAGGCAGGGGGGTTGGGATTGTGTTTGTGGAAGGGTAGGAATTGTGTTTGTGAGGGTGTTAGGGATTGTATTTGTGAGGGGGTTAGGGATTGTGTTTGTGAGGGGATTAGGGATTGTGTTTGTGAGGGGTAGGGATTGTGTTTGTGAGGAGGTTAGAGATTGTGTTTGTGAGGGGGTTAGGGATTGTGATTGTGGAGGGTTAGGAATTGTGTTTGTGAGGGGGTTAGGGATTGTGTTGGTGAGGGTTAGGGATTGTGTTAGTGTAGGGTTAGGGATTGTGTTTGTGAGGGGTAGGGATTGTGTTTGTGGAGGGTTAGGGATTGTATTTGTGAGGGGGTTAGGCATTGAGTTTGTGAGGGTTAGGGATTGTGTTTGTGGAGGGTTAGGGACTGTGTTTGTGAGGGGTAGGGATTGTGTTTGTGAGGGGGTTAGGGATTGTGTTTGTGGAGGGTTAGGGATTGTTTGTGAGGGGGTTAGGGATTGTGTTTGTGAGGGGGTTAGGGATTATGTTTGTGGAGGGTTAGGGAATGTGTTTGTGGAGGGGGTAGGGATTGTGTTTGTGAGGGGGTTAGGGATTGTGTTTGTGAGGGGGTAGGGATTGTGTTTGTGGAGGTTTAGGGATTGTGTTTGTGAGGGTTAGGGATTGTGTTTGTGAGGGGGTTAGGGATTGTGTTTGTGGAGGGTTAGGGATTGTTTGTGAGGGGGTTAGGGATTGTGTTTGTGAGGGGGTTAGGGATTCTGTTTGTGGAGGGTTAGGGAATGTGTTTGTGGAGGGGGTAGGGATTGTGTTTGTGAGGGGGTTAGGGATTGTGTTTGTGAGGGGGTAGGGATTGTGTTTGTGGAGGTTTAGGGATTGTGTTTGTGAGGGTTAGGGATTGTGTTTGTGAGGGGGTAGGGATTGTGTTTGTGGAGGGTTAGGGATTGTGTTTCTGGAATGGTAGGGATTGTGTTTGTGGAGGGGTAGGGATTGTGTTTGTGAGGGGGTTAGGGATTGTGTTTGTGAGGGTGGGGGATTGTGTTTGTGGAGGGTTCGGGATTGTGTTTATGGAGGGGTAGGGATTGTGTTTGTGAGGGGGTTAGGGATTGTGTTTGTGAGGGGGTTAGGGATTTTGTTTGTGGAGGGTTAGGGATTGTGTTTGTGAGGGGGGTAGGGATTGTGATTGTGGAGGGTTAGGGATTGTGATTGTGGAGGGGGGTAGGGATTGCGTTTGTGAGGGTTAGGGATTGTGTTTGTGAGGGGGTTAGGGATTGTGTTTGTGGAGGGTTAGGGATTGTGTTTGTGAGGGGGTTAGGGATTGTGTTTGTGGAGGGTTAGGGATTGTGTTTGTGGAGGTTTAGGGATTGTGTTTGTGAGAGTTAGGGATTGTGTTTGTGAGGGGGTTAGAGATTGTGTTTGTGAGGGTTAGGGATTGTGTTTGTGGAGGGTTAGGGATTGTGTTTGTGAGGGGGTTACGGATTGAGTTTGTGAGCGGGTTAGAGATTGTGTTTGTGAGGGGGTTATGGATTGTGTTTGTGGATGGTTAGGGATTGTGTTTGTGACGGGATAGGGATTGTGTTTGTGGAGGGTTAGGGATTGTGTTTCTGGAAGGGTAGGGATTGTGTTTGTGGAGGGGTAGGGATTGTGTTTGTGAGGGGGTTAGGGATTGCATTTGTGGAGGGTTAGGGATTGTGTTTGTGAGGGGTTCAGGGATTGTGTTTGTGAGGGCTTAGGGATTGTGTTTATGGAGGGGTCGGGATTGTGTTTGTGAGGAGGTTAGGGATTGTGTTTGTGAGGGGGTTAGGGATTGTGTTTGTGAGGGGGTTAGGGATTGTGTTTGTGAGGGTTTGGGATTGTGTTTGGGAGGGGGTAGGGATTGTAATTGTGGAGGGTTAGGGATTGTGTTTGTGAGGGGGTTAGGGATTGTGTTTGTGAGGGGGTTAGGGATTGTGATTATGAGGGGTTTGGGGATTGTGTTTATGAGGGTTAGGGATTGTGTTTGTGGAGGGTTAGGGATTGTGTTTGTGAGGGGGTTATGGATTGTGTTTGTGAGGGGGTTAGGGATTGTGTTTGTGGAGGGTTAGGGATTGTGTTTGTGAGGGTTAGGGATTGTGTTTGTGGAGGGTTAGGGATTGTGTTTATGAGGGGGTTAGGGATTGTGTTTGTGAGGGTTAGGGATTGTGTTTGTGTAGGGTTAGGGATTGTGTTTGTGAGGGGGATAGGGATTGTGTTTGTGAGGGTTAGGGATTGTGTTTGTGAGGGGGTTAGGGATTGTGTTTGTGGAGGGTTAGGGATTGTGTTTGTGAGGGGTAGGGATTGTGTTTGTGGAGTGGTAGAGATTGTGTTTGTGAGGGGTAGGGATTGTGTTTGTGGAGTGGTAGAGATTGTGTTTGTGAGGGGGTAGGGATTGTGTTTGTGAGGGGTAGTGATTGTGTTTGTGGAGGGGGTAGGGATTGTGTTTGTGAGGGGGTTAGGGATTGTGTTTGTGGAGGGTTAGGGATTGTGTTTGTGAGGGTTAGGGATTTTGCTTGTGAGGGGGTTAGGAATTGTGTTTGTGGAGGGTTAGGGATTGTGTTTGTGAGGGGATTAGGGATTGTGTTTGTGATGGTTAGGGATTGTGTTTGTGAGGGGGATAGGCATTGTGTTTATGAGGGGGTTAGGGATTGTGTTTGTAGAAGGGTAGGGATTGCGTTTGTGGAAGCGTAGAGATTGTGTTTATGGAGGGTTAGGGATTGTGTTTGTGAGGGGGTGAGTGATTGTGTTTGGGAGGGGGTTCGGGATTGTGTTTGTGAGGGTTTGGGATTGTGTTTGGGAGGGGGTAGGGATTGTGATTGTGGAGGGTTAGGGATTGTGTTTGTGAGGGGGTTAGGGATTGTGATTATGAGGGGTTTGGGGATTGTGTTTATGAGGGTTAGGGATTGTGTTTGTGGAGGGTTAGGGATTGTGTTTGTGAGGGGGTTAGGGATTGTGTTTGTGAGGGGGTTAGGGATTGTGTTTGTGGAGGGTTAGGGATTGTGTTTGTGAGGGTTAGGGATTGTGTTTGTGGAGGGTTAGGGATTGTGTTTATGAGGGGGTTAGGGATTGTGTTTGTGAGGGTTAGGGATTGTGTTTGTGTAGGGTTAGGGATTGTGTTAGTGAGGGGGATAGGGATTGTGTTTGTGAGGGTTAGGGATTGTGTTTGTGAGGGGGTTAGGGATTGTGTTTGTGGAGGGTTAGGGATTGTGTTTGTGAGGGGTAGGGATTGTGTTTGTGGAGTGGTAGAGATTGTGTTTGTGAGGGGGTAGGGATTGTGTTTGTGAGGGGTAGTGATTGTGTTTGTGGAGGGGGTAGGGATTGTGTTTGTGAGGGGGTTAGGGATTGTGTTTGTGGAGGGTTAGGGATTGTGTTTGTGAGGGTTAGGGATTTTGCTTGTGAGGGGGTTAGGAATTGTGTTTGTGGAGGGTTAGGGATTGTGTTTGTGAGGGGATTAGGGATTGTGTTTGTGAGGGTTAGGGATTGTGTTTGTGAGGGGGATAGGGATTGTGTTTATGAGGGGGTTAGGGATTGTATTTGTGGAAGGGTAGGGATTGCGTTTGTGGAAGTGTAGAGATTGTGTTTATGGAGGGTTAGGGATTGTGCTTGTGAGGGGGTGAGGGATTGTGTTTGGGAGGGGGTTCGGGATTGTGTTTGCGAGGGGTAGGGATTGTGTTTGTGGAAGGGTAGGGATTGCGTTGGGATAGATTGATGAATGAAGGATGTGGTAAAGGATGGTTGAGAGACTTGAGGTTGATCATACTGAGGCAGACTGGGAAGAGCCATAAGGTTGGAGAAGATGTCAGAGTTCATGATAGAGAAAGACAGAGTAATGGATGGGCGGGGTTAGCTGGTTTATGTATTTCTGGGTAGAGTCCAGAGAAAGGATTGTGGAGTGGGAGGGGTTACAGTGATCATGGGAGGTCAATGATTGGGGAGTGCAGACTTGAGAACAAAAAAAAGAAAAACTTGTTTTAAACAGAAATTTATCAATCTCGTTATTGCTGATTAGTCACCCAATTTGTGACCAATTTCCATTACAACTAAAATGGAAGGGTGAAATAAGTAGCTTTGTTGTTGTAAATGTTAATTCTCCATTTCCGAGAGTCTCATAGCTTCAGGGAACTTAAAATATTCTGTCTCACGGTCCATACAACAATGTACTTGTAAGAGAAATGCTCATGTTATTATCCTTAATATGATAGCGTGTGACCTGACAGTTTCAAGGTCTCATACTCCATCTTACTTCAGGCCACTTAAAGCATGTCCTCTTCCTGGAAGAATGCCAGACCATTCAGAGGAGATGCTAGGAAGAGCTTCTACAACTTCCACAAACAGCAGTTAATGCTAAATCAGTTAAAAGTCTAATTTTAAATCTGAGATAAATACGTTTTCATTAAGTGAAGGTATTAAGGAATTTGGATCAAAGGCAGGTATATGGAGTTAGGCCACAGGCCAGCCTTGATCTCATGGAAAGGCTGAATGGCCTACTCCTGTTCCCATGTTCCTTTGCACTGCTCTGTTGTAACTAATATATTCACATTAGCCCAGACACTTCGCTGCTTACGGAATGTAAAATTTGTTCATAATAATTAAATGTTATAGCTGGGGGCAGGGAAATTATGATGCGGTAAGGCACGACTTAGGATGTGTGGCTTGGAAAAGTAGGCTTTAAGGCAAGGGCACAATTGATATGTGGAGCTTGTTCAAGGAGCAACTATTGAGTGTCCTTGATAAGTATGTACCCGTCAGGCAGGGAGGAAAGGGTCGTGTGAGGGAGCCGTGGTTTAATAAGGAATTGGAATCCCTTGTTAAAGGGAAGAGGGCGGCCTATGTAAAGATGAGACGTGAAAGTTCAATTGGGGCGATTGAGACTTATAAGGTAGCCAGGAAGGATCTGAAGAGAGAGCTAAGAGCAGCAAGGTGGGGACATGAAAGGTCCTTAGTTGGTAGGATTAGCGAAAACCCAAAGGCTTTCTATAGGTATGTCAGGAATAAAAGAATGACTAGGGTAGGAATAGGTCCAGTCAAGGATAGTAGTGGAAAGTTGCGTGTGGAGGCTGAAGAGATTGGGGAGACACTGAATGAATACTTTTCGTCAGTATTCACTCAGGAGCAGGACATTGTTGCCGATATGAATACTGAGTCACAATTAGTTAGAATGGACGGCTTTGAGGTATGTAGGGAAGAGGTGTTGGAAATTCTGGAAAGGGTGAAAATACACAAGTCCCTTGGGCCTGATGGCATTTATCCTAGGATTCTCTGGGAAGCAAGGGAGGAGATTGCAGAGCCATTGGCCTTGATTTTTATGTCTTCGTTGTCTACAGGAATAGTGCCAGAAGACTGGAGGATAGCAAATATGGTTCAAGAAGGGGAGTAGGGATAACCCTAGTAACTATAGGCCGGTGAGTCTCACTTCTGTTGTGGGCAAAGTCTTAGAGAGAATTGTAAGGGGTAGGATTTATGAACAACTGGATAGGAATAATGTGATCAAGGATAGTCAGCATGGTTTTGTGAATGGCAGGTCGTGTCTCACAAACCTTATTGAATTCTTTAAGGAGGTGACTAAGGAGGTGGACGAGGGTAAAGCGGTAGATGTGTTGTATATGGATTTTACTAAGGCGTTTGATAAGGTTCCCCATGGTAGGCTACAGCAAAAAATACGGAGGTATGGCATTGAGGGTGAGTTGGAGGTTTGGATTAGGAATTGGCTGGCTGGAAGAAGACAGAGGGTAGTAGTTTATGGTAAAGGTTCATCTTGGAGTGCCGTTACTAGCGGTGTTCCGCAAGGATCTGTTTTGGGACCATTGCTGTTTGTCATTTTTATAAATGACCTGGAGGAGGGGCTAGAAGGTTGGGTGAGCAAGTTTGCGGATGATACGAAAGTCGGTGGAGTTGTTGACAGTGAGGAAGGATGTGTCAGGTTACAGCGGGATATAGGTAAGCTGCAGAGCTGTGCAGAAAGGTGGCAAATGGAGTTCAATGTAGGTAAGTGAGGTGATTCACTTTGGTAAGAGTAATAAAAAGATGGGGTACTGGGCTAATGGTCGGATACTTGGTAGTGTGGATGAGCAGAGGGATCTTGGTGTCCATGTACACAGATCTCTGAAAGTTGCCACCCAGGTAAATAGTGCGGTGAAGAAGGCATATGGCGTACTGGCTTTTATTGGTAGAGGAATTGAGTTCCAGAGTACTGAGGTCATGTTGCAGTTGTATAAGACTCTGGTGCGGCCGATCTGGAGTATTGTGTGCAGTTTTGCTCGCCATACTATAGGAAGGATGTGGAGGCACTGGAACGGGTGCAGAGGAGGTTTACTAGAATGTTGCCTGGTATGGTAGGAAGATCGTATGAGGAAAGGCTGAGGCACTTGGGGCTGTTTTCATTGGAGAAAAGAAGGTTTAGGGGTGACTTGATAGAGGTGTACAAGATGATTAGGGGTTTAAATAGGGTTGACCATGAGAACCTTTTTCCACGTATGGAGTCAGCTATTATGAGGGGGAATAGCTTTAAATTAAGGGGTGGTAGGTATAGGACTGATGTTAAGGGTAGATTCTTTACTCGGCAAGTCGTGAGTTCATGGAATGCCCTGCCAGTAGCAGTGGTGGACTCTCCCTCTTTATGGGCATTTAAACGGGCATTGGATAGGCATATGGAGGATAGTGGGCTAGTGTAGGTTAGGTGGGCTTGGATCGGCGCAACATCGAGGGCCAAAGGGCCTGTACTGCGCTGTATTTTTCTATGTTCTATGTTCTATGTAATAAATGTTTGTTGAATTTATCTTACAAGGGATAAAAAACGCTCGCCACATCAGGGAAAATACCTTGGAGACAAACTCATACCAAGTGAGGCCTTAACTTGATTCTGAATAGCAAAAAGGATCATGACTGGTGCCTGGAAAATACAATCCTATCCCTGAGCATCACATCAGAAATGACTTTGCCAAGTCAGACTAACCCTTCACTGCCATGCAGTGACCCTACAACCTCCAAAGTGGAAAGAATTTATGTCTCCCTTAACAGAGTCACAATGTTGTGAAGACTTATCCTCCTACAGACTCAAGTAACAGCTTAGCTTGACAGTGTAGCACTCCCTCAGTATGGCCTCGACTGTTAAAAGGTACCCTCCCTCAGATAGCAATCCAATCCGAGGCTCCATCCATCCAGAGTGAATCCAAAAGATCCCAGGTCACTAGTTATAGGACATGGAGTGTCTTCGGATGTCTTTGGACAACATTTCACCTTCTACCAAAATGATCAAACTGATAATTCATTTATCCGTAATAGGACATATGCCCCTTGCTTGGGGACAGGTAGGAAATCTCACCTGGGAGAAGTTGTTGCGATATGTCTTGCAGCAGTTATGTGATACACCTTTAATGGATATGGTCAGGATTTGATCAAAATATTATGCCTGTGACATGATGATTTCAAGGTCTCAATCTGCACCTTCCTCAGCTCTGTCTCTATGCAGCACAGTGTGCCAAGCAATGAGTGCTTTGGTAAAATCTGAAATGCTTATCCTGAACCCAGCCACACAAGTTCCTGTTATTGTGGACCAGGCCAGACCCCCTCAAAAGGTAGCCCAGAGCCTAATCTTTCTAGTTGTTTCAGGCAGGTGTAAGGTGGATATCCCAGGAGTGATGCAGCTGGTCAAATACTTAGCTTCAAATAAAACAGAATGTGTTTACACACCACCAAAGGAAACACCAACAAAAGAAAACAGAACTTAGAATAACAACAATCTGAAAACCCGACTGACACGATATCCCCCGCAGCTTAACTAAGAGCGATTCCGATTTCCTGCAAAATCCCATAAACACACCCCTTGGCAAAAAGGCAAATTGAACCCCAGGTTCTTACAGGAGAGAGAAAGATGGCAAAGAGGATCAGGCAGGGATCACTGCCAGGGACACATGGAACCCCGTCTCACTCCAGCAGCTTCCCCAACTAAAACAAAACCAAACTAGAAAAATCCCTGGAGAAAGTGAGGACTGCAGATGCTAGAGATCAGAGTCGAGAGTGTGGTGCTGGAAAAACACATCAGGTCAGTCAGCATCCAAGGAGCAGGAGAATCAACATTTCGGGCCCAAAATGTCGACTCTCCTGTTCCTTGGATGCTGCCTGACCTGCTGTGCTTTTCCAGCACCACACTCTTAACTAGAAAATTCCCTGAACTAGGAAAACTAGCTATTCCCCTTTTGTTGTATAAGTGCTATTAAAAAAAACCCAAAAGCCCTTTTTCCAAATTGTTGCCTTAGGCAGTATCTGTTTACCATAATCAAAGTGGAGAAAGTGAGGACTGCAGATGCTGGAGATCAGAGCTGAAAATGTGTTGCTGGAAAAGCGCAGCAGGTCAGGCAGCATCCAGGGAACAGGAGAATTGACGTTTCGGGCATGTCCTGAAGAAGGGCTCATGCCCGAAATATCGATTCTCCTGCTCCTTGGATGCTGCCTGACCTGCTGCGCTTTTCCAGCAACACATTTTCAGCTCATAATCAAAGTGGCCTGACACCAGACAAATGGGAACCTCTACCTTTCACAACCCCTTTCGAAAGGACAATCTGTTAAAGGCGCAGCATCATCACACTGTGATTCTCCTGCACTTATTTAAATACCAGGAGCAAATGTTAAAATTCTTCAGTACTATCTGACCCATTTGTATGTTCTGGGAGCTAACACAATTCTTGCGTCATAATGTAAGAGCAAATTACTGCAGATGCTGGAATCTGAAAAACATGGATGCTGCCTGACCAGCTGTGATCCCCAGCATTTGTTGTTTTCAGTCTTGCATTACAGTAGCTGAAGACCAATCCACGGAGGTGCGAGTTAGGTGGACAGACCATGCTAAATTCCCCATAGTGTTCAGGGATGCACAGGTTAGGTGCATTAGCCATGGGAAATGAGAGGGTTACAGGGAAAGGGTAGGGCTCTGGGTGAGATGGTCTTTGGAGGGTTGATGTGGACTTGTTGGGCTGAATGGCCTGTCTCCACACTGTAAGAATTCTATAAATCAGTTGTCATGTTCTTCCAGCTCAGAGAAGTGAATAGCTAACCTGCTCGATGACACAGCTCTCTGGGTCCCAGCTGCATCGTTGATAGGTGTGGTCAGGCCGGGGACAACTGGAGGTGTGTGAAAACTGGTCAAGCAGTCAGGGAGTGGTAAGGGTCTTGATGGAGAAGCTTGAAGTGAAGAGAGGAGATGAAGCTTGTTACTGGGGTTGGTGCATAACAGAAAGGACTCGGTGTTGAAATGAGTCCATGGAGGTAGACAGTTCCTCAGCCCAGCCTGAGGCCTAAGCTGGGCATGCCCACTCCCCTGAACTCCTCATGCCTCTTTCAAATATCAGACTGACATGAAACAGCCCAAAGTAATCATTAACGTCCCACTGAGGGGTCTCAGTGCGGACACGGGCAGGGGGAGCACCCTTAGCCTTGTAAAAGGGGGACATGAGAGTAGTGGGAAGACTGTTTGGGGAATTTTGAAAGGCCCCTCTCCTGAAAGCCCACCAGCCGAGGGTGCTATTAGTACCAGTGATTCTAGTTCATGCTGGATGATGGTTCAATATTGTAACTACAGACAGATGACAGTGAAACACCAGAGTAATTGTTGGCAGCTCGTTCACCATGAGATTCACCACAAGCTGCCCTGTTAGTGGGGAAGGGGTTTGCCCTGCCTCTTACTGCTGTCATAGACAAAGGCAGAGTGTGGGTGAATTTGCTACTGTGGAGTATTCATGCAACTGTTACGATGCAAAAGGAAGTGATTCACTCCTTTCCCTTTTGACTCCCGTCTCTTACTGAGGTGGATCAAGGGGTGTTCTCCAAAACCCTGCTTTTAGAATTCTGAAATAAACCTGCATCAGGACATTCCGGGATGTACACCCACTCCCTGCATCAGGACATTCCGAGATGTACACCTGCTCCTGCAGCAGGACATTCCGAGATGTACAGGCACCCCTGCATCAGGACATTCCGAGATGTGCACCCACTCCCTGCATCAGGACATTCCGAGATGTACACCCACTCCCTGCATCAGGACATTCCGAGATGTACACCCACTCATGCATCAGGACATTCCGAGATGTACACCAACTCCTGCAGCAGGACATTCTGAGATGTGCAGCCACTCCTGCAGCAGGACATTCTGAGATGTACACCCACTCCTGCAGCAGGACATTCCGAGATGTACAAGCACTCCTGCAGCAGGACATTCTGAGATGTACACCCACTCCTGCAGCAGGACATTCTGAGATGTGCAGCCACTCCTGCAGCAGGACATTCCGAGATGTACACCCACTCCTGCAGCAGGACATTCTGAGATGTGCAGCCACTCCTGCAGCAGGACATTCTGAGATGTGCAGCCACTCCTGCAGCAGGACATTCTGAGATGTGCAGCCACTCCACCTCACACTTTTGCCTGTGATCCATAAAGCTGCAGCAATTCAAGTTCAAGGATGGAGACCCTGCAGGTGGGCAGGATACTGTGTGTCCCTTGCTCGAGAATGTTGGAAAAGCCATAAGAAATTAAGATATAGGAGCAAGATTAGGCCATTTGGTCCATCTAGTCTGCTCCACCATTTGATATATTTCTGACCCCTGTTCTCCTGACTTCTCCCCATAACCATTGATTCCCCTTACTAATCAATCTATTTCTGTTTTAAAATCACTCAATGACTTGATCTCCACAGCCATCTATGGCAAGCATTCCACAGATCCACCACCCTCTGGCTAAAATTATTCCTCCTCAGCTCAAGTCCTAAAGGGTTGTCCTTTCAATCTGAGGCTGTGCCCTCCTATCCTCGTCTCTCCAGCTAACAGAAACGTCTTCTCCACATCCACATTAGGCAGATACAGGTGAGTACTATTGTACATTCGAGCTGTGGCAGCTCCTGGGAGATCTCAAGCAGACCCTCCAGAATCTAGCATTGATGGTCACTGAATCCTGAAATCCTTCCCTACCTCACAACCATCACAGATTGGTGATAGGGTGCTCGTAAAGCAACAATGGTGCAGCTGGGGGAAGCGTGGAATGGGGAGGAATCTCCATGCTGAGATGATGACTGTCATTGTCAATGGGGCAAGAAGACGCAGGAACAATCACAGAGAATGCTGGAGAAACTCAGTAGGTGTTGCAGCATCTGTGGAAACAGAAAAAGAGTTAACGTTTCAAGTTCAGTTTGACTCGTCTTCAGAATTGAGACATGTTAAAAAATAGATTCCCTTTTATACTCTTGAGAGAGGAATGTAAAGAACATAAGATTTATTAACGGTGAAGGAAGAAAAATGTAAATTGGGTGTAGATTAAGGTGTGAAAAATGTGTTGCTGGAAAAGCGCAGCAGGTCAGGCAGCATCAAAGGAGCAGGAGAATCGACATTTCGGGCATGAGCCCTTCTTCAGGGTTTATGCCCGAAACGTCGATTCTCCTGTTCCTTGGATGCTGCCTGACCTGCTGCGCTTTTCCAGCAACACATTTTTCAGCTCTGATCCCCAGCATCTGCAGACCTCACTTTCTCCTTTTAGATTAAGGTGCGTAAGGGAGACAATCAGTTCTCTCTAGAAGCATCTGGGTACTGGAGAAATTACTTCAGTAACAACTCAATTGCAGTTAGAACCAAAGATTAGGAAGTGCCACACGGCTCCACAGTTGTTTGCTGAAATGGCATAAAATCTCAGGACCCTGGATGGCTACGGGATGGGCACTGTTTGTACAAATCCCTCTACTGCATAATCTGAAATGCTTAACATTCATCTTCACCTTAAATATTTACTGACCCACACATCCACTGCATTCTTCAGCAGATATTTCCAAAGTCACACAACACTCAGAGAGAACAAAATATTCTCCTCATCTCTGTCAGAAAAAAGTGACCATTAATTTTAAGACAATGCCCCCTCGTTCTAGACTGACTCAAGAGGAAACATCCTTTCCTCATCGACCCGTCAAGACCATTCAAGATCTTGTATATTTCAATCAGGTCACCCTTCACTGTTGCGTGGCTCGCTGCTGCCTCACAGCACCAGGGATCTGGGTTCGATTCCAGCCTCAGATGACTGCCTGTGTGGAGTTTGCACCTTCTCCCTGTGGCTGTGTGGGTTTCCTCTAGATGCTCTGGTTTCCTCCCCTAGTCCAAAGACATGCAGGTTAGGTGGATTAGTCAAGTTAATTTATCCAGGGGTGTGTAGGCTAGTTAGATTGACCATGGGAAATGCAGGGTTATGGGGATGCAGTGGGTCTGGATGGGATGGTCTTTGGAGGATAAGTGCAGACTCGATGGGCCAAATGGCCTGTTTCCACACTGTAGTGATTTTATGATTCTAAACTCCAGTAGAACCTATCCTCATTAGACAATCCACCGATTTCAGGAATCAGTCTAGGAAACCTCTTCAGATTCATTTGAAATGCATTCACATCCTTTTTTTAAAATAAGGAGACCAAAACTGCACACTGTATTTAAGTTATGGTGTCACTAATGCCCTGTATAACAAAGCAGAACATCCATACCAGATAGAGTCATAGAGATTTACCGCACAGAAACAGACCCTGTGGTCCAACCCGTCCATGCCGACCAGACATCCTAACTTAATCTAGTCCCATTTGCCAGCACATGGCCCATATTCCTCAAAACCCTTCCTACTCCTATAGCCATCCACATGCCTTTTAAATGCTGTAATTGTCCCAGCCTCCACCACTTCCTCTGGCAGCTTATTCCATACACGTACCACCCTCTGTGTGAAAAGGTTGTCCCTGAGGTCCATTTTATATCCTTCCCCTCTCACCCTACACCTATGCCCTATAGTTCTGGACTCATCCACACCAGGGAAAAGACCTTGTCTTTATACCCTATTTGTGCCCCTCATGATTTTATAAACCTCTATAAAGTCATCCCTCAGCCTCCAACGCTCCAGGGAGAATAGCCCCAGCCTATTCAGCCTGTCCCTATAGCTCAAACCCTCCAACCCTGGCAACATCCTTGTAAATCTTTTCCGAACATATTCAAGTTTCACAACATCTTCCCGATAAGAAGGAGACCAGAACTGCACACAATATTCCAAAAGTGGCCTAACCAATGTCCTGTACAGCCACAACATGACCTCCCAACCCCTGTACTCAATACTCTGACCATTAAAGGAAAGCATACCAAATGCCTTCTTCACTATCCTATCTACCTGCGACTCTACTTTCAAGGAACTAAGAGCCTGCTCTCCAAGGTCTCCTGTCCAGCAATACTCCCTAGGACCTTACCATTAAGTGTATAAGTCCTGCTAAGATTTGCTTTTCCAAAATGCAGCACCTCACATTTATCTGAATTAAACTCCATCTGCCACTCTTCAGCCCATTGGCCCATTTGATCAAGTTGTTCAATTCCTCTCGTAATAAAGAATAGCATCTCATTAGCCTTCTTGATAACTTGTTGTTCCTACAATGAATATTTTTTGACTCATGCAAATCTCTCTAAATCCCTCCTTACCTTGGAATTCTGTAGTCATTCACCATTAAGTAATATTTGACATTTTCATTCATCCTGCCAAAGTAGAGGGATAGGGCCTTCTTCACTGCCCTGTCTACCTGGGACTCCACTTTCAGAGAATCATGTACCTGAACGCCAAGGTCCCTCTGTTCTACTACACTCCTTAAGGCCCGACCATTCACCATGAAACTCATATCTCAATTAAGGATTGTATTTGGGGAAGGGTAGGGATTGTGTTTGTGAAGGATAGAGATTGGGTTTGTGAAGGGGGACAGGGATTGTGTTTGAGAGGGGGATAGGGATTGTGAACAATTTTACATTCTCCCACATTACACATCATCTGTTAGACTTTTGTTGACTCACCCAACCCTTCTACAATAAAACAAACACCTGTGGATGTTTGAAATTTGAAACAACAACAGAAATTGCTGGAGAAACTCAGCAGGTCTAGCAGAGTTTGTGGAGAGAAAGCAGAGTTAATGCTTCAGTTTTGGAACTGTTCTGGAGAAGGGTCACAACTCAAAATGTTAAACTCTGCTCTATCTCCACAGATCCAGCCAGAACTGTTGAGTTTCTCCAGCAATTGGTGTTTTTGTTACAAACTCCATGTTTTGGTCACAACATATTTTCCTATGTATAGAGTCATAGAGTCACAAAGTCCTCCAGCGTGAAGACAGGCCCTTTAGCCCAAGTTGGTCCACACCAACCAAAAGGTGCATCTACCCTAACCCCATTTCCCTGCACTTGGCCCATATCCTTCTAAATCTTTCCTATCCATGTATTTGTCCAAATGCCTTTTAAATGTTGTTAATGTACCCACCTCAACCACTTCCACTGGCAGCTCATTCCAAATGTGTACCACCTTCTGTGTAAAAAAATTGCTTCCCACGTTCCCTTTTATTCTTTCCCCTCTAACCTTAAATGGATGCCCTCTAGTCCTCGATTCCCTAACCCTGGGAAAAAGAATGAGTGCATTCACCCTGTCCGTGCGTCTCATGATCATATACACTTCTATAAGATCTCCCCTTGGTCTCCTACACTCTAAAGAAAAAAACGTCCTATCTTGTCGAACCTCTCCCTGTAACTCAGACCATTGAGTCCTGTCAACATCCTTGTAAATTTCTTCTGCACTCCTTCCAGTTTAACAACATCCTTCCCATAACAAGGTGACCAAAACTGAACACAATTCTCCAAGGATGGCCTCACCAACGTCCTGTACAACTGCAACATAACTTCCCAACTTCTATACTCAATGCCCTGACTGATGAAGGCCAGTGTGCCAAAGCCTTCTTCACTGCCCTGTCTACATGGGACTCCACTTTCAGAGAACCATGTACCTGAACGCCAAGGTCCCTCTGTTCTACTACACTCCTTAAGGCCCTACCATTCACCATGAAACTCATATCTCGATTAGACTTTCCAAAATGCAAGACCTCACACTTATCTATATTAAACTCCATTTGCCATTTCTCAGTAATCTTAGTGACATTTATCTAGATGCTATACCTTCATTCTCCTCTAAGTCATTGATAGAAGCCAGAAATGTTGAGGCCCAGCAGAGACCCCGGTCAGTCAAAAGCTTAGAATTCACTCCTATGCAGCATTTTTGGTCTACATTCAGCACCTGGAATTGTGCAAGAAGGCAGGTCACTGTCACTTTCCCGAGGGCAAATAGGGACAAACAATAAATACTAGCCCAGCCAGCGACAATCATGTCCTACAAATATATCTTTGGAAAAGATTCCATCCTGTCAATTAGATACATTTATGTATTCTTTCTGCTTCCTGCCAGCTAGCCAATCTTCCACCCATGCTAATACACCATCCTACTCCATGAGCTTTTCGTTCCCACAATAACCTTTGATGTTGCGCCTTGACAAATGCCATCTAGAAATTCAATTGCAGTCCAACGATGCAATCCCCTTTATTTACTGTGCATGTTACTCTTTCAAAGAACTTCAATAAAATGGTTAAACAACATTTGCATCATTTGCACATTCTCCCTGTGTCTGCGTGGGTTTCCTCCAGGTGCTCTGGTTTCCTCCCACAGTCCAAAATTGTGCAGGTTGGGTGAACTGGCCATGCTAAATTGCCCATAATGTTAGGTGAAGGGGTAAATGTAGGGGAATGGGTCTGGGTCTGGATAGGTTGTGCTTCGGCGGGTCGGTGTGGACTTGTTGGGCCGAAAGGCCTGTTTCCACACTGTAAGTAATCTAATCTAATCATTACTCTTTAACACAACCATGCAAGATTGGCTTGAGCTTTTCTAAGCATACAGCGATAATCTCTTTAATGACCAATTTAAAAACTCTCCCAAGACCAACGTGAATCTAACCTATTGCTCCCTGTTTTCTGGCTTATATTTCCTCCTTTCCACTTTGGTGGAACCATTCCTGAATAAAGCGAATTTTCAAACATTAACACCAACCCTTCAACTTCCTCATTTGCCACCTCTGTAAAGGTGCTACCATGAAGTCTATCTGGACCCAGGCATTTGTTAGCCACAGATCCATTTGTTTGCTTAGTACCCCTTCCCTCGTTATTGTAATTTCACAAATTCCTCTCTTCTTTCCACCTCCTGATTTCTAGCTATTGCTGGAAAGTATTTTGTATCCTCCGTTGGGAAGACAGAAACAAAATATTTGTTAATTTCATTCACCATTTCATTATTATGTACTTTTAACTCTCCATTCTCACCCACGAGAGGACCAACACTCACTTCACCTACTTATTTTTTTTACTCATCTGTAGAATTTTTTGCAACTCACTTACATTTCTAGCTAGCTTCCTCTCATCCTCTTCCTGATTCACCTCTTAGTCATTCCCTGTCGTTCTTAATATTCCTGAGACCCTGATGAGCTGTTAGCTCATCCTGTTATTGTTGAACCCCTTTACCTCACCATTAATGTCTGCTCTTTGCCTCCAGAGGCAATGGTCTTGGAAATTCCTTTGGGCTTGTTGACCCTATAGCCTCCCCCATAGAAGCAAGAGTTACTGTGACCTCTTTGAAAACCACTATGAGGTCCCACCCCACAAACTGCAATTGCCTCCTATTACAGTGACCATTCCATCCCCAGACTTGAGTTATCTACTCCCTGAGCATCATTGAACAACTACCCATAATTAATGTAAGAGATCACTTCTTTTTGCTTTTTTTGGACTGTGGAATGAAAATGAGAAAAAAAGGACATTGCTTTAAAAAGGAGAGACCGCACAAGTCATTGTTTGCAATTTTGGGAGAACAAGTGATGCTAATTGGTCAAACAAGACAATATAACGCCAGGAGACACAATGTCCAGACTACTCGGCAGCACCTTGGTGTGATTCAGGCCAGTTTTCCCCAGAGACATTCTTTGAAATAATTTTTAAAATGGCACCAGCTGTGTGTTCAGGAGAGCTCTGATCTGTCAGGTGTAGTTTTAACAAACTCTGAAAGGGACGACAGACAGGTAAGTGAGAAGACTTCAGGAAGCTAGTTGTATCAATCGCTCTTCCTCCTTTTTCTCTGTGAAGCTGCTCTCTCCAAATTTCTGTGAAAGGGCAGGATAAAGTACATTCGGAAATACTTGAAAGAAATAGATCTAAAACCCAAAAGACGACCAGGAAAGCTCCAATCAAACAGAATTACAGACCATCATCACTGTACCGTTAATGTTAACACATCATTGAAGAAATGAGTAAGATTGTGGAATCAATATGTTTGATTTTGTGATTTTGGGCTAAAGTTATGGAACTGTCATAGAAGTCACAGAGATCTACAGGAGAAAGTGAGGACTGCAGATGCTGGAGAGTCAGAGTCAAGAGTGTGGTGCTGGAAAAGCACTGCTGGTCAGACAGCATCCGTGGAGCAGGACAATCGACGTTTCAGTCATAAGCCTTTCATCAGGAATGAAGGGCTTTGCATCTCATCAGGTCTGTGCCAGTCAAAACCAAGCATCTTGGTCAAAACCCAAAACCAATTGTAATCCCATTTTCCAGCACTTGGCCCCTTGCCTCCTGTGCTTCGGCATTGCAAGTGCACATTTAAATTTATTATGAGGTTTCTGCCTTTACCATCCTTACAGGCAGTGACTTCCAGAGTGCCACCTGGATGAAAAATCTTTTCCTCAAGTCTTCTTTAAACCTTCTGTCCTTTACCTTAACTCCATCTCCCTGTTGCTGATCCCTCCATCGATGGGAAAAGTTCCTTCCTGTCTACCCAGTCTATGCCCACCTTAATGTTATCCATCTAAATTGTAATCCCCCTCAGTTTCCTCTGCTTGAAGGAAAACAATCCCAATCTCCAATGATCACTGAAATTAATTGCAGCCCAGGCAACATGCTGGTAAATTTCCTCTGCACTCTCTCCAGCGCAATCACATCCCTTCTATAATGAGGATTCCAGAACTGCTCTCAATACTCCAAGCTCTGGCCAAACCAATGTTTTATACAGTTCCAGCATCACCTCCCTTCCCTTAAAGTATGAGTCTGAGCTAACATAGACGAGTATCCCACATGCCATCTTAACCATTGTATCCACCTTCATATTACCTGAAGGGACTGATGAATATCAAAGTCCTTCTGACCCTTGGTGCTTCCCAAGATCTTACTGTTCATCATGTATTCCCTTGCTTGGTCTGTCCTGCCCAAGTGTATCATATCATACTTCTCCAGATTGAATTCCATTTGCCACTGATCAGCCCATCTGACCAGCTTGTGTATATCCTAGACATAGGACCAGCAGCAGGCCATTCAGCTATGTGAGCCCATTCCACCATTCAGTGAGATCATGGCTGCTCTGTGGCCTAACTCCACATACCTATCTTTAGCCCAATTCCCTTAATACTTTTACAAACAGAAATTTATATATGTCAGATTTAAAGTTAACATCCACTGCCACTTGTGGAAGAGAATTCTGATCATCTACTACCCTTGTCTACAGAAATGTTCCCTTATATCTCTCCTGAACGGTCTGGCCCTAATTCTCAAACTATCTCTTAAATTTAGAATCTCCAACCATTGGAAACAGTTTAACTTTATATCTTTTCCAGCTAATATCTCGAAGACTTGTGCATTCTTCTGTAATCTATGGGTATCTCCCTCTCTACCTACAACCCTAACAATTTTGTATCATCTGTGACAAAGAACAATGAATGTTACAGCACAGGAACAGGCCCTTCGGCCCTCCAAGCCTGCGCCGATCCAGATCCTCCATCTAAACCTGTCGCCTATTTTCTAAGAATCTGTATCCCTCTGCTTCCTGCTCATTCATGTATCTGTCTAGATACGTCTTAAATGACGCTTTTGTTCCCACCCCTACCACTTCCGCTGGCAACGCGTTCCAGGCCCCCACCACCCCCTGTGTGAAGAACTTTCCATACATATCTCCCCTAAACTTTTCCCCTCTCACATTGAACTGGTGACCCCTAGTAATTGAGTCCCTAACTCCGTGGAAAAGTTTCTTGCTATCCACCCTGTCTATCCCTCTCATGATTTTGTAGATATTAATCAGATCCCCCTCAATCTCCTTCTTTATAATGAAAATAATTCTCATCTACTCAACGTCTCCTCATAACTAGCGCCCTCTGTACCAGACAACATCCTGGTGAGCTTCGTCTGCACTGTCTCTAAAGGATCCACATCATTTCGGTAATGTGGCGACTAGAACTGTATGCAGTATTCCAAATGTGGCTGAACCAAAGTCCTATACAACTGTAACATAACCTGCCAACTCTTGTACTCAATACCCTGTCTGATGAAGGAAAGCATGCCATATGCCTATTTGACCACTCTACTGACCTGCATTGCCACCTTCAGGGAACAATGGACTTGAACACCCTTGTCTCTCTGTAACTTTACTGATCAACCCTCTTACGTTTAAGTCTAACTTGTTGATATATCCAGTATACCACAAACAGCATGGGCCCCAACGTTGATCCCTGCAGACAATAAAAAATAGCAACAGGACGAGACTGTTCACCCCTTGAGTCTGCACCGCCATTCAATAGGTTTGTGGCTGATCCATACACTGTTCAGTGTCCCCACCATTACAAGATGCCTCTCCCTCTGTGCGAGGAAGCAGTTTACCTTGCACGGGCTAGTAGTCTGTAACTCAGCACTTAAGAAGGCTTTAAGGAAGCAAATATACAGCCATAATATGCAGATTTGCATATCAGCGCAAACACATCCTGAGTAAGTGGCGCGGCTATTGCACAACTTTCTTATAACGCAAGATCACACGAGGACAGAACTATCACGTTATATAAGAACTGACCAGACACGAGATTTCTTATGGATAAAATGCTTTAACAAAAGGACAAATACCAACCTAAAATGCCCATTCTGATTACCTGACAAGAGATTTGCCCCTGTGATATTCCCATTTTCTCCAGTCATTGAAATCAGGCAGCATCAAGAAATTCACATCACCTGTTTTAATTTACATTTGTGTGGCCATTTCACATTAACAGACAAAAGGCATATTTGCCAGTTAGCCAGCTTCAAAAGGCAACAAAACCAGACTTGGGAATATTCAATGAACTATATTTCAGTGGCAGTTTAATACGAAATTACCAAAAATACTAATTTGTAACAAGACCTGAAATCCACTCTCTCTCCTACTCACTTTCTGGCTTTGAACATTTCAAACAGTTTATATATTAAAAACACTTTATCCAAAGGTTCAGAAAAGATGTACAAGGATATAGCCAGAGTTGGAGAGATTGAGCTATTTTCCCTGGAGCGTCAGAAGCTGAGGGGTGACCTTATAGAAGTTTATAAAATCATGATGGGCGTGGATAAGGTGAATAGCCAAGGGTGGGGAGTTGAAAATTAAATGACGTAGGTTTAAAGTGTGAGGACCTGAGGGGCAACCTTTTTCACGCAGAGGGTGGGGAATGAGCTGCCAGAGGAAGTGGTGGAGGCTGGTACAATTACAACATTTAAAAGACATCCAGATGGGTATATGAATAGGAAAGGTTTAGAAGGATATGGGCCAAGTGCTGGCAAATGGGACGAGATTAATTTAGGATATCTGGTCAGCATGGACGAGTTGGACTGAAGGGTCTGTTTCCATGCTGTACATCTCTGTGACTCTTAATGCTCTTGTCGTGGAGGCAGACAAAGGGACACAAAATAAGTTTGAAGTTCAACTCAATTTTATTAACAAACTATCTCTTATTAAAAATGCTATGTCAGCATTTCCCAGCTTCTCACAATATTTACTATATAGCTTTATCACTTTGAGAAAGGATATTCCCCGCAACAATCCTTATGTTTGAGATGGGCCGTTGGAATCTATCTCTCTGATGTGGGCCTTACTCTCTTCCATGAAAGTGGGTCTCACTGGTCAGGGCAGATCCGATCCTGATTTGGAGATGCCGGTGTTGGACTGGGGTGTACAAAGTTAAAAATCACACAACATCAGGTTATATTCCAACAAGGTTAACTGGAAGCACTAGCTTTTGGAGTCCTATCCTGGGTCTTCTTGGGCTGTCTGGTCTTCTGACACGGGTCTTCGCTGATGGTGTTTTTATCTCTTCTCACCCTGGACCTTCCTGAATGTTTAGTGGCCTTTGCCCATTGGGGTCATGAGCAGGTTTCTGAGCATCCAATGGGGTCACACCAATATCTTTAACTGTTGTCATTGTCGGGGGATATAAAGTGCATGGCCTCAGGCACTGACTAGAAGTTAAGGTGCCACAAAGTCTGATTGGTACTTCTCCAAGACACAACCCTCAGCTGGTTAGAAGAGGTTCCCTCTGAACTTTTGTGACCTCTTTGTTCTTGATTTCCCCTGCTCTCTGTAGCTGCTAGCTGCTGGCTGCTGTTTAATTTAGTTCAGCCAATTGCCAGTCAGACCTGATTTCTCTGGCTGTGGATCAATTCAGAATGTCAATTCAGATTTGGAGCCATGGTAGCTTGACCACCCACTTCCTCTCAGCTTCCCAACAACTACACCTGGTGAAAAAGCAAAATCAGGAAACAGCCATTCACTGAGAACTCAAAGATATCCTCGCTACTGCTGAGGATACAAGTCCACAATTAAATAACATTAGTCTCAGGTTAAAAATAAGGACTTTTAAACTGCACAATCTCTATTCTTCCTCTCTGCACCAAATAGTCTTCTTAAAACTTATTACCTGTGCTAGTGTGTACATTTGAGATTGTATTTTATTATTTTTTGGGACAGAATATATTTCACTCAAGAAAACCTTGTAATTCATGCTGATCTAGTTAACTGTTTGTTTAAAACATTTAATGGTTTGATAGTTGCCTGCTAAACAGAATCTAAACGATTCATATTTTTATAAATATTTATATAGTGTGAATTTATATTAAAGTGTAAGTGCTGAACAGAAATTGACTCAATTCTATAGTTATGGCCTTATCAAGGCATTAGAAAGGTTTGTTGCAACTTTCCTGCTTTTGTATGTAGTCTCTGCATTCGTGAAGCTCAGCATCGTACACACTTTACTAATTGTTCTCTCAATATATTCTGCCACCTTCAAAGATTTATGCAAACAAACTCCCAAGTCACTTTCTTCCTGTATACTCTTGAGAATTGTGTCATTAAATCTATGCCTCATTCCTTTTGTGAGAGTGCATCAACTCACATTGCTCTCTATTAAATTTCACGTGCTGGGGGGATTCAAGATGGCGGCGACCCAGCAAGGCTGAGTCTGTAGTGCTCTGCTTAAGATTCAGGCAAAGTGCGGCACCCGTCTTCACCACACCCTTTAAATCATTTTAGATAGCTTTTTCCCAGTGTAGTCAGTCATTTTACAGCAAACTTGGACAGTTGGTATTGTTTCTAAAATGATTAAGGGCAAAGATTCCCGCAGTTCGCAACAGGCAGGGAGCCCTCCCCCACCCCCCTCCCGCGGCCGCCTCAGGGGGACTTACCTGCAGAGGCGAGCCTGATCTCCGGAATCAACAAACTTCAGGAGAAGATCGACGCCTTTATTGAAGAGTCCAGGGCCAGGTGGGAGTCGATCTCAGTCATGCTGCAGAAGCACGACCGAAAAATCGAAAAACTTGAGCCGCGCGTCGGGGACGCGGAGCAACGGCCCATGGCCTCAGAAATGGCTGCTGAGTCGTCTGTGGGTCAGGTCTGGGCTCTAGAGCAACAAGTCCGGACCCTGGAGGAGCGTATCAATGACCTCGATAATCGGGGGTGTCAAAAAAAAATTTGGTTGCTGGGCCTTCCCGAACGGGAAGAGGAAGGTCAGCTCACAGACTTTTTGGAGTGATGGCTCTCACAATTATTGAAGTTGGATTGGGACCAGGCCAGGGTGTGGGTGGATTGGGCCCACCGGGTTGCTGTACACAGGCCCGGGTCGGACCAGCGCCCCACCCGGTTATAATCCAACTCCAATGCTATAAAGAAAAACAAATGCTCCTGGGGAAGGATCCTCAGGCCATGATGCAGAAGGATAATGTTATTTCAGGATTTCTCTCCAGCTGTGGTCCACAAGAGGAGGGCGTTCGATGAGGCGAAGAAGCGTCTAAGAGACCTAAATATTCCATACTCCATGCGTTACCTGGCAACACTGCGCTTCAGCCACGTAGGATCCGTATATAACTTTGGATCACCGGAAAAAGCTAAAGAATTCTTTGACTCTCTTAAATAGACTGCTGGACTTAAACCGTATGGATAGCGGCTTTATTTTGTCTCCCCCTGTCTACCCTTCTTTCCTTCTTTATCTCTTTTCCTTTTTTTGCTTCCAGGGGGAGGGCTTGTTTCGTTTTATTTGTCTTTAGCGCGGGGTTTTCTTCTTTTGTTATTTCACTCAGTCACCTAACACTTGTGGGGATTGTAACTTTGTAGTTTTATATAGTTATATTTTGCATTACGCTTGTTAATTGCACCTAGATGTTGGTGGGGGGGGGAGGTAAATGGGTCACTCACTTTTAACTTTGGTTTTATAGAACACTTGAATTTGTCTGCTCCATTCTATAGCACCTGGGCCGAGGGCAGGGCCCTAGTTAGGAGAGGTTATGGTGAGGTTATTGACAGGTAGTCACGCCCCCCTGGGAACAAGGGGGAATGTCTCCCTTCAAATATGTTTTGTGTTGTTATTTTTACTTAGGAATAGCTTTTAATTGTGTTGGTGTAAATGTTTTAAAGAATTATTTCATTTGTGAATTTCCTACGGTTTTTATTCAAGGTATCTTGAGTGGGGTTCTTCCTCCTGGGGGGGTCTCGGGCCTGTCTGGACAATCATGGCTAGCCATTCGCTTAGGTGGTGCACCTGGAATGTCAAGGGGAGTAATTCACCAATCAAAAGGAAAAAGATATTATCAAGTCTCAAAAAAGAAAGGGTCCATGTAGCTCTCTTACAGGAGACACATCTACCTGACAAAGAACACTTAAAGCTACAACAGGATGGATTTGATCAGGCTTTTTTCTCATCTTTCAGTTCAAAAAGTAGGGGAGTAGTTATTCTCATTTGGAAGAATCTTCCTTTCCAAATGTTAAGCCAGATAAAAGATGAGTCTGGACGGTATATACTGATCAAAGCCCTAATATGTGGAGAAGAATATGGAATTTTGAATCTTTATTGCCCCCCAGCGTACCCCTTTAAATTTGTCACAGAAGCGTTTTCTAAGTTGATGGCTTTTGGGGCCTGCCATACAATTATAGGAAGAGATTTTAACTGTATTATGGACCCAGAGACAGATAAGGATACCTAAGAGCACTATGGTATATCTCTGAGATCTAGACAGCTGGTGGATCTGAATAAGGAGCTAGGGCTAGTAGATGTGTGGAGGTGTCTTCACCCCCAGGGTAGAGACTTTACTTTCTACTCTAAACCACACAAGTGGCATACCAGAATTGATATGTTTTTTGCCCCCTCGACCCTTTTGAATTCCATAGTGTCCTGTAAAATAGGTAATATAACTATTTCCGATCATGCCGCAGTTTACGTGGAAGTCAAGACTAGGAACATTGGGGTAGGCCCCTGACATTGACGTATAGATCCCTTCTTATTGAAGGATAGCAAATCTATAAAGTATTTTTCACAGGAGTTCAAAACCATCTGGGAAATTAATTCAGGTGCAGCCAGTAACCTGTCGATCCTGTGGGAGACCTTAAAGCTTACGTGCGAAATTTGATCATCTCATATTCTGCGACCCAGAAAAGACAAAAGGAAGAGCATCAGTGCCTGCTCGAGGCTCACTTGAAGGCAGCTGAGACAGCGAATGTTGATAGGCCCTCTATTACTAAGCTATAAAGGATCACAACCCTTAGGGCAGCCTTGAATACCTCACTTACCCAAACAGCAAAGAGGGAAATATTATTCGCAAAGCAGAGACTATATGAATATGGCCATATGCCTGGTAGATACCTAGCATACCTTGCTAGAAAAAAAAAGGCTCCTCAAGCTACTATGTCCATTAGAGAAAGTGCTGGTACCCTGACTTGTGTTCATAAAAAGATCAATACAACCTTTAGAAAATTCTAGTTTGAACTGTATAAATCACAGGACTGTGAGGATAGAACTGAGAAGATGGAGTCCTTCTTTAAAAACTTGGCCTTTCCAGGTCTAACCTTGGAGCAGGTATCGATCTTAAATGCCCCCCTGACTACCCAGGAAGTTCTTGACACAACTAGATGGCTCCAGAGTGGCAAAGTGCCTGGACCAGACGGACTCCAGGTTGAGTTTTATAAAGAATTTATAGGGGCCACTTATAAATATGTACAATTACTCACATAGTCAGGGCCGCCTCCCGCCTTCGCTGAGAAAAGCAAATATATCTCTTATTCTTAAAAAAGGAAAGGCCCCAGAAGATTGCTCATCATATAGACCAATATCTTTGCTAAATGTGGATTTCAAAATTCTCTCGAAAATGTTAGCATTAAGATTGGAGAGGGTCGTACCACACATCATAAAAGAGGACCAGACGGGGTTTATAAAGGGCTGCAGATCAACTAATAATATTAGAATGGTCTTAAATATGATACCAGCCTGCCAACGGAAGAATACCGGGTCTAGCTGTCTCCTTGGACGCGGAGAAGGCATTTGATCGGGTATAATGGTCATATCGTTTTTATACACTGGAGAGGTTTGGTGTCAGAGAGGTATTTTCTAAATGGGTCTCAGTATTATACACTGACCCCAAAGCTGCTGTGATCACCAATGGTCGATGTTTGGATAGCTTCAATGTTGGTAGGGGCTGCCGTCAGGGATGTCCTCTCTCACCATTATTATTCACGCTAGTAATTAAACCACTAGTGGAAGCTATACAAACTGACCCTAACATAACGGCCCCGAGGGTTGGTTCGGGTAAACAAAAAAAATTCTCTATGCAGATGATGTCCTCCTTTAATTAAGTGATCCTTTGATATCCGTGCCCCGCCTAATCCAAGTGGTCAGTCTATTTAGTATGTTCTCAGGCTACAAAATTAATTTTATGAAATCAGAGGCCGTGTTGTTGGGTGGTCTCGCGAGTATATCCACCTTACCGGACAGATCTTGCTTTCCCTTTCGGTGGTCACTGGAGGGTTTTCTATACTTAGTTATTTTTATTACCCCAGTATTTGGTCAGCTGTATAAAGCCAATTTTGTGCACCTATTAGAGAAAATAAGGCAAGACCTTCAACACTGGGGAGATCTTCCAATATCCTGGTTAGGCAGAGAAGCCTTAGTTAAAATGAATATTCTAACTCATCTTCTATATCCCATGAGAATGCTCCCTCTGATATTGCCGAGACTGGCATTCCGTAAGCTCCACGGCTGGCTTGGTTCCTTTATCTGGAATCATAGACGGCCCCTTATCAAATTAGAAAAGCTGCAGCTTCCACAAGCAAGGGGAGGACTGGACTTTCCTGACTTCAGGAGGTATCCGTTGAGCTCTTTATTATCTTATGTGGCTGATTGAGTCTCTTCTGACCAACAATCAATTTGGTTAGATACGGAGACCTCCCAAGCAAAGTGTCCCCGCATCAATCTTTTATTTATGGATAAGGTGAGAGCTATCATGGACTATTGTAAAAATCTTATTGTACTTAACACAATTAAAGCCTGGAGAATAATGCGACAAGATGAGGGTAACCTGCAAAAAACCTCCCCTTACACCCCCATAGTGGGAGCATCGGGATTCCAGCCAGGGCTGACAGATGCTACATTTAAAACTTGGAGGTCCAGAGGTATCTCCTGCTTGGGGGACCTGTTTGAAGGGAAGGTTATGATGTCTTTTGAGCAGTTGCACCAAAAGTTTGGACTGCCTAAAGTTTGGACCTTTTTCTGTATTTCCAGATATGAGATTACATACAGAAGAACACTACACTGATAGTCAATCCTTACAAATCCATCAGGGAAAGGAGAGTGCTATGGCCGATGGGGCCATCCTCGATCAGTACTCTTTATCACTCATTATATAATGGGGTATCGAAAGGCATGGAACGACTATTCAAAACAAGGAACCAAGAATTGGGGTTAGAAATCTCTTCAGAAATGTGGGAGCACATCTGGGAAAATGCCAGAAAGATCTCTGTTTGTAATAGAGCTCAAGCTACTCAATTAAAGATACTCCACAGGGTACATATAGCACCTGAACGACTCACAAAATTTAAGGTAGGAGCATCCCCAATGTGTCCTAAATACAAAATAGATTTTGGCACTCTCATGCATTGTCTATGGACATGCCATAAGATCTGTAGGTATTGGGATAGAGTAGTGAATACCTTGACAGAGATCTTGGGTACGGAGATTAGACTGGATCCAGTGTCTCTACTTTTGGGCTTTTCAGACTTGCCCTCCCTGAACGTGCATGGTAGGAAATTATTTGCCATTCTCTCCTTTAGTGCAAGGAAGAATATTCTAGTGAATTGGGCAGCTGAAGGCCCTCCAGGACTTTCGAACTGGCACAGGTTAATCATGGAATATATCCCCCTTGACTTCCTCACAAATATGGTGCATCAAAAAACTGAATTATTCTATAAAACATGGCAGCCCTATTTGAACTATATCGACACAGATATTTTGGCCATATTGTCCAGGGCTTTTGTGTAGCTGTGATAATGGTTCTGGCTGGTTCAGGGACTCCCTGGGAGAAGGAATCCCGTATAAATACGGGTTTTATTATGACTTGATGTAAATCTATTTTGAGCATGTACTTAGTTATTTAATTATTCTGTTGTTTATCGCTATCCTATTTTATGTTTTGATTGTTTGTAGGATAGATTAGTAGTTAGTTGGGTTTTTCACTTTTTTTGTTTGTCGTCTCGGTTATTATTTAATTTTTAATCTCAGATTGGTGTTTATACTTGCTTGTATTACTTTTGTATTTTGTAAAAAAAAACTTTTTAAAACTTTTCTTTTTTCAATAAAAATATCTATGAAAAAAAACTTCACATGCCACATGTCTGCCCATTATTACAGTTTATTTATTTCCTATTGTGGTCATTTGATGTCATCCTCACTGTCACTATCTCCAAGTTTGGTATCATTGGTAATTTTTTGAAATGTAGCTTTGTGTTGCAAGACTTGAGTCATTTACAAACATACATATCATGCTTTGGATCACCAGACATAACTGTTAGTGGCACCAGTCTCAAGCTGGTTGGAAAATTTTCATCACTTGGCTATGTGTTCTCTAGGTGTGCCACTATTAATGGAAATATTTGTGTTTCCATTAGAAAGCACAATGTGTCCACGGCTGAGTCCCTGCAGCATGGCAATACACTGAATATTAACTCTGCCAACTCATCAGCCTTACCACCCTGTCTTTTGTCACAGAATCTTGAGTCTGGCTCTACAGGAACACTTTGTAATGTTATCATCTTTGCAGAGTAATTTTTGTCCACAATAAATAACTTATTTATTTAAGGAATTTGGCTGACTTGATTTTAACACAGAGATACACACACAAAAACAGGAATTGCTGGGAAAATTCAGCAGGTCTGCCAGTATTTGTGGAGAGAAGACAGAGTTAACATTCTGCCTTCTCTCCACAGATGCTGCCAGACCTGCAGAGTTTTCCCAGCAATTCATAGTCCGAAACAGACCCTTTGGTTCAACGCATCCATGCCGACCACATTTCCTAAATAAATCTAGTCCCATTTGCCAGCATTTGGACCATATCCCTCTAAACGCATCCTATTCATATACCCATCCAGATGCCTTTTAACTGTTGCAGTTGTACTCGCCTCCACCACTTCCTCTGGGAGCTCATTCCATACACTCACCACCTTAGGTCCCTTTTATATCTTTCCCCTCTCACCCTAAACCTATGCCCTCGAGATCTGGACTCACCCACCCCAGGGAAAAAACCTTGTCTGTTTACCCTATCCATGGCCCTCATGATTTTATAAACCTTTATGAGGTAACTCCTCTATCTCCGACGCTCCAGGGAAAACAGCCCCAATCTACTCAGCCTCAAACCCTCCAACCCTGGCAACATCCTTGTAAATCTTTTCTGAACCCTTTCAAGTTTCACAACATCTTTCTGATAGGAAGATCAGAATTGCACGCAATATTCCAACAGTGGCCTATCCAATGTCCTGTACAGCCGCAACATGACCTCCCAACTCCTATACTCAATACTTTGACCAATAAAGGAAAGCATACCAAACACCTTCTTCACTATCCTGTCTACCTGCAACTCCACTTTCAAGGAGCTATAAACCTATACTTCAAGGTCTCTTTGTTCAGCAACACTCCCAGGGACCTTACCATTAAGTGTATACTATTAATTCCTGTTTTTATTTCTGATTTCCTGCGTGCGCAGTTATTTATTTGCTTTGCTTGCTGAGTTACACACAGTCTGAAATTGTCAGGATGACCTTCCACGTTAAAATTTAACTTTGTTGTAACCAGTGGGGTAAGAAAGCACGGGCCACGGAGAGAAATCCGTCACTGCTTGACTAAAACTACTTCCTCACACCCATCAGCCTTACCACCCTGTCCACAGAATCCTGGGGCTGGCTCTACAGGAACACTTTGCAATGTTAGAATCTTTGCAGAGTAATTTTTGTCCACAATAAACAGCTTCTTTATTTAAAGAATTTGGCTGACTTGATCCCAACACACACTAAAAACAGGAATTCCCTCACACATTGAAGGAAAGCTGCAGTGGTAGAAGATAGCGACAGAACTGTGTTATTACAAATATTTGGTTGCTTGTACTGGTCTGTGTAATGGGAAATCTCTTGTGCAGAGGCAGTGTTTTGGGTCCTAAGGACAGAAGTCGATGACATGAGTGGGCTGATCTTGCATTCGGTTTCTATAAAGCAACAGTCCCAGCCCTGACAGTGCAGCCTGGCCAGCGGGGAAGCGAATGAACTTTCCCCTTCCAATTTTACCTCGCGTGGCGACGACCCCTTTTTCCTTATATAGAGGCAGAAAGTCACATGAGTTGAATTCCTGGATTATAAGTGAAGGGTCGGAGAGGAGAAGCTTCTGGTTAGCAGGATCCAGCCTCCAGCCTGAGGGAAGAAGGTGAAGGGGGAGGGCAGGGGAACTGAGAGCAGCTGGGGATTGAGCAGAGAGCAACACCTCAAGCTGCAGGGAGTGAGGAGAGAGGCACAGGCAGAGACAGAGAGAGAGAGAGAGAGCAGCCCGGCACAGGCCGGCTCTGTGTCCCAGGCTCGGAGCTCAGGAAGCCCCCACCACCCCCGGGAGCGAGCAGACAGCGCGGCCGGGACAAAGCAACACCATGATCGGTACCAGATCCAGGGGCTCGCAGCTGCCGGAGTCGGATGCCAACAAACTCGCTCTGAAAGCCTTCAGGAAAGTCGGTAAGGATGGGATGGGATGGGATGGGATGTGCATTGCTGAGGGAAGGTCTGGGAGGAATGTGTCCCGGCCAGGAATAACCGGGACACGGAGTAAACATGGATCGCGGAGAGCTGCGGGGCTGCAGTCCACCCTCTGACTAAATAAGGAGCATTCCTGAAAAGTTTCTCCTTTTGGGAAAAAAAAATCTGGAGTTTCCAGCGGCTCTCCCTCGCTGCTGGAGAAGGGAGGCACCTCCCTTTGCACAGTGTGGAATATTTCTGGGATTTGTTTTACTGGAGGCTGCAGATTTGGGATGAATTCTGTGTGTGTGTCTCTGATCAGAGGGGGGGGGGGGGGGGGGAGATTCAGCACATTTCACAAAACAGCGGATTGAAGGGGCGTCGTGTCTTAAACAGGCAGCTGTCGTGTTTTCTCCACACTGGCGATATTCCTCACCCAAAGCCAAAGGCAATTAAAGCCCCAGTTTGGATGTTTGTGCCGAGTTCTGGTAGCCCCACACCCAGAAAGATGACACGCTGGGTTCACAGAATATTTCCAGGGATTTTTACTCCAGTTAAATTTGAAAGGCTGGTGTGCTTGAAGGTTTGACAGAACCGGGAAAATATATTGATAGCATTAGCTGATTGTACAAGGACAACACTGATTTTCAAATCTTAGCAAGAGAGACAGTGGGGAGTATGAGGAAGCTCACACCAGAGTGAGTGCTAATTGTTGTAGAAACAGTTTGTACCTTAAAGCATTAAGTACATCATAAGAGTCGTGGAGATGTACAGCATAGAAAGAAACCCATTGGTCCAACTTGTCCATGCCAACCAGATATCCTAACCTAATCTTGGCCTATTTTCCAGCACTTGGCCCATATCCCTCTAAACCCTTCCATTCCTGATGAAGGGCTTTTGCCCAAAATGTCAATTTCGAAGCTCCTTAGATGCTGCCTGAACTGCTGTGCTCTTCCAGCACCACTAATCCAGAATCTGGTTTCCAGCATCTGCAGTCATTGTTTTTACCTTCTTATTCATATACCTATCCAGATGTCTTTTAAATGTTGTAACTGTACCAGCCTCCACCACTTCCTCTGGCAGCTCATTCTATACACACACCATCGTTTGTGTGAAAATGTTGCCCCTTAGGTCCCTTTTAAATCTTTCCCCTCTCACCCTAAACCTATGCCCTCTAGGTCTGGACTCCCCCACCCCAGGGAAAATACCTTTTCTATTTATCCTATCCATGCCCCTCATGATTTTATAAACCTCTATAATGGAAGCCTTCAAAAATGATATAACGAGAGAGAGAGACAATATAGTCCTATAAGGGTGAAAGTCATGTATAGTAGGTGTAGGGAATGCTGGATGGCTGGAGAAATTGAGGTTTTGGTTAAGAAAAAGAAGAAAGTGTATGTTAGGTACAGACAGCAAGGATTGAGTGAATCCTGACAAGGTTATAAAGGTAGGAGGAGTATACTTAAGAGGGATAGCAGGAGGGCAAAACGGGGACATGAGATAGCTTTGGCAAATAGAGTTAAGGAGAATCCAAAGAGTTTTTACAAATACATTAAGGACAAAAGGGTAACTAGGGAGAGAATAAGGCTCCTCAAAGATCAGCAAGGCGGCCTTTGTGTGGAATCACAAGAGATAGGGGAGATACTAAAGGAGTATTTTGTATCAGTATTTACTGTGAAGAAGGACATGGAAGATATTGACTGTAGGGAAATAGATGGTGTCATCTTGAACAACGTCCATATTACAGAGGAGGAAGTGCTGGATGTCTTAAAATGCATAACGGTGGATAAATCCCCAGGACCTGACCAGGTGTACCCGAGAACTCTATGGGAAGCTAGAGAAGTGATTGCTGGGCCTCTTTCTGAGATATGTGTATCATCGATAGTCACAGGTGAGGTGCCAGAAGACTAGAGGTTGGCTAATGTGGTGCCACTGTTTAAGAAGGGTGGTAAGGACAAGCCAGGGAACTATAGATCGGTGAGCCTGACATTAGTGATGGGCAAGTTGTTGTAGAGAATCCTGAGGGACAAGATTTACAAGTATTTGGAAAGGCAAAGACTGATTAGGGATAGTCAACATGACTTTGTACGTGGGAAATCATGTCTCACAAACTTGATTGAGTTTTTGAAGAAGTAACAAAGAGGAATGATGAGGGCAGAGCTGTGGATGTGATCTATATGGACTTCAGTAAGGTGTTCAACAAGGTTCCCCATGGGAGTCTGGTTAACAAGGTTAGATCTCACGGAATACAGGGAGAACTAGCCATTTGGATACAGAACTGACTCAAAGGTAGAAGACAGAGGGTGGTGGTGGAGGGTTGTTTTTCAGACTGGAGGCCTGTGACCAGTGGAGTGCCACAAGGATTGGTGCTGGGTCCACTGCTTTTTGTCATTTATTTAAATAATTTCGATGTGAACATAAGAGGTACAGTTGGTAAGTTTGCAGATGACACCAATATTGGAGGTGTAAAGGACAACAAGGAAGGTTGTACTCCAGAGTACAACAGAATCGTGATCAAATGGGCCAATGGGCTGAGGGAGGGTCATTGGAGTTCAGATAAATTTGAAGTGCTGCATTTTGGAAAGGCTAATCAGGGCAAGACTTATAACCTTAATAGGAAGTGTTGCTGAACAAAGAGACCTTGGAGTGCAGGTTCATAGCTCCTTGAAAGTGGATTCTCAGGTAGATAGGATAGTGAAGAAGGCGTTTGGTATGTTTTCCTTTATTGGTCAGCGCATTGAGTATAGGAGTTGGGAGGTGATGTTATAACTGTACAGGACGTTGGTTAGGCCACTTTTGGAATATTGAGTGCAATTCTGGTTTCCCTACTATAGGAGGGACGTTATGAAGCTTGAAAGGGTTCAGAGAAGATTTACAAAGATGTTGCCAAGATTGGAGGTTTTGAGCTTTAGGGAGAGGCTGGAGAGGCTGGATAGGCCAGGGCTGTTTTCCCTGGAAATCAGAGGCTGAAGGATCACCCTTAAAGAAGCTTATGAAATCATGAGGGGCATGGATTGGTAAGTTCTTAGAATTAGAATCCCTACAGTTTGGAAAGAAGCCCTTTGGCCCAACAAGTCCACACCGACCCTCAGAAGAATAACCCACCACCCATTCCCCGACATTTACCCCTGATTAATGCACCTAAGCTGCAGATCCCTGGACACTATGGGCAATTTAGCATGACCAATCCACCTGACCTGCACATCTTTGGACTGTGGGAGAAAACCAGAGCACCCGGAGGAAACCCACACAAATAGAGGGAGAATGTGCACACTCCAAACAGACACTCCCCCGAGGCTGGAATTGAACCCAGGTCACTGGTGCTGTGAGGCAGCAGTGCTAACCACTGAGCTATTGTGCCACCCTCAATGGCTCACGGGTGACAAGGTCTTTTCCCTGAAGTCGGGGAGTCCAGAACTAGAGGGCATAGGTTTAGGGTGAGAGAAGAAAAAAACTACAAGGGACAACTTTTTCATGTAGCGGGTGTTGCGTGTAGGGAATGAGCTGCCAGAGGAGTTGGTGGAGGCTGGTACAATGACAACATTTAAGAGACATCTGGATGGGCATATGAACAGGGAGGGTTTAGAGGGATATGGGTCAAGTGCTGGCAACTGGGACTAGACTAGGTTAGGATATCTGGTGTGCATGGACGAGTTGGACTGAAAGGTCTGTTTCTGTGCAGTACATCTCAATGACTCTATAAGGTCACCCCTCAGCCTCCGATGCTCCAGGGAAAACACCCCCAGCTGACTCAGCCTCTCCCGATAGCTCATAGCTCCAGCCATCAGAATATTTTAAAAAACTGTTCCTGAGAGGAGCTAATGAAATTTTGGGTACCTGTTTGGGTACACACCGACAGTACGTACTGACAGTAATGTGAACTTATTCTAAAACAAATGCAGAGAGTACTGAAGAAACTCAGCAGGTCTGGCAGCATCTCTGGAGAAAAGAACAGAGTTAACATTTTGGGTCCGGTCTGAGGTTCTAAAGAAGAGAGTCATAGCAGACTCAAAACATTAACTCTGTTTCTCTCTGTACTGATGCTGCCTGACCTGCTGAGTTTCTTTAGATTTAACTCTGTTAACTTTGTTTTTCTCTCCAGACATTCCCTGTTTGTGCCCTGCATGTTCTGTACATACAGCTCATCGAATCCATTTTGTAACCTTGATTCCTGGAAAGTGGAGCCCCAGTCTCCCCAGCCTCGTCAAAACCGTGCAATTCCAGTACCAGCCTTGTAAATCTAAAGAAACTCAGCAGGTCTGGCAGCATCAGTACAGAGAGAAACAGAGTTAATGTTTCGAGTCTGCTATGACTCTCTCCTCTTCAGAACTTCAAACCGGACCCAAAATGTTAACTCTGTTTTTTCTCTCCAGACATTTCCTGTTTGTGCCCTGCATGTTCTTAGAGAGTTGCACTGACATCTGACCTCTGCTTCTTGTTGGCTGAATGATGACCAGCAGGTCAGCAAGGGACTATGGAAGCTGAATGTGAAACCTTTGACTCCAAAAACCATTGAAGAGCTCAAAAAGCAATACCACGGTTGAACTGTGAAACCCCTCTCTGAGCCTCTAGTGGATGGTGGGAAACAGTCAAGGGAAACATCAAGAGGGTATGTATCCTCAAAGGTGTTCAGAGAAAACTGTCCAGAAACTTACCCAAACCTGCTCCTGCGACCAAGTGGGGTCAGTGTCAAGGAGGTTCTCCAGGATGAGGAAGGGCCAGCAAGCCTCGCTCCGAAGCCTCCAAGATGATCCTGTGGTCCAGGGTCCACATCGTGGAATGGGCTGAGATGTGCTGGCATTCCTTCTTTCAGAAGGTACAGAAGGAGAGCTCCGGGCTCAGCAACCTGAAGCAAGAAGATGGCTCGGTAACACCATCTCAGTCTGACATCCTGAGGATCAGCAAACTCTCTTCTGTTGGACTGTATGTCACACAGCACAGCCTCCTGGTCATTCCTGTCCTCTGTCATAGACCACAGCACGTGATAACAGCTGTCATCTCTGGATGAGTGAACCTAGGCTCCCGAGTCCTTGGGAAGAACAAAACTCCCGAAAGTGACAGCTTACCGGCTGAATTGTACTGAGCTCTGTGTGATGTGATAGGCCAGGAGCAGCTGGAGGAGTATACTTCTGGCAGGTGGCATGTGAGAATCCATGGGTAAAAGTACCATCACCCTCATCAACATGCGGAAGGGGCAGAGGGAGAAAGTCAGAAATTGCCGACCAAACGTAGGACTGAGTGCAGTTTATAAAAAATTAGAATGGTGCTGGAAAAGCACAGCAGGTCAGGCATCATCCAAGGATCAGGAAAATCGAAAATCATTCCTGACGATTTTCCTGCTCTTCGGATGCTGCCTGACCTGCTGTGCTTTTCCAGCACCACAGTCTTGACTCTAATCTCCAGGATCTGTCGTCCTCACTTTCGCTTGCAGGTTATAAAATTCTATCTAAGGTCATCACTAACCAGGTCAGATCTGCTGTGGGATCGGTGATCCACCCTGACCAAATCTGTGCTGCACCGGGCAGGATGATCTCAGAGAGCCTCGTGTTCTTCAGGGGTGTCACCACCTATGTACAGGATAGTGGGGGTGGATGCCTGCCTCATCAGCCTGGACCAGGAGAAGGCCTTTGACAGGATATCACATTCCTACATGTGGGACCTGCTCTCCAACATGGCCTTTGGGGGGGTGGAATCTGCAATTGGATCTGACTGCTCTACACAAATCTCATTAGCGCAGTCTGAGTCAACGGGTGGGAATCTGAAAGCTTTCTGATCAGATCTGGAGTCAGGCAGGGCTTCCCTCTCTCTTTCTCCTGCCTTGTTTGTGTCTGGTACAGAGCCTTTTGCTGAGTCCATCAGGACAGGTGGGAGCCTGAGAGGGGTAACTGTTCCATGCAGCGGGGACCAGCAGGTCAAAGCCTCCCTGTACATGGATGGCACTGCTGTTTCTGTTCAGATCAACTGTCAGTGCAGAGACTCACAAGCAGCTGCGACCAGTTCAAATTGGCCTTGGGAGCCAAGGGAAATCGAGGAAAGAGTGAGGCCATGTTCTTTGGGAACTGGGCTGATGATCCTTTCTCCCCTTCACTATCATGGTAAGATTATCTGAAAGTGCTGGGTATGTAGGTCGGAGGGGCTAGGGGGTGTGCCTGAACTTGGAAGCAGAGTATCATCAAGGGGAGGCAGAAACTGAGCAGATAGGAGCATTACTTCCCCCTCCTTTGCAGGTAAAAACCTAGTCATCAGGCATGAGGTACTCTTGGTGTTGCTTCATCGGCACAGATCTGGCCCATTCCCCAAATCTGTGCCATTGCAGTCACCAGAACCATCTCCCAGTTCAGCTGGAGGTCAAAGATGGACAATGTCTGCAGAGACACCATGTACAAAACTCTGGACAAGGAGGGGTGAAGAACATACCCAATGCCGTCCTCATCCTAATGGCCACCTTTGTGTGTGGCTGCATCAGGTTGTGCGGAGACCCTCGGTACGTAAACACCCAAATTTAACTACTTGCTGAGGTTCTACCTGTCCCTGGTGTTGTGAAGGTTGGGGTTGACCTTTTACCGTGGAATGCTCCAACTAGTTGGTCTGTTCTGTATCACCTGGCCCTCCTGCAAAAGCTTGCCAAGATTTGAATACCAGTCCCATCAGGAAGTGGTCAGCATTTACTGTTCTGGAGACCCTGCAGGAAAAGGAGAGTGTGGATCTTGTCAAAGTTCCCTGAAGAGAAATGTCAAAGTCCTTTTGGCAGAATGTCTCATCATCAGAACTGTCCAACAAGCACCAAGATGTAGCTTGGGTGGTGGTGAGAAGGGCACTGCCCATCAGATCCTTCTCACATACCCAGTCTCGTCTGTGCCACCGCATGCTGCTCTCAACACGGCTGTGCTGATATTTGCAAAGGTGCATTCTTGTGTCTGTGAGACAAAGTCTTGAGAGAAACGCAACAGTTTTAATTGAGGTTCGTCCTGAGCAACTCCGTGACGCAGGACTGCATGCGCTACAGGCTGTTCCCCAGGATGCACACCAAGACAAACATTGAGTGCACCTGGAGGACCATTAACCTGGTGAAAGATGCTCTTGATCTGCCTGAAACTTGTTGGTCTTCCAGTATATAGAGTTGACCCTGACCCAAGTGTTGCAGACTGGCACATTCCAAAAGTCCAGGACTACATGCTGAGGGTGGCACTAAGCTTGGGGCAACTGCTGCCAAGGTGCAGTGGGTAAAGACCACTGTGTAAGGTCCTTCTGCCAACATATAACGAGCGTTGTTCAGTTGTCAGACTGTCTTGCTGCTTCACAATGAATGGAAGTAGAAAATGCCTTTGCTTTTGCAACTATAGAAGCAAGGACTGAGACAGAAAGAGACACAAAGTAATGCCCTGAAGCTGCATCTGACAGTGCAGTTCAATTGATTTTAGTTTTAAAAATATACTTTATTTATAAAAAAGTCAAAAGTACATAGAAATGTCAAAATTCCAATGTTTTGTTTGTTTGTTTTCTCTGCAAAGACTAAGGAATTTAGAACATTTCTATGTACTTTTGATTTTTTTAGGAATAAAGTATATTTTTAAAATTAAAACGATTGGACATCACTGTCAGATACAGCCTCGGCATTATTTTGTGTGTCTCTTTCTGTCACAGCCCTTGCTTCTCTTCAGTGTAGGGAAGGCTCCAGAATTCAGGGAGTGGAGGTCAAGATTGATAGGTCAAGCCACATCCGACTTTCAGAATGGGTTAACCTGACTGAAAGTTGCCACGGTCATGGCAAATGGCATTAGTTGATGTGAGATGGAACAAGCATGATAGCAAAAAGTGACCTTGGATTGAAAGATGTAGAATCCACGTGGGTGAAGATAAGAAGACGACACGAGTGCAATAGTGTGTAAGCAGCCCCTAACCGTAGCTGTTGTGTAGGACAAAGACTAAGTCAGGAGGTCATGAGGGCATGAGAAAAGGGCTGTCCATTGACTATGGGCAAATTTTAAAACCAACAAAAGATTATCAAAAAGATAGAAGAGGGAGAAAATAAACTCCTGAGAGTAAACAAGCAAGTCATATTAAAAAAATGCCTTATTTAAAAATTTTTTATAAAGGAAGGCCAATGTGCCCCTGAGAAAATGAGGCTGGGGAGACAATAATGGAAAACCAGGAAAAGGCTGAAGGATTGAATAAATACTTTGCATTTGTCTTTATGATCTAGGTCACTGATAGCATTCCAAAAGGATCAAAAAGTCAAGAGGCAAAAACGGTTGGAAGGAAATAAATACAATAACTATCGCCAGAGAATACATGCTAAGGAAACTAAGGGGGCTAAAAGCTGATAAGTTCCCTGGATCTGATGGGAAGCAACCGAGGATATTAGAGGAAGTACAGTCGCTTCTGTTAAACAAGCACTTCTTCAATGCAAATTGGCTTTCATGTGATTGAAGTATAAAGACCGTTATTTGTAGAAAGCGAACTTTCCTTATCTTTATTGGCTATAACGTGCTTTCAGTCCCATTAGTTTAGGTGGCGTGGCTATTGCGTGATTTTCTTGTAACGTGAGATCGCCCGAGAACTGACCTATTGCGTTACATCAGAACCGACTGTAGCTGCAAAGATAGTGGGTACACTGGTGGTAATCTTCGAAGAATCCTTCCAGGATTCTGGAAGAGTCTCGGAGGATTGGAAAACTGCAACTGCAACAGCTTTGTTGAAAAAGGGAGGGAGACAAAAGGCCAGGGTACGTTATAAAAACAGAAAGAACTGCAGATGGTGGGAAGCGGAAACAAAAACAGAAATTGCTGGAAGGCTGAGCAAGTCTGGCAGCATCTGTGAGGAGAAGTCAGAGTTAATGACCCTTCCTCAGAACTGATGGTTGTTTGGAAAAAGTTGTTTATGCAGAAAATAGAGTAGGGGGAAGGGGTAAGGAGGAAAGAATAGATGGAGATCTATCTCAAGAATTAAGAACAGTTGGACAGACAAAGAAGTGAAAAACAATTAGTGTAAGAGAATGAATAGCTACTAATGAGCTGTATTAGCGCATGACAATGGGTTGTGTATAGTAGCAGACCCTGTGATAACAAGGCGAAAGTGAGGACTGCAGATGCTGGAGATTAGAGTCAAGATCAGAGTGGTGCTGGAAAAGCACAGCAGGTCAGGCAGTATCTGAGGAGCAGGAAAATCGATGTTTCGGGAAAAAGCCTTTCATCAGGAATGATTTTCGATTTTCCTGAGCCTCGGATGCTGCCTGACCTGCTGTGCTTTTCCAGCACCACTCTAACTTGTGATAACAAGGCCTGGTGTATGGCTGCCATAATTCCTAAAATCGTTGAACTCAGTATTGAATCCAAAAGGCTGTAGAGTTGCCAAGTGGAAAGTGAGATGCTGTTCTTCCAACTTAGATTCACAGAGTCATAGAGATGTACAGCACGGAAACAGACCCTTCGGTCCAACCCGTCCATGCTGACCAGATATCCCAACCCAACCTAGTCCCACCTGCCAGCACCGGCCCATATCCCTCTAAACCCTTTTATATTCATATACCCATCCAGATGACTTTTAAATGTTGCAATTATTCCAGCCTCCATCACTTCCTCTGGCAGCTCATTCCAAACACGTACCACCCTCTGTGTGAAAATATTGCCCCTAAGGTCCCTTTTATATCTTTTCCCTCTCACTCTAAGCCCATGCCCTCTCGTTCTGGACTCCCCGACTCCCCGATAAATAGACAGTCTATTTATCCTATCCATGCCCCTCATAATTTTGTAAACCTCTATAACGTCACCCCTCAGCCTCTGACACTCCAGGGAAAACATCCCCAGCCTGTCCAGCCTCTCCCCATAGCTCAAGTCCTCCAACCCTGGCAACATCTTTGTAAATCTTTTCTGAACCATGTCAAGTTTCACAACACCTTTCTGATAGGAAGGAGACCAGAATTACACACAATATTCCAACAGTGGCCTAACCAATGTCCTGTACAGCTGCAACATGACCTTCCAACTCCTGTACTCAATACTCTGACCAATAAAAGAAAGCATACCAAATGCCTTCTTCACTATCCTACCCCCCTATGACTCCACTTTCAAGGAGCTATGAACCTGCACTCCAAGGTCTCTTTATTCAGCGACACTCCCTAAGACCTTACCATTAAGTGTATAAGTCCTGCTAAGATTTGCTTTCCCAAAATGCAACACCTCACATTTATCTGAATTAAACTCCATCTGCCACTTCTCAGCTCATTGGCCCATCTGGTCAAGATAGAAAACATAGAAAAAAATACAGCGCAGTACAGGCCCTTTGGCCCTCGATGTTGCGCCGATCCAAGCCCACCTAACCTACACTAGCCCACTATCCTCCATATGCCTATCCAATGCCCGTTTAAATGCCCATAAAGAGGGAGAGTCCACCACTGCTACAGGCAGGGCATTCCATGAACTCACGACTCGCTGAGTAAAGAACCTACCCCTAACATCAGTCCTATACCTACCACCCCTTAATTTAAAGCTATGCCCCCTCGTAATAGCTGACTCCATACGTGGAAAAAGGTTCTCATGGTCAACCCTATCTAAACCCCTAATCATCTTGTACACCTCTATCAAGTCACCCCTAAACCTTCTTTTCTCCAATGAAAACAGCCCCAAGTGCCTCAGCCTTTCCTCATACGATCTTCCTACCATACCAGGCAACATCCTGGTAAACCTCCTCTGCACCCGTTCCAGTGCCTCCACATCCTTCCTATAATATGGCGACCAAAACTGCACACAATACTCCAGATGCAGCCGCACCAGAGACTTATACAACTGCAACATGACCTCAGGACTCCGGAACTCAATTCCTCTCCCAATAAAAGCCAGTACGCCATATGCTTTCTTCACAGCACTATTTACCTGGGTGGCAACTTTCAGAGATCTGTGTACATGGAAACCAAGATCCCTCTGCTCATCCACACGACCAAGTATCCAACCATTAGCCCAGTACCCCATCTTTTTGTTACTCTTACCAAAGTGAATCAACTCACACTTACCTACCTTGACCTCCATTTGCCACCTTTCTGCCCAGCTCTGCAGCTTATCTATATCCCGCTGTAACCTGACACATCCTTCCTCACTGTCAACAACTCCACCGACTTTCATATCATCCGCAAACTTGCTCACCCAACCTTCTAGCCCGTCCTCCAGGTCATTTATAAAAATGACAAACAGCAATGGTCCCAAAACAGATCCTTGCGGAACACCGCTAGTAACTGCACTCCAAGATGAACCTTTACCATCAACTACTACCCTCTGTCTTCTTCCAGCCAGCCAGTTCCTAATCCAAACCTCCAACTCACCCTCAATGCCATACCTCCGTATTTTTTGCAGTAGCCTAACATGGGGAACCTTATCAAACGCCTTACTAAAATCCATATACACCACACCTACCGCTTTCCCCTCGTCCACCTCCTTAGTCACCTTCTCAAAGAATTCAATAAGGTTTGTGAGGCACGACCTGCCCTTCACAAAACCATGCTGACTATCCTTGATCACATTATTCCTATCCAGATGATCATAAATCCTATCCCTTACAATTCTCTCTAAGACTTTGCCCACAACAGAAGTGAGACTCACCGGCCTATAGTTACTAGGGTTATCCCTACTCCCCTTCTTGAACAAGGGAACCACATTTGCTAGCCTCCAATCTTCTGGCACTATTCCTGTAGACAACGAGGACATAAAAATCAAGGCCAATGGGTCTGCAATCTCCTCCCTTGCTTCCCAGAGAATCCTAGGATAAATGCCATCAGGCCCAGGGGACTTATCTATTTTCACCCTTTCCAGAATTTCCAACACCTCTTCCCTACATACCTGAAAGCCGTCCATTCTAATTAATTGTGACTCAGTATTCACATCGGCAACAATGTCCTGTTCCAGAGTGAATACTGACGAAAAGTATTCATTCAGTGTCTCCCCAATCTCTTCAGCCTCCACACGCAACTTCCCACTACTATCCTTGACTGGACCTATTCCTACCTTAGTCATTCTTTTATTCCTGACATACCTATAGAAAGCCTTTGCGTTTTCCCTAATCCTACCAACTAAGGACTTTTCATGTCCCCTCCTTGCTGCTCTTAGCTCTCTCTTCAGATCCTTCCTGGCTACCTTATAAGTCTCAATCGCCCCAATTGAACCTTCACGCCTCATCTTTACATAGGCCGCCCTCTTCCCTTTAACAAGGGATTACAATTCCTTATTAAACCACGGCTCCCTCACACGACCCTTTTCTCCCTGCCTGACGGGTACATACTTATCAAGGACACTCAATAGATGCTCCTTGAACAAGCTCCACATATCAATTGTGCCCTTCCCACTGCAACTCCCAGGTCCAGATTTGTCCTACCTGCCTATCTCCTTTTCCACCTATCCACTCCACCCTCTCCTCCCTGACCTATCACCTTCATCTTCCCCCCCCCCCACTCACCCATTGTACTCTATGCTACTTTCTCCCCACCCCCACCCTCCTCTAGCTTATCTCTCCACGCTCCAGGCTCACTGCCTTTATTCCTGATGAAGGGCTTTTGCCCGAAACGTCGATTTCGAAGCTCCTTGGATGCTGCCTGAACTGCTGTGCTCTTCCAGCATCACTAATCCAGAATCCCTTCTCTTGAAGCCTACTTTTCCAAGCCACGCATCCTAAGTTGTGCCTCACCGCATCATAATTTCCCTGCCCCCAGCTATAACTCTTCCCCTGCAGTGCACACTTATCCCTCTACATCACTAGAGTAAAAGTCACCGAATTGTGGTCACTGTCCCCAAGGTGCTAACCTACCTCCAATTCTAACACCTGGCCTGGTTCGTTACCCAGAACCAAATCCAGTATGGCCTCACCTCTTGTTGGCCTATCTACATATTGTGTCAGGAAACCCTCCTGCACACATTGGACAAACACCGACCCATCTAACGAACTCGAGCTATAGCTTTCCCAGTCAATATCTGGAAAGTTAAAGTCCCCCATAACAACCATCCTATTACTTTCACTCTTCTCCTGAATCAACCTCGCAATCCTTTCTTCTACGTCTCTAGGACTATTAGGAGGCCTGTAGAAAACTCCGAACAGGGTGACCTCACCTTTTTTCCTATTCCTAACCTCAGCCCAAACTACCTCAGATGGCGCGTCTTCATCCATCGTCCTTTCCACCACCGAAATACTATCTTTGACAAGCAATGCCACACCTCCCCCTCTTTTACCCCCACCTCTGACCCTACTAAAACATTTAAACCCTGGAACCTGCAACAGCCAATCCTGTCCCTGTTCTACCCATGTCTCCGTAATAGCCACAACATCGAAATCCCAGGTACCAACCTGCTGTAATCCTGTTGTAATCTGAGGTAACCCTCTTTGCTGTCCACTACACCTCCAATTTTGGTGTCATCTGCAAACTTACTAACTGTACCTCTTTTGCTCGCATTCAACTCATTTATGTAAATGACAAAAAGTAGAGGATCCAGCACTGATCCTTGTGGCACTCCACTGGTCACAGGCCTCCATTCTGAAAAACAACTGTCCTCCACCACCTCTGTCTTCCACCTTTTGAGCCAGTTCTGTATCCAAATGGCTAGTTCTCCCTGTATTCCGAGATCTAACCTTGCTAATCAGTCTCCCATGGGGAACCTTTTCGAATGCCTTACTGAAGTCCATATAGATCACATCTACTGCTCTGCCCTCATCAATCCTCTTTGTTACTTCTTCAAAAAACTCAATCAAGTTTATGAGACATGATTTCCCACAAGCTGACGCACAAATCCATGTTGATTATTCCTAATTAGTCCTGGCCTTTCCAAATACATGCACATACTGTCCCTCAGGAATCCCTCCAAACCTGTGCTAAGCTTCACTGGAGCTGTGCAGCAAACCTGAGACAGATGTTGACCAAGGAACAGGATGCTAGAACACAGGCACTCGTCAGAACACAGATGGAATACTGTGAATGGTTTTGGTCCCCTTATCTAAAGTAAAATAAACTGGCATTGGACACAATTAGGAGAAGGTTTTAATAAGGTGTGGAGGAACTGTCTTATAAGGGGAGGTTGAATAATTTGGCTCTGTACTCTGAGTTCAGAAGAATGAGAGAAGACCTTATTGAAACATATCAGACTGTTTGTTTGGGGGGTTGACCGGGTAGGTGTAGAAAGGCTCCCTTGTCGGAGAGCCTTGGACTGGGGGCATAAATGCAGAGCGAAGGAGTCACCCTTTTAAGACAGAGATGAAGAGGAATTTCTTTTGAGGGTATCGAATCTGTGAATTTTTTTACCCTGGAGGCTGGGATGTTATAGATTTAAAGCTGAGTGGGATTTTTAATCAGTAAGGGATTCAAGGGCTAGGGGATAAACAAAACGTAAATTTTGAGGATTATCAGATCAACCAAGATCTCCTTGAATAGTGGGACAGAGCTGATGAAGGAAATGGTCCACTTCAGCACCTACATCTAAAAGATTCGATTAAAGTTATCCCCAATATTTATGTTTAAAAATGTGTTTATATATTTAACCCTCAATCAGCATCACAAATAGCAGATGATCTGGTTATTGTCATGTTGCTGTTTGTGGGAATTTGTCGTGTGCGTAAGTTAGCTGCTGGGTTTCCTGCAGTACACATTTCAAAAGTATTTTAATATCTGTGAAGTGGTTTGACATGCCTGGTGGTTGTGATAAGTGCTATGTAAATGTAATTATCATTTATTGTTCATTTCATGAACTCAGGCTGTTGCCAAAGCTGATTAAAAAAATACAGTGAGACAAAAATAGAAACTGCTGGAAAAGCTCAGCAGGTCTGGCAGTATCTATGCAGCGAAATCAGAGTTACTGTTTCTGAGGAAGGGTCACCCAACCTGAAACATTAACTCTGATTTCTCTCCACAGATGCTGCGAGACCAGCAATTTCCATGTTCGTCTCTGATTTACTGCATCTGCAGTTCTTTCAGTTTTTATTAAATAAGAACATTGAGACACTTTGTGAAGAGCAGTCCCTGCTGCATTCTCAGAGACACAGCATTTGTTTATACACATCTGTTTTTAGCTCTTGGATAGTGAGATCTTTTGCCCAAAGGAAGGGTTGATAAGGTCTCAATTTACTTTCTTTCTGATAGATGGTGCCTTTGACAATGCACCATTCTGTTGATACCACACTGGAAGATTAACTGGGGTTATGTGCTCAATTCTCTGGGTGGGACTTGAAGCTTTGAACTATTTGATGGGTGGGAGAAATGCCTCTGAACAGAGACTCATTCTGACACATCGGAATTCAACTTTAATTTGGCTATTATTCTTAACAGATAAGTCCAACAGCTTAGACTGTAGGTTGTGTTGAAGTGCCAAGTGAAATGTGAGACCACCAGTACATTACAGATCACTGCTGGGTCCTTCAATTCAGACCAAACCTCAGCTTTTTTTATTGAGTCTGTGGAATGAGGTTGGGCCAACGTTTAATGGTTTATTTTGCATCATCCTGAAGAAGATGATAGTGAGCTTGAACCACTGCAGTCCTTGGGAGTGTAGTTATATCCATAATGTTATTAGGAAGGAGGTTTCAGGATTTTGACCTCGCGACGGTGAGGGAATGGTGAGTCTGTAATAGGGTGCCAGAATTGGAAATACTACACAGGTCTACAGCATCAGAGAGGAGAACTGTGGGCATTGGTTCTGTGAAGGATCGCAGCTGCTCTGTTCTTTTCCTGCCTATCCATTATTCCAAAGTTATTCCATTTCACTCCCTCACCTTCCCACCCCCTCAACCCTACTATTACACGGAGGGATGGAGTCCTGGTTGGGATGTACTTTATGGTAATGGCTTTCTGAAGCATCCTCCTCCCACAGTGAGTAACCCGGAGTATGATAACTGGCAGTGCCAGGCAGTTTCTGTTAATGAGCTGCAGTTTGAATGTTCAGTGTCAGAATTTTATCTGGATTATTAGCCTTGAGCACGCCTCTGGACCCCCCCCCCCCCCCCCCAGCCAATATCCCACCCCACCCTACTTCTCTAGGTTGGCTGGGCAGGAAAAGCAAATTTAAAGAAAAATGGCACCAACTTGCTGTGGCTACCCAGGATCTGAGAGTGAAGGCAGGCTGTTGGCAGGAAAGTAAATGTTTTTCACCAACTTCTTAGCTTCCTTCTTGACCGGTTAAATGGTGGGTGATTGGTATATCTCTGATCTCACTAAATTCATCACTTTCTCTCCAAATGTGCATGGATTAAAATCGCCTAATGTGTGGCCATTATTATCTCAACAAAGTTCATTAAAACATACAGGTGGTAGTGATAGGGATCTAGTAAACTGACGGCCCAAGTTACCAAAGACTGAAAGAACTGTGGATCCTGTAAATCAGAAACAAAATGGAAGTTGCTGGAAAAGCTTAGCAGGTCTGGCAGCATCTGTGAAGAGAAATCAGAGTTTAGATTAGATTCCCTACAGTGTGGAAACAGGCCCTTTGGCCCAACGAGTCCACACCGACCCTCCGGAGAGTAACCCACCCAGACCCATTTCCCATTGACCAATGCACCTAACACTCTGGGCAATTTAGAATGGCCAATTCACCTGGCCTGCACATCTTTGGACTGTGGGAGGAAACCGGAGCACCCGGAGGAAACCCACAGCTTCCTCAGAACTGATGGTAGCTAGGAAAAAGTTGTTTTTTAATGCAGTGGGTAAAGAATAAACAATAGGAGGAAATCTATCTCGAGGACAGAGAAAACCAGTTGAACAAAGAAGTGGATAACAATTTGCCAAAGAGAATGATTAGCTATAACTGGCCCAGCGAGATGGCTATCCACTCCTTTGTCTGCCCAATTGTTACTCTCTGTCTTTGGGCTCTATCTCCACCTATCATTTACTCCTTACACCCCTCCCACCACCCTGTCTTCTCCATACAAACCAACATTTTCCTAGCTACCATTGGTTCTGTGGAAAGGTCACCAGACCTGAAACATTAACTCTGATTTCTCTTTACAGATGCTGAGCTTTACCTTCTGAGCTTTTCCAGCAACTTCTGTTTTGTGGCCCAAATTAGTAAATTGGGTTAAAATCCCAGCATGTTAATAATTCTTTTTTATTTACTTGTGAGACACGGGTGTCTCTGGCTGGCCAGTATTTATTGCCCATCCCAAGTTGCCCTTAAGAAGGTGGTGGTGAACTGCTTCTTGAATTACTGCCGTCTGTATACGGTGGGTACACCTATAATACCATCAGGGACTCCCTCGTCAGGTCCACACCCCCCACCAACCCAACCTCCACTCCCGGCACTTTCCCCTGCAACCGCAAGAAATGCAAAACTTGTGCCCACACCTCCCCACTTATTTCCCTCCAAGGCCCCAAGGGATCCTTCCATGTCCGCTACAAATTCACCTGCACCTCCACACACATCATTTACTGCATCCGCTGCACCCAATGTGGCCTCCTCTATATTGGGGAGACAGGCCGCTTACTTGCGGAACGTTTCAGAGAACACCTCTGGGACACCCGGACCAACCAACCCAACCACCCCGTGGCTCAACACTTCAACTCCCCCTCCCACTCCACCAAGGACATACAGGTCCTTGGACTCCTCCATCGCCAGACCATAGCAACACGACGGCTGGAGGAAGAGCGCCTCATCTTCCGCCTAGGAACCCTCCAACCACAAGGGATGAACTCAGACTTCTCCAGTTTCCTCATTTCCCCTCCCCCCACCTTGTCTCAATCCCAACCCTCGAACTCAGCACCGCCCTCCTAACCTGCATTCTTCTTCCTGACCTCTCCGCCCCCACCCCCACTCCGGCCTATCACCCTCACCTTGACATCCTTCCACCTATCGCATTTCCAACGCCCCTCCCCCAAGTCCCTCCTCCCTACCTTTTATCTTAGCCTGCTTGGCACACTTTCCTCATTCCTGAAGAAGGGCACATGCCCGAAACGTCGATTCTCCTGCTCCTTGGATGCTGCCTGACCTGCTGCGCTTTTCCAGCAATACATTTTCAGTTCTGATCTCCAGCATCTGCAGTCCTCACTTTCTCCTCGTAAATTGCCCAAGGTGTTTAGGGATGTGTTGATTAGGTGCATTAGTCAGGGGTAAATGTAGAGTAATAGGGTAGGGAAGTGGGTCTCGGGTGGTTTACTCTTGGGAAGGTTGGTGTGGACCTGTTGGGCCAAATGGCCTGTTTCCACATTGTAGGGATATTATGAAAACTACTTCTGAGATGTCGCTATGTATAGATTGGCTGCTGCATTTCTCTGCAATACAAGAGAGGATAATGGATAAGAGACAAGGGTTTTTGTATTAATTGCAAAAGTATATTTCATCCACAAAAATATCTTTTATATCCATACAAAGTCACTAAAGCAGGGGCAAAGGTAGGTAAATAGAATTGGGTCATAGCCATGATTAAACAGTGAATGGTTGAACAGGTTCAAGGGGCAAAGCAATCTCCTATTCCTAATGGTGACTGCATTGCTAAAGCATGCACAATGTGGCGAGGAAAATTAGTTAAATCGGTAACACTTGGAAATTAACGTACAGGGTGTAGTAGACCTCCACTTTGAAGTGTACGGGGAGAGTCACACCAGTATGTCTCCTTTGCGAGTTTTACCCTGTGGGTTTCATTGGGTGTAAAGTGGTTTGCAATGTCTGGAGGTGATTACTGCTATAAAAATATCGTCTTCCTCAAGATTGGATGTTTTAATCTCTGGATTTGCCACTGCTCAGCAACTGAGGAGACATTGATACTCAAAGACTTTAGATTTAGATTACTTAGTGTGGAAACAGGCCCTTCGGCCCAACAAGTCCACACCGACCCGCCAAAGCGCACCTACCCAGACCCATTCCCCTACATTTACCCATGCACTTAACACTACGGGCAATTTAGCATGGCCAATTCACCTGACCTGCACATTTTTGGATTGTAGGAGGAAACCGGAGCACCCGGAGGAAACCCACGCAGACATGGGGGGGAATGTGCAAACTCCACACAGCGAGTCGCCTGAGGCGAGAGTTGAACCCGGGTCTCTGGCGCTGTGAGGCAGCAGTGCTAACCACTGTGCCACCGTGCCACCCACTGCCACCGTGCCGCCCACTGCCACCGTGCCACTCACTTTAAGTTACACTTGGCACTTCTCCAGCTCAATCAGAATGACAGACTAACTCTCTGATTAGAGTGCACAAAGGAGGTAGTACTTCACTTGTGGCTGAGGGTCTGGCTACTCAGAGCTGGCAAGTTATGAAAATCCGTGAATACCTTTTGAGTGCTATGTGCTGTCAGCTGGTGCTGTTAGAGTGCATGCCAGCAGACTCCTGACACACCTTGCACATGGTGTGACTGTGCAGCTGCTTTCTCAAAGGTCCTGGAGGCCCTAGGCCGTGTTCTGGAACATTGCTAATCTGGAACTATCACAGTTATTGATAAGGATATAAGAACTAGGAGCAGGAGTAGGCCATCTGGCCTTTCAAGCCAGCTCCACCATTCACTAAGGTCATGGCTGATCTTTACATGGACTCAGCTCCACTCACCCGCCTTCTCACTGTAACCCTTAATTCCTTTTATTTTCAAAAGGTTATCAATCCCCGCTTTAAAAACATTTACTGAGGAAACCTCACCTACTACGCTGAGCAGGGAATTCCACAGATTCACAACCCTCTGGGTGAAGATGTTCCTTCTCAATTCTGTCCTAAATTTGCTCCTCCTAATCTTGAGGCCATACCCTCTTGTCCTAGCTTCACCTACCAGTGGAAACATCCTCTCTACTTCTATCTTACCTATTCCCTACATAATTTTACATGTTTCTATAAAATCCCCCCTCATTCTTCTAAATTCCAATGAATATATTCCCAATCTGCTCAGTCTCTCCTTATAAGCCATTCCCCTCAACTCTAGAATCAACCTAGTGAACCTCCTCTGCACCTCCTCCAGTGCCAGTACATCTTTTCACAAGTAAGGAGACCAAACCTGCACACAATGCTCCAGGTGTGGCCTCACCAGCACCCTGTACAGCTGCAACATAACCTCCCTGCTTTTAAACTCAACCCCTTTAGCAATGAAGGACGGGTGGCACGGTGGCACAGTGGTTAGCACTGCTGCCTCACAGTGCCAGAGACCCGGGTTCAATTCCCACCTTGGGTGACTCTCTGTGTGGAGTTTGCACATTCTCCCCGTGTCTGCGTGGGTTTCCTCCGGGTGCTCCGGTTTCCTCCCATAGTCCAAAAGATGTGCAGGTCAGGTGAATTGGCCGTGCTAAATTGCCCCTAGTGTTAGGTGTAGGGGAGTGGGTCTGGGTGGGTTGCTCTTCGGAGGGTCGGTGTGGACTTGTTGGGCTGAAGGGCCTGTTTCCACACTGTAAGTAATCTAATCTAAAAATAAATCTAATCTGAAAAACTCCATTTACCTTTTTAATTACCTGGTGCACCTGCAGACCAACCTTCTGTGTCTAAGCCGTGCTTCCTACTCTAAGTAATGCGGGAAGTAATGCACAAGAAATGGGAAATTTCTGCTCTCCAACTCTTACCCTTAGCTACTCCTCGGAAACTGCCCACTGATTCATGGCACTTTGCACACTCTCCTGTTAGCAGTCCAGTTACTGGAATTACAGTTGTTTTCCCCTGTACTCAGTATTCTGTGAGGAAATGCATGCAACTGGCTATACAGAATTGCTTTTGGCATGAACACACCATTAAGGGGAGAAGGAGCCGATATTGAAGTCAGCTGCTTGTTTACTAGAATTTGGAACTGAGACTAAATTGAATTTTGTGATTGTTGGAAACGGTTGAACTGGGGCAGCTCAGTATCATCTTTGGCCTGCTTGTATGGTGTTAGTGCAATGATAGACTGACACAAGACGGTTCTGAGAATTCCAGACGAGTCTTGGCATCAGCAGACATTTATCCAGCAGAGTGGGAGTGGTCAGTGAGCAACAGAGGCCAATTCTTCACAGTCAGCTGCTGAAGTCTGGAGACCGAGAAGAAATTACAGTATCTAAATTCAGGATGCGCCTCTCACTCTGCCGAATCACAATCGTCAAATGTTTGGCAGAGATCTAGAATACGACACAAGCTAAAATGTAGCCCAGGCACTGCTATATGGGTAGGAGACTGATACATATCAATGTCCCATGGGGTGTAGTAGTGACAGGTACAAGACAGTATTCTCCAGGGAGATAGGGGCAGTTAGAAATCAGTGATCCCAGGAAGTTAGGACTGGTACACAAGAATGTACTGTACAGAGGTAGGGATCAGTACACAGGAGGTACTGCACAGGTAGGATTGGTACAGTGGGGAGGATATGTATACAGTAGTGTATCCGGGGATATAGGGATTGGTATTGTGCCGTGTACCCGTGGATATAGGAATAGGTATTGCGCTGTGTACCCAGGGATATAGGGTTAGGTATTGTACTGTGTACCCAGGGATAATAGGTATAGGTATTGCGCCATGTACCCAGGGATAATGGGGATAGGTATTGTGCCGTATACCCGGGGATATAGGGATACGTATTGCGCCGTGTACCCAGGGATAATAGGGATAGGTATTGTGCTGTGTACCCGAGAATATAGGGTTAGGTATTGTACTGTGTACCCGGGGATTTAGGGATAGGTATTGTGCTATGTACCCGAGAATATAGGGTTAGGTATTGTGCTAAGTACCCGAGAATATAGGGTGAGTGAGTGTACCCGGGGATATAGGGTTAGGTATTGTGCTGTGTACCCGGGGATATAGGATTAGGTATTGTGCAGTGTACCCGGGGATATAGGATTAGGTATTGTGCAGTGTACCAGGGGATATAGGATTAGGTATTGTGCAGTGTACCCGGGGATATAGGGAAGGCATCCGGGGATAGTGGAATTAGTATTGTGCCGTGTACCCGGGGATATAGGGGTAGGTATTGTGCCGTGTATCCGAGGATATAGGGATTGGTATTGTGCCGTGTATCTGGGGATATAGGGATTGGTATTGTGCTGTGTACCCGGGGATATAGGGATTGGTATTGCGCTGTGTATCTGGGGATATAGGGATTGGTATTGTGCTGTGTACCCGGGGATATAGGGATTGGTATTGCGCTGTGTATCTGGGGATATAGGGATTGGTATTGTGCTGTGTACCCGGGGATATAGGGATTGGTATTGCGCTGTGTATCTGGGGATATAGGGATTGGTATTGTGCCATGTATCCGGGGATATAGGGATTGGTATTGTGCCGTGTATCTGGGGATATAGGGATTGGTATTGTGCTGTGTACCCGGGGATATAGGGATTGGTATTGCGCTGTGTACCCGGGGATATAGGGATTGGTATTGCGCTGTGTACCCGGGGATATAGGGATTGGTATTGTGCTGTGTACCCGGGGATATAGGGATTGGTATTGCGCTGTGTACCCGGGGATATAGGGATTGGTATTGCGCTGTGTTCCCGGGGATATAGGGATTGGTATTGTGCCATGTATCCGGGGATATAGGGATTGGTATTGTGCCGTATATCCGGGGTTATAGGGATTGGTATTGTGCCATGTACCCGGGGATATAGGGATTGGTATTGTGCCGTATATCCGGGGTTATAGGGATTGGTATTGTGCCATGTATCTGGGGATATAGGGATTGGTATTGTGCCATGTATCCGGGGATATAGGGATTGGTATTGTGCCGTGTACCCGGGGATATAGGGATTGGTATTGTGCCGTGTACCCGGGGATATAGGGATTGGTATTGTGCCGTGTATCCGGGGATATAGGGATTGGTATTGTGTTGTGTATCTGGGGATATAGGGATTGGTATTGTGCCGTGTATCCGGGGATATAGGGATTGGTATTGTGTTGTGTACCCGGGGATATAGGGATTGGTATTGTGCCGTGTACCCGGGGATATAGGGATTGGTATTGTGCCGTGTGTCTGGGGATATAGGGATTGGTATTGTGCCGTGTATCCGGGGATATAGGGATTGGTATTGTGCCGTGTACCCGGGGATATAGGGATTGGTATTGTGTTGTGTACCCGGGGATATAGGGATTGGTATTGTGTTGTGTACCCGGGGATATAGGGATTGGTATTGCGCTGTGTACCCGGGGATATAGGGATTGGTATTGTGTTGTGTATCTGGGGATATAGGGATTGGTATTGTGCTGTGTACCCGGGGATATAGGGATTGGTATTGTGCCGTGTATCTGGGGATATAGGGATTGGTATTGTGCCGTGTATCTGGGGATATAGGGATTGGTATTGTGTTGTGTACCCGGGGATATAGGGATTGGTATTGCGCTGTGTACCCGGGGATATAGGGATTGGTATTGTGTTGTGTACCCGGGGATATAGGGATTGGTATTGTGTTGTGTACCCGGGGATATAGGGATTGGTATTGTGCCGTGTATCCGGGGATATAGGGATTGGTATTGTGTTGTGTACCCGGGGGTATAGGGATTGGTATTGTGCCGTGTATCTGGGGATATAGGGATTGGTATTGTGTTGTGTACCCGGGGATATAGGGATTGGTATTGTGTTGTGTACCCGGGGATATAGGGATTGGTATTGCGCTGTGTACCCGGGGATATAGGGATTGGTATTGCGCTGTGTACCCGGGGATATAGGGCTTGGTATTGCGCTGTGTACCCGGGGATATAGGGATTGGTATTGTGCCGTGTATCTGGGGATATAGGGATTGGTATTGCGCTGTGCTCCCCAGACAGGAGAGGCTGCAAGCCCTTCGGCTTGAATTAGGATGGTCAGCTGACAGAGCAGTCTCTTTCATTGGGTCTCCATTGTCGATGCTTCTATAATAAGACAGTTACTGAAGATTGTGTAATTAAATCGTCTGGCTACTGACTATAAAGACTTTGTTTCGTACTGAGACAGTTTGATGCTGTCTTGAACTGATTCAGGAGTGGAAATGCACATGTGAAGCTATGTGAAGAATTAAGGATTAGAAACTGAGGCTGGAAGTATTTCTAGCAAACAGCTAGATGTAGACTCTGTATACAGTGGTGGCAGGTCGACCTGTGTGTGGATAGTTTGCTCTGTTAGACGTCAGAGACTGTGTGACCTTCAGTCTCCAACAGTGAGTAAGGCTGTTTGACAGGAACTCGAGATTGTGAAATTTCCCCCATGTGTGTTCTAACAACAACCATAACATTCATTCATATAGCACCTTAGTGAGCAATTAAAATTAGCCATTGAGCCACAAAAGGAGATACCAGGACAGTTGACCATAAACTTGCTTTAAATAATTGAGTTTTGACAATTGTCATGAGGAAGGACAGAGATTTTTGAGAGGTTGAAGGAGGGAATTTCAAGCTTTGGATCGTTGGCAGCGGAAAGAGTGTTTGATTACCAATGGTTGTAGGATTAAAAGTGGGTTGTGAAAGTGTTTTATAATTGGAGGAGCACAGTATCGTGAAGAGTTCCTCACTCATTCGGACCAGGTCTATAGTTGCAGTTGGGTCTGTACTTCATTAAGCTGCTATTAACCATAGGCCCATGAATTTGCTGCTGTTATTGAACGTGGTACCCTTGAGTGGGACTCATTCATGATTGTTCACTGCCTGGGGATTACTGATGGAGCAAAGGCCAGATCAGACATAGCTGCGCATGTTTAAGTAAACAGTTGGACCTTCCTCCACTGACATATGAGGAGTTGGCACTTGGTTAGGATGAGTGATTGGCTGCTTTCCTGTCTTAACATCACCTCAGGACTCTTCCTGTCATCAGGAAAAGGGGATTGGGTGTGTTAAGAGACTGAAATGATCCATACGCAAATACCTCGGAGATCCAGCTTCCATGTCGCACTCCAGTAACACCAGCAGGAGTGCCCAAGGCTCAGGGCTGATTACTTTCAGCAAGTGGGTGTATCTGGTCAGCCAATGTTCCCTTCGCTCTAATTCACTAATAAATGAAATCCTGATTTCACACGGATGTCAGTCACATGCCAACATCTCTGCACATCCCTATGAAGATATATCATTGCAACATGTGTTTGTGTGTCTTGCCACTGAGAAAACGGATTCTTCATTAGGCCTACTTCACAGAACCACAAGCCGGTTAACAGCAAGAATCAGAGACCATTCATCCCATCCTGTCTGAGGCAGCTCTCTGCGTGAGCCATTCGTCACCTCTCTCCCTGTAACCTTGCACGGGTATTTACTCACAGTAGTAGGAGCGTGGAACGCACTGCCTGCAACAGTAGTAGACCCGCTAACCTTCAGGGCATTTAATTGTCATTGGATAGACATATGAATGAAAATAGAATAGGTTGGATGGATGGGCTTCAGATTGGTTCCACAGCTTAGTGCAATGTCGAGGGCCGAAGGGCCTGTACTGCACTGTAATGTTCTATTCCTGAAATGCCGATTTCTCCACCTCCTGATGCTGCCTGGCTTGCTGTGTTCTTCCAGCCTCCTGCTGGTCCACTTTGGATTCCAGCATCTGCAGTTTTGTTGTCTCTTAACTTAGATAACTTGCAGCTGTTGAGCAGACCCCTGGTGTTCAAGGGCGTGGTGCCTGCTGTGTGTGAGGGTGCTCCTCCGAGCTGTCCACACTCCCTCCTGCTCCCTCACTCAATACAAAGACAGGTCACTGGCTGTACTGCCCAGCAACCAGTGCCAAATTATCACCTGTTGCCCCAAACTCCAAGCAATTGGCCCCAACCCCCCGACCCCTGCCCATTGACCCTGCCCCCGACCCCTGCCCATTGACCCTGCCCCAGTCTCCTGGCCACAGACCCTGCCCTCGATTCCTGGCTATTGACCCTGCCCCTGACACCTGCCCACTGACCCTGCCCCAGCCTCCTCCCCATTGACCCTGCCACTGTATCTGCCAATTGGCTCCACATGCCTGTTGACCCCGCTGCAGACTTCTGACCATTGACCCCACTCCTGACATCTGGCCATTGACCCCACCCTAGATTCCTGCCCATGGATCCTGACCCTGATACCTGCTCATTGGCCCTGATCCAGATACCTGGCCCTTGACCCAAACCCAAGATACCTGCCCATTGATGCCCCCCCACACCCAGAGACTCCATTTTCAATTACCATCTCTGATGACCCCGATTTCACCCACTGCTTTCTCCAGCAGCACCATCCAGATCATCACCGTGGGCGGCACGGTGGCACAGTGGTTAGGACTGCTGCCTCACAGCGCCTGAGACCCGGGTTCAATTCCCGCCTCAGGCGACTGACTGTGTGGAGTTTGCACGTTCTCCCCGTGTCTGCGTGGGTTTCCTCCGGGTGCTCCGGTTTCCTCCCACAGTCGCAAAGATGTGCAGGGCCAGGTGAATTGACCATACTAAATTGCCCGTAGTGTTAGGTAAGGGGTCAATGTAGGGGTATGGGTGGGTTGCGCTTCGGCGGGTCGGTGTGGACTTGTTGGGCCGAAGGGCCTGTTTCCACACTGTAATCTAATCTAATCTCTGTTAAACACACCATGATGGTCCAAACACTTCCCCACTGGACAATGGACAGAGCGTGCGCAGGTTAGACAATAGACAATAGGTGCAGGAGTAGGCCATTCTGCCCCACCATTCAATATAGTTAGGTGGATTTACCGTGCTAAATTGCCCCTGGTGTGCAGGGTAGGTGGGTTAGGCATAGTAAGTGCAAGATTACAGGGTTAGGGTAAAGGAGTGGGTCTGGGAGGGATGCTTTTCAGAGGTTCGGTGTGGACTCGGTTGGCATGCCTCCAAACGAGGGATTGTCTGATGGTATGACACAGATGCCTTCCTCACCCCTCAAACAGACCAGCTATGTCCCATCACACCCACACATGATTTGATCACATCAAGTCTGGTCTCTTGCTGAGCCACATTGAGCTGTTTTCACGATTCTTCCCCAAGCCAATGTCAGTCATTCTTGGGCTGTGAGAACTGCCACTGCCCCCTCCCCACTGAGTGGGACATCATGGGTTCATTGACATTTCCAGCTGGAGGCCCATGTAGGCCATTGTACCTGTGCTTGGCAACAAAGATCTGATGACACTAGCCCTATCTTGCAGCTTTTAGCCCATAGCCCTGCATGCTGTGGGAATGCAGCTGAATATGTAAGACCTATGACATGTTACATTTCAGGCAGTAAGGCCCAGACTGTTTTTCTGGGTGAGAAAAATTCTCCTTACCTGTCCTCTCAGCTTTCTGACTCGCTGGCTCAGCATGCTTGTCATTGACCCCCTCAACTAATATGTATCCTATCCACTGTACCTATGCCCCTCAATCTAATACATTCTATCAGGGGCCCCCTCAACCTTCGCTGCTCCAAGAAAATCAACTCCCAATATATCAAAGCATTTCTTATAGCACAGACCCTCCTTCCAACCCAGGCAGCAGCTTAGTAAGTGCAAGGTTTGTGAAGGTTTGTAGCTCAGGTTGAGGTTTGGGTGTAGGTTTGCTCACTGAGCTGTAGGTTTGATATCCAGACGTTTCATTATCTGGACAACGGAAAACTACAAACCTGCGTATACAGAAAACCGACAAGCACTGACCAAATACTTAACTACACCAGCAACCATCCCAACACACACAAACCAAGCTGTATCAGAACACTATTCCAATGAGCCACCACACACTGCAGCACAGATGAACTTCAGGAAAAAAACAACGTATTCGAGAAGAACAGATACTCAAAAAAAATACAGTTCGCAGATTCCTCAAGAACAAACCACCACAATCAGACCAAACACAGCCAGAAACCCTCACCACCTTACCATACATCAAAGAAGTTTCAGAAATAACAGCCAGACTACTAAGACCCCTCAGAATCGTAGTAGCACACAAACCCACCAACACTGTCAAACAAAAACTAACAAACTTAAAAGACCCAGTACAACCCATGGACAAAACCAACATCGTCTACAAAATTCCATGCAAGGACTGCCACAAACACTACGTAGGACAAACAGGAAGAAAGTTAGCCACCAGGATACACGAACACCAGCTAGCCACAAAAAGACACGACCCTCTCTCTCTCGTAGCCCTACACACGGAGGGAGAAAAGAACACCATTTCGACTGGGACAACACATCTATCCTGGGACAGGCTAAGCAAAGACATGCCAGAGAATTCCTAGAGGCCTGGCACTCCAACCACAACGCCATAAACAAACACATAGATCTAGATACCATCTATCAACCCCTCAGAAAACGAACAGGAAATGACATCACCACAAACCCCAGGAACCCCATCCAGGACAAACATATAAATAGAAAGCAGGAGACAACAGCTTCGCTTCACTTGGAGGTCGCCACTGATGATGTTACCTCGCCAGGTAATGAAACGTTTGGATATCAAACCTACAGCTCAGCGAGCAAACCTACACCCTAAAGCTTAGTAAGTCTCCTTTGTTATCAAACCTGCCAAGAAAGCTGGTGCCGTTATAGTCTGGTACACTGATGCCAATCTCAGACACTTCATCCTACCGAACCCCGGACCATGACCCCATATCTGAATGTCAAGCCATTGTTGCCAAGACTGTCACTTGTTTATTTTTTGATATTTGTTCATGGAATGTTGGTGTCACTGGCTAAGGCAACATATTTTGCCCATTCCTGATTGCCCAGAGGGTCGTTAAGTGTCAGTCACATTGCTGTGGGCCTAGAGTCACATGTAATTCAACTAAGGGCAACAGATAGAGTCAAACAGCATGGAAATAGACCCTTCAGTCCAATACTCTATGCTGACCATGTTCCCAAACTAGACCAGTCCCACCTGCCTGTGTTTGGCCCATATCTCTCCAAGCCTTTCCTATTCATGAATTTATCCAAATGTTTTTTAAATGTTGTAACTGTACCTGTATCTACCACTTCCTCTGGAAGCTCATTCCACACACGAACCATCTCTGGGTAAAAAGATTGCCCTCATGTCCTTTTACAATCTTTCTCCTTTCACCTTAAAACATGACCCTTGCTTTGAACTTACCCACCTTAAGGAAAAGACCTTTGCTATTCACCTTATCTATGCCCTTCATGATTTTTATAAACCTCCATAAGATCAGCCCTGAACCAGCTGTACTTCAGAGAAAATGTCCCAGACTATCAGCCTCTCCTTATTACTCAAACCCTCCATTCCTGGTAACATCCTGATAAATCTTTTCTGAATCCTCTCCTGTTTAATAATATCCTTCCTATAACAGGGCGACTAGAACTGCACAGTACTCCAGAAGAGACCTTACCAATGTCCTGTACATCCGCACCATGACGTCCCAACTCTTACACTGAAAGGTCTGAGCAATGAAGACAAGTGTGCTAAGCACCTTTTTCCCCACCCTGTCTACCTATGATACAAATTTCAAAGAACCATGTACCTGAGCCAGTAGGTCTCTGTTCTACAACACTACCCAAGGCCCATCCATTAATTGTAGAAGTCTTCCCTTTGTTTGTTTTACCAAAATGTAATACCTCACACTTATCCAAATTAATCTCCATCTACCATTCCTTAACTCATTGATCCAGTTGATTAAGATCTCTTTGCAATCTTAGAGAACATAGAACATTACAGCGCAGTACAGGCCCTTCGGCCCTCGATGTTGTGCCAACCTGTGAAACCAATTTGAAGCCCATCTAACCTACACTATTCCATTATCATCCATATGTTTATCCATTTAAATGCTTTTAAAGTTGGCAAATCTACTACTGTTGCAAACAGAGCATTCCACGCCCATACCACTCTCTGAGTAAAGAACCTACCTCAGACCTCTGTCCTATATCCATTCTTCCCCAATAAAAAAAACTATGTCCCCTCATGCTTGCCATCACCATCCTCAGAAAAAGGATCTCACTGTCCACTCTATCTAATCCTCTGATCATCTTGTTGGTCTCTAAGTCACCTCTCAACCTTCTCTCCAACAAAAACAGCATCAAGTCCCTCAGCCTTTCCTCATAAGACTTTCCCTCCAGACAGAACGAGGACATGCCGCAATCCAAAGGACTAGCCACACTACCATACATCAAGAGCATTTCCGAACTGACAGCCAGACCACTACGACCACTAGGACTCATAACAGCACACAAACCAACAGCCACTCTCAGACAACTCACCAGAACGAAGGACCCGATACCCAGCATGAGCAAAACCAATGTAGTGTACAAAATCCCATGCAAGGACTGCACAAAACATTACATAGGACAAACAGGAAGACAGCTAACAATCCGCATCCATGAACACCAACTAGCCACAAAACAACAGGACCAGCTATCCTTAGTAGCTACACACGCAGATGACAAGCAACATGAGTTCGACTGGGACAACACTACTATTATAGGACAAGCTAAACAGAGAACAGCCAGGGAATTCCTAGAGGCATGGCACTCATCCACAGATTCAATCAATAAGCACATCAACCTGGACCCAATATACTGACCACTGCAACTGACAGCTGGAACTGGCAACCGGAAGCGGCAGAGACAAACCACTATAAATGCCGGAGGAAACATCACAGAAGCGCTTCACAGGAGGCTCCAGGCACTGAGTATGTCACCTAGACAGGGGACGAAACATCTGCAACACCAATTCCCAGCTCGGCGAACACAATCACAACATCCTTCGGCACTTTCCACAACTCCAACTTTAGTGTCATCCGCAAATTTACTAACCCATCCTTCTAAGCCTTCATCCAGGTCGTTTATAAAAATGACAAACAGCAGTGGTCCCAAAACAAATCCTTGCGGTACATCACTAGTAACTGAACTCCAGGATGAACATTTCCCATCAACCATCATCCTCTGTCTTCTTTCAGCTAGCCAATTTCTGATCCAAACTGCTAAATCACCCTCAATCCCATGTCTCTGTATTTTATGCAATAGCCTACTGTGGGGATCCTTATCAAAAGTTTTACTGAAATCCATATACACCTCACCAACTGCTTTACACTCATCCACCTGTTTGGTCACCTTCTCAAAGAACTCAATAAGGTTTGTCAGGCATGTCCTATCCTTCACAAAACTGTTGACTATCCCTAAATCAACTTATTCCTTTCTGGATGATTATAAATCCTCTCTCTTATAATCCTTTCCAATACTTTACCAATAACCAAAGTAAGGTTCACTAGTCCATATAATTACCAGGACTGTCTCTACTCCCCTTCTTGAACAAAGACATAACATTTGCTATCCTCCTCTCTTCTGGCACTATTCCTGTAGACAATGACGACATAAAGATCAAGGCCAAAGGCTCGGCAATCTCCTCCCTGGCTTCCCAGAGAATTCTAGGATAAATCCCCTCTGGCCCAGGAGACTTATCTATTTTCACACTTTCCAGAATTACTAACACCTCCTCCTTATAAACCTTAATCCTGTCTTGTCTAATAGCCTGGATCTCAGTATTTTCCTCGACAAGATTTTCATTAATATTCACACAGGAGAAAGACAAGTATTCATTTAGCACCTCTCCTATCTCTTCAGACTCCGTGCACAACTTCCCACTACTGTCCTTGATTGGCCCTAATCTTACTCTAGTCATTCTTTTATTCCTGTCGTACCTACCGAAAGATTTAGAGTTTTCCTTGATCCTACCTGAATAAGGCTTTTCATGTCTCCTCCCGGCTCTTCTTCACACTCTCTTTAGGTCCTTCCTGGCTAATTTGTAACTCTCAAGCTCCTAGCTGAGCCTTCATGCCTCAGCTTCATATGAGCCTCTTGACAAGAGATTCAACCTCATTAGTAAACTACGGTTCCCTCCCTTGACCACTTCCTCCCTGCTTTACAGGTACATACTTAGCAGGGACACGCAGTAGCTGTTCCTTGAACATGCTCCACATTTCAGTTGTGCCCGTCCCCTGCAGTTTCCTTTCCCATCCTATGCATCCTAAACCTTGCCTAATCGCATCATCATTGCCTTTTCCCCCAGCAACTTTTGCCGTCTGGTATATACCTATCGCTTTCCATTGCGAAAGTGAACGTAACCGAATTGTGGTCACTATCACCAAAGTGCTCACCTACCTCCAAATCTAACACCTGGCCAGGTTCATTACCCAGTACCAAATCCAATATGGCCTTGCTTCTTGTTGGTCTGTCTACATTCTGTATCAGGAAACCTTCTTGCACGCAATGCACAAAAACTGACCCATCTAAAGTACTCAAACTATAGTGTTTCCAGTCAATATTTGCCAAGTTAAAGGCCCCCATAACAACTACCCTGTCACTCTCATTCCTATCAGAATCATCTTTGCAATCCTTTTCTCTACATCTCTGGAACTTTTCAGAGGCCTATAGAAAACTCTCAAAAGGATAACCTCTCCTTTCCTGTTTCGAGGCTCAGCCCATTCTACCTCAGTAGACCAGTCCTCATCAAATGTCCTTTCTGCCACGGTAATACTGTCCTTGACTCATAATGCAACACCTCCCCTCTTTTCCTTCCCTGATTGTACTGAAACATTTAAATTCTGGAACCTGCAACAACCATTCCCGTCCCTGCTCTAACCAGGTCTCCAAAATGGCCACAACAAAGTCCCAAGTTCCAACCCATGCTACAAGTTCACCCACCGTATTCTGGAGGCTCTTGCCGTTGAAGTAGACACTCTACAAACCATCTTCCTGTCTCTGGTACACTCTTGCGACCTTGAAACCTTCTTCATGACCTCACTACTCTCCACCTCCTGTACATTGGAGCTACAATTCAGACTCCCATCGCCCTGCTACAAGAGAGACGGTTTGCACCTTAATAGGTTAGGGACCAGCATTCTGGCAGGCAGGTTTTCTACTGCAACACCGCTACATTTAAACTAAGTAGCGGGGGGGAGGGGACAAACTGGATGTTTAAAAAGGAAATTGAAGGGAAAATTAGAACAAGAGAAGTCAAGAAAGACAACTGTATCAATGAGGCAGAAAACTCGGAAAGGGATCATGCTGTAAGGCTGAGTGAAATAGGGGTTGATGGGAAGGGTGAGAGCAGTAACAAATTAAAAATACTATACATGAATGCACGAAGCATTAGACATAAGATGGATGAGCTTGAGGCTCTTTTGGAAATTGGCAGATACGATATTGTTGGGATAACTGAGACGTGGCTTCAAGTGGACAGGGCCTGGGAAATGAATATTCAAGGCTACACGTGCTACCGTAAGGACAGACTGGCGGGCAGAGGGGGTGGGGTGGCCATGTTGGTAAGGGAGGTTATTCAGTCCCTTGCGCGGGGGGACCTAGAGTCAGGGGATGTAGAGTCAGTGTGGATAGAGCTGCAAAATACTAAGGGTAAAAAGACCCTCTTGGGAGTCATCTACAGGCCCCCAAACAGTAGTCTGGATGTCGGATGTAAGTTGAATCAGGAGCTGAAATTGGCCTGTCGTAAAAATGTTACTACAGTTGTTATGGGGGATTTTAACGTGCAGGTAGACTGGGAGAATCAGGATGGTATTGGACCTCAAGAAAGAGACTTTGTGGAGTGCCTCAGAGATGGATTCTTAGAGCAGCTGGTGCTGGAGCCGACCAGGGAGAAGGCAATTCTGGATCTGGTATTGTGTAACGAACCAGAATTGGTCAGAGACCTCGAAGTGAAGGAGCCATTGGGAAGTAGTGACCATAATACAATAAGCTTCAATCTGCAATTTGAGAGGGAGAGGGTACAGTCAGAAGTGACAATATTTCTGTTGAATAAAGGGAACTATGGAGCTATGAGGGAGGAGCTGGCCTAAGTTCAATGGTGCAATACCTTAGCAGGAATGACCGTGGAGGAACAATGGCGGATATTTCTGTGTATAATGCAGAAGTTGCAGGATCAGTTCATTCCTAAAAGGAAGAAAGATCCCAGGAGGAGGCATGGGCGGCCATGGCTGACGAGGGAAGTTAAGAAACATATAAAGTTAAAAGAGAAAAAGTATAACATAGCTAAGATAATCGGGAAAACTGAGGACTGGGAAGCTTTTAAAGAGCAACAGAGGATTACTAAGAAGGAAATACGCAGAGAAAAAATGAGGTACGAAGGTAAATTGGCCAATAATATAAAGGAGGATAGTAAAAGCTTTTTTAGGTATGTGCAAGGCAAAAAAATGGTTAGGACTAAAATTGGGCCCTTGAAGACAGAAACAGGGGAATATATTATTGGGGACAAAGAAATGGCAGAGGAATTAAATGGGTACTTCAGATCTGTGTTCACTGGGGAAGACACAAGCAATCTCCCTGAGGTAACATTGGCTGAAGGACCTGAACTTAAGGGAATTTATATTTGCCAGGATTTGGTGTTGGAGAGACTGTTCGGTCTGAAAGTTGATAAGTCTCCGGGGCCTGATGGTCTGCATCCCAGGGTACTGAAGGAGGTGGCTCGGGAAATCGTGGATGTGTTGGTGATTATTTTCCAGAGTTCGATAGATTTGGGGTCGGTTCCTGAGGATTGGAGGGTGGCTAATGTTATACCACTTTTTAAGAAAGGTGGGAGAGAGAAAGCAGGAAATTATAGACCAGTTAGTCTGACTTCAGTGGTGGGAAAGATGCTGGAGTCTATTATAAAGGATGACATTACGGCACATCTGGATAGTAGTAACAGGATAGGACAGAGTCAGCATGGATTTATGAAGGAGAAATCATGCTTGACTAATCTTCTTGAATTTTTTGAGGATGTAACTCTGAAGATGGACGAGGGAGATCCAGTAGATGTAGTGTACCTGGACTTTCAGAAAGCTTTTGATAAAGTCCCACACAGGAGGTTAGTGAGTAAAATTAGGGTGCATGATATTAGGGGCAAAGTACTAGATTGGATTGAAAATTGGTTGGCTGATAGGAAACAAAGGGTAGTGATAAACGACTCTATTTCGGAATGGCAGGCAGTGACCAGTGGGGTACCGCAGGGATCCGTGCTGGGACCGCAGCTTTTTACAATATATGTTAATGATATAGAAGATGGTATCAGCAATAACGTTAGCAAATTTGTTGATGATACAAAGATGGGTGGCAGGGTGAAATGTGATGAGGATGTTAGGAGATTACAGGGTGACCTGGACAAGTTAGGTGAGTGGGCAGATGCATGGCAGATGCAGTTTAATGTGGATAAATATATGGTTATCCACTTTGGTGGCAAGAATAGGAAGGCAGATTACTACCTCAATGGAATCAATTTAAGTAAAGGGACAGTACAGAGAGATCTGGGTGTTCTTGTACACCAGTCAATGAAGGCAAGCATGCAGGTACAGCAGGTAGTGAAGAAAGCTAATAGCATGCTGGCCTTCATAACAAGAGGAATTGAGTATAGAAGCAAAGAGGTTCTTCTGCAGCTGTACAGGGCCCTGGTGAGACCACACCTGGAGTACTGTGTGCAGTTCTGGTCTCCAAATTTGAGGAAAGACATTCTGGCTATTGAGGGAGTGCAACGTAGGTTCACGAGGTCAATTCCTGGAATGGCGGGATTACCTTACACTGAAAGACTGAAGTGACTGGGCTTGTATACCCTTGAGAAGACTGAGAGGGGATCTGATTGAGACGTATAAGATTATGAAAGGATTGGACACTCTGGCAGCAGGAAACATGTTTCCACTGATGGGTGAGTGCCGAACCAGAGGACACAGCTTTAAAATACGGGGTAGACCATTTAGGACAGAGATGAGGAGAAACTTCTTCACCCAGAGAGTGGTGGCTGTGTGGAATGCTCTGCCCCAGAGGGCAGTGGAGGCCCAGTCTCTGGATTCATTTAAGAAAGAGTTGGATAGAGCTCTCAAGGATAGTGGAATCAAGGGTTATGGAGATAAGGCAGGAACGGGATACTGATTAGGAATGATCAGGCATGATCATATTGAATGGTGGTGCAGGCTCGAAGGGCTGAATGGCCTACTCCTGCACCTATTGTCTATTGTCTGTTGCTGAATTAGTTTAAACCACACCCCCACCTCCCCCCACCCTGAAAATCATTAGCAAACATCCCCTCCCCTAGGATACTGGTATCCTTCTGGTTCAGGTATGGACCATCCTGTTTATAGAGAATGAGCCCCAGTTATCCAGATATCTGAATCCCTCACTTCTGCACCATCCCTGGAGCCATGTGTTCAACTGCTCTCTCTCCCTATTCCTCACCTCACTAGCACGTGGCACGGGTGGCAAACTAGAGGTAATGACTCTGTTTGTTGCAGCTCTAACCTTCAACCCCAGCTCCTTGAATTTCTGCCTTCTATCCCCATCCCTTTGGATAGGTACCTTTGTTGTTGATGCCTATGTGGACCATGACTTGAGGCTGCTCCCCCTTTCTTTTAGAAAAAACGATCTGAGAAATCATCGACCCTGACACCTGGGAAGCAACACACCCACGGCGAGTATCTTTCGATCCCATAGAATCTCCTATCTTTCTCCCTAACTGTGGAGTCCCCAGTGACTAATGCTCTCCTCCTCTCCTCTCTTCTCTTCTGAGCACCACCAGGGAGAGACTCTGTGCCAGAGTCTACCCCATGCTTACCCTTGGTCAGTCATCCTGCCCAGCAGTATCCAAAACAATATACTTGTTATTGAGGGGAACGGCCATAGGTGATCTCTGCCCTGTCTGCCGGTTCCCTTTCCGTCCCTGACTGTAACCCATTGGCCTTTTTCATGTACCTGAGGTGTGACTACCTCTCTGTAACTCCTCTTAATTACCCCCTCAGCCTTCTGAATGATCCAAAGTTCATCCAGCTCCAGCTCCCTAATGTTGTTTCTGAGGAGCCTGAGCTGGGTGCGCTTCCCACAGATGAACTAGGCGAAAGTGAGGACTTTCCATTATACTGCCAATTTTGGTGTCATCTGCAAATTTAATAACCATGCCTCCTATATTGTCATCCAAATCATTTTTTAAAGACAAACAAAAGTGGACTCAGGACTGAACCCTGTTGAACGCCACTAGTCACAGGCTTCCAGTCTGAGAAAACAATCCTCCACCACCCTCTGTCTCTGACTGTAAAGCCAATTGAAGTAGTCTACCATGCGGAACCTCACCAAAGGCCTTACTAAGGTCCAAATAAACAATATCTACGACTCGGCCCTCTATCTTTTTAATCAAGATTAGATTTTAGATTACATTACAGTGTGGAAACAGGCCCTTCGGCCCAACAAGTCCACACCGACCCGCCGAAGCGCAACCCACCCATACCCCTACATTTACCCCTTACCTAACACTACGGGCAATTTAGCATGGCCAATTCACCTGACCTGCACATCTTTGGATTGTGGGAGGAAACCGGAGCACCCGGAGGAAACCCATGCAGACACGGGGAGAATATGCAAACTCCACACAGTCAGTCGCCTGAGGCGGGAATTGAACCCGGGTCTCTGGCGCTGTGAGGCAGCAATGCTAGCCACCGTGCCGCCCACAATCAACTGGGAGAAAGCTTCCTCAAAAAACTCAATCAAGTTTGTGAGGCATGATTCCCCCTAATCAGTCCTTGCCTCTCCAAATGCATGTAAATCCTATCTTTCAGAATCACCTCCAACAACCTACCCTCCTCCAATGTCAGACTCAGGAGTTTGTAGATCCCAGGTTTGTCTTTAAGTGAAGGTACAACATTATCCACCCTCCAGTCATCTGGCACCTCGCCGGTCATTAAAGGTGATACAAATACCTCTGCTAGGGGCTCCACAATTTCCCCGCTAACTTCCCACAATGTTCTGGGGTAGACTTGATCAGGCCCTGGAGATTTATCCACCTTTATATTCTGTATGACGCCCAGCACTTCCTCTTCTCCAATGTGAATTGTTTTGAAAACTTCAATACTTATTTCACTGAGACCATATTCTCCATTTCTTTCTCCATGTAAAAACTGTCACAAATCATTCATTTAATATCTCTCCCATCTCCTGAGGTTCAAACAAACACAACCTCACTAATCTTTAAGGGGTAATACTCTCTCTCTAGTTGCTATTTTGCTCTTAATGTACTGGTGGAACATCTTTGGATTATCCTCAATCTGACCTGCCAAGGCTATCTAGTATCCCCTCTCTACCTTTTACTGATTTCCCTCTTAAGAATGCCCCAACACACTTTATTCTCTTTAAAAGATTCATTCTATCCCAGTTGTCTATATCTAATATGAATCTTTTTTCATTTTTGACTAGAACCTCAATATCTTTATTCATCCATTGTTCCTTAATCTTACCAGCTTTACCCTTCAGTCTAACAGAAACATAATGTCTCTGAACTCTTGTTATCACACTTTTGAAAGCATTGTACTTGTTAGTCATTCCTTTCCCTGTGACCAGTCTACTCCATTGTATGTAAGAATGATACTGGCTTCATGAGCTATGTGTTATCTTACTATTAAATAGCCACACTCTGCAGTGGTAGTTCAAAAGCAAATGGCACTATCATCACTGGTAGTCTCTCACAGATGAGGGATGAGTCAGGATGAGTCTGTAGGTGGCTCTACAGGCCGATATGGTTACCGCAGGCTCTGTTACGTGTGGGCCAGGGGGTGGTCATGGGAAGGGATGGGTGGGCCATTGGTGTGGCAGTGCATTCCTTTTACCCAGCTTCCATTTTTATCCCAACAGCAGGTCTCGAGGTGCTCGATGTCCTCCCAGATACTCCTCCTCCCCTTTGGACGGTCTGGGGCCATTGATTCCCAGGTGTCCGTGGGAATGCTACACTTCAGCCAGTGAGGCCTTCAGGGTATCCCTGAAGCATTTCATCTGAGGCATACTGGGGCTCGCCTGCCGTTTCAGAGCTGGGAATAGAGTATCTGCTTGGGGAGTCTTATCTCATACGGACAATGTACCCAGCCCATTGTTGCCAATATAAAGGTGAGGCGGTGGTAGTGCCTCAATGCTGGGGATGTTGGCCTGGTCGAGGATGTGGATGTTAGTGTGTCTGACTGCCCAGCTGATTGGCAGGATCTTGCAAAGGCAGCGTTGGTGGAACTGTAGACTGTCACAGAAAACACATTAGGTCAGGCATGCACCTTCAGGGCTGTCTGTGTATGATCAGCTGGGTATTTAATGGAGTCCCTTTCAGCTGCAGTAAGATTCAGAGTAAGTCAGTCCCCGTGTTTGGAGGTGGGGGTGGATAAAGGGTATGAAAGGGTTAATACTGAGGCATACCTTAAACACTGCCTACTATGATAATTTGTGAGCAGAACAGTTTAAGATTTCAAAGGGCGAGACCCAGCGCTCCTCAAAGGCTTTGCAACACTGTCTGTCCTGTCAACATGACCTGTAACTGATTGTTAACCGACAACAACACAAGGACCTTCTCTCTTGTGAGACAGGGAAGTGGTTTCCCTTTTCCAAGCTAGCCATGTAGGTTCCCAGTCTGAGAGCATGGTGGCAGTAATCATATTACATGCTGAGGTTTAGACTTGCTTTGAGCGCCTGTGTAATGCCAGGGATTTAGCGAGGTTTTACAAATCAACTGAGGTGTTAATATCAATGGAATGTGTTCAGAAATTGAGGAAAAATAGAGTCCTGGGAGTGAACAGAGGAATGAGATTAGACCAAACTCTTCTGGCTGAAGAGCAGTGTTTGCGATGTGCAGATTGTAAGAGCTGGGCTGATAGGTTGCAAAGAAAAGGCCATTCATCTGGTCAAATGACCACGACCTGAAGTTAAGCATTAAACATGAGCCAAAAGGGTTAACTAACAACTTTTCTTTAACATGTTCATTTTGGTGCTCACCTTTGAAAGAGAGATTCCCTACAAGCGAATAAAACAGGATCTTTCTGGATGTTGTGTTCATTGAGTCGCTATCTTCTCTGACCATTTGCCTTCCTGCCTCTTGCAGCACTTCGTGAGGATGAAGATGTGAAATTTATGATGGTAGGCAGCAACTTACAAAAAATCAAATCGAGATTCTGGAAGAAAAATCGACGGATGAAACTGCAGGAGGACGGCTTGTCTGTCTGGTGTGAGTCCAAATCCGGGAAAAAGCCATCCATTTGTGAGTATCTGCCTGTGAGCACAACATGCACATCACTGCTTCCCTCGGCACAGGTCTGCCTTGAGCATTGGTCATAGAAACATTATTTCTGAAATATTCTTTTACTGCTAAAGGTGCTATAAAAGTGGGTAGCACAGTGGTTAGCACTGCTGCCTCACAGCGCCAGAGACCCAGGTTCAATTCCAGCCTCAGGACTGTCTGTGTGGAGTTTGCACATTCTCCCAGTGTCTGCGTGGGTTTCCTCCGGATGCTCCAGTTTCCTCCCACAGTCCAAAGATGTGCAGGTTAGGTGAATTGGCCATGCTAAATTGCCCGTCGTGTTAGGTAAGGGGTAAATGTAGGGGAATGGGTCGGGGTGGGTTGCGCTTCGGCGGGTTGGGCCGAAGGGCCTGTTTCCACTGTAAGTAATCTAAAAAGTGCAGACCTTTCCCCCAATCTACTGCAGAACAACAGTTAACACATAACTGTTCAGACTTGCTGAAGCAGGAATCCTAGACCAGACATCTGAATAAAGAGTGAGACTATCAAATCTCCTTTGCTTTAAAGGCTGATAAAGAGAAGGCTCTTTGTCAGAGATTTAAATGACCTGCTATTTGACTGTGATAGAGGTAAACTATCCCCCCTTGTCTATCTGTTGCCTCTATGGTTAACCACACCGTCCTGTCCCAGTGCCTCTCCTGCATCACTTAGCTGATGCACCATCATCCATTCTTATCCATTAAATCCTTGCCAGTGAGTCTCTTGCAGTGATTTCTTTTCCTGTTCCTGCACCATAATCTCTGGCTCATCTCCCCTCCCCATGCAGAATTTAATTAAACCGCCTCCTTTTTCCTCAGTTGAAATATTGCAGCTCCATGACATTATATCATAGAATCCCTACAGTGCAGAGAGAGAACATTTGATCCATTGAGTCTTCACTGGTCTGTTGAAGAGCATCCCACCCAAATCCACTCCCTATCCCCGTAACCCCACATTTCCCATGGCTAATCCACTTAGCCTACACATCACTGAACTCTATGGGCAATTTGGCATAGCCTGTTCACCTAACCTGCACATCTTTGGACTGTGGGAGGAAACTGAAGGACCCGGAGGAAACCCACGCAGACACAGGGAGAAGGTGCAAACTCCACACAGACAGTTGCTCGAGGGTGGATTCGAACTTGGGTCCCTGACGCTGTGAGGCAGCACTGCTAACCACCAAACTACAGTGGCGTCCCTTAGTCTAAACCTATCCCTGCCTCTCATCCACCATCTCTTGACTTCTGCACTCTTGTTAAATGAGGTAAAAACAATGACTGCAGATGCTGGAAACCAGATTCTGGATTAGTGGTGCTGGAAGAGCACAGCAGTTCAGGCAGCATCCAATGAGCTGATTGATTACTCATCCAATATCCAGAATTTTATGTGCAGAACTTTTCTCCAATTCAGTATTGGGAAGATTAAAATCAATGTCTTTAGTCCCCAGTTCAAACTGGGAACTGCCAAATGCAGCCCTCTTTCATAGCAACAGTCTGTAATTAAACCAGATGGTTGATAGCCTCTAATACTGTATTTGAGCCAAGCTGTGTTTTGAACCACATATCCCCTCTCACAAAGGTTTCTTACTGCCACCTTTGGCTCCATCTCTGCTTCATCCCCTCTGAAACTTTGCTTGTTCCTTGTACCGTTATTCATCTGGGATGTGGCCATCGATGGCTGGGCCAGCATTTAGTGCCCATTTCCCCTTACCCTTGGGAAGGTGATGATAAGCTGGTGACTTGAACTGCTGCAGTCCATTTGCCTAGGCAAACTCAGTGCTGTCAAGGAGGGAATTTCAGGATTTTGATCCAGCAACATTGAAGGAACAACAATATGTTTCCAAGTCAGAAGGATGAGTGATTGGAAGGGAACTTGTAGGTGGTGGTGTTCCATATATCTGCTGCCCTTGTCTTTCTAGACAGGAGTGGTCATGTGTTTGGAAGGTGCTGTTGCAGGAGTCTTGATGAATTTAACAAGCGCATCTTTGAGATAATACACACTGCCCTGATGTTGGTGGAGGGAGTGGTCATTTGTGGATATGGTGCCAGTCAAGCAAGCCTCTTTTGTCCTGAATGGTGTCAATCTTCTTGAGTGTTGTTGGAGCTGCACTCATTCAGGCAAGTGGTGTGTATTCCATCACTCTCCCAACTTGTGGTTTGTCGATGGTGGACAGTCAATGGGAGTCAGTTACTCAGTGCAGGATTCCTAGCATCTGACCTGCTGTTATAGTTGCAGTCTTTACATGGCTAGAGCACTTCCGTTTCTGGTCAATGATAAGCCCAGGATACTGATAGAGGGGGTTCAGTGATGGTAATGCTATTGAACACCAAGGTGCGGTGGTTAGATTCTCTCTGGTTGGAGGTTGGCATTGCCTGGCATATGTGTGCTGTGAATGTTACTTGCCACTTGTCAGCCTAAAATGGGAATATTGCCCAGATCTTGTTGCATTTGGACATGGACTGCTTCAGTATCTGAAATGTCACAGATGGTGCTGAACACTGTGCAATCATCAGTGAACATCCCCACTTCTAACCTTATGATGGAGAGAAGGCCATTGATGAAGCAGTAGAGTATGGTTGGGCCTAGGACACGACTCTGAGGAACTCCTGGAGATGATGGATCTCCAACCACAACCATCTTCCGACATGCTAAGTAGTCTGCAGCCTCTAGTCATGAGTATTCTAATGTACCCCGAGCTGGTTTCCCACACATTACCCGCTTTGAACTGAGGTTATCTGAAACTCTGCTGCCCATATCCTTATTCGCATCAAGTTCTTTCTTCTTTCTCCCCCACAATGGCTCAGTTTTAAAATTATCGTTCATGTTTTTAAATCCCACATAGCCTCACTTTTCCCTATCCCTGTTACCTCTTCTAATCTCACAACGTTTGCGATCTCTAAGCTCCTGCAGTTCCTATAAGTCCCAGATGGTCATGGCCCAGCAGGAGGCGACTATACCAGCACTGGCTCTTCAACCAGGTCTCATGACCTACTGCCATTCTCCTGCTTAACACCCACCCCCATCCTTACACAAATTATTTCTGTTTAAATAATGCCCTTTTGAATGGCTCAGCTATCTCTCCCTCCTTTCCAGGCAGTGAATTCCATACCCTAACTACCCTAACTACTCATTATGTGAAGAATTTGTTCTGACACCACCCTTGCTTCTTTTGCACACCAGTTTAAATCTGTGCTTAAAAATGTGTTGCTGGAAAAGCGCAGCAGGTCAGGCAGCATCAAAGGAGAAGGAGAATCGACATTTCGGGCATAAGCCCTTCTTTAGGAATCCTTCCTGAAGAAGGGCTTATGCCCGAAACGTCGATTCTCCTTCTCCTTTGATGCTGCCTGACCAGCTGCGCTTTTCCAGCAACACATTTTTAAGCTCTGATCTCCAGCATCTGCAGTCCTCACTTTCTCCTAGTTTAAATCTGTGTCCTGTTGTTGTTCCTTCCTGGACAGGGAGAGCTTCTCCCCATCTGCTGTAATCATCCCACTGATAATTTTGAAAATCTCTATTAAACCTCCTCGTCACCTTCACTGGGATATCATAGCTATTCCAGATACATGGCTGAGGGGAGGGACAGGACTCAGTGTTCCATGGTATAGATGCTCTAGGAAGGATAGAAGGGGAGGCAAGAGAGGAGAGGGAGTGGTGTTTTTGATTGGGGATAACATCACGGCAATACTTAGGATGTTCCCGGGGGATCATCCAGTGATGTTAGATGGGTACAACTGAGAAATAAGAGGGGAATGATCACTTTGATGGGATTGTACTACAGGCCCCACAATAGTGAGTGGGAAATTGAGGGACAAATTTGCAGGGAGATCACAGATAGATAGCTGTAAGAATAATAAGGTTGTAATGGCAGGGGATTAAAACTTTCCAAACATAGACTGAGACTGCCATAGTGTTAAGGGCTTCAATGGGAGGAATTTAAGTGTGCTCAAGAAAACTTGCTCAATCAGTACGTAGATGGCTGTATTAGAGAAGAGGCAAAACTCCACTTCCTCAAATAACCATCTCCAATCTCCATTCCCCAGTTGTTGCCTAACAACGTGGTAGTTACCTTTCCCCCTAACTTTCACCTGAAGACCACACTTATCCTTATCCATAAGTATCTTAAAACTTACAAAATTATGATCATTGTTCCTGAAATGCTCCCCCACTGAAACTAAAATCACCTGGCTGGGCTCATTTCCCAATTCCAGGTCGAGCATGACCCCTTCCCAATTTGGACTATTTGCATACTGTTTCAAAAACCATCCCTAACAATATCCCTCATTCAATTCCCTGCGACTAAGTAAGTCTTAATCAATATAAAACCACCCACTGTAATGATCCTGTCACCCACTGCCCATTGAGAGGCCTGTAGTACGATCTCCTCAAAGTGATTGCATCCTTCCTATTCCTGAGCTCTACAAAATTTTGTGCTTTATTAACCGCCCTCTCCTCCTGACCTTCCACCTTTAAGGACTTACCCTGAGGTCCCTTGATGCCTGTACCTCTGTTTGAATCTGTACCCCCTATTTTGTATTGTCTTCCAATGGTTTTCTGAGCAAAGTGTATCACCTCACTCCCCTCTACATTGAACTTCATCTGCTAACTATCTGCCCTTCCATCAACTCGACAATTACCTTTTGAAGGGCCACAATGCCCTCCTTACAATTAATAATTCCTCCAAGTTCCGCATCATTAGTAAGCTTTGAAATTATGTTTTGCATGCAAAGAACTAGATCATTAATGTATAACAGGAAAAGTAAGGGTCCCATTGTGGACCCCTGCGGAGCTCCTTCCAAACCCCAAAACATCCATTGAGCTCTATTCTTTCCCAGCACTCCGCCAATTTTGCATCCATGTTGCTGCTGTCCCTTTTATACCATGACCTACAACTTTCCTGACAAATCCACTGTGCTGTATAAAGTTCATTCTGGAAATTCCACCTGCACAGCATCAACAGTTTTATCCTCTTCGAGCCTTTCTGTTCCCTCTTCAAAATAAAATTGTGGCAAGTTAGTTCAACACTTTGAAAATCCATACTGACTCTTCCTAATCAACCCACTTTCATCCATTTAATTCCAAATCTTTAATTCTGAATAATTGTTTCTCGACATTTCTCCACCACTGAAGTTAAATTGTCATCGCTGGGATTATGTTCACAACCTTTCTTGACTGAGGTGTGCAAGCCCAATCTTCTGACACCTTTGCCCAGTTCAGGGAAAACCGAGAGATTATGGCCAGTGCTCCCACAATTTCTACTCTCACTTCCTTCAAAATCCTGAACATTTGCAATTTTAATTGCTGCAACATTGGTGTCTGTTCCTTCAGCTGCCTGGCGCCCTGATTTACAATTCCCCCCCAACAAACCCTATCTCTCTTTCCTCCTCATTTAAAACTGGTCTGTTTGACCAAGGTTTTGGTCATCTGACCTTGAGCTTTGATGTCAAATCCTGTTTAACACCTTGTTGCTGCTGTTGAACACCTTGGGATGCTTTGTTGTGTTAAAGGTTCTGTGTAAATACAGATTGTTGTTAATAATTAGGGTAATAAAGAAGTGTGAGAGTTGTGTACTGGAAAGTTTCTGCAGTATTTGAGGTCTCGAGACTGAAGCACTGTAACAGATACAGCTATCCGAATATCCATTACAGTAATCTCTCCTAGAATGCAAAATATCCATGTGGCTGCCATGTTTAAATTGTACCTGCCAATGGATGAATGTCATGAGAATATTATGTGTGTCGAGATTGGAGGCTTTGGTTTGTATCTTGAACTCTGATTTCCCCCCAGAGTCTGGGTGTTCACTTCAACCACACGCAGTGAGCTTTTCGTAATCAGCTTCAAGTCAATAGAAATCCAACTGCTGTAGGGAAGGCAGTGAGCAGGCGTGGATTTGATCATGTGTGTTTGAGCGTGGCTGTAATATGTTCACTTTTGTATTTGACTGAGTGAGAACCAGTGTGTGTCAGAGGGCAGTGGTGACTGGGGAGATCCAGAGCAGATCACATCAGGTTGATGCTGCATTCAGGCCCTGTCATTGGGTCGAGTTCAGTTTAGCTGGCACAGAGAATTCCCATTGGACTCAGTGGGAAATATGTATAGGGAATGATACTGAAATTAATGGCACACGTTTCAGGTCTTTTACAATCTATTGCTCACACTCTGTGTGGGTCTTATTTGTCTGCCACCTCCTCTCTGACTGAAGGAATATGATAAATCATCCTCTCAAGCAGCTAAGATTTTCTTTATCCCCAAAAAACTTTATTTGAAAGTATATTCCAAACTTTTATTTTTACAGAAAGTTCAGTAAAATTCGACATTTTACCACACAGCATGTCACACCTGGAGGTATATAGCTCAATATAATGTCAGCATCCTTTCTGGGTGGCTGAGATGTTTTGAATAGGGAATAGTAGATAAGAGCAGGGACCTGCTCCACCATTCAATATAGTCATGGCTGATCATTGAGCCCAATATCCCAATCCTGCCCTCCACCCATATCTCTTGATCCTTTGAGCCTCAAAAACTACATCTACCTCCTTGAAAACACAATCTTTTGACCTCGGCCACCTGCAGCAGTAGTGAACCCCACAAAGAATACAAAGAACAAAGAAAACTTACAGCCCAGGAACAGGCCTTTTGGCCCTCCAAGCCTGAGCCGATCCAAATCCACTGTCTAAACCTGCCTGTCAATTCCTAAGCATCTGTATCCCTCTGCTCCCCACCTACTCATGCACCTGTCCAGATGCATCTTAAATGAATCTACCGTGCCTGCCTCTACCACCTCTTTTGGCAACACGTTCCAGACGCCCACCACCCTCTGTGTGAAGTACTTGCCACGTGTATCCCCCTTACACTTTCCACCTCTCACCTTGAAAGTGTGACCTCTCGTTATTGAATCCTTCACCCTGGGAAAAAGCTTGTCTCTATTCACCCTGACTATGCCCTTCATGATTTTGTAAATCTCAATCAGGTCCCCACTCAATCTCCTTTTCTCAAATGAAAATAAATGTAACCTACTCAACCTCTCTTCACAGCTAGCACCTTCTATACCAGTCTACATCCTCCTAAACCGTCTCTGCCCCCTCTCCAAAGCATCCACATCCTTTTGGTAATGTGGCGACCAGAACTGTACACAGTATTCTAAATGCGGCCGAACCAATGTCTTGTACAATCTTAACATGATTTGCCAGCTCTTAAACTCAATACCCTGTCCAATGAAGGCAAGCAGACTATATGTCTTCTTGACCACTCTATCCAGCTGTGCAGCAACCTTCAGGGTACAATGGATCTTCACCCCCAGATCTCTCTACCCATCAACTTTTCCCAAGGCTCTTCTGTTCATTGTATAATTTGCTCTAGAATTAGACTTGCCTAAATGCATCACCTCACATTTGTGTGGATTGAAAACCATCTGCCACATTTCTGCCCAACTCTCCAGTCTATCTATACTCTCCTGTATTCCCTGACAGTTCCTTATGGTTTCTGCTACTCCACCAGTCTTTGTCATCTGCAAACTTGCTGATCATACCAACAGTGCCCTCTTCCAGATCATTTATGTATATTACAAACAACAGTGGCCCCAGCACTGACCCCTGTGGAACATCGCTGGTCACCTTTCTCCATTTCGAGAAACTCCCTGCAACTACTACTCTCTGTCTCCTGTTGCTCAACCAGTTCTTTATCCACCTAGCAAGAACACCCTGCACACCATGTGACTTCACTTTCTCCATTAGTCTACTATGGGGAAACTTATCAAATGCCTTACTAAAGTCCATGTATATGACATCAACAGCCATTCCTTCATCTAACAACTTGGTCACTTCCTCGAAGAACTCTATTAAGTTGGTAAGGCACGATCGCCCCCGCACAAAACCATGTTGCCTATCACTGATAAGCCCATTCTTTTCTAAATATAAATAGATCTTATCCCTCAGTACCTTCTCCAGCAACTTTCCCACCACCGACGTCAGGCTCACTGGTCTGTAGTTACCTGGAATATCCCTACTTCCCTTCTTATACAAGGGGACAACATGAACAACCCTCCAGTCCTCCGGCACCTCACCTGTATTTAAGGATGCGACAAAGATATCTGTCATGGCCCCAGCTATTTCCTCTCTCGCCTCCCTTAGCAACCTGGGATAGATCCCATCCGGTCCTGGGGATTTGTCCACCTTAATAACCTCTAGCCTACCCAACACATCTGCCCTACTTATGTCAACGTGATCCAGATTAATCAAGCGTCTATCCCTAATCTCAACATTCATCATGTTCTTCTCCTCAGTGAACACTGATGCAAAGTAATCATTCAGAATCTCACCCATTCTCTCAGGTTCAACACACAGCCTTCCTTCATTATCCTTTAGTGGACCAATCCTTTCTCTAGTTACCCGCTTGCTTCTTATGTAAGAATAAAATGCTTTGAGATTCTCCTTAATTCTGCTCGCTAAAGCTATTTCATTAGTCTTTTAGTCTGCTTGATTCCTTGTTTAAGACTTGTCCTACTCTTCCGATTATCTTCCAGGGCCTGTTCTGTTCTTATCTGCCTAGACCTTATGTACACTTCCCTTTTCCTCTTGGCTAGTCGTACAATTTCTCCTGTCATCCACGGTTCACGAATCTTGCCCTTTCTATCCTTTGCCTTCAATGGGACATGCCTATCCTGCACTGCCGGTAACCTATCTTTGAAAGCCTCCCACATTTCAAATATGGACTTCCCTTCAAATAGCTGTGTCCAATCCACATTTCCCAGCTCCTGCCTAATTTTGATATAATTGGCCTTGGCCCAGTTTAGTACTCTTCCCTTAGGACCACTCTCATCTTTATCTGCAAGTATTCTAAAACTTATAGAATTGTGGTCACTGTTCCCAAAGAAATCCCCCATCACAACTTCTACCACCTGTCCTGGCTCATTCCCCAGTACCAGGTCCAAAATGGCCCCTTCCCTCATTGGACTAGTGACATACTTTCTCTAGAAAACTCTCCTGGACGCTTCTTACAAATTCTACCCCATCCAGAGCTCTGAAGCAAAGTGTATCCCAGTTAATATGTGTGTGTGTGCACATGTGTGTGTGTGTGTGCGTGTGTGTGTGCGTGTGTGTGTGCGTGTGTGTGTGCACGTGTGTGTGTGTGCACGTGTGTGTGTGTGCACGTGTGTGTGTGTGCACGTGTGTGTGTGTGGGCACGTGTGTGTGTGGGCACGTGTGTGTGGGCACGTGTGTGTGGGCGCACGTGTGTGGGCGCACGTGTGAGTGTGCGCACGTGTGTGTGGGTGCACGTGTGTGGGTGCACGTGTGTGTGTGCACGTGTGTGTGTGCACGTGTGTGTGTGCATGTGTGTGTGTGCACGTGTGTGCACGTATGTGTGTGCATGTGTGTGTGTGTGCACGTGTGTGTGTGCACATGTGTGTGCACGTGTGTGTGTGCACGCACATGTGTGTGTGGGCACGTGTGTGTGCGCACGTGTGTGTGTGTGTGTGCATGTGTGTGTGTGTGCACATGTGTGTGTGCACGTGTGTGCGTGCCCGTGTGTGCATATTTGTGTGTGTCCAGACGTGTGTGTGTGTGCATGTTGTGTACGTGTGTGTGTGCACGTATGTGTGTGCACGTGTGTGTGTGCACATGTGTGTGCACATGTGTGCGCGCACGTGAATGCACGTGTGTGCGCACGCATCTGAATGCACGTGTGAGTGCGTGCATGTGAATGCACGTGTGTGCGCGCAAGTGTATGCACGTGTGTGTGTGCGTGCACGTGTGCGCACGTGTGCGCGCGCACGTGTATGCACATGGGTGTGCGCGCACGTGTGTGTGCGTGCACGTGAATACACATGTGTGCGCGCGCATGTGAATGCACGTTTATGTGCGCGCACGTGAATGCACGTGTGTGTGTGCGCGCGCACGTGAATGCACGTGTGTGTGTGCGCGCGCACGTGAATGCACGTGTGTGTGTGTGCGCGCACGTGTATGCACACGTGTGTGTGCGTACACGTGTATGCATACGTGTGTGTGCGTACGTGTGTGTGCACGTGTGTGTGCGCCTGTGTGCGCATGTGTGTGTGCACTTGTGTGTGTGTGCGCACTTGTGTGCGCGCACGTGTGTGTGTGTGCATGTGTGTGTGTGCATGTGTGTGTGCACGTGTGTGTGCGCATGTGTACTTGTGTGTGCACGTGTGTGTGTGTGCACGTGTGTGTGTGCACGTTTGTGTGCACGTGTGTGTGTGCGTGTACGTATGTGTGTGTGCACGTGTGTGTGTGCGTGTACGTATGTGTGTGTGCACGTATGTGTGTGTGAGTGTGCACGTGTGTGTGCACGTGTGTGTGTGTGTGTGTGTGTGTACACGTGTGTGCATGCCTGTGTGTGCGTATCTGTGTGTGTGCATGTGTGCATGCGTGGCTGTCTGTGTGTAGTGTTGATAGTCATTCCACTGTTTGTGCTGGTGGCCTTGTTTCATTCTCGATTTTGGTGAGGGTGTGATATGGAGGTTCTCCGAGTGATGGAAGGGAGTGATCTCATGATGTGTGAGCTGCTGAGTTCTATTGGTCCCTTTCTGATATGGGTACCTTGGCAGATGACAGAAGCAGTATGTTGGTGTCGCTCTTGATGGACATCAATACAATGCAGTGAGGGACTGATAAGGCATTTGATAGAGATGGCCATCATCCAAGACGGTGTGTGATGGCCCTGTTATGGGGACAGCAGTTCAAGGATCATGAAGGATTTGGTAGACAATGATACTTAGCCCTGCCAGACTGCGCAAGATCATTCAACTGTTAGAACATAGAACAGTATTGCACAGTACAGGCCCTTTGGCCCATGATGTTGTGCCAACCTATTATCCTCATCTAAGATCAGACTAAGCTACATACCCTTCATTTTACTATCATCCATGTGTCTATCCAAGAGCTGCTTAAATGTTTTAAATGTCTCTGACTCTACTACCATTGCTGGCAGTGCACTCCAAGCATCCACCACTCTCTGTGTAAAGAACCAACCTCTGAAATCTCCCTTTAACCTTCCTCCAATCACCTTACAAGTATGCCTTCTCATGATAGCCATTTCTGCCATTTCATGCCATAGTCTCTGGCTATCCACTCTATCTATGCCTCTCATCATCTTGTACACCTCTATCAAGTCACCTCTCATCCTTCTTTGCTCCAATGAGAAAAAACCCTAGCTCCCTCAACCTTTCTTCATAAGGCATGCCTTCCAGTCCAGGCTTTTGCATCCTTCCAATAATGTGGCAACCAGAACTGAATACAATATTTTAAGTGCTCTGACCAGGGCTTTACAGAAATGCAGCAATACCTTGCAGCCCTTAAACTCAATCCCCCTGTTAATGAAAACCAACACACCATATGTCTATCAACCCTATCAACTTGGGTAGCAACTTTAAGGGATCTATGGGGGTATAAGACTGGGGGAAATTGAACAGTTGAGAGGAGAACTGCCAAGCAGTAAACAAACTGCTTGAAAAATAGTTGTCTTGAAAGCACCTTTTCGATCAGTAACCTATGTCGAAGAAATTCATAATTAAAGAAGGCACAGGAAGATCCAAATAGAAGAATGAAAGGTGCCTAGTTTTGAGATAAAAGTCTTGTTTTGTAAATCTTAATTGGGAGTTTTATTGGAATAGTATTCTCAGTTATACTTTAAGAAATAAAATTGTTAGTTTTTACTTTAAATATTCCTTGGCTACTCAATTTTTTAATAGATTACTGCATGGGCTAAATCTTTGCTGGTTTTACATTAAGCAGGAGTTTTACCCCGTGTCGTAACAGATGTCACTACTTCTTTAGGTTTCACCTGCATGCAACCTTCCTGAACTTTACAGTTAAAAGAATATAATAACAACAGCACGTTGTCATTAATCCTGTTGAAATCCTCTAAAGCTGTTCATTAAAATTATAGCTCATAGTGACTCAGCTGTGTTTATCCACCACTGTCTCAATATCCCTGAATATCTTTGGTTTGATAAGAACAATCAAACTCCTTATTAACATTTAACAATTAGTCCCTTCTGAATTGTTGTTTCTAGAGGATAGTTCCAAACTCTCTCTATCCTTCGTGTAGAGAACTGATTCCTGATTACAATCCTGAAAGGTCTGCTTTGAATTCTTATAGTAAAGGGATGAATTTTACTAGCACCTGGAAATTGGGCTAGGAGGCACAGAAGGCCAGTCAGATGATTGGGTACCAGGTTGGTTCTGTTGCCTCATGTTATCCTACCGTTGGGCAGTGAATATGGTCTTGGTAAGGTCAGTGTTACGGCCTTGGTAAGGTCATTTTATGCTGCCATTAGCATCTGGCTGTCCCACCCACCAAGTGGGGAGGTCGCCAACTAAATGCAGAGGTGGTTGGAGTTTGGGGCTGTATTGCCAAAGAGAGACTCCTGGGCATGGAAGACAACATCTGAGGCCCCAACTGGTTCTGTGGAATGGTTTGACCTCCGACCTTCCGCCCTGATCATTTTCTACCCTATTTTTCTTCCTTATTGAGCACACGGCTGAGTTCTCCTGTGATCCACATTAGTGGGCACTTCTTCTCGTGGCACTGCTGAGGTTTCAGTACAGGTGGGTCGTCTATAACTCAATGACTGCATTCTTGTGCAATCCCACATTATAGAAGAATGGCACTTTAGAAACAGTGCCGAACGTGTTGGTGATATAGTCACATTGCAAGGCAACACATAGTTTAAAAGTTTGCGCTTCAGAAACAATGTCCCCAATTGTGCCTGGTTGGCACAACATTGTAGTCTGAAGGATCTGTTCTGTGCTGTACTGTTCTATGTTCTATGTTCTAATTCAGCAAGCACGTCACAGCCAATTTGAGCTAATGAAATGCATTTTATAGCAGAATAACCTGTATTCCCAACCCTGTGATTGGGATAACACCTGCGATAACCCATTCACCATTAGTCATTGGACAGTGGTTTCAGAGAGAGCCAGTTAGGTGGCTTTCTGAGGTAAAGTTGTTGACAGATCCCTTACCATGGCAAGAGACCCCATCTCTCAGGTCTTAAAGCAAAGGGACCTGTTATGAGCTCTCAAGGCCATAGTTGGATCTGCATTGTGACTAAAACTGGCTGCAAGATGGATGCTGGCAGTCAGTTCCTCACGGTCAAGATCACATAACTATGGCAAGTGGAGAGGCACATTGGTACAATATTGTACTTTATCCAAGAAGGAGCTAGCAAGTGTTTAACAACAGATTGAAGACAGACTCACAGAACTGAGTTGTTTGTAAAATGGACCAACAATTTCATATCTTCCTCTCAATATTCAGCAGAATCACTAAGAACATCCATCAACAACCTGACTAATGTGCTGTGATCCAGGATTGAAAGGGGCTATGTTGCCAGGACAAATTCTGTGACAGGCCATGATTGATAATCCCATCATTGTGGGATCGCAAAACTTGTTTCTTACAATATATACAGAACTCTTGCAAAACAGACTAGGCTGAAACTCCCTTGCTTTGCTTTATAAGCACCAAGGAAATTCCCTCCCCATGTTCTCTGGAAGTAATACACAGTATAGATTGTCCATTAGGTTGAAAGGGCCTGCATTAGAGACTTGTTTCACTTCAGTGGTTCAGAGCAAAATGCACATGTAAGAAACCTGTTCTCATGCTGAATTAATTCCTCCTTGCATGTATCCTTGTTGTACTTGTCTTCCATTGCAAGTTTGTTTTCTAGTTCCTTATCTTGTCCCAAATCTGTAGCAAATACAGTGATAGGGCAGCAAAAAAATGACTGGAACAGCTTTATGAATTGGCTGTTGGATACTCATCAGGAGTGATGTTTGGCAGTTTGGAGGTTAATATGTAAACTTGAACCTCAAGCTTTTAAGTCATAACACACAACAAATTAATCTAATTTAAATATAGGTGCCTTGTGCTTCCTTATCTCTCTGAGTCATGATTAGGTTACTTAGTGTGGAAACAGGCCCTTCGGCCCAACAGGCCCACACTGACCCTCCGAAGAGCAACCCACCCAGACCCTCTCCCCTACATTTACCCCTTCACCTAACACTACAGGCAATTTAGCATGGCCAATTCACCTAACCTGCACATCTTTGTGACTGTGGGAGGAAACCGGAGCACCCGGAGGAAACCCACACAGACACGGGGAGAATGTGCAAACTCCACACAGTCAGTCGCCTGAGGCGGGGATCGAACCTGGGACCCTGGTGCTGTGAGGCAGCAGTGCCACCGTGACTTTGACAACAAAGAATTATGTCAGCAGAAGGAAAGCAGTGTGCTGTAGCGAAGTTGTTTGATGCCCAGTTCTGAGAAAGTGCTCACACTTACTTTTGGCCAACTTCCAGCTTTGTTTTAGAGGCATTGCTTGTTCTGTGATAGTATGTTATGCAGATGGTTCTGGAGTGTTTTGTATAAACCATGTTTTCAAAAAAACATTTTCTTCCTTAAATTGAAAACATTTGTGAACCACTGGTTACACTGTGCCAAATGTTACAAGTTACAGCTTAAAAGGCTATGGTGCTCTGGGAAAAAGGTATGGTGTGGGTGGAAGTGACCCTGGTTATCATTTTGGAGGGGTTTGTTCAGTAGGTGCAAGATAGCTTTTGGAACTTTGTAATAAAATGGCAAGAGTGTCAGTATCAAACTAAACAAAGAGGTTAAAACGGAATTTTGTCTTCTAACCAAATGAGATGTTTTAAGAGTTTGTTCATGGGCTGTGGGCATTATTAGTTCGATAAGCATTTATTACTCATTCCTCATTGCCCAGAGGCCAGTGAACATTCAACTGCATTGCTCGGTGGGTCTGGAGTCACATGCAGGCCAAACCAGGCAGGGACAGCAGCTTCCTTCTCCTAAGGACATTAGTGAACCTGATGGGTCTTTGTGATTATTGACCATAAACATGCAACTAGTATAGACAAGGCAGAACAGTGGATGTGGTGTATTTGGATTTACAGAAAGCTTCTGACAAGGTTCCTCATAAGAGGGTTGTGGGCAAAGTTAAAGCACATGGGATAGGGGCAATATATTGCCATGGATTGAGAGTTGGTCGTCAGACAGGAACAGAATGGAAATGAATGGCTCTTTTTCTTGTGGGGTAGGCAGTGACTAATGCAAGGCCCACTGCTTGGGCCCCACTTATTCATGATATGTATAAATGACCGTGAATGAGGAAACCAAGTGCAACATTTGGAAGTTTGCTGAGGATATGAAACTGGATAAGATTGTGAGTTGTGAGGGAAGGAGGCATCAAGATAATTTAGACAAGTTGAATGAATGGGCAGTTTTAGTATGATACCAATAAATATGAAGTTATACACTTTAGTGTGAAAGCAGTATAATTGAAATGGTATTACATTGAGAGTGCTTAGTATAAAGGGTTCTGCTGGGTGTCCTTGTGCACCAGTCAATGAAAGCAGTCAGACAGATGCAGTTAGGAAAGCAAATGGTATGTTGGCTATCATTGCAAGAACATTTGAGTTCAAAAGTAAGGGATATTTTACTGCACTTAACGCAGAGCCTTGGTGAGATCACATCATTGCTTGCTGTTTTATTCTTCCAAACTAAGAAAGAATTTACCTGCAATAACAGGTGTGCAATGGAGGTTTACTAACTGACACTGGGGATGGCAGGATAGTCCATGGGGAGAGGCCTGAATTCACTGGGCTTTAACAGGCTAAGACAAGATCTGATTAAAATGTTTAAAATTCCAACAGAACTGACAGACAAGATGCAGTGCAGGTATATTCCCTGGTTGGTGACACTAGAACTAGGGCACACAGTCTCAAGGTATGAGATAGACAACTTATGACCGAGATGAGAAAATATTTCTTCACTCAAACGGTGGTGAGCCTGTGGAATTCTCTTCCATTGAGGGCTGTGGAAATCAAGTCACTGATTTTTTTTCAAGAAAGAAAATGATCCATTTCTAGTTTTAAAAGGCATTAAGATAGAGGATTGGACATGACTATGTTGAATGGTGGGGCAGGCTCAAAGGGCCGAATGGCCTACTCCTGCTTGTAGTCTCTGTTACTTGATCACTATTCAGTCAGCTGACTATCCAGATTTTCAGTGAATGTGAATTTCATCATCTGCCAGGGTGGGATTTGGACCCATGCTCCCAGAACTTTGTCCAAGGTTTGTGGATTACTAGTCTAGTGGCATGACCACTACCCCACCAAACTGGAATGTAAAGAAGAGAATATTAGGTTTAGACCCCTATCCAGACAAAGCTGTGACACTGCATTCAGCCAGGGAAGAATTATTCCTCAACTTTGAGGGTTAAATGATATTGCAGAAACCAGCCTTGTACTCCCTCAAGCTCAAAAAATTGAAGCTGCTCTGATCAGGAACTTTAAGTGAAGAAAGGATTTGTTGGGTAAATGCTGAGAAAACTCTGTTGGGACATTCAAGTTCAAAGAGGCATTTTGTTAAAATTTGGATAAAATTTGATATTTCTCATAAAAGGCTACAGCAGCAGTGTGACTGCATCAGAATGGGATCAATATGTTTCTCTTGGATACAACTGTTGAAAGCTATGAGGGGAAATGGTATGGATTGAACATTGAATCAAATGATAGACAATAATAAATCATCTACCTCTTTAACTAAACTGAGTCACATGACCTATGATGTATAGCACAGAGAGACCATGTGCCTAATGTGTCATTTTAACATTAAATTCACGAACCCTGAGTGTCACTGACAAAGTCAGTATTCATCACCCATCTCTCATTTCCCTGGAGAAGATGATGATGGGCTGCTGACTTGAACTGCTACAGTTTTTGGGATATAATAGTTTACAATGTCATTAAGGATGGATTTCCAGGATTTGATCCAGCCACCCTGAAGGAACAGCGATCTATTTCCAAGTCAGGATGGTGAATGGCTTGGAGGGGAACCTGCAGCTGATTGTCCATGTTCCCATGCATCTTCTGTAATTATTCTCCTTTCCGCATCAGTGAGTCTTCCATCACACATTTTACCATTATCTCACCTTACACCTGGGTTTCTTTTTTTTAACTCAAATTTATACTTAACTTTGACATGCGAATTACAGGGGAATAAATTGTTAATTCATTCAAAAGCTTGTTTTGCTTCTTAAAGGGTCTGTTTATTTGTAACATAACTTAAAACGGCATAAACTTAAAATGGTTATAGAAAATGATCAGAAATGTAATAAATTTGACAAAGAAAATAATATTTTTTCTAAAAAATACAGCAGCAGTGCTTCATTCCTTAACTCCCAGTATGCAATCTATACCGAGCTCTATAGAATCTATAAAATGCTCAACTATATCACCATCTAGTTGCACAATCCTCTGCAGTGACCTGATCCTGTTGACTGCAGACTCTATTTCCTGATTTTCTAGATGGGTTGCTGCTTCTATCTATCACAGCTGTGGCTTCTTGTGCCTGCAGCAGAGATCCGGAGTCTGGTATATGTCTGTTCAGGGTTTGAGGCTGGGTTGCTGAATGTTTACGCTGCTACATCCTATGAAGCTTCTCTCAAAAGTTAAAAATCACACAACACCAGGTTATCGTCCAACAGGTTTAATTGGAAGCACACTAGCTTTCGGAGCGACGCTCCTTCATCAGGTGATTTCATCGCTCCGAAAGCTAGTGTGCTTCCAGTTAAACCTGTTGGACAATAACCTGGTGTTGTGTGATTTTTAACTTTGTACACCCCAGTCCAACACCGGCATCTCCAAATCATCTCTCAAAAGTGTAATTCCCAAGGTGCCCCCCCCCATCTCCTCACCCAGAAAGATGCCCATCTCCCTTTTGCTCTCTCCAATACTTTTCCGCTATGTAGAACCTATTGCAGTCAACTCAGTCCTCCAGGAAGATGCATTGTCTTTTCAAGGCCAATCTTCATGAATTCCAAATATCAGTATATCTAATTTGCCTACACTATCCCTGTGTTGTTTCTCATTATCAAGTTAAAAATCACATAACACCAGCTTATAGTATAATAGGTTTCTTTGGAATTACAAGCTGCTCCTTTGTCAGGTAGCTAGTGGGGCAGCATCATAGGACAAGGAATTTATAGCAACAGACCATAGTGTTATACAACTCTCTCTGAGGTGCACACACACACCCCACACTCAAACCCATGTGCGCACCCTCTCCTGGGCATATACTCCATCACACTCAGCGCACACACTATCAAGCACGCACACATATTCATATTCTCTCCCTCTCTCTCTTTTGCTCACACACACATTCTCCTCTCTCTCTCCCTCACATATATATACATACACAACACGCACACACAAAGTCTATAAGGTGCATTTGCAGAATTGTATTTGCACATACATTCTATTTGTTCAAAAAGCGCATGTTCTATAGGCAGTCAATCCATATAACATTTTATAAATTCCTACTTGGGAAATAGAATCAGTCTGACTCAAAATTGGGATACAGACAGACTCTAACCTCACACGTTTAATGCATTGTCTGAACTTAGATGTCACCTTTTATTTATAAAACCTTATGTTATCTGGGAATGTGACTTGAAAGAATTTCTGGGATTTACATATTAATGAATCGAAACCTGCACCTTATTCCATCACACGCATGCACTCTATCAAGCACGCACACATATTCATACTCTCTCCCTCTCTCTCACACACACACACACCGCCACACTCAGACCCACACTCGAAACCTGCACCTTATTCTAAAAGATGAAAGATTTAACAACAATCAAGGTTTGCTCAGTACATCGCATCAGTTGTAGGACACTTTGATCTTTTGCTATAAATTCTGTGTCTTATGGTCCTGCTCCACAGGTGAATTGGCCATGCTAAATTGCCCGTAGTGTTAGGTGAAGGGGTAAATGTAGGAGTATGGGTCTGGGTGGTATACGCTTTGGCGGGTCGGTGTGGACTTGTTGGGCCGAAGGGCCTGTTTCCACACTGTAAGTAATCTAATCTAATCCACAGCTACCTGATGAAGGAGCAGTGCTCTGAAAGCTCGTACTTCCAAATAAACCTGTTGGACTATAACCTGGTGATTTTTAACTTGGTCCACCCTGTCCATTACCGGCACCTCCACATCATGTTTCTCATAATGGCACTTGCTTTAGTCTCAAATCTCAGCAAGTTTAACAGATTAATTATAGTAAGGTTCTATTTTCAGCCCTGATCAGGTAATTCAAGGCAGGGCAAAGAATGTTTTTTTGCCATTGATTCTTTTCAGATTTTATTTTCCCTATGTTCCTGCCGAAAGTATGTACTGTGAGGTGATTTCTATTTCTGTTTGGCTTTTCCCATCTCAATGCTGTTATAGAATATAGAACATAGGTCATAGAAAAGTACAGCACAGAACAGACCCTTAGACCCATGATGCTGTGCCAAAATTTAATCCAAATGTCAAATAAAGTAACTTAATCTACGCACCCCTCAACTCACTGCTATCCATGTGCATGTCCAGCAGTCACTTAAATGTCCCCAAGGACTCTGCTTCCACCACCACAGCTGGCAACGCATTCCATGCATTCACAACTCTCTGCGTAAAGAACCTATCTCTGATGTCTCCTTCATACCTTCCTCCTGATATCTTCAGACTATGACTTCTCGTACCAGTCAATCCTGCCCTGGGGAAAAGTCTCTGGCTATTGACTCTCTATTCCTCTCATTATTTTGTACACCTCGATCAAGTCTCCAGAGAGAAAAGTCCGAGCTTATTCAACTTTTCTTCATAAAAGGCAAGCCCTCCAGTCCAGGCAGCATCCTGGTAAACCTTCTTTGCACCCTCTCTCACGACTGTAGAAATGTTTAATGTAGATTGAATTGAGACCCTTAGAGCAGTTCAAAATATTCTAGAATTCCAGATGAAATACTATGCTGAAAAGTAACAATGTCTTTCAAAGGCATTTCTGATCAGATTAGATTCCCTACAATGTGGGAACAGGCCCTTCGGCCCAACAAGTCCACACCGACCCTTCGAAGACTAACCCACCCTTCGAAGACTAACCCACCCAGACCCAATTCCCTCTGATAATGCACCTAACACTATGGGCAATTTAGAATGGCCAGTTCACCTGACTGGCACATCTTTGGAGTGTGGGAGGAAACTAGAACATTGGGAGGAAACACACACAGACACTGGGAGAAGGTGCAAACTCCACACAGTTGCCTGAGGCCAGAATCAAACCTGGGTTCCAGGTGTTGTGCGGCAGCAGTACTAACCATTGAGCCACACTGCTGCCGATTGAAGCACTTATCCTAATAGGCAGCTGATAAGTATATTTGATTTCTCATACTTGTCCCTTACTAAGGTATCTATTTACTAAGGTAGTTATGGGCGGCACGGTGGCACAGTGGTTAGCACTGCTGCCTCGCAGCGCTAGAGACCCGGGTTCAATTCCCGCCTCAGGCGAATGACTGTGTGGAGTTTGCACGTTCTCCCCGTGTCTGCGTGGGTTTCCTCCGGGTGCTCCGGTTTCCTCCCACAGTCCAAAGATGTGCAGGTTAGGTGAATTGACCATGCTAAATTGCCCGTAGTGTTAGGTAAGGGGTAAATGTAGGGCTATGGGTGGGTTGCGCTTCGGCGGGGTGATGTGGACTTGTTGGGCCGAAGGGCCTGTTGCCACACTGTAAGTAATCTAATCTATTGTTTACAGGCCTATAGCTTGACACTCATCACCTATAAATTGGTTCTCCCAATGATGTATCAGAAATGCTACAGACATTCTATTATATATTATTGTATATTAATATTAAATATTGTTTTGATTGATGTCAAATCCTAAGCCAGCATTTACTGCCCATCCCTAAATGCCCAGAGGCAAGGCATGAATCACATGTAGGCCAGACCAGGTAATGATGACAGATACCCTTCTCTGAAAGACATTGGTAAACCAGATACATTTCTCCCTGATAATCAGAATTATGTTCTAAGGGTTGCCATCAGACTAGCTTCGTTTTTAACATTAGCCTGGGACTCTGGATTATTAGTTAGTGACATTACCATGGCAGAGTTGAAGAGTATGGTGCTGAAAAAGCACAGCAGGTGAGGCAGCATCCAAGGAGCAGGAGAGTCAACATTTTGGGCGTGAGGCCTTCACACCACTGCCTGCATCCTTCCCTGGTATAAGTATTTACAGTAGATTATCATAAAACAGAAAATGGAATACACAGTACAGGAACGTAGTTTACCACATCTTCAGTGCATAGAACATTACAGCACAGTACAGGCCCTTCAGCCTTCGATGTTGCACCATGCTGTGAAAGGAAACTGAAGCCCATCTAACCTACACTATCCCATTCTCACCTGTATGCCTGTGCAGTGACCACTTAACTGCCCTGTAAAGTTGGTGAGTCTACAACTGTTGCAGGCAGTGCATTCCACTACTCTGAGTAAAGAACACCTCTGACATGTACCACCCATCAGTTTGAAGCAATGCCCCCTCATGCTAGCCATCACCATCCGGGGAAAAAGGCTCTCCCTGTCCACCCGATCTAACCCTCTGATTATGCTGTATGTCTCAATTAAGTCACCTCTCAAATTACTTTTCAACGAAAGTAATTCTTGAACTTTTCGAATTACAGAGCAAATTGAAACATTGTGATATGTCGAAGATAATTTTGAATAATTTTCCCCCTCTTTATTTATCCTTCAACATCTTTGTAGATAGTTCTTTTTTATTAATTATTACATTTCCTGATTTATCTTGCTTTTGACGGTAATTTTACCCCTTCTGACCATTACCTCAATGTTTAATTCTGTCCTGATGGATCTTAGTCAGTTCTTCTATGGAGTAACAGTCAGTGCTTCAATGATTTCAACTGTTGCCACACTCTGTTGGTCACATTGATCATTTTGTGTTCTTCTGTAGCCAAGTAACTAAGCATATGGGTTCAAAGTTTGTGAGAAGATTTGTAGCTCGGGTGCTCGTTGCTGTGGTTCTGTTCGCCGAGCTGGAAGTTTTTGTTGCAAATGTTTCGTCCCCTGTCTAGGTGACATCCTCAGTGCTTGGGAGCCTCCTGTGAAGCACTTCTGTGGTGTTTCCTCCAGCATTTATAGTGGCCTGTCCCTGCCGCTTCCGGTTGTCAGTTTCAGCTGTCCGCTGTAGTGGCCGGTATATTGGGTCCAGGTCTATGTGTTTGTTGATGGAGTTTGTGGATGAGTGCCATGCCTCTAGGAATTCCCTGGCTGTTCTTTGTTTCGCTTGCCCTATAATGGTAGTGTTGTCCCAGTCAAATTCATGTTGCTTGTCGTCTGCGTGTGTGGCTACTAGGGATAGCTGGTCGTGTTGTTTCGTGGCGAGTTGATGTTCGTGGATGCGGATCGTTAGCTGTCTTCCTGTTTGTCCTATATAGTGTTTTGTGCAGTCCTTGCATGGGATTTTGTACACTACATTGGTTTTGCTCATGCTGGGTATCGGGTCCTTCGTTTTGGTGAGTTGTTGTCTGAGAGTGGCTGTTGGTTTGTGTGCTGTTATAAGTCCTAGTGGTCGCAGTAGGTGGGAATCTGGAACTCGCTGCCTGTGTGGATGGTAAAGGCAGAAACTGTCATGACATTTAAGAAGTATGTAGATGTGCATTTGTGATACTGAGCCTTTATCCAAAATCCTGAAATCTGCAAAGCTCCAAAATCCGAAGGTTTTTTTTGTGAAGCTTTTTTCTCATTAACAAGGTTGTTTGGCATGCAAACAGTTAACCCAACTCCATACCCACTCGATGCATGTCACTCAGATGCGACATGGGTGGGTGTGGCCCAGCCCTGGGCAGGCCTCTGTTCTGTCTCAGGGCCCGGAGTAGTCACTGTGAGTCTGCTGTTAGATAAGATTTTAAAAAATTTCACCATCAAACTGTCACTTATTCTGAAATTCGAAAATTTCTGAATTCCGAAAATGAGCTGGTCCCAAGCATTTCAGATAAAGGATTGTGCACCTGTATTGTGCTGCTTTCCTTTATTAACAATCGTGTCAGCCAGATTTAAAATGGCAGGAAGTGCATTGTGACACATATCAGAAGACAATATCATTCCAATTGAAGCCGCCAGGAATTGATTTAGCTTTGTGTGTTAAGTGAACTGTGTGCACCATAGGGTTGATTTTATCCACAGATCAATGTGCTTCCCTGTCCAGGCTCTCAAACACACACACACACCCTGATATACATTTGTACCTGTACCCCAACCTGCCAACTCTGGCATATTGGGACAACCTGTGCTTGGTCCCAGGTTGTTTTTTTTCCCAATTCCTGTTAAATGGTGTGATTTTCCTGTCTCTACATTCTATCTTAGGTGGACCTTACATAATTAACATTCTACACAGTACTGGAAGAAATTTACCGTCCAGTACAATTTTCTCATAAAACCCTTAAAACAAGGCTCAGGCATTTCCCAATAAGCCACATTTGTTAACACATTTGATAAGGTGACACATCAATGGAATGTATTATGGGAAATAAAAGCTCATGGTATGGAGGGTAGACATAGAAATTAATAAAACGTCTCTGCTTCCTGTTCGCCAACCAATAGGAACAGGTGATAGATAGTTTTGAGAAGATTTGTAACTCAGGTTGAGGTTCTGGATGTAGGTTTGCTCGCTGAGCTGGAAGGTTCATTTCCAGATGTTTCGTCACCCTACTAGGTAACATCTTCAGTGGGCCACTGCTGAAAACTCGTGCTTTCTATTTATATGTTTGGATTTCTTTGGAGTGGTGATGTCATTTCCTGTAGTGAAGTTACTTCCTGTTCCTTTTCTCAGGGGGTGGTAGATGAGGTCTAACTCAATGTGTTGTTGATGGAGTTCTGGTTGGAATGCCATGCTTCTAGGAATTCTTGTGCATGTCTTTGTTTGGCTTGTCCTAGGATGGATGTGTTGTCCCAGTTGAAGTGATGTCCTTCCTCATCCGTATGTGAGGATACTAGTGAGAGAGGGTCATGTTCTTTTGTGGCTAGTTGGTATTCATGTATCCTGGCGGCTAGTTTTCTGCCTGTTTGTCCAATGTAGTGTTTGTTAAAGTTATTGCACAGTATTTTGTAAATGACATTAGTTTTGTTTGTTGTCTGTATAGGGTCTTTTAAGTTCATTAGCTGCTGTTTTAGTGTGTTGGTGGGCTACCATGATGCCAAGGGGTCCTAGGAGCATGGAATTCCAACCGGAACTCTATCAATAAACACATCGAGTTAGACCCCATCTACCACCCCCTGAGAAAAGAAACAGGAAGTGATTTCACCACAGGAAATGACATCACCAACCCAAAGAAACCCAAACATATAAATAGAAAGCAGGAGTTATCAACAGTGCTTCACCTGAAGGCTCACTGAAGATGTTACCTAGTAGGGTGACGAAGCATCTGGAAATGAACCTTCAAGCTCAGTGAGCAAACCTACACCCAGGAACAGATGAGTCTATTTGAGACTGGCAATACGTCATGAGTGGTCAGTGCTGAGGTCCCAACTCTTTACAATTTATATCAATGATTTGGATAACGGGACTAAAGCTATGGTATGGTGACACAAAAGTAATTATAAATGTAAGTTATGAAGTGGACATAAGGAGCTGCAAAAGGATATAATTAGGTTACATGAGTGGATCAAAATCTAGCAAATGGAATACAATGTGGAAAACTGAAATTGTCCATTTTGGCAAGAAGCGTGAATAAGAGGTATATAATCTAAACTAAAGGGAATACATGACAAACGGGTGGGACCCTAATCAGCACAGGATCAGAGGGACCTGGGTGTGCATGTACACCAGTCCCTAAATGTACCAGGACAGGTTAATAAAGAGAGTTGCAGAGCTAAGATACAGAGAGATCTGTTTGGCCTCTTTCAGGAATTGCAGATGATTCGTATGCAGGAACAGCAAGTAATCAGGAAAGCTGATAAAATGTTATGGCATATTGCAATGGAAATTGAATGCAAGCTTTTCATAATTTATACAAATGAAATGAATGTAAACATTGGTTAGTAAGTTTGCAGATGACACCAAAATTGGAGATTAGTGGATAGTGAAGAAGACTACTTCAGAGTACAAAGGGATCTTAATACGATGGGCCAATGAGATGAGGAGTGGCAGATGGAGTTTAATTTAGATAAGTGTGAGGTGCTGCATTTTGGAAAGGCAAATCAGGACAGGGCTTATACACCTAATAGTAAGGTCCTGGGGAGTGTTGCTGAACAGAGACCTTGGAGTGCAGGTTCCTAGTTCCTTGAAATTGGAGTCGCAGGTAGATAGGATAGTGAAGAAGGCGTTTGGAATGCTCACATTTATTGGTCAGTGCATTGAGTACAGGAGTTGGGAGGTCATGTTGCGGCTGTACAGGACATTGGTTAGACCACTTTCGGTTTATTGCATGCAATTCTGGTCTCCCTGCTATAGGAAGTATGTTGTGAAACTTGAAAGGTTTCAGAAAGATTTACAAGAATGTAAAAAATCACACAACACTAGGTTATAGTCCAACAGGTTTAATTGGAAGCACACTAGCTTTCGGAGCATCACTTCTTCATCAGGTGGTAGTGGAGAGCTCAATCCTAACACAGAATTTATAGCAAACGTTTACAGTGTGATGTAACTGGAATTATACATTGAAGAATTGATTGTCTGTTAAGCTGTTCATCTGTTAGAATACAGTCATAGTTTCACTTCTTGCAGTGTAAATCACAAAATCTTTTTTTAAAAAGTTGCATTCTCGGGTTAGCTGTTAACAATGGGTGATAGCTAGCTAACCCCAGAATGGAACTTTTTAAAAAAAGGTTTTGTGATTTACACATGAAAGAAGTGAAACTATGACTGTATTCTAACAGATGAACGGCTTAACAGACAATCAATTTTTCAATGTATAATTCCAGTTACATCACACTGTAAATTTTTGCTATAAATTCTGTGTGTTAGGATTGAGCCCTCCACTACCACCTGATGAAGGAGCGATGCTCCGAAAGCTAGTGTGCTTCCAATTAAACCTGTTGGACTATAACCTGGTGTTGCGTGATTTTTAACTTTGTACACCCCAGTCCAACACCAACATCTCCAAAAAATACAAGAATGTTGCCAGGGTTAGAGGATTTGAGCTATAGGGAGAGGTTGAATAGGCTGGGGCTGTTTTCCCTGGAGTGTTAGAAGCTGAGGGATGACTTTATAGAGGTTTATAAAATCACAAGGGGCATGGATAGGGTAAATGGACAAGTTCTTTTCCCTGAGGTGGGGGGGGTCCAGAACTAGAGGGCATAGGTTTAGGCTGAGAGGGGAAAGATTTAAAAGAGAACTAAGGGGCAGCGTTTTCATGCAGAGGGTGGTGTGTGTATGGAATGAGCTGCCAGAGGAGGTGGTGGAGGGTGGTACAATTACAACATTTAAAAGGCATTTGGATGGGTCTCTTAAGAGGAAGGGTTTAGGGGTATATGGGCCAAGTGCTGATAAATGGGACTAGATTAGGTTAGGATATTTGGTCAGCACAGATGAGTTGGACTGAAGGGTCTTTTTCCGTGCTTTACGTCTCTATGACTCTACTGATTGTAAACCCAGGCTGTGAATTCGTTAATCTCATCTTGTATTTAGTCAAAATCTTGCTCAATGCAGCACAACAACAGGTACAGACTAGTACAAATGGAGGTGATGGGGTGGAGAAAGAAGGGAGCTGGAAAAAGCAGGTCAAGCAGCATCAGAGGAGAACAGGAGTCGACATCCTGATGAGAGGTTGTGACCTGAAGCTTTGACTCTCCTGCTCCTCTGATGCTGCTTGACCTGTTGTGCTTTTCCAGCACCACTGTCCTCACTATCTCCAAGAAATGGAGGTGGTGCATGTGTGCATTGTAATGTGAGCTCAGCACCAGCTTTGCAAATATGTCAACAATTCTGTTGACTGCATGAAGGAGACAGTGAAGTCCTACTGCGATTATGTCATCGTCATGAGTCTCTGAAAGCTTCATGATTGTGGTACGCAACAGATCATACAAACGTGTTGATACAGAGCATGGAAACGGAGTTCATTGTTCAGGCAACAGTTCTTGGCAATGCTATCTTTATTCTCTGTATGATTTGTTCAAGCACAGGAAGTACCACCACTCACTACGTAATTTAAAACAATTGCAACAAATGCTTTTTCCCTTTGTCTTTTGCTTGCATTTCTGTGGGAATGTGCTGACGGAGTTCATGATTTTGGAAGGGATTGGCAAGTATATTAAGGAGTCCTTGGCTTGCACCTGGCACAAAACACAAAGTTGAACATTTCCTGCCCACGCTTGTTTTCAGAGTAACTGTGCTACATAAAACAGAGATAAGTTTGAATCAGGAACAGGCTATATGGTCATGATCCACATTCCCTGCCCTACCCCCCACAACCTTTCAGAACCTTGCTCTGCAAGACCTCTGTCTTACATTCAGATTCTGAATATTATATAAAACATTCAGACTTTGCTTCCATGACTTTGTGAGCAAGAATTCCAGGACTCACCATGTTCTGAGGGAAAATAATTCTCAGCTGCAGTCAGTGTCATAGACTCAAGGTTTGAAAGAATTTGCAACAACCTGTTGGATTGATATTTTTGAATCAATTTGTTCAGAGATGTTATTGCATGGCTCTGACGCATGTAGGACTTGATTCAGAGGTAGGAGCACTTGCCACTATGCCACAAGATTCCCCTTGAGCAATCTCAGGATGTTCCGTAGCACTTTGCAACCAGTTAAATACTGTGCGGATGCACATCTTTTTAATTGGTGAGAGGGCAGAAACTCCCAAGATGGGATATGTGCATCCTGATCCTCTACAAGCTTCTGGCGTATAGGTGGAAGGCATGAGGAGATGAGGCTGTGGATTAATTCTGAGATCTCCTTGTTAACCCCATGTAGGTTGGGAACATTAATGCCTGGAAGGTCACAGTGGTGTGGAGGTTGCAAGCAGTGATATGGAAGTTGTGTGTAGTAGTCACCTCCAATTGTATTGTCATTTGTCAATACTGCTTGGTTCCAAGAGATGACCCAGAATATTGATTGTCTCTCTTGACCTACTGAAGCTCATTGAAGTCCAAGTGTCTTGGCAGATGAGAGCTATTGGGGAGGATTGTGGAAGCCATTATTCAAGGGGCGCAGACATTTCAGTGGATTATGGGACTCATGGATTTGGATTTGGGGCTGGGAGGCTTGGGGTATGGTGAAATTTATAAGACTGGGAATCAAAATCAAAAAGTGTTCTACTATTGCTGATCCATGATGATCTCTACCTGTCAGTTCCGTCCTTGAACTTTTTCTGCAATTATTACTCCAATCAAAACAATGACGGTTTTCTTTCTGCCTTGAAGTTAATTCTCAGCAAATTTATGGCATTTTTCTATGAATTATATATTGAACAGGATGTCGCTATAAAGGATTAGGTGATGTAAGAACGAGATGTCAATATTGTTATAAAATCATGAACAGTCTTGACAGGGTGACTGTTGACAGGAAATGTTCGAATGTATGCTGAGTCCAAAACTAGGGGACAATACTTGAACATTAAGGATCATCTTTTTAGGGCAGAGATGAGAAGACATTTTACTTTTCTGAGGGTTGTGTGCTTTGAAACTCTGCCGCATAAGGTGGTGAAGGCAGAGTGATTGAATATTTTTAAGGTAGAGCAAAATAGAATCTTGTTTTTTAAATTGGGACAAAATTCAGAAGTCTAAAGTGCAAAGAGACTCAGGAGTTCTGGTCCAGTTCCCTGAAGGTAAACTTGCAGATTGAGTCAGTAGTTAGGAAGGCAAATTAAATGTTGCCATGTATTTGGAGAAGACTTGAATATAAAGGCGGGGATGTACTTCTGAAGCTCAATAAGGCTCTAAGTGGACCACATTTGGAGTGTTGTGCACAGTTTTGGGCCCCATATCTCAGGAAGGATGTACTGACCCTGAAGCGTGTTCAGAGGATGTTCATGAGAATGGTCCCAGGAATGAAAAGCAGAATGTATGAGGAACGTTTGAGGACTGTGGGTTTATACTCTGTGGAGTTTAGAAGGATGTGGGGGGATATAATTGAAAATTACAGAATATGGAACAGAAAATGTTTCCATTGGTAAGAGAGATAGGTCCGGAGGGCACAGCCTTTGAGTAAAGGGAAGACCTTTTTTAGAACGGAGATAAGGAGAAACATATTCAGTCAGAGAGTGGTGAATCTATGGAACTCATTGTCACAGAAGGCTGTGGAGGCCAGGTCATTGAATAGATTTAAGATGGAGATAGATAGGTTCTTGATTGTAAAGGGCAACAAGGATCATGGGGAGAAAGCTGGAGAATGGGGTTGAGAAAATTATCAGCCTTGATTGAATGGTGGAGCAGACTCAATGGGCTGAATGGCCTAACTTCTTGCTCCCGAGTCTTATGGTCATAGTAGAAGCTCATCAGGAAGGTTATATGAGAAGGTGGAATTCAAAAGAAACAAGTCAACCACAATCTTACAAAAGGCAAAGCAGTCTCAAGGGATAAAATGGCCAAGGACAGGGATGTAGGAGAGATACGGAGGAAGGATGCTTTCAGAATTTTTGGCTGTGCATTGGGGGCACACCCAAAGTTGTATTTGTGCCATTCTGCCCCAAGTAGATCAGATCTCCTCCCACAAAGGCCATGAGCTTTACTGGGATCTGAACTGAAAACAGTCATCTGTAAGAAAATCAGTGTCAGAGCACTGGGAGGCATGCAAAGTGAAGGTACAGGAGATTTGAAAGGTTATGTTCCCAGAAAGAAAACAGTTGGGAAACCCAAGTTTATAACAGAAGTTAATAATTTATTATTAATATTGTAACTTTAGAATAGCATGGTTAAACAACAATTAAGGTCTATGATTCAAACTCACGCCTCCTTGACCAGAACCCACCATTTCTTACAGAGTGTGTTTTATTTTATATCAGAACAATCAGACTGACAAGTGCGGTGAAGACCAAAGCAGAAAGAGAGCCAAGCACAGCAGCATTGCCCAGCAGTGCTCTGCTTCAGAACCGCACTCAGAACTGGTTCCATCTGTCCCCCTCTCTTTTACTATCCTTCTCTGTGATTGGCAGATCAGTATCGACCTGCCCTTGATTGACCAATTCCACATCCAAGCAATTGCCAGTCCTGATCCGAGAACATCTTCAGTACTAAAACATCCACTGTGTTCTTCAGGTGATGACTAACCTACATGCTGGCTCACTTAAACATCACTTTGATTGCTGTCTCTTCACTTCACAGTACCAAACCAAAAATGAGAAAAACTAAAAATAGAGGTCTCAACAGAAGTGATCTTACTGAAAGGTACAATTTGCGAAAGACTTTCATTTTACACAGTTTTATACAGGCATCAATATTGATTGTGCAGAGTGTTAGAGAGTTTTCCATGGCTTTGGAAATAGTCCAGCCTTCTGGCAATTCCATGAGGATGCAACTTGTCCTGGATGATTTTTCAGATGTTTGTCCGGTGCTAATCTCTCTTGTCCATTTTTTCAGTCTCGGTGATGGATATCTGGGACATCCAAGAGGGCCATCGCTCAGAGGTGATGAAGAAACATGGCAGCAGCTTCTCAGAGAAACGGTGCTTCACCATCACGTTCACTGGCAATCGTACTGACCTGGACCTGGTGGCTGACTCGGAGGAAGAAGGAAGGAGATGGGTTCAAGGCTTTAAGAAGCTGAGAAAAAAAGCAGAAACCATGAGCCAACGAGAGAAAATTCACCAATATCCTTTCTAAACTGTGCTCTGTGGTCAGGTAAGCAATGGGTCCTTTAACAAGCCCACATTGCTGAAAGACCATGAGCAATGATCATCTGAATTCCCTAAATACAGTATATTGCCAGAAATGGAAATTGGAAGATCTTTTCAGAAGAAAGTCATGTTTAGACAGGATAGCATAGTCTTTTGTGGCACTGTGTGTGTCTGTGAGAAAGTGTGTGTGTTTGTTTGTTTGTGTGTGTCTGTGTGTATATGTATACATGTGTGTGACTCTCTGCGTTTCTGTATGCGTCTGTGTGTGTGAAAGAGAGAGTTCGTGTGTGTGTGTGTTTTTGCAAAAGAGACCACTCCCAGAATTGTCAGGGAACCAGTGCGAGGGCGGAATTGAAGGAAATCAGTATTAGTAAGATAATGGCATTGAGGAAATTAACAGATAAAAGCTGACAAATCTCCAAGATCTGTAATCTATATCCCAGACTATTAAAGGGAGTGTCCATGGGAATATTTAGTGGTCATCTTACAGAATTCTATAGAATCTGGAGCAAATCTTACAGGTTGGAGGGTAGCAAATGTAATTCTACTTTTTTTTAAGAAAAGAGTGAGACAAAGCAAAATTACAGACCAGTTAGCCCCACATCATTAGTGGGAAACTGCTGGTGTCTATTAAAGTAGATGTGATTGCAGGACATGTAGAAAGCATTAATCGGATTGGACTAAGAGATCGGTTTTCTGAAAGATAAACCATGCCTAACAAATATGAAGAAGACAAGACCTCGGGATCGAGTAGGCAATTCAGCCTCTTGGATCTGCTGCAGCATTTGATGTGAACATGGCTGATCGCCTCAACTCCACTTTCCTGCCCACTCCTCCCAGCCCTGAAAGCTGTTACTAATTAAAAATCTATCTCTATCCTCCTTAAATTTACTCGCTGTCACAGAGTCCACCGCACTCTGGGGTATGCATTCCAGATTTATGACCCTTAGAGGGAAGTAATTTCTTTGTGTCTGGTTTAAATTCTGCCACCACTTATCCAAAAGCTATGACCTCTCATTCTAGATTGTTCCACATGAGTAAACACTCTTTCTGTGTCTGCTTTCACATGACACCAGGTTATAGTCCAACAGTCTTATTTGAAATCACAAGCCTTTGGGACACTGCGCTTTCATCAGGTGAATTACATCTTCCTCACTTCACCTGAAGAAGGGGCAGCATTCCAAAAGCCTGTGATAAACCTGTTGGACTGTAACCTGGTGTCATGAGACTTATGACTTTCTCCACCCCAGTCCAACACCAGCATCTCCACATTATGTCTTCTATGTCAATCCACTATAGCAGCTTGTGTACAGGTCATTCTGCGATAACGCACGTTTCATCAACACAAATTGAATATAATGCAATTGACAAATTGTGGACGTTATTTGGATAATATGAACTTTCTACTGAACAGGTGTAGTGATTTTCTATTATTGATCTTCTACAGCGTGATTTTCTATAGCAGAAGATTGCAAAGGAACACTACTATTGTGTTATAACAGAACACCCTGTACCTCAATTAGATCTCCTCTCATTAGACTCTTGCAACATGGAAACAGATCCTTCAGTCTTATTCATCCACACGGACCACGTTTCCAAACTAAACTAGACCCACTTGCCTGCATTTAGGCCCTTTCCCTCCAAACCTTTCTTATTCATGTACTGCCCTAAGATCTTTTAAATGTCATCACTGTACCTGCACCTATCACTTAATCTGGGAGTTCATTCCACATACAAACCACCCTGTGTGTGAAATACGTGCTCTTTGGGTCCCTTTTTAAATCTTTATCCTTTAAAACCAGTACGCCTAACATTATAGACAAGTAAGCCTAACATCTGTGGTGGGTATGTTACTTCAGAAGATTCTGAGAGATAAGATATATATGTATTTGGAAAGACAGGGTTTGATTAGGCGTAGTCAGCATGGCTTTGAGTATGGGAGATAATGCCCCACAAAATTTGTTGAAGTGACCAGGAAGATTGACGAGGGCAGGATTTCAGTCAGGCCTTTGATGGGAGGCTACTCTGGAAGGTTAGATCGCATGGAATCCAGTGAGAGCTGGCAAATTGGATACACAATTGGCTTTATGGTAGGAAGTAGAGGGTAATAGTGGAAGGAGTGGAGGTCTGGAGGTCTGTGACTAGTGGAGTGCCTCAGGGGTCAGTGTTGGGCCCGTTGCTGTTTGTTAACTATATCAATGATTTGGATGAGAATGTACAAGGCATGATTAGTAAGTTTGCAGATGACACTGAAATAGGCAGTATCATGGACAGTGAGGAAAATTATCAGAAATTGCAGGAGGACCTTGATCAGCTGGGGAAGTGGGCCGTGAAATAGCAAATAGAGTTCAATAAGTGTGAGGTCTTGCAACTTGGAAAATCAAGTCAAATTAGGAGTTTCATGGTGAATGGTCGGGCCTTAAGGAGTGTAGTAGAACAGAGGGATCTTGGAGTTCAGGTACTTGGTTCTCTGAAAGTGGAGTCCCAGGTAGACAGGGCAGTGAAGAAGGCTTTTGGCACACTGGCCTTCGTCAGTCAGGGCAGTGAGCATAGAAGTTGGGAAGTTATGTTGTAGTTCTGCAGGACATTAGTGAGGCCACACTTGGAGTATTGTGTTCAGTTTTGATCACCTTGCTGTAGGAAGGATGTTATTAAACTGGAAAGAGTGCAGAAGAAATTTACAAGAATGCTACCAGGTCTCAAGGGTCTGAGTTATAAACAGAGTTTGGACAAGCTGGGACTATTTTCTTTAGAGTGTAGCAGACCGAGGGGGGATCTTATAGAAGTGTATAAGATCATGAGAGGCATGGATGGGGTGAATGCACTCAGTCTTTTCTCAGGGTGAGGCAATTACGGACTACAGGGCATCACTTTAAGGTTAGAGGGGAAAGAATAGAAGAGAACCTGAGGGGCAACTTCTTTTACACAGCGTGGTATGATATGGAATGAGCTGCCAGTGGAAGTGGCTGAGGTGGGTACATTAACAACATTTAAAAAACATTTGGACAAATACATGGATAGGAAAGGTTGAGAAGGATATGGGCCAAGTGCAGGGAAATGGGGTCAGCGTGGATGGACGTTTTGGTCGGCATGGACCAGTTTGAGCCAAAGGGCCTGTCTCCATGCTGTAGGCCTCTATGACTCAATAACTTTCCCCCGCCCCCCCCCCAAGTTTTGAATTCCCCCACCCTGGAGAAAAGTCCCATGCTATTCATCTTATTTATGCTTCTCATGATTTTATAAACCTCTTCCCCATTTACATGCTTTATTTCTTTAGTGATAAATAACAAAATTCCATTCACGAGGCCTATGAGGAATCACTAATTAATCTCCCTGTGGAGCTCTATGAGGATGGGTTTGCTGGGTAACAGGCAATGACCCTTCATAAAGCAGACCCTGAAGCTAGGTGATGGCCCCGTGGTCTTGTCAGTGGTTTATTAATCCAGTGACCCAGATAAGATTCTGAAAACCCAGGCTCGAATCCTGCGAAAGCAGGTGGTGGAATTTGAATCCAATAAAAGTTTGGAGTTGAGTCTAATTATGACCATGAAAGGATTGTTGGAAAAACCGAATCTAATTCACTAGTGCCCTTGTCCCTTCCCGTTCTCGCGACTTCTCCCTCACTTTCGATGGTTTGCATTGCCTTTAACAGGCTTTGCATATAAATATCCAGTTGGCTCCTCAGGTGATTTACTGGGGGTGGGTCATAGAATCTTTGGACCCAACAGCATGAAAGCAGACCACTCAGCCAATCAAATAGTTAAAAGCAAAAAAGAAAATGTCGTGGTGGTTTGGTGATGAGGAAGAACGCTTCTGGGAATAACAAAAAAAAACAGACCCTTGAATGGGTGTGTGGAACTGTCTGTCCTGGGCTGGGACTAGGTTATTACACAATGTGTTGTGGCTTTGTTTTGGTGTTCAATAATAAATGATACTTTCCACAGGACATAGAACAGTACAGCACAGAAACGGGCCCTTCAGCCCACGATGTTGTGCCGAACAATATGCCAAATGAAACAAATCCCTTCCGCCTGCCCTTGGTCCATATCCCTCCACCCCTTTCATATTGGTGAGCTTATCTAAAAGCCCCTTAAATGCCCCATCGTATCTGCCTCCACCACCATCCCTGGCAGTGTGTTTTCGATTCCTACCACTCTCTGTATAAAACACCTTCCCCTCACATCTCCTTTGAACTTTCCCCTCTCACCTTAAATGCATGCCCCCTAGTATTAACTCTGGGAAAAAGATTCTGACCATCAACCCTATCTATGCATCACATAACTTAATAGATTTCTATCAAGTCTCCTCTCAGCCTCCGCCACTTAAGAGAAAACAACCCAAAGTTTTCCATCCTCTCCGTATAGCTCATACCCTCTAATCCAGGCAGCATCCTGGTTAACCTCTTCTGCAAAGCCTCCACATCCTTCCTGTAATGTGGCCTAACCAAAGTCTTATAAAGCTGCAACATGACATCCTGACTCTTGTACTCAACTCCCTGACCAATAAAGGCAAGCATGCCATACACTTTCTTTACCACCCTGTCTATATTCGTGGCCACTTTCAGGGAGCTACGGACTTAGAATCATAGAATATTACAGCGTGGAAACAGGCCCTTCAGCTCAAACTGGTCCTTGCTGATCATGGTGCTCACTCAGTTAGTTCCAATTGCGCACGTTTGGTCCATATCTAAACCCTTCCCATCCATGTCCCTATCCAAATTTTTTTTTAAATGTTGCTGTTGTACCCTGCCTCAACCACTTTCTCTGGCAGCCCATTCCATATATGCACCACTCTCTGGGTGAAGAGGTTGCCCCTCAGGTCCTTCTTAAATCTTTCCCTTCTCACCTTAAACCCATGCCCTCTAGTTTTCAATTCTCCATCCGTGGGAAAAAGACTACATGCATTCATCCTGTCTATACCCCTCATGATTTTATGCACATCAATAAGGTCACCCCTCACTCTCCTATGTTCTGAGGAATAAAGTCCTATCCTGGCCAATCTTTCCCTATAACTCAGGCCTACTCGTGCTGGCAACGTCGTCCTAAATCTTCTTTGCATTCTTTCCAGTTTAACTGTGTCTTTCCTATAACAGAGTGACCAAAACTGTACACAATACTCCAAGTGCGGCCTACCCAATGACTTAAACAGCTGTAACATAATGTTCCAACTCCTACACTCAATGCCTCAGCTGATGAAGGCCAGCATGCTCAATGCCTTCTTCACCACCCTGTCAACCTGTGACGCTTTCAACGAACTATGTATTGTGCTCCTAAGTCCTTCTGTTCCACAACACTCCTCAGGACCTTACCATGTACTGTAGAAGTCCTGCCTTGGTTTGACTTTCCAAAGTGTAACACCTCACACTTATCTGTATTGAATTACATTTGCTCATCCTCAGCCCACCTGATCAAGATCCCTCAGTAATTTTGGATAACCTTCCTCACTATCAATGATACCTCCTAATTTTATATAATCTGCAAATTTACTAATTATGCCTTGTACGTTCACATCCAGATCATTTCTGTAAATAACAAATATAAAAGGTCCCAGCACTGACCCCTGTGTCATGCCACAGGCCGAGAAACAACCTTCAACCATCACCATCAACCATCTGCTTCCTACCATCGAGCCAAGATCTTGAAGCCCAAGATCCCTCTGTACATCAGTGCTGTTCAGGGCATGCCATTAACTGTAAACATTTCTCTAACATTTGATCTCCCAAAGTGCAGCACCTCACACTTACCTGGATTAAACTCCATTTGCCATTTCTCCATCTATATCTGCAACTGATCTATATCCCACCGTATCCTTTGACAACTACACTATCCATCCAATCTTTGCATTGTCTGCAAACTTACTAACCCAGCCATCTACATTTTCATCCAAGTCATTTATGTATATTACAAATAGCAGAGGTCCCAATACGGATCCCTGCGGAACACCACTAGTCATGGACCTCCAGCCTGAAAAACCAGCCTTCCACCACTACCTTCTATGAGCAAGCCAATTCTGAACCCGCACGGCTAAGTCACCGTGGATCCCATACATCTTAATCTTTTGATGGGGGCCTACCATGAGACACCTTGTTGAAAGCCTTACTAACATCTATGTAAACATTCACTGCTCCACCCTCATCAATCACCTATGTCACCTCCTCGAAAAATTCAATCAAGTTATGATACGGAGGTGCCGGTGTTGGACTGGGATGGTCAAAGTTAAAGATCACACAACACCAGGTTTTAGTCCAACAGATTTATTTGGAGGCACTAGCATTCAGAGCGCTGCTCCTTTGTTAGATAGCTACCTGAGCAGCACTCTGAAAACTTGTATTTCCAAATAAACCTGTTAAGTTATAACCTGGTGTGTGTTTTTTTAACTCAATCAAGTTAATAAGACATGCTGACATGCTGACTGTCCCTAATTTGGCCATGCTTTTCCAAATGTGTATAAATTCAATTCCTAAGTATTCTGTCCAATAGCTTCCCAACCACTGATGTGAGACTCACTGGTCTATGGTTTCCTGCATTATCCCTATTTCCCTTCCTGAACAGAGGAACACCATTAACTACTCGCCAGTCCTCTGGGACTTCTCCAGTATCTGGCGAGGATACTAAAGATCTTGGTCAAGGGCTCAGTCTTACCTCTTGCAATAACTTGGGGTAGATACCATTGGGCCCTTGGGACTTACCACCTTAATACTATTCAAGAGACCCAACACCACTTTCTTCTTGATCTGAAAATGCCCTAGCATATTAGCATACTCCACACAAATCTCACTATCCTCCATATACTTCTCCTGGGTGAATACTGATGCAAAGTATTCATTCAGGATCTCACCCACATCCTCTGCCTCCCTCCTTCATCCTTGAGTGGCTCTAACTTCTCCATGGTCATCCTCTTGTTTTTAATGTATTGATAGATTGCCTTGGGAATCTCTTCACTGACTTTTCAGTCAGGCTTTCTGAGATCTTCCTTAAAACTTGCTGTACCTACTAGAGCTTTTTGAAGCTGTAACTAGTAGAGTAGATGAGGGAGAACCAATGGATGTGGTAAATGTGGATATTCAGAAGTCTTCAGATGATGCCCCTCAGAAGAGTTTATTGGACAAAATTAAAGCATGTAGGATTAGATTAGACTAGATTAGACTACCTACAGTGTGGAAACAGGCCCTTCGGCCCAACAAGTCCACACCGACCCGCCGAAGCGCAACCCACCCATACCCCTACCTTTACCCCTTTAACCTAACACTACGGGCAATTTAGCATGGCCAATTCACCTGACCCGCACATCTTTGGACTGTGGGAGGAAACCGGAGCACCCGGAGGAAACCCACGCAGACACGGGGAGAATGTGCAAACTCCACACAGTCAGTCGCCTGAGTCGGGAATTGAACCCGGGTCTACAGGCGCTGTGAGGCAGCAGTGCTAACCACTGGGCCACCGTGCCGCCCACTATATATTGGCATGGATCAAAATTGGTAGAGACACAGGATAGAGTGGGAAGAAATTGATCTTTTTCCGAGTGGCAGACAGTGATTTGTGGTATCCTGCAAGGACCAATGCTTGGGACCCATATATAATCCCATACATTAAATGGCCTGGGTGACGGAACCAAATCCAACTATTTACAAAAGAGGGTATGCAGCAGAGATTCACTGGGCTGATACTGTTCCGGGAGGAGAGATTGGATTGACTGGGCCTGTATTTAGAAGGGTGAGAGGGGATCTAATTGAAACATATAAAATTCGAATACCATTGAACAGACTGGATGTAGGGAGGATATCTTCTCTGGTATGGGAGTCTACATCCAGGGGCCAGAGTCTCAAGAAATGGGGTAGACCATTTCGGACTGAGATGAGAAAAGATTTCTTCATCTGAAGAGTAGTGAACCTGTTGAATTTTCGACTTCAGAAGGCTGTGCGGGCCAAGCCACTGAACATAGATATGTTTTCAGATTTTAAAGGCATTAAGGAAAATGCTGAGAATGTAGGAATATAGCATTGAGGTGGTCATGGTGATATGGAATGGTAGAGCAAGTCTGATTGGCTGAATAGCCTGGTCCCGCTCCTTGTTTCTGTGTTTTGTGTTTGTGTGTGCAAGTGCAGCGTGTGTCCATGTCTCGGTCTCTCTCTTTCTCTCTCTCTCTCTCTCTTCCCCCACCATGTATCACTATCTATTTGTGTCTCTGTCTGTGCCTCTCTTGCACTATCTCTCTCGCTTTCTTTCTCTCTCCCCCAACCCCCTTGCTTTCTGTCTCTCCTGCTTTCTCTCGTCCCTGTCTGTTCTCACCCTCTTGCTGATCTCTATGTGTGCATGTCTCTCCTTCCTGTCCCCCACCATCCTCACACCCTCCCAGCCACAACCCCACAATTGCCATCTCTGTCTGCCTCTCTCATGCTGTCCATCTCTCCCTCTCATTTTTGAGTGATCTCCTTGACATGAATCTATCTGGATCCATGAATACCTCCGGAAGGCTGACAAAAACAAGGACAACAAAATGAGTTTCAAAGAGATTAAGAACCTGCTGAAGATGATCAACATTGAAGCTGATGATGAATATGCTTACCAGCTCTTCAAGGTAGGGAGCTGTGTGACTGCGTGGAGAGACTGACTGATTGTGCAAGTCACTTCTATCATGTCTGCAGGGTTTGCTCTGCAATTTGCTCATTGAAGCTGATTGTTTTCACAGACTGAGCCAAGTAAAAATTACCATGCAGGTTGCAGCTAGTGATTGGGACACAGATGGTTTCCTTGGTCTTTATCGTGAGCTGTATTAAAGGTTTTCATCTTGCACTCATCAGGACAATTCACAAAAGTCCCAAATTACGGAAAAAAAACCCAACACTCACACTGTATGAGAGGAGAATGTTGACTGGTTGGCAAGTGGACCTTCACAGAGGTTGTCCCAAAGAACAAAGAAGAACAAAGAAACTTTACAGCCCAGCAACAGGCCCTTTGGCCCTCCAAGCCTGAGCCGATCCAAATCCTCTGTCTAAACCTGTCGACCAATTCCTAAGCATTTGTATCCCTCTTCTCACCACCTACTCATGCATCTGTCCAGATGCATCTTAAATGAATCTACCGTGCCTGCCTCTACTACCTCTGCTGGCAACGCGTTCCAGGCACCTACCAACCTCTGTGTAAAGTACTTGCCACGTGTATCCCTCTCACCTTGAAAGCGTGACCTCTCGTTATTGATTCCTTCACCCTGGGAAAAAGCTTGTCTCTATCCACCCTGTCTATACCCTTCATGATTTTGTAGACCTCAATTAGGTCCTCCCTCAATCTCCTTCTTTCTAATGAAAACAAACCTAATCTATTCAACCTCTCTTCATAGCTAGTATCTTCCATACCAGGCAGCATCTTCGTAAACCTTCTCTGCACCCTCTCCAAAGCGTCCACATCCTTTTGATAATGTGGCAACCAGACTGTACACAATATTCTAAATGCGGCTGAACCAATGTTGTATAGACCTGCCAGCACTTATACTCAATACCCTGTCCGATGAAGGCATGCCTTCCTGACCACTGTATCCACCTGTGCAGCATCCTTCAGGGTACAATGGACTTGAACTCCCAGATCGCTCTGCTCATCAACATTTCCCATTTACCATATAATTCACTCTAGAATTAAACTTCCCAAAATGCATCACCTCACATTTGCCTGGATTGAACTCCATCAACCACTTCTCCGCCCAACTCTCCAGTCTATCTATATCCTCCTGTATTCTTTGACAGTCCCTTATGCTTTCTGCTACTCCACCAGTCTTCGTGTCATCTGCAAACTTGCTGATCATACCAACAGTGCCCTCTTCTAGATCATTTATGTACATCACAAACAACAGTGGTCCCAGCAGTGACCCCTGTGGAACATACTGGTCACCTTTCTCCATTTCGAGAAACTCCCTTCAACTACTACTCTCTGTCTCCTGTTGCTCAACCAATTCTTTATCCACCGAGCTAGAACACCCTGCACACCATGTAACTTCACTTTCTCTATTAGGGGAACCTTATCAAATGCCTTACTAAAGTCCATGTTTATGACATCAACAGCCCTTCCTTCATCCATCAACTTGATCACTTCCTCGAAGAAATCTATTAAGTTGGTAAGGCACCATCTCCCCCGCACAAAACCATGTTGCTTATCGCTGATAAGCCCATTCTTTTCCAAATATAAATACATTTTATCCCTCAGTACCTTCTTTATCAACTTCCTCACCACTGATGTCAGGCTTACTGGTCTGTAGTTATCCGTAATATCCCTACTACCCTTCTTGTACAGGGGGACAACATGAGCAACTCTCCAGTCCTCCGGCACCTCACCTGTATTTAAGGATGCTACAAAGATATCTGTCAGGGCCCCAGCTATTTCCTCTCTCACCTCCCTCAGCAACCTGGGATAGATCCCATCCGGTCCTGGGGATTTGTCCACCTTAATATCCTCCAGCCTACCCAACACATCTTCTATGGAGAATCGCCCAACTCGATGATGGCTGACAATTCACTGCAAAGTTTGGTTTAAATTTTAAAACAAGCAAATTTAAAGTCAACTTAAAACAAACAGAGTGCATACGTATTTTATCTATCTGCAAAGAACACAGTAATACAAAGTATTAATATATGGAGCTTCAAGTCATTTTGAGACCCAGTTCACAATACTAAATTGGTTTTTAAGCATGAATCTAATCCTGGTTCTAAAGTTTCTCTGGAAGGACAACATCTCATCCTCTGCTTGGGAATCTTCATGGACTTTAGAATTCAGGATCAGAATTCATGGATGCCTTCTTCTGTGTTTTTTACTCGCCTCCGTATCCCCGTCCTGTCATAACATGGGTTGCTTTCAGCAGAGCTAACCAACTCTCACCCACTCAGAATCCCACCCACCTCTCCCTTGACAGTGGCTTGACAGCAGCATCCCGTTGGTGTTGACCACCACTCACGTTGCTACTGCATGGGTAGCAGCATTCAACAGCGAGCTTCACTGGAGCTCAAGTCTTTCTGGACGCTTTTTAAGAGTGAAAGGTGGTGGGCATATGCAATGCATAGCAGGAACCTATTCCATCAGGGTTTAAAATCTCCAGTTTTAAAGAGGTGAGAGAACATTGAGATGTTGAAATAACTCATCTAACAGAGGCATAGAACATAGAACATAGAACAATACAGCACAGAACAGGCCCTTCGGCCCACGATGTTGTGCTGAACATTTATCCTAGCTTAAGCACCCATCCATGTACCTATCCAATTGCCGCTTAAAGGTCACCAATGATTCTGACTCTGCCACTCCCACAGGCAGCGCATTCCATGCCCCCACCACTCTCTGGGTAAAGAACCCACCCCTGACATCTCCCCTATACCTTCCACCCTTCACCTTAAATTTATGTCCCCTTGTAACACTCTGTTGTACCCGGTGAAAAAGTCTCTGACTGTCTACTCTATCTATTCCTCTGATCATCTTATAAACTTTTATCAAGTCACCCCTCATCCTTCGCCATTCCAATGAGAAAAGGCCTAGCACTCTCAACCTATCCTGGTACGACCTATTCTCCATTCCAGGCAACATCCTGGTAAATCTTCTCTGCACCCTCTCCAAAGCTTCCACATCTTTCCTAAAGTGAGGCGACCAGAACTGCACACAGTACTCCAAATGTGGCCTAACCAAAGTCCCTCTGCTAATGAACGCTAATACACCATAGGCCTTCTTACAAGCTCTATCCACCTGAGTGGCAACTTTTAAAGATCTATGAACATAGACCCCAAGATCCCTCTGCTCCTCCACCTTACTAAGAACCCTACCACTAACCCTGTATTCAGCATTTTTATTTGTCCTTCCAAAATGGACAACCTCACACTTGACAGGGTTGACCTCCATCTGCCACTTCTCAGCCCAGCTCTGCATCATATCTAAGTCTCTTTGCAGCCGACAACAGCCCTCCTCACTATCCACAACTCCACCAATCTTCGTATCATCTGCAAATTTACTGACCCACCCTTCGACTCCCTCATCCAAGTCATTAATAAAAATTACAAACAGCAGAGGACCCAGAACTGATCCCTGCGGAACTCCACTTGTAACTGGGCGCCAGGCTGAATATTTGCCATCTACCACCACTCTCTGACTTCGACCAGTTAGCCAGTTTTCTATCCAATTGGCCAAATTTCCCTCTATCCCATGCCACCTGACTTTCCGCATAAGCCTACCATGGGGAACCTTATTAAATGCCTTACTAAAATCCATGTATACTACATCCACTGCTCTACCCTCATCCACATGCTTGGTCACCTCCTCAAAGAATTCAATAAGACTTGTAAGGCAAGACCTACCCTCACTCAGTTTGCACCTTCACTGCTTATTCTGCAGAGGCTACCCCCATCACCTTGATTTAATAGCACCCACAGAGGCAGCTGTCAAGGGAATTTTCCATGTTTCTTGAATATATCTCATTGGCGTCTCTCTTATCTCCTTAGCAATGTGACAAGTCCAATACTAACAAATTGGAAGAGCATGAGATCGAGGAGTTCTGCAAGTTTCTGATGCAGCGACCAGAATTGGAAGAGATCTTTAACTACTACTCAGGAGAGGACCAGATCTTGACCATCACTGAGATCAAGAACTTCTTAAAAGAGCAGAAAGAAATTGCCACAGACGAAAATGCAAACGCAATTATACACAAATATGAGCTGAACGAAACAGGTAGAGAATATGCCCACCTTTCTGTTGCCTATGCCACATATACAGCTGTTAATAACAGTGTTGCAATTTAACAGTGAATATTTTTCAAGTCAGTGACTGTTCCCAAGTTGAAATATATAATGGTCATTTTGCAACACAAACATCCCACCAACAGCTTGGGGAGGGATGTCCTTCTTTAAGTGCCCACTTTAAGGGTGACTGTTGACTATGTGGACTTCTGCTCATCTTCACTGTAATCTGAACCACCACAACAATGTTGTTTGACATTGCAGTGCTCCCTCAGTATTACCCCATCCTGTCATTGTGCACCACATCACCAAATGCTATTATAGAACCTCCTACTCAGACCCTTCTTACTTGGTGCCAAGGAGGTTGCAGACTGAAGCCAGTCGATGTGCTGGCCAGCAAGTCATGGTCCAAATAAAAAGGTAGCTGAAGTGTAAAGGTGCCCCCACTCCCCACCCCAGTTTCTGCTGCTTTTGGGTTGTCTACAGTTCAGAAGCAGGGCTATTGTCAGGTGACCATCCCACAGGACATTGCTGATGCTGTCATTGTATGGTTATTGCTGTCAGTATTTTTCTTCTGCTAGCTTCATCCCCTGATGTCACCAATAATCTAGGACCTAGCATCTAATGACTCAAACGGAGAATACATTAAATCCATCAGAACTGTGATGTGGAGAGCATTGCATCATGCAGTCTAAGCTGGCAAGGCCTATGTGGAAGGAATAATGATACCTCTAGGCACAGCAGTGTCCATTTGAAAGTCAGTACTAGCTCCAAGCAGTTATTCCTGGCATTTTACCACATCAGTGGAGGCCATTTAGTCCATCTTGTTTTGTACTGGCGTTCTGATCTAATCCCTGGCCTTATCCCATTACCTTTGCCATTTCTATAAATGACATGTTTAGCTGCATCTCTCTTGCAAGAACCTTTTTTGAATTTTGCTTTCTTCACTACTGCAGTCTGGTGGTTAAAGTATCACATTTCTGTCATGTTTCTCTGGTACTGTGCAAGTCCTGACTTTCTCCAAATCCATTCCATGTCGGGTGGGGTTGTTAGGATTGCCTCAGCTCCTTTGAATACCTTCCATCTCTCTACCCAGACATGACCTCACCCCTAGCTCAATGTATTTTAGTAAATAATAACTGCATTAATATAGCACAGTATCACATTTAAACAATTAAAACTGCCTGGCACACAGTGTAAAACAATAAAACTGCCTGGCATTCTGAGTGTTAAAAGTGTAGCAATTTGCTATGCCAACAAATGATATGAGAATAATTTTAATTTGTTCATCAGTAAATTGACTGGATTGGATGCAATATCACAGTATCTCCAATGAAGTCAATAAACCATACTATTTAGATACGGTAAAACTAGCATCCCACACCACATTTCATTTATTAAGAGTACAGCATTTATAAGATTGTCACATTTTCAAATTGTCTGTTTAATTGGCTCATTACTCACACCCTGCCCTGCACCAGGCAAGATGATCAAAAATTAGCTGATTAGCCTGACATCTTCTGTTGGAAAAATATTGGAATCGATTATTAAAGAATAAAAACAGAAGATTTGGGAAATCATAATCTAATCTAATCTGACTAATTTATTAGAGTTTCTCCAGGAAGTCTCACCCAGAGTGGATAGAGGGGAACCAGTAGATGTGTTGTATTTGGACTATGATAAGGTGTTCAATAAGGTACCTCACAAAAGGTTAGTCATAGTCAAGAGCCCACAGTGTTGGAGGTAGTATATTGGCATGGATAGAGAATTGGCTCATTGCTCAGGAAACAGCAAGTGGGGATTAGCCGGTTGTTTTTCAAGTTATCAATCGGTAATGACAGGGAATAGTGCGGGGACCACAACTGTTTCCAATATATATTAATGACTTGGAGAAAGGAAACAAATATACTGCAGCCAAGTTTGCAGATGACCCAAAAGTAGGTGGGAAGGTAGATTATGAGAGGGATACAAACAGTTTACAGAGATATTGCTAGGATAATTAAGTGGGAACTTAAAGTTGGCAAGTGGAGTATAATGTGGGAAAATATGAAGTTGTTCATTCTGGAAGGGAGAACAAAAGAACAGAATATTATTTAATGGAAAAATACTGCAGAAAGCTGCAACACAAAGGGATTTGGGAGGAACGTGTATACGAAACACAGAAAGCTAGAGTACAGGGGCAGCAGGGAATCAGGAAGGCTGATGGGATGATGGGGGTTGGAGTATTAGAGTAGGGAAGACTTACTGCATCTGTACAAGGCGATGGGGAGACCACATCTAGAGTAATGTGAGCAGTTTTGGTCCCCTTATTTAAAGAAATATATTATTTCATTGGAAGCAGTTCAGAAAAGCGGTACTAGGATGAAACCCAGTATGGGGAAGGGGGTGTAGGGGGAGAGCTGTCTTTTGAGCAAAGGTTAAATAAGTTGGGACTCTAAACATTAGAAATAAGAAGAATAAGAAATAGTTTCATTGAGATACACAGGGTTCTTAAAAGACAAAAATAGAAATTGCTGGAAAAGCTCAGCAAGTCTGGCAGCATCTGTGGAGAGAAATCACAGTTAAGATTTCAAGCTGTGGGGGCAGAGTCCTTGTGTACATTTAAGACTGAAGTAGATAGGTTCTTGAAGAGTTGGGGAATCAAGGCCTGTGGTGAAGGACAAGAAAGAGGGTGTGAGGTGTGTTGGATCAGCCATAATCCTATTGCATGGTGAAACAGGCTCAAGAGGCCAAATGGCCTACTCCTGTTCCTACTTCTTATGGTCTCAGTGTCTAAATGTGAATGGGGGTGGGAATGGCAGGATCAGACTCCATCTGCCATATAGCCCCTTCCACAACCACCGCACTATTGAATCCTCTCAACTTGTTCAGACTCCACAAAAATATCCGGGCTACTGACAAATTCACTTCAGAGTTAGAAGATTCACAATCGTAACCTGAACATATAATCCAGACTGATACTCATTGGTGTGAAGTCAGAGGTGTGTGTATCTGAGACCTTGCTTGCTCCCTCAGGTGGACTTGAAGGACTCTATGCTGTTTGTCAAATTAGAGGACAGGAGAGGAGTCCTCCATAATGTCCAGGCCAATAATTAGCACTTGGCCAACATCGTCAATCTTCCTGTGGGATCTTCCTGTCAGAATGGTTGCTGAACTTCCTAAATTACAATAATGACTACAAAAGTGTTGCCCCTGAGATATCCGGTCCCTTTTAGGAGTAAAGGTCAAGATTAAATATTCCACATTTGTCACAGGTGAAAACACATGGTGTGGGGAGTGAATGGATGAGATTTTTAGATTACTTACAGTGTGGAAACAGGCCCTTCGGCCCAAACCGACTCTCCAAAGAGCAACCCACCCAGACCCATTCCCCTACACTTAACACTACGGGCAATTTAGCATGGCCAATTCACCTAGCCTGCACATTTTTGGACTGTGGGAGGAAACTGGAGCACCCGGAGGAAACCCACGCAGAGAATGTGCAAACTCCACACAGACAGATGCCTGAGGTGAGAATTGAACCCAGGTCTCTGGAGCTGTGAGGCAGCCGTGCTAACCACTGTGCCACCGTTCCAAGATGTTAAGCAACTGGTACCCCCATGGAGATGGGGTCCTGGGTGATTCCTCAGTAGAGCTGGGACATGAGATTGAGAAAGGGTAATAACTGAGGTACAGTCCAGTTTCCAGCATGGTTTGCTGTTTGCTATTAGTATTGGCTCACATTACATTTCTGCTTCATGTAGACTGTCAGAGTTTCATGTGAGTAGTAATATTGTTGATTTTACTAAGATAGTTGTGTATGGGTATGTTTTACTGGGACAGCATTCTGATGTATGACGGGTATTGATTCATTTCTTAGAGGTTCTATAATATTGAATTCAAAGAGCCTATGCTTAACAAATCAAGGAGGTGTAAAAGTACCAGACTACAAGTAAAATCTAAAAGGAGTTTAGCTAATCTGGCAGCAACTGTGGAGAGAGAAACATACATTTGTGAGTCAGATATGACTCCTTCATATACCACTAGGTAATGGTTTGGTAAGGAGATTTGCATAAATCCCAGTTTTGAGATATAATGGAACTATTGATGCTAACACAGTCATGTCTGTGGTCACTCACTAACCCTGGAACTGGAAGCCCTGTATTCTACCTGAATCCAATCCTGTGTAAACTGCCTGTATTTCAACGTTATCTCAGAGTCGCTCTCTGTAATTCCATTCCATTTCTCAAAATTGTTATGAAAAGACCAGAGATGGGTCTGAAATCAAAGTTCTCAATTGGGGAAAGGCTGATTTTCATAACTGAAAATGTATTGCTGGAAAAGCGCAGCAGGTCAGGCAGCATCCGAGGAGCAGGAGAATAGACGTTTCGGGCATGAGCCCTTCTTCAGGAATGAGGAAAGTGTGCCAAGCAGGTTAAGATAAAAGGTAGGGAGGAGGGACTTGGGGGAGGGGTGTTGGAAATGCGATAGGTGGAAAGGTGATAAGGTGAGGGTGATAGGCCGGAGTGGGGGTGGGGGCGGAGAGGTCAGGAAGAAGATTGCAGGTTAGGAAGGTGGTGCTGAGTTCGAGGGTTGGGACTGAGACAAGGTGGGGGGAGGGGAAATGAGGAAACTGGAGAAATCTGAGTTCATCCCTTGTGGTTGGAGGGTTCCTAGGCGGAAGATGAGGCGCTCTTCCTCCAGCCGTCGTGTTGCTACGGTCTGGCGATGGAGGAGTCCAAGGACCTGCATGTTCTTGGTGGAGTGGAAGGGGGAGTTGAAGTGTTGAGCCACGGGGTGGTTGGGTTGGTTGGTCCGGGTTTCCCAGAGGTGTTCTCTGAAACATTCTGCGAGTAGGCGGCCTGTCTCCCCAATATAGAGGAGGCCACATCGGGTGCAGCGGATGCAATAGATGATGTGTGTGGAAGTGCAGGTGAATTTGTGGCGGATATGGAAGTATCCCTTGGGGCCTTGGAGGGAAGTAAGGGGGGAGGTGTGGGCGCAAGTTTTGCATTTCTTGCAGTTGCAGGGGAAGGTGCCGGGAGTGGAGGTTGGGTTGGTGGGGGGTGTGGACCTGACGAGGGAGTCACGGAGGGAGTGGTCTTTTCGGAACGCTGATAGGGGAGGGGAGGGAAATATATCCCTGGTGGTGGGGTCCGTTTGGAGGTGGCGGAAATGACGGCGGATGATACGCTGTATATGGAGGTTGGTGGGGTGGTAGGTGAGGACCAGTGGGGTTCTGTCCTGGTGGCGGTTGGAGGGGCGGGGCTCAAGGGCGGAGGAGCGGGAAGTGGAGGAGATGCGGTGGAGGGCATCGTCAACCATGTCTGAGGGGAAATTGTGGTCTTTGAAGAAGGAGGCCATCTGAGTTGTTCGGATTGGAACTGGTCCTCCTGGGAGCAGATGCGGCGGAGACGAAGGAATTGGGAATATGGGATGGCGTTTTTACAGGGGGCAGGGTGGGAGGAGGTGTAATCTCGGTAGCTCTGGGAGTCGGTCGGTTTATAGTAAATGTCCGTGTTGATTCCGTCGCCCGAGATAGAAATGGAGAGGTCTAGGAAGGGGAGGGAGGAGTCTGAGACGGTCCAGGTGAATTTGAGGTCGGGGTGGAAGGTGTTGGTAAAGTGGATGAACTGTTCAACCTCCTCGTGGGAGCACGAGGCAGCGCCGATACAGTCATCGATGTAGCGGAGGAAAAGGTGGGGGGGTGGTGCCAGTGTAGCTGCGGAAGATGGACTGTTCCACATATCCTACGAAGAGGCAGGCATAGCTGGGGCCCATGCGGGTGCCCATGGCTACTCCTTTGGTTTGGAGGAAGTGGGAGGATTGGAAAGAGAAGTTGTTCAGAGTGAGGACCAGTTCAGTCAGTCGAAGGAGGGTGTCAGTGGAAGGGTACTGTTGGTACGGCGGGAAAGAAAGAAGCGGAGGGCTTTGAGTCCTTCATGATGGGGGATGGAGGTGTACAGGGACTGGATGTCCATGGTGAAGATAAGGCGTTGGGGACCGGGGAAGCGAAAATCATGAAGGGGCTGGAGGGTGTGGGTGGTGTCCCAAACGTAGGTGGGGAGTTCTTGGACTAAGGGGGACAGGACCGTGTCGAGGTATGCAGAGATGAGTTCGGTGGGGCAGGAGCAGGCGGAGACAATGGGTCGGCCGGGGCAGTCAGGTTTGTGGATTTTGGGGAGGAGGTAGAAGCGGGCGGTGCGGGGTTGTGGGACTATGAGGTTGGAGGCGGTGGATGAGAGATCCCCTGAGGTGATGAGGTTATGGATGGTCTGGGAGATGATGGTTTGGTGGTGAGAGGTGGGGTCATGGTCAAGGGGGCAGTAGGAGGAGGTGTCCGCGAGCTGGCGTTTAGCCTCAGCGGTGTAAAGGTCGGTGCGCCAAACTACCACCCCGTCTCCCTTGTCTGCTGGTTTGATAGTGAGGTTGGGGTTAGAACAGAGGGAGTGGAGGGCTGCACGTTCCGAGGGTGAGAGGTTGGAGTGGGTGAGAGGGGTGGAGAGGTTGAGACAGTTAATGTCGCGGCGGCAGTTGGCTATGAAGAGATTGAGGGCGGGTAAGAGGCCAGCACGGGGTGTCCAGGTGGATGGGGTGTGGTGGAGGCGGGAGAAGGGGTCGTCAGAGGGTGGGCGAGAGTCCTGGTTGAAGAAGTAGGCGCGGAGGCGAAGGCGGCGGAAGAATTGGTCGATGTCTCGCCGCGTGTTGAACTCGTTAATCCGAGAGCGTAGGAAAATGTGCGCTTTTCCAGCAACACATTTTCAGCTCTGATCTCCAGCATCTGCAGTCCTCACTTTCTCCTAGTTGATTTTCATAACATCAGATATGATTTGGCCACAGTGGACTGGAAGTAGATACCTTCAAATACTTTTTTTTATTCACTCACTTGCATCATGCAGATGTTTCTGGCTGGGTCAGCAGACGGTGGTGGTGAACTGCCTTCATAAAATTCCTGCAGTCCATGTGCTGTTGACCCACAATGCCACTGTGGAGGGAGCTCCAGAACTCTGACCCAGCGACTGGGTCCACATTGGCACCAACGACATAGGTAGGAGTGCTGAGGATGTTAGACAGGCTTTCAGGGAGCTAGGTTGGAAGCTTGGAGTTAGAACAAACAGAGTTGTTGTCTCTGGTTTGTTACCCGTGCCACGTGATAGAGATTCGAGGAATAGGGAGAGAGAACAATTAAATGCGTGGCTTCAGGGATGGTGCAGGAGGGAGGGGTTCCAGTTTTTGGATAACTGGGGTTCTTTCTGGGGACGGTGGGACCTCTATAAACAGGATGGTCTACACCTGAACCTGAGGGGAACCAGTATCCTTGGGGGGAGGTTTGCTAGTGCTCTTGGGGGGGGTTTAAACTAACTCGGCAGGGGCATGGGAACCCAGATTGTAGCTTCAGGGTGCAGGGCCTGGAGTGTAGGGAGGTGAGGAACATGGCATCAATTTCCAAGGAGGGTGCCTGTAAACAGGGAAGTGGCTTGAAGTGTGTATACTTCAATGCAAGAAGTATACGAAATAAGGTAGGTGAACTTGCAGCGTTGGTTGGTACCTGGGACTTCGATGTTGTGGCTATTACGGAGACATGGCTAGAACAGGGACAGGATTGGCTGTTGCAGGTTCCGGGATTTAAATGTTTTAGTAGGGTCAGAGGTGGGGGTAAAAGAGGGGGAGGTGTGGCATTGCTTGTCAAAGATAGTATTACAGCGGTGGAAAGGACGATGGATGAGGACTTGCCATCTGAGGTAGTTTGGGCTGAGGTTAGGAATAGGAAAGGTGAGGTCACCCTGTTAGGAGTCTTTTACAGGCCTCCTAATAGTCCTAGAATCATTGAAGAAAGGATTGGGAAGGTGATTCAGGAGATGAGTGACAGTAATAGGGTGGTTGTTATGGGGGACTTTAACTTTCCTGATATTGATTGGGAAAGCTATAGCTCAAGTTCGTTAGATGGGTCAGTGTTTGTTCAATGTGTGCAGGAGAGTTTCCTGACACAATATGTAGACAGGCCAACAAGAGGTGAGGCCATACTGGATTTGGTTCTGGGTAACGAACCAGGCCAGGTGTTAGAATTAGAGGTAGGTGAGCACTTTGGGGATAGTGACCATAATTCGGTGATTTTTACACTCGTGATGGAGAGGGATAAGTGTGTACTACAGGGCAAGAATTATAGCTGGGGTAAGGGAAATTATGATGCGGTGAGGCATGACTTAGGATGTGTGGCTTGGAAAAGTAGACTCCAAGGCAAGAGTGTAAATGATATGTGGAACTTGTTCAAGGGGCAACTATTGAGTGTCCTTGATAATTATGTACCTGTCAGGCAGGAAGGAAAGGGTCGTGCGAGGGAGCCGTGGTTTAATAAGGAATTGGAATCCCTTGTTAAATGGAAGAGGGCGGCCTATCTCAAGATGAGACGTGAAGGTTCAATTGGGGCGATTGAGAGTTATAGGGTAGCCAGGAAGGACCTGAAGAGAGAGCTAAAAGCAGCAAGGAGGGGACATGAAAGGTCCTTAGTAGATAGGATTAGGGAAAACCCTAAGGCTTTCTATAGGTACGTTAGGAATAAAAGAATGACTAGGGTAGGAATAGGTCCAGTCAAGGATAGTAGGGGGAAGTTGCGTGTGGAGGCGGAAGAGATTGGGGAGACACTGAATGAATACTTTTCTTCAGTATTCACTCAGGAACAGGGCATTGTTGTCGATGAGAATACTGAGGCACAAATAAGTAGAATGGATGGCTTTGAGGTATGTAGAGAAGAGGTGTTGGAAATCCTGGAAAAGGTGAAAATAGATAAGTCCCCTGGGCCTGATGGCATTTATCCTAGGATTCTCTGGGAAGCAAGGGAGGAGATTGCAGAGCCATTGGCCTTGATTTTTATGTCCTCTTTGTCTACAGGAGTAGTCCCAGAAGACTGGAGGATAGCAAATGTGGTTCCCTTGTTCAAAAAGGGGAGTAGGGATAGCCCTAGTAACTATAGGCCGGTGAGTCTCACTTCTGTTGTGGGCAAAGTCTTAGAGATAATTGTAAGGGATAGGATTTATGCACATCTAGATAGGAATAATGTGATCAAGGATAGTCAGCATGGTTTTGTGAAGGGCAAGTCGTGCCTCACAAACCTTATTGAATTCTTTGAAAAGGTGACGAAGGAGGTTGATGAGGGGAAAGCGGTAGATGTGGTATATATGGATTTTAGTAAGGCGTTTGATAAGGTTCCCCATGGTAGGCTACTGCAGAAAATACGGAGATATGGCATTGAGGGTGAGTTGGAGGTTTGGATTAGGAATTGGCTGGATGGAAGAAGACAGAGGGTAGTAGTTGATGGCAAAGTTTCTTCATGGAGTGCCGTCACTAGCGGTGTTCCGCAAGGATCTGTTTTGGGACCATTGCTGTTTGTCATTTTTATAAATGACCTGGAAGAGGGGTTAGAAGGTTGGGTGAGCAAGTTTGCGGATGATACGAAAGTCGGAGGAGTTGTTGACAGTGAGGAAGGATGTGGCAGGTTACAGCAGGATATAGAGAAGCTGCAGAGCTGGGCAGAAAGGTGGCAGATGGAATTCAATGTAGCTAAGTGCGAGGTGATTCACTTTGGGAAGAATAACAAAAAGATGGGGTACTGGGCTAATGGTCGGATACTTGGTAGTGTGGATGAGCAGAGGGATCTTGGTGTCCATGTACACAGATCTCTGAAAGTTGCCACCCAGGTAAATAGTGCGGTGAGGAAGGCATATGGCGTACTGGCTTTTATTGGTAGAGGAATTGAGTTCCGGAGTCCTGAGGTCATGATGCAGTTGTATAAGACTCTGGTACGGCCGCATCTGGAATATTGTGTGCAGTTTTGGTCGCCATACTATAGGAAGGATGTGGAGGCATTGGAACGGGTGCAGAGGAGGTTTACCAGGATGTTGCCTGGTATGGAAGGAAAATCGTATGAGGAAAGACTGAGGCACTTGGGGCTGTTTTCACTAGAGAAAAGAAGGTTTAGGGGTGACTTGATTGAGGTGTACAAGATGATTAGGGGGTTAGATAGGGTCGACAGTATGAACCTTTTCCCGCGTATTGAGTCGGGTATTACAAGGGGGCATAGCTTTAAATTAAGGGGGGGTAGATATAGGACTGATGTTAGGGGTAGGTTCTTCACTCAGCGAGTCGTTAGTTCATGGAATGCCCTGCCAGTAACAGTGGTGGACTCTCCCTCTTTATGGGCATTTAAGAGGGCATTGGATAGGTATATGGAGGATAGTGGGTTAGTGTAGTTTAGGTGGGCTTGGATCGGCGCAACATCGAGGGCCCAAGGGCCTGTACTGCGCTGTATTCTTCTATGTTCTATGTTCTATGTTCTATGACTCTGAAGGAATGCTGAGACGTTTCCAAGTCAGGATGGTGAGTGGTTTGGAAGGGAATTTCCCAGCAGTAATGTTCCCATTTACTGAGCTACTGTTGTCCCTCTAGATAGAAGTGGCCATGGGTTTTGAAGGTTCTGTCGAAGGAGTCTTGTTGAGTCATTGCAGTCCCTCACTGCTGCCACTGTGAGTCGTTGGTGGGGAGACTATAAATTGGACGTGTTGTCAATAAGACAAGTCTGAAACCCTTGTGGGAAACATGTATAAGTGCAGAGTCATCCTTCGAATCTGAAGAACAGACCCTCTGTACACATCAAAGTTTTAGTGCAGTTAGGTTTCAGGTGCCGTAATTCTCCTTTCCATAATGCAACTAAACAATTTTTTTCATCTTGGAATTGTGAAATAGAAAATGAAAAATGTTAACAGTCGATGCTTCTGTCGAGGAGGAAATGATCGAGTATTAAAGGTGTTTCTCAACACGTGATTTACTTTGTGGAGCGGTAACACGGTGGAAGGCAGCATGGGAATGACCCAAATGTGGCCCCTGCAGTAAAAGAGCCTGATCAGATTCCAACCTCATTGTTCGGGAATTCCAAGTTTGAGTTATGTCAGGCACGGGAACAGTACAGAGGGAAACATTCACAGTTACCCATTTACAGCAGGAGAAGCTGAGGAGTTGTGGGCAATTGTTGCTGGATTTTGAAACAAGAGATGCAGAAATTTTGTGATGATCAGTGAAAGTGTCGTCCAGTTGGATACTTGTCTTGGGTGACAACAGAGTGCAGTATCTGATTGGCCATCAGTTCTGCAGCTCTCTGTTACTCCAGCAGAACCTTTCTGGCATGTCTCAGGTCCCAGTGGCAGCACAGGAAGACTCCAGCAATCCCTCTCAGAGTGGGAGCAGCAAACTGATTGCAACCAGACAGCAACCAGCCGGTTAGATACACCAACAGTGACGCCCTCAGCTGCTCCCAACATTGTCTCCCTGGTAAATAAAAGATACCACTGACAGTGGAGCAATCACATGTAATGCTTGTCGTCTGACTGGCCTCTGACAGCACCTTGAGTGGCCTGACCCTCTACCACTGCCCCTTGGCGATCAGGCCATTGTTGTGCCTGGTCCTGTGTCAACATCTCCTGGCTCTTCTCCAGCTGTGACAAAAAGCAATAGCTACTCCTGACCCTTTGTAGCTTCATGTGGTGACCAAAGGTCAGGCAAAAATCTAGTCAACATAACTTTTAAGACCTGACCAGTGAGAGACCCTACACCTTGTGGGCGGCACGGTGGCACAATGGTTAGCACTGCTGCCTCACAGCGCCAGAGACCCGGGTTCAGTTCCCGCCTCAGGCGACTGACTGTGTGGAGTTTGCACGTTCTCCCCGTGTCTGCGTGGGTTTCCTCTGGGTGCTCCGGTTTCCTCCCACAGTCACAAAGCTGTGCAGCTCAGGTGAATTGGCCATGCTAAATTGCCCGTAGTGTTAGGTAAGGGGTATGGGTGGGTTGCGCTTCGGCGGGTCGGTGTGGACTTGTTGGGCCAAAGGGCCTGTCTCCACACTGTAATGTAATCTAATCTAACCTTCGGTCTGTACGCAGTCAGGTCCCGGACCTTCCCGTGGCTTGCCACTTCAACACACAATCCTGCTCCCATGCCCACATGTCTGTCCTCGGCCTGCTGCAATGTTCCAGTGAAGCTCAACGCAAACTGGAGGAACAGCATCTCATCTTCCGACTAGGCACGGTACAGCCTGCCGGTCTCAACACTGAATTCAACAACTTCAGATGATTGTCCCATCTCGACCCCTCTGTTTTCATTCTGCTCCGTAATTTTATTTCATTGATTTTATTTAATATATTTTTTTCACTGTTCTGTACCTCTTATTTCTTGATTGTCCCTCTTTTTCTCACTCCCCACTCTCTCATCACCTTTTTCCTCTTCTCTTCCCCCTTTGCTACTCTTCTCCCCTGTTTTCCACTTTGCCTCTGCTTCACCCATCTCCCACATATTTGTCACATAGGCTTCAGCCTTGGTCATTCACAGTTCCTAATCTCCCTATCATCTCTCTATGCGCTGTCATTATCACCTCTTTATTGCTACCTTTGCTTCAGGAGCCATGACTCCCCTTCTCTCAGCCCAGTATAAATACCTCCCTATTTCTCCCTTTTTTTTGCTTTGACAAAGGGTCAGTTAGACTTGAAACATCAGCTCTTTTCTTTCCTTACAGATGCTGCCAGACCTGCTGAGATTTTCCAGCATTTTCTCTTTTGGTTTCAGAGACCCTACACTTTGTCTCAGCCACACTCTGGTCTTCATCTGCTGAGGGTGGACAACTCCGTCCTTGATGGAGGACAACTCTCCTGCTCCTCGGATGCTGCCTGACCGGCTGTGCTTTTCCAGCGCCAACTCTCAACTCTGATCTCCAGCATCTGTAGTCTTCACTTTCTCCTAACTCCATCCTTGAGGTTAACTCCAAAGAACTCTTCATGCGGACCCAGTCATGTCCGTGGACACTCACTCACTTCAAAACTGGAAGCCATAGCTCTGTATGCTTCCTGAGTCAGCTTTGACCTCTATATCTATCCACCCTCCTCATCCTTAACCAAGCTTCTGTACAAGGTGCTGGTGAGACTACATCTGGAGTACTGTCTGCAGCTTTGGCCCCCTTATTTAAGGGAAGATTATCATTTAATTGGAGGCAGCTCATGAATGGTTCACTGGGATGCTTCCTGGTCTGGAGGGACTATCTTATAAGCAAAAGTTAAACAGGTTGGGACTCCAGACATTGGAATTGAAAAGGACGAGTGGTGGTCTCATTCAAACATACCGGATTGTTAGAAGGCTTGACAGGGTAAATGCTGAGAGAATTTTTTTTCTCATGGGAGAGCCTAGGACCAGAGAGTGTAGTCTCAGAATAAATGGGTGTCAATGATGAGGAGCATTGTGGGGACTGACTCCTTGTGCATATTTAAGGCTGAGATAGATTCTTGATCAGTAGGAAAAACAAGGGTTATGGGGAAAGGGCAAGGACAGTGAAAGTGAGGAGTGTATCATCAGCCAGGATCCAAATCAATGATGGAGCAGGATCAAGGGGCCGAGTGGTCTATTCCTGCTCCTGTTTCTTATGGTCTCCCCTATTTCATTATCCTCCTGTATTCCCACTGCCACAAACTGGAACTACTCCCATTAGCCTGAAACATGACTATTGGCCATCCTTGACCTTCCCTCTAACAGCTTTGACTTGCCCTCCTGCTGTTTGTTACCCTTGACTCTCAGTTGTGTGCAGCTGACCTTCCTCTGTTCAATCTTGGACCTCACCACGCTCATGCCTGACCCTCTATGTGTATGTATTTCAACTTCCACCCTCTGTTCTCCAGGAGCCTTCGGAAGGCTGCCTCCTCAGTCAGGCTCCTTTCACAGTTGCCGCCTGGCTTTAATTATCAAAGCCTCCTCCCCTGATTCGATAAACTATCCCACACAGTAACTACAGCTTGTTTCTAATCTATATCCAACATATAGACCATCTCACCTACTGCGCACTATCTCGAACCAGTCCTGAAACTGTAGGGGCATGTTTCTAGTTTGCTGCATACTTCATTCCCAATGCACAAAGTAATCTAGCAGAGTTATGTTTGAATGACATCCTAATCATCCTTTTGCTGACTCTGCCTCACTACTTACATGTCCCTTTCTCTGTCTGTCTGTCTCTCTGTTATTGTACATCTTAGTATATCTTTTACTGTGCATTAATGTATTAAAAAGAGATTTCCAACACTTAAAACCAAAAATAGAAAGTGTTAGAGAAACTCAACAGGATCAGGCAGCATCTGTGGAGAGAGAAACAGTTAACATTTTGAGTCCAACTTCACTGCTCCTCTGAACACCTGCTGCCAGAAAGTGTAATTTGCCTTCAATCTGCTGCCCATTGGTTCATCTCATTGTCGGGAAATTGGTATTGACCTCCCACACAAAGAGTGTCCCCATTCACTTCGATTCCCATGCAGGTTTACTTCATGTGAGTCCACCTTCTGTTTCATGACTCAATAGAACTGCATTTGGTGCTGGCATAAAGCAGACAGCTCAGTCATTGCCCTATTCCAAATCACCCATTTGATTTTTTTTTAAAAACTAATTAATTACAATCACTGCCCCTCAGGGACAGTGCAACAGTCACAAAAAGTAAATGCAGAGACAAGGGAGGGGTAAAATCGAAAGGGAATTGGCAAGTGAAATCACACATCCAGAAGCTGCTTTAATGATCAAGGTGATTTCGGGGATTATCACTTGGCTATTAATCCAGAAACCCAGGAAATGTTGTGGGGATCTGGGTTTGAATCCAGCCATGGCAAATGGTGGAATTTAAATTCAGTTTAAAAATCTGGAATTAAGAGTCTAGTAATGAATATGAAACCATTGTCAATTGTTAGAAACATCCATCTGGTTCAGTAATGTCGTTTATGGATAGAAACAGCCATCCTTACCTGGTCTCCACCTCCTGATGCTGCCTGGCTTGCTGTGTTCTTCCAACTTCCAGCATCTGCAGTTTTTTGTCTCATCCTTACCTGGTCTGGCCTACATGTGACTTCAGACCCAAAGCAATGCGATTGACTCTTAACTGGCCCTCTGTGATCAGGTTAAAGATGATCAATAAACGCTGGCCTTGTCAGCGATGCCTCATTCTGTGAATTAACCAAAACAAAGGTGGACTTTACCCAACTGACACGTCCAGCAATAAAGAAAGTGTAACTGAGGTCTCACTGCACTGTCTGTTCTCCAAGATGGATGTTTGCTTTCAAGGCTGAGTTTTTGTTGTTTCATTTGAGCCTATGCTTAACTGTTGTTAAAGTTCAGATCTCACAGAATCTTGCTGTGTCGAGCATGGACAGTTGACAGGACTATGATATTTTATAGGCAACCATTTCCTTTTTGGCGCAAGTCATTGCCAAGAAAGAGCAGCCAGATGTAGGCGATATTGGCAAAAAGTGCCTCCTAAAAATGATTCATCATTTGAAAACAAATCCACCAGTTTATGATTAAGACAATGGAAAGAGTTAACATTCAAGTCCCGGCAAACAGGGAAACTGACGCAATCAGGCCAAGTGATGGAGAAAGACAGAAATTAACTAAAGACCAAAGAGGGGAGTAAATCAGATCACTATAAAATGGTCAATAAGCTATCAAGTAAATCTTACAAAGAAACATCTTTGCAGAGAGTCTAGTGAAACTAAGTGAAATGCACTGCCCTTACAGACGAAGGTGAGAGTAATATATTAAGTAAGAGTAGAATGCTGGAAATTTGAAACAAATCCAAAGAATTCTGAAGAAACTCAGCAGGTCCTGGCAGCTGTGGAGAGAGAAACCAATGTTTTGATGCCAATGCAGCCTGTCTCCCGAATACACTTGATGTGTACTCCAGAGAGAAAGGAGTGGACAGGAATGAAAACAGAACATGCTATAAATGCTCAGTCAGCACGTATGGGGAGAGAAACTGAGTCAATGGGCTAGATATGACCTGCCCTGACTAGTTAGTTAACGGGCTGGATATGATCCACCCTGAATAGTTAGTTAACCGGCTGGGTATGACCCACCGTGACTAGTTAGTTAACTGATTAGATATTGCCCACCCTGACTAGTTGGATAAAGGGCTGGATATGACCTACCCTGACTAGTTAGTTAACGGGTTGATATTACCCGCCCTGACTAGATAGTTACGAACTGGATAATACCCACCCTGAAGAGTTAGTTAACGGGATGGATATGAACCGCCCTGACTAGTTGGTTAAGAGGTTGATATTACCCGCCCTGACTAGATAGCTAACAAGCTGGATAAGACCCGCCCTGATTAGTTAGTTAACGGGCTGGATATTTCACACTCTGACTAGTTAGTTAACGAGCTGGATATGATCTGCCCTGACTAGTTAGTTAATGGGCTGGATATGACCCACCCTGACTAGTTAGTCAATGGGCTGGATATGATCCATTTTGACTAGTTAGTTAACAGGCTGGATATGACACACTCTGACTAGTTAGTTAATGGGCTGGATATAACCCACCCTAACTAGTTAGTTAATGAGCTGGATATTACCTGCCCTGACTAGTTAGTTAACGGGCTGGATATGATCCACTCTGACTAGTTAGTTAACAGGCTGGATGTTACCCACTCTGACTAGTTGGTTAATGGGCTGGATATGACCTGCCCTGACTAGTTAGGGATGTGAATGAAATAGAGGAAATAGAGAGCCCATCACCTACTCAGCCAGTCCCATGCTCAGCCACATAATACAGAGAGGGAAAGGAATGGAAAATGCAGCATGCCCACCACCTGTAAATAAATAATGAAGGATCATTGGAGTTTGCTACGAGTTGGAGATGGAGGGAGGTGTGTAATGGGAGCCGTGGTGTTAATGAAACAGGCTTAAAGCAGCTGGAAGGAAATGGCTGTGATCATTGGAGGATGGCCCTGCCATTGCGAGCTCCATTCCCCTTGCCCTGCTCCAAGAAGATTACCCTGACTTTCTTCTCACTCATCTATCTGATCCATTTTTAAAACCCCTGTGTCACCCCGCTCCCTGTCGGGTAAAAGAGAAAGCCCAGCCCAGGAGGCCTCTGGCTTACCAGGACCCAGGATCCAAGGGGATGCCCAGGAGGGCCAGCCTGCAGCTCTTGGCACTGTGGTCGCTGCCACCCCATTCTTTCCAAACAACGTTTTGTTTTATTTCATGGGATGAGGGCATCACTGGTGGGGCCAGCATTTGTTACCCGTCCCCTATTGTACTTGACTCAGTGGCTTGCTAGGCCAAGTCAGAGGGCAGTTCAGAGCAAGCCACACTGATGTGGGTGTGGAGCCACATGTCGGCCAGTCCAGGAAAAGGTGACAGGTTTCCTTTCCGAAAGTGAGGCAGGTTGTGTACTTTTGTCAGGTGGATTATCTGCTCAAGTCCTCAGGACTGGGATTTGGAAACATGAGCCTCTGAGTGCAGTTCAGTGAGCCACAGGTGACATGACCTTAACTCACCTTCTCTAATCCACCTCACAGAATGTTTGACAGGGATCACGAAACAGAGTAATGAACAACTTTCTGTAATTTGGAAAGGTCCTGAGTGGTGGGAGAGCACCAAGCTTCTTATAAATGTGTACTGCCCTCAAAATCTCATTTCGAACAAATAAAATAAGATTTCAGTGAAACCATCATTCTGCTCATTGCAAATCAGAAATTCAGTTTGGCAAGACAGCCATGTTCCAAAAGGGGGGAGCTAAACACAGTGTGGGCATGTTAAAATAAAAATGTTCAAATGACGTGTTTGCAGGGTGTGACCAAAGCTTTGTTCAGCTTTGTTGGAAGGGTGTACAACTTGGCATTCTGTTAGCAATTACAGTATATTTATATTTTTAGAAACATTGAACAATTATTGACTGCCACAGCCCAACAGTGCCTGAACTCCACAGCATCGCCCAGTTCCTTTAGCTTCGGTATATCAGAGAATGTTAGAGGGAGGGGGCTGGAATATATCGGAGAGTTACAGTGAGAGTTGGAGTGTAACATAGGGAACTATAATGAGTATATTTGGTACATCAGACAGTTTTACATTGAGGCTATGAATTATCTCACTGTTACGATTGAGGGAATGTGGGATATATCACAAGGATTTGTCAGAATGAGGGGAGTGGGGTATAAGAGAATGTTACAGCAAATGGAATAAGATGTGTCAGAGTTACAGCGAGGGGTGCAGGGTAGATCAGTGTGTTACAGTGAAGAGTGTGGAATATGTTAGAATGTTACAGCAAGGCAGGAAGATTTATCAGGAGAAAGTGAGGTCTGCAGATGCTGGAGATCAAAGTTGAAACTTTATTGCTGGAACAGCACAGCAGGTCAGGCAGCATCCAGGGAACAGGAGATTCGACGTTTCGGGCACAGGCCCTTCTTCAGGAATTCCTGAAGAAGGGCCTGTGCCCGAAACGTCGAATCTCCTGTTCCCTGGATGCTGCCTGACCTGCTGTGCTGTTCCAGCAACAAAGTTTCATCAAGGAAGATTTATCAGTTTAACAGGCAAGGGTGCAGGATATATCACAGTGATGAGTGTGGGGTACATTAGGGTGTGGGTTTCATCAGTGTGTTACAGTGAGGGGTGTGGGGTACATCAGTGTGTTACAGTGAGGGGTGTGAGGTATAACAGAGTGTTAGAGTGAGGGGTGTGGGTTACATCAGTGTGTTACATTAAGGGATGTGGGTATATCAGTGTATTACAGTGAAGGTGTAGGGTATATCAGAGTGTTACAGTGAGAGGTGTGAGGTATAACAGAGTGTTACAGCGAGGGGTGCGGGTTACATCAGTGTGTTACATTGAGGGATGTGGGGTACATCACTGTTACAATGAGGGGTGTGGGTATATTAGTGTGTTACAGTGAAGGTGTAGGGTATATCAGAGTGTTACAGTGAGAGGTGTGAGGTATAACAGAGTGTTACAGCGAGGGGTGTGGGTTACACCAGTGTGTTACATTGAGGGATGTGGGGTACATCACTGTTACAATGAGGGGTGTGGGTATATTAGTGTGTTACAGTGAAGGTGTAGGGTATATCAGAGTGTTACAGTGAGGGGTGTGGGATATAAAAGAGTATCACACCAAGGGGTGTGGGGTACATCAGAATGTTACAGTGAGGAATGTGGGGTATATCAAGTGTTACAGTGAGAGGTGTGGGATATATCAGAGTGTTACAGTGAGGGGTGTGAGGTATACCAGTGTGCTACAGTGAGTGGTGTCGGGTATATCAGAGTGTTACAGTGAGTGTTGTTGGATATATTAGAGTGTTACAGTGAATGGTGTGGGGTATATCAGAGTGTTACAGTGAGGGATGTGGAGTATATCAAGTGTGTTACAGTGTGGGGTATATCAGTGTGTACCAGTGAGTGGTATTGGATATATCAGAGTGTTACAGTGAGAGATGTGGGGTATATCAGAGTGTTACAGTGAAGGGTGTGGGGTATATCAGAGTGTTACAGTGAGGGGTGTGGGGTATGTCAGAGTGTTACAGTGAGATGTGTAGGGTACATCAGTGTGTTACAGTGAGGGGTGTGGGGTATATCAGTGTTACAGTGAAGGGTATGGAGTATATCAGAGTGTTACAGTGAGGGATGTGGGGTATATCAAATGTGTTACAGTGTGAGGTATATCAGTGTATTACAGTGAGAGGTGTTGGATATATCAGAGTGTTACAGTGAGGAGTGTGGTGTATATCAGTGTGTTACAGTGAGGGGTGGTGGGTATGTCAGAGTGTTACAGTGAGAGACGTAGGTGTTAAAGGGAGGGTGTGGAGTACATCAGAGTGTTACAGTGAGGGGTGTGGGGTACATCAGTGTGTTACAGTGAGGGGTGGTGGGTATGTCAGAGTGTTACAGTGAGAGACGTAGGTGTTAAAGGGAGGGTGTGGAGTACATCAGAGTGTTACAGTGAGGGGTGTGGGGTACATCAGAGTGTTACAGTGAGGCGTGTGGGGTATGTCACAGTGTTACAGTGAGGGGTGTGGGGTACATCAGTGTGTTACAGAAAGGGGTGTGGGGTATGTCAGAGTGTTACAGTGAGGGGTGTGGGGTACATCAGTGTGTTACAGAAAGGGGTGTGGGGTATGTCAGAGTGTTACAGTGAGGGGTGTGGGGTACATCAGTGTGTTACAGTGAGGGGTGTGGGGTATATCAGAGTGTTACAGTGAGGGGTATTGGGTACATCAGTGTGTTACAGTGAAGGGTGTGGGGTATATCAGAGTGTTACAGTGAGGGGTGTGGGGTACATCAGTGTGTTACAGTGAGGGGTGTGGGGTATATCAGAGTGTTACAGTGAGGGGTGTGGGGTACATCAGTGTGTTACAGTGAAGGGTGTGGGGTATATCAGAGTGTTACAGTGAGGGGTGTGAGGTACATCAGTGTGTTACAGTGAGGGGTGTGGGGTATATCAGAGTGTTACAGTGAGGGGTGTGGGGTACATCTGTGTGTTACAGTGAGGGGTGTGGGGTATTTCAGGGTGTTACAGTGAGGGGTGTGGGGTATATCAGAATGTTACAGTGAGGGGTGTGGGGTATATCAGAGTGTTACCGTGAGGGGTGTGGGGTATATCAGTGTGTTACAGTGAGGGGTGTGGGGTATATCAGAGTGTTACCGTGAGGGGTGTGGGGTATATCAGTGTGTTACAGTGAGGGGTGTGGGGTACCTCACAGGGTTTTACTGAGGGGTGTGAGGTGTATCAGAGTGCTACAATGAGGGGTATGGGGTATATTAGAGTGTTACAGTGAGGGGTGTGTGGTATATCAGACTGTTAAAGGGAGAGTTTGGGGTATATCGGAGTGTTAACGGAAGGGTCTGTGGTATATCAGAGTGTTACAGTGAGGGGTGTGGGTGTATCAGAGTGTTACAGTGAGGGGTGTGGGTGTATCAGAGTGTTACAGTGTGGGGTATACCAGAGTGTTACAGTGAGGTGTGTGGGGTATGTCAGAGTGTTAAAGGGAGGGATGTGAGGTATATCAGAGTGTTACAGTGAGATGTGTCGGGTATGTCAGAGTGTTAAAGGGAGAGTTTGGGGTATGTCAGAGTGTTACAGTGAGGGGTGTGAGGTATATCAGAGTGTTACAATGAAGGGTGTGGAGTACATCAGCGTGTTACAGTGAGGGGTGTGGGGTATATCAATGTGTTACAGTGAGGGGTGTGGGGTGTTTCAGAGTGTTACAGTGAGGGGTGTGGGGTATATCAGCGTGTTACAGTGAGGGGTGTGGGGTATATCAATGTGTTACAGTGAGGGGTGTGGGGTATATCAATGTTTTACAGTGAGGGGTGTGGGGTATATCAGCGTGTTACAGTGAGGGGTGTGGGGTATATCAATGTGTTACAGTGAGGAGTGTGGGGTGTTTCAGAATGTTACAGTGAGGGATGTGGAGTACATCAGTGTGTTACAGTGAGTGGTGTGGGGTATATCAATGTGTTACAGTGAGGGGTGTGGGGTGTTTCAGAGTGTTACAGTGAGGGGTGTGGGGTATATCAGCGTGTTACAGTGAGGGGTGTGGGGTATATCAATGTGTTACAGTGAGGGGTGTGGGGTATTTCGGACGGGTGTGGGGTACCTCCGAGTGTTACAGTGAGTGATACATACAGACACTTGAGCTAGAGCAGCATTTGTCCATTCGACATGATCACGGTGATCTGATTTTAACCTTCAAACTGCAATGTTGCCGACCCTAATAGTCTTTCACCCAGTCACATGACAAGAATCTATCCATGTATGCCTTGACAATATTCAGGACCCCCCTGATTATAAATATAAATATCATTTTCACATTACCATATCAAGACCCCTGGATCATTTAAAAGTTTTTTATAAAATCACCTCTTAACTTTTCTAAGCCTAGCCTTTCCTTGTAAGACTTATTCCTGAATAAGTCCTTTTGTGAACTGCTTTCAACATTGAATCCCTCCAGTGCAGAAATAGATTGTTTGACCTCGCGAGGCTACACTGATCCTCTGCAGGGCATCCCACTCAAACCTAGACTCATACGTTATTCTGGTTATCCAATATTTACTATGGCTATTCACCTAATTTGCACATCCCTGGACTGTGGGTGGAAGCCAGAGCACCCAGAGGAAACCCATGCAGACACGGGGCGAATGTGCAAACTCCACACAGTCACCCAAGAATAGAATCGAACCTGGGTCCCTGGCATGTGTGGCAGCAGTGCTAACCGCTGAGCACCGTGCCACCCATATTTACATCCTCCTTTGAGTAAGGTGATAATGTAATCTCACCAGTGCTCTGTATAACTAAAGCATAACCTCCCTGCTCTTGTATTTAATTCTCCTTACAATGAATAATAACATTCCATTAGATTTACTAATTCTGAGTTCTGCAATCTCTCACTTTATTGATAATATGCATTTTGTGCCTCCTGCCAAAACAGACAATTTTACATTTTCCCACATTGTACTCCATTTGCCAGATCTTTGTCTGCTTACAAAAAGGTATAGATTGATTACAATCCAGCTGTGAAAGTGTGCTGATTCTCAAGTCCCACTCCTCCCAGGGTCCTCACAAATGTTTATCAAAGACGTGTTTATTGGGCGGCACGGTGGCACAGTGGTTAGCACTGCTCCTTCACAGCGCCAGAGACCTGGGTTCAATTCCTGCCTCAGGCAACTGTCTGTGCACATTCTCCCCGTGTCTGTGCAGGTTTGCTCCGGTTTCCTCCCACAATCCAAAAATGTGCAGATTAGGTGAATTGGCCAGGCTAAATTGCCCGTAGTGTTAGGTGTAGGGGAATGGGTCTGGGTGGGTTGCTCTTCTGAGGGTCGGTGTGAACTTGTTGGGCTGAAGGGCCTGTTTCTACACTGTAAATAATCTAAAACCACATAAACTGAAAACACTGCTCCGGTTCCTGTACGTAGAACTACTGGTTATTGTAAATTATAATCACAAGTAAACAGTTATGAACAATCAAAAATTGTTTCACTAGTTAAAATTATAATCCTCTTTTAAAACTTTACACACACAAAGACAAACAAAAAACATTTGTTAAATAGTGGAGGGGAAATAATAGGAACGACAGTTCAATAGTATCAGGATTAGTGGTGCTGGAAGAGCACAGCAGTTCAGGCAGCATCCAAGGAGCTTCGAAATCGACGTTTCGGGCAAAAGCCCTTCATCAGGAAGGGGTCCTTTGCAATTCTGAGAGAGTGGGCCCTCAGCTGAGGCAGGGCTGACTGTAGAGAGGTTAGGTGCCGGCGCATTGCTGCAAGCGTGGAGCGGAGGACCTTGAAGGAGAACTGTTGCTGGTGTTTTTGAATCTGTAGTCTGTACTGTTTGTCCTGTTCGGGTCCGAACTCTGCTGGTTTAAAGGTGGTCCGGAGTCCGTGTGGGATGAGTTGGTTACGGAGGCATGCACTGAGGAAGCAAATGTGGCTGTGGTAGCGAGTTTGTTTCACGACTTGGTTGAATAGCTTCAGGGCAGAGGAAATGACCTGGGAGTTGCAATGGGAGAGGGACTCCCTGAGATTCTTGTAGAGAGAGGAGGAAATCTTCAAGGCAGGCATCCTTGCAAGAGGATTCGCAGTAGGGTTAAAATCAACGAGGTAAAAACAATAACTGCAGTTGCTGGAAACCAGATTCTGGATTAGTGGTGCTGGAAGAGCACAGCAGTTCAGGCAGCATCCAAGGAGCTTCGAAATCGACGTTTCGGGCAAAAGCCCTTCATCAGGGTTTCCAGCATCTGCAGTCATTGTTTTTACCTCAGTTCAATAGTATCAGTCCACAGGGTTCACTGAGATGATCTTTTTGCTTGTCAGACTTTATGTTAGTCCATCTCTTTTCATAGAACATAGAACAATACAGCGCAGAACAGGCCCTTCGGCCCACAATGTTGTGCCGAACATTTGTCCTAGCTTAAAAACCTATCCATGTACCTATCCAATTGCCGCTTAAAGGTCACCAAGGATTCTGACTTTGGCACTCCCACAGGCCCCCACCACTCTCTGGGTAAAGAACCTACCCCTGACATCCCCCCTATACCTTCCACCCTTCACCTTAAATTTATGTCCCTTTGGAACACTCTGTTGTACCCAGGGAAAAAGTCTCTGACTGACTACTCTATCTATTCCCCTGATCATCTTATAAACCTCTATCAAGTCACCCCTTCGCCATTCCAATGAGAAAAGGCCTAGCACTCAACCTATCCTCGTACGACCTATTCTCCATTCCAGGCAACATCCTGGTAAATCTCCTCTACACCCTCTCCAAAGCTTCCACATCTTTCCTAAAGTGAGGCGACCAGAACTGCACACAGTACTCCAAATGTGGCCTTACCAAAGTCCTGTACAGCTGCAACGTCACCCCTCGACTCTTGAATTCAATCCCTCTGCTAATGAACGCTAATACACCATAGGCCTTCTTACAAGCTCTATCCACCTGAGTGGCAACTTTTAAAGATCTATGAACATAGACCCCAAGATCCCTCTGCTCCTCCACCTTACTAAGAACCCTACTGTTAACCCTGTATTCCGCATTCTTATTTGTCCTTCCAAAATGGACAACCTCACACTTGACAGGGTTGAACTCCATCTGCCACTCCTCAGCCCAGCTCTGCATCATATCTAAGTCCCTTTGCAGCTGACAACAGCCCTCCTCACTATCCACAACTCCACCAATCTTCGTATCGTCTGCAAATTTACTGACCCACCCTTCGACTCCCTCTTCCAAGTCATTAATAAAAATTACAAACAGCAGAGGACCCAGAACTGATCTCTGCGGAACTCCACTTGTAACTGGGCTCCAGGCTAAATATTTACCATCTACCACCACTCTCTGACTTCGACCGGCTAGCCAGTTCTCTATCCAACTGGCCAAACTTCCCACTATCCCATGCCTCCTGACTTTCCACATAAGCCTACCATGGGGAACCTTATCAAATGCCTTACTAAAATCCATGTATACTACATCCACTGCGCTACCCTCATCCACATGCTTGGTCACCTCCTCAAAGAATTCAATAAGACTTGTAAGGCAAGATCTACCCCTCACAAATCCGTGCTGGCTGTCCCTAATCAAGCAGTGTCTTTCCAGATACTCATAAATCCTATCCCTCAGTACCCTTTCCATTACTTTGCCTACCACCGAAGTAAGACTAACTGGCCTGTAATTCCCGGGGTTATCCCTATTCCCTTTTTTGAACAGGGGCACAACATTCGCCACTCTCCAGTCCCCTGGCACCACCCCCATTGACACTGAAGACGAAAAGATCATTGCCAACGGTTCTGCAATTTCCTCTCTTGCTTCCCACATAATCCTAGGATATATCCCATCAGGCCCAGGGGACTTGTCTATCCTCAAGTTTTTCAAAATGCCCAACACATCTTCCTTCCTAACAAGTATCTCCTCTAGCTTACTAGTCCGTTTCATACTCTCCTCTTCAACAATACGGTCCCTCTCATTTGTAAATACTGAAGAAAAGTACTCATTCAAGACCTCTCCTATCTCTTCCGACTCAATACACAGTCTCCCACTACTGTCCTTGATCGGACCTACCCTCGTTCTCGTCATTCTCATGTTTCTCACATACACATAAAAGGCCTTGGGGTTATCCTTGATCCTTGATTCATCAGGTTTCTTCACATCCTAGCATGAGGCACAGAGCAATTGGTACAGTAATTGCAAAGTCTGTTAGTTACTAGTTTACAGTAACACCTCTCAGCAACTGATTGGAGAAAATGTTTTCTTGAGTCTTCAGGTATTTCACTGCAGAGCTGAAGACAGTACCGCACTTCTCGATTATCCAAAGACTGCTCACAGTATCATTCACGCCCACAAGCTGCTCAGCTGCCTTGGAATCAATCAGAGTATTGTCAGGATGATGATACTGACCATCCAAGTTGCAACTGCAAAACCAGTCAGCTACTTGTTGCTAGCCAAATTGCACTCTGCCTACATTCCTCTGGCTGCCAGGCCATTTCCCTCATTGCTTAAACAGTCAGAAATACAGAAAATAAAATGATACAGTTTTTACAGTAACCTACTTTTGTCTACATAATAATTTATTTTTCTACCAGCTGTGAGTAATTAGCAAATTTACCAATTCTACCTTTAATCCCTTCATCCAAATCATTCGTATAAATTGTAAAAAGGCAAGATTCCATCACAGATATAATAGCACTTCATGTGTTATATTTTGCCAACATGAAAAAGATTTATTTATTCCGACTTTTAACATTGTTAACCAGCTAATCTTCTACCCACTTCACAAGGAGCAATAAAGCATTTTGTCAAGTGTATCTGGAAATACAATAAGTACAGTACATTTACCAGTTCCTCATTTTTTTCCTTTTTTTTTGGTCATTCTTTATTGGTTTTTCTTTTCCAATTTTCTGACCTAACACCTGCCTTTGCACAATTTTCTTTCAGGTCGATATTATCTTTAACAGTTTTAGTTAACCACTTGATGGTGGGACCATTTCTTACAATTTTTCTAACAGTCCTTTGCTTTTTTAAAAGAATGTCATGTTCTATTCATAATAGTAATCTGAATCTGTTTCTAATTTTCAGCTAAACAGAACCAGCTCTTGACCCAGGATGGCTTCATGATGTACCTGCTTTCTCCTGATGGGGACGTGTTTAACTCGGACCATGACAAAGTTTACCAGGACATGACCCAACCACTCAGTCACTACTTCATCTCCTCTTCCCATAACACCTATTTGATGGAGGACCAGCTGGGAGGACCAAGCAGTACTGAGGCGTACATTAGGTAGCTATAATTAGGTAGCTTCTCATGTGAAATACTTATTCTTTGGCTCGTTCCCAGCTTAACAGAGCTGGACCCAAAATATAAAGTCAGGAATGTGATGGAGTACTCTTCACTTGCCTGTATGAATTCATCTGCAATAACACTCAAGTAGTTCAATACCATCCAAAACAAACCAGCTGCTTGATCAGTACCTGATCCTCTGCCACCTACCAAAGCTTAGTTGCAGCGTGTGTACAATTACTAGAGCCAAGGCTTCTTCAACAACATCTTGCAAACTTGTGACCATCTTAAAGGCAGCAGATACATAGAGCACCATTACCTGCAAGTTCCTGTCCAAGCCACTCACCATCCTGACTTGGAAATAAATCACCATTCCTTTAGTGGTGCCAATGTTATTAGCCACTTACCAGCCCAAACTGTTCTGGAATGTTGTCCAGGTCCTGCTGCAAATTGACAAAGACATTGTGAGTTGAGAGATTATGTATGAATACAGCATTATTGTTTCAATGTTTTAAGGAGACCAACAAAGTTTTTAATTACTAGATTAGATTAGATTACTTACAGTGTGGAAATAGGCCCTTCGGCCCAACAAGTCCACACCGACCCGCAGAAGCGCAACCCACCCATACCCCTACATTTACCCCTTACTTTACACTACGGGCAATTTAGCCTGGCCAGTTCACCTGACCTGCACATCTTTTGGACTGTGGGAGGAAACCGGAGCACCCGGAGGAAACCCACGCAGACACGGGGAGAACGTGCAAACTCCACACAGTCAGTCGCCTGAGGTGGGAATTGAACCCAGATCTCTGGCGCTGTGAGGCAGCAGTGCTAACCACTGTGCCACCATGCCGCCCACTGCCACCGTGCCGCCCACAAACATGAAATTATGAAGGGAACAGATAGGATGGACGTAGAGAGGATGTTTTCACTGGCCAGTGAAACTAGAACAAGAGGGCAGAGCCTCAAAATTAGGGGGATCCGATTTAGGATTGAATTGAGAAGGGTTGTGAATCTGTGGAATTTCCTGCCCAGTGAAATGGTTGAGACTTCCTCATTGAAAATTTTTAAAGCTAAGGTAGGTAACATTTTGAACAGTAATGAAGGGTTAGGGTTAAGTGGACGGGTAAGTGGAACTGAGGCCACGAAAAGATCAGCCATGATCTTATTAAATGGTAAAGCAGGCACAAGGGGCCAGGCGGCCTACTCCTGTTCCTCATTTTTATGTTCTTACATTAGCAAGAAATGATCTTGGATTGCATAATGTACAACCCATTTAGGTGGACTTAAGACAAAACAAAGAGGAGAAGACATTGGTGAGATTAGCCTATAGGCCCCCTACCAGTTGCTGTTCGAAAGGACATAGAATAACCAGGAGATAATGAGGGAATGTAAAATGGCAGTGCATTAGTCTTGGGCAATGAAGATTGGGAAATCAAATTGGCAAGAGTAGGTATTCTTGGAGGTATTTGGAGCAGTTCCCTTGAACAATATGTGTGGATCCAACAAGGCATCAAGCCATTTTGGACCTGGCCATGTGTAATGTGCCAGGTTTAATAAATGATTTGAAAATAAAAGATATTTCTAGGGACCAGTGATCATGACATGGTAGAAATTTAGTATTCAATTTTAGAAGTGGAAACTCGCATCAGAAACAACTGTGATCAACTTAAACAAGGGAACAAGGGCAGAGCTTACAACAAATATATACCCCGGTGAGGAAGAAGGATTGTAGGAGGGTGACAAACTAACAATGGATACCCATCCTGGGATATTGTGGGCAGTATCAAATTGAATGAAAAAATATACTATGTGGAAAGATTAATCTAACAATTGGGAAAAATCAGGGTTTTAAAAATCCACAGAAGATAACCAAAAGAAAATGAGGAGAAAATAAACCGGGGAGGCAAGTAACATAAAAACAGACAGTGGGGTCTCCTTTAAATATGTGAAAGGGAAGATATGTGCAACAGTGAACAGAAGCAACCTGAGGGAACAAGGCAGGGCAAATAATAATGGGAAGCCAGAAAATGACAGAAGACTTGTACACACATTTTGCATCTTCAATACGAATAGTATTCCAAAAAAACAAAATAATCATAACGCTAAAGTGTTTGGGGCTCAGGGTGGGCGGTGTGCAGCAGGGGGGGAGAGAGAGAGAGAGAGAAGAAATAAATACTGGAACTATCACTAGAGAAAAACTATAAGGGGAACAAATGGGGCAAAGGACTGATGAGGTGCGTCCTGGGATTTTAAAGGAATTAGCTGCAGAGACAGTCGCTACACAAGTAATTATCTTTCAAGAGCCTTTGATTCGGGAAAAGTCCCAGACGACCAGAAAATTGTCAATGTAACACCCTTAATCAAAAAGGGAAGAAAACAATAAACAGGTAACTAGAAGCGAGTTAGCCCAATATTGAGACGATGTGAGAGTCGATTATAAAGGATGTAATAACAGCATTTAGAACCATATAATAGAATCAACAGAGTCAGCATGGTTTCATGAAGGGGAAGTCATTGGCAAATTTATTACAGTTCTTTGAGGAGGGAACAAGTGGGGTACATAATGGGGGACTAGTAGATGTAATATATTACACTTTCAGAAGGCGTTTAATAAGGTACCACACATTAGGTTATTTAACAAAATAAGAGTCCAATGTGTTAAGGGTAGTATATTAGCATGTGTAGGGGATTGATTTACTAATCTGTGATGGAGAGTTAGGAATAAAGGTGGCATTTTCAGACTGGCAACCTATAACCAAGAGTGTGCCACAGTGCTGAGACCATAGTTATTTACCATATATATTAATTACTAGGATGAGGATGGTAAATGTACTTGAGCCAAATTTGCAGATGACATAAAAATAGGTGGGTAAGTAATTATTGAGGATGGCACTAGGAGTCTGCAGAAGGACCAAAACAGGTGAAGTGTGTGGGGAAAAACTTCTCCCTATATCCCTATATGGGAGAATCTGGGACCAGAGGACATAATCTCAAAACTAAGGAATCACCCAATTAAGATAGACATGAAGAGGAATTTCTTCACTCAGAAGGAGATGAATCTGTAGAATTCTTTAGCACAGAGAGCTGTGAACCTCAACTCCAAGGTCCCTCTGTTCCACTACACTCCTTAAGGCCCTAACATTCACCATGAAACTCCCACCTTGATTTGACTTTCCAAAATGCAAGGCCTCACACTTATCTATGTTAAACTCCATTTGCCATTTCTCGGCCCACTTCCCCAGCTGATCAAGGTCCTGCTGCAATTTCTGATAACCTTCCTCACTGTCCATGATACTGCCTATTTTAGGCCACTGGGAAGAAAACAGAGTAAAAGAACAGGTGGGGTTCTCCCAGGTAACATGGACCCGAGCAGGCCTGAGCCAGGGACCTGTCCCTCAGCCCCAGGCTGGAGAGCTGTCCCTCAGCCTCAGGCCAGAGTGTTGTCCCTCAGCCTCAGGCCAGAGCGCTGTCGCTCAGGCCGGAGAGCTGTCCCTCAGCCCCACACTAGAGAGCTGTCCCTCAGCCCCAGGCCGGAGCGCTGTCCCTCAGCCCCAGGCCGGAGAGCTGTCCCTCAGCCCCAGGCCGGAGAGCTGTCCCTCCGCCTCAGGCCAGAGCATTGTCCCTCAGCCTCAGGCTGGAGAGCTTCCCCTCAGGCTGGAGAGCTGTCCCTAAACTCCAGGCCAGAGAGCTGTCCCTCAGCCTCAGACCGGAGAGCTGTCCCTCAGGCCCAGGCCAGAGAGCTGTCTCTCAGCCCCAGGCCAGAGAGTTGTCCCTCAGCCTCAGGCCGGAGTGCTGTCCCTCAGGCCCAGGCCGGAGAGCTGTCCCTCAGCCTCAGGCCAGAGCGCTGTCCCTCAGGCCTGAGCCGGAGAACTGTCCCTCAGGCCGGAGAGCTGTCCCTCAGCCCCAGGCCAGAAAACTATCCCTCAGGCCCAGGCCGGAGAGCTGGCTCTCAGCCTCAGGCCGGAGTGCTGTCCCTCAGGCCTGAGCCGGAGAACTGTCCCTCAGGCCGGAGAGCTGTCCCTCAGCCCCAGGCCAGAAAACTATCCCTCAGGCCCAGGCCGGAGAGCTGGCCCTCAACCCCAGGCCAGAAAACTGTCCCTCAGCCCCAGGCCGGAGCACTGTCCCTCAGGCTCGAGCCGGAGAGCTGTCCCTCAGGCTCGAGCCGGAGAGCTGTCCCACAGCCCCAGGCCAGAGAGCTGTCCCTCAGGCTGGAGCCGAAGAGCTGTCCCTCAGACCCAGGCCGGAACATGTCCCTCAGCCCCAGGCCGGAGCACTGTCCCTCAGGCTCGAGCCGGAGAGCTGTCCCTCAGGCTCGAGCCGGAGAGCTGTCCCACAGCCCCAGGCCAGAGAGCTGTCCCTCAGGCCCGAGCCGGAGAGCTGTCCTTCAGGCCCGAGCCGGAGAGCTGTCCCTCAGCCCCAGGCCGGAGAGATATCCCTCAGCCCCAGGCCGGAGAGATGTCCCTCAGCCTCAGGCTGGGCTGTGGTGCATATCAGTAACACAGGATTCTTCCAGAAAACTGGAACTTTGTTTCTGGTGGCTGTAAATCCTCGTGAGTGAGGAGAGTGAGGGTGTCTGAGGTGAGAGGGCAGAGTCCAAGCAGATACAAGTGAATGGAATCCATCCCCTCCCCTCCTCCTCTCTCTCTCTCCCTTCCTTCAGCAACTCCCCAACAACAAAACAATGCAAGTTGCTACGTGGAGATGGTGTTTCTTTTGTACACGGTGATTCTGAATAAATTGTGCGTTCGGTCACTACTGACTCTGCATTGTCAGGATTCTGTGATGATTCTATGGGGCCAAAATGTTGAAGGCCAAACTTAAATGGTCTTTTTGCAATCTGTGTTGCAAATATTGAATTTTTCCCCAAAATATGTATTTCCTGTCATTGTGTACAGTGAAATGTGCAGAACCCGGTAATCAGGTAGTCTCTTAAATCTGTGGGATTGTCTGCTCAGAGATATTACCTCATTAAATTAAAAGAACTACATAATGCTGTTTAAATAACATTGCAATCTCTAGTTTGTTTAATGGCTGGAGTGAGGTCACCTATCGTGACTAATGCATGTGCTGCAGAACTGACCACTACCAGCAATTTCTGTTTCTGTTTCTACCGGCTATTGGTTATGGTACAGAGTTGTCACCCTTACTACACTTTAAAGCATTTTCCTATCATTGTCTGCAGCTCTGATTTTAATCAATCTGTCCAGATATAACAGACCAGGCAGGACTTGAATCCTGGCTCAGAGGCAGAGACACTGACAGTGTTCTACAAGAACCCATTGCTACCTTTCAATGTTGGGTCTAAGGTTTTGTTTGGTTGACGTCGGTGGACGATGATCTACTAGTCAGTCTTAATGAGAAAAATAACGTGTCTTAACTGCAAGATGCAGTTTATTACATGATACAATGGGCGCAAATTACATTGGCTAGTTAGGAGTGAAAGATGCAGTGGCATTAGAGGCTGTTCAGCGGGTGTTCACAAGATCGATGCCAGAGATGAGGGGTTTGTTATGTGAAGAGAGATTGAACAGTTTAGGCCTATATTCTCTGGAATTTAGAAGGATGAGGCGCGATCAAATTGAGGTATTTAAGATTATAAAAGGTGTGGATTAAATAGATGTGGAGTGGATGTTTCCTCTTGTGGGGTGTTCTAGGACAAGAGCTCATTGTCTTATGATAAGGGGCAGCAAATTTAAAACAGAGTTGAGGAGAAACTACATCTCCCAAAGGATTGTGAATCTGTGGAATTCTCTACCCCAAAGTGCGGTGGATGCTGGGACAGTGAGTAAATTTAAGGAGGAGTTGGACAGATTTTTAATTGGTAATGCACTAAAGGGATATGGGGAGAAGTCAGGAAAATGGGGGTGATGAGCATGATCGAATGGTGGGGCAGATTCGATGGGCCAAATGGCCTAATTCGGCTCCAGTATCGTATGAACTTATAAAGAAATAATTACTACGACTGCCAGGAGCCAGGAATGTCCGGATCTTGACTTGGACTCCCTATTCCCCTCCCAAGTCTATCAGATCAACACATTAACCCATTCAAAACCATCACCTTATATAGCAGGAGGGCACACATATGAAAGCTGTTGATTCTATTAATATGAATGACCCATGCTGTGTGTATATATCAGACAATAGCTGTAACTAGATGCCAACAATGAGTGTTTTTCAAAAAAATATTTCTCCCCCACACTACCACCTAACTACGGTAGTGCTTATTTGCTTCCTGTGTTTTTTTTCCTTATCCCCACACTACTGCCTAACTGAGGTAGTGCTTGTTTTTTCCCCAGCACCCATGTTGTGTGTGCAGGTGTGACACACAGTGAGAGACACAAGGTGCATGAATCTTTATTCAGTTTCCACCACCAGGAAGAAAGGAAACACCCGAGTGGCCAGTGACGAGCAGTGCCCTTCACATCAAAGGGCAATGCTGTGTGATCAAACAGTGAAGGGGGAGGGCAGGGATTAAATCAAAATAGAGTTGGAGGGGGTATTAATGCACTCCATTCCCTGCGACGCCCACCTCTCTCTGAACAACTCCAGGGTGTTGGTGATAATGAGTGTTATTATTTGAGGAGAATCTTTCTGTGATTGTTTGGTGAATTGATCGGTAATTTGCGTTATAACAGTTTTATTGGAGCCTGGACGTAGTTGAGTAAATCAGTAGCTCCTGAAGTTTTGTGCCAAACAGAGGGCCAAGAGCTAGATCCAGTAGTGGGGATTTTGAAAATGCAGTTGTGTGTGAATTAAGCAATCGTTTTTTTCCCTGTGAAATGGAGACAAAAGGAGATTAGTTTGGGGACTGCGAGGGAATGTGGCTGGAGAGCGATTTCTCAAAAACTGCTTGTGAAGTAAGTGATCAGAAATAACCTGATCTGTGATTGAAGCTGTGGGAGCAGTGAAACCATGTGAAATGGTAAGGTCGGAGGTGGGGGAAGTGAATGTGGGTTGAAGCATTTTCATGGAGAGAGAGAGAGATTTCAGGATGGTCAGAGGGCAGTGAAGTGAGAGGAGGGAGAGTTGGATGAGTTGAGGTGGAGGTTCAGATCACTGAGGATATAAAGTCGTTTGGGGTAGGGGCTGAAGAAGGAACACAGAAGGAATCTCAGTGGGAACATGTTCTGTTGCATTTGGGAAAGTGAGAGAGAATGAGGACTCTCATTGGAGCTGAGCACGAAGGTGAGATGCTTCAAGGGAAAGGAGATGCCGGGGGAGCAGAGGTCAACCCCAGGTTCAAGCTGTTGAGAAACCTCGCTGAGATAGGCTTAAAGGGATGGAGGGTGGAGCCATGGGGAAGGTGTCATGCCCCCTCAGCCAGGTTTCTGTTAATCATCCTCAGTAAGCGTGTGGATGGCAAGGACCTTGTTGACAAATGAATGGACCGTTCAGAGGGAGGTCTGTCGAGGGGAAGTGAGTGTTGATCCACTGGTAGAGGGCCAGCTGTGGGAGGGATGGGTTAGATGGGAAGCAGGTTGGCAGGATTAGCCCCCAGGGGGTAGATTGGAAGCAGCAGGCAGGAAGGCAAGAGAGTGGATTGGACTATTTGGATTTGTTGGAGACAGTGAGGACTGCAGATGCTGGAGATCAGAGTTGAGAGTGTGGTGCTAGAAAAGCACAGCAGGTCAGGCAGCAGCTGAGGAGCAGGAGAATCGACATTTTGGTCATAAGCCCATCATCAGGATTCTCCTGCTCCTCGGATGCTGCCGGAGCTGCTGTGCTTTTCCAGCACTACACTATTTGGAGTTGTTGCCCATAATGAACATGTGCTGAATACCTCAATGAATGCCTCAGACGATCTCAAAAGAGGCAGAGGGAAAGCTGTTATTCTAATAGAATGATGCAGCTGTGGATCCTGAAGGGAAGTTGGTACTACATTGTGGTACTGTCATTGGACTAATAATCCAGAGTGCCAGGTTAATGCTGTGGAGACATGGATATGAATCCCACCTTGGCAGATGGTGAAATGTGAATTGAGTGAATAAATCTGAAATTACAGGCTCGTCAATGGGACCACCAAGCCATTAAAGTTCACCCCCCCTCCCAGAGTACATTCTGTGTCTTTACCACCCTCAGTGCATCCTCCAAACATTACTCAATATGGAGGATGCTGACTCATCAGCTGAAGGGGACAGGACAGTAGATGGTGATCAGTCGGAGGTTTCCTTGTCCATATTTGACTTGATGGCATGAGACTTCATGTAGTTTGGAGTCAGAGCCAAATATGCCACCATGTCAGGTGAGCCTGACGTATTGGTTGGGTGGTGGTATTTTATAGATTGCCTGGAAGGTATGATTCCATGAGATTGACTACTTCAGACTGTTGCTTGACTAATCTGTGGGACAGGCCCCAGGCGATAATAAGGAAGCCTGATAGATTGGTGCTTCCTAGTGTTGTGGTCAATGCTAGTCATATGTCTAGTTTCATTCCTTTTCTCAGACGCAGTAATAGCTTGATACAACTGAGCCTATGAGTGCCATTTCAGAGCATATTTAAGAGTTTAGGGATGCGAGTAAGTTCGACTTGGTGAGAATGGTGGAATTTCCTTCCCTAAAGGGAATTAGCATGGGTTTTACAACAATTATCAATAGACTTGGCATCATCCAGGGAAAAAAACAGTCAGCTAATTTGGCTCTGCATTCGCCACCTACAACACTCACTCCCTCCAGAGTCAAAAGACTGAAACAGCTGTGTGTACTATCTACAAGACACACTGCAGAAATTCACCAATGCATCTTCCTAACCGACAATCACTTTCACCCAGGAGGGCATGGGACAGTAGATAATGGGGCCATCAGCCTCCGCAAGTTCCCTACCAAACCACACACCATCCTGACTTGGGAATATGTCATCGTTCCTCCAGCACCGCTGGAACTAAATCCTGGAACTCCTTCCTTAATGGCATGGTTCATCTACCGACAGCAGATGAACTGTAGCAATTCAGGGGGACAGCTCACCACCACTTTTCCAAGAGTATTTAGGGATAAGTAATAAGTGCTGACCCAGCCAATGATGCCCACATGCTGTGAATGAACAATGAACAGAAAAATTGCTGAAATGTTTGAAAGGTCAGCAGTTTGTTTTTTTTTCTTGAATCTTTCACAAACAGTCAACAACTGATCCTAAACTTCATAAAATGAGTAACACCTCAAAATGGGCAGATGGTAATGAGTGTGAGAGAGCTGACCCCATTTCATGTCTTACCTGTGTCCCTGGGTGTTTTCAGAGCGCTCCTGAGAGGCTGCCGCTGTGTGGAGCTGGATTGCTGGGAAGGACCAAATGGGGAACCAATCATCTACCACGGATACACACTCACCTCAAAGATCCTCTTCAAAGACGTCATCCGAACCATCCGGGATTATGCCTTCACGGTGAGTGCACAGGAATTAATCCTAGTGTCTGACGATTGGGATCATTCCCAGTCACTGGAATAATCCCGTTTTGTTGATTTGACAGAAACCATTTCTGTTAATGGGGAATCAAAAACGGGGTTTAACCTCAAACTAGATCAACCTGAGAAAGATGAGGAAACACATCTGCACAGAAAGTGTACTGCTTGGGAACACTCTATTCCAAAAGTCTGTAGATGTTTTTTGATTAGATTAGATTAGATTAGATTAGATTACTTACAGTGTGGAAACAGGCCCTTCGGCCCAACAAGTCCACACCGACCCTCCGAAGCGCAACCCACCCATACCCCTACATTTACCCCTTTAACCTAACACTACGGGCAATTTAGCATGGCCAATTCACCTAACCTGCACATTTTTGGACTGTGGGAGGAAACCGGAGCACCCGGAGGAAACCCACGCAGACACGGGGAGAATGTGCAAACTCCACACAGTCAGTCGCCTGAGTCGGGAATTGAACCCGGGTCTCTGGCGCTGTGAGGCAGCAGTGCTAACCACTGTGCCACCGTGCCGCCCACGAGTGTTCTGAGTGACTGAGGCTTTCAAGACAGTGTTAGACATATTAGGTGAGAGAAAAGAAGCTCAGGAGAGTTCATACAACCGTGGAGTTTACACCATCCCCTGCCACTGGGTTTGAAGAGTGGGGCTGGGGAACAGGTAAAATCCAGAGACTGGAGAATCCATCACTAACCTGCCCCTCCCCAGTTTGAAATTTTGTGGTTGATGGGAAAGGCCCTGTTTTGAGTCCACTGAGGGCCTGGTCCAGTGTTTAGCTGATCCTTTACTGCAGGGGCAAACGTGAGGTCTCTGCTTTGTGAGAAGGCCAGAAGCTGTAATTGCTCAGGTTGGGGTTGAACAGGGACAAGTTGAGGTAGAATCTGTTCTTGAGGGCCCCCTTGGCCCATCAGGGGCTTCTCCATCCCCATCACCGTTATCAAGGTTACGCTCTCCGAGACTCTAAAAGTCTGTTCCTGCCCCCTCACTGACAAACTCATCCCCTGGCTGCGACCCCCTCGCTAGCCCCAGGCATAACGATCAGTCCAGGCCCCTCCACACTGCGGAGTGGTGCAAGTGCCAGCCACCAGCACTAGTGGGAGTTTGGGACAGCGAGCTGCTGGACAATCCAATTGTGTAGCAGTGCTCCTGGGTGGGACCTTCTCCGGAGAAAAGGAGTAAATGTCTCACCTTGAAGTGTCATCGAAATCAGGGGCAGACTTTACCGTGGTGTATCAGAGAAGGGTGTGGAACCAAACTGACCTGTAAACTGTCCCCCTGTCACTGACCCAGGTCCCCGGATCCCCCTGTCCCTGACCCAGATCCCCGGATCCCCCTGTCCCTGACCCAGATCCCCGGGATCCCCCTGTCACTGACCCAGATCCCTGGGATACCTCAGGCCCCTGACGCTGTCCCTGCCTCTGTCCTCGCCATTCTGCTGGACTGGGGCCCGTGACCTCCCACGCTATGAGCGGGAGGATTGCAATCTCAGTCACCTGCTCAAAGGGAAGGAAACGATGGGGTGTTGGATCTGAATAAAAGCTATTTCCTGCATCAAAAAACTGTCGTGTAACTGCTGCCAGACAATTTAAACATTGCTTTTACTAAAAATAAAATTGGCTGCTGGCTATTTAAAATCTAAAATGCAGCCAGATATCTGTCACCTCCCCTTATAGGGGTAAGATGACCAAGCACTGCAGTCAGCCCAGCCAGTTCCCTAAGATATTAAATTATATTCTTGGATCCCAGTATCTATGTAACTGGGCCTGACTCTGAAACAGGGAGGATTTGGGGACCCAGTCACATTATTGATGTTGACAGATGGTGAGCTTATCAGCCTCCTGCTGAAACCATTGCCATTCTGTTAACACCAGACAGAGGGGTCTGTGTTGGGCACAGTGTGCACTGCACAGTCACAGACCATTGTACAGTCATACACTCCCACTCTATAGTCATACCCCCAATGTACAGTCATGCACTCCCACTCTACAGTCAGCCTCCCACTATACAGTCACAACACTCCCACCCCACAATCACACCCAATGTATAGTGACACCTGCCACACAGTCACACCCTCTGTACAGCCACACACCCACTATACAGTTACACACCACTGAACAGTCTCACACTACTGTATTATCATGCACCAGTGTACTGTCACACCCACTGTACTATCACACACATTTGTACAGTCACACAGCACTGTACTGTCACACCCATTATACAGTCACACACCACTGTACTGTCACACCCATTATACAGTCACACACCACTGTACAGTCAAACACATCTTTCAATTACACTCTCAAAGTAAACACCTATGATACAAACTCACTGTATGATCATATCTACTGTACACACTCATTGTACAATCACACACCCATAAAGGCATACAGCATGGAAACTGACCCTTTACCCCACTTTTCCATGCTGACCGTGTTTCCAAACCTGAACTAAACCCACTGTAAATACCTACTGTTTGCACTCACTCTACAATCATGTGCCCAAAGTACACCCGACTGTACACACACACAGTACACACAAACTGTGCAACCACATGTACGTATCCACTGCACAGTCAGACCCATTGTAGAACTACACATCCACTGTACAATCAGATGTTTATTGTACTGAATAATTGGAAGATCCAATTATACCAATTAAGCAAAGTTGCTAAAGGCAGAAATGAAATGCAAAAAAAAATTTGTTTATCACAGAGAATGAGAATCAACAGCTTTTAATGGAGCCATTTCCTGTCCTGGAGTATAACCAAATTTCTGATGTCTCTTGTTAAATTTATTTGCCGAATAAACATTCAGAGTTTGTGGGCCTCAGGAATCAGGTAATTCCTAAACATTCAGTGTTTTGCAGAGTTGCCTATGGTTGGGTGATGTCTGGGATCCTCTTGAATTATCTCCCCAGGTCTCTCTGTATCCCGTCATACTGTCCCTGGAGAATCACTGTGGAGTGGAACAGCAAACCGTCATGGCCCGGCATTTAAAGGAAATTCTCGGGGAAATGCTGATCACTGCCCCACTCGATGGCAAGGTCCTGAGTGAACTTCCGTCACCCGAGGTAACTGTGTGACCTTTCACTTTGGCATTGCTCTCTGTGTAATGGCCTTGAAAGGGGAAAGTGAAAGCTGAGCGGAACTGTTACTGAGCTAATAATCTAGGGAGAGAGTGAACACTGCAGATGCTGGAGATCAGAGTCGAGAGTGTGGTGCTGGAAAAGCACAGCAGCTCAGCCAGCATCCCAGGAGCAGGAGAATCAATGCCCGATGAAGGGCTTATGCCCGAAACGTGGATTCTCCTGCTCCTCGGAGACTAGTAATTTAGGGACCCAGGTTCAAATCTGTATCCAAAACATTTGGAATGAATGGTGTTGATTGACGTAAAAACCCATCTGGTTCACTAACACCTTTTGGGGAAGGAAATTTATTGTCCTTATCTATCTCACCTGTGATCCAGACAACAATGTAGAGTTTTAACCGCTACTTTGTCATACAACAAGGAAACAGACCCTTCGGTCCATGCTGACCATCATCCCAATCTAAACTAGTCTCACCTGCTTGGTCCTGGCCTATATCCCTCCAAACCTTGCCTATTATTGTATCCATCCAAATATCTTTTAAACATTGTAATTGTACCCGCATCCACCACTTCCTCAGGAAGTTCATTCCAAACTTTAACCACCCCCTGTGTAAAATTTTTGCCTCTTATGTCTTTTTTAAATCTCTCTCCTTACAAATGTGCCCCTATTCTTGAAATTCCCCATCTTAGGGAAAAGGTAACTCCCATCAACGCTATGTATACCTCTCATTATTTTATAAACTTCTGTCACGTCACCTTTCAACCTCCTATGCTCCAGTGAAAAAGTCCCAGCCTATCCAGCCTTTCTTTATAACTCAAACTTTCCATACCCAGCAACAACCTGGTAAATCTCTTCTGAACCCTTTCCAGCTTAATAATATTCTTCCTATAACTGGGCGACCAGAAGTGGACACAGTAATCCAGATGAGGCCTCACCAATGTTCTGTACAACCTCAACATAATGTCCCAACTCCTATACTCAAAGGACCGAGCAATGAAGGCAAGCGTGCGAAACACTGTGTTAACCATCCTGTCTATATCCTGATTTTGAAGGAGAGTAAATTCACAGTTTACTCCAGTTACAATTCGTGGCATTGGAGAACCACAGGCTGGAGTGAACACTTCAGATGGGACTGCAGCTCAACAAAGCATGCAAGGTCACTTGGTACATGCTGCACAAATTTATCAGTTGGAAAGAGGAATCCATTTCCACAGCACGTGGTCTGCAGAGGTTCAAGAAGGCAACTCAACACCCCTTTTTCCTCCAGGGTATGCAATAGTAGCTGGTCCAGCCAGAAACGCACAGAGCTGGTGAGTGAATGAAAAAAGAAACAATTGGACATCTCTTTCAATGAACCAGCACAGACAGAAGCCGGTTTCTGTGCTCCTTTGAATTCTGAGATTCCTGAATCTGCTTCCTGGTTGACACACTGTCAGTCACAGATATATAGCCTTGATGAGAATAATTCAGACGCGGTGCAGCAGACAATGGGTGGCACGGTGGCTCAGTGGTTAGCACTGCTGCCTCACAGCACCAGGGACCTGGGTTTGATTCCAGCCTCAGGCGACTGTCTGTGTGGAGTTTGCATGTTCTCCCCGTGTCTATGTGGGTTTCCTCCGGGTGCTCTGGTTTCCTCCCAGAGTCCAAAGATGTGCAGGCCAGGTGAATTGACCATGTTAAATTGCCCATAATGTTAGGTGCATTAGTCAGAAGGAAAATGGGTCTGGGTGGGTTGCTCTTCGGAGGGTCGGTGTGGACTGGTTGGGCCAAAGGGCCTGTTTCCACACTGTAGGGAATCTAACCAATCAGACAGATCAAACAGTGCACAGGAACTGATTGGTTCACTCAATGCCTACGATTTGTGGGAACCACATTGCGATTGCTGGGCTATTTAACGAAAATATTTCAGACAGCTAACTCTGCAAATTCCATCATGATGACTCTAACCTGAACTTCTATTCAAGTGGCAATAGCGTGCACAGGAATGAAACATTATATTTCCACCATTCCACTCTCAGCTAGAATATGACTAAGTTTCAGCTTACACACTGCATAGCACCTCTGAAATGGGTGAAATATTAAACCAGTGACTTGTACCAGATTTCCATTAAAAGACTTCAGTCAGTTCACTCTTCCCTCATATCTCAAGGCATACAAGGACCACAGAGTCTTAGACCCTTCAGTCCAACTCGTCCATGCCGACCAGATATCCGAACCTAATCTAGCCCCATTTGCCAGCACTTGGCCCATAAATCCTTCCTATTCATGTCTCCATCCAGATGCCTTTTAAATGTTGTAATTGTACCAGCCTCTACCACTTCCTCTGGCAGTTTGTTCTGTACACGCACCACCCTCTGTGTGAAAAATTTGCCCCTAGGTCCCTTTTAAATCTTTCCCCTCTCACCCTAAACCTATGCCCTCTAGTTCTGGACTCCCCCCACCCCAGGGAAAAGGCTTTGTTTATTTACTCCTCATGGTTTCATAAATGGAGAAAGTGAGGTCTGCAGATGCTGGAGATCAGAGCTGAAAATGTGTTGCTGGAAAAGCGCAGCAGGTCAGGCAGCATCCAGGGAACAGGAGAATCGACGTTTCGGGCATAAGCCTTTCTTCAGGAATGAGCCTCATTCCTGAAGAAGGGCTTATGCCCGAAACGTCGATTCTCCTGTTCCCTGGATGCTGCCTGACCTGCTGCGCTTTTCCAGCAACACATTTTCAGCTATGGTTTCATAAATCCCTATTAAGGTCACCGGATTGTGCACTGGTGTTCTTCAGGGCAGTAATAGGATGGTCACTGGTGTCACGCAGTTACCCAAGAGAGGGCATAGTAAGGTCAGTGTTCCTGCTCCTTGCTGGGCTGCAGTTCCATTGGTGCCCTCCCTGACACTCAGACCTTGGCCAGTCCTAATGTGAGGCTCAAGACCAGACTCTTTAGTAAAGCCAAAAGAAAAAATGTTGGAAAATCTCAGCAGGTCTGGCAGTATCTGTAAGGAGAGAAAAGAGCTGATGTTTCGAGTCTAACTGACCCTTTGTCCGCTTTGACAAAGGGTCAGTTAGGCTCGAAACATCAACTCTTTTCTCTCCTTACAGATGCTGCCAGACCTGCTGAGATTTCCCAGCATTTTCTCTTTTGGTTTCAGATTCCAGCATCCGCAGTAATTTGCTTTTATTTTTAAGTAAAGCCCCTCCTTATTTTAATAGATTGTTTGACTGATTATCCAAATGGGTAATAAAGGGCTTGTTTGGCCTGGATGGGTGATGGGATGTATGTTGGTGAGGAGTGAAGTGGAGTAGTGGGGGGGGTGCTGGAGGAGGAGGAGGTGGCGAATATGATGGGTCATTTAGAACTGAAGGGTTCATGTGCTGTGGGGCTGTACGTGTCCGATAGAAACATGGTACTGCAAATGTTTCATTAACCAGGTAGATCAAATATTCGGGATGATCAAGAGGGATACATAAATGCAGCAAACCCTGACCAAGTGAAGGTTTCAGACATCAACATCCCTCCAAAAGCCTCCATAAAAACATCAGCACACCTCCTAAAATCAATATAAAAACACACAGTAAGTAATAGAATCCTAATGCAGGGGGTATACAAAAACTGTTTATTTCCAGCAATACTTGGACATTACTGCAGATTGAGGTAATTATTATTTTTGCCAGTTTATCCAGCGTGCTGGTTAATAAGGTTAATAAAGTTTGCTGTAAAAGGAAATGGGAACAGGCCATTCACCCCTTCGAGTCTGTTGTGTCACTCAATCTGGACCCTGTTCCACTTTCCTTTTATCCCTTTGGCTGTAAGAACGATCCCTAATTCCTTGAAATCATTCAATGTTCTGGCCTCACTCACTTTCTGTTGCAAAGAATTCCATAGGCTCACCACTCTGGGTGAAGAAATTTCTCCTCACTCTGGGTGAAGAAATTAATCCTAAACAGTCTACAGATTTTGGACTTCCCAGTGATTGGGAACATCCTTCCTGTGTTTAACCTGTCTAATCCTGATAGAGCTTTATAGGTTCCTATGAAACCCTGTCTCATTTTTCCAAACCAGTGAAGGTAGTCCTACCCAATCCAGTCTGGTCTATGTATGTCAGTCCTGCCAACCATAGGTATCAGTCTGGTCAGCCTTCGCTGCACTCCCTCCATAGCCAAAACATTCTTCCTCAGATGAGTGGTCCAAAACTGCACATAATACTCCAGCCGTGGTCTCACCAAAGCCCTAGGAGAAAGTGAGGACTGCAGATGCAGGAGATCAGAGTCGAGAGTGTGTTACTGGAAAAGCACAGCAGGTCAGGCAGCAGCTGAGGAACAGGAGAATCAACGTTTTGGGCATAAGCCTGATGATTCCTGATGAAGGGCTTATGTCTGAAATGTCGATTCTCCTGCTCCTCGGTTGCTGCCTGACCAGCTGTGCTTTTCCAGCAGCACACTCTCGACTGTCAGCAAGGCCCTGTATAGTTGCAGTGAGGAGTCTCACAGGCTGGACCACTTGATTTGAATGTCAGGAGAGGGTTCCTAGACTACACAGTATCTCATGGGGTCCATTCTGAAAGTATTTCCGTGCAATGATCCAGGCTTCAACAAAGGGTCAACTGTGTAGAAAAGAAAGTAATTAATCCTTTTGAAGGCTAACTACCATATCCTCTGTGAAAGTGTGAAATAATTTTCCTTGTATTTCCTTTGGCCCTGTCAGTGTGTTGGTGAATGAAGTTTTAGGAGAATTGACTGTAAGACATGGCATGGTTTAAGTCTGGCAGGGTGTCTCCGCTGATCTCCACTGGTATGGGCACCAACCCAAGTATTTAAATAACATCACTGCCCACGTTCACTTACAACTCTAGGAAACATCCTGGGAAGGTGGATAAAATGGCTAAGGAGGCATATGGTATACTTGACCAAGGTGTATACTCTAAGTGCAGGGAGGTTATGCTGGGACTGTGTAAAATGTTGGATAGGTCACAGTTAGAGTGTTGTGTGCTGTTCTGGAATCCTCGTTATAGGAGGGTGCAGAGGAGATTCACTGGATGTTGCCTGGGCTGGAGAGTTTCAGTGATAAAGAGAGATAGGACAGACTGGGATTGTTTTCCTTGGAGCAGAGGAGATTGAGAGGGAATGTATTAGAGATGTGTAAAATAATGAGGGGCAGAGATAAGGCAGACAGGAAAACTCCTTGATGGAGGACTCATTGACCGGGCAAAGGGCAGGACATTTAGAGAAAATGTGAGGAAAAACTTTTTCATCCAGAGGATGGGAATGTGGAATTCAACAGGTGGTCGAGGCAGTAACACTCATATCATTTAAAAAATATTTTTAATGGGCATTTACAATGGCAAGGCATACAAGGCAATGACACAAGTGTTGGAAAATGGAATTAGAATAGTTAGGTGGTTGTTCTTGATCGATGCCAATGTGACGGGCCGAAGGGCCTTTCTCTGTGCTGTCTCTGATTGGAAGACCACTGTCACAGGAGCACAGGAAGCTCGAGAACAAAGAGGGCCAAGGTGAGGAGTGGCAGCTCCTGCTAAATCCTCCCCCCTTCGCATCTGATGCCATAATTGTACTGGGGCCAGACCTACCTATGCCACATGGGGCCGTGATGCTGAGGAGGAGGGTCTGTTGGTCTGAGGGTCAATCAATAGTAAAAAGCACCCAAGCTGTTTAACGTTGGAACACAGTCCATTTAATCGTGATGACCAAGCCATTTCATCGTGGGGCAAAGAGTCTGATAGGTTCTCCCAGGAACCCATTAAAAAAAATCTTTTGTCACTGCTCCAGATAAGAACAGGTAGTTATTTCCAGTGTCCCAGCTAGCATCACTAATCCAAGTTCTACCTGCATAAAGACATTTTATCAACATTTTGAGCCTTCCACCCACCAGGACAATTCACAAGAAATCCCACAGTAAAGGGAAACAACACCTTATACTTTGCGAGACATGCTGATTAGTAGAGGCATTGCCATGGAAATATTTCAGGTCATCTGGCTTTACCTCATTGCTAGTTGTGGGATCCTGCTGTGCTGAACTTATTGTTGTATTTCCCATATTATAACAGAGACAGCAATTCTAAGGCACAATAGAAATGTAAAGATGTCTGGTCATTAATCAGTTAAGCTAAATTGTTTAATTGTGAAAACTCATTGAATTGAGACTAGTGATCAAACTAGACTAGCATTTCCCAATTGACTCACAAAACTGATGTTAAGACCCACTTTAAGGCCCGATACATAGAACATAGAACAGTACAGCACAGCAGAGGCCCTTCGGCCCTTAATGTTGTGCTGACCTTCTATCCTATTCTAAAATCAGACTAACCTACATACTCTTCATTGTACTATCTTCCATGTGCCAACCCAAAAGTCGCTTTAATGTCTCTGACTCTACTACCACTGCTGGCAGTGCATTCCACACACCTACCACTCTCTGAGTAAAGGACATACCTCTGACATCTTCCCTAAACCTTCCTCTAATCACCTTAAAATTATGGCCTCTTGTGAATGCCAAATAAAGTTGAACTGGAATAGAATTATTATCCCATTAATCCTGTGTAAATGAATTTGGTGAAATAGAGTCATAGAGATGTACAGCATGGAAACAGACCCTTCGGTCCAACCCGTCCATGCCGACCAGATATCCCAACCCAATCTAGTCCCATAATTTCTTTGCAGTAGGCATCAACTGTTGCCTACAGCATAGTATTCTGTTCTCAACTTTCATAACACCTATCCGAGCGTGCAGTTTGAACACACCTGCAACTTTCAATAGCTACAATCCTCTGACTTTCTTTTGCAGAAACTCAAAGGCAAAATACTGATAAAAGGGAAAAGGTTTGATATCTCTGGTCCCGCGGTGGATCAGGAGGAAACAGCAGAGGATGAAGAGGATGAGAGTATGAACAATGGAGAAAAAACCAAAAAGGTAACAAGATCTTTGGGCAGGACCACAGCTGGAGAGACAACGGATAATGATTACAGCTCCAAATAAGATGAGTTTAACTCTCACTCACCCTCTCATCAGTTATTTTGTAGTTTCTATAATAGTTAAATGGAATAGATATCCAGTTGGGTGTACCAGGTAACGATACAAAAGATCCGAATGTGGCATGTCCCCATAAGTGAAAAGCTCATTATTTTCCCAGTCAAGACAAAACATTGGTTTGGGCAGATTTAGGGGAGGCAGTATGTAATGGTGTTGTCAGTGAATTAATAATCAAGAGGCATAATCTAATGCTTTGGGAAACATGGGTTCAAATCCTATCATGTCAGAATTTGAATTAGATAAAATATTTGAAATAAAAAGAAGTTGTTTGTCTAAAGCATCCATTTAGTTCATCAATATTCTTTAGGGAAGCAAACGTGCCGTGCTTACCTGGTCTGGTGTACATATGACTCCAGACCCACAGCAATATAACTGATTTTTAATCTCCATCTGAAATAGCATGCAGAGCCAATCAAATAGCAGCTTTTGGCAGCAATACTCTCTTCCTGCAGAAGAATCACAAAACATGGTTATTTGTCATGTGCGACCCTATCTACATTTACCTCAGTGGTAAGAGGGGCTTGGATACAGAAAATAACAGATGGTAGCTACTTGATAATCAGTGTGGAATGGTCCTACCATCACTGGTCAATTAATAGTTACAATCACAGCATATATGTGCTTCTGTGAGTGTGCATGTTTGAGTAAGAGTTCATGTATGTTGCATGTGAGGTGTATGTACATGTTTATGTGTTACAGGTGTTTGTGTGTGTGTGTGTGTGTATACATGCTTGTGAGCAGGAACATACTTTAGTAAGGATCTGAAGAGTTTGGGAAGAGTTCGGTGAAGATCTGTTTCCAGGGATGAAGATGTCACAGTTATGTGGCACGGCTGGGGAAGAGGGGATTGTTCTTATTAGAGAAGAAGCTCAAGAGGAGATTGGAGCAAGGTATTCAAAATCATGAAGAATCTGGACAAAGTAGAGAGGGAGAAACTGTTCCCATTGATGAGAAGACTGGGAACCAGAAGACACCAATATGATATGAAGGCAAAATAAAAGATGATGTGAGGACAAGGGTTTTTACACAATAAGTAGTAAGGATCACAAATGTAGAAAGCAACATAATCAAATTTACTGAATGCCCCCAAATATCTGACCTAATTACCATTATAAATTTCCAATTTTTATGGCATTTACCTTTAACACTGATCAGAACCACTCAAAAAATAAACATCAATAAACATGCAAGTGATTCTGCAAATTAGAAAGTAAACTTAACGATAAATATTTAATGCACCAAGAACAGCCATGTCCCTAGGCACCCCACAATTACACAATGTGCTCTCTGTTATTCACAGGGTATGTCAGGAAGATTGTAGGATTGCATTTATTTTTCATTAATGCAGCAAATTGAACTACATATGGTTCAACAGATTTCACTCTCAAGGTGAAATCTCGCAGGTATGTGGTTAACATCTATAAATCACACTTCTACAACCCCTCTCTCCCTCAGATCACAGCAGCGCTGGTGGTACAGCCAGATCCCAGTTTGTACTTTGATCATTCCTGGTAAAACACCTGACTTTAAAGTGTCTCTAAGCTATTCACAACGTCCCAGGTCTTGCCATTTTAGCTAGCTCACAAAGTGGCTTTTCGCCTCCTTTTTGCCAAACAGAAAACCTGACCTCTTTCCTGAGAGAGATTTGCACCCTCGCTCACAAAACATTCAATGGGTTTCTGTCCTTTCTTTAACTTTGTCTGCATTTGTGTGTGCTGATTTCCTTCTGCTACCAGCTGCTTCTTCTTTATGACAGTAGTTTCTTTGTCTCTTCTCTGAGTATAGCCACGTGCTGTTTCAGCTGTGGTACCACCTTCAGTTTAGGTCAAGGGTCACCATACCACATAGACCATTATTTCTTATTGTTGAAGAAAAAGAATCAACTTTTATAATTGATGCAGATTCTTAAGTAATTTCTTTCAAACATTTTCTGAAACAGTTACAGATTCCATGGGCATTTTAAATAAGAGAAAGTATTCTAGAGCTGCTGAAGGAAGGCGGAGACGTGGGACTCACTAGTTGCTCCTGCAGAGAGCTGTAACAGATACGAGAGGCCGAGTGGCCTCTCATGTTGAAACTATTCAACTATTCTGATGTATGGTGCAAAGTATATGCATTTATATACCACCGTTCACAACCTAAGGGAAGTCCAGTTTTTTTACACCAATGAAATAGTTTTGAAATGTGGTCATTCTTAACAAAGTGGACTTAAAACAACCCGAGAGAGCAGTGAGTTAAACACCCTTCCACCTATCTTTAGTGAGGCTAAGGGACAATTATGCGTCAGGACATCAGGGAGAATTTCCCTGCTCTTAGTTGAAGTGACACCCTAAAGATATTTAACACCATTCTGAGAAAGTAGACTGGGTCTCAGATAAGTTACTCATCCGAACTTTGAACCATAATCATTTGACGCCAAGCTGAAAGTGCCTCCCTTGAGCAGCAGCCAACACTGTAAAATGTCAGGGGAGGTGTGAGAAGTTGTCAGTAAGAGAAAAAAAAAATCCAGTAATCAATTATTACAGCTTGAGTTGAATTTCTGCATCTTTTCAGATATTTCCGTCAATTGACGAGGGACCCAGCCTAAGCCCTGTTCTTTTTAACATTGGCCTGGTATACATTTAGGAGCCTGGGTTATTTCTGTATCTGAGAAAGTGCTCTGAAACATCCTCTGGAAATTGTTCTAGTCAGTAACCCTGCTGTGAATTATCTGCCCAAACTGGGAATGGTGTTTTTTTTGTGTGTGTGTGTGTGGAATGTTGATAATGAATAAGGTGTTGACCTTTAGTGATTCATGTGTTGTGTTTCTAAAAGCGTTTACTTTATTCCTGTTCTGGTTCCCCTCTGCAGAGTCTGCTTTCCCCGGAATAGGTCTGGCTTGTCTGATGTTCCCGTGAGATCCTAGTTCTGCCTGCCAGTCACTTGGGGACGAATAAATCTGCACAAATGTCAGTCTGAAAAGCTTAGTTGTCCCTCTCTCGTAAACCTCCAGCAAAGCTAAGGGGAAAAGGGCAGGAGATTGTCACTAATTTAAACTGTTCCAAGAGCTACAAGGGACATGTGGGCTGGATGTCTTCTGTCTGTGACACCAAGGCTCTTGGTTCTGTGATTGTTCTCCCATCAGAGCATGGCTGCAAACAGACTGCCCCCTGGTGGATGGCACCATTCATTATTTTAAAGTATATGGGTGTCGCTGCTTGGGTCAGCATTTATCGACCATTCCTAATTACCGTGAAGAAGGTGATGGTAATGATCACCTTGAATCCTTAAGGTGCAGGCACACCCACACTGCTATTAGGAACATAGTTCCAAGATTTCAACAAGATTTCAGAAAAGAAACAGCATTTTATTTTTCTTATAGAATCACCTGCAGTGTGGTAACAGGCCATTCGGCCCAACAAGTCCACACAGACTCTCTGAAGAGCATCCCACCCAGATTCCCCCCTTCTCCCACCCTTTCCCTGTAACCCTGCATTTCCCATAGCTAATCCACCTAACTTACACATCCCTGGACACTGCAGGCAATTTAGAACAGCCAATCCACCTAACCTGCACATATTTGGACTGTGGGAGGAAACTGGAGCACCCAGAGGAAACCCTTACAGGAGCTGGAGTTGTACTTGGCATGTAGGAACATGGTTGTGATTTCTGGAGTTAAGTCATCTCTGCTCCAGGACCTTTCTGCAGGGTTTCTTTACGGGAGAATGTGCAAACTCCACATATTTCCAAATCCAGATGGTGTGTGTTTTTGGGGAGAATTTGTAGGCAAATATGTTCCCATTTATCTGCTGCCCTTGTTCTTCCAGGTGGTAGAGATTGTGAATTTAGAAGGGGTCTCGGTGAATATCTGCCATGTAACTTGAACTGCACTTATCCAGGCAAATGGGAAATATTCCATCAAACTCCCAGCTCGTACTTTGTAGATGTTACTAAGGAGATGGGAGATAAGTTACTCACCACAGGATTCCTTGAGTCTGACCTGCTCTTGCAGCCACTGTATTTATGTGGCCAGTCCAGTTCAGTTTTTGCTCAGTGGATTCAGTGACAGCAATGCTATTAAATGTCCAGTGGAGATATTTGGATTCTCTTGTTGGAGATGGTCATTGCTTGGCATTTGTGTAGCACAAATGTTACTTGCCACTTGTCAGTCCAGGCTTGGATATTGTCCAGGTCTTGTTGCATTTGAACATGGACTGCTTCAGTATCTGAGGAGTCGCAAATGCTGATGGACATTGTGCAATCATCAGTGCCCGCTTTGACCTAATTCTGGAGGGAAGGTCATTGATGAAGCAGCTGAACATGGTTGGGTCTAGGATGCTTCTCTGAGGAACTCTTGCAGTCCTGGGGCTGAAATGACTTATCGCCAGAAATCACAACCATGTCCCTACATGCCAAGTACAACTCCAACTCCTGGAGAGTCTTCCCCAATTTCAATTGATTCCAGTTTTGTTAGGGCTCCTTGATGCCACACTCATCAAATGGAGCTTTGATGTCAAGGATTGTCACTCTCCCTTCCCCTCTGGAACTCAGCTCGTTTGTCCATGTTTGAACCAAGGCTGTAAGAAGGTCAGGAGCTGAGTGACCCTGGTGGAACCCACTCTGAGCAGGTTATTGCTGAGCAGGTGCTGCTCAATAGCACTGTTAATGACACCTTCCACCACTATACTCATAATCGAAAGCAGACTGATGGAGCAGTAATTGGCTGGGTTGGATTTCTTCTGCTTTTTGTGTGCAGAACATACCTGGGCACCTTCCACATCCAGCTTGGAACAGCTTGATTAGGGGAGTGGCAATTACTGGAGCACAAGTCTCACGCCCGACCCCTGACTCCAGACCTGATCCAACTATCCCAGGCCTGACAGCCACCAGAGCCAATTTCTCCCATTCATCTTGACCTGCCCTAAATCACTTACCTTGCCACCTTGGCACCCAACACACTTGGCATCCAAACCTCTTCCCACTTGGTGGCCGACCCACATGGCACCCAATGCTGTACCCACCTGGTATCCTATCCCTTGCACACTACCCCTTCTTCAACAGGCACCCTTCCCAGCAGGGACCTACTTACCTTACTCCCTGATATCCCACCCATCTGGCACTCTACCCTTCCAGCAGCCTAACAGCACTCTTACCACCCATACATGCAGTTTGACAGCAGCTGCCCAAGTGGCTGTGAGTCTGTACCTTTAGATTGCAGAAGGTGGCAGCTGAGTGCTGTGAAAAGGGAGTTTGGTTTGCCTTCCTCTTCCTCTGTGCAAGAGAAGAACTGTCAGATCGGAACCATTTCGACAGGAATGTGGAGCTCTCTGCTTGTGTAAAAATTGGCCAAGATTGACACTTCTCAGAAAATCCAGCCCCCATGTCAGGGGAGGGGCCAGGCAGATCTGGGTGTGAAAGTTTATTTAAACAATACCAAAGCCCCAGCCTCAGTGTCCAGTCTCTGATTACTGTTAATCTATCTTCTCCCTTAAACTGGTGACTTGAAGGATTTAGGTGTCTGACCATCAACCAGTTTCTGGTTGAGATTATGCCGTTAAATGATCATCATTGTTTAAGATCCATCATTCCTTTATCAGAGACAGTCAGCTCCTTACTCTGAGTTGATTCAGAAGGAACCTATATTTATTTTGTGTCTTACTCCATCTAGGAAATCCTGAACTGTTTCACCAAAACAAGTTACTCTGAAGCATAGTTGCTAAACAGGTCCAAATAAAGACAGTCTGCACTGTTGTACAAGGTTGTAAAAGGGTTAATGTTGGAGACTGAATACCTCAACTTGATCTCCCCTCATTCTTCTAAATTCCAGAGAATATAGGCCTAAACTGTTCAATCTCTCTTCATTCTACAAACCCCTCGTCTCTGGGATCAATCTGGTGAACCCCCCCTGGACAACCTCCAATGCCATTACATCTTCCCTCAAATAGATCTTCTGCCTTGGGACCTCCAACTACACGGGATCAATGTGGATTTCACCAGTTTCCTCATTTCCCCTCTCGCCCGCCTTATCCCAGATCCAACCCTCCAACTCAGCACCACCCTCTTGAATTGTCCTACCTGTCAACCTTCCTTCCCACCTATCTGCTCCACCCTCCGCTCCTATCACCATCACCCCCCCCCCCCCCCCAATCTATTTATCGCATTCCCAGCTACCTTCCCCCCACCCCAACTCCCTCCCATTTATCTCCCAGCCCCTTTGGGCTACCCCCCTCATTCCCGATGAAGGTTTATGCTCAAAATATCGACTCTCCTGCTCCTCAGATGCTGCCTGACCGACTGTGCTTTTCCAGCACCCCACTGTTCAACTTTAAATCGTGTTCTAAAAGGTTCAAAGTGTGGCTGTCATTAACATTTGCAAATTCTACACTCCCGACTCTCAGTTGCAAACAAATAAAACTTTTCTTATCCCAGTCAAAATGGAGTGTGAAAACAAAGAGAGTCCAATGAAATACTTTGAGGAGTAAACATTGATCCTGGGCTGCAGTGTAATGAGATTATAAACCTCACTTTTCACTGTTACCCACTCAGTGTGTGAGTGTGTAGCCTTGTTTGACTCTGAGCAAGGAGGTCAAAGGCCCCAGATTCTCCCCTTCCTTTGTGCTAGCTAATCTCAAACTGGACACTGCTGTACATCTTTGGGTCCCTGCACTATGCAGGATTCCTAAACAGCTTGACAGGGTAAATACTGAGAGGATCCAGGGCATAGCCTCAACATAAAGGGGGCACCAATTTAAGACTGAGATGAGGAGAAATTTCTTCTCTCAGAGGGTTGTGAGTCTTAGGAACTCCTTGCCTCAGGGAGCTGTGGGGGCAGCGTCTGCGTGTATACTTAAGACTGAAATAACTCTTGATCAGTCGGGGAATCAGGATTATGGGGAAAGGACGGCAAAGTAAAAGTGAGGAGTCTTGGATCGGCTATGATCCTATTGAATGCCAGAACAGGCTTGAGGGGCCGAACGGCCTACTTCCACTCCTATTTCTTATGGTCTTCCCTGAATCATTATCCCCCTCTATTCCCACAGCAAGGTGATGTTCATGGTCACTCACTGTGAGCTAATTGGTCATTCACTCTGAGCTGATTGGTCACGCACTCTGGGCTGATTGGATCTTCGTACAGTCACACTAGACATCCCATCAGATGTGATTTAAACTGGAAATTATTGGATCAGGTTCATTTTGATTTCATTTCCCCACATGCCATGTTTTCTGTCTCTGGGATTAGGCAACAATGGATATCAGGGATCTACTGGATGTTGATGATCTACTGGTGTAAGACACCTGGGTGACCAGGGTCCACTTGGTCCACTGAATGCTAGGGGTGTAGTAATCACCTGGGTGTCTGCAATCCACTGGTGTAAAGGATCTCCTGAGTGCCAGGGTTCTGCTGAGTTTCAGGGATCTGCTTGGTTTTGGGATCTGCTGGGTGTCAGGGATCTGTTTGGTATTGGGAATCTGCTGGGTGTCAGGGATCTGCTGAGTATTAGGGATCTGCTGAGTATTGGGGAACTGCTGGGTGTCAGGGATCTGTTTGGTATTGGGAATCTGCTGGGTGTCAGGGATCTGCTGAGTATTAGGGATCTGCTGGGTGTCAGGGATCTGCTGAGTATTGGGGAACTGCTGGGTGTCAGGGATCTGTTTGGTATTGGGAATCTGCTGGGTGTCAGGGATCTGCTGAGTATTGAGGATGTGCTGGGTGTCAAGGATTTGCTGAGTATTGAGGATGTGCTGGGTGTGGGGATCTGCTGGGTGAGAGGGATCTATTTTGTGTTGGGGATCTGGTGGGTGTCGGGTATCTGCTGGGTATGAGGGATCTGCTGGGTGCTCACTGCTCAATCTTTCTAACTAACTGTGGTGATTTTCAGGAGCTGGTGACGGAGCTGTCGAAGGAGCTGTCTGAGCTTGTGGTTTATTGTAAGGCTGTACGTTTCCACAGCTTCCAGTATGCAAGGGAGAAGGCATGTCCCTGTGAACTCTCATCCTTCTCTGAGAATAAGGCAAAGAAGCTGATCTGTGAGTTAGGTAAGATGAGACCACATGATTATCACGACAAAGCAGACCAAAAGCTGCAAATTTACAATAAACACTGAAGATAAAGAAATAGCAGTCTCGGCATCACTTGGAGAGAGAAGGAGAGTTATCAGTTCAGATCAATAACTCTGATTCAATTCAGAACAATGATAGACCTGGGAAGAGTTAGAAATATCAATGGTTTTAAGCAAGTGAAAGCAGGTAGAGTGAGAAGGAATAAAAGCCGGGGAGGTGAACTCACAGAACAAAGAAATTGCTGGTGTTGGACCAAAAGGAATGGCAGCTTGGAGGAGGTGTGAATGTCAACATGACAAACAGCTGCCATCATTGGGCCCCTTGCTGAGATATTTGTATTATCGATAGTCACAGGTGAAGTGCTGGAAGGTGCTGGAGGTTGGCCAATGTGGTGCCACTGTTTAAGAAGGGTGGTAAGGACAAGCCAGCGAACTACAGACCCGTGAGCCTGACCTCGGTGGTGGACAAGTTGTTGGTGGGAATCCTGAGGGACAGGATGTACATGTATTTGGAAAGGCAAGGACTGATTAGGGATAGTCAACCTGGCTTTGTGCGTGGGAAATCATGTCTCACAAACTTGATTGAGTTTTGTGAAGAAGTAACAAAGTGGATTGGTGAGGGCAGAGCAGTGGAGATGATCCATATGGACTTCAGTAAGGTGTTCGACAAAGTTCCCCACGGGAGACTGGTTAGCAAGGTTAAATCACATGGAGTATGGGGGAACTAGCCATTTGGATACAGAACTGGCTCAAAGGTGGAAGACAGAGGGTGGTGGTGGAGGGTTGTTTTTCGGACTGGAAGCCTGTGACCAGTGGAGTGCCACAAGGATTGGTGCTGGGTCCACTACTTTTCGTCATTTATATAAATGATTTGGATGTTAACATAGGAGAAATAGTTAGAAAGTTTGCGGATGACACTAAAAGTGGAGGTGTAGTGGACAGTGAAGAAGGTTACCTCAGAGTACATCGGGATCTTGATCAGAGGGGCCAATGGGCTGAGGAGTGGCAGATGGAATTTAAATTGGATAATTGTGAGATGCTGCATTTTGGAAAGGCAAATCAGGGCAGGACTTATATTCTTAATGATAAGGTCCTAGGGAGTGTTGGTGAACAAAGAGACCTTGGAGTGCAGGTTCATAGTTTCTTGAAAGTAGAGTCACAGGTTGGTGGGATAGTGAAGAAGGTGTTCGGTATGCTTTCCTTTATTGTTCAGTGCAGGAGGAGGCCATTCGGCCCTTCAAGCCTGCTCTGCCATTGATCATGATCATGGCTGATTGTTCAACTCAATAGCCTCATCCTGCTTTCTGCCCATAACTTTTGATCCCATTCACCCCAAGTGCTATATCTATCCACCTCTTGAATACATTCAATGTTTTGGCATCAACTACTTCCTGCGATAATGAATCCCACAGGCCAACCCACAGGAGATGTCTCCTCATCTCTGACCTAAACAGTCCACCCGAATCCTCAGACTGTGACCACTGGTTCTACACACACCCACCATCAGGAACATCCTCCCTCCATCTACCCTGTCTTGTCCTGTTGGAATTTTATAAGTCTCTATGAAGTCCCCTCTCACTCGTCTGAAGTCCAGTGAAAACAATGCTAACCTCATCAATCTCTGCTTGTACATCAGTCCCACCATCCCCGGAATCAGCCTGGGAAACCTTCACTGCACTCCCTCGAGAGCAAGAGCATCCTTCCTCAGAAATGGAGACCAAAACTGCTGATAATATTCTAGATGTGGCCTCACCAAGGCCCTGTATAACTGCAACAACACATCCCTGCGCCTGTATTCGAAACCTCTCACAATGAAAGACAACCTACCATTTGCCTTCTTTACTGTCTGCTGCACCTGCATGCTTACCTTCAGCAACTGGTGCACCCAGGTCCTTGAGATGTATTTGCAGGCGGTGGTGCTTCTATGTATCTGCTACAATTGTCCTTCCAGAGGGAAACAATCATGGGTTTGGTAGTTGCTGTCTAAGGACCTTTGATGAATTTCTGTAGTTCATCTTGTAGATAGTACACACTGCTGCTACTGAGCATCGGTTTTGGAGGGAGTGGATGCTTGTGGATGTGGTGCCAATCAAGTGGCTGCTTTGCCCTGGATGGTTGTGGAGTGTTATTGGAGCTGTCCAGGTACATGGGTTTCCAACCACCAATGCTCATTTCTGTGTCTTCTGAGGAATAAAGATCAAATCTGTTTTATAACAGAGAGGTGAGAGACCTGTATTGGTCAGAACAATGAAGATGAGATCAGGGAAGGTCAGGTGTGGTGATACAGAAAATTTCCTCCTGTTACTGATTATTCCTGCTATAATTGGGCTCAACAAACCAAATAATGAACCTGAAAGGAGGAAGAAAATCAATCATCAAATTCCTGATATTCTGAGATGGTTAGATTACAATATATTTCATGTTTCACTGGAGATTGGCATTGTACCTCATTATCCATGGGCCCCTACCCTCCCTCTCTGTCCAATGGACTCTCACCCTCACTATCCAATGTGCTCTCATTCTCCCTCTCTATCCAATGAGATCTCATCCTCCCTCTCTACTGAGGGTGGCACGGTGGCTCAGTGGTTAGCATTGCAGTCTCACAGGACCAGGGACCCAGGTTCGATTCCAGCCTCAGGCAACTGTCTATCTGGCGTTTGCATGTTGTCCTTGTTGTTACCTGGTTTCCTCCGGGTGCTCCAGTTTCCTCCCACAGTCCAAAGATGTGCAGGTTAGGTGAATTGGCCATGCTAAATTGCTCATAGTGTTAGGTGCATTAGTCAGAGGGAAATGGGTCTGGGAGGGTTACTTTGTGGAGGTTCGGTGTGGACTAGTGGGACCCAATAATCTGTTTCCACACTGTAGGGAATCTAATGCAATCTCTCTATCCAATGGACTCTCACTCTCTCTCTCTATCCAATGAGCTGTCAGCCTGCATCTCTATCCAATCGACTCTCATCCACCTCTCTGTCCAGTCTGATCTCACTCTCCCTCTCTATCCAATCGACTGTCACCCTCCCTCTCTATCAATGGGATCTCACCCTCCCTCTCTACCTAATGGGCTGTCACTCTCCCCCTCTATCCAATAGGATCTCACTCTCCCCCTCTATCCAATGAGCTTTCACTCTCCCCCTCTATCCAATGAGCTTTCACTCTCCCTCTCTATCCAATGAGCTTTCACTCTCCCCCCTATCCAATGAGCTTTCACTCTCCCTCTCTATCCAATGAGCTTTCACTCTCTCCCTCTATCAAATGAGCTTTCACGCTCCCTCTCTATCCGATGGGGGTCTGACGCTCCCTCTCTATCCAATGGGATCTCACTCTTCCTCTCTATCCAATGGGATCTCACGCTCCCTGTCAATCCAATGGGATCTCACTCTCCCTTTCTATCCAATGAGCTTTCACTCTCCCTCTCTATCCAATGAGCTTTCACTCTCCCTCTCTATCCAATGAGCTTTCACTCTCCCTCTCTATCCAATGGGCTTTCACTCTCCCTCTCTATCCAATGAGCTTTCACTCTCCCCCTCTATCCAATGGGCTTTCACGCTCCCTCTCTATCCGATGGGGTCTGACGCTCCCTCTCTGTCCGATGGGGTCTGACGCTCCCTCTCTATCCAATGGGATCTCACTCTTCCTCTCTATCCAATGGGATCTCACTCTTCCTCTCTATCCAATGGGATCTCACGCTCCCTGTCTGTCCAATGGGATCTCACGCTCCCTGTCTGTCCAATGGGATCTCACTCTCCCTCTCTATCCAATGAGCTTTCACTCTCCCTCTCTATCCAATGGGATCTCACGCTCCCTCTCTATCCAATGGGATCTCACTCTCCCCCCTCTATCCAATGGGATCTCACTCTTCCTCTCTATCCAATGAGCTTTCACGCTCCCTGTCTATCCAATGGGATCTCACGCTCCCTCTCTATCCAATGGGATCTCACTCTCCCCCCTCTATCCAATGGGATCTCACTCTTCCTCTCTATCCAATGAGCTTTTACTCTCCCTCTCTATCCAGTCGGTTTTGACCCTTCCTCTCTATCCGATGGGTTCTCACCCTCCCTCTCTATCCAATGGAATCTGACCCTCTCTATCTAATGGGCTGTCACCCTTCCTGTCTATCCAATGGGCTCTTAGCCATCCCTGTCTATCCAATGAGCTCTCACTCTCCCTCTCTATCCAATGGGATCTCAACTTCTCTATCTAATGGGCTGTCACCCTTCCTGTCTAGGTAAAAGTCTAGATTAGTGTGGTGCTGGAAAAGCACAGCCAGTCAGGCAGCATCCAAGAAGCAGGAAAATCGACCTTTTGGGCAGAAGCCCTTCATCAGGACTGACCTAATGGGCTGTCACCCTCCTTGTCTATACAATGGGCTTTTGCTCTCCTCTGTCCAGTGGGCTCTCACCTTCTCTATCCAATGGGCTCGCAGGCTGTCCTCTCAACACACTGTACTTTCTAGGCCATTCAGCCTTTACCAGCCCACCTCCAACCTGTTTGCATACAGTTAGCTGTTCAGCCTTCCCTGGCTGGTGAACACTGTCTGCTACACACTTTACTTAACCCAGTAATGGGCTCTTCAGCCTCTGTTCCCTGATGCAGTGGTTAACCTGTTCTTACCAATTCTCTGTTTGTTCTCCTTCCCCAGCGAGCAACTCAGTGCCTCAAAGAAATTTGAGAAACCAGAGATACCTACAATACAGGAAATGAGCAAGGGGAGAGGGCTGGGTGGTAGGAATGACAGCAGTGGGGAATGATACTCACACTGTCTTACTGGCAAGTTTCCAGAGACATAACTACACAGTGAGAACTGATTCTTTGTTATTGTGTTCCTCTGCAGAAATGATTAAATGTCTTTATTTTTCAGGAGCCTCCTTTGTTTGTTACAACACACTGCAGCTGTCCAGGATCTATCCCACGGGCTCTCGTTTTGACTCATCCAACTACAACCCTCAGGAGATGTGGAACGCAGGATGTCAGCTGGGTGAGTCCCTCTCAGACCTGACTCACTCCTACACAATAACAGAGGATTCACCCAAACAAAAACAAAGATCTAGGTTTTAATCAATTTAATTATTAGAAAATAAGGGAAATCCGCTTACTGAATGAGCATTAAACTGTATCAGCAAACCCGAATTTGCCAGATGTAGGTTAACTCAAAAAGCTTAGTGTTTCAAAATAATAAAGATTTGCATCACATAGGACTTTTCATGACCACGGAACATCTTAAATTGTCTTCAATCCAGTTAAGAGAGCACAGGTTTAGGGTGAGAGGGGAAAGATTTAAAAGGAACCCAAATGGCAACTTTTTCACACACCGGGTGGTGCGTGTATGGAATGAGCTGCCAGAGGATGTGGTGGAGTCTGGGACAATTATAGCATTTAAAAGGCATCTGGGTGGGTATATGAATAGGGAGGGTTTAGAGGGATATGGGCCAAGTGCTGGAAAATGGGACTAGATTAGTTTAGGATATCTGGTCGGCATGGACAAGTTGGACTGAAGGGTCTGCTTCTGTGCTGTATATCTCGATGACTCTATGTCTCTATGTATTTTAAAGTGTAGTCATTGTTGTGATATAGGAAATGGATCAGTTCACACACAGCAAGCTCCCACAGTCCCATGATAATTAACAGATAATCTGTTTCTGCGATGTTAATTCAGAGTTACATATTGGCCAGGGTGGTAAATGAGGTCCAAGTCAATGTGTTTGTTGATAGAATTCCGGTTGGAATGCCATGATTCGAAGTATTCTCGTGCATGTCTCTGTTTGGCTTGTCCTAGGATGGATGCGTTGTCCCAGTCAAAGTGGTGTCCTTCTTCATCTGTACGTAAGGATGGGACAACACATCCATCCTAGGACAAGCCAAACAGAGACATGCGAGAATTCCTCGAAGCATGGCATTCCAACCGGAAATCTATCTACAAACACATCGACTTGCACCCCATTTATCACCCTCAGAAAAAGAACAGGAACTGACATCACCACAGGAATTGACATCACCAACCCAAGGAAACCTCAAAACATAAATGGAAGGCAGGTCACTAACACCAGTGCTTCACCGGAGGCTCACTGATGATGTTACCTAGTATAGTGATGAAACATCTGAAAAATTAACTTGCCAGCTCAGCGAACAAACCTATATACAGAACCTCAGCCTGAGCTACAAATCTCCCCTAAACTCTTTAATACGACCTCCACCTCGAACATGCTCAAGGATTGTCTCTCCACAGCCCAATGGGAAAGAGAGTTCCAGGGAGTCACTGCCCTCTGAGAGGAGAGGATCCCCTTCACCTCAATCCTAAATGGCCTGCTCCTTATTTGGAGACCGTGGCTGGTTCAATGCCCTGCTGTTCCTGGCCAAGGAAGCATTCTTCCTTCATCTGTGCTGTTGAGACATGGATATGCTTCGAAGGAATGAATCAGATGTTTGGCTGTTTTAATTGGTTGTGTTATTGGGTATGAGTCAGATAGAATGGAGGAGGCCACTCAACCCCTCAGGTATCTTCAGTCAGATCATGACTAATCTGTATCCTAACTTTTCCACTCACTTTCGCTTCATATCCCTTAACATCCTTGCTTAGTATTAAAATCCCAATTGATGGTCAAGTTAGATCCCAGAGTAAACATAGATCATGTGTTTATGTATTTAGTTGTGTTTAGTTAGATAAACTGGCAGTTAATCACTGAGATCTTTGCCAGGTTTGGAGGATTTGAGCTACAGGGAGAGACTGAACAGGCTGGGGCTGTTTCCCTGGAGCGTTGGAGGCTGAGGGGTGACCTTATAGAGGTTTACAAAATCATAGAACAATACAGCGCAGAACAGGCCCTTCGGCCCTCGATGTTGCGCCGACCTGTGAACTATTCTCAGCTCATCCCCCTATACTATCCCAAAATCATCCATGTGCTTATCTAAGGATTGTTTAAATCTCCCTAATGTGACTGAGTTAACTACCTTAGCAGGTAGAGCATTCCATGCCCTTACCACTCTCTGCACAAAGAATTTGCCTCTGACATCTGTCTACAATCTATCACCCCTCAATTTGTAGTTATGCCCTCTCGTACAAGCTGACGGCATCATCCTAGCAAAAAGTCTTTCACTGTCAATCCTATCTAATCCTCTGATCATCTCGCATGTCTCTATTAAATCCCCCCTTAGCCTTCTTCTTTCCAATGAGAACAGACCCAAGTCTCTCAGCCTTTCCTCATAAGACCTTCCCTCCAGACCAGGCAACATCCTGGTAAATCTCTTCTGTACCCTTTCCAATACTTCCACATCCTTCCTGTAGTGAGGCGACCAGAACTGTACATAATATTCCAAGTGTGCTGCACCAGCATTTTGTATAGTTGCAGCATGATATTGCAGTTCCAGAACTCAATCCTACCAATGAAACCTAACACACCATATGCCGCCTTAACAGCAATGTCCACCTGGGAGGCAAGTTTCAGGGATCTATGTACATTGACTCCAAGATCCCTCTGCACATCCACACTACCAAGAATCTTTCCATTGACCCAGTACTCTGCCTTCCTGTTATTCTTCCCAAAGTGCATCACCTCACATTTAGCTGCATTGAACTCCATTTGCCACCTCTCAGCCCAATTCTGCAGTTTATCCAAGTCCCCCTACAACCTGTAACATTCTTCCAAACTGTCCACTACTCCACCGACTTTAGTGTCATCTGCAAATTTACTAATCCATCCACCTATGCCTGCGTCCTAAGTCATTTATAAAAATGACAAACAGCAGTGGTCCCAAAACAAATCCTGTGGCACACCACTAGTAACTGGACTCCAGGCTAAATATTTTCCATCAACCACCACTCGCTGCCTTCTTTCAGAAAGCCAGTTTCTAATCCAAACTGCTAAATCACCCTCAATCCCATGCCTCTACATTTTCTCCATCAGCCTACCATGTGTAACCTTATCAAAGGCTTTACTGAAGTCCAAGTATACCACGTCAACTGCCCTACCCTCGTCTACATGCTTGGTCACCTTCTCAAAAAACTCAATGAGGTTTGTGCGACACGACCTGCCCTTGACGAAACCATGACGAAATCAAATTATTGCTTGCTAGATGATTATAAATCTTATCTCTTATAATCCCTTCCAAAACCTTTCCAACAACAGAGGTAAGGCTTACTGGTCTATAATTACCTGTGTCATCTCTACTGCCCTCCTTGAACAAGGGCACAACATTTGCAATCCTCCAGTCCTCTGGTACTAAACCTGTAGACAATGACGACTCAAATATCAAAGCTAAAGGCTCTGCTATCTCCTCCCCAGATTCCCAGAGAATCCTCGGATAAATCCCATCTGGCCCAGGGAACTTGTCTACTTTCAGTCCTTCTAGAATTGATAACACCTGTTCATAACTAACCTCGATCCTTTCTAGTCTAATATCTCGTATCTCATTCTTCTCCTCTACAATATTCTCCTTTTCCTGAGTGAAAACTGATGAGAAATGTTCGTTTAGCACCTCTCCGATCTCCACAGGGTCCACACTTAACTTCCCACTTCTTTCTTTGACTGGCCTTATTCCTACCCTAATCATCTTTTTATTCCTCACATACCTATAGAAAGCTTTAGGGTTCTCCTTTATTCTATTTGCTAAAGACTGCTCGTGTCCTCTCTTTGCTCTTCTTAACTCTCTCTTTAAATCCTTCCTAGCAGATCTGTAACTCTCCATAGCCTTATCTGTACCATCTTGTCTCATCGTCACATAAGCCTCCTCCTTCCGCTTAACAAAGGATGCAATTTCTATAGTAAACCACTGTTCTCTCACCTCATCACTTCCTCCCCGCCTGACAGGAACATACCTATCAAGGATACGCAATATCTGTTCCTTAAACCAGCTCCACATTTCCATTGTCTGCATCCCCTGCATTTTGCTACCACTCTATGCATCCTAATTCCTGCCTAATCGCATTATAATTGCCCTTGCCCCATCGATAACTCTTGACCTATAGCATGTACCTATCCCTTTCCATCACTAAACTAAATGTAACTGAATTATGGTCACTCTCTCCAAAGTGCTCACCTACCACTAAATCAAACACCTGGCCTGGTTCACTACCAAGCACCAGATCCAGTGTGGCCTTCCATCTTGTCGGCCCTTTGACATACTGTGTCAGGAAACCCTCCTGTACACATTGGACAAAAACTGATCCATCCAACATACTAGAGTTATAGCATTTCCAGTCAATGTTAGGGAAGTTAAAGTCCCCCATAATGACTACTCTATTCCTTTCACTCCTACCCAGAATAATTTTGCTAATCCTCTCTTCCACCTCCCTGGAACTCTGCGGAGCCTATAAAAAAACTCCAAGCAGTGTGACCTCTCCTCTCCTGTTTCTAACCACAGCCCATACTACCTTAGTAGACGAGTCCTTGTCAAAAGTTCTCTCAGCCACCGTTATGCTATCCTTGACTAACAAGGCCATACCTCCTCCTCTTTTACTGCCTTGCCTGTTCTTAGTGAAACATCTAAACCCTGGAACCTGCAACATCCATTCCTCACCCTGTCTCTGAAATGGCCACAACATCGAAGTCCCAGGTACCTATCCATGCTGCAAGCTCACCTACCTTATTTCAAATACTTCTGGCATAGACACACTTCAAACCACTTCGCCGTCTGCCAGCACATTCCTGTGACCCTGAAATCCTGTCCCTGTCCTTCCTACTCTCATCCTCCTGTGCACTGTAACTACACCTCCGGTTTCCTATTCCCCTGCTGAGCTAGTTTAAACCCACCTGAATAGCACCAGCAAATTTCCCACCCAGGATATTAGTACCCCTCTGGTTCAAGTGAAGACCGTCCTGTTTGTACAGGTCCCACCTTGCCCAGAATGAGCCCCAATTATCCAAGAATCTGAAACCCTCCCTCCTGCACCATCCTTGCAGCCACGTGTTCAGCTGATATCTCTCCCTGTTCCTTGCCTCGCTATCACGTGTCACGGGTAACAAACCAGAGATAACAACACTGTTTGTTTTAGGTCTCAGCTTTCACCCTAGCTCCCTGAAATCCTGCCTTACATACCTATCCCTCTTTCTACCTATGTCGTTGGTACCTATATGGACAACGACTTGAGGCTGGTCACCCTCTCCCTTCAGGACCCCAAAGATACGATCCGAGACACCACGGACACTGGCACCTGGGAGGCAACACACCAACCGTGAGTCTCGCTCGTTCCCAACAAACCTTCTATCTGAGCCTCTAATATTGAGTCCCCAGTGACTAACACTCTCCTCCTTTCCCTCCTTCCCTTCTGTGCAACAGGGACAGGCTCTGTGCCAGAGACCTGGGCCCCACTGCATACCCCTGGTAAGTCGTTCCCCTCAACAGTATCCAAAACGGTATACATGTTTTTCAGGGGAACGACCACAGGGGATCCCTCTGTTGTTTCCCCTTTTGAACAGTCACCCAGCTTTCTTCTTGCCTAGGAGTAACTAGTTCCCTGAAACTCTTACCTATCACAGCCTCTGCCTCCCGAATGATCCGAAGTTCATCCAGCTCCCGCTCCAGTTCCCTAACACGGTCTTGGAGGAACGCGAGTTAGGTGCACTTCCTGCAGATGTACTTGGATGGGACACTATTGGCATCCCTGGCCTCAAACATCATGCAGGAGGAACATTGCTTTCCCTGCATGAGGAGCATGGATAAGATAAATAGACAAAGTCTTTTCCCTGGGGTCAGGGAGTCCAGAACTAGAGGGCATAGGTTTAGGGTGAGAGGGGAAAGATATAAAAGGGACCTAAGGGGCAACCTTTTCACACAGAGGGTGGTACGTGTATGGAATTAGCTGCCAGAGGAAGTGGTGGAGGCTGGTACAATTGCAACATTTAAAAGGCATTTGGATGGGTATATGAATAGGAAGGGTTTGGAGGAATATGGACCGGGTGCTGGCAGGTGAGACTAGATTGGGGTTGGAGTATCTGGTCAGCATGGATGGGTTGGGTTGAAGGGTCTGTTTCCATGCTGTACATCGCAATGACTCTATGACTATGACAGGAGATTTTTCTTTCACGGAATAACAAACGTTTGTTACACAAAAGAAATTAAACAGAAACTAGATAAACAGAGACAAATAGAATGATCCCCCAACCTGCAGCAAAAGAACACTGTGCATTCCAGAGACTCAAGCTCAGAGAAATTACACCCTCTATCTCAGCTCTTTAGGATTCTACTTAACAAACTCCAAACAGTTTCTTGGCATAGACTCCGGAGACAACAAATCCTTTCCAAATCTACTGACGTGAACATATTGTAAACACAAGAACCTGAACTTTCTCAACTCTAACAATCTGCAGATTTCCACCCAGACTCTCCTCATTTGAAACGTTTCACACACTTGTAACTTGTTGCTTGAAATGCTCTGAATCCTTATAGGAGAGAAACTAAATTTGCTTCTGAACACAACACTGGCCAAATTGAAAAGAAAACTTGCTCTTCTGAGATTCTTCTGAACGGAAAACAAAGCTCATAACCTTACATGTTTACCCATCATAAATCCAACATTATCAATATCTTTGCATTAACACCACAGGATCCAGTCACCTGCTTTTTCATAAAACATTGAATTTATATCTCTGTTTCAGAAGGAGCTTATTTTTCTTAAAAAAAAAAGAAAACCCCTTACAGAAATAATCAATTTCCATCTGCATCTATTTTGAAATCCCATTTCCAAAAATGATGTTAATATATAAATTATACATCCTTCATCATATAAGCAATAATCTATTGACCTTAGATTAAAAGTTATTAAATTGAGCCCCAGTACGTAGCCCTTTTTGTGGGAAAGAGTTCCACATGAATACTAAGCTTTGCATAAAGGAGTGTCTCCTAACTTCTACTCACATTAGTCTGGTTTTAATTTGAATGTTCTATCGTATTTGACTTAGACACACCAGTAGAAATGATTTCTGTCTCAAAGCACCACCAATCCTTTTGATCATTCAAAAGTCCTTATAAGATTAGATCACCCCTTAACTACTTATATTCTCGGGAAAACAAATTCAGTTTATGTGACCTCTCTTTGATCATTGATCAATTGTTTTCTTTTCTGTTAAATGGTATATTTTTTGACTTTATCTAGTGGCCCTGAATTTCCAGAAACCCGGGACAGAGATGGACCTAAACAAAGGGAAGTTTCGACAGAATGGTCGGTCTGGATACATCCTGAAGCCCAGTTTCATGAGGAATAGTTCCAATCCGTTTGATCCTGCCAGGGCGAAACCAGGGGCAGGTCTCAAAGAGACACAGCTAATTATTGATGTAAACATCCTTCCATTCTTTTTCCTTTAACACTGAAACTGTGTACATTTGGGGTGAGCAAAAGACCTGGATAAAATTAGAGTTGGATCAGCCCTGCTTAGCCTGTCTGGGGGGAGCAAGTGACTTTGGTCGGGTTGGAATGCTGTGACTAATCAGTAACTCCATTATCCATGGGATATTGTAATGGCCAGATAGTTGGTCGTTCATTGTGTCCAGCTTTTTCCATGTTTCTGTGTAAGAACAATGCCTGGGATTCCAAGACCCTGCCCCAGGACATTCTGTCAGCAACAAGTCAGGAGAGTTGTTTATCGAGGGGCTGACCCATAATGACCTGAAATTGCCTCGTTAATTCTACTTTGCATCTTGTCGTACAGTCCTTACCTGTCAGCCAGAAGCTGTACGTTCAAGTCCCACTTGCCCCGGAGATGTTTATAACACATCTGAACAGGCTGTTTAAAAAGACAGCGGGAAATGATCATGTCCTATAGTACAGGATCTATCTGTAGCACTAGCCTTCCAACGTCACTTCAATATAATACAGCAATGAGACTGTAAAGATACAGTACAGTAGAGGATTGTCTCTCACATCAATTAATAAAGTCTACAAAGATGTTCTGAGAGTGATACGTTGGGTATCTCTAACCATTTTCTCTGTTCCCAGTGTCTTGGACAGGGGCAGCACAGTGGCTCAGTGGTTAGCACTGCTGCCTCACAGTGCCAGAAACCTGGATTCAATTCCAGCCTTGGGCGACTGACTGTGTGGAGTTTGCACATTCTCCCCATGTCTGTGTGGGTTTCCTCCCACAGTCCGAAGATGTGCAGGTCAGGTGAATTAGCTATGGGAAATTGTCCACAGTGTTCAGCGATGTGTAGGTTAGCTGCCTTAATCAGGAGTCCTTCAGGATTACAGCGATAGGGCAGGGGAATGGGTCTGGGTGGGATGCTCTTCACAGGGTCAGTGTGGACTTGTTGGGCCGAATGGCAAGTTTCCACAACGTGGGCCATCTATGATTCTATGAGTTGTTCAATGATTACCGTCTCACACTCACTCAAAGTGATATTGGCAGACTAAGAGAATGCATGAAACTGGATTTCAACTCAGATAATTTGCAACTTTGGATTTTCAAAGGATACTTTCTCAGGGTTGTATTGTTAGAACCAGAAGAGAACATTCAAGACTTGAACAGGCCTTTGACTGAGGGAATCCCTGGGGAATGTAACTGGGTTTACTTCTGCTGACCTCCCCATGCTTCATAGCCAGTGGCAGCAGTAGAGTGAGGTATTCATCACCCACTTCAGGGCCTTAATTCAGGTTGGGGCAAAATGGGTGTCCATTAGCTACCCATCCCAGACTTAATCGAGGTTGACGTGGAAATGTGGCAGAGTCTCCCAACCTTGTTTCCTCTTCCACCCCGCCCCAACTTCTAATACACCTCGGTTACATTTCACCCTGTGATTGTATTGCCAGTAATTTACAGGGTTATGGGACAGTTTGATGGAGGTTTTCAAGTTGTTCAGGGGAACAAAAGGTCAAGGGGAGTTAAGATGCAGACTTTGAGATCTGGACATCTTTCTTATCTTTTGGTTCTCTTTTATTTCTGCTGTTGCTTTTATTTTGAGATTCTGATTTTGTGCTGGAGTATAGCAAATTTGTAGACTTTTCACAGTACTCCTGTATTCCTATACGTGGCGATAAAATCTTATTCTAAATTCTAAAAGGATAAAGGGAAATTATTTCCAGTGCTTTCAGAATCTAGACCCAGAGTGAGTGGTGTAGAGATGAGAACCAGACACTTTCAAAGTGAAATTAGCAGACATTTTTGTACACAATGAAACAGCCTCCCACAAGATTCTGGGTAAGTTGTAAATTTTAAACCTGTGATTGAGATATTTTGTAATTATCCAAAGATATGAAAGTATATGGTCAAACAAGGGTCAGTCCTGATGCCATTGAGTGACAGAACAGACTGAAGGGGTGAATGGCCCTGTTTCAACTTTCTTGTTCTCTCTTAGCTTTTGCTTGTTTGATGTGCACCAGAATATTCTTGCTCTCTTTGTTTCCTGGGAAAGCCTCTGCTGTTTAACATCTGGAGATAAATCCTTGGCTCTTCTCCTTTCATTGTTAAAGTTGTATCCTGTTCATGTCCCAGGATGTCTCTTACCCTTCATCACCAACGAAGCTTCTGTTTCCTCTCCCAAGTATCTTTCCTCATAATCTCCTGCTGTCTGCACTGAATCCCAAATCGCTGATTGTCTCCCTCTCCCCATCTCTCTCGGTCTGCTTCCAACTGCTGATGAATTATAGTCATTCTCATGTAGAACCCCATGTTCTCACACTGAGGTCTCTTTTTCAGATTATTACAGCCCAGCAGCTCCCCAAAGTCAATAAGGATAAAAAGAATTCCATCGTGGATCCCCTGGTGCGTGTGGAGGTACACGGAGTTCCTGAAGACAACAGCACCCAAAAGACCCGCCATATTGAAAATAACGGTAAGCTGTTGTCTGAGGAAGTTATACTGTCAAGAGTCTTTCCAAAAATCTTGACAATGTTACAGTTAATGACTCCTGAGGATGGCATAGTGACCATACTGTTGCAGAGATTGGAGGGTCTCCAAGTGGAAAATGAAGTGCTGTTCTTCCAGCTTGCACTGAGCTTCACTGGAGCACTGCAGTAAGCCTTGGGACAGAGATGTTGGCCAGGGGACACGGTGGTCTGTTAAAGTGGCAGGCAACTGGACACTACATAGGTACATCACAAAACAGTCATCCAGTTTGCATTCCATCTTCTCAATAAACAGGGGACCACATTGTGAATGGTGAATTGGCTCATAGTTTGGAAGTGGTCCACTAGGTAACTGCTATGCTTCATTTGCATATCAGTATATTTAAATGAGGTGGGGTGGGGGAGTGTGTCACTTATCAATGATGCGATAAAGTAGACACGAACTGCAAGGCCTCCACGGACCTGCAGCTGATGACATGTTTCTGCTGGATCAGAGATATTGGAGGGGGAGGTCTTCTGGTGGACTCCGAGACCACTCACCGTAGTGGGATTTGGGAAAACCATTCAGGGAAAGAGAGGAGGGGTACACCATCTTCACAAATGATTCTCTCTGTGGGACACAAGAAGATGCCAGTCACAACGGAAGGACACCAAACTGGGCAATGAGCGGCCTCCCCTACCAGTCCTCACCAGCAGGCCCCCGGCTGTCATGGCAACAGAGAGGAAATCTCCCTGTTCTCAGCTAGGCCAAGATTCCCAAAACTATTCCAGTCTCACCCACTCTGCAGACAATGGGGCCATTCCCTTTGAGACTACATGCATCCCAGTGACATGGAGGGAAGCCCCAGTCAGATGGTTCACAGTGTCTCTCTGATTTTACTGGATTGCAGGATTTAATCCAGTCTGGAATGAAGTGCTCCGGTTCACCATCAACGTTCCCGAGCTCGCGCTCATCCGATTCATTGTTGAAGATTATGACTCAACCACCAGCAATGATTTCATTGGACAGTTCACGCTCCCATTCACCAGTATGAGAGAAGGTAATCATCACTTTAACCCCTCATCCCGACACTGCCCCACTCCCCCGGACACTGCCCCTGTCCTCACGAACGGCGAGAGGGGTAGTGTCACGGCGAGATGGGCAGTGTCACGGGGAGAGGGGCACTGTCTGGGGGAGAGGGGCAGTGTCACGGGGAGAGGGGCAGTGTCACGGGGAGAGGGGCATTGTCACGGGGAGAGGGGCATTGTCACGGGGAGAGGGGCAGTGTAACGAGGAGAGGGGCAGTGTAACGAGGAGAGGGGAAGTGTCACGGGGAGAGGGGAAGTGTCACGGGGAGAGGGGAAGTGTCACGGGGAGAGGGGAAGTGTCACGGGGAGAGGGGAAGTGTCACGGGGAGAGGGGAAGTGTAACGAGGAGAGGGGAAGTGTAACGAGGAGAGGGGAAGTGTCACGGGGAGAGGGGAAGTGTCACGGGGAGAGGGGAAGTGTCACGGGGAGAGGGGAAGTGTCACGGGGAGAGGGGCAGTGTCACGGGGAGAGGGGCAGTGTCACGGGGAGAGGGGCAGTGTCACGGGGAGAGGTGCAGTGTTGGGGGGAGAGGGGCAGTATCGGGTGGAGAGGGGCAGTATCGGGTGGAGAGGGGCAGTGTCACGGGGAGGGGGACAGTGTCACGGGGAGAGGGGCAGTGTTGGGGGGAGAGGGGCAGTATCGGGTGGAGAGGGGCAGTGTCACGGGGAGAGTGGCAGTGTCACGGGGAGAGTGGCAGTGTCGGGGGGAGGGGGCAGTGTCACTGGGAGAGGGGCAGTGTCGGGGGGAGGGGGCAGTGTCACTGGGAGAGGGGCAATGTCGGGGTGGAGAGGGGCAGTATCAGGTGGAGAGGGACAGTGTCTGAGGGAGAGGAGCAGTGTCACGGGGAGAGGGGGCAGTGTCACGGGGAGAGGGGGCGGTGTCACGGGGAGAGGGGGCGGTGTCACGGGGAGAGGGGGTGGTGTCACGGGGAGAGGGGGTGGTGTCACGGGGAGAGGGGGTGGTGTCATGGGGAGAGGGACAGTATCACAGGGAGAGGGGGCAGTGCCACAGGGAGAGGGGGCAGTGTCACGGGAGAGGGGCAGTGTCACGGGGGGAGAGGGACAGTGTCACTCTTTGGGGCGAGGGAGGGGTAGTTGATGTGGTACCCCCTGTCCCACCAGACTATCAGCTCCTCACGGACCTGTATCTCTCTGCAGTCCCATCCTGACTCCTTTCCGATCTGGTGTTACTGGGATATAACCTGTTAACGTGGCTCATGCTTTCACCTCGTCCCTGATTGTGCAGCCTGTCCCTCGGCTGCAATGGAATCACTTGCCTAAGGCTTTGATTCTGGATGTGATCCCTATTCCCACCCCTGTCCCTGTGACAGTATCTTGCTGCTACATATCCCTTGTTCAAATTATTTCTTGCTGTATCAGTGTCTCTCCCTTCCCCATTTTAACTTGTTTTTCTGTTTGTACCCACAGGTTATCGCCACATCCACCTGTTGTCCAAAGACTCTGCCTCTCTGTCACCAGCCACTCTCTTTGTCCGGATCAGGATTAAGAGTTTATAGTGTGGAGCGAGCAACCCTCTCACAGTCCGCCTGTGTGGCATGAACTCTTACTGTGACCCACTCTGCCCCTCCTTGCCCAGTGCCAACCACAGCGAGTCCAGGGGGTAACAGTACATGAATGAAGAGACTCCTTATCCCACACAACTGCATTTTAAACAGCATGATATAGATATAACTCACTGAAACTGCTCAGAAACCAGCTTTACCCTCGATCATTTCTAACCTGGCAAAGGGCTGACCTCAAACTATTAATCAAATCATAGATCATGTGCAATCGAGACCCTGCCAGAACATTTCAAAACACAAGCTCAAAAGGCTTTTAATGTGGACTCATGAATTAGTACCAGCACGTATCTGAGACAGTTCCTCCACAGTCTAAAACCAGGAACACTGAGTATGCAGAGCAGACAATTCTAATCTTGCAGCTTAATTAAATTCTAACCTCATGTACTTGCATCATGCAATCATTTGTGTTTTATCAGTGTGTGTAAATATATATATAAAGGCAGTTGTTTACTTTACAGTGTAGTCTGCAGTTGTTCTGTGAAAACTCCCACATTCATCATGACTTCAACCTACAGCCCCCAGCAATAAACCTCAATAAGGAGGGATAATGGTTTGACAGCTGCACAAATCATTTCAAAAGGCAATGTTTATGCACTCAGGAGCCCATTTTCTGTCCTTATACACAGCTTTCTACTTCAGCCTTTCACAGCAACACGAGTTTTTACTTAAATAAAGATGGAGGGAGGAGGCACCAAAGTGCTGGGTTCATAACATCCAGCAATGCCATTGTGACCAACACCAGACAGTATTCCACACGAGGACCAGGGTGTTCCGCTTGGAAAAGTCCCTGCAGAATATTGACAAAGGAGGAGAGTTTGTGTCTGGTGGTGGCATCCAACTGGAGGTGGCAGAAATGGCAGCTGTGATCCTTTGGATGTGGATGCTGGTCAGGCAGGAAATATGGACAAGGAGGTTTCTGGGAGGGGAGGGAAGGGCTGAGGGCTGGAGTGTGGGTGTTGGGTCAGACAAGGCTGAGAGTCCTGTCAACCACAGGAACAGAAAATTCTTGGTGAAGGAAAAAAGGGAGAACATGTCTGCACCCCCTCCCCCACCCGTGGAAGGTGGGATCATCAGGTAACGACAGGAAAACTGGGAGAACGGAATGGAGTTTTTACAGGAAACAAAGTGTGAGAATGGATAGTTGAAGTATCTCGGTTTTTTTATAACTTTTTTCTAAATGTTTTATAAAGGCTTTATAAATGACTTGGATGAGGAAGTGGAAGGGTGGGTTAGTAAGTTTGCCGATGACACATGGGTCGATAGTGTTGTAGACAGTGCAGGCTACAACAAGACATTGACAGGATTCAGAGCTGGGCTGAGAAGTGGCAGATGGAGTTCAACCTGGATAAATGCGAAGTGATTCATTTTGGAAGGTTGAATTTGAATGCTTGGCAGTGTGGAGGAACAGCGGGATCTTGGGGTCCATGTCTATAGATCCCTCAAAGTTGCCACCCAAGTTGAGATGGTTGTTAAGAAGGAGTGTGATATTTTGGCTTTCATTAACAGGTGATTGAGTTTAAGAGCCATGAGGTTTTGCTGCAGCTCTATAAAACCCTGGTTAGACCACACTTGGAATATTGTGTCCAGTTCTGGTTGCTGCATTATAGGAAGGATGTAGATGCTTTAGAGAGGGTACAGAGGAGATTTACCAGGATGCTGCCCGGATTGGAAGGCATGCCTTATGAAGAGAGGTTGAGTGAGCTAGGGCTTTTCACTCTGGAGAGAAGAAGGAAGAGAGGTGATGTGATAGAGGTGTACAAGGTAATGAGAGGCAGAGATGGAGTAGATAGCCAGAGACTTTTCCCCAGGTCAGAAATGGCTGTCACAAGGGGTCATAATTTTAAGGCGATTGGATGAAGGTATCGAGGAGTTGTCAGAGGCAGGTTCTTTACACAGAGAGTGGTGGGTGCGTGGAATGCACTGCCAGCGGTGGTAGTCGGGTCAGAGACATTAGGGACATTTAAGCGACTGCTGGACACGCACATGGATGGCGGTAAATTGAGGGGTGTGTGGGTTAGGTTGATCTTAGATTAAGATAAATGCTCGACACAACATCATGGGCCAAAGGGCCTGTATTGTGCTGTACTGTTCTATGTTCGATGTAATGTTGGGAATCGATGGGTTTGTAATGGGTATCTATCCCCAGAAATGGAAATAGAGATGTTGAGTCAGAGATGGACCAGGTGAAGGTGACAGCAGGGTGGAAATTGGAAACAAAATTGAAAAGAGAGGGAAGCAGCACTGAAGATATCATCAATACTGGAGAAAAAGTTGTAGGGAGGATCCCGAGTAGGACTGGAACAAGGAATATTCCACAAAGAGACCAGCATAACTGCTACCCATGGGAGCACCCACAGCCACCCCTTTGACAGGAAGAAAGTGAGAGGAGTTAAAGGAGCAGTTGGTAAATTGACACAAAATACCAGAGGTGGCTGGAAGATAGAAGACAGAGGATAGTGGTGAAGGGTTGCTTTTCAGACTGGAGGCCTGTGACCAGTGGAGTGCCACAAGGATTGGTGCTGGTTCCACTACTTTTTGTCACTTATATAAATGATTCGGATGTGAGCATAAGAGGTATAGTTAGTAAGTTGCAGATGACTCCAAAATTGGAGGTGTAGTGGACAGCGAAGAGGGTTACCTCAGATTACAACAGGATCTTGATCAGATGGGCCAATGGGCTGAGAAGTGGCAGATGGAGTTTAATTCAGATAAATGCGAAGTGCTGCATTTTGGAAAGGCAAATCAGGGCAGGACTTATACACTTAATGGTAAGGTCCATGGGAGTGTTGCCAAATAAAGAGACCTTGGAGTGCAGGTTCATAGTGGAGTCTCAGTAAATAAGATAGTGAAGAAAGCATTTGGTATGTTTTCCTTTATTGGACAGAGTATTGAGTTGGGAGGTCATGTTGCAGCTGTACAGGACATCAGTTCAACCATTATTGGAATACTGTGTGCAATTCTGGTCTCCCTGCTATAGGAAAGATGTTGTGAAACTTTAAAGGGTTCAGAAAAGATTTACAAGGATGTTGCCAGGGTTGAAGGATTTGAGCTGCAGGGAGAGGCTGAATAGATTAGATTCCCTAAAGTGTGGAAATAGGCCCTTCGGCCCTACAAGCCCACACCGACCCTCCGAAGAGAACCCACCCAGTCCCATTTCCCTCTGACTAATGCAGCTATCACTATGGGCAATTTAGCACAGCCAATTCACCTGAACTGCACATCTTTTGTACCATGGGAGGAAACCAGAGCACCCAGAGGAAACCCACGCAGACACGGGGAGAATGTGCAAACTCCACACAGACAGTCGCCCAAGGCTGGAATTGAACCTGGGACCCTGGTGCAAGCCACCGTGCCGCCCTTAGGCTTGGGCTGTTTTCCGTGGAGTGTCAGAGGCTGAGGGGTGACCTTATAGAGGTTTATAAAATCATGAAGGTCATGGATCGGGTAACTGGACAAGGTCTTTTCTGTGGGAGAGGACAGAGCAGAACTAGAGGGCGTAGGTTTAGGGTGGGAGAGGAAAGATATAAAAGAGACCCAAGAGGCAACTTTTTCACACAGAGGGTGGTGTGTGTATGGAATAAGCTGCCAGAGGAAGTGGTGGAGGCTGGTACAATTGCAACATTTAAAAGGCATCTGGATGGGTATATGAATAGGAAGGGTTTGGAGGGATATGGGCCAAGTGCTGGCAAATGGGACTAGATTAGGTTAGGATATCTGGTTGGCATAGACAAGTTGGACCGAAGGGTCTGTGTCTGTGCAGTACATCTCGCTGACTGTAAGTATCGCAGATATAAGTGGAAAGAGACTGGTCAAGGAGAGAAAATATTGAGACAAGGTAGGATGGAGTAAGTTCCTGGGGCAGGAGCAGGCAGAAACAATGGGTCTGCGGGACAGTCCTGTTTGTGAATTTTGGGAAGAAGCTGAAGTAGCAGCATCTGTCAAAAGGAAACAAAGTTAATGTTTTGAATCCAGTGACTTTTCTGCAGAACCAATAGCATTGAGGTAAAAAAGGAGAAGGTAAGGTGAATGATGATGTAGACTATGGGTGAAAATGGGTTGGCTGTGCTGAAAGCGACCCATGTCAGGACAGGGTTGGGTGTGAGTTGGGTAAAATACATAGAAGGAGGTTTTCTAACATTGTTAAGAGTGATAGTGAGTCCTGAAAGGTACATGGCCCCCAAGTAGAAGGTGAGGTACTGTTCATAGAGTTTGTACTGAACCTCACTGGAGCACTGCAGTAAGCCTGAGACAGAGATGTTGGCCAGAAAACAGGGTGGCAGTGATTGGCAGGCAGCTGGAAGCTCAAGGTCATTTTTGGGGGTAGACTGTAAGTGTTCTGCAAAGCGGTCACCCAGTCCGCATCTTATCTCCCCAGTGGGAAGGAGAGCACATTGTGAGCAGTGAATACTAGATTGAGTGAACTGTGGGTAAATGACTGCTTTGCCTGGAATGTGGCTCAGGCCTTGGATAGTGAGGAGGGAGGAGATAAATGGGCAGATGTTACACCTTCTGCGATTGCTTGGGAAGGTATCATGGAGGTAGAGGAAGGGAGTGGGCCAAAGGGAATGGTCCTTGCAGAATGCTATCAAAGGAGAGGAGGGCAATATGTGTGTGGTAACCTCATGATCCTTCAGATTCAGATGCTGATGGGGTGGAAAGTGAGGACCAGAGAGATCCAATAGGTGTGGAAGGGAAGAGAAGGGGTGAGTGCAGAAATGGGTCAGACATGGCTTGGGGCCCTGTCAACCACGGTGGACACCTCAAGAGGAAGGTGGACATTTCTGAGGCCCCCTGTGAAAAGTGGTATCATCAGAACAAACGGGACCAGTGAAACTGGGAGAATGGAATGGAGTGTGGAAGCAGGGTGTGAGGAGGTATAGTCCAGGGAACTGTGGGAGTAGGTGGGTTTGTGGTGGCCAGCCTATCCCCAGAAACGGAAACAGCTGTGGAGCAAGACAGGAGTCAGAAATGGACCAGATGAAAGTGAAATCTCTGGGGCACCTGCTCCCGCTAACCTGTGGCCAAACACTTCAACTCCCCCTTTCACCCCACCAAGGACATGCTGGTCCTGGGCCTGCTCCATCGCCAAGCCCTAACACCTGACACCTGGAGGAAGATCGCGTCATTTTCCACCTTGGGACCCTCCAACCCCAGGGCATCAATGTCGATTTCATCACTTTCCTCATTTTCCCTCCACCCACCTTACCCCAGGTCCAACCTTCCAGCTCAGCACGGCCCTCATGACCTGTCCCACCTGTCCATCTTCCTTCTTACCTATCTGCTCCACCCTCCCCTCCGACCTATCACCTTTAGCCCCACCTCCATCCACCCATCACACTCTCAGCTACCTTCCCCCAGCCCTACCCCTCCTTCCATTTATCTCTCATGAGGGCGGCATGGTGGCACAGTGGTTAGCACTGCTGCCTCACAGCGCCAGAGACCCGGGTTCAATTCCCGCCTCAGGCGACTGACTGTGTGGAGTTTGCACGTTCTCCCCGTGTCTGCGTGGGTTTCCTCCGGGTGCTCCGGTTTCCTCCCACAGTCCAAAGATGTGCAGGTCAGGTGAATTGGCCATGCTAAATTGCCCGTAGAGTTAGGTAAGGGGTAAATGTATGGGTGGGTTGCACTTCGGCGGGTCGGTGTGGGCTTGTTGGGCCGAAGGGCCTGTTTCCACACTGTAATCTAATCTAATCTAATCTCTCCACCCCGAGGTTCCCAGCCTCATTCTTGATGAAGGGCTCTTGCCTGAAATGATTTTCCTGCTCCTCGGATGCTGCCTGAGCTGCTTGGCTTTTCCAGCACCACACTCTCGGCTCTGATCTCCAGCAGTCCTCACTTTTTCCCAGGTGGAAGTGAAGTTGCACAGCGTTAGGGGACAATCAGGTCGGAGACACTGGTGGTGAGATTCTCAGGATGAAATGACCTGAGTGACCAATGACAATGCAATAGCCTGATGTTCAACGGTGTGTTCGTGGTCTAGAGGGAGATGGGAGAGCCAGCACTCAGCCTCCACAATGGAGAGTTCAGCACACCAGACAACTGCAACACCACCCTTCAACAGGCTTGGTAACAAAGTCAAAGCACTCTGCACTCAGATCAGAGGGGGAAATGAGTTAAAGTGGGTGAAGGGGCAGCGAAATTGAGGCAACTAATGTTACAAGAACAGTTCTCGATGAACAAGTCACGTGCAGCTAGAAGGCCAGAGGAAGGGCTCTACGTGAAGTGAGAGTGTGGGAGCTGGGTGAAGGGGTCTGTGAGATTGAGAGAGGACCCTTGTCCAAAGACATGGGCACGGAGGCAAAGGCAACGGAAGACGAGTTCAATACATCGGCCAGAAATTCATCCAGATGGGAACATAAACAATAGGAATCCACATGGAGAGTCTGAGCCTGAGGCAGTCACTGATGAAGCATAGAATCCCTACAGTGTGGAAGCAACCCATCAAGTCCACACCAAACAGAGTATCCCACTCAGATCCCTGTAACCCTGCATTTCCCAATGGCTAACCCACCTAGCCAACACATCCCAGGACACTATGGGACAATTTGCCATGGCCAAATCACCCTAACCTGTACATCTTGGTGCTGTGGGAGGAAACCGGAGCACCCAGAGTGGGCACACATAGTCGCCCAAGGGTGGGAGCGAAACCGGGTCCCTGGCGCTGTGATGCAGCAGTGCTAATCACTGATGAGGGATGAGATGTGACCGTGGAAGTGAGTTTTGGTAAATACCTTGTCAAACAGCAGAGGCACCATCCAAAGCAAACATGGTGAAAAACAAGAAAGATTCAAACGGAAAAGCTGTCAGAGAGAGGAGCAGAATTTCACCGAGGTGGGAATGCTTGAAAGAATGTGAACAGTAAATTAGGTTAGAAATCACATGACACCAGGTTATAGTCCAACAGGTTTATTTGGAATCTCAAGCTTTCGGAGCGCTGCTCCTTCACCAGGTGAAGTGAGAGAGAAGCACACAGAATTTATAATCAATGGGCAGAGAGATCAGAAGATCATAGAAATGGTGTGAACGGACTGTCGACCGGCTGAATAATAGTTCTGATCAGCACTGTCAGACAGTGTGAGTTAAGTGTCAACAGCTGAGTAACTATAATCAGAGTGAAGACTGAAGAAAGTATTCATTCCATACCCTTCTAATATCGTGCAGCTTTTCACATAGATTGCCCCCTTGGTCCCTTCTCTTTCTCTCATTAACTTTATCCCTTTAATGTATTTATAAAATACCTTTGGATTCTCCCTAATCCTGTTCACAAGTCCTTCTTCATGCACCCTTTTTTGCTCTCATTGCTTTAAGTTCCCTCCTGCACTTCCTATATTCCCCTGGGACCGTAACTGAATTGCTCCCTTTGGATTTGCTAAAGGCCCTGCTCTTTTTCTTTATCCAGTTCTGAATTGTCCTTGATATCCAGGGTTTCTAGACATATCACCTCGACATGTTCCTCTGAAGGGTAATGTTGGAGTAGTATTTTCCTCAGGTCCTTTTTGAACTCCTCCTCCCCCGCACCATTACTCCACTGTCGAGTTAGCCGCAAGCAGCTGTTCCCAGTTTACTACTGCTTTATTCTCATAAAATCCGCCTTTGCCCAATCAAAAGCCATCTTCTGCAGCCCATCTTACTCCTTGTTCAGAAGAAATTTGAACTATTACAGTGTTGTGATCACTATTGCCTAAACGTGCCCCCACTGCCATATTGAACACTTGTTTAGCTTCTTTCTCTGGAACCAGATCCAGCACTGCGCTGTCCCTCATTGGGCCTTCTCCATATTGATACAAAGAAATGCCCCCTGGACCCATTTCAGGATATTCATCCCCTCAAAACCCTTAACACTATAACAATCCCAATTTATTTTGGGAAAGTTGAGATCCCCGAGTATAAACACCCAATTATCATTCTTACACACCTAAACTGTCTATATATTTGCTCCTCTATTTCCCACTGATGTTTTGGGGGCCGTTAATACACCCCCAGCAAAGTAGCTGCCCCCTTCACATTCCTCAGCTCAACCCACAAAGCCTCATTTGAGGACCCTTTCAAAATATCTCTCATAATTGACTCCTTAATAGTGCCACACCACCACCCTTTTTATACCCTCTTCTGTCTCTCCTAAAGATCCAGCCCTTCCCTCAATCTGTAACCAAAGGTAAAAAAATCACACAACACCAGGTTATAGTCCAAAGCAGGTTTATTTGGAAGCACAAGGTTTTGGAGCGCTGCTCCTTTGTCAGGTAGTGAGTGGGACTGGATCATAGGACAGAGAATTTATAGTAAAAGATCAAAGTGTCCTACAACTGATGTGATGTATTGAACAAACCTAGATTGCTGTTAAGTCTTTAACCACTTAGAACAGGGATACAGGTTTCAATTGATTAATATATAAATCCCAGAACTCCTTTCAAATCATAGTTTCAAAATAACTTAAGGTTTTATTTTAAAAAGTTGCCATCTCAGATCAGGCAATGCATTAAAGGTGTGAGGTTAGAGTCTGTCTGTATTCCAACCTTGAATCAGACTGGTTCTATTTCCAAAGTAGGGATTTAGAAAATGTCACAGTGACTAACTGCCTGCATTAAAGTAAAAACCATCCAGCCATGTCTTACTCTCATGACACTCAGCACAGCTGAACTCACTGACTTGCTTCCTTTGTTGTAGTATAAATTAGATTACTTACAGTGTGGAAACAGGCCCTTCGGCCCAACAAGTCCACACCGACCCGCCGAAGCGCACCCACCCAGACCCATTCCCCTACATTTACTCCTGCACCTAACACTACAGACAATTTAGCATGGCCAATTCACCTGACTTGCACATTTTTGGATGTGGGAGGAAACCGGAGCACCTGGAGGAAACCCACGCAGACACGGGGAGAATGTGCAAACTCCACAGAGTCAGTCGCCTGAGGCGGGAACTGAACTCGGGTCTCTGGCGCTGTGAGGCAGCAGTGCTAACCACTGTGCCACCGTGCCGTCCACCATGTTCTTTGATTTGTTAATATTGTGTTCCCTCCCCTGCCAGATGAGTTTAAACTCATTCCAACAGCACTAAAAATCCTATTTGCAATGATATTGGTCCCAATGTGGTTCAGGTGCAGACCGTCCTGTTGTACGTGTCCCACCTTCCCCAGAGATGGTCCGAGTGATCCAGGAATCTAAAACCTTCACTCTTGCTCCAAGTCTTGAGCTACGCGTTCATCTGCCCTATTTTCCTATTTCTAAACTCGCTAGCAAATAGCACCGGGAGTAACCCACAGATCACAAACATTGAGGTCTTGCTTTTTCATCTGTTGCCTAGCTCCCTGACTTCTTGATGCAAGACCTCACTTTGCTCATATCATTGGTACCAACATGCACCATAACCTCTAAATCATCACCCTCCCCTTTCAGGTTGCCCTGCAGTGACATCCCTAACCCTGGCACCAGAGAGGCAACATACCATCTCGGAGTCACGGCATCGGCTGGAGAAAGGCCCGTTCGCCCCCGACTAAAGAATCTCCTATCGCTATTGCTCTTCCCTCCCTCCCTCTGCAGCCAAGGTTCCCATGGTGCCAGAAGCTTAGCTCTGACTGCATTTCTCTGAGGTACAGGCACCGTCATCAGCTTCCAGAATGGAATGTCGGTTAGTGAGTGGGACCCCCGGGTCCTCCTGCACTCTCTGCCCGTTCTTTCTGGATTGCCTGCTGGGCACTCATTCCCTCTTACCCTCGAGGTATTTAATCTGCAGTGTGACCCCCCTCACTAAATGTGGCAACAAAAATTCAATACATCTCAGAAAACCATTTGTTTGAACCCAGTCAAAACAACAAAAGAGTTCACCAGTGGTCTTAGCCCCTTCACTGGATGATTCAGAATGGATAACAGAAAAGCAAATACAGGAACAAAAACCCAATTTCTTGGTTAAAAGATCATATCAACAATTTTGGCATTCCTTACTAAGATTTATCTGCCATTAACGTCAAAAGTTAAAGAGATATCAACTTTGTTACAGCAAATGAGTCGTATCAATATTGAGACATGCCATTCAGGTATAAAATGACCCAACTACCATTCAAAAACTTATGAATTCAGTCATAGAATAGTTAAGGAGTCATGTGAGGTACTTGTCTTTATTGGTTAAGGTATCGAATACTGCAGCACAGAGCGGTCAACTTTGACTTTTTTTCCTTGGCTTTGGATGAGAGCTGTACATGACACAGCCCAGCTACTCATCTTCATACGTGGGATAACTACGGACTTTAAAATCACGGAGGAGCTGGCAGCCATGCAGTCAATGAAAGGTTAAGCTGGAGATGTATAAGATGCTGGCCAGGCCACCACTGTGTGCAAGCTGGTCATTATAGGAAGGATGTGAATCCATGAGGAAGTTGCTACCAGGATGCTGTCTCAATTGGAGAGTCTGAGCTACGAAAAAAGATTAGGTGGTCTGGAATTGGTTTCCTACAAACAGTAAGATGAACCTAACAGAGATGGACTAGATTATGAAGGAGGAGAAAGTGAGGACTGCAGATGCTGGAGATCAGAGCTGAAAAATGTGTTGCTGGAAAAGCGCAGCAGGTCAGGCAGCATCCAAGGAGCAGGAGAATCAACGTTTCGGGCATAAGCCCTTCTTCAGGATAATGAAGGGACAGACTGAGAGGAAGGCCTTATTCCATCAGTATAAGGGTCAATGCCCAGGGCAGAGTTAAGGCAAGTGACAGATAGCTAAGAGGAAAGTTGAGACCATAAGACACAAGAGCAGAAGTAGGTCATTCAACCCATCAAGTCTGCTGTGCTATTCAATGGAGTTGCATCTGATCTGATAATCCTCAATGCCATTTTCCTGCCTCACTAATTAACAATCTAAACCAGACCTGGGCATTTTACGGCCCGCGGGCCATATCTGGCCCTTTGGTCGTTCCTGTCCGTCCCACATGAGGTCAATCTTAAATTAGAACATAAATGAAAAAGTATTTACAGCAAGCACGCAATACAACTGTATTGTTTTTGTTTTGAAAAGGATGCTGTTTTTATTTACGTATGGATGCACATGCGATGTATGTGTGTGCATGCATGAACAGCTAAAAGTAATGCTTGCTGGCTAGTCCTCAAAATGTCAGCTCACGCCAAGACATGTCATATCTCACAAAATCGCCAGAAACAGTAAACCATTTTCTGATGGGGAGTTTATTAAGAAGTGCTTGTTGGACTCTGCAGAACTAATATGCCTGGAGCAAAAGGAGGCTTTTGAGAACGTGCCCCTCTCCCGACGCACTGTAACAAGAAGGATTGGGGACATCGCGAGAAATCTGGAGCTTCAGCTGCAGCACAAAGCGGTCAACTTTGACTTTTTTTGCTTGGATTTGGTGAGAGCTGCGATGTACATGACACAGCCCAGCTACTCATCTTCATACGTGGGATAACTACAGACTTTAAAATCACGGAGGAGCTGGCAGCCATGCAGTCAATGAAAGGAACAACAACTGGTAATGATTTGTTCACGGAGGTAAATGCATGTTTGGACACGTTGGGACTAAAATGGGACAAGCTGGCGGGTGTGACAACAGATAGTTGTCCAAATCTACCAGGAAAAAATGTTGGACTCTTCAAGAGAATGCAGGATAAAGTGACAGAAATTGGTATTTTTGCACTGTATTATACATCAGGAAGTGTTGTGTAAGTTAGTGTTAAAAATTAACCATGTGGTTGATGTTGTAACGAAAATAGTTAACTTCATCAGGGCAAGAGCTTTGAATCACAGGCAGTTTGTTGCACTTTTGGAGGAAAATGAGACTGAACGTCGTGACATAGGCTACCACACAGCTGTCAGGTGGCTTAGCCAGGGCAAAATGCTGAAAAGTGTACGGGACCTGAGAGAAGGGATTCAAGATTTCTGTGTGAAGAAAGGGAATGGCATTGCACAGCTTTCAGATGCAGACTGGATTGCAGACCTTGGTTTTACTGTTGATGTGACTGCACTTATGAATGAACTAAATGTGAAACTGCAGTGCAAGGGCCTTTTTGTGCATGAAATGTACAACTTGGTGAAGGCTTTTATGAGAAAGTTGCAGCTTCTCTCAAGCCAAATGGAGGATAACATTCTCACCCACTTGCCAACACTGAAGGAAGCCGCACCTTCAGCTGATCACCTCCACAGGTACTCATCTATGTTAGAAGCACTGCATGGTGAATTTTCAAGGCGATTTCAAGACTTTAAAATGGTTGAGAATGAAATGCACTTGATTTTTTTTCCCCATTTACATGCAATGTGGAGAATGCACCTAGTGATGTTCAGCCTGAACTCACTGACCTGCAGTCTGACATACTTCTGGCAGAGTACTTTAGGTCAGTCTCACTGCTTGATGTTTACTCTTCCCTCAAAGAGGAGAACTTTCCACACATGAGGAGGCATGCTCAGAAGACTCTAGTCCTCTTTGGATCTACCTATATATGTGAACAGACAATCTCAGTGATATGAATTTCAACAAATCCAAATCCCGATCCTCTATCACTGATGATCACCTCTCAGCTATCCTTCGCATATCCACCTCAGACATTTAACCAGGTTTCAGTGCACTTGTTCAAGCCCAAAACTGACTGGATTTTTCTCACTAAACAAGTGAACTGAAAAACATCAAAAGCACTCATCGCTTTTTGTATAGAGTTGTTTGTTGTTTGTAATACTGAACAGTAATGAAACAACTTTTCATTATTGGCTTGTGAGATTAACATGTTAAAAATAAAATGAAATACTGAAATTATCGTTTTTACTGTTTATTTCTTCTATATTTGACCTACTCCACAATTTCATATCTTTATTGTAACAGAATATCCTTATTCTTTTGATTATAATTTAGTACTTTTTACAATGGGAGAAAACTAATACTGAGCAGAATTATGTTCAACTTATTGTTGGTTCAGCCCTCCAACACAACTCAGGTTTCTCATGTGGCCCCTTGGAAGAATTAATTGCCCACCCCTGATCTAAACAGTGAACCAGCTGTAAATGATGCTAATAATTGCACCATCTGCTGTAGTAGGATTAGAACCCGTATCTCTGGATCCACTGATAATATCATGAGGCCAATGCCTCCCATATTCACTGAGATTCTCTCTTCCTTTTTATATATTTTTAAGTGTTTGTTGTTCATTTTGATATTACTTGCATGTTTACCCTCAGTTTATCTTCTTCCTTTTTGCTATCTCTTGCTGGTTTTTAAAGCCCTGATTGAATTACGGATGGGCTGAATGGCCTGATTTCTGCTCCTATGTCTTATGGTCTAAAACTTTTCCGATCCTCTGACTGAATGCTAATTTTTGCCAGATTGTGTATATTTTTCTTTCATGGATTGGAACTTCTTTCACTCATTGACTGAAAAGGTGGATGAGACTGAAATTCTCGTAATATTTAAGCAGGAAGACCCTCACTAATGGTGTTGTGGATCAATCTACAGCACATAGAGCGGTACAAGAAGGCAAATTACCCCCATCTTCTCAAGGGCAACTAGGGACAGGCAATAAATGTTGGCCCAGCCAGTGTCCCATGGAGTTTTTTTAGTTACAGATTGGGGTCTAAATGTATGTCCCAAAGACAGCAACTTCAACTTGGCATTCAAGAGAGTTTTAGAATTTAAGTTTAAACAATGAATATGGCGAAAAGGCAGGAGGTTGGCACTGGATAAAAATACTCAATGGGTCCAGTGGCTCCCTTTCTGAACAATAACTATCCAATCATTCCATTTACAGTACTCTATGAAAGGCAGAAAGCAGCGCCTGCAGTCCCGCTCCGAGCCGCCAGGGCCCCCCCCCGTGTGCAGTTCCACTCCGAGCCGCCTGGTGCCGCCGTCCCACTCGGGGGAATGTGGTCCCGCTTGGCCCCGATGTTGTGTCGTTGTTAAGATGGCGGAACCCGGGCAGCCTGAGGCGGAGGCCCCGGTCTGTACTTTCCTTTTTAAAAAATCCAGCAGGAAGTTTAAAGGAAGGAAGCGGAGAGCGAGCGGCAGTGAGAAAGGTATCGGCGGGGCCGCGGGGGTTAACGTGAAGCGCAGTTCCCGCCAGGCGCCATTACAGCGCGGAGACAGGCCTTTCGGCCCATCGAGCCCATACTGACCATCATCCCAAACTAAACCAGCCCATATCCCTGCAAACTTCTCCCATTCATGAATCTGTCCAAATGTTGTAACTGTATCCACATCCTCCCCTTTCTCTGGAAGTTCATCCCGCGCACGGGCCACTCTCTTTGGAGATAAATTGCCCCGTTTATATCTATCCCCTCTCACCCTAAACCTATGCAATCCAAAGATGTGCAGGTCAGGTGGATTGGCCGTGCTAAATTGCCCACAGTGTTAGGTGTATTAGTCAGAGATAAATACAGGGTAGAGAGGAGTGGCTCTTTGGAGGGTCAGTATGGACTTGTTGGGCCAAAGGGCCTGTTTCCATCCTGTAGGGAATCTAATGTAATGTGGTGATGTGAAATTCAGCAAACTGCTCGTCATCTTGGGTTTATTTGCAAGCCTTCACCTCATGAGGAAGATTGAGTTGATAAAAAGATCTTTGACGAAGGAAAAGGTGTTTGCATTTAACTTTGTACACCCCAGTCCAACACCGGCATCTCCAAATCATGTTTGCATTTAAGATCACCTTGCACAACCGCAGCCGTTCTCCTTGAGCTTCAAGGCCAATAAATTACTTGCAGTCACTGTTGTAGGATAGGAAATATGGGGCAGTGGGGAAGAGGAAGGCGGCATGTGCACAGGAAGATACAACAAACAGCTTTTTGAAATTACCAGATAAACTGTTTCGTTAGAGAATCACAGAGTCCTACAGCAAGGAGACAGGCCCTTTGGCCTAAATTGGTCCATGCTGACCAAAATGTCCATCCACACTGACCCCATTTCCCTGCACTTGGCCCATGTTCTTCTAAAATGTTTCTATCCATGTATTTGTCCAAATGCTTTTTAAATGTTGTTAATGTACCTGTCTCAACTACTTCTGCTGGCAGCTCATTCCACTTACTTATATTGAACTCAGTTTGCCATTTCTTAGCCCACTTCCCCAGCTGATCAAGGTCATCCTGCAATTTCTGACAACCTTCCTCACTGTCCATGATACCACCTGTTTTAGTGTCATCTGCAAACTTACTAACCATGCCTTGAACATTCTCATCCAAATCATTGATGTAGATAACAACCAGCAACGGGCCCAGCACCGACCCCTGAGGCACTCAGACTGGAGGTCTGTGACTGCATTCTTCCATGATTACCCTCTGCTTCCTACCATTAAGCCAATTTTGTATCCAGTTTGCCAGCTCTCCCTGGATTCCATGCGATCTAACCTTCCAGAGCAACCTACCGTGTGGAACCTTATTAAAGGCCTTACTGAAATCCATATAGACTGTGTCTACTGCTCTGCCCTCGTCAACCTTCTTGGTTACTTCATCAAAGAACTCTAACAAATTTGTGAGGCATGATCTGTCACTCACAAAGCCATGCTGACTACTCCTAATCAAACCCTGTCTTTCCAAATGTATGCATGTCTCATCCCTCAGAATCTTCTCAAGTAATTTATACACCACAGATGTTAGCTTACAGATCTATAGTTCCCATGCTTTTGTTCGATTGTCTGAGGGATACATGTTGGTCAGGAGCCTGAGGAATAATAAATTTCACTTCTCTTCTCATAGTGCAAAGGAATCTATTGCATTTCTCTGACAGCGTCGATACCTTGAATTTATTTCTCGTCAGAAAGACAAAACAACAAAATAAATATGTTTTTTTTGGGATACACTGACATTGACAGTGGCACATATTCCAGTTTTTCATGTTATAAAAGTTATATTTCATCTCTAGTGAGACATTCACTGCTGCTTTAATTTAGAGTAGGTGTTCACATCCGGTGTGGTCAGAATCCTTGGAGCTTTTGCTCAGCACTGACAATACTTTAGTGCAAGATGGAGACAGCAACAAGAGAAATGAAATCTTCTCTGAGTATCGGCTGTGTATCATCCTTAGTGTTCAGCCAGCAGCAGGTCATTTTGGAATCGGTGTGTAGTGTAAAAATAGAAGATACTGGAGAAACTCAACAGGTCTGGCAGCATCTGAGGAGAGAGAAACACCATTAACTGTTCCAGTTCTGTGCAATGTTTTGGAATGCGAAGAAGAGTCATAATTGACTAAAAATACTAATTATTTTTTTCTCCAGACTTGCTGGGTTTGTCAAGCACTTTCTATTTTTATTTCTGATCTTCAGAATCCGCAGTATCTTACTCTTCTATAAATGTATTGTTAGCAATTTAGAGAGATTTACCAGATTAATATCTGGAATTGAGGAGGTTCTCTTATGAGGAAAGGTTTTCTGGAGGTAACTTGATTGAAATGCACAAGATTGTGAGCATCTTGAGGATGTGGAATGGATGTTGCCTCTTATGGAAGAAACTGGAATTAAGAGAGATGAAGTCAAACTTGTTTTGAGGGTTGAGTATGTTTGGAACTCTACTCCCACATCTTTTCAGGAAGAAACTTTTTAATACTTTTAAAGCAAAATTAGACAGATTCTTGGAAAGCTGGGAAAGGTTATCAAGGTAGGTGAGAGTGCGAATTTGTGGTTTTGTGCTACTGTCAGTCAATGTAGCCCAAAAAAAGATGAGCTGTGATTTTTTTCATGTTCAAGAGCCCACATGGCCTCCTCCTGCTCCTTGTTCATATGTTAATGTTGGAGGCTTGCTATTCAAGCGTGAAACCAGTGAATCATGCAAGCAGGTGTAGGCCATTCGGCCCCTTCAATGTACATCACCGTTGTACAAGGCTGGTCTGATGTGTCTGCAACTTCACATTCTTGTTCTTACCTTGACTCTCTTGTAGTTCAAGAATTTATTGAAGGTTGTATCAAGAGTCCTCAAATATTCCTCACATGTTAAGCTTTTCATTCCTGGGACCATTCTCGTGAACCTCCTCTGAACACAATCCAGGGCCAGTACATACTTCCTGATATATGGGGTCCAAAACTGCACACAATGCTCCAAATATGGTCTGATCAGAGCCTGATAGAGCCTCAGAAATACATTGCTGCTTTTTATATTCAAGTTCTCTCAAAATAAATGGGGTGGCACAGTGGTTAGCATTACTGTCTGACAGCACCAGGATCTATATTCGATTCCAGCCTCAGGCAACTGTCTGTGTGGAGTTTGCATATTTTCCCCCTGTCTGTGTGTGTTTCCTCCGGGTGCTCTGGTTTCTTCCACAGTCCAAAGATGAGTTAGCCAAGCTGAATTGCCCATACTGTTCAGGGATGTGAAGGTGAGGTGCATTAGTCAGGGGTAATTGTAGAGTAATAGGGTAGTGGAAAGGGTCTGGGTGGGATACTTTTTGGAGGGTTGGGCCAAATGGCCTTTTTTCACACTGTAGGGATTCTATGATAAATGCCATCATTGCATTTCAACAGGTTTATTTGGAAGTTTCAGAGTGCTCTGAAAACTTGTACTTCCAAATAAACCTGTTGGACTATCGTCCCATTTCCATATCCCCGCTTCAGTCAAAGCAAACACCCAGAGACACAGTATAGCTCGACCTTCTTTTCCTTTATTCCAAGCGATGGAGAGACAGCGATCGCCCATGTACACAAAGACATGAGTTCTTGGTCCTCTCGAACAGGAGATTTTTAAGGAGCTATATAGTCACTTACAGGGAACAGCATCCAAATAAGGCAACATCTAAATTGTTGGATAACCGTGACAATCAGCGAGCGTCAACAGTAAATATTAAACCATCTGGCATTATGTAATAGATTTGATTTTGATTTTGATTCCCTACAGTTGGCCCTTCAGCCCAACCAGTCCACACTGACCCTCCGAAGAGTAACCCACCCAGACCCATAAGTGGCATTACACAATGGATGGTCTTCACCTCGTTAAACTCCTTTGCTTGGCTCCAGTACCTCATTATTTACTGCAAGTTCTTGTCTGATCAAAGTCATGCTGGCTGAGCCTTTGTCAAGCAACCCCAAACTTAACTCTTTCCCTACCTGCTTGTACCTTATACACTTTCTCGAAACTATAACCTGGTGTTGTGTGATCTTTAATTTTGTCCACCCCAGTCGAACATTGGCACCTCCACATCATCATTGCATTTGCCTTCCTAACTACTGACTCAACCTGCAAGTTTACCTTGAGAGAATCCCGGACTAGAACTCCCAAGTCTCTTTGCACTTCACTCTTCTGAATTTTCTCCCCATCTAGAAAATAGTCCATGCCTTTATTCTTCCTACGAAAGTGCATGACCTCACACTTACCACATTGTACTCCATCTGCCCACTCTCCTAAACTGTCCAAATCCCTCTACAGCCTCCCCGCCTCCTCAATCTACCTGTCCCTCTACCTATCTTTGTATCGTCCCCAAACTTAGCCAGAATGCCCTCAGTTCCTTTATCTAGATCATTAATGTATAAAGTGAAAGGTTCTCCCGATACTAAGCCTTGCGGAACACCACTTGTCACCGGCTGCCATCCTGAGAAGGACCATTTTACCCCCGCTGTCTGTTTTCTGTCAGACAGCCAGGCTTCTATCCACGGTAGCACCTTGACTCGAGCACCATGGGCCCTTATCTTACTCAGTAGCCTCCTCTGCGGCGTCTTATCAAAGGTCTTCTTGAAGTCCAGGTAGATAACATCCATTGGCTGTCCTTGGTCTAACCTGCTTGTTACTTCCTCAAAGAATTCTCACAGATTTGTCAGGCATGACCTCCCCTTGATGAACCCATGCTGACTTTGCCCTATTTTACCATCCACTTCCAAGTATTCAGAAATCTCATCCGTCACAATGGATTCCAGTATCTTACCCGTGACCGAAAGTAGGCTAATCATCTGTAATTTTCCATCTTTTGCCTTACTCCCGTTTTAAACAGGGGTGTCACGTTAGTGATTTTCCAACCCTCTGGGACCCTCCCTGACTCTAGCGACTCCTGAAAGATCACCACCAACGCCTCCACTATCTCTTCAGCTAGCTCCCTTAGTCCATCTGGTCCAGATGATTTATCCACCTCCAGGCCATTCAGTTTTTCTAGCACTTCTCATTGGTGATAGCCACCATACTCAGCTCTGCCTCCTCACTCTCTTGAATGTTTGGGATATTACTCGTGTTTTCCACCATGAAAACTGACACAAAGTAATTATTCAGTTCCTCAGCCATTTCCTTGTCTCTCCAGTGTCATTTTCCAGCGGTCCAATGTCCACTTTTGCTTCTCTTTTTCCCTTTAGATATCTAAAGAAACTCTTACAGTCTTCCTTTATATTACTGGCTAGCTTATCCTCCTTTTTAATCTTCTCCCTCCTTGTTTTTTTTGTTGCCCTCTGTTGGTCTTTGTGAGCTTCCCAATCCTCTGGTTTCCCACTGCCCTTCACCACGTTATGTGCTTTCTCTTTTGCTTTTATGCTATCCCTGACTTCCCTGGTCAGCCATGGTTGTCTCATCCTCCCTGTATCGTGCTGTTTTTTCCACAGGATGAATCTCTGCTGTGTCTCCTGAGTAACTCCCAGAAACTCCAAACAGACCCCACCACCAGGGATATATTTCCCTCCCCTTCCCTATCAGCGTTCCGGAAAGACCACTCCCTCCGCGACTCCCTCGTCAGGTCCACACCCCTCACCAATCCAACCTCCACTCCCGGCACCTTCCCCTGCAACCACAAGAAATGCAAAACTTGCGCCCACACCTCCCCCCTCACTTCCCTCCAAGGCCCCAAGGGATCCCTCCATATCCATCACAAATTCACCTGCACCTCCACACACATCATTTACTGCATCCGCTGCACCCGATGTGGCCTCCTCTACATTGGGGAGACAGGCCGCCTACTTGCGGAACGTTTCAGAGAACACCTCTGGGACACCCACACCAACCGCCCCGTGGCTGAACACTTCAACTCTCCCTCCACTCCACCAAGGACATGCAGGTCCTTGGCCTCCTCCATCGCCAGACTATGGCAACACGACGCCTGGAGGAAGAGCGCCTCATCTTCCGACTAAGAACCCTCCAAGGGATGAATGCAAATTTCTCCAGCTTCCTCATTTCCCCTCCCCCCACCTTATCTCAGTCCCAACCCTCGGACTCAGCACCGCCTTCCTAACCTGCAATCTTCTTCCCGACCTCTCCGCCCCCACTCCAGCCTATCACCCTCACCTTAACCTCCTTCCACCTATCGCATTTCCAACGCCCCTCCCCCAAGTCCCTCCTCCCTACCTTTTATCTTGGCCTGCTTGGCACACCTTTCTCATTCCTGAAGAAAGGCTTATGCCCGAAACATCGATTCTCCTGCTCCTTGGATGCTGCCTGACCTGCTGCGCTTTTCCAGCAACACATTTTTCAGCTCTGATCTCCAGCATCTGCAGTCCTCACTTTCTCCCAGAAAGTCCTGCCAATGCTGTTCCACTGTTTCTCCTGCTAGGCTCCTCTCCCAGTCAATTCTACACAGCTCCTCCCTCATTCCTCAGTCATTGCCTTTTTCAGCTGTAATGCTGTTACCTCTGATTCTATCTTCTCCCTCAAATTGCAGAGTAAATTCAATCATATTCTGATCACTGCCTCGAAAGGGTCCCTTCACTTTATGCTCCCTTATTAAGCCTGCCCCCTTGCACAACTCTAAATCAGTATTGCCTGTTCCCTAGTGGGCTCCAGTGCAAGCTACTCCAACAAGCCATCTTGTAGACATTCCACCAATTCCTTTTCACTACCAAGCTGATTTTCCCAGCCCACCTGCATATTGAATGCCCCATGGTCACTATAACTTTGCCTTTCCTACGCAGCCTTTCTATCTCCTGGTGTATTTTGCCCCCCAGCTCCTGACTACTGTTTGGAGGCCTGTACATAATTCCAGCTGTGGTTTTTCGACCTTTGCGGTTCCTCGATTCTATCCATTCAGATTCTTCACCGTCTGACTCTACTTTGTTTCTTATTCTTGATTTAATTTCCGTTCTTATAACAAAACAACCCCACCCCTTCTGCCCACCTGCCTATGTTTCTGATAGGATGGATATTAATCCTATCAATGGGTTGTATGTGCAATTCTGATCCCGTTGCAGCCACGTTTCCGTGATGCCCGCCACGTCATACCTGCTCATTTTAATCTGTGCCACAAGCTCATTTATCTTCTTCCTTATACTGAGTACTTTCAGATATAACACCTTCAGTCCTGTATTAACCGACCCTGTTCTCATTGTCATTTGTTTGTCAACTGTGCTTGAAGTTTAATTGCTAACCCTTTTCAAACAGTTTTCCTATTTGTGACTGTGCTGGAGACTTTAATCACCTCTCCTGAGTTCTGCACTTTTACCTCCTTCAATTCATGCTTTCAAATTTCCCCTATAACTGACCTTAAGACCTTAGGATGTAGGGCATCCGATCCAGGGACTTGAGAGCCTTTTGGTGCTGTCACATGTATAAATACGTGCAGTGCTGGAGAAATTTGGCAAGTCTGGCAGCATTTGTAAAGAGAAAAAGAGTTAATGGTTTGTGTCAAACTCTTCATACACTTTCTCACTATTTTTTTCTCTCGTGATCGCAATTACTTTTAGTTCTTCCCTTTTGCCTTTCGGTTTTCTGCAGTTGTTGAAATGCTTTCTGTATCTTCTACTGTGAAAACAGGGAATACTTTTCAGAGTCTTTGCTGTGTCTTTGTTTCCTATTAATTTCCCGTCTCATCATCACTTTAGCTGCTTTTTTTTATGTACTCATGGAAACATTTACAGTCTGTTTTCGTGTTTCTTGCTAATTTTCTCTTTTTCTCTCCTACTCTAATTCATTTTTTTATGATCCTTTGCTTGTTTCTAACAGTTCACAATCTTCTGACTTGCCACCAGCCTTTACAACAAGGCACAACTTTCCTTTCAATTTACACAGCTTTTATATTTCTTAGTTAGTCACAAAAGCTATACCTTCTCATGGTCTTCTTTTCTGAATGAAATATGTTTGTGTTGAAAATTCAGTTTGGCTTAAATGTGTCCCACTGCTTCTCTACTGTCATAATCTTTTAACCAGACCATTTGTGCCTGCTTTGAATTCATATCCTTGTAGTTGTATTTTATTTACTTCTAAGACTCGATCCTACATTTCTCATCCTCAAATTAAATACAAATTTCTGTGACATTATGATCACTTTTTATGATAGTTTACAATGATGTCATTCATTAATCCTCTCATTGTGCTTTACCAGGTCTGAAATAACCTGTTCTCTCCAGTCTCAGAACATGTTATTCTTACAAATTGACCTGAATATACCCTATGAGCATAACTTTGACTGCCTTGCCAGTTCAACTCCTCCAATCTGTAAATGTTAGAATCTCTCATGATCATTCTTATCAATCCCCTTTGTTTTGTTTACTGTCCATCCAAACTGATTCTATGATTGATCTTCTGAGCCAAGAACATTTCTCATTTCTGTACTGATCTTTTATTAACCACCCCACTTTCCTTCCTTACTCTCCTTAATACCTGTGAAATTCCATTGAATATTTGTGTCTCGGTCATTTTAACCTTGTGATCAGAACTCTTCAATTGCCCTCATAATATAATCATTTATTTCCATTTTTGTTATCAGTTTAACCATGTTATGAATGCCCTATGAATATTAACAAGCTTTTTGATTTGTTTTGCGATGTTACCCTACTCTGAACTTATCTCATGTCACCTTGTGTCTGTGTGTTCTATCCTTTTATTCATATTGCTACCCTGCACTATTGTCCTTTCTTTCTACCTTCTGTGGTCTCCCTTCACATGAACTCTCACCTCATTATTGAGTTTAATGCCCTCTGAAGGGCCTGGTTATAAAGTTGGCTAGGATAATGATTGTTCAGGGGGAGGCAGTCTCAATCTCCCTCTTTTCCCCACACTGTGCCACTGTTTATACAAAATGTGGTAGAAATTTGACCTCGTTCCCTAGGAAGCTGTAAATGCTGGGCACTAATTGAACCTTTTAGGTCTGAGATAATTAATTGTGTTCACTAAGGGTGTGGGAAGAGATAGACAATAGGTGCAGGAGTAGGCCATTCTGCCCTTCGAGCCTGCACCACCATTCAATATGATCATGGCTGATCATCCTTAATCAGTATCCTATTCCTGCCTTATCTCCATAACCCTTGATTCCACTATCCTTGAGAGCTCTATCCAACTCTTTCTTAAATGAATCCAGAGACTGGGTCTCCACTGCCCTCTGGGGAAGAGCATTCCACACAGCCACCACTCTCTGGGTGAAGAAGTTTCTCCTCATCTCTGTCCTAAATGGTCTACCCCATATTTTTAAGCTGTGTCCTCTGGTTCAGCACTCAGCCGTCAGCGGAAACATGTTTCCTGCCTCCAGAGTGTCCAATCCTTTAATAATCTTATATGTCTTAAACAGATCCCCTCTCAGTCTTCTAAACATCTCCAAGATGGAGAAAAGGGTAAATGACACCAAGGTTCACGTCAGCAATGATCTAGTTAAAAGGCTAAGCAGGCTCAAGGAGCTTAATGGCCTCCTATTCCTACGGCACAGTAACTGCATTTAAAGAATTGCTTTTAAAATGTCGGGATATCGTAATGGTATGAGAAATGCTATAAATGTGAGTTCTTTACCCAATATTTATTATACCGCTATAAAACTGGGTATGATCAGAGGCTAGAGACGTTTCCCTCTGGGTTGAAACATGTTCTTGTTCCTGATAATATATCACTTTATAATGGTTCCCATAATGAGGCAGTCTCTTACTAACACGTTAATATAATAAAGGGACTCTGGGCACGTCTCGATGAGGGTGATGCTGTACATACTTACTGGGTTTTCCCTTCTGCTGCACAGACAGCAGTGGAGACGATGATGGGAACACTGCAGTGCGGAGAGAAAAGAGAACGACTGTGTCGAACCCCATGATACAGAAGGTGGGTGAGATAGTACATGGCCAAACTGTGGTTTAACAGTGCAGAATCAGGAACAGGAGACCATTTGGCATGTCAGGCCTATAGGGATCTTTTGTAAGGCAGTTGAGTTACTCTTGTTGCATAGAAACATAGAAAATAGAAATAGGCATATATTATTTACCCTGAAGAGTCTGCTTCCATTCAGTATGGCCATGGCTGATCATCCAAGTCAGTGCCTTGTGTCCACTTTCGCTTCTGTACCCTTTGATCCCTCTAGCTTTAAGCACTATAACAATCTACCTCTTTGAAACTTTCCATTACAACTATATCACAACTGAGTCCAGGCAAGAAGCCCATTCGACCCGAAATTGCTAACTGTTTTGAAAAGCAATTGAATTAATCTTTCTTCATATCCATGTGAGTTTTCTATCTCCAAATATTTACTTGTTAGATTAGATTTGATTCCCTACAGTGTGGAAACAGGCCCTTTGGCCCAACCTGTCCACACCAACCCTCCGGAAGTAATCTACCCAGACCCATTTCCCTCTGACTAATGTACCTAATACTATGGACAATTTAACATGGCCAGTTCACCTGACCTGCACATCTTTGGACTGTGGGAGGAAACCGGAGCACCCGGAGGAAACCCACGCTGACACGGGGAGAATGAGCAAACTCCACACAGATAGTAACCTGAGGGTGGAATCGAATCCAGTTCCCTGGTGCTGTGAGGCAGCAATGCTTAACCACTGAGGCACCGTGTCGCCCACTAAGTCTCTTTTGAAACCTACTTCTGAACCTGTCTGCTATGCTATTTTAGGCATATTTCTGCCAGTGAATTCAGAATTCTACCAGTCATTGCTTAAAAATGTTTATCTCATTTCTTTTTCATTTTTTTAATCATCAAATTTGTGCCGAATGGTTATTGATTTTTAAGACAATGGAAATTTTCTTTTATTCTTTTGTTTTCGATGCTTCTAGTGTAGACCCAGAGTCTTTTAGAAAGTTGTTATTGAACCTGCTTCCATCATCCTTTCAGGCAATGTGTTCCAGATCATTACTAATTGCTTGAAATAATGTTACCTTAACTCCCTTTGGTTTTCTGTTACATTCATCAGCATAGGAACTGTGTTTCTCAGTCAAAACACCTGACCGTTTTGAACACCTCAGTTAATTTTTCCTGCATCCTTCTCTGCTGTACGAGGAATAGGCTTTACTGAACTCCTCACCCTGCTACTAATTTGGCACATTTCAATGTTCTTGTAAACCCTACGGCCTACCTCAGAATTCTTCCAGCTGGGGCTGAGCCATGATTTTATAAAGATTCAGTAAAATGTCCTGTCCTTCATATTTATTCCTCACTTTCAGATCATGTGTGCTTCTGTAACCTGGCTTGCCAACTTCATTTACCAACAGGCCTCAGATTACCTCTTAATAAACATTTATTGCACATGCTGGAAGCTGCCAGTGAAGGCTGCTTTCCTGCCCAGAGACAGGTTAACATACTCAATCTTGGGTTGGCACGGTGGCTCAGTTCTCACAGCACCAGAGAACTGGATTCGATTCCACCCTCCGGCAACTGTCTGTGTGGAGTTTGCACATTCTCCCCGTGTCTGTGTGGGTTTCTTCCGGGTGCTCCGGTTTCCTCCCACAGTCCAAAGATGTGCAGGTTGGGTGAATTGGTCAAGGGAAATTGCCCATAGTGTGCAGGAATGTGTAGGTTAGGTGCATTGGTCAACGGTAAATATAGCACAAGATGTTGGGGGAATGGGTGTGGGTGGGTTCTCTTTGGAGGATCGGTATGGACTTGTTGGGCCAAAGCGCCTGTTTCCACATTGTAGAATTTCTGTGATTCAAGTCCAGGGGAATTTGTGTTATTTCTTAGACCCATCTAAGAAAAAATATCTTAGATTTGTAGTGATCCTACCCCCCCCAACCACCCCCAATTGAATAGTCTGCTGGTACTCAGTAATCTGTATGAACCGTGAAGAGCAGTAGCTTGGGTGAGATGGTCAAGGATCGGTACCCTGCTACTAATCTGATAAGAGGAATGATCAGGCCCTGCAGCAATTGCTGAACTGTAATATTAATAAACAACATGTGTGTCTGATTCTCAGGCCAAGGCTGCTGTTTACTAACTGTTTATCTGATTGTTCCCAGACTGCAAGATCAACAAGAGTGAAAGAGCAATGCAGTAACAGTGATAGTGATGGAGCTGAGAAAATCACTGTGTCGTACAAATCCACCCGATCAGCGGTAAGCAGCAAGAAACAAAGAAGCTCCCCCAAACGGGAGCCATGAGGCCCATTCCATCTCAATTACACGGTGGCTCCCCGCAGATGAGGGAAGTGGGAGAGCTCTAACCATGCAGATGAGGGAAGGGGGAGAGCTCTGACCCTGCAGATGAGGGAAGTGGGAGAGCTCTATCCCTGCAGATGAGGGAAGGAGGAGAGCTCTGACCCTGCAGGTGAGGGAAGGGGGAGAGCTCTGACTCTGCAGATGTGGAAAGGGGGAGAGCTCTGATCCTGTAGATGTGGAACGGGGGAGAGCTCTGACCTTGCAGATGAGGGAAGGGGGAGAGCTCTGACCCTGCAGATGTGGAAAGGGGGAGAGCTCTGACCCTGCAGATGAGAGAAGGGGGCGAGCTCTGACCCTGCAGGTGAGGGAAGGGGGAGAGCTCTGACCCTGCAGGTGAGGGAAGGGGGAGAGCTCTGACCCTGCAGATATGGAAAGGGGGAGAGCTCTGACCCTGCAGATGAGGGAAGGGGGAGAGCTCTGACCCTGCAGATGAGGGAAGGGGGAGAGCTCTGACCCTGCAGATGAGGGAAGGGGGAGAGCTCTGACCCTGCAGATGAGAGAAGGGGGAGAGCTCTGATCCTGTAGATGTGGAACGGGGGAGAGCTCTGATCCTGTAGATGTGGAAAGGGGGAGAGCTCTGACCCTGCAGGTGAGAGAAGGGGGAGAGCTCTGACCCTGCAGGTGAGGGAAGGAGGAGAGCTCTGACCCTGCAGGTGAGAGAAGGGGGAGAGCTCTGACCCTGCAGGTGAGAGAAGGGGGAGAGCTCTGACCCTGCAGATGAGAGAAGGGGGAGAGCTCTGACCCTGCAGGTGAGAGAAGGGGGAGAGCTCTGATCCTGCAGGTGAGGGAAGGGGGAGAGCTCTGATCCTGTAGATGAGGGAAGGGGGAGAGCTCTGATCCTGCAGATGAGGGAAGGGGGAGAGCTCTGACCCTATATGGGCTGGGGGCTGCCTGTCCTCCTTGGGAAGGAGTTAATATATGTCCCCACATGGAATGAAATATCAGGAAAGACATGTGAAATTCACACCTGTGTAAAATAACTGTCTTTATGAACAAAGTAGTTTGAGGATATGCGTTAATGAGGGGATGATGTGGAGGAACGAGAGTCTGAGAGAGACACACATGACATTGCTTGGTGTCATGAAAGGGCAGTGTTGTAAATGCCGTATGGAGTTTTTGCCTTTCTGTCCTTCACAGAAACCTGTTGGCCCAGAGGACATGGGAGCAACAGCTGTATATCAACTGGACACTGAGAAAGATAAAGACATGCAAGCCATCTTCGAACGAAGTCAGAAGATCCAAGAGGTGAGGGGGTTTGCTGATCCCATATTGGGGTTATGTGATTTGATGGTATTTGTAACCTGCCCTGTTTCACTACATCTGCTGTGTTCCAGGAATAGTGACAGAAGCTGTTTCAGGTAAAGATAACCGGTTCTAGTGGTAGGTCTCACACCTGAAATGTTAACCTGCATTCACAGATGATGCCTTAGTCACTGAGTATTTCCAGCATTTCCTGGTTTTTATGCCTTGTCTGCATTTGGTCATGAGATTACCCAGTGAGGAGTAGGGAGTGGAAGACATAAGATGTATTTGTGAAATACAGACCATGTCACAGAAGAACCATTTTAGAAATACAGAGAGCTTATTGAGATGTCCAAACCCCAGTCTTTCTCACAGATGAGCTCAGTTTGACACGAACGCCCTCACCTAGCTGTCAACCCTAACTTTCTCTGCTTAGCCAACCTACATAGTTCCAAATTATCTCCAGGTAGCCATATTACTTGACATTGTCACTTCAATCACTTTCCCAGCTAATTTGATTCCTCGTTAGGTGATAATTTTTCATTTATGTCGCCTAGTTGACCCATCATCACGATGAGCCGTCGACCTCGGTTAATTTTGTTAGGATTCTTGATAATCTTAAAAGTTGAATTGGGTGGAAGTTTGAGATTTGGGGTTATACGGTAAGTTTTCAGTTGGTCTACAAATCCCTTCATTTGACAAAAGTGAGTGAACAAACTTCTCCAGCAGCAAAACCAAAACACTGAATTCTGGGCATCTGCGATCAAAACAGAAACTGTCAAAGAAACTCAGCATGAGCAGAAGAAGAGATACACTGGGCTGAAAGCATTAACTCTGTTTTTCTCTCCACATGTGCTATCAGACCTACTAAGCTTCTATTTATATTTGAGTTCTGCTCCTGTTGACATCAGAATCAAGGGGATGGTGCGTTAGGGTGAGGGAGAGAAAGAGACTGAATCACTGAGATCCACTGGGATGATTGTTGGAAGGATTGTTATTGAAAGTAGTCAGTCTCACAAGCACAGAGAATGAAACCGGGTAAAATGAACAATACTTACTGGGATACAGTGGCAAAAGCAGTGGGGAGATAGAACACAAGCATAGGGATTGAGAGGAACATAGTTTGCATACAACACTGCAATGGTGAAGAAATGAGATTAGATTAGATTACATTACATTACTGTGTGGAAACAGGCCCTTCGGCCCAACAAGTCCACACCGACCCGCCGAAGTGCAACCCACCCATACCCCTACATTTACCCCTTACCTAACACTACGGGAAATTTAGCATGGCCAATTCACCTAACCTGCACATCTTTGGACTGTGGGAGGAAACCCATGCACCCGGAGGAAACCCATGCAGACACAGGGAGAATGTGCAAACTCCACACAGTCAGTCGCCTGAGGCGGGAATTGAACCCGGGTCTCTGGCGCTGTGAGGCAGCAGTGCTAACCACTGTGCCACCGTGCCGCCCACTACTAACGAGGAAACAGATGTAAAAACGTGTAGTTACAATAATATAAATAAATCCTAACCATAAAGCTGTTTAACCACAATTAGTATGGGACTTTCAAATACTTTGCCACATCAACAAACAGTTCCTGCTTTCACTGTGGCTGACTCTTCAATGTCCAAAATGAGGACTATCATAATCTTGTAGTTATCCTCTTTGTAACTAACAGGAATTGAAAGGGAAAGATGATGAAAAAATCTACCGAGGTATCAACAATTACATCAAATACGTCACACCCAAAGACACGTCCATGGGAAATGCAGCTTCTGGAATGGTGAGGTGAGTGAAACATTCAGCAACGCCTCTCGATCTCCCTCCTGGATCCTTCAGGCTCGGACTCCACATTGTCTAAGGTTAGCTAGTGGAGTCCTATTCCCCGTCCCTCAGTAATGAGTGACATTACTGCCCCCAGTCCCTCAGCAGTGAGTGACATCACTGTCCCCAGTCCCTCAGCAGTGAGTGACATTACTGTCCCCAGTCCGTCAGCAGTGAGTGACATTACTGCCCCCAGTCCCTCAGCAATGAGTGATGTTACTGTCCCCAGTCCCTCAGTAGTGAGTGACATTACTGCCCCCAGTCCCTCAGCAGTAAGTGACGTTACTGCCCCCAGTCCCTCAGCAGTGAGGGACATTACTGCCCCCAGTCCCTCAGCAGTGAGTGACATCACAGCCCCCAGCAGTGAGTGGCGTTACTGTCCCCAGTCCCTCAGCAGTGCGTGACATTACTGTCCCCAGTCCCTCAGCAGTGCATGACGTTACTGTCCCCAGTCCCTCAGCAGTGAGTGACATCACTGCCCCCAGCCCCCAGCAGTGAGTGACGTTACGGACCCCAGCCCCTCAGCAGTGAGCGACGTTACTGCCCCCAGTCCCTCAGAAACAAGTGACGTTACTGCCCCCAGTCGCTCAGCAGTGAGTGACGTTACTGCCCCCAGTCGCTCAGCAGTGAGTGACGTTACTGCCCCCAGTCGCTCAGCAGTGAGTGACGTTACTGCCCCCAGTCGCTCAGCAGTGAGTGACGTTACTGCCCCCAGTCGCTCAGCAGTGAGTGACGTTACTGCCCCCAGTCGCTCAGCAGTGAGTGACGTTACTGCCCCCAGTCGCTCAGCAGTGAGTGACGTTACTGCCCCCAGTCGCTCAGCAGTGAGTGACGTTACTGCCCCCAGTCGCTCAGCAGTGAGTGACGTTACTGCCCCCAGTCGCTCAGCAGTGAGTGACGTTACTGCCCCCAGTCGCTCAGCAGTGAGTGACGTTACTGCCCCCACTCGCTCAGCAGTGAGTGACGTTACTGCCCCCACTCGCTCAGCAGTGAGTGACGTTACTGCCCCCACTCGCTCAGCAGTGAGTGACGTTACTGCCCCCACTCGCTCAGCAGTGAGTGACGTTACTGCCCCCACTCGCTCAGCAGTGAGTGACGTTACTGCCCCCACTCGCTCAGCAGTGAGTGACGTTACTGCCCCCACTCGCTCAGCAGTGAGTGACGTTACTGCCCCCACTCGCTCAGCAGTGAGTGACGTTACTGCCCCCACTCGCTCAGCAGTGAGTGACGTTACTGCCCCCACTCGCTCAGCAGTGAGTGACGTTACTGCCCCCACTCGCTCAGCAGTGAGTGACGTTACTGCCCCCACTCGCTCAGCAGTGAGTGACGTTACTGCCCCCACTCGCTCAGCAGTGAGTGACGTTACTGCCCCCACTCGCTCAGCAGTGAGTGACGTTACTGCCCCCACTCGCTCAGCAGTGAGTGACGTTACTGCCCCCAGTCGCTCAGCAGTGAGTGACGTTACTGCCCCCAGTCGCTCAGCAGTGAGTGACGTTACTGCCCCCAGTCGCTCAGCAGTGAGTGACGTTACTGCCCCCAGTCGCTCAGCAGTGAGTGACGTTACTGCCCCCAGTCGCTCAGCAGTGAGTGACGTTACTGCCCCCAGTCGCTCAGCAGTGAGTGACGTTACTGCCCCCAGTCGCTCAGCAGTGAGTGACGTTACTGCCCCCAGTCGCTCAGCAGTGAGTGACGTTACTGCCCCCAGTCGCTCAGCAGTGAGTGACGTTACTGCCCCCACTCGCTCAGCAGGGAGTGACGTTACTGCCCCCAGTCCCTCAGCAGGGAGTGATGTTACTGCACTGAGGTAGAGGTCAGTGATTTTTTTTTTAATAAGCTATGAAAAAGGCCTGGTGGATAGTGTGAGCCTTGACCTTCATTCTCTCAAGGAAAAAGTGAGGTCTGCAGATGCTGGAGATCAGAGCTGAAAATGTGTTGCTGGAAAAGCGCAGCAGGTCAGGCAGCATCCAGGGAACAGGAGAATCGACGTTTCGGGCATAAGCCCTTCTTCAGGAATGAAGCTCTTCCTGAAGAAGGGCTTATGCCCGAAACGTCGATTCTCCTGTTCCCTGGATGCTGCCTGACCTGCTGCGCTTTTCCAGCAACACATTTTCAGCTCTTCATTCTCTCAACCCCCACACAGTTTCTCTCTGGCAACCCGTCTCTCATTGGCTGTCACTGTTTTGTGTAATGCGCTGGCAGTTATTGTTAGTTTGGACACTGATTATTGTGTTTCAGGAAAGGACCTATCCGAGCTCCTGAGCACCTTCGAGCAACAGTGCGGTGGGACTATCAACCTGACATCTGTAAAGATTACAAAGAGACCGGCTTCTGTGGGTTTGGAGGCAAGTTCCTCTTGTTGTCTTCCAAGAGAAATCTCGTTGCCTTTTTCTTCTTGGTCGTCGAGATTCGAGGTTTGGAAGGTGGTTTGGCCAACTGCTTTGTCCTGGATAGTGTTGTGTTGTTGAGGTGGCACTCATTCAGGCAAATGGGCACTGTTCTATCACACTCCTGACTTATTCATTGTCGATGGCGGACAAGCTTTTGGAAGTCTGGAGCTGATTACTCACAACAGTTCTAACCTGTCCTAGTATTTATATAGCTTGTCTGGTTCAGTGTCTTAAAAACTTGACGAGTAATTTGAGAGAGGAGGTGTCCCTGGCCTCCTTCCCTATTAAAAGAGTGGCAGTGAGCTTTCATGGTGTGTGGTCTTCCTCTGCGCTCTGCTGACCAGGAGTATTTTTTTCTGTCTCTCTCCCTCATAGACAGCTGTAAGTTTCTACACGACCGATCAGACTACAAACATGGCTGGCAGATCGAACGGGAGCTAGATGAAGGCCGTTATGGTGTAAATGGTGAGTGTTATAGTTACAAATGTAATGTTACCTTAATCTTCCTTAAATGTAATGGGGTTATCACAGACAGCAATTTTAAATAAGTATTGTGGCTACTGCCAAGGCGCTGGCATCACCTGACTGCATTAAAGTACAACATGATATGTTTAGGAATTGTGATTGGTTTTAATTCCTGCTTTAGCTGAGTGAGATGCTGTTCACAAGGACAGCAGTTGTTTCAACTGATCTCATTGTCCCTGTGTGAGCAGAGGAAAGTGGGGTCATGTGTTAAGAATCCCAGTCATTATTGTAATGCGTAGACAGGAGTTGTCATGTGAGAATATAAGGTGAAGACAGGACACTCAGTTGTGAGTTTCTCTTTGGTTGAGGTGGTTAAGTCCAAATACTACCTTCCCGTGGAGCCGTTTCAAAGTAAGAGTGTGTCTTTGAGTGGGTGGGAAAGAATGAAAGAAAGATGTTCTCTTGTGTCAAGTGACTGAATGACAAAACATGCAAAAGCAAAGCTTGCCACTTTGGTAACATCCAGGATTAACTTGGGGTTGTTCTTTAAACTAAACTAGTCAAAACTATCACTTGTCACTCCGATCTAGAGTTGCTAACAACTTTACCATCACTTCAACCATCTCTTGATCTTTCTCACAAATGTAGGAAGGCTGTAGATGCTTCAGAGAGGGTGTAGAGCAGATTTCCTGGATTGGAGGGCTTGTCTTATGAAGAGAGATTGAGTGAGCCAGGGCTTTTCACACTGGAGAGAAGGGGGAAGAGAGGTGACCTGATAGAGTGGATAGCCAGAGACTTTTCTCCAGGGCAGAAATAGCTGTCATGAGGGGGTCATAATTTTAAGGTGATTGGAGGAAGGTATAGGGGAGATGTCAGAGGTAGGTTCTTTATGCAGAGAGAGGTGGATGGTGGAATGCACTGTCAGCGGTGGTAATAGAGTCAGAGGCATTAGGGATGTTTAAGCGACTGCTGGTCTAGCACATAGGTGGCAATAAATTGAGGGGTGTGTAGGTTAGCTGATCTTAGATTAAGCTAATTAATGGGTACATCGTGGGCCAAAGGGTCTGTACTGTGCTATACTGTTTTATGTTCTAAATGGAAGAAAAAGAAAAACAAATCTCTTAATGTTATTTTTGCCAAAACTCAGATCCAAAAATGTGTCATGTAGTGAGACCAGCTCACAGTATGCCACATAGACTACCCCAGTAGTTTGCAAAGGATTAACTGGACCAGCAGGAGGCTGGGAGAACACAGCAAAGCAGGCAGCATTAGGAGGGAGAGGAACACAGCAAGGCAGGCAGCATCAGGAGGTAGAGGAACACAGCAAGGCAGGCAACATCAGGAGGGAGAGGGACACAGCAAGGCAGGTAGCATCAGGAGGCTTGGAAAACACAGCAAGGTAGGCAGCATCAGGAGGTAGAGGAACACAGCAAGGCAGGCAGCATCAGGAGGGAAAGGGACACAGCAAGGCAGGTAGCATCAGGAGGCTTGGAAAACACAGCAAGGTAGGCAGCATCAGGAGGGAGAGGAACACAGCAAGGCAGGCAGCATCAGGAGGGAGAGGAACACAGCAAGGCAGGCAGCATCAGGAGGGAGAGGGACACAGCAAGGTAGGCAGCATCAGGAGGGAGAGGAACACAGCAAGGCAGGCAGCATCAGGAGGGAGAGGGAACACAGCAAGGCAGGCAGCATCAGAACGGAGAGGGACACAGCAAGGCAGGCAGCGTCAGAACGGAGAGGGACACAGCAAGGCAGGCAGTATCAGGAGGGAGAGGGACACAGCAAGGCAGGCAGCATCAGGAGGGAGAGGGACACAGCAAGGCAGGCAGCATCAGGAGGGAGAGGGACACAGCAAGGTAGGCAGCATCAGGAGGGAGAGGAACACAGCAAGGCAGGCAGCATCAGGAGGGAGAGGGAACACAGCAAGGCAGGCAGCATCAGAACGGAGAGGGACACAGCAAGGCAGGCAGCGTCAGAACGGAGAGGGACACAGCAAGGCAGGCAGTATCAGGAGGGAGAGGGACACAGCAAGGCAGGCAGCATCAGAAGGGAGAGGGACACAGCAAGGCAGGCAGCATCAGGAGGGAGAGGGACACAGCAAGGCAGGCAGCATCAGGAGGGAGAGGAACACAGCAAGGCAGGCAGCATCAGAGGGAGAGGGACACAGCAAGGCAGGCAGCATCAGGAGGGAGAGGGAACACAGCAAGGCAGGCAGCATCAGAACGGAGAGGGACACAGCAAGGCAGGCAGCATCAGAAGGGAGAGGGACACAGCAAGGCAGGCAGCATCAGGAGGGAGAGGAACACAGCAAGGCAGGCAGCATCAGAGGGAGAGGGACACAGCAAGGCAGGCAGCATCAGGAGGGAGAGGAACACAGCAGGGCAGGCAGCATCAGGAGAGAGAGGGGACACAGCAAGGCAGGCAGCATCTGTAGCGAGAGGGACACAGCAAGGCAGGCAGCATCAGGAGCCTTGGAAAACACAGCAAGGCAGGCAGCATCAGGAGGGAGAGGAACACAGCAAGGCAGGCAGCATCAGGAGGCTGGGAAAACACAGCAAGGCAGGCAGCATCAGGAGGGAGAGGAACACAGCAAGGCAGGCAGCATCAGAAGGGAGAGGGACACAGCAAGACAGGCAGCATCAGGAGGGAGAGGGACACAGCAAGGCAGGCGGCATCAGGAGGGAGAGGGACACAGCAAGGCAGGCAGCATCAGGAGAGAGAGGGACACAGCAAGGCAGGCAGCATCAGGAGCGAGAGGAACACAGCAAGGCAGGCAGCATCAGGAGGCTGGGAAAACACAGCAAGGCAGGCAGCATCTGGAGGGAGAGGGACACAGCAAGGCAGGCAGCATCAGGAGACTGGGAAAACACAGCAAGGCAGGCAGCATCAGGAGGGAGAGGAACACAGCAAGGCAGGCAGCATCAGGAGGGAGAGGGACACAGCAAGGCAGGCAGCATCAGGAGGGTGGGGGAACACAGCAAGGCAGGCAGCATCAGGAGGGAGGGGGAACACAGCAAGGCAGGCAGCATCAGGAGGCTGGGAAAACACAGCAAGGCAGGCAGCATCAGGAGGGAGAGGAACACAGCAAGGCAGGCAGCATCTGGAGGGAGAGGGAACACAGCAAGGCAGGCAGCATCTGGAGGGAGAGGGACACAGCAAGGCAGGCAGCACCAGGAGGGAGATGGACAAAGCAAGACAGGCAGCATCAGGAGGGAGAGGGACACAGCAAGGCAGGCAGCATCAGGAGGCTGGGAAAACACAGCAAGGCAGGCAGCATCAGGAGGGAGAGGAACACAGCAAGGCAGGCAGTATCAGGAGGGAGAGGGAACACAGCAAGGTAGGCAGCATGAGGAGGGAGAGGGACACAGCAAGGCAGGCAGCATCAGGAGGGAGGGGGATCACAGCAAGGCAGGCAGCATCAGGAGGGAGAGGGGACACAGCAAGGCAGGCAGCATCAGGAGGGAGAGGATGCTACCAACCAGGTCGTACCCTCTGCCTGTCTTCACTTCTGCATCCTGTCCCCACCACCCCTTTATCGACAACTCTCCCCACACCTATCCCCAGTCCTGAAGAAGGGTTGCACCCTTTTTTAAACCAGGTTTGGCCCACGACCAGTGGCCTGTTACCCAGTTTAGCTTCTAATGCATCCCAATGTTGTTTTCAGAATTTGTATTAATTTTTGTTAAACGTACGCAATTTTATTGGGCTCCACCTTTTACCCAAATCTAATTGTAAACCCAGTAATTTATTTGCAATATGAATTGATATCAATGGTCTTTTGCACTTGATGTTGAATTCTTTGTTGAACAGCTTACTTTGTACAGTTGAAGAAACAAATTGGATTTGCACATGTTCACACACACTGTCTCTCACACTTCGAGCATTCCAAACTGGTCCACAGTCCAATATTTATTAAGTGTGGTCACTATCTGTTTTCAAGGCAGTTGGGAAATAGCCTGTTATTGGCTGTTAATTTATTGGGTGTTGAAAAGTCGATCAAAATGAAATTGGGCGGCACGGGGCTCAGTGGTTAGCACTGCTGCCTCACAGCGCCAGGGACCCGGGTTCATTTCCCACCTCGGGCAACTGACTGTGTGGAGTTTGCACATTCTCCCCGTGTCTGCGTGGGTTTCCTCCGGGTGCTCCAGTTTCCTCCCCCAATCCAAAAATGTGCAGGTCAGGTGAATTGGCCATGCTAAATTACCCGCAGTGTTAGGTGCATTAGTCAGAGGTAAATGTAGGAGAATGGATTTGGGTGGGTTTCCCTTCGGAGAGTCGGTGTGGACTTGTTGGGCTGAAGAGCATGTTTCCACACTGTAGAGAATCTAAACCAATTAAACTAAACAACTTGTCTAACTAAGCTGTTCTGTGCTGGTGTGCATTTAACTTTGTTGGGGTGCTGTTCCTCTCTGAGATATATTAGTGCAGCATGTGATATTCCTAGAGATTTCAGCTTTTCAGGGATTGCACAGTAAAATGGTTCTTCGCCTGCCTTTTATTTGCAGATGATGAGAACTACGAAGTGAGCAGTGATGAAGATGATCTTCCCTTTAAGTGTTTCATCTGCAGAAAATCCTTTACCAGTCCTGTAATCACCAAGTAAGTTGGTTTGTCATGGAAAGGACATGGTATTTTTGTAAATTTAGCCAGTAGACTGATTACTGTTACATAATAATTTGTTTCCTATTGGATGACTGATATGTAATGATCTGCCAGTTCATTGGGTGATGTCCATGTCACTTAACAAGCTGCCTGTTCTTTCTCAGATGTAAACACTATTTCTGTGAAAGCTGTGCTCTGCAGCATTACCACAAATCCAAGCGTTGTTATGTGTGTAATCAACAGACCAATGGAGTCTTCAACCCCGCCAAAGGTGCGTGTTCTTGCCTTTACTTCCTGCAGTGCGGTGAGGTAGCATTTTGTGGCAACTGCTCAGTATTTGTTTATTGGAGTGTGTTTCTGTTCAAGTGTCACATTCCCTTCTGAGCATCATTCCTCAGGGACAGTCTGTGAACACATACACAGACACACACACGCAGACACAGTGTCAGACTGTGGCTGTCATTGGAGAACCTAGTATATATTTCCCAGTGTTGTACTGGGTGTGATGGTGGGCTTTCTTCTTCGTAGCAGTTTGTTACAACTGTATTTTGCTGAGTGACTTCAAAAAGGGCATTTAGGAACCAACCACATTGATGTGGATCTGGAGTCAGCTCTAGACTCAGCTTGGGTAAGGACAGCAGTTTTTTTTATTTGTTCATGAGATGTGGGCATAGCTGGACATAAGCATTTATTGCCCTGCCCTAATTACCCTTGAGAAGGTGGTGGTGAGCTGTTCCTGAAGGACATTGGTAAACTAGCTGGGTTTTTACATTAATCAAGCAGTTTCATGATCACTTCTCCTGATACTAGCATTATTTCCTGATTTAAAAAATTCAAATTTTCAAATTGTTTTTGGTGTGATTTCAACTCATTCTCTGAATAATTCATCCACGCTGTCTTGTTACTTGTTCAGTCATGAAACACAACCTTTCCATACGTCTGTGTTCATTGAGGCATTGAGCAGAGCGCCAATAATAAAACGAAGGGCTCATGCCCTAAACGTCGATTCTCCTGCTCCTTGGATGCTGCCTGACCTGCTGCGGTTTTCCAGCAACACATTTTCAGCCAATAATAGAAACCCAGGATAAGACAGAGTTTACAAAGCTGCAGCAGGTTTCTAATCCAGACTGATGATCCATCTGAGGGTTGGCTAAGATAGCAGACATTCTGCAGTGACTACAAAGCCACTTGCCCCAGTTCTGTCAGGTAGGAGGAAGAGGCATAGAAATGGGATTGGAAGAAGTAGCTGTGTGATAAGGCATAAGACTCAGGAGCAGAAGTAGGTCACTTGGCCCATCGAATCTATTCAATAACAGCATGCTTGATTACATAATCTTCACCTTCACTTGTTTTGCCTTATCGCCATAATCATTAATCCCCTTACTGATCAAGAATCAGTCAATTTCAACGTTGAATTTACAGAACAACCCAGCTTTTCCAGCTCTGTCAGATAAAGAATCTCACTATTCCCTGAGGGAAGAAAGTCTTCCTCATCTCTGCCCTCAATGGGCAAGCCCTATTCTTAAGTTACTTCCCATGACCATAGACTCTTCCATAGGTGCCAACATGGACGATGCAAACTAGATCCATTCCCTCTCCATCCCGAGGTGGTGCCCCTATCCCCGAGGTGGTGCCCTTATCCCCAAAAACAAAGAAAGAGAACAAAGAACATTACAGAGGAACAGGCCCTTCGGCCCTCCAAGCCTGTGTTGATCGAGATCCTCTATCTAAACCTACCGCCTATTTTGAAAGGATCTGTAGACCGTTGTTCCCTGCCCATTCATGTGTCTGTCTAGATACATCTTAGCTGTCGCTATTGTTCTGGCCTCTACCACCTACGCTGGCAACATGTTCAAGACATACACCACCCTCTGTGTAAAGAACTTTCCCTGTATATCTCCCCAAACCTTTCCCCTCTCACTTTGAACTTGTGACCCCTAGTAATTGAGTCCACCACTCTGGGAGAAAGCTGCTTGCTATCCAGCCTATCTATACCTCTCATGATTTTGTAGATATTAATCAGGTCCTCCTCAACCTCTTTCTTTCCGATGAAATTAATCCTAATCTACTCAACTTCTCCTCAGAGCTAGCACCCTCCGTACCAGGCAACGTCCTGGTGAACCTCCTCTCACCCTCTCCTGGTAATGTGGCAACTAGAACTGTACGCTGTATTTCAAATGTGGCCAAACCAAAGTCTTATACAACTGTAACATGACCAGCCAACTCTTGTACTCAATACCCTGTCCGATGAAGGAAAGCATGGTATGCCTTCTTGACCACTCTACTGACCTGTGTTGCCACCTTCAAGGAACAATGGACCTGAAGAGCCTCTGGACATCAATTTTCCCCAGGACTTTTCCATTTACCGAATAGTTCGCTCTTGAATTGGATCACCTCGCATTTGTCCAGATTGAACTCCATCTGCCATTTCTTCACCCAACTCTCCAATCTATCTATATTCTGCTGTATTTTCTGACAGTCCCCTTCACTATCTGCTACTCCACCAATTTTAGTGTCATCTGCAAACTTGCTAATGAGGCAACCTACACCTTCCTCCAAATCATTTATGTATATCACAAACAACAGTGGTCCCAGCGCAGATCCCGTGGAACATCACTGGTCACAGGTCTCCATTTTGAGAAACTCCCTTCCACTACTACTCTCTGTCTTCTGTTGCCCACCCAGTTCTCTATCCATCTAGCTAGTACACCCTGGACCCCAGGCGACTTCAGCTTCTTTGTCAGCCTACCATGGGGAACCTTGTCAAACACCTTACTGTATATAACATCTATATCCCTTCCCTCATCAATCAGCTTTGTCACCTCTTCGAAGAACTCTATTAAGTTTGTAAGACATGACGTTCCCTGCACGCAACCATGTTTCCTTTCATTGATAAGCCCATTTTCTTTCCCTTAGTATCTTCTCCAGTAGCTTCCCTATCACTGATGTCAGGCTCTCTGGTCTGTAATTACCTGGATTATCCCTGCTACCCTTCTTAAACATCAGCAATTAATCAGTCCTCTGGGACCTCACCCATGTTCAAGGATGCTGCAAAGATACTGTTAAAGCCCCAGCTATTTCCTCTCTCGCTCCCTTCAGTAACCTAGGATACATCCTGTCCAGACCTGGAGAACTTGTCCATCTTAATGCCTTTTCGAATACGCAACACTTCTTCCCTCCTTATCCCTGAGGAGGTATCTTTAACCCTGACGTTGGGCAAGAAATTCATGCTTCAGGATGAATACTCATGGCAAAAGAGAACAAATGTATCACCTATGTTTATACCGTTCCCTGCCACTGCTACGATCCCTTACCTTGGCCTCCCCAATCCAGCAACAGACCTCCCTCTGGATCCTCCGCTCCATTCCCGAAGAAGGGCTCATGCCCGAAACGTCGATTCTCCTGCTCCTTGGATGCTGCCTGACCTGCTGCGCTTTTCCAGCAACACATTTCCAGCTCCCCAATCCATCCCAGAATTGCTCCTGAATCCAAGGTTCTGTGGTCAGTTCTCGCATCTTCTCTGGAGTATGTTCTCTCATCCACACGGTTTGCAAGAATGTGCTGGACAGTTGTAGGGGCTGAGACTCCTCGAAAGCTACCTCTAGGTCCAGTACATGCATCATCTGCAGTCACACCCTCCTGTCCCTGATCATAGAACAAATCTGAATGACGTAATCTGAGAGGGTGAGTGCCTCCTAGAGCAAACCTTCCAGGTAACCTTTCCCTCGCTGATGTGTACAATGTCTGAAATGCAAACTCCAGCTCCTCAGTGCAGATCTGAAGTTGTTCAAGCTGTGAGCACTTGCTCCAGATAGGTTCACTCTCAATCCCATTGTCCAGCAGATGCCACTTGCTGCAGCACCTGTCCTGCCATTGCCATTGTGTTTTCTTAAATTAATTACTTTGGTATCTTTGCTTTTATCACTGGAACAATCTCCTGCTTTCTACACTTTGATACATTTTTTATATAAAACATCAGTACCAACCTTACACTTAACAGGCTATTTATAAGAAAGAAATGAAATGATTAGAGACTTAAGTTCAAACTGAAGACCTTATGTCAAGGACTAGAAAGCTGCTTTGATCAGGCAAAGAAAATCTCTTTCCTTTCCTCTGCTGAACTCCCTGAGGCATTCAACTCCAGCTTTCTGTTATAAAAGTTATGGACCAGGCCAAGCCCACTCAAAACATTTTAACTTTTCTTAATATAAGGGTAGATGTGAAGTGGGTGTTCCAGGTGTGATGCAGCTGGCCCAGCCACTCTGCTTTAAGCAAAACAGAATTTATTTACACACTATAGTTGAAGCATGAACAAAAGAAAGCAGAATTTAGAATATCTCGACTATCGGTAAACGTAACCAATTTGATGCAGTAACTATTTTTAATTAACTGTTCCAATACAGTAACATCCCATGAACACCCCTTAGCAAAAAGATAAATTCAAACACAGCTTCTTACAGGCAGGAAGGAACAACGTCCAGAGAGAGATTTCAGAGAAAGTCAGAGGGATTATTTGCTGAAGCTTGCAAATCTTCTGGGCTCTCGCATCTTGTGACCGCTATAGCTAAAACAAACCAGGAAAAATCTGAACTGGGAGAACTGGCCATTGCCCTTCCATTGTTAAACTCCCGAGACTCCCTGGCACCTCTGCCTTTCTGACCTGTCTTCAAAGAAAACAAGGACAAAATAATCTTTTTAAAGTGACAGCATTGTCACATAGGTCCCATTCAAATGAATGTGTAGAATCTGTATTGACAAAGAGACCAAAGCAGGGTTCCAGTCATTGTCACATTTGTCAAGCTGTGAAAGTTCTGCCCTCAGCTCGTGACCAGTGAACAGTACTGACCAATATCCCAGGGAGATCCCACCATCTGTCCCTTACTGAGTAAAGTACTGTTACCAGGGCTGTAATTCTCCTCCCATTCCTGGCCATGGGGAGGAAGATCCTCCACATCCTGGTACTCCAAGCACATGCTCAACTTTCAGGCGGGAAGCCAAGCCTCAAATAGGCATTGTAACCGTACTTGCCCTGACATCAGTCGATGATCACTGCCCCCAACAAGAATCACAGCATAAAGACCAGAACTGAGAAATGGGACTTGGTGCTATTTCCTCGTCCTTGGCCCTGACCACTGAGGCTGCTTCTAGCACTGAACGAGGGACGTACTCGGCAGAACAAAACAACTTACACAATTTATTTTACCCTTTCTATTTCAGAACTCATGGCAAAACTGGCAAAGCATAAAGCTGAGCACCCATCAGACCATTCCAACTCTGCAGATGAAGGGGAGTCAACCGAATAACTCTTCCCCTCTGCTCTGTGCAGAATATGTACCAAGCTTCAAAATACTTTCGTAAAATAAAGAGATTTGTTTTTGAATACTTTTTTGTTGTGCACACTAGCAATCAGCTATTCTTTAAATATTGCAATTAATTCATAATCAGCCTGAGTGGTTTATTATACTAATCAGTTAAATAATGCTTCTGGAGAGACAATACTGGCAATCTGTCAGTACATGAGGCTTTCACTGGTCGTTTATTTGAGGGAGTGGTACTCTCAAATGGAATAACAGTTGTGAAGGCTGCAGGTAACCTTGTCTTACAGTTGCTGAGTTCCGTCGGGGAGTTGATAGCTTTGAGCCTTTCCGTTACAATTTTACTATGACATCTAAATGCTTTACTCTTCATCCACAGCAACCTCTGCAAGTCAGCACTTCAGAAACGAAGGTGAGTTGATGGTACAGGAGTTACTTAATCAATGGATTAGGTGATGGAGGAGGACCCTTATGGAACATACAAACTAGGAGCAGGTGTAGGCCATCTACCCGTTTGGGCCTGCTCCACCATTCAATAAGATCACGGCTGATCATTTCGTGTACTCAGCCCCACTTACCTGCCTTCTCAATATAACCCTTAATTCCTTCACTGTTCAAAATAAAATCTATCTTAGCTTTAAAAACATTTACTGAAGTAGCGTCAGCTACTCACTGGGCGGGGAATTCCATCGATTCACAACCTTCTGGGTGAAGAAGTTCCTTCTCAATTCAGTCCTAAATCTGCTCCTCCTAATTTTGAGGCTGTGCCCTCTTGTCCTAGTTTCACCTGCCAGTGGAACTATCCTCTCTGCGTCTATCTTGTCGATTCGCTGCATAATTTTATGTTTGCATAAGATTCCCCCCCCCCCCCCCCCCCCAACTTCTTCTAAATTCCAATGAGTATATTCCCAATCTACTCAGTCTCTCCTCATAAGCCAACCCCCTCAACTCCAGAACCAACCTTGTGAACCTCTCTGCACCACCTCCGGAGCCAGTACATTCTTTCTCAAGTAAGGAGACCAAAACTGCACACACTACTCCAGTTGTGGCCTCATGAGCACCCTGTACAGCTGCAACATAACCTCTCTGCTTTTAAACTTTAGCAATGGAGGACAAAATTCCATTTGCCTTCCTAATTACCTGTTGTACCTGCCGACCAACCTTCTGTGATTCGTACACAAGGGCACCCAGGTCCCTCTACACAGCAGCAATCTGCAACATTTTTATCATTTGAGTAATAATCCTTCTTACTGTTATTCCTACCAAAATGGATGACTTCACATTTATTGACGTTGTATTCCATCTGCCAGACCTTTGCCCACTCACTTAAAGTTCCTGTGTAAAGTTCACAGTCCTCTGCACACTTTGCTCTGCCACTTATCTTAGTGTCACCTGCAAACTTTGACACACTACATGTGGTGATCTACGTAAATTGTGAATAATTGAGTTCAAGCACTGACCCCGAGGCACACCACTAGTTACTGATTGCCAACCAGAATAGCACTCATTTATCCCCACTCTGTTTCCTATGTGTTAACCATTCCTCGATCCATGCTAACACTTTACCCATAATGCCATGCATCTTTATCTTATGTAGCAGCCTTCTGTGCAGCACCTTTTGGAAATCTAGACACACCATATTTCCTGGGTTCCTGCTGTCTACTGTGTTCATAATGTCTTCATTGAATTCCAGAAGGTTAGTTAAGCATGACCTGCCCTCATGAACCCTTGTTGCATCTGCCCAACGGGACAGTTTTTATCTAGATGTCTTGCTATTTCTTGCTTGATAATACACTCAAGCATCTTCACCACTACAGAAATTCAGCTAACCAGTCTGTAATTCCCCATCTTTGTCTACCATCCTTTGTAAACAATGGCATCACATTTGTTGTTTTCCAAATTGCTGGAACTGTCCCAGAATCCAGTGAATTTTGGAAAATTACCACAAGTGCACCTTCTATTTCTCCTGCCATCTCTTTTAGAATCCTGGGATGCATTCCATCAAGGCCAGGAGACTTATCTATCCTTAGCTCCATTAGCTTGGCCAACGCTACCTCTTTCATCATAATGATAAATTCCAGGTCCTCACCTATCTTCATCTCTTTGTCAATTACTGGCATGTTATTAGTGCCCTTCACTGTTAACACTGACATATAATAGCTGTTCAATGCCTCGGCCGTTTCATCATATCCCTTAACTAAATGCCCCTTCTCATCCTCTAAACGACCAATGTTTAGCCACTCTTTTTCATTTTATATATTTATAGAAACTTCTGCTATCTGTCTTTATATTCTGTGCTAGATTTTTCTCATGTTCTATTTTTTATAGCTCTTTTTTTGTGGCTTTCTATTGTCCTTTAAAGTTTTCCCAACCTTCTAGTTTCCTGCTGATCTTGGCCATTTTGTATGCCTTCTGTTTCAATTTGATAGCCTCCCTATTTCCTTAGACGCCCCATGGCAGATTACAGTCCTTCATTCTCACTGGAATATATTTTTGCTGAGCACTTTGAAAAATTGTTTTGAAAGTCTTCCACTGCTCATCAACTGTCCCACTGTAAAATCTTTGTTTCTGGTCTACTTTAGCCAGGTCCTCCTTCATCCTATTGTAGTCTCCCTTGTTTAAGTAAAATTGGATATTATCTTCACACTCTCCATCTGTTTTCTAAATTCAACCATACTGTGATCGCTCCTTCCAAGAGGATCCCTGACTATAAGGTCACTAATTATTCCTGTCTCATTACACAGGACCAGGTCTAGGATAGTTTGCTCCCTCATCGGTTCCATTACATACTGTTCAAGAAAACTATCACAGATACACTCGATGGACTCCTCCTTAAGGCTACCCTGACTGAGCTGGCTCAACCAATCAACGTGTAGATTAAAATCCCCCATGACAATTGCCATACCATTTTTACAGGCATTAGTTATTGTTTATTACCCCTCCGCAATGTGATGTTATTATTTGGTGTCCTTTAGACTGTGCCCATCAGTGAGGGTAATCTCAGCAGCTGGCTAGGGAGCCACATTGTCTCCGCTTGGGAATGTCTGCTATATCATGTGCCACTCAGGAACGTTAACAGGACAGCAGTGGGCATTCCACACAATTAGGAATGATGGTGGCTGACAGTCATACCTGCCAAGAGCTGGCAACCAAAAATGGGTGATGGTTATTGCAACTACTGAGTGAAGATTGGCATCAAGGTCATGGGTTTGGGTCTCCCCAGGTGCCTCAATCAGACAGAGTAATTGCAAGCAAACATGTCAGGGTTTTCTTCTTCCCCAGATTGAGAGTTAATCAAAGTAGCAGTGGGATGAGGTGTGCATTAATTCTTCCACTTAAGGTCTCAATTGGCATTAGGGCAGGTCGGACTTCTAGTCACCTTCTCAGCGCAAATTTAATCAGGGTGGAGGTGGGACAGTGGTCCCTGTCCATACTCTCAATCTGTTTAAATGCGCCAATGTCACAAAGCCTGCCTCAGAGAGAGGGAGGGCACAAGTCAGAGAGTCATAGCAATGTGCAGCATGGAAACAGACCCTTTGGTCCAACCCACCTATGCCATCCAAATATCCCAACCCGAATCTAGTCCCATTTGCCAGTATTTGCTCCATATCTGTCGAAACCCTTCTTATTTCATACACTGGTCCAGATGCCATTTAAACCAGCCTCCACCACTTCCTCTGGCAGCTCATTCCATACACACACCACCCTTTTCCTGAAAAAGTTGCCCCTTATATCCCTTTTAATTTTTTCCGCTCTCACCCCAAGCCTATGTCCTCCCCCACCCCAGGGTCTATTTACTTTGTCTATTTACCCTATCCACGTCCCTCATAATTTTATAAATCTCTATAAGTCACCCCTCAGCCTTTCCCTATGGCTTGTCCTTACCACCCTTCTTAAACAGTGGCACCACGTTAGCCAACCTCTAGACTTCCAACACCTCACCTGTGACTATCGATGATAGAAATATCTCAGCAAGGGGCCCAGCAATCACTTCCTTAGCTTCCCAAAGAGTTCTAGGGTACACCTGATCAGGTCCTGGGGATTTATCCACCTTTATGCTGAACAGGCTAAGGCAGTATTCCCTGGAGCACCAGAAGCTGAGGGGTGACCAGATAGAGATTTATAAAATTGTGACGGGTATCGATAGGTTAAATAGACAAGGTCTTTTCCCTGGGGTGGGGGAGCCCATACTAGTGGGCATAGAGGGGAAGGATTTAAAAGGAACCTAAGGGTGAACTTTTTCACGGGTATGGAATGAACTGCCAGAGGAAGTGGTGGAGGCTGGTACAATTACAACATTTAAAAAGGCATCTCGCTGGAAAGATGGGTCAAGTGCTGGCAAATGACCAGTTTTAAAATACTGATGGAAAAGGATAGATCAGATCTAAAAGTTGAAGTTCTAAATGGGAGGAAGGCTAATTTTGACAGTATGAGGCAAGAACTTCCAAAAGCTGATTGTGGGGCAGATGTTCGCAGGTAACAGGACAGCGAAATGGGAAGCCTTCAGAAATGAGATAATGAGAGTTCAGTGACAAATTCCTGTGAGGGTGAAAAGAAAGGCTAGTAGGTGTAGGGAATGCTGGATAACTAGAGATATTGAGGGTTTGGTTCAGAAAAAGAAGGAAGCAGATGTCAGTTAAGACAGGAGAAATGAATAAAGGCAGGAGTAAATTTCAGAGGGAAATCAGGAGGGCAAAAAGGAGACATGAGATAGCTTTGGCAAATAGAGTTAAGGAGAATCCAAAGACTTTTTACAAATACATTAAGGACAAAAGCGTAACTAGGGAGAGAATAGGGCCCCTCAAAGATCAGCAAAGCAGCCTTTGTGTGGAGCCGCAGAAAATGGGGAAGATACCAAATTAGTATTTTGCATCAGTGTTTACTGTGGAGGAGGACATGGAAGATATAGACTGTAGGGAAATAGATGTGACATCTTGAAAATTGCCCATATTACAGAAGAGGTGGTGCTGCGTGTGCTGTAGCTCAACCCCTCAAACCCTGGCAACATCCTTGTAAATCTTTTCTGAACCCTTTCACAAAATCATGTCTCACAAGCTTGAATGAGTTTTTTGAAGAAGTAACAAAGAGGATTGATGAGGGCAGAGCGGTAGATGTGATCTATATGGACTTCAGTAAGGCGTTCAACAAGGTTCCCCATGGGAGACTAGATCTCATGGAATACAGGGAGAACTAGCCATATGGATGAGAACTGGCTCAAAGGTAGAAGACAGAGGGTGGTGATGGAGGGTTGTTTTTCAGACTGGAGGCCTGTGACCAGTGGAGTTCCACAAGGATCGGTGCTGGGTCCTCTACTTTTTGTCATTTACATAAATGATTTGGATGTGAGCATAAGAGGTACAGTTAGTAAGTTTGCAGATGACACCAAAATTGGAGGTGTAGTGTACAGCGAAGAGGGTTACCTCCGATTACAACAGGATCTTGATCAGATGTGCCAGTGGGCTGAGAAGTGGAAGATGGAGCTTAATTCAGATAAATGCGAGGTGCTGCATTTTGGGAAAGCAAATCTTAGCAGGATTTACATACTTAACGGTCAGGTCCTAGGGAGTGTTGCTGAACAAAGAGACCTTGGAGTGCAGGTTCATAGCTACTTGAAAGTGGAGTCGCAGGTAGATAGGATAGTGAAGAAGGCGTTTGGTATGCTTTCCTTTATTGGTCAGAGTATTGAGTACAGGGGTTGGGAGGTGAGGTTGCCACTGGACAGGACATTGGTTAGGCCACTGTTGGAATATTGTGTGCAATTCTGATCTCCTTCCTATCAGAAAGATGTTGTGAAACTTGAAAGGGTTCAGAAAAAGTTTACAAGGATGTTGCCAGGGTTGAAGGATTTGAGCTATAGGGAGAGGCTGAACAGGCTGGGGCTGTTTTCCCTGGAGCTTCGGAGGCTGAGGGGTGATCTTATAGAGGTTTACAAAATTATGAGGGGCATGGATAGGGTAAATAGACAAAGTCTTTTCCCTGGGGTCAGGGTGTCCAGAACTAGAGGGCATAGGTTTAGGGTGAGAGGGGAAAGATATAAAAGAGACCTAAGGTTCAACTTTTTCACACAGAGGATGGTACAGGTATGGAATGAGCTGCCAGAGGAAGTGGTGGAGGTTGGTACAATTGCAACATTTAAGAGGCATTTGGATGGATATATGAATAGGAAGGGTTTGGAGGGATATGGGTCTGGTGCTGGCAGGTGGGACTAGATTGGGTTGGGATATTTGGTCGGCATGGACAGGTTGGACCGAAGGGTCTGTTTCCATGCTGTACATCTCTGTGATTCTATTTCACAACATCTTTCCGATAGGAAGGAGACCAGAATTGCAAGCAATATTCCAACAGTGGCCTAACCAATGTCCTGTACAGCCGCAACATGACCTCCCAACTCCTGTACTCAGTACTCTGACCAAGAAAGGAAAGCATACCAAACACCGCCTTCGCTGTCCTATTTACCTGCTACTCTACTTTCAAGGAACTATGAACCTGCACTCCAAGGTCTCTGTTCAGTAAAACTGTTCAGCTTAAGACTCATAGTAATAGTTTCCAAGTACAAAAATGATAAACGTCGCCAAATAGATAGATGTATCTTTTGAAAAATCAGAACTACACGTAGCTTTCTTAAAGGGTGCGAGTCAGTATATTTAGAATTTAAACAGAAGCTAGACTAAGGGATTGCAGAGAAAGAAAGCAGAGAAAAGAGCTGTTCACAGAAGCTTCTAACTTTGCTACAACTAAGCCAGAAGGCACAGCAATTCTGATGACAGCACAAAATAAATTGTACATTTTATGCTCGGAAAGTGTCTTTCAAGAAGTTGTGGGAATTTTGACAGAAAAAGAATGTAAAGCAACTAGACAAGAACGAGGTTTAGGCAACACAGAGGCTCAGTGGTTAGCACTGCTGCCTCTCAGCGCCAGGGACCCGGGTTCAATCCCCGCCCTGGGCGACTGCCTGTGTGGAATTTGCATATTCTTCCCGTGTTTGCGTGGGTGCTCCAGTTTCCTCACATAATCCAAAAGATTTGCGGGTCAGATGAATTGGCCATGCTAAATTGCCAAGGCAGGGGTAAATATAGGGTGGGGGAATGGGTCTGGGTGGATTACTGTTTAGAGGGTCGCTGTGGACTTGTTGGGCCAAAGGACCTGTTTCATACTGTGGGGAGTTTAACCAGAAGCTAGCGCCAAGTTGGTAAGTGATTACAATCAACCACCAGAATAATTCTGATTGGAAGCAGCTGGATAGAATCCAGATTCAAATAGGAATAACCAAGATTTGGAATGTAAAAAAAAGATAGGTGGGAAATGAAGTAATTCGAGACCAAATAATCTGTTACCTGTTGTTGAGAAATGACTTCAATGTATAGTAAAGGAGAATGACTGAACACCTTGGCAATGTTTAGTTTCATGTCAAAGATGACTCTACTCTTCAATTTAATATTACAGATTCTTTCAAGTTCAGTTCAGGGACTGCCTAATTCATAATACAGTACCTTTTACAGTTCAGCGTCTCCTCATTTCCACAATGGGAGTGTCAGCTTGTGTGTTTTTCTCAAATTCCTGGAGTGGGGGGCCTTATGTTCTACCCGCCGAATTATGGTTGACATCTCAACTTAGTCAATGTCCTGCGGTAGGCCCTAGGTCAACATCTCTCCCTATGTCAATTTTAAAGTTGTTGGAAGTCGAGTTTTTTTATGAAAGGCCTGGGATGCATCAGCATCAGTATCCCTTGCAGTCTAACCCCATTGGCCTTAGTCTCCTTTATGAGAGACTGCAACTGCCTGCCATAGTATAACTGGCACAGAATTATCCTGGGAAACTACTGATGGTTGGTTTTCATTTAGCAATTTTTTTCATTCATTCTTGAGATACAACTGTTGCTGTGGCCCATTGGTATAGGACCCTATACCTACAACCAGCAAATCGCATGTCATTTACAAAATACCATGCAATGACTGCAACAAACTCTACATAGGACAGATTAGCAGAACTCTACCACCAGGATACACAAACACCAACTAGCCATCAAAAGACATGATCCACTATTACTATATCCTTCCATACAGATGAAGAAGGACACCATTTCAACTGGGCCAAAATATCCATCCGAGGACAGGTAAACAGAGACATGCATGGGAATCCCTAGAGGCCTGGCATTCAAACCGAACTCCATCAATTTGGACCCCATTTACCATCCGCTGAGATAAAGAGCCGGAAATGATATCACCCACCTTAAGAGACCAAGACACACTAATAGAAAGTGGGACAGAACCCCAGTGCTGGAGGCTCACTGGTGATGTTATTTAGCATAGTGATGAAAAGTCTCACATCAAACCTACCAGCTCAGCAAGCAAACATACAACCTGAACCTCAACCTGAGCTACAAATCCTCTCAAAAATCGCAAATAACAGGTTGTCTTGGGGACATATGTCTGGGGCTTTGTGAGATTAGATTTTCAGATTCAGCACTTCCTACATAAATCAGTGTGGCTTTGTCCAACATCAAATCCCAGGATTATAAATCTGGGACTGAAAACAGCATTTTTTCGTTAGTGTGCTGCTAATTAGAGCATTTACCATTTCCATCTCACATTTAAAAGAGTTCTGTTGAGATTTTATCTGTGAACACTCATTTACTCTTTCAGGATTTATTATCTAATTCCAAACCTTTTTTCCAGCAGTGCCTGAGATAACAACAATAAAAATTGTTGCAGCAGGTAGATAACTGTATTGAGCTGCAAATATTCTGCAAATATAGGCAATGAGTCAGGAAGAAAATCCAGGATAGTGTTTAGAATGCAGCTTTCATCTTGCTGAACATATGCAGAGGAGATATTACAACAATAGAAATGGATGAAGTAGTTTAGGGGTAAAGAAAAAAATTCAAAACTCAGGTCAACAGAGGTATTACACCACTGGGTGCATTTATGTAGCACTTTTCATTACCTTAGGACATCCCAAAGTGCTTTGCAACCAATTACATACTTTCACACAGTAGTTTCTGTTACATTGTCCTTGTATGAAAAATAGCAACCAGTCTGCACACAGCAAATTCACATAAGCAGTTTTTTTTAATTCATTTGTGGGACTTGGCCATCACTGGCTGGCCAGCATTGATAGCCCATCCCTATTTGTCCTTGAGAAGGCGGTGGTGAGCTGCCTTCTTGAATCGCTGCAGTCCACTTGCTGTGCGTTGACCCACATTGCCAGTTGGGAGCGAATTCCAAGATTTTGATCCAACAACTGTGAAGGAACGGCAGTATATTTCCAAGTCAGGGGGGTGAGTGGCTTGGAGGGGAACTTGAAGGTGGTGGTGTTCCCAAGTACCTGTTGCCCTTGTCCTTCTAGGTGGAAGTGATCGTGGGTTTGGAAGGTGCTGTCTAAGGATCTTTGGTGAATTTCTGCAGTGTAACTTGTAGATAGTACACATTGCTGCGACTGAGCACCAGTGGTGGAGGGATTGAATGTTTGTGGATGTGGTGCCAATCAAGTGGGTTGCTTTGTCCTGGCTGGTGTCAAGCTTCTTGAGTGTTGTTGGGGCTGCACCCATCCAGGCAAGTGGGGAGTGTTCCATCACACTCCTGACTTGTGCCTTGTAGCTGTGGTGGATAGACTTTGGGGTGTAAGGAGGTGAGTTACTCGCCATAGTATCTCTACTCTCCAACCTCCTCTTGTAGCCACTGTGTTTATGAAGTGAGTCCAGTTGAGTTTCTGGTCAATGGTAACCGCAAGGATGTTGACAGTGGGGAATTCAGTGATGGTAATACTGTTGAATGTCAAGGGGTGGAGATTAGGGTGTCTCTTGTTGGAGATGGTCATAGTTTGGCATTTGTGTGGCATGAATGTTACTTGCCACTTGTCAGCCCAAGCCTGGATATTGTCCAGATCTTGCTGCATTTGAACACAGACTGCTTCATTATCTGAGGAGTTGCAAATGGTGCTGAACACTGTGCAATCATCAGCAAACATCCCCACTTCTGACCTTATGACAGAGGGAAGATCATCGATGAAGCAGCTGAAGATTGTTGGGTCTACCTTGAGGAACTCCTGCAGAAATGTCCTGGAGCTGAGATGACTGATCCCCATAACCACAGCCATATTCCTTTGTGCCAGGTATGACTCTAATCAGCAAACTGTTTGCCCCCTGATACTCATTGATTCCAGTTTAGCCAGGGTTCCAGGATACCATACTTGGTCAAATACAGCCTTGATGTCAAGGGCTGTCATTCTCCTCTCCCCTCTGGAACTCAGCTCTTTTGTCCATGTTTGAATCAAGGCTGTAATGAGGTCAGGAGCTGAGTGGCCCTGGGGGAACCCAAACTGGGAGTCACTGAGCAGGTTATTGCTGAGCAGGTGCTGCTCGATAGCGCTGTTGATAGCACCTCCCATCACTTTACTGATGACAGAGAGTATACTGATTGGGTGGTAATTGGCTGGGTTGGATTTGTCCTGTTGTTTGTGTACAGGGAATATCTGGGCAGTTTTCCCACATTGTTGGGTAGATGCCAGTATGGTAACTGTACTGGAAAGACCTGGCCAGGGGAGCGACAAATTCTGGAGCACATGTCTTCAGTAGTATCCAGTGACTCCAGCCCTTTCGTGATATCCCGTGAAGTAAATCAGATTGGCTGGAGACTGGTATCTGTGATGCTGGGGACCACTGGAGGAGCCCAAGATGGATCATCCATTCGGCATTCTGGCTAAAGATTGTTGTGAATGCATCAGCTTTATCTTTTGCACTGATGTGCTGGGCTCCTCCATCATTGAGGATGGGGATATTTGTGCAGCCTCCTCCTCCAGTGAGTTGTTTAATTGTCCACCACCATTAACGACTGGACGTGGAATGGACTGCAGAGCTTCGATTTGATCCGTTGGTTGTGGGATTGCTTAGCTCTGTCTATCACTTGCTGTTTATGCTGTTTGGCACACAAGTAGTCCTGTCTGTAGCTTCACCAGGTTGACACCAAATTTTTATGTATGCCTGATGCTGCTCCTGGTATTCGGGGTGGCACGGTGGCTCAGTGGTTAGCACTGCTGCCTCACAGCGCCAGGGACCCGGGTTTGAGTCCAGCCTCGGACGACTGGCTGTGTGGAGTTTGCACATTCTCCCCGCGTCTGTGAGGGTTTGCTCTGGGGTGCTCCAGTTTCCTCCCACAATCCAAAGATGTGCAAATTAGGTGGATTGGTCATTCTAAATTGCCCATAGTGCTCAGGGATGTGTAGACTAGGTGCATTAGTCAGGGATAAATGTAGGATGATGGGGAATGATTGGGTGAGGTACTCTTCGGAGGGTCCGTGTGGACCTGTTTCCACACTGTAGGGATTCTATGATTCTATGTCCTCCTGCATTCTCCACTGAACCAGTGTTGATCCCCTGGCTTGATGGGGATGGTTGAGTGGGGATGAGGTTGATGGCCCATAGCGTCTCATGGATGCCCAGTCTTGAACTGCTAGATCAGTTTGAAGTCTGTCCCATTTAGCACAGTGATAGTGCCACATAACGCAAGGAAGTTATTCTCAATGTGAAGGCGGGACATGCCTCCACAAGGACAGTGCAGCAGTCACTATTACTGATACTGTCATGGACAGATGTTTCTGCAGCTGGCAGATTGGTAAGGATGAGGTCAAGAATGTTTTTCCCTCTTGTTGGTTCTCTCACCACCTGCCGTAGACTCAGTCTAGCAGCTGTGTCCTTTAGAACCCGACCAGCTCGATCAGTAGTACTGTGCTGAGCCACCCTTGGTGGTGGGACATTGAAATCCCCCACCCAGAGGACATTTTGTGCCCTTCCACTCTCAGTGTTTCCTCCAAGTGTTATTGAACATGGAGGAGCACTGATTCATCAGCTGAAGGAGGACTGTATGTGGTAATCAGGAAGAGGTTTCCTTGCCCATGTTTAACCTGAAGCCATGAGACTTCATGGGGTCTGGAGTCGATGTCAAGGACTCCCAGGGCAACCCCATTCTGACTGTATCCCACTGCGCCACCACCTCAGCTGGGTCTGTCCTGCCGGTGGGACAGGACATATCCAGGGATGGTAACGGTGGTGTCTGGGATGTTATCTGTCAGGTTGGATTCCGTAAGAATGACTGTCAGATTGTTGCTTGACTAGTCTGTGAGACAGCTCTCCCAATTTTGGCACTAGCCCCCAGATGTTGGTAAGGAGGACTTTGCATGGTCAACAGGGCTTTTGTGTTTTTGTCGTTGTCTTTCCTGGTTCCAAAGTCGATGCCATGTGGTCTGTCCGGTTTCATTTCTTTGTTGTGACTTTCCAGCGATCAATACAACTGAGTTGCTTGCTAGGCCGTTTCAGAGGGCAGTTGGAAGTCGACCGCGTTGCTGTGGGTCTGGAGTCACAGACAGGCCAGTTAAGGATGGCAGATATCCTTCCCTAAAGGACATTAGTGAATCAGATGAGTTTTTCCAACAATTCACAATGGTTTCCTGGTCATCGGTTGACTCTTAATTCCAGATTTTTTTTATTGAACTCAAATTCTACCAATTGCTGTAGGAGGATTCGAACCCAGGTCCCTGGAACTTATTCTGGGTTTCTGGATTAATAGTCGAGCAATAATACCACTAGACCATCGCCTCCCCCTAATGTGATAACAAGTAGGTCATCTGTTTTTGTGGAGCTTGAGAGATAAGTATTGGCCAGAACTCTAGGGGGAAATCCCCTGCTTTTCCAAATTGTGCCATGGAATCTTTTGCATCCACTTAAACCACTTTATAAAGAGCAACACCTTCAACAGTGCCACACTCCTTTAATTCTGCTTTATCCTCAGATTCTTTGAGTGGGACTTAAATCGACAACATTCTAACTCCGAGATGAGTATGCTCCCGGCTTAGCCATTGTTGACACAACTCTCATAAATTACAAGGTTGTGAGAAGCTGATGGGCTCGTAAGGATTACAGAAAGAATGAAAGAATTGTAGAGTGATCTGGGGGATCTTCAATTAGCAAACTTTGACAGGGATAGTAACAATTTAAAGGGTGAAGTGAAGCAATTCCTGAACTGCTTGATCAGTGTATGTTTAGCCCAATGATGAGGAAGTGGAGGGGCTGTTCGCAGGTAAAGAGATGGCTGGAAACTGGGAGGCTTTCATAAATAAGAAAATGAAAATTCAGAGACAGTATGTTCCTGTTAGTGTGAAGGGAAAGGCTGGTAGGTGTAAGGAATTCTCAGTGACTAGAAAATTGAGGCTCTGGTCAAGAAAAAGGAGGAGGTATTTGTCAGGTATAGATAGCTGGGATCAAATAAAAACCTGAAGGAGTATAAGGATAGGAGGAGTATATTTAAGAGGGAAAGCAGGAGGGCAAAAATGGGACATGAAATATCTTTGACAAATAGGATTAAGGAGAATCCAAAGATATTCTACAAATACATTAGGGGTAAAAGAGTAACAAGAGAGAGAATAGGGCCTCTTAAAGATCAACGAGATTGTCTATGTGGGGACCTACAGGAAATAGGTAAGATCCTAAATAAATATTTCACCTCAGAATTTACCATGGAGTAAGGGCATGGAAATATAGGGAACTTGAGGTGACATCTTGAAAAGTATCCATATTACAGAAGAGGAGGTGCAAGAGGTCTTAAAATGCAGAAAAGTAGATAAATCCCTGATGCCTGATCAGGTGTATTCCAGAACATTGTGTGAAGCTTGGAAAGAGATCGCTAGGCCCCCTGCTGAGATATTTGTATATTCAAGATTCACGGTCAGGTGCTGGAAATCTGGAGGGTGGCTAATGTTGTGCCAATTATTTAAGAAAGGTGGTAAGGAAAAGCCAAAAATCACACAACACCGAGTTATAGTCCAACAGATTTAATTGGAAGCACTAGCTTTCAGAGCACTGTTCCTTCATCAGGTGGTTGTGGAGTATAAGATTGTATGACACAGAATTTATAGCAAAAGTTTACAGTGTGATGTAACTGAAATTATATATTGAAAAAGACCTGGATTGTTTGTTAAATCTCTCATCTGTTCGAATGACCATGTTAGTTTCAGTTCTTTCAAATGTAAATCACAAAACTTTTTTAAAAGTTACATTCTCTAGTGAACTTTAACAATTGGTGTCATGTTGGCCCAGATAAGGTATTGAAGGTGTGAGATTCCCTGTGAGACTGTCTGTGCCACAATGGTCAGACTGATTCTAATCTAAAAAATGGATTTACAGAATTACATTTTACTTTGCACCTGGTAAGTATGCAGTTTTTGAACAATGAAAGCAGTGTGTCCTATCCATAAGGAGCACTGCAGCAACTCAACAAATCTCCTTCAATAGTATTTTCCAAATGCATCACCTTCACCATGAATTTGTTGTCCTTGTGCCTCTACTTGGGCTTACCACCTACCGGCAAATTCCACTCACCATCTAGACTTAGAAATGTATCCATGTTCCTTCAGTGATGCTGGGTCAAGATCCTAGGACTTCCTTCACACTACCAACACTGCACCATGTGAATAGCAGCGGTGAAAAACAGAGGCTCAACATTATCTATTGAAGGACAATAAAAGATGGACAATAGATTCTGGCCTAGCCAGTGTCACCCACGTCACATGAATGAATTAAAAATAGTCTGTCCTTTGGGTTTTCCAACCTCAAAACAGAAGACTCCTCTACGTCTACCCTACTCCCCACTGACCCCCTCACCAAACCAATAATACATTTTCAACCTCAATTATCTGAGTTAAAAGTTAATATTTCCAGTTACCTAGGGAACACTAGTCTATCTTTTTTTTCCTTCCTATGGTGATGTTTCCATTCTAACATGTCAGAAGTCGTTTGAACAGAACTTTTTAAATCAAGCCCTCTGCATAGGACTTCCTCCCATTGCTCAACTATAGTTTTAGTTAAAAAGTGCAGTGCTGGAAAAGCACAGCCGGTCAGGCAGCATTAGAGGAACAGGAGAGTCGACGTTTCGCAGATAAGCCCTTCATCAGGAATGAACTTCATCAACTATACTTTCACCCACCATGCTTTGATTCCAATCCATCCTTTTCAGTTCATTCAAATTCTGACTCTTGACCTCCTGGCCATAATCTCTCAATTCTCTCTAGGCTCAGGGGAGGTGCTTAAAGATTGGAAAACTGCAAACATTACGCCTTGATCAAGAAATGTTGGGAGGATCATCCCCATAATTATAGATCAGTAAGTTTAACTTCAGTGGTGGAGAGAATTATCTGGGACAGAATTAGTGATCATATGGGAAAAAAAAAGGGAGGGTTGATTATGAGGCATCTAAATGGGGAAATCGTGCTCAACTAACTTGGAGTTTTTGTGGTGGGATAACAGGCTCAATGAGGGTAACACTATTGTGGTACACATGGATTTTCCAGAACTAATTTGATACAGTGCCACACAACAGACTTGTGAGGAATGTTATAAAAGAAACAGTAGCAATGTGGAGACAAAATTGGCTGAGTGATAGGAAACAGAGGGTCATGGTCAACGAATATTTTTTAGGCTGAAGGAAGGTTTGGAATTGGAGTCCCCCAGGGGTTGATATTGGAACCCTCAGTTTTTCTGATATATACCGATGGGCTAGACCTTGGTGTGCAGGGGACAATTTCAAAGTTGCTGGATGACACAAACTTGGAAGATTTGTAAACTGAGAGGAAGACAGTGTGGAACCCGAAAAGGATATTGACAAGTTGGAGGGATGGGTGGATTAGTGGCAGATGAAGGCCAGTGCAGAGAACTTTTAGGTGATGGAAGAACTTTGGAAGACAATATAAAACCGGGGTACAATTCTAAAGGGTTTGAGGAGGAAAATGACTTTGGTGTATGTGCACAGATCATTAGAAGTGGCAGGACAAATATAGATAGCAGTTAATAAGGTAGACAGTGATCTCGGCTTTAGTAATAGTGGCACTCAAGTAAAGAATGAGGAGATGATGTGGAACTTGTATAAGACACTTGTTAGACCATACCCACATTGTGTACATCTCATCATAGGAAAGATGTGAATGCATTTGAGAAAGTGCAGAAGTGATTTATGAGAACTGTTTCAGAAATGGAAATCTTCAGTTATGAGGATTATTTGAAGATGTTGGGACTCTGAGGAGGGCGGACCTGATAGAGGTGTATAAGATCATGAGAGGAATGGATGGGGTGAATGCATTCAGTCTTTTTTCCCCAGTGTTGGGGAATCAAGGACTAGAGGGCATCATTTTAAGGTTAGAGGGGAAAGTATAAAAGGGAACCTGAGGGGCAACTTGTTTTACACAGAGAGTGGTACGTATATGGAATAAGCTGACAGCGGAAGTGGGTGAGGTGGGTACATTAACAACATTTAAAAGGCATTTAGACAAATACATGGATAGGAAAGGATATGGGGTTAGCGTGGATGGACATTTTGGTCAGCACGGAGCAGTTTATCACTCTATGACTTGCTGTTGTATATACAGATTGGTTATTATGTCCTGAAAAACTTTAGAGACATGATCTGATTGTATTTTAATTGGTAGTCCATAATGAACTGAGGTAATTGACTCACTCATACCTTCGCTGTAATTGTGCTTAAAGGGATAGCTTCTGGAAATCAGATATATTGACAACATTTTCTTCCTCTGGACCCATAGTGAGGAGTCACTGATAAAACTACACGGTGATAGCAATGAGTTCCATCCCACCATCAAACTCACCAGGGACTACTCTCTACCATCTGTCTCATGCTTGGACACATGCATCTCCATCAAGATTGAGCACCTCAGCGCTTCACTCTACCGCAAACCCATGGATAACCTCATGATGCTACACTTCTCCAGCCGAAACATATTAAAACAGCCATCCCCTATGGACACGCCCTCTGCATGCACAGGATCTGTTTAGATGAGGAGGAACATGACAGACACCTGAAGGTGCTCAAGGATGCGCTCGAAAGAACAGGGTACAATGCTCAATTCATCGATTACCACTTCCAACATGCCACAGCGAGAAATCGTAATGACCTCCTCAGGAGACAGACACAGGCTGCAACAGACAGGGTACCCTTTGTTGTTCAGTATTTCCCAGGAGGTGAAAATCTACGCCATGTTCTTCGCAACCTGCAGCACATTATCGATGAGGATGAGCACTTTGCCAAGACCTTCCCCACGCCTCCACTTCTTGCTTTTAAACAACCACCAAACCTCAAACAGATCATGATTCGTAGCAACCTGCCCAGCCTTCAGAACAACAACACCGGATAATCCTGCCACAGCAGCCGCTGCAAGACGTGTCAGAGTATTGACACAGGTAACACCGTTACTTGTGGGGACACCTCCCACCATGTACACAGCAGGTACTCATGTGACTCGGTCTATCTCATATGCTGCGGGCAAGGAATCCCTGAGGCATGGTATGTTGGTGTGACTGAGCAGAGGCTATGACAACTGATGAATGGACACCACACAACAATCAACAGACTAGAGAGTTCCCTACCAGTCGGGGAGCACTTCATCGGTCAGGGACATTTAGCCTTGGACCTTCAGGTGACCTGACTCCAAGGTCCCTGGACATCAGGACAAGAAACAATGCAGAGTGGCTGAGCAGAAGCTGATAATAAAGTTCAGTACCCAGGGGAATGGTCTCAACTGGGACCTTGGGTTCATGTCCCACTACACGTGATCCCACCGCACTGCACTACACACACACACACACACACACTCCTACATACTAACACACCCACGCAGATCCTCTCTCTCTCATATGCACACACATGCACCCCCCGCACTCACATGCACCCTCTCATACATAACCCATCACACACACACACTTAACCAAGCTTACACACACACACTCACATGCAGTCTCCATCTGTTGCTCCTATGTGCACATATATAAGCTGATGGAGTGAACTTGTTTTTGCAGAATTGAACTTAATTTTGATCAAAAACTGTATGAATCCATGTAAAACTCTGTAAAACCATACAGAGGGTTTGTCAGTCTGACAGAGCATTGGGACTCAGACAGACTTCACACCTACTATTTAAAAAGCTGAGCTACCTTGAGAATGTAATTTAAAAGAAGTTCTGGGATTTATATATCAAAGAACAGAAACCAGCATACCCGGTTATAAAAGATGAAAGAATAAACAATCTTCGATTAAAACTATCACATCTCTATGACACTGGACTCCTTTGGCTATAAATTCTGTGAGCATGATCTTAACCTCTACAACCATCTGATGAAGGAGCAGTGCTCTGAAAGCTAGTGTTTCCAAATAAACCTGTTGGACTATAACCTTGATTCGGAGATGCCGGTGTTGGATTGGGTTGTACAAAGTTAAAAATCACACAACACCGGGTTATAGTCCAACAGGTTTAATTGGAAGCACACTAGCTTTCGGAGGGACGCTCCTTCATCAGGTGATTGTGGAGTACACAATTGTAAGACACAGAATTTATAGCAAAAATTTACAGTGTGATGTAACTGAAATTATACATTAAAAAATACCTTGATTTTTTTAAAGTCTTCTCACCTGTTAGAATAATCATGATAGTTTCACTTCTTTCATATGCAAATCGCGAAACTTTCTTTAAAAGTTACATTCTCAGGTTAACTTTAACAATTGGTGTCAGGCCAGATAATATGTTGAAGATGTTAGCCCCCTGTGTGCTGTTGTCTGTGCCATACTGTTTAGAGTGATTCTAATCTAAAAAGTGAGTTAATAGAGTCTTACATGGATTCATGCAGTTTTTGAGCAAAGTACAATACAACTCTAAGTACAAATTCACCCCACAAATGTGTACATGTATGTGTGCATGTGGGTTTGTGTGTGTGTCTGGGGTGGGGCTTTGTGAGTGTCTGTGAGAGAGTGTGTTTATGTGTGTGAGTGTAAAAGAGTCTAAGTCTGTGAGAGAGTGCATGTGTGAGTGTGGGAATGTGTGTGTGTGTAGATGTGTGTATGTGCGTGTCTGTGTCTGTGTGTTTGTGTGTGTCTGGGGTGGGGTGTTGTGAGTGTTTGTGAGAGAGTGTATATGTGTGCGCGTGAGTGTAAAGGGGTCTAGGTCTGTGAGAGGGTGCATGCATGAGTGTGGGAGTGTGTGTCTGTAGGAGTGTGTGAGAGTGTCTGTGCATGTCTGTGCAAAGGAGTGGGTGTGAGAGAGAGAGAGAGAGAGAGAGAGAGAGAGAGAGAGTGTGTGTGTGTGTGTGTGTGTGTGTAGGAGTATCTGTGTGTGTATAGTGCAATGGTGGTCACCTGTAATGTGACATGAACCCAAGGTCCCGATTGAGGCCCTCCCTATGGGTACCGAACTTAGCTATCAGCCTCTGCTCGGCCATTTTTCGCTGCTGTCTGTCCCAAAGTCCACCTTGGAGGATGGTCACCCAAAGGTCCAAGGTCAAATGTCCTGGACCGCTGAAGTGTTCCCCAACTGGGAGGGAACACTCCTGTCTGTTGATTGTTGTGTGGTGCCCATTCATCTGTTGCCGTAGCCTTTGCTTGGTTTCACTAATGTACCATGCGTTCGGGCATCCTTGCCTGCAGCGTATGAGATAGACAACATTGGCTGTGTTGTATGAGTTCCTGCCGAGTACATGGTGGGAGGTGTTTGAATTCATGTATCGCTGGACATCGGAGTGCGTCTGGGAAAATTAACAAACAGTGAAATTCACAACTGATCTTGGAGGAACTGTTTGGGTGAAGTTCACAGCACAGAATCAGATAAGTGTATTGTTTTAAATGTGACCTACAGAAAGTCTGCAGTAGTGAGTAGAGTTGGTTCTTTCTTGATTATATGTTTTTAGGGATATGTCTCTTGATTAAACTTAAAATATAAGCCTATTAATTTAACCTAGGGCAGTGTTTTGTAGAGGAATAAGATGGTGTTATTTTCTGGGTTTGTAGATTGTGAAGGAGCAAAAATGGCCTTTAGTAGAATGATATGCACTTCTTGTCAGATGTGGGAGTTTAAAGAGAGTTAAAGGGTTACTGTGGATTATATCTGCAATAAATGCTGTTGCTTGCGAATCTTATCAGATCGAATGGATCGGTTAGAGAGACAGTTAGAAGCATTGAGGAATTTGCAACAGCAACAGTATGTGATGGATGGCAGTTATAGGAAGGGGGGAAAGTCTCAGATACAGTCACATAGATGGGTTAACTCCAGGAAAGGTAAGAGAGGTAGGCAGCTAGTGCAGGAGTCTTCTGTAGCTATCCCCATTTCAAAGAAGTATGCTGATTTTGAAAATGTAGGGGGTGATGGATTCTCAGGGGAACATAGCATGAACAGCCAAGTGTCTGGTATTGAGACTGGCTCTAATGCAATGAGGAGTACATCAGGTTCCAAGAGAGCAATTTTGTTAGGGGATTCTCTAGTCCAATGTACAAACAGACATTTCTGTGGCCAGCAGTGAAAAATCAGAATGGTGTGTTGCTTCCCTGGTGCCAGGATCAAGGATGTCTCAGAGACGGTGCAGAATGTTCTCATGGGGGAAGAGGGGCCAGCAAGAAGTCATTGTCCACATTGGAACCAACGACGTAGGAAGGGGAAAGGTTGAGATTTTGAAGGGAGATTACAGAGAGTCAGGCAGGAATTTAAAAAGGAGGTCCTCGAGTGTAGCAATATCTGGATTACTCCCGGTGTTACGAGCTAGTGAGGGCAGGAATAGGAGGATAGAGCAGATGAATGCACGGCTGAGGAGCTGGTGTATGAGAGACGGATTCACATTTTTGGATCATTGGAATCTCTTTTGGGGTAGAAATGACCTGTACAAGAAGGACGGAATGCACCTAAATTGGAAGGGGACTAATATACTGGCAGGGAAATTTGCTGAAGCTGCTCGGGTGGATTTAATATAGTAAGGTTTTGGGGGGGGGGGGGGGGGGGGGGAGTGGGGGCAATGGGACCCAGACAGACAGTGAGGAAAGAGATCAATCTGAGACTGCTACAGTTGAGAACAGAAGCGAGTCAAACAGTCAGGGCAGGCAGGGACAAAATGGGACAAATAAATTAAACTGCATTTAGTTCAATGCAAGGGGCCTAACAGGAAAGGCAGATGAACTCCGGGCATGGGATATCATAGCAGGTCAGCATGGATGGGTTGGACCGAAGGGTCTGTTTCCATGCTGTACATCTCTATGACTCTACAGTTATAGAAACATGGCTCAGGGATGGACAGGACTGGCAGCTTAATGTTCCAGCATACAAGTGCTACAGGAAGGATAGGAAGGGAGGCAAGAGAGGAAGGGGAGTGATGTTTTTGATAATGGATAGCATTACAGCTGTGCTGAGGGAAGATATTCCCAGAAATACATCCAGGGAAGATATTTGGGTGGAACTGAGAAATAAGAAAGGGATGATCACCTTACTGGGATTGTATTAAAGACCCCCTAATAGTCAGAGGGAAATTGAGAAACAAACTTGTCAGGAGATCTCAGCTATCTGTAAGAATAATAGTGTGGTTATGGTCGGGATTTTAACTTTCCAAATATATACTGGGACAGCCATAATGTTAAGTGTTTAGATGGAGAGGAATTCATTAAGTGCATACAAGAAAATTTTCTGATTCAGTATGTGGATATAGCTATGAGAGAAGGTGCAAAACTTGACCTACTCCTAGGAAATAAGGCAGGACAGGTGACTGAGCTGTCAGTGGGGGAGCACTTTGTGGCCAGTGACCATAATTTGGGGCGGCACAGTGGTTAGCACTGCTGTCTCACAGCACCAGAGACCTGGGTTCAATTCCCGCCTCAGGCAACTGTCTGTGTGGAGTTTGCACATTCTCCCCATGTCTGCGTGAGTTTCCTCCGGGTGCTCCGGTTTCTCCCAAAGTCCAAAAATGTGCAGGTTAGGTGAATTGGCCACGCTAAATTGCCCGTAGTGTTAGGTGTAGGGGAATGGGTCTGGGTGGGTTGCTCTTCAGAGGGTCAGTGTGGACTTGTTGGGCCAAAGGGCCTGTTTCCACACTGTAAGTAATCTAATCTAATCATAATTACATTCATTTTAAAATAGTGATGGAAAAGGATAGACCAGATCTAAAAGTTGAAATTCTAAATTGGAGAAAAGCCAATTTTGACAGTATTAGGCAAGAACTTTCAAAAGCTGATTGGAGGCAGATGTTCGCAGGTAAAGGGATAGATGGAAAATGGGAAGCCTTCAGAAATGAGATAACGAGAATCTAGAGAAAGTATATTCCTGTTAGGGTGAAAGGGAATGCTGGTAGGTATAGGGAAAGCTGGATGACTAAAGAAATTGATGATTTGGTTAAGAAAAAGATAGAAGCATATGTAAGGTATAGACAGGATAGATCGAATGAATCCTTAAAAGAGTATAAAGTTAGTAGGAGTATACTTAAGAGGGAAATCAGGATGGCAAAAAGGGGACACGAGATAGCTTTGGCAAATAGAGTTAAGGAGAACCCAAAGAGTTTTTACAAATACATTAAGGATAAAAGGGTAACTAGGGAGATAATAGGGCCCCTCAAATATCAGCAAGGCAACCTTTGTGTGGAGCTGCAGAAAATGGGGGAGATACTAAATGAGTATTTTGCATCAGTATTTACTATGGAAAGGGATATGGAAGATATAGAATGTAGGGAAATAGATGGTGACACCTTGCAAAATGTCCCTATTACAGAGGAGCAAGTGCTGGATGTCTTGAAATACATAAAAGTGATTAAATCCCCAGGACCTGATCTAGAACTCTGTGGGAAGTGAGAGAAGTGATTGCTGGGTCTCTTGCTGAGATATTTGTATCATCGATAGTCACAGGTGAGGGACCGGAAGACTGGAGGTTGGCTGATGTGGTACCACTGTTTAAGAAGGGTGCTAAGAACAAGCCAGGGAACTATAGGCCAGTGAGCCTGACCTCGGTGGTGGGCAAGTTTTTGGAGGGAATCCTGAGGGACAGGATGTACATGTATTTGGAAAGGCAAGGACTGATTAGTCAACATGGCTTTGTGCGTGGGAAATCATTTCTTGTAAACTTGATTGAGTTTGTTGAAGAAGGAACAAAGAGGATTGATGAGGACAGAGTGGTAGATGTGATCTATATGGACTTCAGTAAGGCGTTCAACAAGGTTCTTCATGGGAGACTGATTAGCAAGGTTAGATGTCATGGAATACAGGGGGAACTAGCCATTTGGATACAGAACTGGCTCAAAGGTAGAGAACAGAGGGTGGTGGTGGAGGGTTGTTTTTTAGAATGGAGGCCTGTGACCAGTGGAGTGCCACAAGGATCAGTGCTGGGTCCTCTATTTTTGTCATTTACATAAATAATTTGGATGCGAGCATAAGAGGTACAGTTAGTAAGTTTGCAGATGACTCCAAAATTGGAGGTGTAGTGGACTGCGAAGATACTTACCTCCAATTATAACAGGATCTTGACCAGATGGGCTAATGGGCTGAGAAGTGGCAGATGGAGTTTAATTCAGATAAATGCAGGATATATACACTGGATAGTAAGGTCCTAGAGAGTGTTGCTGAACAAAAAGATCTTGGAGTGCAGGTTCGTAACTCCTTGAAAATGGAGTCCAAGTTAGATAGGATAGTGAAGGTGGTGTTTGGTCTGCTTTCTTTTATTGGTCAAAGTATTGAGTACAGGAGTTGGGAGGTCAATTTGCAGCTGTACAGGACATTGGTTAGGCCACTGTTGGAATATTGCGTGCAATTCTGATCTCCTTCCTATCGCAAAGATGTTGTGAAACTTGAAAGTGTTCAAAAAAGATTTATAAGGATGTTGCAAGGGTTGGAGGATTTGAGTTATAGGAAGAGGCTGAACAGGCTGGGGCTTTTTTCTCTAGAGCGTTGGAGGCTGAGGGGTGACCTTATAGAGGTTTACAAAATTATGAGGGGCATGGATAGGATAAATAGACAAAGTCTTTTCCCTGGGGTTGGGGAGTCCAGAACTAGAGGGCATAGGTTTAGGGTGAGAGGGGAAAGATATAAAAGAGACCTAAGGGGCAACTTTTTCACACAGAGGGTGGTACGTGTATGGAATGAGCTGCCAGAGGATGTGGTGGATGCTCGTACAATTGCAACATTTAAAAGGCATTTGGATGGGTATATGAATAGGAAGGGTTTGGAGGAATATGGGCCGGGTGCTGGCAGGTGAGATTAGATTGGGGTTGGAATATCTGGTCGGCATGCACGGGTTGGACCAAAGGGTCTGTTTCCATACAGTACATCTCTATGACTCTATGAGCCAAAACTAGAGGGCACAGGTTTAAGGTGAGAGATGAAAGATTTAAAAGAGACCTAAGGGACAAAGGTTTCACGCAGATGGTGATATATGTATGGAATAAGCTGCCAGAGGAAGTGGTGGAGGCTGGGACAATTACAACGTTTAAAAGGCATCTTGGGTATATGTATGGGAAAAGTTTAGAGGGATATTGGCTAAGTGCTGGCAAATGGAATTAGATTGATTTGGGATATCTGATCAGCATGGAGTAGTTGTACTGAAGGTTCTGTTTCCATGCTGCACATCTCTATGACTGTTTGATTCTTAATATAGTTATGGGTTTAGCTGCATCATTTAATGAAAAAGAGGCTATCTTTACTTTCGACAACAACCCTTTATAACAATCAGCTCCTTATTTACTTCTCCTGCACTTACAGCAATGTTCACGGTGGCTCATTGGTTCGCACTGCTGCCTCACAGTGCCAGGGACCCAGGTTCAATTCCAGCCTCGGGAGACCGACTGTGTGGGGTTTGCACATTCTCCCTGTGACTGCATGGGTTTCCTCCCACAGTCCAAAGATGTGCAGGTCAGGTGAATTGGCCATGCTAAGTTGCCCATAGTGTTAGGTGCATTAGTCAGAGGGAAATGGGTCTGGGTGGGTTACTCTTCGAGGGTTGGTGTGGACTCGTTGGGCTGAAGGGACTGTTTCCACACTGTAGGGAATCTAATCTTCAGTTGTGTTTAACACTGCAGTTCAATCCATGGTATTTTCTTTGAGAGATCCCTTTTCAGATTCATTCTACTGATCACAAGAAAGAGCCATGGCTTTGCCTCGTACCTACTAACATTCAAAATAATGGTCTCCCACTTTATTTCACTTCCACCCTCAGCACCTTTATTTTTGATCTGAGGAGACAATCTTGGGGCGTAGCCAACTGTCCTTTCTTTACCATGGCAAATTATCTTCCTTTCACTCTCCCACCCTGTATCTTTCCAGGTTTATAGGGTGATGGAAAAGGGGTTTAGTTTTATGAATCATTCATAACTATCAGTCATTATAACTGCCTGCCTTGCAGTTGCAACCCTTCGGTCCTCAACATGGGTTCCGGTTACAAAGGATAGTGAGTTCTTAAATTCTTCCAAGACAATGATTTCTCTGAGGGTTTCATATGTAGTATTTACCCCTAATGCCTATATCTATTTTTTAAAAATACTTTGCAGTAACCTTTAAAATTTAATGTAGGTTTGCCTAGACTATCTCCTCAAATTTCTAAATTCAGGACTAACTCGTATGCTTTTGAAAGAATAACCTTCTTTTCCTGCATTGTAAATCCTTAGAAACCTCAACTGATTGTGGCACATAATTTTCACATGCTCTGCTAGTCAACTTGATCTGAATGGGCAATATCCAATTTTCTTCCTGCCATTAATTTGTCTCACTGCTTTCTCAAATGTCTTAAAGAATATCTTCACAACCTTTTCCTCAAGTTTAGATGGGGCCTCTGCAAATTTAAGCATTTCTTGGCTGGACTTTACATTATGGCTCCAGTTCTTCCCATTAGAGCTTTTGTTAGCATCTGACATCCCTGTTTTGACTGCATTACTTTAAGCCCTGCCTCAGTCTTCATTTCTTTTTCTCTCAGAAATTCAAGTTCAAGTTTTCCCATTTCTGTTTCCTGCTTTTAAATATTATTCTATTTTTTCCAAGGCATTTTCCTTTTGTATTTTGAGCTAATTTATCTCCATCCGAACTGGAACGGAATCCTTGGTAACTCCAATGACTCACCATCTGGCGTGGCTAGTCCCTCCAGTACTTTCATCAATGGTTTCCAAATCTTTCAATCAACTCTGCCATCTTTGCTCTGCCGGGCAATTCCACCTTTTCTTTTGCCAATTCCAGCAATTTATCTTTTGTTATGTCTTATAAGTCCATCAAGGATACCTCTTCCAATTCCAGGAAGGTTTTAGCCTGAGAAACCTGGGATTTGTCCTTTTAATCTTTGTCACTTACGTTAATGTGTTATCCGCTTGGACTCTGAGTCCCAAACTTTCTCATGCTCATGACTTATCTGGGAAAAGTGCACTGAAAATTGCTTCTTGCTGTTCCAAAAGTCATCACAAAATACATAAATGGATAAAATCCCAACAAGACCATCAAGTTGACCAATTTGCCCTACTGACTACTTATTCAGAACAAAAGCAATTCACACCAGGTTTCATCAGTAACAACAAATAGCTAAGTTAAAAATCACACAACACACAAGCACACTAGCTTCCAATTAAACCTGTTGGACTATAACCAGGTGTTGTGTGATTTTTAACTTTGTACACCGCAGTCCAAACACTGGCATCTCCAAATCATAACAAATAACTATTTATTGTAACATATTTGTGTATTCAAGAGCAGTGAAAATAAGTAATTTATACTCTACTAAGAAGGGCTAATGCCCGAAACGTCGATTCTCCTGTTCCCTAGATGCTGCCTGACCTGCTGCGCCTTTCCAGCAACACATTTCCATCTCTGATCTCCAGCATCTGCAGACCTCACTTTCTCCTACTCTACTACTAATCAACTTAAACTATACCACTTCAAAGCCCAAAAATATCCACATACTCAGTCATGTTTAGGACAGACAAAACACAAAACGGATTAACATATTTACATACAATGGGTGGAAAATGATGTAATTTAAAGATAAAAAAATCACACAACACCAAGTTATAGTCCAACAGGATTATTTGGAAGCACTAGCTTTCGGAGTGCTGCTCCTTCCTCAGGTGGTTGTGGAAGTTAAGATCATACTCACAGAATTTATAGCCAATGGAGTCCAGTGTCATGGAGATGGGATACAGTTAACAATCCCAGATTAAAACTTTCATTTTTTATAAGAGCAGAAACCCAATGACAAATTCGAAAGCGTTATTCTGACAGACCTACTGGTTTTAACAGTGAAGATATGTCTAGGGTCGGGACTTAGGGCTTCCTTGATATAGAATTCTTTTTAAAAACCTTTTTGGTGACCTGTCTTTTCTCTCTATACACACACAGAAAGAGATGGAGAGGTGGCTGCTTTTATTTTGTAGGTTCTGCAAGTTTCTTTCGTTTGCTACTGCCTTCGTTTTTAATGGCTTTTTAAACTCAAGCAGAATTTGCTTAACTCCAAGGATTCTCAGTGACAGTCCTTCCCGAACTCTCCCTCTTACAGCCTCAAAAAGCAACAGTGCCATGCAGCTCATCTGTCTGCATTACTTGATTTTCAAGTTGAATACCTCTTCTTTTATTGCAATTTTAACAATCCTATAACCTAAAAAAAGAAAATGTATGGTCTTTTACAACACTCGCGTACAGCCATATGCTCATATATAACCTCCAATGCGCCCATACATATGCACCCAACCTCAGGTACACATATCCACTCGTATACAAATTTACACACAGTCGCATACAGATGCAGCCTTACACACACACACAACGTCCACACACAAATGCAGACGCAATCATTCAGGCTCATGCCCGCTCTCACAAACACTGAGGCAGAAACTTACAGGTGTGTCCTCCGGACCCAGGGCCAGGCCAGCCTGGAGGGATTGTGTTGGGAACCCACATTGGAAAGGAAGGCTCAGCGCTAACAGAGCCACCAACGGAAAGCTCTTGGAATGTGGCCAGGCGGATTTCGTGCTTGCTGGATAGTGTGGCACTGGAACTGTGTGCAAACCTGGTAGGTTTTGCAATCTAGCTTGGTTTTGTTTTCATATTTGATAATCAGGAAATAACCTGCCCGTGATTTGGCCTCAGAGCCTTAGCCCGAGGAGCTCAGACCCATTCGTGTCCCATGCCTTTAACAATAATACCCTTTCCCTTGTCCCCCTGCCTCTCTGTCCGCACAATGAGCTGGCTGTGGGAGCTGCCCTGGAGATTCAGCCGGGAGGCGGTTCCAGCCCAGCGGGGAAACGGGGGAAAATTCTCCGAGCAGGCAGTGAGGAGCCTGGAGAGGCGGTGGGAGATTCAGTTCAAATCCTGACCGAAACTCCAAGCAACTCAGATCGCGGGGAAAGGAGATCAGGAGCTGGGTGAAGCTGCATTTCAATAAGACACGTTTTGGTGTTTAATGTCATTGCTTTTAATTGTGTGGTGGTTTTTAAATCCATCATGAATTTGCTGAATTGATTTTATTTTAGTGTGTTTGCTATTGTGTTACTTGGATGTGACCCTTCTCTTTAGTTCAGTGGAATTCATCGATCTTTTTTGGATTAACCGTTAAACTGAGACTCTGCTCCTGAAACCGTTGCAGAGTTTCTCGCCCGGGAGAAACCCACCCAGGAGAAGAGGCTCTAGGGTCGCCAGCTGGAGATGGGGACTATCGGTCGCCGCTGCTTCGGGCTCCTCCTGCTGTGCTCCTCGCTCCTGGGATCTGCCCGTGCACTGGTGAGTACCCACCATCACCCAGACACAAAGACTGGGTACCCCGCATTACCCAGCCCCTAGAAAGTGGCACCGCGCAGCTTTGGTGGGCACGGATGGCTTCCTGAAGGTGGTCTCTCCACCCACATTGCTTTTCCCCTTGTGCCCAGTTTAATCTGGAGCATGTGTCCTCAGTTGGATAATCCTGACTCAGTTCTCGGTAGTTTGCTGTGTTCCAATGCCGTTCGTGATTTGGGTCTAAATCTATCCCTGCACCTCTGTTAGGGTGAAATGCCTCAGATGTGACAATCTGTTATCTCAGTTTTGTTGTCACCTACAACCTGGGAAGAGTTGTGGTAACCTGGAAGCCGCCTTGTGACAGACCGTCTAGCGCTAGAGAAGGGCTCAGACGTGTATCATGTTATTTGTAACTCACTGCTTTAATTAATAGCAACTTTAAATTTCAAATGTCACACATTACGGAAAGAGCAACTGAACGTAGACTTCAAAGTAGTTCACCGAACTTTGTGAGTTCATTTGGGAGACTCACCTGAATCCCGGACCGAAGCTTGGTAAACCGCCTGCAGACCTGAAAAGCTGCATTCCTGTTCAAGTGAAAGTCTTTCCGAAGTGACAATCATTGCTGTCACACTGTTTAAAACTCCAGATCAGGTGAAATCTGTCAGCGAGAGTTCATGGTTTAATGCCGTTTTTCTTCTGGTTCAGAGCGCGGACCAGGTGATTAATTTTGCCCAACTATGACTAAAATATTATTGCACGTTGAATTGTAATCAAGATCAAAACCATTTCCCGACTTTGTGTTTTCATACTGCATCCATTGCCTGATCTCTTAAGATCCTCCAGTAATTTTTATCATGGTGATTGTGGAAATATTAACTTAAATTTCAGTGTTTCACCCGAAACGTGGAATGTTCCTCTACCAAGTCTGTCCTTCTCAGTTTTAATTTCATTAATTCTGATTGTTAACAGTATATTTGATTCTCCTCAACCGCGGGTTTAATTGACGTTAATGTAAGGTGTCTCTGTTAACTGCATCAATCACGGGTTTAAATTAGCATTAATTCAGGATGAGTTTTCACCATCCTAAGCCACATTAGCTATATCTTACAGTGGGTTGTTAATGTTGGCTGAGTACTGAGACCTGGTGTTCCACTATATCTTCAAGGTGGAATTCACCATGAGTTATTTGCTGGGACAATTTTCCACTTACTACTTTGCGCGCGGAGTCACAACCTCATTGACAATTTTCTCTCTACTCAATTTCAGTTCCGACTGATGGTATTGTCCTTCCTCTCTTCCAATTATGCTTTACACAGAATGCTGTGCAGGTCCTGCCTCAATAATTTAATTTCCCCTTAACGGTTCACTTTTCCTCCAGCATTTGAACATTAACTCATAAATATATTATGTTTTCGTAAACCGTTGATGCCCAGGCTTTGTGTTTTTACATTAGAAACAACTATTTGCACATAGTTTCAAATTAACTGCCATGTCTCCTCCTACTTGAGCTCCCTATCTAGGAGGTTGAAAAGGGAACTAAATAAATTGTTGTTAAGCTGTGAGGTTTGTTAATGTTTGTCCTCAGGCTGTGGTATAAAACCTTTTTCAGAAAAAGCTTCTTCTTAACTCTCCTTTTAAACAGAAGTGAATACTCTCAGTAAAATTGCCCCAAAATGATGCTAATTCTAACAAAGGTAGGAAAATGCTCTTCTTAAGCGTTCTGCATTAGAATAGCATTACATGCACTTGGCATTTCCATCAGTTCTCATTGGGGTTGTTATTAGGAAATTTCCCTGGAAAGGATTAAATCACTGCCTATGAACAACTAAACCTTGACATTTTGATAACTGACTCGTAAAGATGTCATGAATATTTGCACAAAATCATATAAAATTTAAACCACAGGGACAGATCCTTCTGTCATATTGGTTTGTGTTTGAGTTCAGGCTCCAACTCTCAGTAATTCAGCATTACCTTTGATGTCTTTCTTCATTTGGTGTTTGCCCCATTTGCCCATGTTGTGTGCCTAAAATTACTCCATGTGCTGGGAAAAATAGAAGTGTATAATAATGTAAAGTACCAGTGTATGGGACACAAGGGAAACCCGGTCCCTTGCCTGGTTTACACCATTTCACTCAACCCTACAACTACCAATCTGTGTTCTGTTAGACAATGCCTGCACTTTTCAGACACCTTTTAGAGTCATAGAGATGTACAGCGTGGAAACAGACCCTTCGGTCCAACCCGTCCATGCCGACCAGATATCCCAACCCAACCTAGTCCCACCTGCCAGCACCCGGCCCATATCCCTCCAAACCCTTCCTATTCATATACCCATCCAAATGCCTTTTAAATGTTGCAATTGTACCAGCCTCTACCATTTCCTCTGGCAGCTCATTCCATACACGTACCACCCTCTGTGTGAAAAAGTTGCCCCATAGGTCTCTTTTATATCTTTTCCCCCTCACCCTAAACCTATGCCCTCTAGTTCTGGACTCCCCGACCCCAGGGAAAAGACTTTGTCTATTTATCCTTTCCATGCCTCTCATGATTTTGAAAACCTCTATAAGGTCACCCTTCAACCTCCGACGCTCCAGGGAAAACAGCCCCAGCCTGTTCAGCCTCTTCCTATAGCTCAAATCCTCCAACCTTGGCAACATCCTTGTAAATCTTTTCTGAACCCTTTCAAGTTCCACAACATCTTTGTGATAGAAAGGAGACCAGAATTGCACGCAATATTCCAACAGTGGCCTAACCAATGTCCTGTACAGCCGCAATATGACCTCCCAACTCCTGTACTCAATACTCTGACCAATAAAAGAAAGCATACCAAACTCCTTCTTCACTATCCTATCTACCTGCGACTCAATTTTCAAGAAGCTATGAACCTGCACTCCAAGGTCTCTTTGTTCAGCAACACTCCCTAGGACCTTACATTAAGTGTATAAGTCCTGCTAAGATTTGCTTTCACAAAATGCAGCACCTCGCATTTATCTGAATTAAACTCCATCTGCCACTTCTCAGCCCATTGGCCCATCTGGTCCAGATCCTGTTGTAATCTGAGGTAACCCTCTTCGCTGTCCACTGCACCTCCAATTTTGGTGTCATCTGCAAACTTACTAACTGTATCTCTTACGCTCACATCCAGATCATTTATATAAATGACAAAAAGTAGAGGACCCAGCACTGATCCTTGTGGCACTCCACTGGTCACAGGCCTCCAGTCTGAAAAGCAACCCTCCACAACCACTCCCTGTCTTCCACCTTCAAGCCAGTTCTGTATCCAAATGGCTAGTTCTGTCTGTATTCCATGAGATCTAACCTTGCTAATCAGTCTCCCATGGTGAACTTTTTCGAATGCCTTACTGAAGTCCATATAGATTACATCTACTGTTCTTCCCTCATCAATCCTCTTTGTTACTTCTTCAAAAAACTCAATCAAATTTGTGAGACATGATTTTCCACTCAGAAAGCTGTGCTGACTATCCCTAATCAGTCCTTGTCTTTCCAAATACCTGTCCTGTCCCTCAGGATTCCCTTCAACAATTGCCCATCACTAATGTCAGGCTCACTGGTCTATAGTTCCCTGGCTTGTCCTTACCACACTTCTTAAACAGTGGCACCACATTAGCTGACCTCCAGTCTTCCAGCACTTCACCTGTGACTATCGATAATACAATCATCTCAGCAAGGGGCCCTGCAATCACTTCTCTAGCTTCCCGTGTACACCTGATTAGGTCCTGGGATTTACCCACTTTTACACATTTCAAGACATCCTCTTGCTGTTCTCTGCAAAGTGTTGAACACTGTTCTAACTGCCTGGTTGAGACATGAACATTTGCAATTAGTTTTGAACCATTGAACTTCTTTGAATCTGAGATTCTTCAGCAAAGAGAGCACTCTCCATTTAGATAGACGTCCGCACCAACTTAAATTCTGAACGTTGACATTCAAAATAAATTTCCTTAAACTTAGAGTTTAGGTTCTGATTCTACTTCAGCGTTATATTGGCTAACTGCAGCACACCAGCAGGAGACAAAGCTATAACTTTATTACCAGAGGAATTAGTGTGCACTCAGTATATCTTTGCATCAACACTGTGCATGACTGTTGGAGGGTACGTCAATGTACTTATTTCTACAATTTACTCTTGAAATCTGTATGGTATGCAACATCGAATGTTAATTGCAACAGTGAAGAACTCACAACCACAGAAAGTGGTGAGGCCAAACATCATTTATTTTCAAAAGGGAGAAAAATATAGTTCTTTTGGTCAAAAGGATCAAGGATATGGGGGGATGGTGGACTTGGGGTATTGAGCTCAATGATCAGCCATGATTACATTGAATAGCAGAGGAGGTTCAAGGAGCTAAATGGCCTACTCCTGCTCCTATCTTCTTTGTTTCCATGTCAATTATTGAACACGAGCTTAGCAGCAATACTTTTGACCAGAACTTGTAAATTTAGTTAGATGACTCAGACCCAGTTCTGAACTGAGTAAACAGGCTGCAGTTCCTCAAATGCTTTGTCCCTGTCCCAACATAAGGATTGGCAGACTGAATCTCTGGTCTCTTGAAAAAATGTGGCTCAGAGGGTGATGTCACTGCAGTCTTTAAAATATTGAGGGTTTCTGAAGGAGTAGACAAAGAAAGAGTGTCCCTTTGTGGGGACAGGCAGAACCAGAGGCAGTGAATGCATAATAGTCACAGAGAATTCATAAGAAACTACTTTGCTCAGGGAGTGATGAGAGTGTGGAACACATGACCACAGAGTACTGATGTATTGAACAGAAAACAGGACAAGCAGAAGATGGTAGGCAACAGCCTAGTGTTATTATTGTGGATGGTTAATCCAGAGACCCAGCTAATGCTTTGGGGACCTGGGTTTGAATCTTGCCATGGTAGATAGTGGAATTTGAATTCAATTTTTAAAAAATCTGGAATCAAGAGTTTAATGATCCATGAATCCATTGTCAACTGTCAGAAAAACCCATCTGGTTCACTGATGCCCTTTAGGGAAGGAAACTGCCATCCATACCCTGGTCTGGTCTACATGTGACCTCAAACCCACAGCAATGTGGTTGACCCTGTGGGCAATAAATGCTGCTTAGTCAGCGATACCCTCATCCCATGAATGATTTTTTTTTAAAAGGGGATGATAAATTTAGATGAGGAAAGTTGGGGTGACAGTCATGCGGAACATAAAGACTATCATGGACTCATTACCCCAACAGAGATTTTTCACCCGGTCTAATGAACGTTTAGGAGTGAGATTATTATCATGCTGCAACAAGGGGGTGATATCATCGATTACCCAGCTCTCATCTTGGCATTAGCCCCAAGCCTAATCTGAATACTCCTTTACAAACCTGTGTTCATCTTACACAATTGAATAAAGTGGTAAAAGAGAATTTCACCCCATGGCATCTATTGATGAGAATTTGGTGAGTTTGCTGGGAGCTCAGTTTTTAGATGGCAGCAGTGGCTTGTGGAGACCAAGCTAATAGCCTCAGCCACATGCTTCAGGAGTGAGGACAGATCCCAAAAGGCATCAAGACCTTTCCTTAGCTGCTTCACCTTCGCACATCGACCCCTCCTCCCCCATTTATGAACACAAATTGCAGTGAAGTGTTATCCAGTTGATCATAAAGAACAAAGAAAGAACAAAGACAATTTACAGCCCAGGAATAGGCCCTCCAGCCCTCCAAGCCTGAGCCGATCCAAATCTACTGTCTAAACCTGTTGCCCAATTCCTAAGCATCTGTATCCCTCTGCTCCCCACCTACTCATGCATCTGTCCAGGCGCATCTTAAATGAATCTACCGTGCCTGCCTCTACCACCTCTGCTGGTAACGTGTTCCAAGCGCCCACCACCCTCTGTGTGAAGTACTTGCCGCGTGTATCCCCCTTAAACTTTCCACCTCTTACCTTGAAAGCATGACCTCCCGTTATTGAATCCTTCACCCTGGGAAAAAGCTTGTCTCTATCCACTCTGTCTATACCCTTCATGATTTTATAAACTTCAATCAGGTCCCCCCTCAATCTCCTTTTTTAATGAAAACAAACCTAACCTACTCAGCCTCTCTTCAAAGCTAGCACCTTCCATACCAGGGAATATCTTCTCTGCACCCTCTCCAAAGCGTCCACATCCTTTTGGTAATGTGGCGACCAGAACTGTACACCGTATTCTAAATGCGGCCAAACCAATGTCTTGTACAATTTTAACATGACTTTCCAGCTCTTATACTCAATATCCCATCCAGTGAAGGCAAGCATACAATATGCCTTCTTGACCACTCCATCCACCTGTGCAGCAATCTTCAGGGTACAATGGACCTGCACTCCCAGATCTCTCTGCCCATCAACTTTTCCCAAGGCTCTTCCGTTCATTGTATAATTCGCTCTCGAATTAGTCTTGCCTAAATGCATCACCTCACATTTGTGTAGGTTGAACTCCATCTACCACTTTTCCGCCCAACTCTCCAGTCTATCTATATCCTCCTGTATTCTTTGACAGTCCCATAGCTTTCTGCTACTCCACCAATCTTCGTGTCATCTGCAAACTTGCTGATCATACCAACACTGCCCTCTTCCAGATCATTTATGTATATCTCAAACATCAGTGGCCCCAACACTGACCCCTGTGGAACACCACTGGTCACCTTTCTCCATTTCGAGAAACTTCCTTCAACTACTACTCTCTATCTCATGTTGCTCAACCAGTTCTTTATCCACCTAGCTAGAACACCCCCTGCACACCATGTGACTTCACTTTCTCTATTAGTTTACCATGGGGAACCTTATCAAATGCCTTACTAAAGTCCATGTATATGACATCAACAGCCTTTCCTTCATCTATCAACTTGGCACTTCCTCAAAGAACTCTATTAAGTTGGTAAGGCACGATCTCCCCCACACAAAACCATGTTGCCTATCACTGATAAGCCCATTCTTTTCTAAATATAAATAGATCCTATCCCTCAGTACCTTCTCCAGCAACTTTCCCACCACTGACGACAGGCTCACTGGTCTGTAGTTACCCAGAATATCCTTACTTCCCTTCTTGTACAGGGGGACAACATGAGCAACCCTCCAGTCCTCTGGCACCTCACCTGTATTTAAGGATGCCATAAAGATATCTGTCAGGGCCCAAGCTATTTCCTGTCTCGCCTCCCTCAGCAACCTGGGATAGATCCCATCCGGTCCTGGGGATTTGTTCACCTTAATAACCTCTAGCCTACCCAACACATTTTCCCTACTTGTGTCAACGTGATCCAGACTAATCAAACTTCTATCTCTAATCTCAAGATTCATCATGTTCCTCTCCTCAGTGAACACTGATGCAAAGTAATCATTCAGAATCTCACCCATTCTCTCAGGTTCAACACACAGCCTTCCTTCATTATCCTGTAGTGGACCAATCCTTTCTCTAGTTACCCGCTTACTTCTTATATAAGAATAAAATGCTTTGGGATTCTCCTTAATTCTGCTGATTAAAATTATACATGACTCCTTTTAGCCCGCTTGATTCCTCGTTTAACACTTGTCCTACTCTTCCGATATTCCTCCAGGGCCCATTCTGTTCCTAGCTGCCTAGACCTTATGTACCCTTCACTTTTCCTCTTGGCTAGTTGTACAATTTCTCCTGTCATTCATGGTTCAAGAATCTTGCCTTTCCTATCCTTTGCCTTCAACGGGACATGCTTATCCTACACTATCTTTAACCTATCTTTGAAAGCCTCCCACATATCAAAGGACTTCCCTTCAAATAGCTGTGTCCAATCCACATTTTCAAGCCCCTGTCTAATTTTGATATAAAGTTAAAAATCACACAACACCAGGTTATAGTCCAACAGGTTTAATTGGAAGCACACTAGCTTTCGGAGCGACGCTCCTTCATCAGGTGGTAGTGGAGGGCTCAATCCTAACACACAGAATTTATAGCAAAAATTTACAGTGTGATGTAACTGAAATTATACATTGAAAAATTGATTGTTAAGTCTTTCATCTATTTGAATACCATGATTGTTTCACTTCTTTCATGTGTAAATCACAAAACGTTTTTTAAAAAAGTTGCATTCTCAGGTTAGCTGTTAACAATGGGTGATAGCTAGACAATATGTTGAAGGTGTTAGCCCCCCTGTGTTCTCTGTCTATACCATGATGTTTAGATTGATTCTAATCTAAAAAGTGAGATAATGGAGTTTTACATGAATTCATGCAGTTTTTGAGCAATGTAACCCTGCAAGTACAAATTCACCCCACAAAATATATGTGTGCATGTGGGTCTTTGTCTGTCTGTGTGTGTCTGTCTGTCTGGGTTGGGGGTTGTGAGTGTGAGAAAGTATGTGTGTTTGTGTGTGTGTATAGTGAGTGCAGAGTGTCTTAAGTCTGTGAGGGATTGCATGTGGGAGTGTGGGTGTCTGTGTGCGCGTCTGTGTGTATGTGTGTCCGTGTGTATGTGTGTATAGGAGTGCCTGTGTGTGTCTGTGTGTGTGTGTAGGAGTATCTGTGTGTGTATATAGTGCAATGGTGGTCACCTGTAATGTGACATGAACCCAAGGTCCTGGTTGAGGCCCTCCCTTTGGGTACCAAACGTAGCTATCAGCCTCTGCTCGGCCACTTTTCTCTGCTGCCTGTCCCGAAGTCCACCTTGGACGATGGTCACCCGAAGGTCTGAGGCTAAAAGTCCTGGACCACTGAAGTGTTCCCCAACTGGGAGGGAACACTCCTGTCTACTGATTGTTGTGCGGTGCCCATTCATCCGTTGTCGTAGCCTTTGCTCGGTTTCCCCAATGTACCATGCCTCCGGGCATCCTTGCCTGCAATGTCTAAGATAGACAATGTTGGTTGAGTCACATGAGTACCTGCCATGTGACACAGATGCGCACACAGACACCCACACACACCCTTATAGACACACATTCCTGAAGAAGGGCTTATGCCTGAAACGTCGATTCTCCTGTTCCTTGGATGCTGCCTGACCTGCTGCACTTTTCCAGCAACACATTTTCTGCTCTGATCTCCAGCATCTGCAGCCCTCACTTTCTCCTCCTTATAGACACACACACTCCCACACTCACACATGCACCCCCTCATAGACTTAAGACACTCTGCACTCACTACACACACACACATACACTTTCTCACACTTACAACCCCCAAACCAGATAGACACACACAGACAAAGACCCAACTGCACACATATATTTTGTGGGGTGAATTTGTACCTTCAGGGTTACATTGTACTTTGCTCAAAAACTGCATGCATTCATGTAGAACTCCATTAGAACTGGAATACAAGTCTGGTGACAATACCCACCACCTCTATGTAGATTAGATTAGATTATTTACAGTTTGGATCAGGCCCTCCAGCCCAACAAGTCCACACCGACGCACAAGCATTCCCCTACATTTACGCTTTCACCTAACACTACGGGCAATTTAGCACAGCCAATTCACCTAACCTACACATTTTTGGATTGCGGGAAGAAACCCACGCAGACATGGGGAGAATTTGCAAACTCCACACAGAGAGTCACCTGAGGCGGGAATTGAACCCGGGTCTCTGGCGCTGTGAGGCAGCTATGCTAACCACTGTGCCACCGTGCCGCCCATTCTCCATTACTCTACATTTCCCCCTGACTAATGCACCTAAGGGCAATTTAGCATGGCCAGTTCATCTAACTGGCACATCTTTGGATTGTCGGAGGAAACCGGAGCAAACCCACGCAGAAACGGGGAGAATGTGCAAACTTCACGCCGATATCGCCTGAGGCGGGAGTCATACACGGGCCCCTGGTGCTGTGAGGCAGCAGTGCTAACCACTGAGACAACGTGTTGCCCCGATTTTAAAAAAAAAAACTCATTATTTCAATTCGGCAATGGGATGTGAGCAACATTGACATTGGCTAACGTTCATTACCCATCCCTAAATGCCCTGGAGAAGGTTGTGGTAAGCTGTTTTCTTGAACTGCTGTTTTCTGGTTGGTGTAGGAAGACCCACAACCCACAGCATTTAGGGAGGGAATTGCAGGATTTTGACCATGAATCACTGAAGGAACAGCAAGATATTTCCAAATCAGGATGGTGAATGGCTTGGAGGGGAACTTATAGGTGATGATGTTTCCATGTATCTGCTGCCCTTGTCCTTCTTGATGGTAAAGGTCATGTTGCAATGCATTTCTGGCACTGTGGGCTTGGGTGGGGGCAGCAAATGTCGAAGTTATTCGATGTGGGACCAACAAATTGGGCTACTTTGTCCTAGCTGGTGTCAAGCTGCTTGAGTTGTATTGAAAGTGCATCATCCAGGCAAGTGGGGAATATGTCATCATACTCCTGGTTTGTGCCTTGTAGGTGATGGGCAGGCTTTGGTAAATTAAGAGGTGAATTATTCACTGCAGGATTCCTAGCCACTGACCTGCTCTTGTAGCCATTGTATTTATATGGCTAGTTCAGTCCAATTTCTATCCAATTGAATATCTGTACTGTCAATGTCACATTTCAGTAACACTTCTATTAACATTTGGTTAATAGTTAATTTTTTTGTAGACTATGAAACATATGTAAATGTTCTTGATTACTTTTCAATATTTATTAAAGACTTCTTGGCTTCTTACATGTTCCTACTCTATAAACAGTCTAAATGCAGATTATTCACCAGTTCCTGCTGCTAATATGTAAGTATTTTTTTAGGTTAGATTACTTACAGTGTGGAAACAAGCCCTTCGGCCCAACAAGTCCACACCGCCCCGCCGAAGCGCAACCCACCCATAGCAATTTAGCATGGCCAATTCACCTAACCTGTACATCTTTGAACTGTGGGAGGAAACCGGAGCACCCAGAGGAAACCCACGCAGACACTGGGAGACACGGGGAATATGTGCAAACTCCACACAGTCAGTCGCCTGAGGCGGGAATTGAACCCGGGTCTCTGGCGCTGTGAGGCAGCAGTGCTAACCACTGTGCCACCGTGCCGCCCACCGGCAATATTTACTGATATTTCTTTCCATTAATTTCAAAAACACTTTAATAAGAATATTTCAGTTAATTGTTTTCTGTTTCTTTGATAAGCTAATGAATTATCAGTGTCTAAAATCTTTTGAAATGTCTGCTTTGGTATATATTTCATCACAAATGCCTGTTATCACTTCTAACCCTGTTTTTCCAATGGTTTTTAGATGTTCTGGTGCTACTTTTCCAATGAATAGAGCTTTTCCTGCATATCAATTTCAAAGGATTCTTTACCTTTGATATCATAAATTGTGTGAATAATCAATAAATTCTTATTTGTTTATGACAACACAGTTTACCACTCTCTTCTATTGAAGATAATGTCAACAGTAGTCATAGTAGTAATGCTGTGTGTGCTTCGGATTCCTTTCCTTGATTGAAAGTGAAATCAAAAGACTGGTTCATGTCTCTTTGTTATGAAGTGAAGTTTCAGGTAACCATCTGACAACCATCTCCTCCTTCTAAAGATGAGCAAATTATGAATAGGAACACAGATATTTATTGAAATTACTTCTGGGCTATCACTTAGGGATCAGATTCACACCCTGGCCAATTAAACCAACAAAGTCCTCCTCACTGAGATCTGGGGATCTGAGCCAAAGTGGAGAGAGTTGTCCCAATTACTAGTCATGCATGTCCATTAGCCAATGTTCCAGACCCGTCACCCCATTGGCAGGAAAGACCCAGCAGAGATGGTAGGTAGCACTGTGGTGTACTGTTGGGAGGCTGTGACCTACAAAGTCCTCAACATTTTCACCAGACCTCATGAAGTTTCCTAGCATCATGTCAAACTGATTATCACCTCCTGGACTTCCTGAGCTGAATCAATGCTCCTCCATTGGAAGTAACACTGCAAATGGCAAAGACACGGTGTAATCTGATGGGAGGCTTCAATACCCTTCACCAAGACATGGTAACACCACTATGGATGGAGTCCTAAAGGACATAGTTGCCAGATTGGACATGGAGCCAGAGACCAACAAGGTGGAAAAACCCCACTTGATCATGTCCTCACCAATCGATCTGTTGCAGAAGCATCTGTTCATGACAGTACTGGTAGGATTAACCACTGCACATTGTGGAGGTAAATCCCATGTGAGGAAAAGATACAGAAGAGGATGAACAAATGCCAGCTGAAGAGGTTAAATAGGTCCTGCATTGCTGCAATTGATTGGGAAGATCGGGAACTTGGATCTTGTGGAAGGCAGCCATCTCTTTTTGAGCTCAGACCCAACTTGATGGGGAGAGCTTGAGTACGTTGGGCCAATTTGTGCTGTCAATCAGAAGAAGGAGAGGCAAATACTTTGAAAAGCAGAATTTTTTAATGGGCTTGACAGTCAGCAAATGTTTCCCCAACTCTGAGTCCAGAATCAGGGCACACTGTCTCAGAATAAGGAGCACATTTAAGTTAAAAATCACACAACACCAGGTTATAGTCCAACAGGTTTAATTGGAAGTACACTAGCTTTCGGAGTGACGCTCCTTCATCAGGTGATTGTGGAGGGCTCGATCGTAACACAGAATTTATAGCAAAAATTTGCAGTGTGATGTAACTGAAATTATACATTGTAAAATTGATTGTCTGTTAAGCCTTTCATCTGTTAGAATACAGTGATAGTTTCACTTCTTTCATGTGTTAATCACAAAACCCTTTTTTTTAAAGTTGCATTCTCAGGTTAGCTGTTAACAATGGTGATAGCTAGACAATATGTTGAAGGTGTTAGTCCCCTGTGTTCAGTAAGGCATCTCACCTGCTCGTGCTGCTATTTCCATGCCCATATATCCACACTTCATGAGGACTGACAGTCAACTTTGAATTCATACCATGGCTGACGTGTTTCAGGAGATTAGATAGAAATTTTAGAGCCGGTGATTAGAGAAAGAAATATTTGTATGTATATAGCAATTTTCATGATCTTAAAGTACTTCACAGTCAATTAAGTACTTCTGAATCACAGTCTTTGTGTAACGGCAGAAATATTAGAGTCTGAGAGTTGTGCAATGTGTGGAAGTTGGAGCTGGAGTAGGCAGTTTGGCCCCTTGAGTCTGCTCTGCCATTCAGTCAGGTCATGGTTGATCTAATTGTGACCTTAACTTCACTTTCTCACCTCTTTCCTTTAACACTGGATTCTCTTCCTAATTAACACACTCTCTAATCCAGCCTTGAGTAATCCAGCCTTGAGTAAACAAGCTTCTCTTGCTCTTTATGAATTCCAAAGGTAAAAGGCACTCTGAGACAGGAAATTCCTCCCCATCACCATGTGCCCCTCAGCTTGAAATTCTCTCATGAGGGAAACATCCTTTCCAGCTTGTCACAAATAAGATCACTTCCTATTCTTATAAATGGTATGAGTATAACCTACTCAACCCTTCCTCAGAAGACAACCCTTCCATTTCAGGAAAGGCTTCCGATGTAAACATCTCCTTCCTTATGTGAGGAAACTGTGACTTCCCTAATGTTCAGTATTGTTGTGGAATGATATCCCCACTTTTTTACCCCAGCCCCCTTGCAATAAATGCTAACAATCTATTTGTATTCTAAACCACTCGGTATATCTGTATGCTAGCTTTTTGTGATTCACATACAAGGATACCCACATGTCTCTGTTCTGCAGCATTCTGCAATCTCTAGATATTTTTTCTGTTCTTCCTGCCAAAGTGAACCACGTCATAGTTCCCCACATTGTATTCCATATATCACATCTTTGCCCAGTTAGTTATCCTTTCCATAGGTTAGGTGAATTGACCATGCTAAATTGCCCATAGTGTTAGGTTCGTTAGTCAAGAGTAAATAGAGGGTAGGGGAATGGGTCTGGGTTGGCTGCTCTTTGGAGGGTTGGTGTGGACTTGTTGGGCCGAAGAGCCTGTTTCCACACTGTAATTAATCTAATCTATATAGACTGTGTATTCAGACTGTGCATCTTCCTTACAACTTCTTTTCCTCTCTATCTTTACATGATCAGTAAGTTTGGCTAAAATGCAACCAAACCGTTCTTCCATGCAGGGAATATAGATAATAAATTGTCCAGGCCCCAGCATTGATCCTGTGGTACACCACTAAATGGAACATAGGACACAGAACAGTACAACACAGGAACAGGCCTTTCAGCCCACTGTGTCTATGCCGACCATTACACCATTCTAGACTAACCCCATCTGGCTGCACGTCGTCTGTATTCCTCCATTCACTGCCTGTTCATGCATCTGTCTAAGTTCCTCTTAAACGTTGCTATCATCTCTGCTTATACCACTTCCCCTGACAGCTCTTTCTAGGCACCGACCACTTTTCCCCTCTCACCTTAAACTTATGCCTCCTAATATTTGACACTTCCACCCTGAGAAAAAGACTCCGACTATCCATTCCATCAATGTCTCTCATAATGTTATATACTTCTGTCAGCCTCCAATACTCTAGTGAAAATAGTCCAAATTTATCCAACCTCTCCTTAGAGCTAATAAACTCCAATCCAGGCAGTATCCTGGTAAACTTCTTGCACCCTATCCAAAGTCTCCACATCTTTCTAATAGTGTGTGAAATAACTCCGCAGAGGCCAGTATCCCGTCATCAAGTCCCCCTTCATTTACACATGCATGGTATTTGACACACATCAAGCTTCCACAGAGTCAGCTCTCAGAGTCAACAGAACCTCTGACACTCCCATTTTTCTCTGTCAGTCAGGAGTCCCTGATTGGGCCAGGTTAACAGCTCAATCAGGGAACTCCTATTCTATAAAGTCAACCTGGCTGACCTTGTTGCAATCACTACAGTGTGGTGACCAGAAGTGCACACGATACTCCAAATATGGTCTAACTAAAGTTTTATACACCTGCAACATGACTTGCGAACTTATATACTCAATATCCTGACTGATGAAAGGATGCATGCCTTATGCCTTCTTTACCACTTCATCCACTTGTTTTGTCACTTTCAGGGAGTTATGGGCTTCTTCTCCAAGATCCCTCTGTATATCAATGCTCCTAAAGGTCATGCTATTTACTGTACACTTTCCTCTTGCATTTGACCTCCAAAAATGCATCACCTCACACTTGTTTAGATTAACACCATCTGCCATTTCCCTGCCTAACTTTCCAACTGCTCCATATTCTGCTGTATCCTTTGATAACCTTATCCACTATACATAACTCCACCAATTTTCTTGTCACCTGAAAACTTACTAATCAATCTACATTTTCATCTAAATCATTTATATGCATTGCAAACAACAGAGGTCTTTGTGCAACAGCTCCTTGAAAGTGGAGTTGTAGGTAGATGGGATAGTGAAGAAGGTGTTTGGTATGCTTTCCTTTATTGGTCAGAGCATTTAGTATAGGAATTGGGAGGTCATGTTACAGCTGTACAGGGCAATGGTTAAGCTACTTTTGAAATATTGTGTGCAGTCCTGGTCTCCTTCCTATAGGAAGGACGTTGTGAAACTTGAAAGGGTTCAGAAAAGCTTTACAAGGATGTTGCCAGGGTTGGAGCGTTTGAGCTATAGGGAGAGGCTGAATAGGCTAGGGTATTTTCCCTAGAGTGTTGGAGGCTGAGGGGTGACCTTATAGAGCTTTATAAAATCATGAGGGGCATGGATACGATAAATAGGCAAGGTCTTTTCCCTGGGGTGGGGGAGTCCAGAACTAGAAGGCATAGGTTTAGGGTGAGGGGGAACAATTTAAAAGGAACCTAAGGGGCAACTTTTTCATGCAGAGGGTGATGGGTGTATGGAATGAGCTGCCAGAGGAAGTGTTGGATGCTGGTACAATTACAGCATTTAAAAGGCATCTGGATGGGTATATGAATAGGAAGGGTTTAGATGGTATGGGCCAAGTGCTGGCAAATGCGACTAGATTAATTTAAGATATCTGGTCGGCATGGATGAGTTGGATTGAAGGGTCTGTTTCCATGCTGTACATCTCTGGTCACTTCCAGTCAGAAAACAGCCTTCCACAACTACTCTCTGCAGCTCATTCCATATGCGTACCACCCTCTTTGTAAAAATGTTGCCCCTCAGGTTCCCTTTTATTCTTTCCCCTAAAATCTTAAACTCTAGTCCACGATTACCCAACCCTGGGAAAAAGACTGAGTACATTCACCCTATCCATGCCTCTCATAATCCGATACATCTCTATAGGATCCCCCCCTCAGTCTCCTATGCTCCAAAGAGAAAAGTCCAACTTGTCCATCCTTTCCCTGTAACTCAGACCCTTGAGTCCTGGCAACATCCTTGTAACTTCTGTAAGTTTTAAGATAGTTATAGATAAGGATAAGACTGGCCCTTAGGTCAAAGTGCTAATTTTGGAAGGCTAGTTACAACAGTATTAGGCTAGAATTGGAGAAATTCAACTGGGGGCAGCTGTTTGAGGGTAGAGTCATATCTGACACGTAGGAGGCCAGTGGCTCAAGATCTGCATGCGTTTATGAGGATGAAAAATAATTTGGAGAGATCCAGGAGCCTAGGATGCCAAGAGATGTTGGATGGTTAGTCAAAAACAGAAAAGAAGCATATGTAAGTTTTAGGAAATGAAAATCAGACAAGATCTTTGGGGATTATAAAGGAAGCAGCAAAAAAAACTTAAACAAGAAATTACGAGAGCTAGAAAGAGCCATGAAATGTCCTTAGTGAGTAGGATTAAAGGGAATCCGAAGGTATTTTATTCTTATATTAGGAGCAAATGAAAGGGTAGATCCACTCAAGGAGAAAGGAAGGAATTTGTGTGTGGAGACAGAGGAAGTGAGTGAGATTCTGAATGAGACCTTCACATTGGTATTCAACAAGGAGAAGGACATGGGTGGTGGTAAGCTTAAAGCAGACTGTGTTGATGTTCTGAGTCATATTTATATTAAGGAGAAGGAGGTATTGAGTGTCTTTAAAAACATTCAGATAGATAAGTTCCTAGGATCTGATAAGATCTATCCCAAGTTACTGAATGAGGGAAAGGAGGAGATTGCTGAGGCCCTGACAGAGATTTCAGTATCCTCTTTAATTACAGACAAGGTCCTTAAAGATTGGCGAATAGCCAATGTTGTTCCTTTGGTTAAGAAGAACAACAAGGAAAATCCATGAAATTATTGGCCGTTGAGCCTTACATTAGTAGCAGGTAAATTATTGAAGAAGATTCCTAGGGACAGGATTTGCTTGCATTTGCATAAGAATGGAAATATTAGGGTTAGTCAGCAGGGGAGATCTTCACTCACAAAGTTGATTAAGTTTTTTGAGGAAGTGACAAATGTGATTGATGAGGAAAGGGCAGTGGATGTTGTCAACCGTGTTGTTTTTATATCTTTCCATGATCTGCTTTTCTATCTGTTGCTCTATCTCCCACTGGCTATTGGGAAGCCTATAGTGTAAGTCCCTCCTCCCTACCTTTTATCTTAGCCTGCTGGACAAACTTTCCTCATTCCTGAAGAAGGGCTTATGCCCGAAACGTCGATTCTCCTGTTCCCTGGATGCTGCCTGACCTGCTGCGCTTCTCCAGCAACACATTTTCAGCTCTGATCTCCAGCATCTGCAGACCTCACTTTCTCCTCAAGCCTATAGTGTAACCCCATCATAGTGACTGCACCGTTCTTCTTCCTGAGTTCTGCCAGTATGGCCTCACTGGATGAGCCCTCCAACATGAACAGTTGTGATATTCTCCTTAATCAGTAATGCAACTCCTCCAGCTCTTTTACATCTCTCTCTATCATGCCTGAAACATCAGGAATGTTGAACTGCCAGTTCTGCCCTTCTCTCAACCCAGTTTCTGTAATGGTTACAGATTGCCAAGTTGAAGATTTTAGAGTATTAGCTGTCAGCAGTTCCAACATTTTATGGGTCAGACTCATTACTCCTGATCCTTCTCATTGTATCAGTAGCTTGATTAATACCAATGAGAGGAAGGATGTCCAGCACATTGTACTTAATAGCTACTTATATTTCAATTCAGATACATGATTGCCCCTTGTGAGACACAGGATCAATGTAAAAGTATGCACACATTACTACTTTGGTCAAAAGCTGTTAGCACACATAACAATCAATTAGGAATGTTCTGCAACTCTGGTTAGTTCCTCTTAGAAACAACCCTTCTATCTTGATTAGTGGAACTTATCTTGTGGTGTCAGTTAATCCTTTCAAGTGCTAATTGTCTTTTATAAGACAAAATAACTCAAATATCTTTATTCTCTGTTCCCTGTTAGGTAGTGAATCCACTAGTCATACAAACATACTACAGTATCTCCAAAAACGTGATTCTTTATTATCCAGTGTCACAAATTTGATTCATCCAATCGATATGAAGATTAAAGTCTTCCATCTTGTTGCAGTCCTTTCTTACAATTCTTACAAGTCTCTTGATTTTTCAGGGCAGTACAGTGACACAGTGGTTAGCACTGTTGCCTCACACAGTGCCAGGAGCCTGGGTATGATTCCAGCCTTGGGTGACCGTGTGTAGTTTGCACATTCTCGCCTTGTCTCCAAGTGCTCCAGTTTCCTCCTACAGTCCCAAGATGTGAAACTTAGGTGGATTGGCCATGCTAAAGTGGCCTGTCGTGTCCATAGATATACAGGTTAGGTGGATTAGCCAAGGTAAATGTAAGGTTACAGGGACAGGGTAGGATACGCTTTGGAGGGTCAGTACAGACTTGATAGGCCAAATGGCCTGTATCTGCCCAGTTCTGTTGCACCCCAACCTGCCTGGAGTGAAGACATGGCAGGCTGGTCCTCTTATAACAAGCTGGCCTGTTGAATTCAGATGTTGCCTAGCTCCTCCTCCACAAGAATCCTTCCTCAGTTTACCTGAAACCTGTTAACATAAATTAACCCTTTCAGACTGAGATGAAATCTATAATTAATATATTTTTTCCTGTGGTGTAGTCCCCAGATTTGAATGCAGCACTCTAGATGTGGGTCAAACCAATGCCCAGTAAACCAGCTAAAACAGCCATGATCTTCATTAAAGGAGGGTTCTTGTGGTGTAGTGGTAATGTCCCTGCCTCTGAAATGCAAGGTTCCATTTGCTTTACAGGTGTCATAATGCATCTGAATGGGTTGATTAAAAATCATGTCTTTTTAAGGTTTTCGCCTGAATGCACAGTTCCCGTGGTATCACTACACCGTTTCTGGGATTTTAGTTGCTGAGCTGACTGGCAATTCAGCAAGTGAGGTACAACAGGAGGCAGTCTCCGTTTCTCATCGCCAGTTGGTTTCAATAACATTCTTGGTATTTTTGTTCACTGATGTGTGAGAGTGTCACTGTGTGATGTGTTTAGCTTGTCAGTTATGTGCAAAGATATTTCATTGGCTGAGACAGGCTGCTGAAAGCCATGGCAGGCATTGTGTGTATACAGTGTACTGACCACAGATCTAACAATTCTAAGACAGGTCGGGCACATACTCGAGAGACAGAAGTAGTCTCTTTGTCTGCACACTGTGTTTCTTTATGTTTCTTTATCTTGGCAGCCTTGAAGTGCCTTAACCTCTTGACATTAGAAGCTCTGTATGATACGTTAACAGGTTCTTGGAATGAACATTGTCACACCAACCTCACTGGGCATTCAGCAAACTCCTCCAAGTTACACATATACCCTGAAGACAAACGTGGCACAGCTACAATGGAAGTCACTCTCAATATTTCACAAACTCTCTTTGACTTGGCAGCGCAACCACAGAAAATTAAACAGGACAGAAACTAATTCAAATTAACAAATACAGAGTGACTCTGGGTAATACTGAGTCACTTACAATCTATATCAATAACCTGCATGAAGGGACTAAATTTATGAGCTGCTAAATTTGCTGATGATATAGACAAGTAAAAGTTAGGTTGTGAAGAGGAGAAAGAGAATTTGAAAAAGGGATATAAAGAGTGTTATATTCGCAGCTGATCCTAGTACTGGATTTGTAAGATTCTGGAGTGAAATCTAGCCTGATAATCAATGAGATTTGTCTTATGCTGTTAGGTTACTGTGATGGCCAGTCACTGAACATGTTTACATGAGGCTGCCGACAATGTTCCCTTTAAACTGTGTGACCACAGGGAACGTCCACACACCTTGCTTGGTGTGCCGATGTAATGCTTCTGCTTCTGGAAGTTACTACTGCGATCTGACCTCAGAGATCCATGCATCAACAAGAAACATGATAGGGAATGTTGCCTGTAATGTTACTTTGAAAGAAAGAGCATCAAAATTGATCAGACAGAAGGTTAAATCAGATCACCTGATGTGATTCTCTCTTTTATTGCCTCTCCCTGAGATGCGCAGACACTAGCTACTTCACTGAATCTGCCAACTGAACTTTAAGAAAAGTCCCCTCTACTTAAACTGCTAAAAAATGTTAAGACATCTTGGCAGTTCTGAACGTCTACCACAAACTATAATGTTCTTCTGCTGATATCGTACTGTTAATCTTGACTGGAATCTGGTTTGAGCCCTTGGTATGTCTTTTTCTATCTCACATAAGTTCAACTTTGTAAACGTTTCATCAGCTAACTCACCAGGTTAACTTATTTAATCAGTTATCTGAAATCACATGCTTTCTTGGATATGATATTTAAATGCACCATAGAATGACTTTAGATCACATAAGAAATCACTAGAACTAAAACCAGAAACACATTTACTATTAAAATCCAATTCACAAATGATAATATATTATGCACTTTTACCCTGATAAGGTTAAGTAAGTGGGCAAAAAATTGGCAGATGGAACATGTGGTAGGAAAGTGTCTGCTTTGGCAGGAAAATAAGTATAAAATTAGTGTTCTATTCTAGTGGAAAGAGACATGCAGACCGCTACAACACAGGAGAGCAGGCAGCCCTGCTAAATGAATCATGAAATGTTATGATGCAAGTGGTTAGGAAAGCAAATGGGATGTTGGGGTTAAGTACAAGTGAAGTCAAATATAAAGTTATATAAATGCAGTAGAAGCAGCTTAGAGAATGGTCACTCAACTGATTCCTGGAATGATATGTACGCAGCTTTAAATAATTGTATCCCAATCATTATCCACCTCAGCAGGAATATGATTGATGAACGCCACTGTTTGTTCATCATTCTGAAACAGCAGTGATAGGAGTCAGATATACGATCTTTAGCTCCCAGTGAACATTAGCTATAAATACTCTTATCTTTAATACTGTTTCACCAATCCTTCAGTGTGATTGATATGTTTACATACAAAAGGAGAATGTCACATTAAGGCAGCTGAACCAAAAACAGAAATTGCCGGTGAAATTCAGCAAGTCTGATAACAATTGTGAGAGAAAACAGTCAATGTTTCAAGATACATGATTCTTCATCAGAACTGGACCTGAAACATTAAGTCTGCTTTCTCTCTGCAGATGCTGACAGTTCTGCTGAGTTTCTTCTGCAAGTCCTCTTTTTGTTTGAGATTTCCAGTGTCTGCAGTTCTTTGGTTTTACATGATGGCAGCTGGAGGCTTCTGAAGATGTTTGAAATTTTTTTTTAGATTTAGATTACTTACAGTGTGGAAACAGGTCCTTCGGCCCAACAAGTCCACACCGACCTGCCGAAGAGCAACCCACCCACACCCAATCCCCTACATTTACCCCTTCACCTAACACTACAGGCAATTTAGCATGGCCAATTCACCTACCCTGCACATCTATGGATTGTGGGAGGAAACTGGAGCACCTGGAGAAAACCCGCACAGACACTGGGAGAACTTGCAAAACTCCACACAGTCACCCGAGGCTGGAATCAAACATGGGTCCCTGGCACTGTGATGCAGCAGTGCTAACCGCTGAGCCACCATGCCACCCTTTCAGTGATAGATTACATGCATGAGGCTGATGTGTGACAGGGTTCACCAGCTTATCTAGGATGTTGAACAGGTGGTAAAGTAGAGCATGAGAGAAGTGCACACTTTATTGCATGATAGGTTGAAGTGTACATGAGATTTTGGAGGAGAGGAATTGAATGAGTGAAACAAAATTGGCTTTGTTGAGGCCCCAATCCTCTTTCATCAAATCAGATATTGTAAAATGCTTTAAAGTGTGGTCATAGTTCATCATTATAGTCTTGTTCAGAGCTGACTCCTTCACATGGTTATAAAGTAACTGCTGTGGAGTGGAATCTGGATGAACTTTGCAGCAGCAGTAAGTCAGTTTGAGACCTTGCATTCTGTACTGTAGCATGGTTACGCAGGCTCCTGATCTGCTGTCTGGGGTCTTTTATGTTCATTTGTGGATTTCTCTCACTCCTGTTACTTTTAGTATTATCTATGCAGCTACTGTTGGAAAACCTGAAGGACATCTCAGAGCCTCAGTGTGAGATTTTAACACATTACAGATCGTGTGTCTGTGAGAGTAGCAGCTGAGGCCTTGTTTGTTATGTCTATAGTTTCAGTTATTAACCAAGAGGAATTAAGGGCAGAGGTATACCAGGTTTTGAGTGTGTGCAGAAGTAATTGAATATGTCTATGGCTTAGAGTTGGCACCTGTTCTATCACTGGAAATACGAACATGTATTGCACTATTTACATCATTTTATTGTTCTTTTATTTCATCACTTTGTGGGCATCAGGGGCAAGACTGGACTCTGTTGTCCATCCACTGACAGCCTTCAGGTGAGTGACATGCTCAGCCATTTCAGAGGGCAGGAAAGTGTCAATAATGTGGCCATGGGTCAGAAGTCACATGTACATTAGGTATGACAGTCTAAATATAAGTGTGACATTTTTATGTGAGTGTGTGAGCATCAGTGTTTGAATATCATTGTCTTAGGCCTGAATATTTCTGATTAATTCGAGAGCCCTACATCAGCTGGAAATGCGTGCCCCCAGGACTGTGTACTGACTGCCAGACTTCCCCTTGAATGCACCCAATGGCAACTAATAGCTTCCAACTCAGTGGGCCAACGTTACCTTTTGCATCAATGACTACAGGGGAAATTGCCAGACAGAAATAAAATCTGATTTTGGGTTACTCGAAAGTATATCAAAATAAAGAAGAGAAAATAATACAAGTAATGTTACTTTTGTTCAAAATATCCTGATGCTGAGGAAACATTGTTTTATTTTATATGCAAACTACCCTGCACTACTGTTCATATATGACTTAGTTGTGATTGTAGTAAACAAAAACATTGAAACCCAATCTGGTAATTCAGGTAATGTTGCTAGTGTTTGAGCCATGTTGTATTCTGTGCTATTATATGTATGTACCATTTTTGTATAAGCTGTTTGTTCATTTTTAACTGGGGAAGAATATTACAGGATCTAGGCATTTTGTTACAATGTCTTCTCTGTTCTGGAGGTATAAGTAAAGTTGGGTGATAATGGCTGCTTGCAATTGAACATGGTTTAGTCTTAATCAGCGCAATTCTCACCAGGGGTTAAAGTTTGAGATCCGTAACACAGGCAAAGGCCTGAAAGGTTGTGTTTTAATATTCTTTGGAATGTGGGTGATGCGATATGTGGCAAGCACCAAGTTAGTCTGCATGACGTATATCATAGTCAGGTTCTTATTGAAATTGATGTCACGTTTATTAATAACACTATTTATTTGGTTGTAATATCACAGACTTATACACATCATCTGGGGTTTATGTTCACTGATGTAATGTACTGATGCATAACTGACTGACTGAGCACATTACAATAAAACAAAGAATTATGGATGCTGAAAACCTGAAACAAAAACAAAAGTTGCTGCAGAATCTCAGCAGGTCTGGCAGTATCCATGTAGAGAGAAACAGAATTAACATTTCAGATCCAGCAACCAGGTTCTGAAGAAGGGTCACTGGACCCATAACATTAACTCTGCTTTCTCTCCACAGATGCTGCCACTCCTGCTGAGTTTCTCCAGCAATTTTTGTGACTGAGCACACCACACTGCCTTTATTACATGCACAGTGTGACTGAAGGTAAGGTGCGTAGCCTTCTACCAGAACATCAAACAATGTAATATCACAAGCTGTCTTAAAGGTTGCAGGTTTGTCAAATCTGGAATCTGTTCTAATAACTAGGCATCGCTGACAGGAACTATCCATTACAGATAGGGACAGGGGGCAGAATGAGAGATTGAGGGCAGAGAAGCATTTAAGGGGTTGGGGGGGAAAGTTCCAGTAGAAGGAAGTCAGGGCTGATGACTGGCAATCAGGGGTCAATGTGAGAGACAGTGGGACAAGGAATCAAGCCAGAAGGAGAAGGTTAAAAAGTCAGGTTAGAGGGCAGGGGGTCACTGGGATAGTGTCAAATTTGTTTTTTGATAGTGTTTCTCATTTCCCTAAACTGACAGGTTGATGCTGATGATGTCATCACTAAAGAGGAGCAAATTTATCGGCTATTTGAGGCAAAGCAAAGTTGTGAAAGGAATCTGAAAAGAAGACCAGCTCAGAAAGCAGGTAAAGTATTCAGAAAGAGCAGCGTCAAATTGCATTTGAACTTCGAAAACTTCTCAACTGGGATAAACAGAGAACTAGGTCAGATTAACTGGACAGAAAAATCAGCAAATAAAACCAGAGAAATGTTGAGAAGATGAATGTGATTCAAAATCAAATTATTCCCACGGTGAGGCAAAGACAGAGCAGTGAAAGTTAACTGCTGCCTCAGAGCGCCAAGGACCCGGGTTCAATTCCAGCCTCGGGGGGGAGGGGGTGACTCTGTGTGGAGTTTGCACGTTCTCCCCATGTCTGCGTGGGTTTCCTCTGTGTGCTCCAGTTTCCTCCCACTGTCCAAAGATGTTCAGGGCAGGGTGAATGACCTACTCTTGGGAAATAAGGCAGAGCAGGTGACTGAGGTGTCAGTGGGGGAGCACTTTGGGGCCAGCGACCATAATTCTAATCGTTTTAAAATAGTGATGCAAAAGGATAGACCAGATCTAAAAATTGAAGTTCTAAATAGGTGGGCGGCACGGTGGCACAGTGGTTAGCACTGCTGCCTCACAGCGCCAGAGACCCGGGTTCAATTCCCGCCTCAGGCGACTCTCTGTGTGGAGTTTGCACATTCTCCCCGTGTCTGCGTGGGTTTCCTCCGGGTGCTCCGGTTTCCTCCCACAATCCAAAAATGTGCAGGTTAGGTGAATTGACCATGCTAAATTGTCCGTAGTGTTAGGTGAAGGGGTAAGTGTAGGAGTATGCGTCTGGGTGGTATACGCTTCGGCGGGTCGGTGTGGACTTGTTGGGCCGAAGGGCCTGTTTCCACACTGTAAGTAATCTAATCTAATCGAATCTAATCTAATCTAATCTAAATCTAATCTAAATTGGAGAAAGGCCAATTTTGACGGTATGAGGCAAGAACTTTCAAAATCTGATTGGAGGCAGATGTTCGCAGGTAAAGGGAAGGCTGGAAAATGGAAAGCCTTCAGAAATGAGATAACGAGAATCCAGAGAAAGTATATTCCTGTCAGGGTGAAAGGAAAGGCTGGTAGGTATAGGGAACGCTGGATAACTAAAGAAATTGAGGGTTTGGTTAAGAAAAAGAAGGAAACAAATGTCAGGTGTAGACAGGATAGATCGAGTGAATCCTTAGAAGTGTATAAAGGAAGTAGGAGTATACTTAAGAGGGAAATCAGGAGGGCAAAAAGGGGACATGAGATAGCTTTGACAAATAGAATTAAGGAGAATCCAAAGGGTTTTTACAAATATATTAAGGACAAAAGGGTAACTAGGTAGAGAATAGGGCCCCTCAAAGATCAGCAAGGTGGCCTTTGTGTGGAGCCGCAGAAAATGGGGGAGATACTAAATGAATATTTTGCATCAGTATTTACTGTGGAAAAGGATATGGAAGATATAGACAGTAGGGAAATAGATGGTGACATCTTGCAAAATGTCCAGATTACAGAGGAGGAAATGCTGGATGTTTTGAAAGGTAAAGGTGGATAAATCCCCAGGACCTGATCAGGTGTACCCGAGAACTCAGTGGGAAAATAGAGAAGTGATTGCTGGGCCTCTTGCTGAGATATTTGTATCATCGATAGTCACAGGTGAGGTGCCGGAAGACTGGAGGTTGGCAAATGTGGTGCCATTGTTTAAGAAGGGTGGTAAAGACAAACCAGGGAACTATAGACCAGTGAGCCTGACCTCAGTGGTGGGCAAGTTGTTGGAGGGAATGCTGAGGGACAGGATATACATGTATTTGGAAAGGCAAGGACTGATTCGGGATAGTCAACATGGCTTTGTGTGTGGGAAATCATGTCTCACAAACTTGAGTGAGTTTTTTGAAGAAGTAACAAAGAGGATTGATGAGGACAGAATAGTAGATGTGATCTATATGCATTAGCAAGGTTAGATCTCATGGAATTCAGGGAACTAGACATTTTGATATAGAACTGGCTCAAAGGTAGAGAACAGAGGGTGGTGGTAGAGGGTTGTTTTTCAGACTGGAGGCCTGTGACCAGTGGAGTGCCACAAGGATCAGTGCTGGGTCCTCTACTTTTTCTCATTTACATAAATGATTTGGATGCGAGCATAAGAGGTACAGTTAGTAAGTTTGCAGATGATACCAAAACTGGAGGTGTAGTGGACAGCGAAGAGAGTTACCTCAGATTACAACAGGATCTGGACCAGATGGGCCAATGGGCTGAGAAGTGGCAGATGGAGTTTAATTCAGATAAATGCAAAGTGCTGCACTTTGGGAAAGCAAATCTTAGCAGGACGTATACACTTAATGGTAAGGTCGTAGGGAGTGTTGCTGAAGAAAGAGACCTTGGAGGGCAGGTTCATAGCTCCTTGAAAGTGGAGTCGCAGGTAGATAGAATAGTGAAGAAGGCGTTTGGTATGCTTTCCTTCATTGGTCAGAGTATTGAGTACAGGAGTTGGGAGGTCATGTTGCAGCTGTACAGGACATTGGTTAGGCCACTGTTGGAATATTGTGTGCAATTCTGGTCTCCTTCCTATCGGAAAGATGTCGTGAAACTTGAAAGGGTTCAGAAAAGATTTACAAGTATGTTGCCAGGGTTGGAGGATTTGAGCTATAGGGAGAGGCTGAACGGGCTGGGGCTGTTTTCCCTGAAGCGCCAGAAGCTGAGGGCTGACCTTATTAGAGGTTTACAAAATTATGAGGGGCATGGATAGGATAAATCGGCAAAGTCTTTTCCCGTTGGGGTTGGGGAGTCCAGAACGAGAGGGCATAGGTTTAGGGTGAGAGGGGAAAGATATAAAAGAGACCTAAGGTTCAACTTTTTCACGCAGAGGATGGTACGTGTATGGAATGAGCTGCCAGAGGAAGTGGTGGAGGCTGGAAAATTGCAATATTTAAGAGGCATTTGGATGGGTATATGAATAGGAAGGGTTTGGAGGGATATGGGCCAGGTGCTGGCAGGCGGGACTAGATTGGGTTGGGATATCTGGTTGGCATGGACGGGTTGGACCGAAGGGCCTGTTTCCATGCTGTACATCTCTATAACTCCATGACTCTAATTGGCCATACTAAAATTGTCCATTGTGCTTGGTGCATTAGTCGGAGGGAAATGGTTCTTGGTGGGTTACTCTTCGGAGGGTCAGCGTGGACTTGTTGGGCCAAATGGCCTGTATCCATACTGTAGGGAATCTAATCTTAAATAAAGCAAAACTTAGTTGAAACACAGAATGGAAAAATAAACTTTTTAGGAAGGCTAAGGAGAATCATACATTACAGAAGATGCCCTTTGGCGATTGAGTCTGTACTACCAAAACTACACTACTATCTACACTAATCTCACTTCCCTGCACTAGACCCATAGCCTTGAATATTATAACACTTCAAGTGCTCATCCAAGTACTTTTTAAAGGTTATGAGACTACCCACCTCACTTACCTTCCAGGTATGCATTCCAGACTCCCACCACCCTCTGGGTGGAAAGAATTTTCCTCAAATTCCCTGTCAAGTTCTTGTCTTTCACCAAATTATGCCCTTTTGTTATTGACCTTTCCCCAAGGGGGAACAGCTGCTTTCTATCCATCATGTCCATGTGCTTGTAATTTTATACAACTCTATCAGGTCCCCCCTCAGCTTTCTTTGTTCCAGAGAAAACAACCTCAGCATATCTAGCCTCTCTTCATAGGGCAACATCCTGGTGAATCTCCTTTGCACCCTCTACAGTGCAGTTACAATTCAGAAAGAAACAAGTGAGCAACAGAGAAATAAGCAAGATCTTTGTTGAACTCAAAAAATAAGGAGTGAGGAGAGAGAACATTGATGAGAAATAAAAAAAGAGGCAATCACTTTGTTGAGATTATATTTTTTAAGTGCATCCAGGACAGATTTTTGTGCCAGAATGTAGACTAGAGATGGGACAGTGCTAGACCTAATCCTAGGGAATGAAGCTGTTTAAGTAGTAGTTAATGGACCCAACATTTTGGCAATAGTGACAATAACTCTGTAATTTTCAAAATCATTGTGGAACAAGATAAGGTTAGCGCAGAACTTTAAATGTCTACATTGTGAGAAGGCCAGTTTTAATATCATTGGACAGAATCTGGCAAACATAATTGGGAGCAGCTATCTGCAGGTAAGTCTAGATTTGGAAAATGAGAATTCTTTTTAAAAGTGGATCAGGGCCAGCATGTTCCTCCAAGAGTGAAGGCCAAGGGCAGCAAGTGCAGGGAATCCTAAATGTCAAGGGACATTGAGAGTTTGATAAAGAAAGAGAGGGAAGCATATGCCAGGTACAAGTGCATGAAAAACAGGGAGGTCCTTCGAAAGTATAGGAGGTGACCTAAAACGGAAAATTGGAGGACAAAGAGGGGCCATTAAATATCCTTGGGTTTTATAAATATATTAAGAGTAAGAGGATTACCAGAGAAAGAGTGGAGCCTATTAGAGACCAAAGGGATAAATCTGGTCTGGGTGAGGTCTAAAATGAATATTTCTCATACAAAGGGGAAAGGTATTGTAGCTGGGGATTTCAGTTGGTGTGGTAAGGTTCTAGAACATGTTAAGATTAACAAAGAGTGGGTATTGCATGTTTTAACAGGCATAAAGGTGCATAAATCCCCAGACCATCATGAGATGCATCCCAGGCTGCTGTAGGAGGTGAGGGAGGATATTGCTGGAGCCCTAGTGGATTTAATACCTCACTGGCCACAGGTGAAATGCCAGATGACTGGAGAAAAGTTAATGTGGTTCCTTTGTTTCGCAAGGGCAGCAGGGATAGGCCAGATAATCACCCACCAATTAGTCTGACATCAGTGGGAGGGAAATTGTTGGAAAACATTCTGAGAGACAGAATTAATCAATGTTTGGGAAGGCAGGAATTAAATCAGGGATAGTCAGCATGGATTTGTTAGAGGGAGATCCTGTCTAATTTAACTGAGATTTATGAAAAGGTGACTAAGTATATTGATGAGGATAGTGCAGTTGATGTGGTTTAAATGGACTTCAGTAAGGCCTTTGATAAGGTCCTAAATGCAAGGCTGAGTGCAAAAGGTAAGAACCAATGACAGCCAAGGAAGGTTTTCAAACTGGATCCAAAATTGGATTGCAAAAGGAGGCAAAGGGTATTGTTGGACGATTGTTCTGTGATTGGAAACCTCTGACCAGCAGTGTATCACAGGGATCAGTGCTGCGACCCTTGCTGTTTGCTATGTACATTAATGACTTGGATATATGACGATACTATGACTTTAAGCGGTATATTGTATTCTGGTTCTTTTATTGAAGAAAGGCTGAGACAGAGGTTATAAGCAGTCTGCTCAAACCTATTAAAGTAAACAGCTTATGAGGCCTTCTTTTATTTTAAATTGGAACAATAGAAGTAACCTGAATGAGTGGGGTCGAGCTCCCACAGAACCAGGATTTTTAGTTTTGCTCTTTCTGCAGTTCTGGGGTCTTGAAGCTAGATATGGAAGTTCTTGTTCCTCTCTCTGTTATAGCTAAAGCTGGGGCTCTCTTCCTGCTGCTAGAATAGCATGTGAGACAATTTGTTTTAATGAATTTGCCTTTCCCAAGGGTGTGTTTATCATAGAATCCCTCCAGTGTGGAAAAAGGCCCTTCGACCCAACAAGTCCACACCAACCCTCTGAGCTGGTTTGGTCTGATCCATTACAAATGTTGATCAAAAATGTTTAATTCTTAAGATGACAAATGACATGAAAATTGGTGGTGTTGTTTACAGTGAGGAGGGTGGTCTGAGGCTTACATTTGATACTGATCAGGCTGTAAATTGGGCAGGCAAGCAATGGCAGTTATTCTCACCTGTTTCTATGCTCTATGAATCAGTGACTCTAATCCTAATAAGTGTGAAGTGATGTGTTTTGGAGGGTCTAACAGGGAAGGATATATACAATAAGTGGTAAGCCTCTAGGAAGTACTGAAGAACAAAGGGACATTGGTTTTAAGACCATAGTTCCCTGAAGGTCAGCACAGGTAGGCAAGGTGGTGAAGAAGGCTTATGAGAGGCCTGTCCTCTGTGAGAGACATAGAATAGAGGTAAACAGATGGAATACTGTGTGCAGTTCTGATTGGCACATTAGCGGAAAGACAGGACTGCACCAAATAGAGTGCAGAGGAGATTCACCAGAAAGGTATCCCCAGTCTCAGTTATGAGGAGAGACTTGATAGACTGGGTTTGTTTTCCCTGGAGCAAAAGAGGTTGAGGGAGCATCTGATTGAGGGATATAATATTATGAGAAGCATAAAGGGGTAAATCATAAGAATAATAAGACTAGAGGACACAAGTTTAAGGTCAGGAGCAAGTGGTTTAACGTAGAACTTAGAATTCCTACAGTGTGGAAACAGCCCCTTCAGCCCAATAAGTCCACACCAACCCTCTGAAGAGTAACCCACCCAGACACATTCCCTTACTCTATTGTCCTATATTTACCCCTGACTAATGCACCTAACCTACACATCCCTGGACACTATGGGCAATTTAGCTTGACCAATTCACCTAATCTGCACATCCTTGGATTGTGGGAGGAAACCAGAGCACCCGGAGGAAACCCACATAGACATGGGGAGCATGTGCAAACTCCACACAGACAGTTGCCCAAGGTTGGAATTGAACATGGGTCCCTGGCGCTGTTAGGCAGCAGTACTAACCACTGAGCTACCGTGCCACCCCAATGAGTAGATTTAGAGGAGATCTGAGAAAAATAAACTTCACCAAAAGGATGGTGGAAATATAGAAGATTTTGTCTGAGAGGGTGGTGGAGGCAGTTACTCTCACCTCTGTGCTCTATGAATCGATGAATCCAAACCCCATGTTAAAGAAGGAGCAAGGTTAGTGGCAATGATATTAGTTGAGGACACAGTTTCAGTTATCATAATGACAATTAGACAACAGAATTAGAGGTGAGAATTTAATACTAAAATTATTGGGGCAACCCACTGGCAAAGGCCCTGGGTTTGGACAGCTGCATCATATATAGCGACAGCCCAAGATCAAATGCTGATCATCATCTTTCAACCATACAGAAGTTGCATGGGAGAACCATCAGGATAAGATCTCCATTCAAAAATATGTAAACCACTTACTTGAATCCATGTCAACTAAATATAAACAGTAACTAATCCTCAAGAGATTTGGACACAAAATTAAATACTGTTCCTGATGCAAGTTTGATAAAGGACTGCAAACCTCTCTCAGGATCTATCTGAGTCCTTCTGTTTCTGCATGCAGCATGATTTATGTAGTGTTCTCCAATTTTAAATTTTCCTTGGACTATAAGAAATCTGATGATTCATCAATAATTCCAACAAGTATTCCGTCTCATATGAATTCTGATTTCAAAGTTCCTTAGTCACTGTTTCAGCTATCTATAGAAATCATTGTAACTGTATCCATGGATTCTCCTGAAAATTGAACATTTCTGTTGAACTTTAATCATCCAAGAATTTTTTTTGTTCCTATGTAGAAGTAATTACCAAAAGATGTTAGAACTTCTTCAAATAAATCTGTGCCTCCTTTCATATGTTGGTGATTTATAAAACCATCCAATATAGAATCTATTGAATACTAATGTATTCATTTGTTCAGCTTCAGACTTTACGTTTAACTTTAAAGCAATTCTGTGCCTTAAGAATTGTTTTCTCCAAGATGTCTAATCCTGTGTCTTATTTGACATTGAATCTTTTTCAATCTTTATTTCTCCATCTATTTCTTCAATTTTTTTTTCTTATTCTTTTGTAAAGCTATTTAAATCGGTAGCATCTCAATGCTGTTTGTAACCTGTTAAATTTGCCCACACAGACTGTTGGCTCTATACATTGGTGGTGGAGAGACTGGAAGTTTATATGTGTCCTGAGGATTTCTGATCAAACCACTTCCTTCAGATTAGTGTCGAGCTTCAGAGAAATAAAGAAAAATGAGTAGGGAAGGGAATGTTTGTGAGTTAGGCAGCTGTTTCAGCTGGAATTATCTGAATGAACAAGATGGTTCAGGAGGGAGAGATTGTGTATTGGGTGGTAAGACACCACATGCATGGATATGCATGAAGCCTCAGGCTGCTTGAGTCTTCCATTTGTGGAGTTAGTGAATATGGCAGTGACCACTCTCTCTCGAGGCAGCTCCAGGATTTCTGTTTTCACAGCAGTTCCTGGTGCTGTGTTTCTCTAAAAACAAGCTGAGGATATTGGTGGGAGCTTCCCCATCCTCTCTGTTGGTTTTCACTGCACCTTGATTGTTTACTAATCTGTGACTTGCTGAAATGTTTGATAATGTTTGCTCTTTTTTGTGTCTATGCAGGTGTCAGTTGCAGGCCTGAGTGGGATGGTATAGTGTGCTGGCCCCTGGGGATCCCCAACAAGAGTGTCTCGGTCTCCTGTCCTGAGTATATTTATGATTTTAACCACCAAGGTAACTACACAGACTGTAGTCTGCTTCCACTGATTGCTAATAACTGACTTACACTGTGTGTCTGACTGTTCATGCTGTCTGCTTTCACTGATTCCTGACACTGAATGTAATCACATTCTCTGTAATACTGACAGTGAGTGAAAGAATGGGGAATGTACAATAGAGAGAATTGGACAAGTGTGTATTTGCTGAGGATTGCAAGGCTGGAGGAGCTTACAGAGATGATGAAAATTTGGAGTTGAAGTATTGAGTACTGGGAATCAAAGTAGGGCAGCATGTGCAGGAATGATTTTGGGACTTTAGTGCAGAATTCGGTCTAAAAATGGTCTTTTAATCCTTTGTGTGCACTTTTTGTTATACATGTTAAGGGAAGAAGAATAGTCACTGATCAAACACTTACTATCTACTTTTTTATGTCTAAGATTTTGTTGAAGACACTTGGAGGATTGCGAACCCCCCTTTGACTCTGTTCCCACTCTGACTGCTCTGCCTCTGATCTATTATATCCAACCTCCCAACCTCTGTTCAAAGGCAACAGGACAGCAGTAAAGCTGGGGGAAAATGATGGTTGATGGGGTTTGGGAGACTGAGAAAGAGAAGTGAAAGGACGCACACATGGTATAGCATCAAAGGCAGGGAAAAGGAGAGAAGGCCCTGGTGAGTGAATAGAAAGTAAAAGAGGTATAGAATGAATGGACATGGGTCTAGAATGACATCTGAAATGTGCAGAAAAAAGGAACTTAGGGAGACATATTAATAAGCATTAGAAATGAGTTGATATTTTGATTTATAAATGAATGTCCCAATTAGTCCAGAGTTATCGTTGAAGCCTAGACAAAGTCAATGTCTGGACCATTTGAATTCAGCTAGAAGTTTCTATGAACAGTGTTGGATCTGGCTGTGGAGAGCCACTGGATCCATGAGGTGTTTGCAGGACTGCTGCTGCAAGGTGTTTGGTGGAATCTTTTATCATAAATCTAAATGTTGCCTTTCTCCTGACAGGTAATGCCTATCGCAAGTGCAACATACATGGGGACTGGGAGTTAGTCCCCAGCATTAACAGAACTTGGGCAAACTACACAGAATGCACCAAGTTCCTGAAGCCTGACCATTGGCACCATAAGGTAAACAACAAATAAGCAACATTACTCATTTAACCAAGAGTGACTGTTTATTTACAAGCCAAATCTTCAACTCTACTACAAACTTTACAAGTAGCTATAAGTACCAGATACAGCAAAAGCATGGATACTGACAACATCCAGTTATAGTAAAAGAGGTATAGAATGAAAGGACATGGGTCTAGAATGACACCTGAAATGTGCAGAAAAAAGGAATTTATATTTATTATTAGATTAGATTACTTAGTGTGGACACAGGCCCTTCAGCCCAACAAGTCCACACCGACCCACCGAAGCACAACCCACCCAGAACTATTCCCCTACATTTACCCCTTCACCTAACACTACGGGCAATTTTAGCATGGCCAATTCACCTGCACATTTTTGGACTGTGGGAGGAAACCGGAGCATCCAGAGGAAACCCACGCAGACACGGGGAGAATGTGCAAACCCCACACAGTCAGTCGCCAGAGGCGGGAATTGAATCCAGGTCTCCAGTGCTGTGAGGCAGCAGTGCTAACCACTGTGCCACCGTGCCGCTTAGGGAGACATATTAATAAGGATTAGAAATGAGATGATATATTGATTTATAAATGAATGTTCCAATCAGTCCAGAGTTATTGTTGAAGCCCAGACAAAGTCAATGTCTGGACAGTTTGAATTCAGCTAGAAGGGGCGGCACCGTGGTTAGCACTGTTGCCTCACAGCGCCAGAGACCCGGGTTCAATTCCTGCCTCAGGCGACTGACTGTGTGGAGTTTGCACATTCTCCCCGTGTCTGTGTGGGTTTCCTCGGGTGCTCCGGTTTCCTCCCACAGTCCAAAAATGTGCAGGTCAGGTGAATTGCCCGTAGTGTTAGGTGAAGGGGTAAATGTAGGGGAATGGGTCTGTGTAGGTGCGCTTCGTTGGGTCGGTGTGTTGGGCTGAAGGGCCTGTTTCCACACTGTAAGTAATCTAATCTAAGTATTGTAGGTACCTGCCCCAGAATTAGCTGCAACTCTAGGCAAGCAGTTCTTGCACAGATACAACACCTGAAAAGATGGAACCTCTTCCAGCTGTTTCCTGCCTTCCAAATGTAGAGTCTGTACAGCACAGATAATTACCACCTCGTTAACCTGCTCTCAATCATCAGTGAAGTGTTGGAAAGTGTCATTAACAATGCTATCAAGCAGCACCTGCTCAGCAATAACCTGCTCAGTTTGGGTTCTGCCAGGGTCACTCAGCTCCTGACCACAGCCTTGGTTCAAACATGGACAAAAGAGAAGTGAAGTGAAGTGAGTGTGACAGCCCTCGATATCAAAGCAGTATTTGGTCAAGAGTGACTTCAAGGAACCCTAACACGGCTGAAGTAAATGGGACGGAGGGTAAACTTCATTATTGATTTCAGTTCTAGGACATTCTGCAGAAGCTTCTCAGGGCAGGATCCTGGCCCTAACTAAGTTCTCCTGCTTCATCAATGACCTTTTGTCCATTATATGGTCAGAAGTGGGAATGATCGCCAATGATTACACAATAGTGAGTTCTTTCCGCAATTCCTCAAATAATGTGATAAAAGCAGCTAAGAGAATATGAATCATATAGTGTGTAATTCACCTCTCGACTCCCCAAAGCCTATCCACCATCTACAATTCACAAGTCAAGGGTGTGATAGAATACTCCCCACTTGCCTAGATAAGTGCAGCTCTAATAACAATCAAGAATCAACACCATCCAGGACGAAACAGTTTGCCTGTTCGGCACCGTATCCACTACCTTCATGATTTATTCCCTTCACCACCAATACACAGTGGCTGCAGTGTGTATCATCTACGTGATGCACTGCAGAAATTCAGCAAGGCTCTTTAGACAGTACCTTCCAAGCCTCTATCACCTTGAAAGACGGGGGATATAAATACATGGGAACACCATCACCTGCAAGATCCCATTCAATCCACACTCCATCCTGGAATTCCATTATGGGTCTACATACAACACATAGACTGTAGCAGTTCACGAAGGCTGCTCACCACCATTCTCAAGGGCAACTAGGTATGGCCCATTGATGCCTGGACCTGTTCGATACTGTGCCATATTCTCAGTGAATGGCCTTTGAATCTAGACAAGCCAATGCTCTGACACCACTCTCACAGACACACCACACCCACAGACCCACCACACCCACAGACCCACCACACCCACAGACCCACCACACCCACAGACCCACCACACCCACAGACCCACCACACCCACAGACACACCACTCTCACAGACACACCACTCTCACAGACCCACCACACGCACAGACCCACCACACCAACTGACCCACCACACCCACAGACCCACCACACCCACAGACCCACCACATCCACAGACCCACCACACCCACAGACCCATCACACCCACAGACCCATCACACCCACAGACCCATCACACCCACAGGCCCATCACATCCACAGACCCACCACACCCACAGACCCACCACACTCACAGACCCACCACACTCACAGACCCACCACATCCACAGACCCACCACACCCACAGACCCACCACACCCACAGACCCACCACACCCACAGACCCACCACACCCACAGACCCACCACACCCACAGACCCACCACATCCACAGACCCATCACATCCACAGACCCACCACACCCACAGACCCACCACACCCACAGACCCACCACACCCACAGACTCACCACACCCACAGACCCACCACACCCACAGACCCACCACACCCACAGACCCATCACACCCACAGACCCATCACATCCACAGACCCATCACATCCACAGACCCATCACATCCACAGACCCACCACATCCACAGACCCACCACATCCACAGACCCACCACATCCACAGACCCACCACATCAACAGACCCACCACATCAACAGACCCACCACATCAACAGACCCACCACACCCACAGACCCACCACACCCACAGACCCACCACACCCACAGACCCACCACACCCACAGACCCACCACATCCACAGACCCATCACATCCACAGACCCATCACATCCACAGACCCACCACATCCACAGACCCACCACATCCACAGACCCATCACATCCACAGACCCACCACACCCACAGACCCACCACACCCACAGACCCACCACACCCACAGACCCACCACACCCACAGACCCACCACACCCACAGACCCACCACACCCACAGACCCACCACACCCACAGACACACCACATCCACAGACACACCACATCCACAGACACACCATGGCCATAGCCTTTCCTGCACCCACCCCAGCTGATTAAGTCCTTCACATTTGAAAACTAGTTGCATCATTGATACTGACACCATGCTGAGTTAGGAATTGGAAATTATTCAGGTGAGGAGATCCTAATGCCAGTTTGAAAATGCAGTCCCTGGTTGTCTGGTGGGAGGGAGTGTGGGCCTTGGCATAGAACCAGTGATGAATGCTGAGCTATAATGTTGGAAATGCATTGAAGTTGTTCACTTTATGCAAGACTCTCACATCAAGATTCTCATTTATCCCCTCAGGAAGTATTTGAGCGTCTCCACCTGATCTACACGGTGGGATATTCTATCTCATTGGTCTCGCTGTTGGCTGCTGTCTCTATACTCAGTTACTTCAAGTAAGAATATGGTCATTACCTCACACCATCAGACTGCATTTTAGCAGGAATTCTTCATTGTTGAAATGTTCTGTTTCTCAGGCGCTGTATGGACAGACCCATCTTGGTGGGTGGGTGGCCCTAGGTGGGATGGATGGGATGGAGGGAGCGGGGAATTTGTGGAGGTGGTGGGGGGGAGGTGTGGTGGTGGGGATAGAGTGGGGGTAGGGATTGGGGGACAGTATGGATCAGGAGTCACACTCACATTGAGGGGAAGTACACTGCTGCTCATAAAACAAAGAGGCATCAATGCCCCACACCAGAACCCAGCCTTAAGTCCCATACAGCAGCAAATTAGACGCCTAAATGTAGTTCAATATCCCAGTCCCATCTCAATCACCCCTCTCATATTCCCCACCCCCCACCCCTTTCTGTGTCAGAGAAGTCACTACTCTCTGGGTGAAGATCTTTCTCTCGAGCTCAGTCCTAAATCATAGACATTATAGTATTTCCAGTATAAAAGGGGGCCATTTGACCCACCATGTCTCTCCGAGCTCTCGAAAGAGCTACCCATTCTCCAACCCTATTTCTATGGTCATCTAACTTCACTTTCAAATAAATATCAGGGTCACTTTTGAAACCTCCTATGGAATCTGCCTCCCAGGCAGCGCATTCCAAATGCTAACAACTCTGAGTAAGGATATTTCTCTTTATCACACTCATAGCTCTATTGCTGACAGTCTTGAAAATTGTGACCCCAAGTTACTGGCATACCAAATAGTGGAAACAATATCCTTCTTGATGCTGGCACAATTGTTCATCATATTGAACGCATCATTAAAGTTGCCTCTTAAATCTCTTCTGTTCCAAGGAATTTCTCTAATCCTTCCTTGTATCTAAATTCCCTTATTCCTGATATCCCTCTAGTAAATTGTCTTTGGACTCTCTCCAGGGTTTTATCATCCTTCCCTAAATAAAGCCTAGAACAGAACACATTACTCCAAATGTGGTCTGATTAATGGCTTGTAGAGATGTAGCATCACTTCATTGCTTTTCTATGCTATGCCCCTATTAAGAACCCAAAGATCCTCCAAGTCTTAACAAATGTATCAACTTGTCTAGCCACCTTAAGAGAATCATGGACATCCTTCTGCTCCTAAATTCCTCTCAAAGTTGGACCACGGAGCTTGTGTTTTCCCTCCTTGTTTCTTCTACAAAATACATTATCTCAGGTTTCTCTGCACTGAATTTCATCTGTCTGGTGTCTACCCATTTGGCCAACTTTTAGATGCCCCTCTGAAGCAGCTCGACGTCATCCTCACAATTCAGTATTCTTCTTAACTTAGTATCATCTGAAAATTTACAGACCCTTCAAGACCCATCTCCCAACTGTTTATATAAATCTGAAAAGGCAAGGGTCCCAGTACTGATCTGTGGAACACCTTTTCTCCATCATCTCTATTCTGAGGAATACCCATCTATACCTACCCTCTGTCTCTTGTCTTTTAGACAACTTCTAATCTGTGCTGCCAAGGACCTATCAATCCCAAACAACTTTAATCTGCCAATGTGACACCATATCAAATGCTTTCTGAAGGTCCAAATATACAACATCCACTGCACTACCTCTGTCACCTCATCAAAGAATTCATTTAATTTGTCAGACACAACCTGATCTTGACAGTCATATTGACTGTCTAATAACTTATTTTTCTCTGTGTATATTTACCTTACCTGTATTCTAGCCTCTATTGGTTTTTACACTGTTGATGTCAAATGATAGGTTTGCTGTTTCCTGGGTTATCCTTTGCCTCTTTCTTTAAAAACAGTGTTATATTCACTCCAGTCCCCTGGGATTAATCCTGTGTTCAGAGAGGCCTGGAAAATTTCTGCCAATGGCTCCACAATTTGCTCCTTTACCTCTGTCGGCAATCTAGGATGCATCCTATCTGGTTAGAGACAAAAAAAACTGCAGATGCTGGAATCCAAAGTAGACAGGCAGGAGGCTAGAAAACAGCAAGCCAGGCAGCTTCAGGAGATGCAAAAGTCGACGTTTCAGGTGTAACCCTTCTTCAGGACTGAGGGTGGGTGTAGGGGATGCTGCAGAGAAAGACGATGGCAGAGGCCAGGTGGCGAAGTGTGGATAAGTGAAGATGGGCAGAGGGCATGACCTGGCTGATTGATGGGAGAAATGAATCTGGTTGGTGGCTGAGAGGAATGGAAGGGGGGGAGAGGTGGGGAAGGAAGTTGGGGGAAGGGAAGGGAGATTATTTGACATTGGAAAATTCAATATTGAGTCCTCCGGGCTGTAGGCTGCCCAGGAAGAAGATGAGGTGTTGTTCCTCTAATTTGTGGTTTGGTTCATTGTGGCAATGGAGGAGGCCAAGGATGGTCATGTTGGAAAGGGAGTGGGAAGGGGAATTAAAATGGGCTGTGACTGGGCCTGGCTTAGATGCTCAGTGAAACGTTCCCCAAGTTTACATTTGGTCTCCCCAATGCAATGAAGATCACATCGGGAGCACCTGATGCAGTAAACCAGGTTGGAAGAGAGGCAAGTGAACCTCTGTCTCACCTGGAAGGACTGTTTGGGGCCCGCGATGGAGGTGAGGGGGCTGGTGTACCAGTAGATTTTGCACCTTTTCTGGTTGCAGCGAAAGGTACCTGGGGATTCAAGGGGTTTGGATGGGAAGTAGTTGGAATTGGCGGAAGTATTTAAGAATACTTGGTGGGGGTGGGGTCTAGTTGCAATTGCCAGTGTTTTTCCAACTAGAATCCATCACCAAGAACCTCTTCCTGTCCCCACCCCTCTCTGCCTTCCACAAAGACCATTCCCTTCGACAGTCCTTGGTTTGCGCCACTCAGTTACCCCCAGGTACCTTCCCCTGCAACCGGAGAAGATGCAAAACCTGCCGGTACACCACCCCCTCACCTCCATCCAAGTAGCCAAACAATCCTTCCAGGTGAAACAGAGGTTCACCTGTCAACCTGCCAATCTCTTCCAATTTACTGCATCAGGTGCTCTTGATGTGGCCCTCCCTACATTGGGGAGACTAATTGTAAACTTAGGGAACGGTTCGCTGAGCATCTCAGCCGGGCCCACAGGGGCCAACCGGATCTCTCAGTCATCACCCATTTTAATTCCCCCAACCACTCCCTTTCCTATAAAACCATCCTTGGCCTCCTCCATTGCCACAATGAACCAAACCGCAAATTGGAGGAACCGCACCTCATCTTCTGCCTGGCCATCCTGCAGCCTGGAGGGTTCCATACTGAGTTCTCCAATTTCAAGCAACCTCCCTTTCCATTCCCTCTCTCCCTTTCCAGCCCATCTCCCTCCCTTCTGCTCCTCTCAGCCACCTACAGGATTCATTCCTCTCATTGACCAACCAGGTCGAACCGTCTGCCTGTCTTCACCTATCCCCACTTCACCACCCTGCCCCTGCCATCCCCTTTATCTCCAGCAACCCCTACACCCACCGCCAATCCTGAAGAAGAATTTCATCCAAAACATTGATTTCTGCATCTCCTGATGCTGCCTGGTTTGCTGTGTTCTTCCAGCCTCTTTCTTGTTTATTTTGCATCTTGTCTGGGCCAGGCCACTTCTCTACCTGGAGTGCTGCCAGCCTTTGTACTACCCCTTCATTATCTATCACTGTATTGGTCAGCTGCTCAATGCCCACATTTTCAATTGGAGTCATCGTCACCATCTTCTACTTTGGTAAAGACAGAAGCAAGGTACTCATTTAGTACCTCTGCCATACCCTTTACTTCAGTGAGCAGCTTGTTCATTATGAACCCCACTCTGTCCTTCAGGAACCTTTTGCTATTAATATGTTTGAAGAACATTTTACTGTTTGTTTTAGCTCAGCCTGCCATCCTTTCCTCATACTTCCTTTCAGCCTTCCTCATTATGAGCCTTCGTCTCTCTCCTGTATTCGAGACGTGTCTCCTGATTTCTATTGTCAGTATTATTCTGGTATGCATCACATGCCTCCTTTATCCTCCTTATTTTCTCATCAATATCCTTAGTCATCCAGAGTATCGAGCTTTGGATACCCTGTATTTATTTCCCATAGGAATGTACCTGTTTTGCAACTGATTCAACCAATTAGAAGGTTTCCCTTTTCATCCATGTTTTATTTACCAAAATGAATTTCTAATCAACTTACCCCAAGTCAACTCTTATACCACTAAAATCTATTCTTTTCCAGTCTGGAATCTTAATCATTAACTGATTTTTATTATTTTGCAAGTTGAAATTTAATATGTTATGATTGCTATTTCCCAAAGGCTTCCCCACTCTGATGTTTTCCACTTGGCCTACCGGATTTCCTCGGACCTTCCCCATCCCAGGTCGGACTGGAAGTGCACTGTTCCAGAAAGTTCTTCTACACACATAGCGGGAATTTTTTTCCTTTCCATGCCATACCCTGTACCTTTTTTCCCAATCTATTCTAAGGTAATTTAAATCACTAATTACCCTATTGTCCTGCAGAATTTCATAATCTGCCTATAAATGCTCTCTTCTACATCCTCCCACTATTTGGAGGTCTCTAATAAATATCCAAAAAGATCACAACTCCCTTCTTGTTTTTCACCTTTAACTGTATAGATTCTAATTCAGTAACAAAATCTTGTTCAAGACTGCTACACACCTCCCTTTATACCCATCCTGTTTCTACGAAAATCGTTATAGCCTGGGATGCTAAGTAGACAATGCTGTTCTGGCTTGAGCCACATATCTGTCAATGCCATTATGTTATATTCTCCTAGATCAATTTCTGCTTCCAGTTCCTCAATTTTGTTCATGATACTTCATGCATTTACACACATATGATTTAACCCAGCCCTTATCTCTTTCTATGTTCACGATCTATCTCATTTGCTTAAACTGTACCTTGCCGGTCATCAGGAACTTCCTCCTGCACTTACCCTGTCTAGACCTGTTCGAATTTTATAGGTTTCCAAGGGATCCAAAAGGAGAACTAAGAACAAAAGGGAAGTGCAGCACAGAAACAGGCCATTTGGCCCTCCAAGCCTGTACCAATCATCATGCCCTAACTAAACTAAAAAACAAACCTTCTGCCTATGTTTGGTCTGTATCCCTTTATTCCCTCCCTATTCATGTAACCATCCAGATGCCTCTTGAATGGCACTAACATACCTGCTTCAACCACCTCTTCTGGCACTGTGTTCCAGGCTCCTACCACACTCTGGGTGAAAAACATCCCTCAAACATCTCCCTTTACCTGTCCTCCTCTCCCCCGATCCTGTCACCTCTTGGTAATTGAAACTTCAACCCTGGGAAAAAGCCTTTGACTATCCACCCTATCTATGCCTCTCATAATTGTGTAGACCTCTATCAGATCTCCTCTCAGTCACTGTCTTTCCAGTGAAAACTATCACTGTTTTAATCTTTTTTAACCTTTCCTCAGAGTCAATACCCTCGAGACCAGGCAACATCCTGGTGAACCTTCTCTGCACTGTATCCAAATCTTCCACATCCTCCTGGTAGTGTGGCAACTAAAACTGCACCCAATACTCCAAATGCTGCCTAATCAGGGTTTTATAGAGCTACAATAGGGTATGCCAACTCTTGTACTCCATGACCTGGCTGATAAAGGCAAGCATGTCATATGCTTTCTTAATCACCCTGCCGCCTGTGGACCTGCCCACCCAGATCCGTCTGCATGGTAATGTTCCTAAGGTTTCGAACTGCTTACAGTATAGTTCACACCTAAATTTGATTCTCCAAAATGCATCACTGCACATTGGTCTGGATTAAACTCCAACTGCTATTTCTGTGCCCAAGTTGCCAATCTATCTATATCCCGTTGTAACTTTCACAATTGTTGGCACTATCAGCAACTCCACCAATCTTCATGTCATGATTAGATTAGATTAGATTAGATTAGATTAGATTACTTACAGTGTGGAAACAGGCCCTTCGGCCCAACAAGTCCACACCGACCCGCCGAAGCGCAACCGACCCATACCCCTACATTTACCCCTTACCTAACACTACGGGCAATTTAGCATGGCCAATTCACCTGACCTGCACATCTTTGGACTGTGGGAGGAAACTGGAGCACCCGGAGGAAACCCACGCAGACACGGGGAGAATGTGCAAACTCCACACAGTCAGTCGCCTGAGGCGGGAATTGAACCCGGGTCTCTGGCGCTGTGAGGCAGCAGTGCTAACCACTGTGCCACCGTGCCACCCACAAACTTAATCAGCCACACACATTTTCGTCCAGATTATTTATATATACTACAAACAACAAAGGACCTAAGACACTTCCCTGTGGAACATCTCTAGTTACTGGTCTCCATTCTGAAAGACACCCTTTTGCCACTTCTATGACCAAGCCAGTTTTGTATCCATCTTGCCAGCTCACCCAGAATCCCATGTGATTTTAGTTTTCGTACCAATCTGCCATATGGGACTTTATCAAATGCCTTACTAAAGTCCATATAAACTACATTCACAGCCCTTCCTTCATCAATTATCTCTGTCACCTCTTCAAAAAATTCAATCAGTTTGGTGAGACATGACCTTTCCCATATAAAACTATGTGACAGCACAGTGGCTCAGTGGTTAGCACTGCTGCCTCACAGCACCAGGGACCTCTGATACGATTCCAGCCTCGGGCGACTGTCTGTGTGGAGTTTGCACGTTCTCCCCGTGTTTGCGTAGGTTTCCTCTGGGTGCTCCAGTTTCCTCCCACAGTCCAAAGTTATGCAGGTTAGGTGAATTGGCCATGCTAAATTATCCATAGTGTTCAGGGATGCATAGGTTAGGTGCATTAGTCAGGGGTAAATGTAGAATAATAGGGTAGGGGAATGGGTCTGGGTGGGATACTCTCTGGAAGGTCGAAAGTCACTCACCACAACTATCCAGCCTTTTTCACACCTTTCTAATATTTGACTGCATATCTGCTCCTCTGTCTCCTGTTGGCTGTTGGGAGGTCTATAGAAAACTCCCAGCATTGTGGTTTGATCCTTCCTATTCCTGAGCTCACTGCAAGATCCCTCAACATAGCTGTGATGTGATCCCTAATCAGCAATGCTGCTCCCTCATTCCTTTTGTTTCCCTTTCTGTTTCATCTAAAACAGTGCACGTCCTGTCCCTCCTTTAACCACGTCTCTGTAATGACAATAACATCATAATTCCATGCTGTACTCCATGCTCTTAGTTCATCTGTCTTACCTGTTACGTTTCTTACATTGAAGTCAATGCACTCCCAACCTCCAGTCCCTCTGAGCCCCGCGACTTCCCTCTGCTTGCTATGCATACCTCAGTCTCACTTTGTCCTCAGTCCCTGCACTTACTGGCCTGTTGTTTCAGTTCCCATCCCAACTCGTTCTTCTAAATCCTATGATTCAAGCAGAGAATGGAGATAAGGGGGTCTTTTTCAGAATGGCATCCAGTGACCAGTAGAGTTCTGCAGGATTCGGTGTCCAGTAACGATCTGGACAAAGGAACGGAGGGCATTGTTGTGAAGTTTGCAGATGACATAAAGACAGGTGAATGTTGAGGAAGTGGGGAGGCTGCAGAAGGACTTGGACAGGCTTGGACAGTGAGTAAAGTGGCAAATGAGAAAAGGTGGAAACGTGTGAGATTATGCATTTTGGCAGGAAGACTAGAGATATAGACAATTTTCTAAGTAAAGAAAGACTTTGGAAATATGAAGCACAAAGGGACTTAGAGGTCCCAGCTCAGGATTGTCTTAAGGTTAACGTGGCAGTTAGGAAGGCCATTATTGGAATACGGCATGCAATTCTGCTTTCCCGGCTACAGGAAGGACGTTGTGAAACTTGAAAGGGTTTGGGAAAGATTTAAAAGGTTGGAGGGTTTGAGCTACAGGGAGAGGCTGGGGCTATTTTCGCTGGAAGATCAGAGACTGAGGGATGACCATATCGAGGTTTATAAAATCATGAGGGGCATGGCTAGGGTAAATAGATATGGTCTTTTCCCTGGGGTGGGGAAATCCAGAACTAGAGGTCATAGGTGTAGGGTGAGAGGTGAAAGATTTAAAGTGGACCTAAGGGCAACTTTTTCATACAGTGCATGTATAGAATGAGCTGCCAGAGGAAGTGGTGGAGGCTGGTACAATTCACAACATTTAAAAGGCATCTGGATGGATATATGAATAGGAAGGGTTTAGAGGGATATGGGCCAAGTGCTGGCAAATGGGACTAGATTTATTTAGGATATCTGGTCAGCATGGACAGGTTGGACTTAAGGGTCTGCTTCCATGCTTCCATGCTGTACATCTCTTTGGGGAGGCATTGGTGTAGTGGTAATGTCACTGGGCTAGTAATTCACAGCCTCAGGCTAACATTTTTTGTGGGTGGCATGATGCCTCACAGAGCCAGAGACCCAGGTTCAATTCCCGCTTCGGGCAACTGTCTCTGTGGAGTTTGCACATTCTCCTTGTGTCTGCATGGGTTTCTTGCCACAGTCCAAAAATGTGCAGGTTAGGTGAGTTGGCCATGCTAAATTGCCTGTAGTGTTAGGTGAAGGGGTAAATGTAGGGGAATGGGTCTGGGTGGGTTGCTCTTCGGAGGGTCGGTGTGGACATGTTGGGCCGAAGGGCCTGTTTCCACACTGTAAGTAATCAAATCTAATGACTCTAAATGCAATGTTAGCATTTATTTTGAGAGGATATGTAGTACTGAGGCTGTATAAGGCTCTAGTCAAAACATTTGGAATATTGTGAGCAGTTTTGGGCCCATATCTAAGAAAGGATACCTGGCCTTGGACGGTGTCCAGAGGAGATTTACAAGAATGATTCCAGGGATGAAAGGCTTTTTATATGAGGACTCTGGGTCTATACGATGGAGTTTAGAAGAATAGGTGGAGATCTCATTGCAACTAATAGAATACTGAGAGGCTTGGCTAGAGTAGACATGGAGAAGGTATTTCCACTAATGGGAGAGGCTAGGACCAGGGGGCACAGCCACAGGGTGAAGGGATGACCCTTTGTAAATGAGATGAGGAGGAATTTCCTCAGCCAGAAGGTGGTTAATCTGTAAAACTTATTACTACAGTAAGTATGGAGCACAAATCATTGACTGCATTTCCCTCCCTAATTGGAATTCCCTTCCTAAAGGCATCATGGGTCAACCCAGAGCAGGTGGACTGCAGTGATTCAAGAAGGCAGCTCACCACCACCACCTTCAACTGGATATGGGCAATAAATACTGGCTAGCCAGTGACACCTGAATCCCACACACAAATAAAAAACTAAGAGATAGATAGATTCTTGATTCGTAAAGGGATCAAATGTTATTGGGAGAAGGCAGGAGAATGGGGTTGAAAATATAATTGGCTATGATTCACTGGTGGAGCAGACTTGATGGGCCAAATAGCCTAATTCTGCTCCTACATCTTATTAGAGTGTTATTGTTTCTCCTCTTACATCAGTTCTGCCATCCCTGGAATCATGAGTGGCGTTCTATTAGAAATGTGGATGTACACACCAGTCAGTGACAGTAGACAGGCAGGTGCAGCAAGCAATTAGGAACGCAAATGATGTGTTGGCCTTCATTGCATGAGGATTTCAGTTCAAAACTAGGGATGTCTCACTGCAGTTATACAGGGCCCTGGTGAGATCACAACTGGAGTATTGCATGTAGTTTTAGTCACCCTATCAAAGGAAGGATATAGGGAGTGCAGTGGAGATTCACTGGGATGATACTGGGGATGGGCAGGACTGGCCCATGAGGGGAGATTGGTTTAACTGGAGTTTAGAAAGTTGAGAGGGGATCTGATTGAAATATATAACATTCTAACAGGGCTGGACGACTTGATGCAGATAGAATGTTTTCCCTGATTGGGGAGATTGGACAGGGGACACTGTCTCAGGTTAGAGGGTCAACCATTTAGGACCAATATGAGGAAACATTTCTTCACTCAAAGTGTAGTGACCCTATGGAATTCTCAACCACAGAAGGCTCTGGAGGTCAAGTCACTGAATGTTTTAAAAAGAAAGATACATTTTTAGATATGAAAGGTGTCAGGAGGTGGTGGTCGAAAGCAGGAGTAATGTATTGAAATAGAATATCAGCCGTGGTCATATGGAATTGCAGTACAGAGTATCAGCCGTGGTCATATGGAATGGCAGTACAGAATATCAGCCGTGGTCATATGGAATGGTAGGGCAGAATATCCATGGTCATATGGAATGGCAGTACAGAACATCAGCTGTGGTCATATGGAATGGTAGGGCAGAATATCAGCCATAGTCATATGGAATGACAGTACAGAATATCAGCTGTGGTCATATAGAACGGCAGTACAGAATATCAGCCATGGTCATATAGAACGGCAGTACAGAATATCAGCCATGGTCATATAGAACGGCAGTACAGAATATCAGCCATAGTCATATGGAATGGCAGTACAGAATATCAGCTGTGGTCATATAGAACGGCAGTACAGAATATCAGCAATAGTCATATGGAATGCAGTACAGAATATCAGCCGTGGTCATATGGAATGGTAGGGCAGAATATCCATGGTCATATGGAATGGCAGTACAGAACATCAGCTGTGGTCATATGGAATGGCAGTACAGAATATCAGCCGTGGTCATATGGAATGGTAGGGCAGAATATCAGCCGTGGTCATATGGAATGGTAGGGCAGAATATCAGCCATAGTCATATGGAATGACAGTACAGAATATCAGCTGTGGTCATATAGAACGGCAGTACAGAATATCAGCCATGGTCATATGGAATGGCAGTACAGAATTTCAGCAATGGTCATATGGAATGCAGTACAGAATATCAGCCATAGTCATATGGAATGGCAGTACAGAATATCAGCCATAGTCATATGGAATGGCAGTACAGAATATCAGCCATAGTCATATGGACTGCAGTACAGAATATCAGCCGTGGTCATATGGAACGTCAGTGTAGGATTGAAGAGCTCTGTGTCCCACTCCTGCACCTAGTTTCAATGAATGCTAGATTAGGTGCATTCCTCGAAAGTGTAGCTGTGTTTGAAGTGTACAAAAATTGGATCCAGTTCTATTCTTCACTGATTGGGTTTCTGGGGGGGTAAAAAAGCCCTTCCCCTGGCCTGGGTTTAATCATGCGGCACTTCTGTCCTTCACACAGGCGTCTGCATTGTACCAGAAATTACATTCACATGCACCTCTTCACTTCGTTTGTATGCCGAGCTATTAGCATCTTTGTCAAGGATGTGGTGGTCTATTCAGACTCTGCAGCGGATGAGCTGGAGTTCAGAGTTGAAGATTTAATGGGTGATATAGCCACTCTCCATGAGGACAAGCGTCAGTTTGTAAGTGCGGTCTCACACACACAGTCGGAACTCTGCCACACACCCGGCAATAAGTCAATAGCAAATGAATCTCCTCTTCATTGAAATTAGTACATCATTCCTTTGCATCCTGTTCTACTGAAGTCACAGTCCCTCAGTCAGTTAGGTTACTAAAGATGATTGAGGGCTTCAACTGTGGAGCAATTAACACAGGGAGTTAGTTTAGGCTTTCATCTTGAGGAAAATGGCTTCGGATTAAAGGATGTGTACAGTGTCATTCCGGGAGATGGAGTGGGCATTGAGTGGCCAGGTGCAGCCAACTCCAGGAGACCCTTGTCAACAATTTGGGGAACACCGTCATTGATTTAATACGCAAAATACTATCAGCAGTTGAAGCCTGAATCTCTGAATGAGTTTGTCGTGTGACAAAACCTGACCAGGAGCAGCAAGTGACCCAATCACAGAAGTGTTACTTGCAGTAAGAGACCATTCAGCCTATTGTGTCTGTACCAGCTCTCTGAGCATCATTACTGCCATTCTCCTGCCTTGGCCCCACAAGTTCCTTTTCCTTTTCCTTCTCCAAAACACTAACCCGGACCCTAATGTCCTCTTGCCTGCTTCAGCTGAACCTGGCTCTACCTCAATTCCAGACAGTCTATGGTGGACCCAAACTGCGTATCCCCGATTTAGAAAGTTTTAATGATCCCTTAATTAACCTGCTATTCCTGATTCTAGTGCTATCTGTCTCTCCCAATATTTTGCACATAGAATATCCTTTATTGTCACATGTACTCACATAGAGAAGTACGGGAGTACAGTTAAAAGTTTACAATGTTGCCTCTCATGGCACCATCTTAAGTACAAAGTACCTCGGTACAAATCCTAGATACAAATAGGGGAATAAGAAAAAAAAGTTGCATTACCTTGCAGTGATTCATAGAATGAGTTAGAAATAAGGGGGTTTAAACTAGCTCAGCAAGGGGATGGGAACCTGAGGTGTAGTGAGAGTTAGGGAGGACAGGGACAGGATTTCACAGTCAAAGGACTGTGCTGACAGACAGCAATCAGGTTTAAAATGTGTTTACTTCAATGTCAGAAATATCCGAAATATGGTAGGTGAGCTTGTAGCATGGATAGGTATCTGGGACTTTGATGTTGTGGCCATTTCAGAGACATAGATAGAGCAGGGTCAGGCATGGTTGTTGCAGTTCCAGGGTTTAGATCTTTCATTAAGAACAGGTTAGGCGGTAAGAGAGGGGGGGACACGTAGCCTTGTTAGTCAAGGATAGTATAATGGTGGCTGAAAAAACTTTTGATGAGTAGTATGGGCTGAGGTTAGAAACCTGAGAGGTCACACAGCTGGGAGTTTTTTTATAGGCCTCCGCAGAGTTCCAGGGAAGTGGAGGAGAGGATTAGCAAAATGATTCTGGGTAGAAGTGAAAGGAACAGGGTGATCATTATGGGGTCTTTAACTTTCCCAATATTGACTGGAAATGCTATAACTCTAGTAGGTCAAATAGACCAGTTTTTGTTCAATGGGTGCAGGAGGCCCTTCAACATACTGTGTTTCCTGACTCAGTATGTCGAAGGGCTGACAAGAGGGGAGGCCACACTGCATCTGGTGCTTGGTAATGAACCAGGCCAGGTGTTTGATTTAGTGGTAGGTGAGTACTTTGGAGAAAGTGACCATAATTCTGTTACGTTTAGTTTAGCAATGGAAAGGAATAGGTACATGTCACATGGCAAGAGTTAGCGATGGGGGAGGTGTAACTATAATGCGATTAGGCAAGACTTAGGATGCAAAATGCAGGGGATGGGGACAATCAAAATGTGGAGCTGGTTTAAGTAACAGATATTGCATGTCCTTGATAGGTATGTCCCTGTCAGGCAGGGAGGAAGTAATAAGGCAAGGGAACCGTGGTTTATTACAGAAATTGCATCTCTTGTTAAGCGGAAGAAGGAGGCGTATGTGTCGATGAGACAAGATGGTTCAAATGAGATGATGGAGAGTTACAGATCAACTAGGAAGGATTTAAAGAGATAGAAGAGAGGATGTGAGCAGTCTTTAGCAAGTAGAATCAAGGAAAGCTTTCTATGGGTATGTGAGGAATAAAAGGATGATTAGGGTAGGAATAGTGTCAGTCAAAAACATAAGTGGGAAGTTGTGTATGAACCCTGGAGATCAGAGAGGTGCTAAATGAACATTTCTCATCAGTTTTCACTCAGGAAAAGGAGAATATTGTAGAGGAGAAGTATGAGGTATGAGATATTAGACTAGAAAGGATCAAGGTGAGTAAGGAAGAGGTGTTATCAATTTGAGAAGGAGTGAAATTAGACAAGTCCCCTGGGATGGATGGGATTTATCCGAGAATTCTCTGGGAAGCTAAGGAGGAGGTGTTGGAGCCTTTGGCTTTGATCTTTGAGTCGTCATTATCTACAGGTTTAGTACCAGAGGATTGAAGGATTACAAATGTTGTGCCCTTGTTGAAGAAGGGCAGTAGAGATGACCCGGGTAATTATAAACCAGTGAGCCTTACGTTTGTTGTCGGAAAGGTTTTGGAAAGGATTATAAGAGATAAGATTTATAATCATCTAGCAAACAACAATTTGATTGCAGATAGTCAACATGGATTCGTCAAGGGCGGGTCATGTCTCACAAACCTCATTGAATTTTTTGAGAAGATGACCAAGCATGTGGATGAGGATAGGGCAGTTGACGTGGTATACATGGACTTCAGTAAAGCCTTTGATAAGGTTCCACATGGTAGGCTGTTTGAGAAAATGCAGAGGCATGGGATTAAGGGTGATTTAGCTGTTTGGATTAGAAACTGGCTTTCTGTAAGAAGGCAGTGAGTGCTGGTTGATGGAAAATGTTCAGCCTGGAGTCTGGTTAATAGTGGTGTGCCACAAGGATCTGTTTCGGGACCACTGCTGTTTGTCATTTTTGTAAATGACTTGGATGCAAACATAGGTGGATGGGTTAGTAAGTTTGCAGATGACACCAAAGTCGATGGAGTGGTGGACAGTGTGGAAAAATGTTGAAGGTTGTAGGGGGACTTGGATAAACTGCAAAATTGGGCTGAGAGGTGGCAAATGGAGTTCAATGCAGCTAAATGTGAGGTAATGCACTTTGGGAAGAATAACAGGAAGGCAGAGTACTGGGTCAATGGAAAGATTCTTGGTAGTGTAGATGTGCAGAAGGATCTTGGAGTCCATGTACATAGATCCCTGAAAGTTGCTACGCAGGTTTAGATTAGATTACTTACAGTGTGGAAACAGGCCCTTCGGCCCAACAAGTCCACATCGACCTGCCGAAACGTAACCCACCCAGACCAATTCCCCCACATTTACCCCTTCACCTAACACTAAGGGCAATTTAGCATGGCCAATTCACCTAACCTGCACATTTTTGGATTGTGGGAGGAAACCGGAGCACCCGGAGGAAACCCACGCAGACATGGGGAGAATGTGCAAATTCCAGTCAGTTGCCTGAGGCGGGAATTGAACCCGGGTCTCTGGCACTGCGAGGCAGCAGTGCTAACCACTGTGCCACCATGCTGCCCAAGAATCTTTCCATTGACCCGGTATTCTGCCTTCCTGTTATTCTTCCCAAAGTGAATCACCTCACATTTATCTGCATTGAACTCCATTTGCCACCTATCAGCCCAATTTTGCAGTTTATCCAAGTCCCCCTACAACCTTCAACATTTTTCCACACTGTCCACCACTCCATCGACTTTAGGTTGTTAGTGCTGTTAAGAAGGCATACAGTGTGTTAGATTTTATTGGTAGAGGGATTGAGTTCCAAAGCCAGAATATCATTCTGCAAGTATACAAAACACTAGTGCAGCCGCACTTGGAATATTGTGTACAGTTCTGGTCTCCATATTTTGGGAAGGATGTGGAAGCATTGGAAAAGGTACAGAGGAGATTTACAGGATGTTGCCTGGTCTGGAGGGAAGGTCTAATGAGGAAAGGCTGAGGGACTTGGGTCTGTTCTTATTAGAAAGAAGAAGGCTAAGAGGGGATTTAATAGAGACATGCGAGATGATCAGAGGATAGAGACATGCGAGATGATCAGAGGATTAGATAGGGTAGACAGTGAAAGTCTTTATCCTAGGATGATGATATCAGCTTGTACAAGGGGGCATAGCTACAAATTGAGGGCTGATAGATTTAAGACAGATGTCAGAGGCAGGTTCTTTATTCAGAGAGTGGTAAGGGCGTGGAATGCCCTACCTGCCAATGTAGTCAACATTAGGGAGATTTAAACAATCCTTGGCTAAGCACATGGATGATGATGGGACAGTGTAGGGGGATGGGCTTAGATCAGTTCACATGTGGGCAAAACATCAAGGGCCAAAGGGCCTGTTCTGCGCTGTATTGTTCTATGTTCTATGTTCTATAAGGCATATTCAAAAGGATAAACTTTCTGGTGGTACTCTCTGATATTCTCACCTGGTTCCCACGGCCCTGCAATATTAATTTAAATCCTTCACATTAATATCATCCACTCATGGTATAATGCAGGTAACACTAATTACTTGCTGACATTACAAAGAGAGATCAGAATCCAAGTTTTGACGTGGATACAAAGCATCTGCAAAATGATTTTGATAAGATAGGTTGAGGGATAGAAATGTTCTTATTGGAAAAGATGTAGAGGAAAGAGCATGCAAGGAAATTGCAATAAACTATAAGGGGGACCCTGAGTATTCTGTAAAGATTACTCTGGAGAGTAATAATGTGACGTGCAAAGAGGGAAAAGAGTTCGTGAAGTGTGATCAGCAGAATTTTCTTCAACAAGGTTCCCCATGGGAGTCTGGTTAACAAGGTTAGATCTCATGGAATACAGGGAGAACTAACCATTTCGATACAGAAGACAGAGGGCGGTGGTGGAGGGTTGGTTTTCAGACTGGAAGCCTGTGACCAGTGGAGTGCCACAAGGATTGGTGCTGGGTCCACTGCTTTTCATCATTTGAATAAATGATTTGAATGTGAGCATAAGAGGTAGACTTAGTAAGTTTGCAGTAGACACGAAAATTGGAGGTGTAGTGGACAGCGAAGAAGGTTATCTCAGATTACAATAGGATCTTGATCAGATGGGCCAATGGGCTGAGGAGTGGCAGATGGAGTTTAGATAAATGTGAGGCACTGCATTTTGGAAAAGCAAATCAGGGCAGAACTTATACACTTAATGGTCAGGTCCTAGGGAGTGTTGCTGAACAAAGAGACCTTGGAGTGCAGGTTCATAGCTACTTGAACGTGGAGTCGCAGGTAGATAGGATAGTGAAGAAGGTGTTTGGTATGCTTTCCTTTATTGGTCAGAGCATTAAGTTTGGGAGTTGGGAGGTCATGTTGCGGCTGTACAGGACATTGGTTAGGCCACTGTTGGAATATTGCGTGCAATTCTGATTTCCTTCCTATTAGAAGAATAGGAAACTTGAAAGGGTTCAGAAAAGATTTACAAGGATGTTGTCAGGGTTGGAGGATTTGAGCTATGGGGAAAGGTTGAATAGGCTGGGGCTGTTTTCCCTGGAGCGTCGGAGGTTGAGGGGTGACCTTATAGAGGTTTATAAAATCATGAGGGACATGAATGAGATAAATAGAGAAAGTCTTTTCCCTGGAGTGGGGGAGTCAAGAACAAGGGGGCATAGGTTTAGGGTGAGAGGGGAAAGATATAACGAGACACCTCAGAGGGTTGTGCGTTTTCACGCAGAGGGTTGTGCATTTATGAAACTAGCTGCCAGAGGAAGTAGTGGAGGCTGGAACAATTATAACATTTAAAAGGTATAGAGGGATATGGGTTAAGTGCTAGCAAATGGGACTAGATTAGTTTCGGTATCTGGTTGGCATGGACAAGTTGGACCGAAGGGTCTGTTTCTGTGCTGTATATCTCTATGATTCCATGACTGGAAATATGTTTCTGGCCCAATGGCAAAGGAAGCATTCATGGCTCTGCCATGGGGAATGAGATGTATCAAATTGTTCATCTCAGCAAGAGAACATTTAGGTGACACTAATGATGTCTCATATCAGTTAGGATTGGTCATGCAAAAGATCAAGAAGCAATGTAGAAGAAAAATAATTAATTGGAGAGGCTAATTTCAATGGTGCGAGACTGGATCAGACCAAATATATTAGAATCAAAGATTGGCAAATGAGATATCTCAGTGAATACTGAGGCAAGTCAGGCTGGAAATGACAGATGCATTTGTCATAATCCTACAACCCTCAGGGACACTGCTAGTGAACTGGAGAATGGCAGACAATACAACCTTGTTCAAAAAAGGATACAAGGAGAGACCAAGCAACCAACAGGCCAATCAAATTAGCCCTGGTCGTGGGAAGCTTTCTCTGCTACTTTCTTGGGTGGAAGTCCTGCCTTCAAGAGTGCTCATTAATCAGATGGGCAGAAGGTCTGTAGACTCAGCAGTGCCACTGGGAGTGGTGGCCACTGCTGGGACTGCAGGCTGTCCTGATGCTGAAAAGCCTAGGTAAACACAGTTGGGGTCTTAGGGAGGGAGTGTGCAGACGAGTCCAAGCTGGATGTGGACGATGGTTGTTTTGATTGAAGTGGGATATGGCCAAAAGTGGAGGTGTGCTGATGGTCCCAGGAGCCAGCAAAGGAGGTCCTTGCCTTGCCTAGCTCCAGCCTGTGCAGCTAAAGCTACCACTTTTCCCACATAGCATGGGCCATTCCCACATTCAGCATGGTTTTGTGAAGGGCAGGTCGCACCTCACAAATCTTATTGAATTTTTTGATAAGGTGACTAAGGAAGTAGACGAGGGTAAAGCGGTAGATGTGGTGTATATGGATTTTAGTAAGGCGTTTGATAAGGTTCCCCATGGTAGGCTACTTCAAAAAATACGGAGGTATGGCATTGAGGGTGAGTTGGAGATTTGGATTAGGAATTGGCTGGCTGGAAGAAGACAGAGGGTAGTAGTTGATGGTAAAGGTTCATCTTGGAGTGCAGTTACTAGCGGTTTTCCGCAAGGATCTGTTTTGGGACCATTGCTGTTTGTCATTTTTATAAATGACCTGGAGGAGGGGCTAGAAGGTTGGGTGAGCAAGTTTGCGGATGATACGAAAGTCGGTGGAGTTGTTGACAGTGAGGAAGGATATGTCAGGTTACAGTGGGATATAGATAAGTTGCAGAGCTGGGCAGAAAGGTGGCAAATGGAGTTCAATGTAGGTAAGTGTGAGGTGATTTATTTTGGTAAGAGTAACAAAAAGATGGGGTACTGGGCTAATGGTCGGATACTTGGTAGTGTGGATGAGCAGAGGGATCTTGGTGTCCATGTATACAGATCTCTGAAAGTTGCCACCCAGGTAAATAGTGCGGTGAAGAAAGCATATGGCGTACTGGCTTTTATTGGTAGAGGAATTGAATTCCGGAGTCCTGAGGTCGTGTTGCAGTTGTATAAGACTCTGGTGCGGCCGCATCTGGAGTATTGTGTGCAGTTTTGGTCGCCATACTATAGGAAGGATGTGGAGGCACTGGAACGGGTGCAGAGGAGGTTTACCATGATGTTGCCTGGTATGGTAGGAAGATCGTATGAGGAAAGGCTGAGGCACTTGGGGCTGTTTTCATTGGAGAAAAGAAGGTTTGGGGTGACTTGTTAGAGGTGTACAAGATGATTAGGGGTTTAGATCGGGTTGACCGTGAGAACCTTTTTCCACGTATGGAGTCAGCTATTACGAGGGGGCATAGCTTTAAATTAAGGGGTGGTAGGTATAGGACAGATGTTAGGGGTCGATTCTTTACTCAGCGAGTCGTGAGTTCATGGAATGCCCTGCCAGTAGCAGTGGTGGACTCTCCCTCTTTATGGGCATTTAAACGGGCATTGGATAGGCATATGGAGGATAGTGGGCTAGTGTAGGTTAGGTGGGCTTGGATCGGCGCAACATCGAGGGCCAAAGGGCCTGTACTGCGCTGTATTTTTTTCTATGTTTCTACATTGAGGAAATACCAAAGCAATGAGAAAGGAATTTTCAGTGGCTGTTAATTAGTCATTAATTGTTCATGTCACTGCTCAGCACTATTTACTCATGTTATATCATACTGTCACTGGACTAGTAACCCAGAATGACATAGGTTCAAATCTCACCATGACAGTCTTTGAAGTTTGACATTTATCTATATAAAATATCTGGAATAAAGGGCTGGTCTGATGGTGGCCAGAGTTAGTGCTATTCTTCTGCCTTTTCCCCATAAACCTGCACATTACTTTTCTGCTTTTCGAGATCTGTGCTAATGACTCAGAATTGAGAGAACAGGATTACTCTTCCCGACCCCATATCCCTCCAACTGCTCAGGTCCGGTTTCCTTAACTCTGAAATGACCAACATTCCTGAAAACTTTTGAAAGGCATTGTGAAGGTCTTCTTAAAAAGCCCACGATATTAATAATAATGACTGGGAGGAGCTTGCTGCAAAGTATTCAAAAAGACAACAACGTCAAGCTTCGAGTCACAAAGCAAGAAAAGAGAGGAAAACACCCTGCTCTCCTGATGCCTGTTTGTAGGCCAAGTTTGGACCCATTCGCCAAGTTGCCTTGCATCCCATGGGCTCTTACCTTTTGCACTCAACCTTACATGTGGAATCCTGTCAAAGGCCTTACTGAAGGCCAAGTAAACCACATCAACTTGCACCACCCTCAATATATTTAGTCCCCTTTTCAACACTTCAATTTAATTTGTCAGACAGGATCTCCATCTAACAAATCCATGCTGACTACCCCAATCAATCCATGCCTTTCAACTATCCTGACCTTCAGAATTATTTCCAATAACTTCCCTACTACTGACATCAGATTAACTGGTCTGTGATTACTTGGCCTATCCTTGCCACCCGTCTTGAACAAAGGAACTACATTAGCTATCCTCTAGTTGTCTGGCACGTCACCTGTGCCCACGAAGAAATAATCACCTTCACCACCAGCCCCCCCCCCCACCCCCCCCCTCCCCCCACCATGTCCCAGCAATCGCCTCCCTCACCTCCCACAGTAGCCTGGACACATCTCATCAGGTCCCGGAGATTTATACATCTTTATGCTTGCTAAGGCATCTAATACCACCTGGAGAAAGTAAGGTCTGCAGATGCTGGAGATCAAAGTTGAAACTTTATTGCTGGAACAGCACAGCAGGTCAGGCAGCATCCAGGGAACAGGAGATTCGACGTTTCGGGCACAGGCCGAAGAAGGGCCTGTGCCCGAAACGTCGAATCTCCTGTTCCCTGGATGCTGCCTGACCTGCTGTGCTGTTCCAGCAATAAAGTTTCAAATCTAATACCACCTCCTTACTAATCTTAATTTGTTCTAGAAACTCACCACCCCAAGTGACATCCCCAGATGCAATATTATTCACCTTTGTTAGTATAGATGAAAAGTATTCATTTAAGACCTCGCTCAGTCCATTAGCTTCGTGCACAATTTTGTCCCTTTGGCCTTTAGTAGGCCCCACTCTTTCTCCAATAATCCTCTTACTCTTAATATACTTAAAGAAGACCTTGAGATTTTACTTTAACCTAAAAACCAAAGACATTTCATGGCCTTGTTTGCCTTCCAAATTTCCTTTTTCAGTCACCTCCTAAACTGTCTACACTTTTGAAGGGCCTTTCCCGCTTTTAATGGACTGTATCTGACAAGTGCTTCCTTCCAGGAGAAAGTGAGGACTGCAGGTGCTGGAGATCAGAGTCGAAGAGTATGCTGCTGAAAAACCACAGCTAGTCAGGCAGCATCTGAGGAACAGGACAGTTGACGTTTTGAGCAGAGATAAATGGAAGGGGGGTGGGGCGGGGGGGTGGGAAGATAGCTAGGATGCGATAGGTAGATGAAGGTGGGGGGGATGGTGATAGAATGGAGAGGAGAGTGGAGCAAATAGATGGGAAGGAAAGTGGACAGGTAGGACAGTTCAAGAGGGCGTTGCTGAGATCGGAGGTTGGGACTAGGATAAGGTGGGGGGAGGGGAAATGGGGAAATTGGTGAAATCCACATTGAACCCATGTGGTTGCAGTATCCCAAAACTGAAGATGAGGCATTCTTCCTCCAGGTGTTGGGGGTTAGGGTCCTTGGTGGAGTGGGAGGGGGAGTTGAAGTGTTCATCTTCAGGGTAGTGGGGTTGGTTGGTGCAGGTATCTTAGAGATGTTTTCTGGAACAATCCACAAGTTGAAGTCCTGTCTCCCCAATGTAGAGGACATGACATCGGATGCAATGAATACAATAGATGATGTGAGTGGAAGTACAGGTAAATTCCTGTCAGATGTGAAAGGACCTTTTGGGGTCTTGGATGGAGGAGAGGGGGGAGGTGCGGGCGCACATCTTGCGGTGGCTGGGGAAGGTGCCAGGAGGGCAGGGCGGGTTGTTAATTGGGGGTGGGTAGGGGTGTGTGGACCTGACCAGGGAGTTACCAGAGGGAATGGTCTCTCCAAAACACAGATAGGGGTGGGGAGGGAAATATATCTCTGGTGGTTTGGTCTGTTTGCAGGTGGTACAGAATGGTGGAGAATGATGCAGTATATCCAGAGATTCATGGGGTGGAAGGTGAGTACCAGGGGGTTCTGTCCTTGTTGCAGTTGGAGGGGTGAGGTTCAAAGGCGGTGATCTGGGAAGGGGAGGAGATGTGCTGGAGGGCATCACTGACCATGTCCTTCTGGGATGTGCTATGGTGGAATTGTCCTCCTGGGCGCAAATGTGGCAGAGGCAAACAAATTGGGAATAAAGGATAGCGTTTTTATAGGAGCCAGGGTGGGAGGAGGTGTAGTCCAGGTAGCTGTGGAAGTCCGTGGGTTTGTAGTGGATGTCTGTGTTGAGTCAGTCACCGGAAATGGAAATGGAGATGGAGAGGTCCAGGAAGGGGAGGGAGGTGTCCGAGATGGTCCAGGTGAACTTGAGGTCAGGATGGAAGGTGTTAGTGAAGTTGACGAACTCTTCAACTGCCTCGTGGGGCACGAGGTAGCGCTGATACAATCATCAATGTAGCGGAGGAAAAGGTGGGGAATGGGGCCGGTGTAGCTGTGGAAGATGGACTGTTCCACATACCAGTGAAGAGGCAGGCATACTTTAACGGTACCTTCACCAATGTCATATACTGTATCCGTTGCATCCAATGTGGTCTCCTCTAGAGGAGACAGGATGCCAACTTGCGGATCATTTCAGAGAACATCTCTGGGACACCCGCACCCACCAACCTCACTGCCCCATAGCTGAGCACTTCAACGTCCCTCCCATCCTGTCAAGGACATGCAAGTCCTGGGCCTTCTCCATTGCCAAACCCTTACCACCTGAAGCCTGGAGGAAGAACACCTCATCTTTCACCTTGGTACCCTCCAACCACACGGGAGTAATATGAATTTCACCAGTTTCCTCATTTCCCCTTCCCCACACCACATTACTCCCAAGGCCCCAATTTGGCAATGCCCTCCTGATCTGTCCATCACCTTTCCATCTATCCACTTCACCCTCCTCTCTGACCTATCACCTTCTTCCCCAGTTTCATCTACCTATCGCACTCTCAGCTATCCTTCCCCACCAACCCCTTCCCATTTATCTCTCAGACCCCCAGCCCACAAGCCACATTCCTGATGAAGAGCTTATGCCTGAAATGTCGATTCTTCTGCTCCTTGGATACTGTCTGAACTGCTGTGCTTTTCTAGCACTACACTCTCAACTCTGATCTCTAGCATCTGCAATCCTCACTTTCTCCTGGGCATAGTTGGGGCTCATGCAGGTGCCCATGGCTACCCCTTTCGTTTGGAGGAAGTGGGAGGATTGGAAGAAGTAGTTGAGGGTGAGGACCAGTTAGGCCAATTGATTGAGAGTGTCAGTAGAGGGGTACTGGTTGGGTCGGGGTGAGAGTAAGAAATGGAGGGCTTAGAGGCCTTCATTGTAGCAGATCGATATGTACAGGGACTACATGTCCATAGTGAAGATGAAGCTTTGGGAGTCAGGGAAATGAAAGTCTTGGAGGAGGTGAAGGGTGTGGGTGGTGTCCCAAATGTAGGTGGGGAGATCCTGGACTAAGGAGACAGGATGGTGTCAAGGCATACAGAGATAAGCTTGGTAGGGCAGGAGCAGGCTGAAACAATGGGTCGACTGGGGCAGACACGCTTGTGAAGTTTGGGTAGGAGGTAGAACCGGGTGGTGTGGGGTTCTTGGATGGCGAGGTTGGGACTATGGATGGGAGATCCCCTGAGGTGATGAGGTTGTAGATGCTCTGGGAGAAGATGCTTCCTTCTCTTTCTTTATCAAACTCTTGATACCCCTGGACATCCAGGGTTCCCTGAACATGTTGCCCTTGGCCTCTTGGAGGAACGTGTCGGCACTGAACTCTCACTATACTACATTTAAAGGACTCCCACTTTCCAAATGTTGACTTCCCTGCAAATAGCTGGTCCCAGTTTGTTTGCCAGATGCTGTCTAACAATATTGGAATTGCCCTTTCCCCAGTTTTGACACAATTTCTATACTGCCCTTATCCCTTGCCATAACGACTCTGAAACTTAATGTTATGGTCACTATTCCCAAAATGTTCATCCGCTGACACTTCAACCACTTGACCAGCTTCACTCCCTTGGATTATGTCTAGCACGCCCCATCTTGAGAAGGACTATCTACATACTGTTTCAAAAAACTCTCCTGGATGCACTTTTAAAAAATTTCACCCTGTCTAATCCTTTCACGATAAGTCAATCCCAGGTAATGTTAGGTAAGTTGAAGTACCCTACCACAATAGCCACGATAGTCCTGTTTCTGTGATTTGCTGACATACCTGTTTCTCTACCTCCCTCTGACTGCTGATAGTCCTGTAGTATAATCCCAGCAAAGTGATTGTCTCTTTGTTATTGCTCAGCTCTACACAGGTGGCCTCAGTTAAAACCTCTTCTGGGACATCCTCCCTCATCACTGCAGAGATGGTTTCCTTCATCAATAATGTAATGCCCCAACTCTCATACATCCCCCTCATCACTGAAACGTCTATACCTTGGAATGTTAAACTTGAAATCCTGCCCCTCTTAAATCATATCTTAGTAATTGAAACAATATCATATACCCATGTGCTGATCAATGCTCTAAGTTCATCCGTGTTAACAGTCAGAGGCAAAACAACACTGCAGATGTTGGAATCCAAAGTAGATAGCAAGCCAGGCATCATCTGGAGGTGGATTTGGGTATAAGCCTTCTTCAGGAATGGGGGTAGGGTGAGGGGGAGTTGCAGATTATGGTGGGGAGAGGGGCAGAGTGATGAGGTGGTGATAGGTGAACACAGATGGTCGATGGAAGGAATGAATCTAGAAGGAGGGTCAGTCGGAGGGATGGAAAGGAGGAGGCAGAGCTTGAAAGAGATTTGGGGGATGGGAAGGAAGGTTATAGTCCTCAGGGATGTAGCCTGCCCAGGTGGAAGATGAGGTGTTGTTCCTCCAATTTTTGGTCTGATTCATTGTGGCAATGGAGGAAGCCAAGGATGGTCATGTCAGAAAGGGAGTGGGAAGGGGAATTGAAATGGGCAGTGACTGGGAGGTCAGGTCAACCCTTACAGGTTGGTAGTTGGTCCTGACTTTACATCTACACTGTTAAATTCCATTCCCCCCCAACCCCCCCCAACACCAACCAGACAAATCAATTTGAAATCTCCCCAACAACATGAGCAAAGCGCCCAGCAAGGGCATTACGCCCATTCCTGTTCAGATGCAAACTGTCCAGCATATACAGGTCCCAAATACTCCAGAAACTGTCCCAATGATCCAAAAATCCCAAACTCTCCCTCCTACACAGTCCCTTTAACAACACGTTCATCTCAGCTGCCTTCCTATTCCTATACTCAATGACACGTGGCACTGGAAGTAATCTGGAGATTATAACCCTAGTATTCTTCTTCTTTAATCTACTACTACCTTTAAATTCCTGTTGCAGAAAGTCATTTCTTTTTGTTTACCCACGACGTTGGTACCGACATGTACAATGACTCATGGGTGTTCACCCTCCCTCTTCAGAATACCCTGCAGCTGCTCTGAGATATCCCGGACCCTGACACCAGGAGGCAACGTACCATTGGAGAGTCTCATTTGCTTCCACAGCCCTGCCTGTCAGTTCCCCTGTCACTGAAGCGCTCCTAGTCTCCTCGTGTGCAGCAGAGCCAACTGTGATGCCACAAACTTGGCTGTTGCTGCTTTACCTGAGAGGCCATCTACCCCAACACTATCTTTCTCAGAAACAAAAATTGCTGGAAAAGCTCAGCAGGTCCTGCAGCATCTATGAAGAGAAATCAGAGTTAATGTTTCATGTCTTACTCAGTCTATCTGTTTGAGAGGGGAATCCCACAGGGTACTCCTGCTCTGCCTGTCCAGACTTATTAGTCTTCCTGGTGGTCACACCATGCTTCTTTGCCCGTGGTAATCCTTACTCATGGTGTGCCCAGCTCATTCACGTGCTAACCACGACATTCTCAACTTCCTAGATGCTCCACAGTGACTCCATCTGCAGCTCCAGCTGCTTCATACAGTCAGTCAGGAGCTGCAGCTTCCTGCATATGTGGTTACCATGGAGACTGGAAGGGTCCCTGATCTCCCACATTTTGGGACAGAGGTCTCCCGTCATTGTGATCCTTATCGACTACAGACAATAAACTAGGAACCTTACCCACTACTTGCCAAATCAGATTTCTCCTTCTGTCTCTCTATTCCTAACAAATCACAAAGCAAGGACTTTACACTCTACCTCACTGCCAGTACTGCCCACTCAGTCTCGAAAGCTGTTTCCTCAGCAGCCAATCTCGTTGCCTTGCATTACATTTTTCAGGAGAAAGTGAGGACTGCGGATGCTGGAAATCAGAATCAAACATTGTGGTGCTGGAAAAGCACAGCTGGTCAGGCAGCATCCGAGGAGCAGGAGAGTCAATATTTCAAGCATTATGTTTTTCACCCTACTGTTACCTCAGGAGCTCTGCGACTAGATACAGTGAAAGTTTCACTGCTCCTCTCTTGCTGCTGTTCTCACTGAGCTTGACCTGTGCCTCACTGTTCAGGTTTTTATCCTGAGGTTCCATTGTCACCATTTACCTCCAGGTTGACTCCCACTCCCCTCTTGCTGCTGCTCCAAGTGAGCTCCTCTATGTCCACAACGAAGCGAAGGTTTCAGAGCAGGTTCAGAGAGCAGTTAGTAAAACATCCAAGGTGTTTAGTAATAAATTTGTAACTAACCTTTATAGATCAATGGTTCAGCCTCACCTGGAAAATCGGATCTGAATCTGGCCAGCACATCTTAGAAAGAAGGTGCAAAATATTCAGAGAAATGTTCCCAGGGAGAGGAACTTCACTTGATGGATAGATTAGGGAAGTTGGGAGTATTTTCCTTGGAGAGGAACAGACTGAAGAGATTTGATAGATATTTTTAAAATCATGAGGTGTCTGGGCAGAGTAGATCGGGAAAAGGTACAGTGACCTGAGGAGAAACATCATCAAACAGTGAGTGGGTCACAGTCTGGAATGCACAGCCTGAGACCGTGGAGGCACTTTCAATGTGGCTTTCAAAATGGAATCGGAGGATTATCTGAGGACAAAGATTTGCAGTGTTGGGAGGCAGGGTATGGGAATGTGAAGAGATGAGTAGGTGCTTACAGAGAGTTGACACAGACTCAGGTTGAATGGCCTCCATCTGACTCTATGTTGTAAATGTCAAGATAATGGTTTCAAATTCAGCTTGTAACATCTGGATCAGAGTGACACTGAAGCAATCGGATTGTTGTAAAACTACATGGGTTCAGGGTATTCTTTAGGGAAGGAAAGCAGTACTCATTATCCTGTGACTCCAGGCACACTCCAACTTTCCTCATTATATGAATTTACTAATAATTGTAACTTGCTGTTTCTCTGTCCTGTTGTGACTGATGGAATTTCCTGCCCCCACTCTGTCGCACCTTTGGAACAAAGCCAATGGCCTAAAACACAGCCCGAATCTTTCATCCGTCCAATGACTCACAGGTTTTGTCAAAATGGGAAGGTGCAGGGGAGATTTGGCTGGCAGCTTGTCCAGCCTGACATCCCATCCCCTCCTCACAGTCTGTCACCCCCTCCCAGCTCACCCCTTACTCACAGTCCAAACTCCCTCCTAAAAGCTCCAGATTCAGGCTTTCCAAAAGGCTGCTTTTATGTTTGTAGCTAAAGTGACGAGTGCCTCAGATTCAAGCCCTCTTACAGTGGGCAATAAAGAAATGGAATGAATTTCTTTATCTCTGTATTCAATGGGAATGATCCTTTTTCCAGCATGGCACTGGGTGATCGCTGGTTATTTGGCCCAACATGATGTACCTTTCTCACCTACCTTCTGGCACCAGACTGAGAAGTTAGCTGCCCAGTCAGTGCCTGAAAAGCACACACTGTATAACAAATGTAGGGGCCACACATGCCATAGTATTGTACCGATCGCTGTTTCGGTCTGATAACTGATCTGTATATTTCCAGGTTGGTTGTAAAGTGGCAGTGACGATATTCCTATACTTTCTTGCTACTAATCACTACTGGATCCTGGTGGAGGGCCTCTATCTGCACAGCCTGATCTTCATGGCTTTCCTATCAGACAAGAAATATCTCTGGGCATTAATTCTGCTCGGTTGGGGTAAGGATGCTCAAATCCATTGTACTCTTTGTCTGATGTTGTTTACATGCTGTTGATTGGTGTGCCCATCTCTCAGTTCAATAATTCATCAAGCAGTTTCGGTGTCACAGATTCAGCCAATCACAACCCTCCTCCCCTTTGGCCCACGACCCCTCCTGATAACTTCAGCCTGAATCACTTGAGACTGAGCACTGAGATGGGAGCAGGAGCCCATCAAACTCATTCCACTATTCATTAGGATCTTGGCTTATCTAATTCTGGCCTTAACACTATTTTCCTGCCTTTCTCCCATAAAGGCACAGAGATCTACAGCACAGAAAAATGCCCTTCAACCCATTGCATCTACACTGGTCACAATCTACCATCTAACTATTCTAATGACTCTAATATCCCATGACCCCACACTTCCTTACAGATAACCTCACTACCTCGAACTTACATTAATTCATTGATCAAGCCTCCACTCCTCTCTAGAGAATTCCAAAACTTAATTAATTCCAAAAGAAGGTATTCCTCTTGTGCTCCACCTTAATTTCATCTTCAACCTGTACCCCTTAGTTCTGGATCAATGCTTGGGAGCGGTAACAGGGAAAATCCTTTCAGCATCTACCCAGCTAAACCCCTGAGAATCTTATATGTTTCAAATAAAATCTTATTTCATTCTTCTAAACTCCAGTGAAAAGCCCAAACTGTTCAACCTTCCCTTACAGAATAGTGCCTTCATCCTAGGATCTTCGACTTAACTACCTCTAATATATCACTCCTTTGATATTCCCCTTCAAATAAACATTATATTTGACTTCCTAATTAACTATTGTGTTTGCATGCTAACGTATTGTCTATAATGTACAAGGAATCCAGATCCCTCTGTACCACAGCACTCTGCAATCTCTTTCCATCTAAATAATTGTTTCTGTTCCTCACTCTAAAGTGGACATCTGTCAAATTTTTACCCACTTACTGAATTGGCTATATCCCTTTACAGACTTTTTGCAGCACTTGGCCCATATCCCTCTAAACCCTCCCTATTCATATACCCATCCAGATGCCTTTTAAATATTGTAATTGTACCAGCCTCCACCACTTGCTCTGGCAGCTCATTCCATACACGTACCACCCTCTGCATGAAAAGGTTGCCCCTTAGGTCCCTTTTAAATCTTTTCCCTCTCACCCTAAACTTATGCCCTCTAGTTCTGGACTCCGCACCCTGGAGAAAATACTTTGCCTATTTACCCTGTCCATGTACCTCATGATTTTATAAACCTCTATAAGGTCACCTCTCAGCCTCTGACACTCCACAGAAAACAGCCCCAGCCTATTCAACCTTTTCCTCTAGCTCAAACCCTCCAACCCTGGCCACATCCTTGTAAATCTTTTCTGATCCCTTTCAAGTTTCACAACATCCTTCTGGTAGGGGGGAGACCAGAATTGAATGCAATATTCTAAAAGTGGCCGAACCAATGTCCTGTACAGCCGCAGCATGACCTTCCAACTCCTATATTCAGTGTACTGACTAACAAAGGCAAGTGTACTAAATGCCTTTTTCATTACCCTGCGTACCTGCGACTCCACTTCCAAAGAACTATGAACCTGCACTCCAAGGTCTCTTTGTTCAGCAACACTCCACAAGATCTCAGTGTATGAGTCCTGCCCTGATTTGTCTTTCCAAAATGCAGCACCTCACATTTACCCAAATGAAGCTTCGTCTGCCACTCCTCAGCCCATTGGCCCACCTGGTCAAGGTCCCAATGTACTTTGAGGTAAGCTTCTTCGCTGTCCACTGCACCACCAATTTTGGTGTCAGCTGCATCACAGTTGAGGGTTCAAGATGGTGTCTCTAGATGGTCTTGCGACCATCTAGACGCAGCTGTGTATACCTGTGTGTTAGGGGGTGTGGTGTGTGACAGAGACAGTTAAGAAGGAGTTTAACTCTGCTCGGATTATGCCTGTCCTTCAAATATTTGTCTGCGACATCATTGAAAGAGCTCCCCATGCTGTCCCTATCCTGGGTATGTTTGAGACATGAGATTTATAACGATATTTCGTGTTTGTTGCATAACTTTATCATGTTTATGACTGTTTTTAATATGTCTTGCATACTATAAATGTATATGTTTAAGTATAAATACGAAACTAAATCTCTGAAAGGGTTTCAGGCTATTGTTAGATTTTAAGACAATGATCCTAATTTTTAGATACAGATGCAGCAAGAAGCCTTTCTCTCTCTCTCTTTCTCTCTCTCTCCCAACAATTTCTAATATCCTCTTGATAACTTCAGTCATCGCAGATCCTTCTAACTTTCAGGAATATATCCCTTGGGTTGTGTCATTTCACTCCCTTGCCATGAAATCCTTGCTGCCCAGCTACCATTCTGTCGAATCTATGCTGCACTCAAATATACACAGACTCCCAAGTCCCCACTCTTTCTTGCCTTTCCCTATTCATAAAGTCAATGTCAGTGCTGTTCTAGTATGAAATGGCTGCCATGAACAAACCCAAAATGGCTGACTGACACCTTCTGAATCTTTCATCCCGGCTTTGCAGATTAAAACTTATCACATATTTGTACACTATCATCTCTCAGCCTCCTGCAGACAATACAATGAGATGTGAACCAATGCATTTTGGCTGTTAGATTGAGAAGAGACAATATAAACTAAACGGTACAATGTTAAACTGAGTGCAGGAACAGAGAGACATTCAGTTAGACTCTGGAATTCCGTCAGCACAGGATAGGGGAAAAGAAAATGAAAAGCTGTTTCATTCGTACATTCCTGCACTTTAGAAATGTCAGCTTGCTTTACAGAAGCAGGAGATGGAGAACTCTGTCAGAAAGGATGTGCAAGCTTCACTTAAATAAGATGCAAATTCCAGAAGCTGTTTAAAGCTACTGCCCCAAGATAATTAAATGCTTCTAGCACTGTGTGTCTAACATTCCAAACTTCAAACAGGCAAAAGGATAGGAATATATGAAAGGTGGTGTGTCAGTCAGCTCCTGACCTGGAGATGTAAGGCCATGTTCAGAATCTTTCTCAGTTTTAACCAGGAGACAGGCTTGTTTTATCCCGAAAACAGGAATTTAGAAAACACCACATTGTTCTACCACGGCTTCAAGTTGTGTGCTGTCTAAAAATGAACAAAAATACATCAGCAATAAAACAAACTTCCCAGATGGAATAATCCACCCCAAATATTTATGCGTGTGTGGCTCTCAGTGCATGTGAGAATGTGGGAGTGTGTGTGTGTGTCTGAGTAAGAGGAGAGATAGATTCTTCTCTAACATGGATTCAGGCAAGAATATTTGAGTGTGAGCATGTATTTGCGGGGTCTGTGTGTGTTTATGTAAAAATATATGTGTGTGTCTGACTGTTTGGGGGTGTGAGAGAGTATTTCGGTGTCACAATTTTTGTGTGAGATGTAGTTTTTGTGTGTGCATGATTAAGATTGGTGCATGAGAGGTTGAGTGTGTGAAGGCCTGAAAATGTCTCATTTTGTATTGTAATAATTCTGCAATTCTGTTTCAGCTTTACTTTTCAAACTGAATCTGAAATTATATCATGTTATGATCATTTTTGCCTTAGGGATCCTTCACTGGGAGATCATCGATTAGTCCTGTTTCATTACCCAATTTCATCGTCCTTGGCTGATTGCAGAATGCATTGTTCTAAAATAAAACTGTCTTGAATAATCTCAATACACTCATCCTTAAGGTTATTTTCGGAAACTTGATTCATCTAATTTCTATGGAAATAAAAGTCTCCCATTATTGTTGCAATTCGTTTCTTACAAATCACCATTATTTCTTGATTTATACTGCGTCCTATCTTGTAGGTATTGTTAGGGACTTTGTAAACTACTCCAGCCACCCTGTAATGATTTCTTTTCTTTGCTATTTTGTATCTCCACCCAAATGGATTCTACATCTTGACCTTCTGAATTACAATCATTTCTCACGTGTGTACTGATAGCAACCTTCATTTGGAGAGCTGCCTCGCCTCATTCCATTTCCTTCCTATCATACTGAAAGGTCAAGCACACTGGACTATTCAGTTCCTGGCTTTGCTCACTTTGCAAACGTGTCTCTGTTTTGTCCACTTTATTACAGTATAACGTTTTATTTCTATTCATGCTACCAAATCATCCATTTAATTATGACTGCTTCATGCATTCAGATGAAGAGCCTTCTTCTCCCTTTTGTCTACTGTGAATATGTTAGTTGGTGTACTCTTTATACACGCAGTCATTTCAGATATTTCTCTGCTATTACCCACAAACCTACACATTATTGCTTGTCTTGTAATATTAACTTTCTACCCACCTGACACATACCAGGATGATCACCATGCAGAGTGGGGGGAGGGATTGTCCAGATATCACCATGCAGAGTGGCGGGGGGGTGGGGGGGAGAGGCAGGCAATGTCCAGATATCACCATGCAGAGAGTGGAGGGGGGGGGGGGAGAGCAGGCAATGTCCAGATATCACCATGCAGAGTGGGGGGGGGGGAGGCAATATCCAGAAATGGGACGGAAAATGCACGGACTACACAACATATTGCAGTACTTCATGTTGACTTCAATAAAGTTACATTGCTTATTTCAGTGTTATCAGTGGAATTTTAATGCTAAATACAATTTGGGTGGCATGGTGGCTCAGTGGTTAGCTCTGTAGCTTCACAGTGCCAGGGACCTGGGTTTGATTCCAGCCTTGGGTGACTGTCTGTGTGGAGTTTGCACATTCCCCCCATGTCTGTGTGGGTTTCCTCCGGGTGCTTCGGTTTCCTCCCACAGTCCAAAGATGGGCAAGTTAGGTGAATTAGCCATACTAAATTGCCTGTATTGTTCAGGGATATGTAAGTTGGGTGCATTAGTCAAGGGTAATGTAGAGTAATAGAGTAGTGGAATGGGTCTGGATGGGATACTCTTTGGAGGGTTAGTGTGACTTGTTGGGCCGAAGGGCCTGTTTCCACACTGTAGGAATTCTATGAACAATGGTAACGTATAAAGATGGGAAGTACAGCGAGCACACTAGCTTTAATGTTGGGCAAGAGTTAAAGTCCAGTCAAGTTCCATTCCTCTGGTGAATTGATAGCTGCAAAAATGACCAAAGCCCATTTTAACCACATGATGCAATAATATTTAATCACAGGGAACAAACTCCACCCATTAGACAAAAATAAACCCATATGGGATGCAAGAAATAAAACAGACGACTGGGAAGCTTTAATAACCATGCAGGTTAAGGACAGCTTTTCAGTGCACTTAGAAATGAGGCGTCCAACTCTGGAATCATATCTATTCGTTATGTTTTATCTATGATTTGGAGAAACAGTTAGGGGCAATAGTGTTCAAAATGGAGGTGATACTAAAATAGGCAAGGTGAGGAGACAGGAATAAACAATTAAATAGAAGAGATTTAGAAAACACAGAAGAAATCTCCTTGTGAAAAGAGTTGTGGGACTCAGAATTCATTTCCAGGGTGTGAGTGAGTGAGTGAACATCCAAGATGAGATTGTACAGGGGAATGATGGGAACTGGAAGGAATGGTCCAATTATAACCTATTTGCTCATGCAGAGGACAACCATGGAGAGAGATTGGTTGGAAATAGTCTATTTCTGTTTTGCAATCTTTGTAAGCAGATTTGTAATGACATTGACTAGTGTCAGCTTGGATGAAATGTGTAAAAGCAATAAACTTGATATCAACCAAGAGTTTGATACCCAAGCTCTGACTAGCACCATGTCTCAGTCACCCTATGCTTACTGACGCATACTGGTGTTATTTGTACCTTTATTTTGTGAATTATATGCGGTTTGAGGGCCTTAACTGGGATTTCACTTCAGCATAAGAGACACTCACTGATGGATGAGTTAGGAGGTGAATATTTGCCATGTTTTATTCTTGTAAATAAATGTTGGACTGAGTAAAGATTGGTTCCAGCACAACCTTCACTGACTGGCTTTCTGCATTATAATAACCGACACCTGTTTAAACATTGTCTCGATTTAAAATCCCATCTTTGTTTTCAAATCTCTCCATGGCCTCGTATCTCTCAATCTCTTCCAGGCCTATTTTTCTCCAAAATATATATCAAGCTTCAACTCTTGATCCTCATGATTGTCATGATTCTGCCTTTGTTGGCTCTGCCTTTACCTGCTTGGACCATACTCTCTGGAACTCCCTCCGTAGATGCCACTATCCTCCTTTAAGACAATTGTTTAAATTCACGTCCCATATTCTCTCCTTATGTGTCCAAATTATGCTTGGTAAGTTCCATGTGACATTTTAGTCGTTTAAAGGTTCTATATAAATGCATACTATTTGTTGTTAGTTGCAATGTGTATTGAATGAGTGAAGACACACGGTCTGTTAGATTTGCGACCTCAGGTGTGTGTTTCTGCATTTTCTGCAGGAGTCCCAGCAATGGTGGTGACTGTATGGGGGAGTACCAGAGCATCATTAGCTGATACACGGTATGTACATTGTTGGTACCAACAGCAGAGATTCTGTGCGATTCCTGAAATATTTGGAATTGTTTAAACGTTTGAGCAAATTTGAGAATGAGGCTGACCAAAGCCGGATGGGAGTGGGGTATCACATGCCAGAGACTTGAGCGCATAACATTCGAGAATGGTGCTGAGAGGGGTGCACTGCTGAAGGAGGTGGTGTGAATCAAGTCGCAGTCTGCTCCCCAAGAACAATGTCAAAAATTTAGAGATCTCTCCCTGGAGTCTTGTTCAAAATTCATCCCTCAGGCAACTTCAATAAAACAATCTAGTCAGTTATCACATTGTAGCTTGTCAGAGATTGCCACATGGAAATTTACAGCGATTATCCTGCATCACAGTGACTAAGCCTTACCAAGGACTCCAGCCTCGGGCAGCTGTGACTGTGGGGGTTTCCTCTGGGTGCTCCAGTTTCCTCCCACAATCCAAAGATGTGCAAGTTAGGTGAATTGACCATGTTAAATTGTTCAGGGATATGTAGGTTAGGTGCATTAGTCACGGGAAATGTAGGGTAATAGGATAGGGGAATGGGTGGGATACTCTTCGGAGGGTCGGTGTGGACTTGTTGGGCCAAATGGCCTGTTTCCACACTGTAGGGATTCTGTGATTCTCTGACTCCATTGAATGTAAAGCATTTTGGAAACTCTTGAAGTTTTGAAAGGCACATTAGGAATCAAATTTTTTCATTGTAATATGAATTGATAGGAGGCACCTGACCATATGTAAGTGGTCATTAATAACATCAAAAATCAGCTATTCTCTATTCAGTTTTAATTACTTTAAGATATTTCAGAATCAGAGATGTGGTTACTGTAGCAAGACGACAGGAACACCAGTTCATCCACTCCTCACCCAGCTCCTCTTCCAAACATTAATCCTTAAATTTCATGTCTATTTCCTTGAATAGTGTCCAATTCAAATTTGTTGTCTTGCCTTGTGACAGTTTTCCCGATATGCTACTGACCTGATGTATTACTTTCCGCTAATACCATTCCTTAGTGAAACCTAGTTTTGTTTAAAATGTTTCTTGACAACAAGCTTTCTTTATTTAAAATAACCTCCAATCGTGGTCTGATTAATTCAGTGCTAATTAGGAAAATGTTGAAGTGGAATGGACCTTGTACTGCTTCAGGGAGAAAGTGAGGGCTGCAGATGCTGGAGATCAGAGCTGAAAATGTGTTGCTGGAAAAGCGCAGCAGGTCAGGCAGCATCCAAGGAACAGGGGAATTGTTTTGGGCATGAGCCCTTCTACAGGAATGAGGAAAGTGTGCCAAGCAGGCTAAGATAAAAGGTAGGGGGGAGGGACTTGGGGGAGGGGCGTTGGAAATGCGATAGGTGGAAGGAGGTTAAGGTGAGGGTGATAAGGTGAGGGTGATAGGCCGGAGTGGGGGTGGGGGCGGAGAGGTCAGGAAGAAGATTGCAGGTTAAGAAGGTGGTTCTGAGTTCGAGGGTTGGGACTGAGACAAGGTGGGGGAAGGGGAAATGAGGAAACTGGAGAAATCTGAGTTCATCCCTTGTAGTTGGAGGGTTCCTAGGCGGAAGATGAGGCGTTCTTCTTCCAGCCGTCGTGTTGCCATGGTCTGGCGATGGAGGAGGCCAAGGACCTGCATGTCTTTGGTGGAGTGGGAAGGGGAGTTGAAGTGTTGAGCCACGGGGTGGTTGGGTTGGTTGGTCCGGGTGTCCCAGAGGTGTTCTCTGAAATGTTCCGCAAGTAGGCGGCCTGTCTCCCCAATATAGAGGAGGCCACATTGGATGCAGCGGATGCAGTAAATGATGTGTGTGGAGGTGCAGGTGAATTTGTGGCGGATATGGAAAGATCCCTTGGGACCTTGGAGGGAAGTAAGGGTGAAGGTGTGGGCGCAAGTTTTGCATTTTTTGCGGTTGCAGGGGAAGGTGCCGGGAGTGGAGGTTGGGTTGATGGGGGGTATGGACCTGACGAGGGAGTCACGGAGGGAGTGGTCTTTTTGGAACACTGATAGGGGAGGGGAGGGAAATATATGCCTGGTGGTGGGGTCCGTTTGGAGGTGGCGGAAATGACGACGGATGATATGATGTATATGGAGGTTGGTGGGGTGGTAGGTGAGGACTAGTGGGGTTCTGTCCTGGTGGCGATTGGAGGGGCGGGGCTCAAGGGCGGAGGAGTGGGAAGTGGAGGAGATGCGGTGGAGGGCATCATCAACCACGTCTGGGGGGAAATTGCGGTCTTTGAAGAAGGAGGCCATCTGGGTTGTTCAGTATTGGAAAATGGCCCTCCTGGGAGCAGATGCGGCGGAGGAGAAGGAATTGGGAATATGGGATGGCGTTTTTACAGGGGGCAGGGTGGGAGGAGGTGTAGTCTAGGTAGCTGTGGGAGTCAGTCGGTTTAAAGTAAATGTCCGTGTTGATTCGGTTGCCCGAGATAGAAATGGAGAGGTCTAGGAAGGAGAGAGAGGAGTCTGCGATGGTCCAAGTAAATTTGAGGTCGGGGTGGAAGGTAAAGTGGATGAACTGTTCAACCTCCTCGTGGGAGCACGAGGCAGCGCCGATACAGTCATCGATGTAGCAATGGAAAAGGTGGGGGGTGGTGCCAGTGTAGCTGCGGAAGATGGACTGTTCCACATATCCTACGAAGAGGCAGGCACAGCTGGGGCCCAGTACTGGTTCAGGCACCCAAAACGTATCAGTTCTTAAAGTAAAGCTGGGAACAGCAGTATTGCTTCTTACAAAATGAGTGAAAGAGTTCTCTTTGGTGTCTCCCTGATGTTCTCAACAATATTTGTTCCTCAACGTTCATCACAAATTATCTGGACATTACCACATTATCGTTTATGGAATCTTGCTGTGTCACGGTTCCTACAGTGAGACAGAAGGCCACACTTGACTGAGTGTGGCATCAAGGAGGCCTAGCAAAACTGGAAAATTCTGACAGGATATCTCTCAACTAGCTGGAACCATATCTCCCAAAAAAGAAAGATGGTTGTGATTGTTGGAGGTCAGTCATCTCTGCTCCAGGACATCTGAGGAGTTCCTCAGGATAGTGTCCCAGGAGAAAGTGGGGACTGCAGATGCTAGAGATCAGATACAAGAGTGTGGTGCTGGAAAAGCACAGCAGGTCAGGTAGCATCCGAGGAGCAGGAGAATCGACGTTTCGGGAATAAGCCCTTCATCAGGAATGAGACGAGAAAGTGTCCCAACCTAGTGTCTCCAACCCAACCATCTTCACCTGCTTCATCAATGACCTTCCCTCCATCATAAGGTCAGAAATGGGATATTCACCAATGATTGTGCAATGTTCAGCACCATTCAGATACTGAAGCACTCCAAGTGCAACAACACTGGGATAATATTCAGGCTTGGGCTGACAAGTGGTAAGTGACATTCAAACCATACAAATGCCAGGCAATAACCATCTCCAATAAAAGACAATCTAACCACTGCCCCTGGTGATAGCAGCAGGGTGTTCTACGTACAAGATGCACCGCAGAAGTTCACTGAGGCTCTCGAGACAGTATCTTCTAAACCTACAACCCTTACCATATTGAAGGACAAGAGCGGCAGATGGGAACATCATCACCTTCAAGTTCCCCTCCAAGCGACTTACCATCCTGACTTGGAAATATTTCACCATTCCTTCAGAGTTGCTGGTCAAAGTTCTGGAACGCTCTCCCTAATGGCATTGTGGGTCTGCCTAGACCAAATGGACTATTGTCGTTCAAAAAGGCAGCTCCACATCAACCTTTCAATGAATGATGAGCAATAAACGCTGTTCTAGCCAGTGACACCCACATCCCATGAGTGAAGGAATTCAAAGAAAATTTTAAAACTCTAATTCAGAATTCCTCAATGACTACTCTTCTTCCAGTAGCCCAATATCTTTTCCCAAGTATGTAAAAGGTTTACAAGGCTGCACCACAGCATTGAAACACCAGCATAATCCTAGCTCTCTACCTGCACTAAGCAGACAGTTCATTGAGCTTGCCATGCTCCTGGGCTTCTCTGAGCTCCATCATCAGCAGGACACAGCTACCAACTGTTGCTGAGATTTTCCTTCGCACCTACCCACCCCCCCCCCACTCCCCACACCAAGCAGGAAAGTTAATGACTGCAGTCTACCTGCATGAAGCCAACCAACGAATTGTTCATCTGGGCTTGTCTTTTTGCTCCTAAAATCTTGGGCACCTGGGCAGTTAGAGACAGGCATGAAATGCTAGCCAAGCCAGTGCTGCCCATTTCCTGTCAATAAATAAAAGAAAAAGACAGACGCTGAGACTGTTTTGACTCCATGACCAACTTAAAAACAGTTCTCTGATTTTTCTCTTTCAGCTGCTGGGATCTAAGTGCTGGAAACTTGAAGTGGATTTACCAGGTTCCCATTCTCACTGCCATTGTGGTAAGTGAGGGGCTGCATCGGTGGGGTCTGACAAATGGTCAGTAATGGGTAATAAAGTGCAGTGAATCAACTACTATTAAAGGACCAAAGCCAATCGCCAATCACCTTAAATAGTGCAGGAAAACAACAATTAAAAAAAAAACTTCCTTAAAAAGTTTCTGTAAACATCAAGCCCCTGTATTTGTCAGAGTTTTATCATTTGCCTTCTGTCCTATCCAACTGGTTTAGGGATCCACAAAATCATGGGCCAATATTTTACAGAAATTGAGTCCTACCAGCCCATCAATAAGAGAAAGATGTACAGAAATGTCTCCAACAGAAGGCAGGAAGAGGAACTCAGAGATGTGGAGTGAGTAAAACTGTTCTTTCTTTCAGCTGAATTTCTTCCTGTTCATAAACATTGTCAGAGTTTTGGCATCAAAACTATGGGAGACAAATGCAGGAAAATTGGACCCACGGCAACAGTACAGGTGAGAAGATATTTATCCAAACAATCTTCTGAGACTAACAAATCTCTGGTCTCAAAAGCAGAAGCTGTATCAACGGCCAATGTATGGTTATGATTTTCTCAATCCCTTATATCCAAGAACAGTTCTAGTATATTGGAAGTTAGCAAACATTACGCTGCTATTCAAGATAGGAGAGACAGAGAGAGAGAGAAAGAGAGATAAACAAGGAATTAGCCAGTTAGTCTGCCATCAGTTAAGACCGTGATAAACTAGAGGATACAGGAGCAGAATTAGGCCACTCAGCCAATTGAGCCTGCTCTGCCATTTGATCATGGCTAAATGTTTCTCAACCCCATTTTTCTGCCATCTCCCTGTAACCCTTGATTCCCCCTTACCAATCAACTCTGTCTTAAATATACTCAATTACTTGGCCTCCAAGTCTTCTGCTGCAATGAGTTCCACAGATTCCCCACTGGTTGTTGTGGGTATGATCGCTGAGCTGGTAAGTTGGTCTGCAGACGTTTTGTCCCCTGTCTAGGTGACATCCTCATGTGTGGCACATAAACTGACAACCACGCTCAGACAACAACTCACCAGAACAAAGGACCCAATACCCATCATGTGCAGGACAAATGTGGTGTACAAGATTCCATGCAGAGACTGCACAAAACACTATATCAGACAAACAGGCAGACAACTAGTGATCCACATTCATGAACATCAACTACCCACTAAACACCACGACCAGCTAGCCCTAGTATCTATACATACAGACAACAAGGACCACAAATTCAACTGGGACAACAATAGTAGGACAAGTCAAACAGCAAACAGCCAGAGAATTCCTAGAAATATGGCACTCATCCACAGACTTCATCAATAAACACATTGACTAGAGCCAATATACTAGGGCCTGCAACAACCAACTGGAAACAGTAATTGGAAGCATGAATGAAACCAAATAAATTCCAAACAACGTGATGCAGGAGGCTCCACAGCACTGAGGATGTCACCTAGAAAAGGGACAAAACATCTGCGAACCAACTTCCCAGCTCAGTGAACATACCCACAACAACTGCAACTGCCACCCGAGCCACAAATCTTTACATAAACCTTGAGATTAACCATCTTTTAGCTGAAGAAATTCCTCCTTTATATCAATTTGAAAGGGTCATCCCTTCACTCTGAGGCTAAGACCTTGGGGCCTAGTCTCTCCTAATAGTTGAAACATCTTCTCCACGTCAACTCTATCCACGCCTCTCAATATTCTGTAAGTTAAAATGAGAACTCTCCCTGCACCCTACTCCCCTGTCATTCAAAATTGCATTAAGTACATACCAAGAGTCCTCAACCCCTCTTCACATGACAACCCCTTCATCTCCAGGATCATTCCTGTAAATGTCCTGTAGACCCTCTCCAATGTCAGCATATCCTTCCTTAGAGACAGGGCCCAAAACTACTCACAATATTCCAAATGTAATTTGACCAAAGCCTCAGCCATACATCCTTGCTTTTGTATTCTAGCCCTCCGAAAATGAATGCTCACATTGCATTTGCCTTTCTAATCATTGACAGCATTCTGGAATCTATTATTAAGGGAGTCTTAGCAATGAGTTGGAAAAATCATAACATGATCAGTCAGCATGGTTTCATGAATGGGAGATAGTGTTTGACAAGCTCGTTAAAGTTTTTTGAAGACTTAACTAGAAATGGTATTAGTAAGATACCTCAAAAGTTTACAGTATAAGGCAAGGGCTCATGGACTTGAGGGACATGTGACTAGAGATTTGGTTAATGGACAGAAAGCAGAGGGTAGATAGAACTGAGATTATTTCCAGTTGAAAGGCTGTAATTTGTGAAGTAAAGAAGATTGGTGCTGGGAACGGAATTATTTACAATCTATATTCATAATTTAGATGTGGAGGTGAAGAGTAGTATATCAGAATTTGCTGACAGCACAAAGCAAGTTGAGAATAGGAGAAAACAAAGTCTGAACTGAGGTATAGATAGCTGAATAGGGAATATAGTATATGGCAATATAATATATAGAGCATCATGTAGTTGCTCAAAGATGAAACAGATTGACATGCTGATGTTCAGAGAGACATGGGTGTACTTGAACAAAACACTCAATGTTTACAAACAGCACAGCAAGAATTTAGAAGAGCAGAAGCATATCGACCTTTCTTATAAGGAGAATTCAGGACAAGCAAAATAAAGTCTTGTATGGTGTATTTGTGCCACACTGATTTATCCCAGAAATCCACTTGGTGAAGGATTGAACTCGTTTCAATTATTACACTTTTATTTATTTCCAGCACATTGCAAACATATGCTACTGAACACAACAAAGCACCATTTTAGCCACCAGGGCTTCATGAGATGTACTGCTTCTAGTTCTTTGCTAATTATCAAGGGCTCAACTGAATGTCTACATGTGTATATAATTGAATGCAATTAATATTCAATTAATAGATTTCCTTAATACTCCTTAAATGAAAATTAGAGTTAATACATACAATTACATTTCAAAATAAATTAATTCTTACCCCTCATATGATGTTCAAAATGTTACCTTATAAGATTTCCTCCCCAGATACTCCAAGCAATTTCTTCCTCCGTTCTTTCTATAAAACAATATGATAGCTGCTTCAGAATTGCACTCTTTCTTGTTTAGAGACAATATGATGTTTCTGAGAGGCCCTGGAATGATTAACCTAGATGTGAGTAATACTCTCTAAACCAGATTGTTGATTTAAAGCCATTCCAGACTAATGCTGCTTTATACTGAAACCAAACATTTAAAAATCCCATAAGCCTAACTGCTAGTGTTACTCCAATCTTATTAAGGTGATACATTTCAAACTCTATAATACCACTGTATCATCAACTTGCATTGTGGCGCTGCCTGTTAGTATTCCTTCAGGACATCAGTAAAACAGTGTAGCACCTACTTTTAGTTGAATACAAACTGCTTCAAGCAAAGCAGATTTCACTGAAAAATACTGCACCCTGAAGGCATCGTTCAGATTATGGAGGTATTTTTGCTTTACTTTCATCATTTTTGTTCTGTGACTGCTGCTCCTTTGGATTGTTTCAGAAACAGTCACAGTGTCATAGAGATGTACAGCACGGAAACAGGCCGTTCAGTCCAGCTCGTCCATGCTGACAAGATATCCTAAGTTAATGTAGTCCCATTTGCCAGCACTTGGCCCATGTCCCTCCAAACTTTTCCTATTCATATACCCATCCACATACCTGTTAAATGTTGCAATTGTACTAGTCTCCACCACTTCCTCTAGCAGCTCATTCCATACACGCAACACTGTGTGAAAAAAATGCCCCTTAAGTCCCTTTTAAACTTTTCCCCTCTCATCCTAAACCTCTGCCCTCTAGTTCTGGACTCCCCCAACCCCAGGGAAAAGACCTTGTCTATCTTATAAATCTTTTTTTTAAGGTCACCCCTCAGCCTCTGATGCTCCAGAGAAAACAGCCCCAATCTATTAGCCTTTCCCGATAGCTCAAATCCTCTAACCCTGGCAACATCCTCGTAAATCTTTTCTGAACCCTTCCAAGTTTCACAGCATCCTTCTGATAGGAAGGAGACCAAAACTACACACAATATTCCAACAGTGGCCTAACCAATGTCCTGTACAGCCACAACATGACCTCCCAACCCCTGTACTCAATACTCTGACCAATAAAGGAAAGCATACCAAACGCCTTCTTCACTATCCTATCTACCTGCAACTCCACATTCAAGGAGCCACGAACCTGCACTCCAAGGTCTCTTTGTTCAGCAACACTCCCTAGGACCTTACCATTAAGTGTATACGTCCTGCTAAGATTTGCTTTCCCAAAATGCAGCACCTCGCATTTATCTGAATTAAACTCCATCTTCCACTTCCACTTCTCAGCCCATTGGCCCATCTGGTCCAGATCCTGTTGTAATCTGAGGTAACCCTCTTCACTGTCCACTACACCTCCAATTTTGGTGTCATCTGCAAACTTACTAACTGTACCTCTTATGCTCGCATCCAAATCATTTATGTAAATGACAAAAAGTAGAGAAACCAGCACCAATCCTTGTGGCACTCCACTGGTCACAGGCCTCCAGTCTGAAAAACAACCCTCTACCACCACCCTCTGTCTTCTACCTTTGAGCCAGTTCTGTATCCAAATGGCTAGTTCTCCCTGTATTCCATATGGTCTAACCTTGCTAATCAGTCTCCCATGGGGAACCTTGTGGAACGCCTTACTGAAGTCCATATAGATCACACCTACTGCTCTGCCCTCATCAATCCTCTTTGTTACTTCTTCAAAAAATTCAATCAAGTTTGTGAGACATGATTTCCCACACACAAAGCCATGTTGACTGTCCCGAATCAGTCCTTGCCTTTCCAAATACATGTACATCCTGTCCCTCAGGATTCCCTCCAACAACTTGCCCATCACCGAGGTCAGGCTCACCGGTCTATAGTTCCCTGGCTTGTCTTTACCGCCATTCTTAAACAGTGGCACCACATTTGCCAACCTCCAGTCTTCCGGCACTTCATCTGTGACTAGCGATGATATAAATATCTCAGCAAGAGGCCCAGCAATCACTTCTCTAGCTTGCCACAGAGTTCTCGGGTACACCTAATCAGGTCCTGGGGATTTATCCACTTTTAACCGTTTCAAGACATCCAGCACTTCCTCTTCTGTAATATGGACAATTTGCAAGATGTCACCATCTATTTCCCTACAGTCTATATCTTCCATATCCTTTTCCACAGTAAATACTGATGCAAAATATACATTTAGTATCTCCCCCATTTTCTGTGGCTCCACACAAAGGCCACCTTGCTGATCTTTGAGGGGTCCTATTCTCTCCCAAGTTACCCTTTCGTCCTTAATACAGAACCCTTTGGATTCTCCTTAATTCTATTTGCCAAAGCTATCTCATGTCCCATTTTACCCTCCTGATTTCCCTCTTAAGTATACTCCTACTGCCTTTATACTCTTCTGAGGATTCACTCGATCTATCCTGTCTATACCTGACATATGCTTCCTTCTTTTTCTTAACCAAACCCTCAATTTCTTTAGTAATCCAGCATTCCGTATACCTACCAGCCTTCCCTTTCAGCCTGACAGGAATATACTTTCTCTGGATTCTTGTTATCTCATTTCTGAAGACTTCCCATTTTCCAGCCATCTCTTTACCTGCGAACATCTGCCTCCAATCAGCGTTCGAAAATTCTTGCCTAATACCGTCAAAATTGGCCTTTCTCCAATTTAGAACTTCAACATTTAGATCTGGTCTATCCTTTTCCATCACTATTTTAAAACGAATAGAATTATGGTCGCTGGCCCCAAAGTGCTCCCCCACTGATACCTCAGTCACCTGCCCTGCCTTATTTCCCAAGAGTAGGTCAAGTTTTGCACCTTCTCTAGTAGGTACATCCACATACTGAATCAGAAAATTGTCTTGTACACACTTAAGGAATTCCTCTCCATCTAAACCTTTAACACTCTGGCAGTCCCAGTCAATGTTTGGAAAGTTAAAATCCCTTACCAAAACTACCCCATTATTCTTACAGATAGCTGAGATCTCCTTACAAGTTTATTTCTCAATTTCCCTCTGACTATTGGGGTGTCTATAATACAATCCCAATAAGGTGATCATCCCTTTCTTATTTCTCAGTTCCACCCAAATAACTTCCCTGGATGTACTTCCAGGAATATCCTCCCTCAGTACAGCTGTAACACTATCCCTTATCAAAAATGCCACTCCCCCTCCTCTCTTGCCTCCCTTTCTGTCCTTCCTGTAGCATTTGTATCCTGGAACATTAAGCTGCCAGTCCTGCCCATCCCTGAGCCATGTTTCTGTAATTGCTATGATATCTCAGTCCCATGTTCCTAACCATGCCCTGAGTTCATCTGCTTTCCCCGTTAGGCCCCTTGCATTGAAATAAATGCAGTTTAATTTATTAGTCATACCTTGTCCCTGCCTGCCCTGACTGTTTGACCCACTTCTGTTCTCAGCTGTACCCATCTCAGATCGATCTCTTTCCTCACTATCTCTCTGGGTCCCACCTACCCACCTTACTAGTTTAAATCCTCCCAAGCAGCTCTAGCAAATTTCCCTGCCTATATATTTGTCCCCTTCCAATTTAGGTGCAATCCGTCCTTCTTGTACAGGTCACTTCTACCCCAAAAGAGATTCCAATGATCCAAAAATGTGAATCCTTCCCCCATACACCAGCTCCTCAGCCATGCATTCATCTACTCTATCCTCCTATTCCTTGCTCATGTGTTTTTGGATGAAAACTGTGAGAAATGGATATTGTAGATCAAGAGTTGGATAATGGTAACACAGGTAAAGTGAATCCTGAAGAGGGGTTACACTCGAAATGTTGATGTCTCCACCTCCTGATGCTGCCTGGCTTGCTGTGCTCTTCCAGCCGCTGCCTGTCTGTTTTGGATTGTAGCATCTGTAGCTTTTTTTGGTCTCTAATTTTTTAGATTAGATTTGATTCCCGACAGTATGGAAACAGGCCCTTCAGCCTCCACACTGACCCTCCGAAGAGTAACCCATCCAAAACTAGTCCCCTACCCTATATACTTATCCTGACTAATGCACCTCACACTATGGGCAATGTAGCATGGCCAATGCACCTGACCTGCACATTTTTGGATTGTGGGAGGAAGCCAGAGCACCTGGAAGAAACTCACACAGACACGGGGAGCATGTGCAAATTCCACTCAGACAGTCGCCCAAGTATCGAACCCAGGTTCCTGGCACTGTGAGGCAGCAGTGCTAACCACTGAGCCACCATGCCGCCCCTGATGTGGGTAATCCTGGCACATGGGACAGAACTATCAGATTTAAAGCCCAGTTGACAATGATGGATAACAAAGCGAATTCTAGTGAGTGGAGGGATGTAACAATTGTGGGACATTCAGGTAAGTAATATGTTTAAACATTGGTTGAATATTCCAAATGATGACCAAGAAGCATGGACCATGGATTAGAGGGTAAAGATTAGAGAGTAAACTGTCAGTACTTTTAGTGGGTCTGGAAAAGACTCAACTCAGAAAAGATCACAAACCACAGAAAAATCCTCCAGTACTGCAAGAGGTTGCTCTCAGTCACCTTGACTGACAACAAAGCAGAAGCCATGGATTACACAATGACATAAGAATTATAAGGTAGCCTCTTAACAGAACAAGAAGCAGTAGTCCTGATGAATCTGAAGTTCTGATGGCTGTCAATGAAGTTGGGGATAAATTAAAAAAGAGAATAAAGTGAAAGGAATAGGCTGGGTCAGGAAAGTTTGGAGTCATTTGGAAGTACCAGGTAATGGGTAACCAGCTTTATTACACCAGGGGTTTTGGACTGAAGATGTCCTTACAGGTGAGACATAAGTTAAAGTGAAGCATGCCGAAGAACAGCTGAGTGATACAAATGTTAGACTGGAAAGGTGATTTTTGAAAATCTCTCTTGTCCATTGGCATCCAGATTAATCAACATAAAAGGCATATTTCCGTAGGAAACAGTTTTCAGAGAGGAGTGGCAGATGAGGTTTAATTTAGATAGATGTGAGGTGCTGCATTTTGGAAAGGCAAGTCAGGGCAGGACTTATACATTTAATGATAAGGTGCTGGGGAGTGCTGCTGAACAAAGAGACCTTGGAGTGCAGGTTCAGACCTCCTTGAAAGTAGAGTCTCAGGTAGACAGGGTCGTGAAGAAGGTGTTTGGTATGCTTTCCTTTACTGGTCAGAGCATTGAGTGCAGGAGTTGGGAGGTCATGTTGCGTCTGTACAGGACATTGGTTAGGCCACTTTTGGAATATTGTGTGCAATTCTGGTCTCCCTCTTGTAGGAAGGGTGTTGTGAAACTTGAAAGAGTTCAGAAAAGATTTACAAGAATGTTGCCAGGGTTGGAGGGTTTGAACTACAGGGAGTGGCTGAATAGACTGGGGCTGTTTTTCCTGGAGGGTCAGAGACTGAGGGGTGACCTTACAGAGGCTTATAACATCATGAGGGGCATGGATAGGGTAAATAGACAAGTTGTCTTGCCTGGGTGGGGCAAGTCCAGAACGAGAGGGTGAGAGGGGAAAAAAATTTAAAAAGGACTTAAGGGGCAACGCTTTCATGGAAAGAGTAGTGTATGTATGGAATGAACTGCCAGAGGAATTGGTGGAGGCTGGTACAATTACACCATTAAAAGGGGCGGTATGATGGCACAGTGGTTAGCACTGCTGCCTCACAGCAATTCTCTGTGTGGAGTTTGCACATTCTCCCTGTGTCTGCGTGGGTTTCCTCCGGGTGCTCCGGTTTCCTCCCACAGTCCAAAAAATGTGCAGGTTAGGTGAATTGGCCATGCTAAATTGCCCGTCGTGTTAGGTGAAGGGGTAAATGTAGGGGAATGGGTCTGGGTGGGTTGCTCTTCGGAGGGTTGGTGTGGACTTGTTGGGCCGAAGGGCCTGTTCCCACACTGTAAGTAATCTAATCTAATCTGGATGGGTACGTGAATAGGAAAGGTTTAGAAGGACATGGGCCAAGAGCTGGCAAGTGACACTAAATTAATTTAGGATACCTGGTTGGCATGGATAAGTTGGACTGAAGGGTCTGTGTCCGTGATGTACACCTCTCTGACTCTATGATGTGCTGTCTTACAATCAGTGTTACCAGAGCCTTTCCATTCTCTATGGCATCCCATTTTAATAATACACCAAATCTTCTGAATGAAATTCTGTTTTGGATGGTCTTATATGATACCTGAGTGCTCTCTGAATGTTTCCCAAGCCCTAAGCCTAAAACATGGAACCAGTTGTAGTACCTTTTAGAGCAGGAGGATGTTCACATAGAACTGAAGGCAACTTGAGATTTCACCCAGGTACTGATTGAAAGAGTGCATTATTTGCATTTCAGGGCAGCTGTCACCACCCTGACACACACATACACACACCCTGACACATGCAGAAACTTGTTGGAATAGTGTTCAGTGATTGGCTTTGGACTCTGTATTGTGAACTCTGTACATTGATGTTGGAGCTGTAGCTTCCAGTTAGCTACAGCTCATTCTGCCATTCTGCTACTCACTCTGTCTTTCAATTGGTTTTGTTTCTCCGAAAGGAAACTGCTGAAGTCCACACTTGTACTGATGCCGTTGTTTGGGGTCCATTATGTGATTTTCATGGCGATGCCCTACTCTGAGGTGTCTGGAATCCTTTGGCAGATCCAAATGCATTATGAGATGTTCTTCAACTCCTCACAGGTAGGTCGCCGAATGCAGGATCCTTGGCACTGGATGTTGGTTTGCGATCTGGTTTCTCCTATCTCTGGGCTTCAAGTTCTGGGGCTCTAATGTATAGGTACTTCAGTAGTGGTTTCGGGGGGCAATCTAGAAGCCTCAGGTATTGGGTGATAGGAACTAAGTTCTGAGATTCAAGCCCTGAGTTTTAGGCTCTGGGCACATCTGGTCTTTCAGCTCTGTATTCTGTGTTCGCACTCTAATCTGTCTCTACCTCGAACCATGAGGGTGTGTGAACAGAGTAGCTTGAGTTAAACTGTTGTCAATAGTGGAAGAACCAAAAAGCAGAGGGGGCATTAATTCAAGATGGAAAAGCCTCTCATACAAAAAGTGGCAAAGATCAGGATCTTTCGTGTGATGTGGATGACATTGGTAAGGTGAACTCTGTCACCCAATTGTCCTTCAACTAAGTGACTTTCTGGGCTATTTCAGAGGACAATCAAGAGTCAACCATATTGCTGTGGGTCTGGAGTCATATGTAGGCCAGACCAGGTAAGGATGGTAGATTCCTTCCCTAAACAACATTAGTGAACCACATGGATCTGGATGATAATTGATAATAGTTGCATGATTTTCATGATTGAGATGAGTTTCCAATTCCAGATGCATTAATTTAAATGTAACTTGGTTGCTGACTGGACATTTGATCCCATATCACCAGACCATTAGAATATTCGTCCATTGACATACCATCTCAGCCATAATCTCCCCTTCTGAAGGATCTGATCTAAGCAGATAAAATTGGTGTTTCAAATAGAGAATTCTATCATTATCTGAACAGAAAAGAATTATGGAGCTATGGAGAGAAAGGTGGGAGATTGGGACTCTGGAGGTCTGTATTTTTTTTTAAAAAAAGTATTCATGAACAGGATGTGGGAGACCAATGTTTATTGTCCATCTCTACTTGCTCTGAAGAATGTGTAGTAAGCTGCCTTTGTGAAACACTGCGCTACCTGTGGCGTCCATACACCAACAATGCTATTTGGAGTTAGACTTCCAGGATTTTGACCCAGTGACACTGAAGTAACAGCGATATAGTTCCGAGTGATGATGAGAGGCATGGAGAGGAACGTCACATGGTGGTGTTCCCCGTCATCTGATCTTCTTGTCCTTTGAGATGGTAGAGGTTCTGTGTAAGGTGTTTTGGTGAATTTTGCAATGCACTTGTAAAGGTTCGCACTGCTGCTACTGAATGTCAGGGGCAAAGGGAATGAATCTTAGAAATAGTGAATGTAATGCTGATCATGCCAGTTGCTTCATGGATGGTTTTGAGCTTCTTGAGTGCTATTGGAGTTGTACCCATCCAAGCATTATTTATTACATTACAGTCCTGACTTATGCCTTCTGGATGTTGGACTGGCTTTGGGGAGTCAGGAAGTGAATTATTTGCTGCAGAATTCTTAGTCCCTGGCCTGCTCCTGAAGCCATATTTATAAAGCTAATTCAATTCAGTTTAAGGTCAGTGGTACAAAGGTCAACTCCCCCTCCTACTCTGCCAAGGACATGCAGGTCCTGGGCCTCCTACATCGCCACTCCCTTACCACCTGATGCCTGTTTGAAGAACACCTCATCTTCTGCCTTGGGACCCCCCCCCCCTACCCCAGGGCATCAATGTGGATTTCACCAGTTTCTCATTTTCCCTCCCCCCACCCTACCCCACTTCCAGCTCAGCACCATCCTCCTGACCTGTCCCATCTGTCCATCTTCCTTCCCACCTGTCTCCCCTCTGACCTATCACCTTTACCCCCACCTCCATCCACCTATCGCACTCTCAGCTACCTTCCCCCCAGCCCCACGCCCCTCCCATTTATCTCTCCACCCCCTAGGCTCCCAGCCTCATTCCTGATGAACGGTCTTTGCCCGAAATGCCTACTCTCCTGCTCCTTGGATGCTGCCTGACCTGCTGTGCTTTTCCAGCACCATACACTTCACAATAAGGTCAGGCTACTAGCACAGAAATTTCAATTCCCATCTGAACGGATTCATCCAAAATAGAAGCAAACAGAGACTATTTGACCCTTCAAGCGTGGTCCATTATTCAGTAAGATGGTGACTTATCTGTTTGAGTTCCAAACTGCACATTCCTATCTCGCTGTGTTGACCCATGACTCCGCTGCTTTACAGAATACTTCCAACTCTGTCAAAAATATCCAACAACCCCATCTCCAGTACCTTCTGAGACACAGAGTTTCAAAGCCACATAACTTTCTGAGACAGAGAAAAAAATTGCTTCATTCTCTGTCCTAAAATGCCAACCTCTCATTATAGAATAGTTCCCCTTAGTTCTAAACTGCCCTACCAGAGAAAACATCCTTCCCTCATCCACCTAGCAGGGCTATTCAGGATTTTGTACACTTCAATCAAGTCACATCTCAATCTTCCAAACTCCAGTGAAATCAAGCCCAGTCTGTCCAGCCAACCCCCCCAAGAAAACCCACCACATTCCAGATGTCAATCTAGTAAACCTCCTCTGAGCCACTTCCAATTCACTTACATCTTTCCGTAAATAAGGACATCAGCACTACATATAGTATTCAAGGTATGCCTCAATGGCTTTTATAACTGAAGCATAACATCCTTACATCATGTAGCCTTTAAATAAACTTTCATAAATGTAATCACTACTTCCCAGGAGATTTTGACTTTGAAGTCATTTATTATACCTCCTTATACTCATTACCAGATCGGGGATACCTCTGGTTGGCTCTGTGACATCTGGTTGGCTCTGTGATAGGGAAACTATCCCTAAATGTACTGCTGTAGCTACCCTTTTCAACTTGATTGATCCAATCAACAGGAATATTAAAGTCACCCATAATTATTGCTCTGTTTATTTTACATGCTCCTATTATGTCCTGATTTATACCCTTTCCTACAGTGTGGCTTTTTATCTTGGTGGGGGGGGGGGTTCTATACCTAATGTTGGCTTTCCTTTGCTGTTATTTACCTCCACCTGAATGGACTGTACATCATCCAAACCAAGATCATCTCGTACAACTGTCCTCATTTAATCTCTTACTAACATTGCTACCCTATCACGTTTTCCATCCCTCCTGTCTTTCAATAAAGGTTAAATATCCCTGATGTTAAATTCCCAGTTCTGGTTTCCTTGTAACCATGTCTCCATAATGGCTACAAAATCATTTCCATTTTCTTCGGTTTGCACCATGGGTTCATAGACCTTCTACCAAATACTTCATGCATTTAGATACAAAGCCTTTATGCATTACCTTTTTGGCATTTTTAGTCATCCTAACTTTTCTTTGTGCTGTTGCCCATTTTGTTTTGTGCCCTAATAACCTTGTCTACTGTTTTTGCATTTCACTGTTTTCTCTTTTATTGCTGTCCTCGTTTCTCTTTTCCTTGTAACCCTGCTTAGGTTCCTACCTTCCTGCTATTCTAGTTTAAAACCACCCCAGTCATAGGAAATACTTACCTGAGGACATCAGTCCTGGTCCTGCTCAGGTCATGCCTCACTAACTTGACCAAGTTTTTTTTAAGAGGTGATGAAGATGATAGAGGGAAAAGCAGTTGATGTTGTCTATATGGACTACAGTAAAGCCTTTGACAAGGCCTCTCATGGCAGACTGGTACAAAAGGTGAAGTCTCATGGTATCAGGGGTGAGATGGCAAAATGGATACAGAACTGGCTTAGTCGTAGGATACAGAGGGTAACGGTGGAAGGATGCTTTTCGGAATGGAGGGCTGTGATTAGTGGTTTTCCACTGGGATCAGTGCTGGGACCTCTGCTGTTCATGATTTATATGAATGATTTAGAAGAAAATGTAGCTGGTTTGATTAGTAAGTATGTGGATGATACAAAGATTGGTACAGTTGCGGATAGTGAGGAGAATTATCAGAGGATACAGCAGGATACAGATCAGTTGGAGGCATATGCAGGTGGAGGTTAATCCGGACAAATGTGAGGTGATGCATTTTGGAAGGTCAAGTACAGATGGAAATTGTACAGTGAATGGCAGTACCCTTAGGAGTATTGATATGCAAAGGGATCTGGGTGTGCAGGTCCACAGGTCACTGAAGGTGGCAGCGCGGGAAGATAAAGTGGTAAAAAAGGCCTGCGGCATGCCTGCCTTCAATGGAAGGGGCATTGAGTATAAGGACAGACAAGTTATGCTGCAGCTTCATGGAACTTTAGTTAGGCCTCACTTGGAATATTGTTTACAGTTTTGATCACCACACTTCCAGTAGAATGTGCATGCTTTGGAGAGGATACAGAAAATGTTTACCAGGATGTTGCCTGGTGTGGGGGATTTTAGTGATGAAGGAAGGTTGGATACACAGGGTCTGTTTTCACTGGATCGCAGGAAGTTTTGGAGTGACCTAGTAAAAGTTTATAAGATTGTGAATGGCGTGGATAGGGTGGAAAGTATGAGGCTTTTTCCTAGATTGGAGGGGTCAATTACTAGGGGACATAAGTTTGAGGTGCGAGAGGGGTCAAGTTTAAAAGAGATGTGTGGGGCAAGTTTTTCACACAAAGGGTGATGTGAACCTAAGGAGGTGGTGGGAGCAGACACAAAAGCAGCATTCAAGAAGCACCTGGACGAATACATGAATAGAAAGGGAATCGGGACTGTTCCTGTGCTATATTGCTCTTTAATCTTTGTAGGTTTTTTTTAGATTACATTACAGTGTGGAAACAGGCCCTTCGGCCCAACAAGCCCACACTGACCCGCCGAAGCGCAACCCACCCATACTCCTACATTTACCCCTACCTAACACTACGGGCAATTTAGCATGGCCAATTCACCTGACCTGCATATCTTTGGACTGTGGGAGGAAACCGGAGCACCCAAAGGAAACCCACGCAGACACAGGGAGAACGTGCAAACTCCACACAGTCAGTCGCCTGAGGCGGGAATTGAACCCGGGTGTCTGGCGCTGTGAGGCAGCAGTGCTAACCACTATGCCACCGTGCCGCCCGTGTCGTCCAGGTGTAATCCATCCAGGTTTTATTGTTTCCACTTCCCCTAGAACAAATCCCAATACCTAGGAATCTGAACCCCTCCCCCTTGCACCATCTTCCAGCCACGTGTTTATTTGAAAATTCTATTCTGACTAGCACGTAGCACTGGAAATAATTCTGAGATCACTACTTTTGATGTCCTACTTTTCAATGCCCTTCCTAACTCCCTATATTTGGCATTTAAAACTTCATTCCTTTTAAATTTATGTCATTGGTACTGATATGGATCACCCACCCCATCTAGAATGTCCTACAGCAGCTCTGAGTCATCATTGACCTTAGCACCAGGGAGGCAATATACCATCCTGGAGTCTTGCTTTTGCCACAGAAATGTCCAATATATTCCACTTACAATTGAATCCCCTATCACTATTGCATTGCCAAACCCTGTCTCCTCTCCCATGCAGCTGAGCCAAATGTGGTGCCATGAAGTTGGTTGTTGCTTTTTACCCCTAAAGGCCATTTCCCTCAACAGTATCTAATATGGTTTATCTGTCTTTTAGAGGAATAGCTACAGAGGATTCCTGTATTGCCTGCCTAGTCCTCTTACTCTGCATCTTGATCACCCATTTACTTTCTGCCTGTGGTGTGACCACCTCTCTATCTGTGCTATTCCCTCAGCATTACAGATGCTCCACAGTGTCCCCATCCAATCCTCCAAAACCCAGGCTTCCAGGGGCTGCAGCTGGAGACAGTTCTTGCACGCATCTTGGTCTTAGAGACAGGAAATATTCCCAGATTCGCACGTGGAGCAGAAGGACCATGTCACGGGCTTAAACTCTCCTGCCATGAATTATCCCTTTAAATTAAACTTTTAAAGGGTTCCTAAAATCAAATAATACCAATTACCTGAGGGCCCTTCTTCCCTGGAGCTCATTAAAGCAGAGCGTAGTCCTTATAATCTATAAACCACAAAATAAAGACTTTATAAACTGTAAGCAAGAATTGAAGTACAAATACTCAATGTACTTATTCAGTCAACAGCTTCAACATGCATCATGTCACTTTTGAATTCTGATGTCACCTCAGGAACTCTGCCTCTTCTTTGAGTGAAGGTAACGTTGAGCTGCTCCATTGAAAGCTTTCCCACTCCCCTGCTCAGCTACTCCTTGCTAGATTCACTTTGTGTCTCTGACCTTCAGTGCTCTGTAACTTTCGGGTCATTCATTCCCCTTCCCAATTTCCTAAGACCTTTAAAGGGCATTAAAGAGCAGAAGGAGAAAGTGAGGACTGCAGATGCTGGAGATCAGAGTCAAAGTTAAAGTGGTGCTGGAAAAGCACAGTGTCGTGGAAATTAAATCGACTTGACTCAATAATTAGCAAGAGCAAAGCAAGGGTCTTTATTAAAAAATCTTGCAAGGTTGACTCATTACACTAAGTCAGATGCCTCAATGCAATGAGTACCGAAAAATTACACAGACGCCTGCCTTATAGCGTTCCTTATCACACTCTCAAGGGCAAAGACTGGGGAAACTCAAGTTGTTATCCTGTCATCCCCTGGTCCTAGACATAACAGTTCTTCACCTTTTGCTGATTTGGTCTATCGCAAGGTTGAGTTGAATGTTTACAGAATTCAAACAGAGATAAACTAACTGCAAACCTTCATCAAAGCATCATTTACAAAGCTCAGTACAGCATTGATTTGAAATTGACTCAGTCTCTTTAAATTTCACAGTAAGCGGATAATTAATTTCACAGTAAATTGATAATTTTCCATTACACAACGCAAGTCAGGCAGCATCCAAGGAGCAGGAAAAATCGACGTCAGGAATGTCTGAATGTGGTTCAGTGTTCTTCAGTTGGTTTTGGAGGCAGGCACTGAGGAAGAAGATGTGGCTGTGGTAGCGAGTCTGTTTCAGGATGTGGTTGAAGAGCTTCAGGGCTGAGGAGATGACCTGGAGGTTGCAGTGAGAAAGAGACTCATTGAGATCTTTATTAAGAGAGGAGGAGAACTTCTTCAAGGTAGGCATCCTTGGAAGGGGATTTTCCGTCAGGTTAAAATCAACTAGGAGAAAATGAGGATTACAGATGCAGGAGGTCAGAGTCAAGATTAGAGTGATGCTGGAAAAGGAGCATCTGAGGAGCAGGAAAAATTGACGTTTTGGGCAAAAGCCCTTCCTGATGACCTGCTGTAATTTTCCAGCACCATTCTAATCTTGACATTAAAGACCAAAATTACTCACCAATGAAAGAAAAGAAAGGACTGGTCAGTTAATTAATAAATGAAATAAGAGCCTATATTTGAATTGAAAATTAGTTCTTAAATTAAATTATTACTTAAAACTTATCTCCTGAGACTGCTTGTTTTACCAACCAGCAGTCACCCTCTAATGCAGCAAAACAGCACTACAGTGCCTGTTGGGCAGCTTTGGACTAGTACCTGCTTGACTGGTGCACAATAATGTATGAATTAAGGCAAGGGCACCAGGAATGCTGATACAGGTATATGATTGACTATACCAGTGGTGAATACCTCCTCCTGCAGCAGGTGGGAGAATCGGACGGGTTCTAGACAAGAGGGGCACCATGGGTGTGGTCGGAGTTTAGTGAGGTGAGTTTGGCACTCACAGAAAGAAACAACAATGATGCTTTGCCAAAAGGTAGAAGAATTGAATCAAACAGCACAGAAGGGGTTTGTCAGCTCATTGAGTCAGAATCATCAGAACTACAGTAAATCGACGATAGATATGTAATAGGATGTTTGCACCAAGTACTGTTGTCACTCCCTTGCCTTCTCTCTGCAACACTGCAAAGATATCAGTCTAATTCCCTTCTCTCTGTAACACTGTACAGATACCAGTCTAATTCCCTTCTCTCTGTAACACTGTGCAGATACCAGTCTAATTCCCTTCTCTCTGTAACACTGTACAGATATCAGTCTAATTCCCTTCTCTCTGTAATACTGTACAGATATCAGTCTAATTCCCTTCTCTCTGTAACACCGTACAGATATCAGTCTAATTCCCTACTCTAATACTGTAGAGATATCAGTCTAATTCCCTTCTCTCTGTAACACGATACAGATATCAGTCTAATTCCCTTCTCTAATACTGTACAGATATCAGTCTAATTCCCTTCTCTCTGTAACACTGTACAGATATCAGTCTAATTCCCTTCTCTAATACTGTACAGATATCAGTCTAATTCCCTTCTCTCTGTAACACTGTACAGATATCAGTCTAATTCCCTTCTCTAATACTGTACAGATAACAGTCTAATTCCCTTCTCTCTGTAACACTGCACAGATATCAGTCTAATTCCCTTCTCTAATACTGTACAGATATCAGTCTAATTCCCTTCTCTCTGTAACACTGTACAGATATCAGTCTAATTCCCTTCTCTAATACTGTACAGATAACAGTCTAATTTCCTTCTCTCTGTAACACCGTACAGATATCAGTCTAATTCCCTTCTCTAATACTGTACAGATAACAGTCTAATTCCCTTCTCTCTGTAACACTGCACAGATATCAGTCAAATTCCCTTCTCTCTGTAACACTGCACAGATATCAGTCTAATTCCCTTCTCTCTATAACACTGCACAGATATCAGTCTAATTCCCTTCTCTAATACTGTACGGATAACAGTCTAATTCCCTTGTCTCTATAACACTGCACAGATATCAGTCTAATTCCCTTCTCTAATACTGTACGGATAAATCTACTTCTCTTCTCTTTGTAACACTGTACAGATATCTGTCTAATTCCCTTCGCGAATACTGTACAGATAACAGTCTAATTCCCTTCTCTCTGTAACACCGTACAGATATCAGTCTAATTCCCTTCTCTCTGTAACACTGTACAGATATCAGTCTAATTCCCTTCTCTAACACTGTACAGATATCAGTCTAATTCTCTTCTCTCTGAAATACTGTACAGATAACAGTCTAATTCCCTTCTGTCGATAACACCATACAGATATCAGTCTAATTCCCTTCTCTAATACTGTACGGATATCAGTCTAATTCCCTTCTCTCTGTAACACTGTACAGATATCAGTCTAATTCCCTTCTCTCTGTAACACTGTACAGATATCAGTCTAATTCCCTTCTCTCTGTAACACTGTACAGATATCAGTCTAATTCCCTTCTCTCTGTAACACCGTACAGATATCAGTCTAATTCCCTTCTTTAATACTGTACAGATATCAGTCTACTTCCCTTCTCACTGTAACACTGTACAGATATCAGTCTAATTCCCTTCTCTCTGTAACACCGTACAGATATCAGTCTAATTCCCTTCTCTCTGTAACACTGCACAGATATCAGTCAAATTCCCTTCTCTCTGTAACACTGTACAGATATCAGTCTAATTCCCTTCTTTAATACTGTACAGATATCAGTCTAATTCCCTTCTTTAATACTGTACAGATATCAGTCAAATTCCCTTCTCTCTGTAACACTGCACAGATATCAGTCTAATTCCCTTCTCTAATACTGTACGGATAACAGTCTAATTCCCTTGTCTCTATAACACTGCACAGATATCAGTCTAATTCCCTTCTCTAATACTGTACGGATAAATCTACTTCTCTTCTCTTTGTAACACTGTACAGATATCTGTCTAATTCCCTTCGCGAATACTGTACAGATAACAGTCTAATTCCCTTCTCTCTGTAACACCGTACAGATATCAGTCTAATTCCCTTCTCTCTGTAACACTGTACAGATATCAGTCTAATTCCCTTCTCTAACACTGTACAGATATCAGTCTAATTCTCTTCTCTCTGAAATACTGTACAGATAACAGTCTAATTCCCTTCTGTCGATAACACCATACAGATATCAGTCTAATTCCCTTCTCTAATACTGTACGGATATCAGTCTAATTCCCTTCTCTCTGTAACACTGTACAGATATCAGTCTAATTCCCTTCTCTCTGTAACACTGTACAGATATCAGTCTAATTCCCTTCTCTCTGTAACACTGTACAGATATCAGTCTAATTCCCTTCTCTCTGTAACACCGTACAGATATCAGTCTAATTCCCTTCTTTAATACTGTACAGATATCAGTCTACTTCCCTTCTCACTGTAACACTGTACAGATATCAGTCTAATTCCCTTCTCTCTGTAACACCGTACAGATATCAGTCTAATTCCCTTCTCTCTGTAACACTGCACAGATATCAGTCAAATTCCCTTCTCTCTGTAACACTGTACAGATATCAGTCTAATTCCCTTCTTTAATACTGTACAGATATCAGTCTAATTCCCTTCTTTAATACTGTACAGATATCAGTCAAATTCCCTTCTCTCTGTAACACTGTACAGATATCAGTCTAATTCCCTTCTTTAATACTGTACAGATATCAGTCTAATTCCCTTCTCTCTGTAACACCATACAGATATCAGTGTAATTCCCTTCTCTAATACTGTACAGACATCAGTCTAATTCCCTTGTCTCTGTAACACTGTACAGATATCAGTCTAATTCCCTTCTCTAATACTGTACAGATAACAGTCTAATTCCCTTTTCTCTGTAACTCTGTACAGATATCAGTCTAATTCCCTTCTCTAATACTGTACGGATAACAGTCCAATTCCCTTCTCTCTGGAACACTGTACAGATATCAGTCTAATTCCCTTCTCTAACACTGTACAGACATCAGTCTAATTCCCTTCTCACTGTAACACTGCACAGATAACAGTCTAATTCTCTTCTCTAATACTGTCCGGATAACAGTCTAATTCCCTTCTCTCTGTAATACTGTACAGATATCAGTCTAATTCCCTTCCCTAATACTGTACGAATTATAGTCTAATTCCCTTCTCTCTGTAACACTGTACAGATATTAGTCTAATTCCCTTCTCTAATACTGTACAGATAACAGTCTAATTCCCTTCTCTCTGTAACACCGTACAGATATCAGTCTAATTCCCTTCTCTAATACTGTACAGATAACAGTCTAATTCCCTTCTCTCTGTAACTCTGTACAGATATCAGTCTAATTCCCTTCTCTCTGTAACACTGTACAGATATCAGTCTAATTCCCTTCTCTCTGTAATACTGTACAGATACTGTACAGTGTAATACTGTACTCACCAAAGTTAAGGGCATTTAAATGGTCATTGGATAAGCATATGGATGATAATGGAATAATGTCGGTCTAATGGGCTTCAGATTGGTTCCACAGGTTGGCACAACATTGAGGGCCGAAGGGCCAGTACTGCGCTGTAGTGTTCTATATTTTATGAAAGGGGAGTGGCCAGTTGACTGGGTTTTCCAATAGGTTAAGTTATTGTAAATTTGCTTCTTTTTCACTTGTGTTTCACTCAGTAGTCTGTAAATAAATTCTGTTTAGTTTAAAACTGTGGTTGGGCCAGCTGTATCTCTCCTGGAATATCCACTTTACACCGGCTTAAAACAACTAGAAACGTTAGGGTCTGGGCTACCTTCTTAAAATGCTAAAAATGTGTTGCTGGAAAACGCAGCAGGTCAGGCAGCATCCAGGGAACAGGAGAATCGACGTTTCGGGCATAAGCCCTTCTTGAAATGCTTTGAGGGGGTCTGGCTTGGTCCATAACAATACAGAGCTGACAACAGGCTTGTGAGCAAAGTTAGAGCTCATGAAATAAAGAGGATACTCACAACATGGATACAAAATTGACCAAGAGACTGGAAACAGTAATAGTTAATGCAAGTTTCTCAGGCTGTGGGAAGACTTGTTCCCTGGAGTCAGTGGTGAGAAACTGGCTTTTTCTAATAGACGTTGATGACCTTGTTCAGGGTACACAATTTCAGTGAATGCATAGCCTATGAAATTTGGCAGCTTTGTGAACTGTGAGGAGGATAGTGTAGACCTTCAAAAAGGCACAGACAGATTGGCAAGATGGGCGACAGATGACATATGAAGCTCAATGCACAGAAGATTCATTTGGACAGGAACAGCATGGACGGCCAAAAGAAAGGGCATACAATTTTAAAGGAGACATAAAGAGGCGAAGAAATAGATGGGTCATTCGCACATTGGCAGGCTGTGGTTAGTGAGGTACCACAAGGAGCAGTATTTGGACTCTAATTGATCACAATTTCTATCAATGATTTGGAGGTGGCAACCAAATATAATATTTCTAGATTTGCAGATGATACAAAGCTAAGTGGGAGTGTGGGTTGTGAGGAAGATGAAAGCATCTTCAAAAGGACTTGGACAGGTTTATTGACTGGACAGGAACATGGCAGATAGAATATAATGTGGAAAATTGTGAGGTTATCCACTTTGGTGGGAGTAACAGATGTGCAGAGCACTGTATTAAATTGTAAGAGTTTGTAACATCTAGATATACAAATGGACCTGGATGCCTTTGTCAATAAGTCATTGAAGGCTAACATTCAAGTGCAGCAAGCTGTTAGGAAGGTTAATGGAACATTAGCTTTATCACAAGAGGATATGAGTACAGGAGTAGTGAAGTCATGCTTCAACTGTATAGGAGCTTCATTCGACTGCATCTGGAGTACTGTGCGAGTTTTGTCTCCTTATCTCAGGTAAGATATAATTGCCATTGAGGGAGTGTAATAAACGTTCACCAGAGTTGATCCCAGGCAAGAGTGTCCTAGGAAGAGATATTGGGTAAGCTGAGCCTGTGTTCTCTACAGCTTCAAAGGATGAGAGATGATCTCATTGAAATTTACAAAATGCTGAAAGGGATAGACAGAGTAGATACAGGTAAGATGTTTCCCTTGTTCAAATAAGATGCCACTTATGCCTGAAATGAGAAAAATCTTTTAGCTCGAAGGGTTGTGAACTTTTTAAATTTTCTTACCCAGGGAAGTGTGGAAGCTCAGTCTTCGAGTATAGTTAGAGCAGAGATTGATAGATTTCTGTTACCGATGGCATCATTGAGTTAGAAAGCATGGAAACAGTCCCATACGGTCCAACCATCCCCACCAACCATGTTCCCAAACTAAACTAGTCCCACCTGCCTGCACTTGGCCCATACCCTTCTAAACCTACTCATGAACTTACCCGAATGTCTTTTAGACATTGTAACTGTACCCATATCCATCACTTTCTCTGATAGTTTATTCCACACATGAAACACACTCTATGTAAAAACGTTGCCCCTCATATTCTTTCTAAATCTTTCTTCTCTCACCTTAAAAATATGCCCCCTGGTTTTGAACTCCCCCACCCTAGGGAAAAGATCCTGGTCATTTACCTTATCTGTACCCCTCATGATTTTATAAACCTTTATAAACCTCAACCTCCTATGCTCCAGTGAAAAATGTTCCAATCTTTCCAGTCTATTTTTATATCTCAAACCCTCCATTCCTGGCAACATCTTGGTAAATCTTTTCTGACCCCGCTCCGGGTTAATAATATCCTTCCAGTAACGGTGACCAGAACTGGACACAGTACTTCAGAAGAGGCCTCACCAATGTCCTGTACAACCTTGACATCTCATCCCAACTCCTACAACTGAAAGGTCTGAGCAATGAAGAAAAGCATGCTACGCACCTTCTCAACAACACTGTCTACCTGTAATGGGGTCATGGGATGGATACAAGACAATGAAGTGTTTGATCAGCAGTGATCATATTGACTAGTGAGCAGGCTCAACTGTCTGATTAGCCTACTCCTGTTCTGATGTTCCGATGAAATGCAGGAGAGAAGAACTAAGTCATTAAAGGTGATAGGATAGTTTGAGAGGATTGTTAATAAAGTAATCAATATCCTGGGATTTATTAATAGGTGCTTAGACTACAGGAATGAGGTGGTGATGTTGAATTTGTACAAGATACTTGTTAAAACTTCAGCGAGGGTACTGTGTCCAATTCTGGGCACCAGCCTTTAGGAAGGATGAGAAGGCAATTCGAGAGAGTACAGAGAAGATTCATGAATATGGCTCCAGGGTGAAGAATTTCAGTTTGATAATCAATTGCAGAAGTTAGTACTGGTTTCATTGAAGAAGGCACAGCTGTGTGGAAATTTAACAGAGGTGGTCAAAATCATAAGGTCACTGGCAGAAGTAAATAGGGAGAACTAAATCCCATTGGTGAAAGAACTGAGAAGCAGAAAAGCAATTATTTAAGGTAATTGGCAAAAGAGACAGCAATGACATGAGGAAGTGGTTAAGATCAGGAATGCCATCCCAGAAAGTGTGGTGGAGGTAGGGTCAATCAAGACATTCAGAAAGGGATTAGAATGATATCTGTACAGTGTTAAAGAGAGAAGGGAATTAGACTGATATCTATACGGTGTTACAGAGAGAAGGGAATTAGATTGATATCTGTACAGTGTTACAGAGAGAAGGGAATTAGACTGATATCAGTACAGTATTTCAGAGAGAAGGGAATTAGACTGATATCTGTACAGTGTTACAGAGAGAAGGGAATTAGACTGATATCTGTACAGTGTTACAGAGAGAAGGGAATTAGACTGATATCTGTACAGTGTTACAGAGAGAAGGGAATTAGACTGATATCAGTACAGTATTACAGAGAGAAGGGAATTAGACTGATATCTGTACAGTGTTACAGAGAGAAGGGAATTAGACTGATATCTGTACAGTGTTACAGAGAGAAGGGAATTAGACTGATATCTGTACAGTATTAAAGAAGGGAATTAGACTGATGTCTGTACAGTGTTACAGAGAGAAGGGAATTAGACTGATATCTGTACAGTATTAGAGAAGGGAATTAGACTGATTTCTGTACAGTGTTACAGAGAGAAGGGAATTAGACTGATATCTGTATGGTGTTACAGAGAGAAGGGAATTAGACTGTTATCTGTACAGTATTAGAGAAGGGAATTAGACTGATATCTAATGAACTTGAAAGACCCTATACAGACAACAAGCAAAACTAATGTCATTTACAAAATACCATGCAAGGACTGTAACAAACACTATGTTGGACAGACAGGCAGAAAACTAGCCACCAGGATACATGAACATCAACTAGCCACAAAACGACATGACCTTGTCTCACCAGTATCCTTACATACAGATAAAGAAGAACACCACTTCAACTGGGATAATACATCCATCCTAGGACAAGCCAAACACAGACACGCACGAGAATTCCTAGAAGCATGACATTCCAACCGGAACTCTGTCAACAAGCCTACTGACTTGGATCCCATCTACCACCCCCTGAGAAAAAGAACAGGAAATGATGTTGTCACAGGAAATGACATCACCAACCCAAGGAAACCCAAACACATAAATAGAAAGCAGGAAAGACCAGCAGTGCTTGATCCGGAGGCTCACCGAAGATGTAACTAGTATGATGGTGAAACGACTGAAAATAAACCTTCCAGTTCAGCAAACAAACCTACATCCAGTTAATTTGGTTTCTTTCTCCACAGATGTTTCCAGACCTGCAGAGTTTCTCCAGCATTCCCTGTGTTTCTAGTACCATTCCAACATTTCTCTTAAGGTGGTGGGATTGAAGTCAGGCTCCACATTAGATTAGACCAGGATATTGCCAGTGAATTGGGTAGGGAAGGTGTTTTTGTGTGCAGTGCTGGCCTGGAAGCTGTGGGGGTGTATGGTGTGAGGGAGCATGGTGGGAATTACAAATTTCAACAACAATGGGAGCCCAAGCAAAGGCAACAAAAAGAAGCTGAAAGCTGCCAGACCATCACTTCCATTTCACATTTTCTTCCCCCTGTTTTGTACTTGGGCATGTCATAGAGGGAGAGTCTGTACAGCTGTAAGGACTCTGCCATTCATTTGACAAATCCATCCACCCCACCATGGCAAAATGGGGAAGGTGAGCAAATAAGGATACTCACAGAGAAACATATGGGAAGACACAGAAAAGGCACAATTCTGAAATTTGCAGGTGGTGTGAAACTTAGAATTGGATAAAAGCTAGGAAGAAAATAGTGAAAGGCTTCACAGAGACAGGCTGAGGGAATGGAAATTGGTGCAAACATGGTACATGGAATTCAATGCATGACAGGGACATTTGGTGATACATTTTAGTTGAAAGAATGAGCAATTACAAAGCAAGCTAAATAGGGAGACAGCTGTAACCAAATCTTTAAAATTGACAGGATTGGTTACAAAGCAGTGAATAAACTGGACAGGTTCCTGGACTTAAAAATAGAGGCACACACAAAATCAGGAAGTTGGACTTAATCGATGTTGGGGACGTCCAGAACTAGGTGTCACAGTCTAAGAATAAAGGGTAAGCCATTCAGGACTGAGATGAGGAAGAATTTCTTCACTCAGGGAGTTGTGAACTTGTGGAATTCTCTCCCACAGGAAGCTGTTGGGGCCAGTTCATTAGATACATTCAAGAGGGAGCTGGACATGGCACTTGCTGGTGCAGGGCCACATTCTGGCCTCCTTGCTAAAGGGATACGGAGAGAAAGTGGGAGTGAGATACTGAAATTGCATGGTCAGCCATGATTGTATTGAATGGTGATGCAGACTTGAAGGGCCAAATGGCCTACTCTTGCACCTATTTTCTATATTTTATAGAAAAATGGTTTCATCTCCAACTGGAGTATTGTGTCCAGCCTGGGCACCACACTTCAGCAAGGATGTGATGTCTTTGGAGAGAAGTGCAACTGATATTTACTGGAATGGTTCCAGGGATGAGGGGTTTGTGCAGTTACAGTAGAGGAACTGGGATTGTTTACTTTAGAACAAAGAAAATAAAAAACAGATCTGATTGAGGGATTCAGATCATGAAGGGTTTAGAGAAAGTAAATTGTGAGAAACAGCTTCCAGTGATTTGAAGGGTCAATTACTAAGGCACACATTCAAGGTAATTGGCAGAAGAACCATGTTGGTATTTGTTCTGGCTTGAAGAGAAATGATTTTGTACAATGAGTGGTAAAGATGTAGAGTACACTGTCTGATAGGATGGTGGATATATGTTCAATCTTAACTCCCGAGGCAGAATTGGAAACTTACTTACAGCAGAACAACATGCAAGGGCACTGGAAAAGAACGGGGTGGGGGTGGGGATGTTGGGGTGGGGTGGGGTGGGGTGGGGTGGGGGGGGTGGGGTGGGGGGTGGGTGGGGTTGGAGGGAGCAACTGGTTTACTCTTTGAAAGAGTTAGTATTGATTCAGTGGGCTGAATGTTTTTCAGTGTTATTTGATGATTTTGATAATGATTTTGTTTTTTTTCCCCCAAACAGGGCTTTTTTGTTGCTTTTATTTACTGTTTCTGCAATGGGGAGGTGAGTCATTGAAGTTTCAGGTAAAGAAAACTGCAAATCAGAAGTGTGACATCGATATTTCGATGTTGATTCGGACACTGGTTAAAAATCCATCCCTTTGAGGAAAAAACCTTTTATCTACTTGCCTTTATGTAGCTGCATACCAAATTCTATCTGATTTTATTCCTGACATTTTCCTGTTCTGTCCAGTACTAACATGCAGGACTTTCCAGTTTAATCTTACCCTGTACATTCTTACGTCTGGTCTATTCCTGAAACAGGAATCTGCTGTTTTTCTGTGCAAATATTAGATGTCTTGTTGTGTACTTCCAACATTTTCTATAATTCAACCAATGTGTTGTGACCATTTGTTGATTTGTGACATAGAACACAAATCTGTAACAAGCCCTGTTAAGAAGGTAAGACCAGAGGACACACGAGCAAAGGAAGGCCTTTCAGCCCATGGTGTCTGCTCCACTAGTCCGTGTGATTATGGCTGATCTGATATACCACAATTCCACTTTCCTGCCATTTCCCTATAACCCTTGATTTCCTTTAATTCCTTGATTAAAAATTTGTCTATCTCCTTGTTGAACATACTTAATGACCCAGCCCCACCAGCCCACTGCAGTAAAGACTTTTATAACTTCAATGCTTACAAACAGTGGGTTCACATCAATGAAACATTACTGAATGACAAATCAGAATTCCAACCATTACAGGGAAAGTGTGGCTGCAGAGGCCAATTGCTCAGAATATTCAAGCATTGTCTCTGGGTCAGAGCTGTCTGGGAAAGTATGTGTAGATGAAGGCAATTTTCAGCAAGGCTTTTGCTAAGGTCCTGCATGGGAGCCTGATAGCAAGGGTAACCTTTTGGTAAATTGGATTCACAACTGGCTGAATGGCAGCAAGCAGTGATGATTGAGATGAGCTTCTTAGACTGGAAGTCTGTGTCCAGTGGGGTCCCATAGGGATCACTGTTGGTACCCTGGCTGCTTGTTGTTGTTATAAATGATTTAGACTTCAATGGAGGATGGTTGATCAGTAGTTTCACAGATGATACAAAACATTTTGGTAAATAATTGAGGAAGATGGCTGGTCAAATGAACTGATTAGTAGCAAATGGAATTCAATCTGAATAAACAAGTAAGGGAATACATGATGAGCAATAGGACACCGAGGATCAAAGAAATCGTGGTGTGCATATACACTGGCACCTTAGGTGTCAGAGCAGATGGATAAAATGGTTAATAAGGAAGCTTGCCATTATTAACTGATGCATAGAGTTTAAGAGCAGACAGGTTATGATGGAAGTGTATAATCCACATTATAGAAGGGATGTGATAGCGCTAGAGAGGGTACGTAGGAGATTTATCAGGATGTCGCCTGGACTGGAGAGTATCAGTTTGAGAGATTGGACAGGCTGGCGTTGTCTTCCTTGGAGCAGAGGAGATTGAGAGGGGACTAAAATAACTCCACAAAAGCCCATTTCTCATCACCAAGTCACCCTTTATTTATATAATACATGACACTGATCCAGCTAGCACAGAGCCGGCTCTTCGAGTGAGAGGAACCCCTGACACTCCTGTTTATATCTATCAGCCAGGACTCCCTGATTGGATCAGATTAACTGTGCAATCATGGAACTCATGTTCTATAAGATCCACCTGGCTGACCTCGTTCCAAACACTGTAGGGACATGATTGAGATGTATGAAATTATGAGGGAAATAGGTTGGGTAGACCTGAAGAAACCTTTGACAGGGTGCAACACATGAGGCTGCTGCATAAGATAAGGATGCATGGTTTTAGGGGTAGAGTATTAGTGTGGATAGAGGATTGGTTGACTGACAGGAAGCAAAGAGTGGGGATAAATCAGTGCTATTCTGGCTGGCAATCTGTAACTAGTGGTTTGCCTCCGGGATCGGTGTTCAAACCACAATTATTTCCAATTTATAAGGATGATTTGGAGTTGGAGACCACGTGTGCGGTGTCAAAATTTGCCAATGACACTAAGATGAGTGGCAGAGCAAAGTGTGCAGAGGACAGTGAAACTTTGCAAAGGAACATAGATACACTTAGTGAGTGGGCAAAGGTCTGGCAGATGGAATACAGTGTTAATAAATGTGAAGTCATACGTTTTGGTAGGAGCAGCAGTAAAAAGGAATATGACGTGAATAGTAAAATGTTGCAGCATGTCCTTGTGAATGAATCGCAGAAGGTCGGTCTGCAGGTACAACAAGTAATTAGGAAGGCAAATGGAAATTTGTCCTTCATTGCTAAAGGAGTTGAGTTTAAAAGCAGAGAGGTAATGTTATTGCTGTACAAGGTGCTGGTGAGGCCACAACTGGAGTACTGTGTGCAGATTTGGTCTCCTTCCTTGAGGAAGCACTGCAGGGGGTACAGAAGAGGTTCACTAGGTTGATTCCACAGTTGAGGGGGTTGGCTTATGAAGAGAGACTGAATAGACTCCAATTATATTCAATGGATTTCAGATTGATGAGGGGAGGATCTTATAGAAACATATAAAATTATGAAGGGAATCAATAAAATAGAAATAGAGAGGATGTTTCCACTGGCAGGTGAAACTAGGACAAGAGGGCACAGCCTCAAGATTAGAGGAAGCAGGTTTAGGACAGAATTGAGTAGGGACTTCTTCACCCAGAGGGTTGTGAATCTATGGAATTCCTTGCCCAAGGGAGGTAGTTGACACTACCTTAGTAATCACTTTTAAGACTAGGGTAGATAATTTTTGAAACATAAAGGAATTAAGGGATATGGTGAAAATGCAGGTAAGTGGAGCTGATGCTACAAGAAAGTCAGCCATGATCTTATTGAGTGACGCAGCAGGCTCGAAGGGCTGGACGGCCTACTCCTGCTCCTGGTTCTTATGTTCTTTCCCCTTGATGGAGGAAGGATCAATGCCTGGGGATGTAGTTTTAAGGTAAGGGGCAGGAAGATGGGAATCTGAAACTCATCACCTTTAAGAGTGGCAACGGCAGAAATCCTCATAACATTTATATTTAGATGTGCACATACAATGCCAAGGCATGCAAGGCCACAGGCTGGAAAATGAGATTGGAATAATTAGGTGATTGTTTGGGACCAATATGGAAGCGAAGGGCCGACTGGCCTTTTTCTGTGCTACAGATCTCCATGACTCAAAGAATGGGACAGTGAGTCTGGGGCAGTCGGTCTGGGACATGGGTCTCTGTGTTCCTGAGCTACACTGTTGCTTCCTGCTTCTGCTAGAGCTTCCTGTGAGGTGATTGCCTGCAGTGAGTCTTCTTCATGCGTTGGTCACATGACTATGTCATGCATGGAGCACATTTGTACAATGTTACATTTCAATCCAAACATCCCCTTTTCATCTTAAAAAAAACACAGATAAAAAGGAATTTACACACATTGCACTTACACTGTGAGTTACTCACTTTGCAAACAACCTTTCCCATGCATTGCAGAACTGCTTATTATTCTAATGAGAAACATAACTAAACATTGCTGGAGTAACTCTGCAGGTCAGGCAGCATCTGGGAAGAGAAAACAGAGTTAACATTTTGAGTGTGGTGACCTTTCTTCAGAATTAATACAAGCTAGGAAGGGGTGGTATTTATGCTGATGGCAGGTGGGTGCAGGGTGAAAACGAGTGAGGGGATAGATGGAAATGAAGCCCAGAGTGGAGGAAGAAAGGTAAGCAGATAAAGGAATGGGAAATAGTAAGGCAGGGAAGGAGAAATGAGTAGGTGAAAATAGGGTGGCTGTGCTGAAAGTCATGGCTGCGGGGGTGGGTACAGTACATGGGAGAATGTGTTCAGGATCTAAAATTATTGAACTCTGTACTGAGTCCTGATGGCTGCAGGGTCCCCAGGTGGAAAGTGAGATGCAGTTCTTCCAGCTTGCACTGTGCTTTGCTGGAGCACTACAGCAAGCCTGAGACAGACGTTGGCCAGGAAACACGGAGATATGTTGAAGTGGCAGGCAACAGGAAGCTTTTTTGCTGACAGAACGTAAAGTTTCCTCAAAACGTCACCCAGTCTGCATTTCATCTCCCCAGTGTAGAGGAGACCACATTGTGAGCAATGACTAGATTGAATAGATTAGTAGACTAGATGAGTGAAGTGCAGGTAATCAGTGTTTCACCTGGAAGGTATGTCTGGGGCCTTGTATAGTGAGGAGGGAGGAAGTAAATAAGCAGGTGTTGCACCTTCTGCGATTGGTACTGAGGCGGTGGTGGGGAGATGTTGGGAGTGGAAGAAGAGTGGACCAAGGTGTCCCAGAGGAAACAGTCCCAATGGAAGGTTGACAAGGGAGAATATGTGTCTGGTGGTGCCATCCCACTGGAAATGTCAGAAATGGTAGCTAGTGATCCTTTGTATACAGATGCTGGTTGGATGGTCAGGTGAGGATAAGGGACATCCTCTTGTACTTGTGGGAGGGAGGAGAAGGAGTGAAAGCTGAAGTGCTGGAGTTGGGTCAGAGAGAGCTGGGGCTTCTGAAAATCATGGTGATGGGGAATCCTTGATTGAGTAAAAAGGTGGACTTTTCAAAGACCCCCTTTTTGAAGTTGACATCTTCAGAACAAATGTGACGGAGACAGAGAAATTGGGAGAACAGAATGGACTCTTTACATGAAGCAGGGTGTGAGGATTTATACTCAAGGTAACTGTGGGAGTCAGTGGGTTTGAAATGGATATTAGTGGTCAATTTATCCCCAGAAATGGAAACAGAGATGTCAAGGAAGGGGAGGGAGGAGTCAGATAGACCAGATGAAGGTAAGCGCAGGGTGAAAATTGGAAGTGAAATTAAGAAATTTGTCCAATTCCAGATGAAAGAGGGAAGCAGCATGAATGATATAATTGATGTACCAGGGAAAGAGTTGTGGGAGGGAACTGGAATAGGACTGGAACAAGGAATGTTCCACGTACCCCACAAACAGACAGGAGAAACTGCGTCCTAAGCGGGTTCCCAGTTTGATCTGAAGAAAGTGGGAGGAGTTAAGAAAAGTTGTTCAAAGTAAGGACAAACTCAGCCAGGCAGAGCAGGGTGGTGGCACATGGGGACAGTTCAGGCCTTTCCCAGGAAGAAACAGAGAGCCCTGAGGCCAACCTGATGGGGATGGATGTGGAAAGATTTGTGGGTTCATGATGAAGAGGATACAGTTGGTGTCTGTGGACAGGAAATCTTGAAACTGATGTAAAGCATCAGAAGAATCACGGTTTAAGTGGGAAGAGACTGGACAATGTAGGATGATGTAGGATGAGCTGAATTCTGTGGAACAGGATCAGGCAGAAACAATGGGTCTGCCCAGGCAATCCTGTTTGTGATTTTTAGGAAGGAGGTAGAAGCGGGCTAGGTGGGGCTGTATGGGGTTAGGAGGCTATGAGCTGGGAGGTTAATAGCTTCCCAGAGAAGATGAAATTAGTGACCATTGTGGACACAATAGCCTGATGTTCAATGATGGGGTCAAGGTCCAAGGAGAGATAGGAGGATGTATCTCAGCCTCCACATTGTCGAGGTTAGTATGCCGGACAGCAACAGCACCACCTTTGTCAGCCGGCTTATTTACACAGTCAGGATCAGAGAGCACGGAATGCAGTAAGTTCACAGGGAGATAGATTAGAATGGGTAAAGGAGTCAGAGACATTAGGGCAATTGATGTCATATTGATAGTTCTTGATGAACAGGTCAAGTACAGCTAAAAGGCCAAAGGGGAAGGGTCCAGGTGGAAGGAGAGTGTTGGTGGCAGGTGAAGATGAAACAGGACTCTTGTCCAAAGAAATGGGCATGGAGACAAAGGCAACAGAAGAGTTCAACCTCATGTCATGCCCAAAATTCATTGAAGTGGGTGTGTGGGGGATAAAACTAAGTTTTTTAACTTTGCTTTCCCAGCACAGATCCTGCCAGACCTGTTGAGTTTCTCCAGCAACTTCTGTTTTTGTTTCAGATTTCCAACATCTGCAGTTCATTGTTTTATATTATTCTAATAAGTCCCTCTTTTGTCACTCTCTTTACACACATGGTACACATGACTTTTAAAATGTGTGGATCTTGTGTGATGGTGCACATGCAGTTGTGAACATTTCAAGGCCTGCTAGTTAGAGTGATGTGCTCTCTGGGTTGTTTTCAAAATCTTCCCAGCTACCTCTGCCAGCTCCCTCTGTTGCCTTAGACACATCTTTCTGTTAGTGTTCACTGTATCTGACAAGCCAATCTTGTCATTTTGTGACTTTGGTATTAGGTTTCCTTTGCATTCCTTCATTTGTTTGTTTGCATGTTTATCAATCCATGTGGCATGTGGAACACTGTTAATCTCTGGTGGAGTGTCTGGGATACTCATCTGAGCTCTCACTTTGCTCCTGCTGAGATGTGTGGCTTTGCTTGGTGCCTATTCTCTGGGATTCCAGATCTCCAGTCTTTGCCACTACAGTCGGCACTGAGTTCTCTCAGGCTGAGCACCTTCCTGTCACAGAAACTCAAGTGTACCTTTGAATTAGAGTCATAGGGATGTACAGCACAGAAACAGGCCCTGAGGCCCAACTTGTCCATGCCAACCAGGTTTCCTAAATTATTCTAGTCCCATTTGCTTGCATTTGGCCCATATTCCTCTAAACCTTTCCTTTCATTGTCCAAGTGAGTCTTTTATATGTCACCCCTCAGCCTCCTACATTCCTGCGGAAAAGAATTCCTAATCTATCCAGCCTCTCCCTATAATCCAAACCTTCCAGTCTCAGTAACATGCTTATAATTCATTTTTACCCTTTTTCCAATTTAATAATGTCCTTTCAACAGAAGGGCAATCAGAATTGCATGCAGTACTCCAAAAGTGGCCTTACCATTGTCATCTCCAGCTAGAACATGACGTTTCAACTCCTGTTCTTAATGCTCTGATCGATGAAGGAAAACATGCCTAATGCCTTCTTTCTACCTACGATGCCACTTTCAAGGAACAATTAACTTACACCCCAAGGTCTCTCTGTTTGACAAAACTCCTCAGGGCCCTACCATTAAATGTGCAAGCCCTGCCCTGGTTTGTCTGATCAAGACTGCCTTGTCCTTAATATCCCTGGTATTTTATGGTTGGGTTATCCCTTTTCTAGAATTCTCCTTTCTCACTGGGCTATATCTTTGCTCTGAGCCATGTCTGTCAGTGTTAGAGACAAAAAGACTGGAATGCAAACCAGCCTCCTGCCTGTCATCGTGCCTTGACTGTCTTTGCTGCTGAACCCCTGTCCCAGTTCACTCCAGCCAGCTGTGCCCTCATTCCTTTATAATTACCCTTACATAAGTTCAGTACAATTTTTTTCCAACCCAAGTTCCTCCTCCACAAACTGAATGCTAAATTCTACCAAGTAACAGTCAATGTGCCTTTGGGGATATTTTACTCAGATTATTTTTTTCAAACTTGCCTCATTACACATCATCAAATCCATTATCAAAATAGTCTGATCCCTGTTTGGATCCACAACATTATTTTCACAGAAACTGTTCCGAATACACTGTATGAATTCTTATGCATGGCTGAAAGCAGTCTTTGAATTTTTTGAAGATTCTTGGTAAACAAGGGGTGAACTGTGAACAGATGCAGACAGGAATGTGGTTCTATTAGCCATGATCCTATTGATCAAGGGGCAATATGTTCTCTTCCTGATCCTTGTTTCTACCCTCATAGCTCAAGTCATTTAAAAGGTATCTGTCTGGATCTGCATCCAATTATTCTAACTTCCAAGGCTATGGACCATGGCACTGGAGGGTGGGAATAGAATGAATGGCTCATAATTTTTTTCTTCACTAGTACAGCATTTTTCTCTGCTGTAATTATTTCAGAACGCTGAATTTCTACAGGCCAACTGTTAGAGAGTTGAATTGTTGAACAGGATCAAGAAATTGAATGCCCTCCTCTTTCTGTGCAAATGATATTTTTCCAAGGGGGTTGGTTGGCTAAGTTGCCTTGTGATTCAGAGTGATGCCAACAACACGAGTTAAATTCCCGCACAGGCCAAGGTTACCATGAAGGACTGCCCTCAACCTCTCCTTTCACCTGACACAAGTGACCCTCAGCCTAAACCATCATGAGTCATTTCTCTTGAAAGAGAGACAGTCCTATAGAGATTACGTTTTTGTTTCGATTTTCCCAAGAACTGTTCAGACCCCCACAGTACAGACATATTTATTTGGAATATGGAGGACACAAAACCGTTAGCAAATTGTGAGGAAAAACCTTTTTGTTCAGAAATCACAGCCTTTCATATCATCTCCTGGTATTACTGCACGTGGATCTGTGATGCTCGGTGGAAGGATCAGTGTCCACCTTGCATTTTATATTGTTTTATTCTCTCCTTCCACTGTCTTTATCAGAATAATTACAAACCAGTTTTCTCTTTGAGACTTGATGTTACCAACCTGCTCGAAGATGTCAGTTGAATTAGATTACTTACAGTGTGGAAACAGGCCCTTCGGCCCAACAAGTCCACACCGACCCATTCCCCTACATTTTACCCCTTCACCTAACACTACGGGAAATTTAGCATGGCCAATTCACCTGACCTGCACATTTTTGGATTGTGGGAGGAAACCAGAGTACCTGGAGGAATCCCACACAGACACGGGGAGAATATGCAAACTCCTGAGGCAGGACTTGAACCTGGGTCTCTGGCGCTGTGAGGCAGCAGTGCTAACCACTGTGCCACCGTGTCCAGTATCTATCTTGTACCCACACTCAATTTGTCAGAACCATCATCCAACCTCTCTATTGCAATAATTTCAATAGATTTTAGAGGTGTATTTATTTTCTTCTGAGCTAAACACTTCGAAAAGTGGTTAAGCTTCTCATAGATAAAACACTATGCTTCAAGCAATGGATGTGCTGTCTTTGTTTTTCTGTGTTTCTCTTCATAATATTGGCAACTTGTTCCTTGGCCTTGATCTTCCTGCTCATTTTTCTGTGGATATTTGCTACTTTGCTCCTCACTGTCACACAGACTGCGCTGTCTGAGCTGCCTCTCCACATTGCTTGGACTTATTCAGTAAATGTGTCATAATCTCGTATTTTTGCTATTACAGGTAGTTCTGTTTCATGATGCCACTCACTTTGACAGGAGTCTCCCAGTGATTCACCTGCAGCTTGCTTCTTACTCATTTATCCTTGTCAGTAGCTTGCAGTGACTTTTAAGAGTTTTGAACAGTTCTGCATTTCACTTTTAATTGCTGTGCTCAGTTCAGAACAGGGGGCACACCAAGACCCAATAACCAGGTCACAGTATTCTCGGGGCCCACAGTGCTCAGGACTGGGTGCAGGGACACTGAGCTCAGGTTGGGGCTGCAATTGGGACTGAGGGCATGGGCCTGGAGCAGCAGTGAACCTGTGATTTCTGTCCTGACTCTTAGCTTCCCTCCTATTACAGCTCTTTAACTCTCAATCTCAACTCCACTGCTGACACTATTTTACACACATTCATGGTGCACAGTGTAGCTTGTATTCTGTCTTTATTCAAACTCCCCAGCTGCATTCCTGCAGTGAGGCCCTCATATGGCACTGGTCATCTGAAGCCAAGAAGCACTCAATTCAATTTCTAACTAAATGCAGTGACCATGACTGGGCCTGAACCCATGATGTTCTGCTTTGGAGTCAAGAGGGTTTGCTACAGAGAAAACGGATTGCACTCTAAGGAGTTGCAAGAGTATAAGTAGCCTCTTAATCTTAACTACAACATTGCAGCAACATCGTGTTCCCCTCAACATGTATTTGGTTATGTGCTGTGTTTTATTCTGAGCTCTGTAACTGTGTGTTTCACACTATGCCTTGTAACTCTATGTTGTATTCTGTGCGCTGTAGCTGCTTTATTCTGTGCTCTGTACTTACCAGGTCCAGGCAGAAATAAAGAAATCCTGGTTCAGGAGGAATCTCGCTCTGAACTTTAATCAGAAGATGAGAACTGGCAGCAGCTGCCTTTATGGAGCAGTGACCTCTCACGTTACCAATAGTATCAGCAACAGCCTGGCTACCAGAGGAGTGTCTACCCTGCACACAAACACCAGGCACTCTGTACCACAGCCACCCTCACTCTCCAAGCTGCCTGGCTGCATCACAAGTACATCTCAGTCAGAAAGCTCACTGCCTTCTCCAACCCTGCATAGCACCATGAGGAAGGGAGAAAGCAAGGACCATTTTGCAAATGAGGAACAGCAGAAACTGAAGACCCCTCTCCACAATCAATGGGAAACAGTGTTATGAAAAGCTTAGATGGTGTTATAGCTTGAAACATTCCTTTATTGATTAAACAATAATGTTGCATTTGAGCTAAACAGTGCTACTGAGTAATGTTTAAGGTGAAGTGAGTATGAAGGAGGGACTAACAAAGATTCACAGCCTGGAGTCAGTGTATCTCATGAATGTTTGTGGTTTTTGCTCCATACAAGTTTGGATGTACACGGGGAATGGGTGACTATTTAATTGACTGCAGAAATTAATTCAGGGGAAAACGACACTCCTGTCAATATAGTGTCAACATTAATATGTCAACTGCCCTAATGCTAACCCGAGGTTGGGGGTCATCACAGTTAGCTTCCTGTTTGAAACTTTGTCATATGTTGACTGCGTGTAACCGGAAACCTTGAGAGAGTAACACTTGTACATGATTCTGACAACTATTGCGGCCACAATGAGGTGACAGACCCGACTTTGTTTTGCATTTTGTTCAACATCTTGATGTCATCTCCTGCGGTTTGATTTCACAGTTGGGTGCTAATTCTGACACCAGCAATTCTGCTGATGAAACAAACTGTTTCCCTTGACAGAGAGACTGCAGTGTAACGGCCCTGTTAGATAATCATCAGCTGAATGCAGTTACATGGCCAAGTAATGTTCCTGCTGCTGAGCAAAGACTGCATGCTGTTAATAATTATAGATAGTGCTTAACTGCTCATTGCTGATCACTGATAAACCCTCACCCATTGCTCCTTCCACAGACAATATTGAGTGAATACACAGCTAGAACCTCACTCATTTTACAATTGTTCGGCAACATTCAAATTCTGATCTATGTTTGAAGAATGGTCACTTTGTTGAGAGCAGTCAGTGCTTTTGTTATAACCTACAGGAGACGGGATGAGAAATGAACGTAACCTCAGAGTTCCTAACATTGCTGAGTGTAACCTCTTCCAGGAGAAAGTGAGGTCTGCAGATGCTGGAGATCAAAGTTGAAACTTTATTGCTGGAACAGCACAGCAGGTCAGGCAGCATCCAGGGAACAGGAGATTCGACGTTTCGGGCACAGGCCATTCCTGAAGAAGGGCCTGTGCCCGAAACGTCGAATCTCCTGTTCCCTGGATGCTGCCTGACCTGCTGTGCTGTTCCAGCAATAAAGTTTCAACTGTAACCTCTTCCAGTCAGTCACTGCACTTGAAATTTAAGGGTAACTTGTTTTGACAATTGCAGATTCTGAGTTACATCAACGGGAAAGTATACAAAACAAATATTGTTAGATGGTGGACAAGCAACAGACTTGATCCTACTCAGAGTCTTCATGAATAAAAACATTCCCAAAATGAATTCACCCATTCAAAGATGAGAATTTCTTACAGTATTTTTGTCCTGAGCAAATAAAGTGACACAAATAAAAGATTTCAGGAATGTATCAGCTTGGTCTGACCACAGAGAGCAGAATGTGTAGGTTTCCTCTGTGTGGACCTGAATCTCTGACTGAGCCAAAGGTTCCTGCAGCTAATCTGGTTGTGTGGAAATGAGCTGGGGGGACACATTGGAATAGACTCAGAGCACAATATCCAACCAACATTGACTCACTAATTATGTCGCTTTAGTGTATATCTGACACCTAATAACCAATACCTTAGTGAGAAATAGTGTGTGTGGGAGCTGTACTCCAGTGAGAGTCAGTGAGTAAGGGACCCATACCCCTGTGAGACTAAGTGTATGAGGACCTGTGCCCCATTCAGAGTTAGTATCTCGGCAAATCATGTATATTGTGCCTATTGCCTGTATTAATTTGTGGAATAAATGTGTAATGCTACATTTGCTTTAAGGATCACAGATCAGGAGAACTGTGACAGTGGAAAATCTCTGCATTTTAACCCATTGGTACAGTTTTCTGCCAGTTCCAGCCTCTCAGTATTGCAGGTTCATCTCTCTGAAATAACTTCATATCAGATAGGAGAGGTGCAAATCTCCTCCAGTCAGATACTCCAACACAGCCAGCTCCCCACTCTGATCAGGGTAACCATCCAACAATTTAAATACACGTGAGATATTGCAAGCCAGGGCATGAGTTAGACAATACAACCCTGGAAAGTGTTACCAAAAAAGGGGGTAGAGGTGCAGACGCATAGTTCCTTGAAAGTGTCATCGCAGGTGGACAGGGTAGTGAAGAAGGTGTTTGATATGCTTGGCTTCATTGGTCCGTGCATTGAGTATGGGAATTGGAATGTCATCTTGTGGCTGTACAGGACATTGGTGAGGCCATTTTTAGAATACTGTGTTCAATTCTGGTCTCCCTGCTATAGGAAAGACGTTGTGAAACTTAAAAGGGTTCAGAAAAGATTTACAAAGATGTTGTCTAGACTGGAGGAGTTGAGCCATAGGGAGAGGTTGAAAGGCTGGGGGTTGATTCCCTGGAGTGTTGGAGGCTGAGGGGTGACCTCATAGAGGTTTATAAAAACATGAAGGGCATGGATTGGGTGAATAGACAAGGTCTTTTTCTCTACTGTAGTGGAGTCCAGAACAAGGGGGCATAAGTTTAAGGTGAGAGGGGAAAAATATAAAAGAGACCTAAGGGGCAACGTTTTCACGGAGAGGGGGTACATGTATGGAATGAGCTGCCAGAGGATGTGGTGAAGGCTGGTACAATTGCAACATTTAAGAGGCATTTGGATGGGTATATGAATAGGAAGGGTTTGGAGGGATATGGGCCGGGTGCTGGCAGGTGGGACTAGATTGGGTTGGGATATCTGGTTGGCATGGATGAGTTGGACCGAAGGGTCTGTTTCCATGCTGTACATCTCTATGACTCTATTTAAAAGGGATCTGAGGGGTAACGTTTTCATGCAGAAGGTGGTGCATGTATGGAATGAACTGCCAGAGGAAGTGGTGGAGACTCATACAATTACAACATTTAAAAGGCATCTAGGTGGGTGTATGAAGAGGAAGGATTCAGAAGGATATGGAGCAAATGTTGGCAAATGGGACTAGATTAGTTTAGTATATCTTGTTGGCATGGATGGGTTGGACTGACAGGTCTGTTTCTGAGCTGTATAAGTCTATGACTGTTACTTCAAGGTCCAATCTACTGATGTAGAATGCTTACATGGGAGTAAGAAAGAGGATTGTGATTCCCAAGCATCGATGTGTCATGACACCAAAATATTTCTCACGAGACAATTCCTGTCCTCAATAAAGGACTGATTCACAGAGTGGGTCAGACTCTGATAGATTACAACTTGATGGATTGGAAGGTGAAGACCCCAATCATTAAACTAATTTCCCCAAAATGAAATTTCTGTTTTCAGCAAATGGAAGTGAAGTGTTAGCTGTAACCATGTGAACCTGCAGAATCTGTGATAATTAACAGCACCAATGTTTACGAATAGTGACCCCACACTCCCAAGGCAATGGGTGATGAATTATTACAGCAATGTATAGTGATGCTGTCTCAGTCATGGGCCAGGAACCCAGATGAACTCAACTCAGAAATGTTAACACAAGCAATGGAGTGGGAGAGATAAGGGCTATACTGCATATGGGAGAGCAGAATGGGGAATGGGGAGAGGCCATAGGGGAGATGGACTCTTAATCTGCGTGTTGTGTTTCACTATCACCAGTCTGAATAGAAATTGGGAAGCCTATCCCTGAGTGAAGCTTGTCTATTGTACAGCTGTGTTCAGTCTCTGACACCTCCCCAGTGGATAAGGGAATACGTCTGATATAAGAGCAAAAGCAGGAGCTTGCTTTAAATATTCAGCCTGTCCAGCAATGGCTGTGTCAACACTTATTGCCTGTCCCTAGTTGCCTTTGAGAAAGTAGTAAAAACTGAAAGACCTGCGGATGCTATCAATCAGAAACAAAGCAGAAGTTGCTGGAAAAGCTCAGCAGGTCTGGCAACATCTGTGCGGAGAAATCAGAGTTAATATTTCAAGTCTGGTGACCCTTGCTCAGAACTGGCTACCTTCTTGAACTGCTGCAGTTCCTGTGTGGTGGGCGGATTCCGTTAGGAGAGGGCTTCAGGAATTTGGCCCAAAAACATTGAAGGAATGTGATAGATTTACAAACATTTATGAGCATTTGAATTAGGAGCAGAAGTATCCTCTTTGGCCCTTCAAGTCTACTTCACCATTCAGTAAATCACAGCTGATCTGCGTGTTTAGAATTCCTTATTCCCATACATCCCTGATAACAACTGATTGCCTGCCTAACAAGAAACTATCTATCTGCCCACACCTTAAATATTCAATGGCTCTGCCTCTACCACCTTCTGAGGCATAGGGTTCCAAATACAGAGCCTCTGAGAGAAAAATAAATTGCCTTCATTTCTATCTTGAAAGGATGCCCCACCATCCTTTCCATGTTCACCTTTGTGGGTGGCACGGTGGCACAGTGGTTAGCACTGCTGCCTCACAGCGCCAGAGACCCGGCGACTGACTGTGTGGAGTTTGCACATTCTCCCCGTGTCTGCGTGGGTTTCCTCCGGGTGCTCCGGTTTCCTCCCACAGTCCAAAGATGTGCAGGTTAGGTGAATTGGCCATGCTAAATTGCCCATAGTGTTAGGTAAGGGGTAAATGTAGGAGAATGGATCTGGGTGGGTTACGCTTCGGCGGGACGGTGTGGACTTGTTGGGCCGAAGGGCCTGTTTCCACACTGTAAGTAATCTAATCTAAAAAAAATCTAATCTAAAAAAAAAGACCATTCAGGATACTGTAAACTTCAATCGAATTGAATGTAGCTTTTCTAAACTCCAGGGGAAATGAACCGAGGAGTCTGATTTTTTCTCATAAACCAAACTCATTGAACTGCCTCCAATATATTTAAGTCAGGGGAATGGCTTGGAGGGGACCTTGGAGGTGGTGGTGTCATGGGTTTGGAAGGTGCTAAGGAGATTAACTGAATTTCTGCAGTGCATCTTGTGGAGAGTACGCACTGCTGCTTTTGAACGTCAGTGGTGGAGCGATTGGAATTTGTGGATGTGATGCCAATAAAGCAGGCTGCTTTTTTCCGGATGTTGTTTGAGTGTTGTTCAGGCAAGGGAGAGTATTCCATCACATTTCTGACTTGTGCCTTGTAGGTGGTGGACAGGCTTTGGGAAGTCAGGAGGTGAGTTATTTGCTGCAGGAGTTTTAGCCACTGACATGCTCTTGTAGTCATTGCTGTTTTATCGAGAGCCCACGTCAGTGATAACCTCCAGGGTGTTGAGAGTGGGAGATTCACTGACGGTAACACCATGAAATGATTCTCTCCCACTCAAGATGGTTATACCCTGATATGAATATGACTTGCCAATTAACAGCCTAAGCTCAAGGATGGTGTCCAGCTCTTGCTGCATTTGGACACTGACAGACTCAATGTGTAAGGAGTCATGAAAGGTCCTGAGTACTGCAAATATCAATGAACTTCTGATCTTATGACGCAGGGAAGGTCGTTGCTGGAACAGCTGAAGATGGTTGGGCACAGGAATCACTGCAGAGATGCCTTGGAACTGAGATGAGTGACTCAAACAACCACAACTATCTTCCTTTGTGCCAGGTCTGACCCCAACCAACAGAGAGTTTGCTCCTGATACTCCTGATTCCAGTTTTGCTCAGGCTCAATTGAAGTGGTTTTGGTATCAAGGGCTGTCACTCTCCCCTCCCCTCTGGAATGCAGCTCTCCTGTCCATGTTTGAACCAAGGCTGTAATGAAGTCAGGAGCTGAGTGGCCCTAGTAGAACCCAAACTGGGGTCACTGAGCAGGTTATTGCTGAGCAGGTGCTGTTTGAAAGCACTGTTGATGACACCTTCCATCACTTTACTGATTATCAAGAGTAGACTGATGGGGCGGTAATTGGCTGCATTGGATTTGTCCTGCTTTTTATGTACAGGACATACCAAATATCCACATTATTGGGTAGGTGCTAATGTTGTAGCTGTACAGGAAGAGCTTGGCTAGGGTAGTGACAAGTTCTGAACTACAAGTCTTCAGTACCATTTCCAGAATGTTCCTCTGAGAAGTGCAGTTGGAGCTACACATGGGGACAGGAAAAAGAGCAATAGTGAAAGGAGAGTCAATAGTGAAGCACATCAAATGGCACTTCTGCAGTCACATATGCGGCTCCAGGATGCTGGGTTGCCTCCCTGGTGCCAAGGTAAAGAGTATCACTGGGCGATTGAAGTGCATTCTGAAGGGGAGTGCAAACAGATATTATGTTTCACATTGGTAGAAAGTGGGATGAGTTCTTGCAACAACAATTAAGACAGCTAGGTAGTAGATTAAAAAGTAAGACCTGAAATGTTGTAATCTCTGGACTACTCTGATTCCACATGCTAGTGTGTACAGGAACAGGCAGATGGAACAGATGAAAGATAAGATAAAGAGTTGGTGCAGGAGAGAGACTATTATATTCCATAACTGGGTCTAGTTCTGTCCAAGGAGCAGGAGAACCGATGTTTCGAGCATAAACTCTTCATCAGCAATGTGCCTATACTCGAAATGTCAATTTTCCTGCTCCTCGGATGCTGCCTGACCTGCTGTGCTTTTCCAGCACCACACTCTCGACTCTGATCTCCAGCATCTGCAGTCCTCACTTTCTCCCAGTTCTGTCCAAGTCTGATGGGTTGTTCCTGAACTGAACTGTGACCAACATCCTTGCTGGGGATGTGTTTGCAAGTGCTGCTGATATAGTTTTAAGTTAATTTGGCAAGGAATGGGATTCAGAATGGAGGTACAATAGGCCGGTGATGCAGCACAGTCAAATATGAGAGAAAGATCAAGTGGGTCTGGAAGCAGAGTATTTGTAGTCAAGGGGTGAAAAAGTGTTGCTGGAAAAGCGCAGCAGGTCAGGCAGCATCCAGGGAACAGGAGAATCGACGTTTCGGGCATAAGCCCTTCTTCAGGAATTTGTAGTCAAGTTAAGGCAAAAACAAGCACAGCAAGATTTGATGGGTTTATTTTAATGCAAAGACTCTGTTGGTTGCACCTGTTTTCTGATAGAGGTTTACAACATTATGGGATGCATAGAATGGACAGTCGGAGTTTTTTTCCTAGGGTAGAAATGTCAATAACTTAGGGATATAGATTTAAGGTAAAAGGGGGTAAGTTTAAAGATGTGAGAGGCAAGTTTTTTTACACAGAAGGTGCTAAGTGCCTGGAATGTACTATCAAAGGTGCCAAGATGTGGAGGAGCTGGTGTTGGACTGGGATGGACAAAGATAAAAATCACACAATACCATGTGGCAAAGTGGTTAGCACTGCTGCCTCACAGTGCCAGAGACCCGGGTTCAATTCCCGCCTCAGGCGACTGACTGTGTGGAGTTTGCACATTCTCCCCGTGTCTGCGTGGGTTCCCTCCGGGTGCTCTGGTTTCCTCCCACAGTCACAAAGATGTGCTGGTCAGGTGAATTGGCCATGCTAAATTGCCTGTAGTGTTAGGTAAAAGGGGTAAATGTAGGGGTATGGGTGGGTTGTGCTTCGGCGGGGCGGTCTGGACTTGTTGGGCCGAAGGGCCTGTTTCCACACTGTAAGTAATCTAATCTAAACCAGTTTATAGTCCAACAGGTTTGTTTGGAAGCACTAGCTTTCGGACGCTGCTCCTTCATCAGATGGTTGTGGAGTATAAGATCATAAGACACAGAATTTACAGCAAAAGATTACAGTGTCATGCAACTGAAATGATATATTGAACAAATCTGGATTGTTTTTAAGTCTTTCATCTTTTAGAATGGGTTGCAGGTTTCGGTTGATAAGTATGTAAATCCCAGAACTTCTTTTAATCACCTTCTTGAGATAGGTTTTATAACAAAAGAAGACATCTCAGCTCAGACAATGCATTAAAGGTGTGAGGTTAGAGTCTGTCTGTGTCCCTGTCTGGAGTCAGACTGGCTCTACTTCCAAAGTGGAATTTACAAAATATTATATGGATTGACTGCTGGCAGATTGGGTATTTTTTGAGCAAAATAAAATGTATATGCAAGTACAAATTCACCTCATAGACTTGTATGTGTGTACGTGTGCATAAGCAAGAGAGAAAGAAAGTGAGTGTGTGCATGTGAGTGTGAGTGCATGTGAGAGAGTGTGTGTTTGCATGTGTGCAAGCTTGGAAGTGACTGTGTGGGTGTAATGGGGTATAAGCCTGTGAGAGGGTGTGTGCATGTGTATGAGACAGAGTGTGTGTCTGAGAGAGGGTCTGCGTGAGTGTGTGAGTATGTAAGAGTGTGTGTGTATGTGTGAAAGAGAGAGAGGGAGTGTATCGTGTAGTGGGTTAGGACCCTGTAGTGTGACACGAACCCAAAGTCTCAGTTGAGGCCATCCCCACGGGCACCAAACTTGGCTAACAACCTCTGCTCGGCCACTTTGCATTGTTGTTTATCCAAATGTCCACTTGGAGGATGGTCACCCGAAGATCCGAGGCTGAATATACCTGAGTGCTGAAGTGTTCCCTGACTGGGAGTGAACACCCATGTCTGGTGATTGTTGCACGGTGTCCACTCATCCATTGTTATAGCATCTGCTTGGTCTCACCAATGTGTCAGGCCTCAGGGCATCCTAGCCTGCAGTGTATGAGATATTATCGATATTTTCTCTGCTTCTATCACCTACCAGAGGAGGTAATAGAAGCAGAGACAATAGGAAAGGTTAAGAGGTGTCTTGATAAATCCATGAATAGACAGAGAATAGAAGGATATGGACTATGTAGGGGCATTAGGTTTTTAGTTTAGAAAGTCACCATGTGTTAGTGAAGGGCCTGGTCATGTGCTGTACTATTCTTTGATAAGGCAGGTGAGTTGAGGTTGTTGAGTGATGCATGGGGATGTGATATCATTGTTATTACAGAGACATGGCTGACGGATGGACAGGACTGACAGTTCGATATTCTCAAATATAGATTCTTTATGTATGATGGGGAGGTGGGGATGTAAAAGAGGAAGTGATATCGCAGTATTGATGAAGCAGTTAATTACTGCAGTAAGGCTGGACACCATTGAAGATTCCTCAATATGGGTAGGTCATAAAAATACAAAGGAGGAGTGTACAATAAATCCCCAAACAGTCAGGGAGAGATAGAAAAACAAATTTCAGAGAAATGTAAAAACACTAGGGTAATAATGCAATAATACACTAGTAGTAACAAGGATTAACAAAATGTGAAAGGCTTAGAGAGGGATGAATTAGGAACACAGGATTAAGGCGAGGCCATTCAGCACACTGAGTTTACACCCACAACTCAGTATGATCTTGGCTGACCAGATACTTCAGTGCCTTTTCCTCACCCTGCCCCCATAACCCTGTACATCACAGATAATCAGAAATCAATCAATCTCTAACTCAAAAATACTCAAAGCTTCCACAATCCTCTGTGGTAAAGAATTCACTAACCTCTGAGCTAAATGTTTCTTCTTATCTCAGTCCTAAGTGGCATCACCTTGTTTTTAACATTGTGCTCCCTGGTTCTAGAATACTCATCTTACCTACATCTTCCCTGTCTATTCCATTAGATATTATATACATTTCAGTGAGATCACATTTCATTCTTTGAAGCTCAAGAAAATACAGGCAGTTTGCCCAGTCTTTCTTCATTGGAGAATCCTGTCACCCAGGAATAAGTCTGGTGAACCTTTGTCACACTCCCTCTGTAGCAGTAATATATTTCCTGAGATAAGGAGACCAAAACTTTACACAGTACTCCAGGTGCAGTCTGACCTAGCTCCTTTACAATTGACGCAAGACTTCAAAACTCCTGTACTCACCTCCTTATGTGATAAATGCTAATATCCCATTTATCTTCCTAACAGTTTACTGCACCTTGAGAAAGACACAAGAGTCCCTTGGTATATCTGCATTTTCCAAGAAAGTTACCATCTAAGAAATATACTGCACATCTACTCCTCCTACCAAAATGGATAACCTCACGTTTTTCCACATTATATTCCATCTGTTAAGTTCTTGCCCATTCACGAAACCTGTCCAAATCCTCTTGAAGCAGCTTTGCATCTTCCTGACAACATACATTCCCTCTTAGCTTTGAATCATTTGCAAGTTTGGAGATATTACATTTTTTCCCAATCTCCAAATTATTGACATGTATTATAATCAGCTGCAACCCAAACACAGATCCTTTTGGTACCCCACTAGTCATAACCTGCTGACACAAGAATGACTCATTTATTCCTACACTATGCTTGCTGTCTGTTAGCCATGCCAGTCATAGCTCCCATCCCATGGGCTTTAATCTTTCTCACCAGTCTCTTCTGGCAGTGGGTGTGGGATGGGGGTGGGGGGGGGGGGGTGGCTTTATCTAAATCCTTCTAACACTACAGAAATGCTACATAAATACTACATTCATTAAATTTCTTTTATCAACTGTTTGTAACATCTTCAAAACATTCCAAGAAGTTCACCAAACATGTTTTCCTCTTCACAAAGCTAATCAATATTATCCAAGTAAAAGCAAAATAATGCAGATGATGGAACTTAAAACAAACACAAAATGGTGGAGGAACTCTGCAGGTCTGGCAGCATCCGTGGAGAGAGGAACAGAGTTAACACTTTGAGGATGGTATGACACTTCTGTTGTGAAGAAATCATATTGGAGGGCCAAAGGGCCTGTTACTGTACTGTATTGTTCTTTGGATTTGAAAACTTCACTGTTTACGTTAAATTCCAGCAATTCCCTACCACTGATGTAGGGCTAACAGGTCTGTATTTCTCTATTTTCTCTTTCATTTCCTTCTTAAATAATAGGGTGACATTTGCTTCATTTCAGTCCATTGGAATCTTCTAGGATCTATAGAATTTTGGAAGATAATTGCTAATATATTGACTATCTCTGTAGCTATCTCCTTCAAAACTCTGGCATGAACAGCATTAGGTCCTGGGGAATTATCAATTTTCAGCCCCATTCATTTCTCCAATACAATTTCTTCTTACGAATACTTATTCAATTCTTTATTTTCCGTAGCCAATTCATCATGTGTATCTAGGACACGTTTTGAGACAACATGCAGAAAGTTCAAGAAGGATTATTGATCCAAATCCAACCAATCTAATGGATTGCACCATCATCCTAGTATAGAGGAGATTCACTAGGATGTTGCCTAGGTTACAGCAATTCAGCTATGAAGAGAAACTGAGGGTGGAGTTATTTTTCTTAGATAGAGAAGACTGAGGAGGGAACCTGAATAAGGTATACAAAGTTATGAAGGGCACATATAGGGTAATTAGGAAGAAAGATTTCCCTATGCTGTATTAAAGAGGTCAAAACCAGGTTCATAGATTTAAGGTAAGAACCAGGAGGTTTAGAGGGAAGATTTATTCACCAGGGGGTGATGGGTAACTGGAACACACAACTTAAAAAGGATGGTAGACGTGGGAACAATCACAACATTAATGAGTTATTTAGATGAGCCCTTGAAATGCCATAGCATACAAGGCTAGCTCTCAAGTGCTAGAAAGGAGGACTATGGTAGATAGGTGCTTGATGACTATTATGGGTCAAAGGGCCTCTTTCTGTGCTGTAAAACTCTGACTCTAAAACAGACTTAACTATAAGAGGTAGCATTTGCTGAGATAGGGAAGATGCAGTAATTCAACTCCCTCCCTATTATCTCTTCTTTTTAATTCCCTGACATTTTATATGGGTGACATTCCATTAGCTTTACAGAGGACTTTTCCAGACAGTTACTGAATTTACATCCACAGTTCGTTTTTGTAGCAGTCCCCTTTTTTTAACAAAAAAAAGTTGGAGATATAAGTTGAAAATGACTATTTTGGGTTCTGATCATCATTGTAACAAAGGCAGGAGGGTCACAGTAATGCAAATGCTGAGGCTAGAACGGACAGAAGGCTGTGAAGCTGCACTCAGAGGGGCAGTGAGCAAATGATAGGACAGTGCAGTTGTTATCTTGGCAACTCCAGTGAAGTCTTGGAACGTTTTTGCAACATTGCATATATACCCTGGGAGATAAGCTCTTGGCATTAACATCTTTAATAACCTTTTACCCCAGATATTTTTAATCAACCTGTTCAGATGCATTTTGACACATCTCTGCAGCAGGTGGGACTTGAACCCAGGCTTTCTGGCCCAGAGGTAGGGGCACTTCCACTTGTGCCACAAGAGTCCTAAGCACGGAAACACCTAATCAGTCACCTCTTCAGTGATTGATGTTCATATATGGTTTGTTCAGACATGTTATGACACACCACTGGAGAATGTGGGATTTGAACCCAGACCTTCTGGTCTAGAGGTAGGGATGCTACAGTGATGGAGGCCATGCCTGATGCCTCCTGATAAGGAGAGGTTCACTTTTCTCCTTCCAATCCCTGGATGTGAAGCTTCAGCTCAGCAACAAAGGGCTTGGCAGGAGACTTCTAGATCTCACAGCTATTTCTCTTCTGCTAAGTATTGCCTGATGTCTGCAGTTGGTGTGCACCTCCCCAGCTTTCAGCAGGAACACCTTATTTCCCAAACTTGTAAGCAGATATGGAGCAGATATGAATAGTTCTGGCTGTACACCTAGGACCAGGTGAACAGTCTCTGTGACACAGCACAATTACAGCAGCGTATCAAGGTGAGGAGCAGCATTCCGTTCAGTGAAATCACCTCAGTGGCATCTCTCCTGCCAGTTGTTAGTTTGTCCCCTTGGATATTGTCAATTTAGGTACAGCTTCATTTTGTCATGGTCCAAGATCCACTGGGAACTGGATTCAGGCTGCTTCTCATTTCAGGTTGAATCTGAACATTGACTCAAAATCAAACCTTAAACCTCAAATTCATGGCTGCGTCCTTCCCCACCCAGTCTAAGTGCTGGACTAAATGTGTTAAATGCTGCTGAACAAACCATCAGAATTGTTACTGTTGCGAAGTTGGTGTGTGTAAAATTGTAAAACTGGGGGAAAGCATTGCACAGTCCCTTTAAAAGTGTTTTCTTTTCCCCAGTGCTTTGAGTTAAAATGGGTATCTGAACAGCAGTTTAAAATGCAGGTGTACAGAGAGCTCCTAAAAAGACAAGTCTTTTTACATTTAGCCAATCAATTTAAATCAAGCCCTCAGAATATTAAAAACCAATTAAATTTAAATCTGATGGTTTTGACTACCTCAAACTAATCTAAATGTAAAGAAATTAGTAGGTCATCAAGGTATAAAAGATGAGGGCATTTGGAAAATCGGATAGAGCCAACTGCCATCTGCTAAGAGAGAACAGCTCTCACAGTCATCTATGTATTAGGGAAAGAACCATCTAAATAATAATGGTACCAATGATGAAGAAACGATGGAAAGTTAGGCACTCCTGATAGAAGAATCGGAGGAGGCATTCCTGGAGGAGGATTCGACAGATGGAAGAAGACATAGAAAGTTCTAGAAGAAGTAACTTGGTTGTACTTCCAAAAGACTAAATTTAATTTTTTTTATTTATATTTGGAACTTATATTTCATTGGAACAGCATACCATTAAAATCTTGTATTCAGAAATAGGTAATAGTTAGAAGATTTATTCGATTTGTTATTAACATAGAATATAGAACAATACAGCACAGAACAGGCCCTTCGGCCCTCGATGTTGTGCCGACCAAAGAAAAGTTTGCTGGTTTGCCTTCACTCTGATTTCACAGTCAGCTCTTGGGATTGAGCCATCCCATTAATTGGCTAGTGACCAGCCAACCACGTCAGGCCACCTGTCACAGCAACACTGGCTCCAGCTCTCAGTACGAACAGCAGAGCTCCACCACAATTCACAAAATGATTACTGCAATTGTCTTGCTTAAAAAAATCACCACATAAATTCTATGAAATAATTAGTTTAGTTAATTTGTTCACAGTTAGATAAATAAATTGTTACTTGTTGATTTTAAAGTGAGTGTCACAGATTTATTTTATTTAAGTTGCTGAGGAGCAGGTGACACCACTTTTCACATCCTTTTAACAGATTATAACACAAGCTGCTCCTTTTTGAGTAATTCAGCTTTAATTCTCAGAGGGAAGTCAACCACCGTTTTCTAACATTACAATACTGGCATTTATGTCAGGCAAGAGATTAAAGTTATGACAGTAGTACCTTCAAAAGTAACAATTCCAATCTGCCCTCATTTTACATTTCTATTCCATTGATACCGAATCTCAGACATCAGGAAATCAAACTCATAACTGCAGATAAAAGCACAATAGGTAGAAACCATCAATTTGAAAAGATTTTAAAAGCTTTGAGTGTAATGGATACAGATTGTTCCATTAAATCAGCTCTAAAATGTGAAGGTCTGCATCATGTTGACTGGTGACTAACCAGCATTAAACTGCACCTTTTGATGTACTCCATCACAGATCGTTTGTTCTGCTTCACCTGTAGTCCATGGTCTGAGTTAAATATCATTTGATTACAGTCATGATTCACACACATAAAATGCAATTTGCTGCCCCAGCAACTTGATTTCATCAGTAATTAAACTTAGTATTTCACGCAGATCAAGAATTGGCAAAACACAACCCCAGAAAATATGGAAAAACAAACTGGAAAGAGGAAACACGCACGACATTGATGGACATGAACCTTTCACTTGTTTTCTACTTGTCACATCATTAATCTTTTAGGCAGCATGAGCAAACCTTCCTGACTTTTGTATGCACCCAGCATTAGGTCAATATCCTACTTTAGCAGCCACTGTGGTGTTTTTATCCTGGCCATATTTGAAGAGTCGCATCAAACCAGATGGTGGCTACTTGGTGATGTGGTATAGCATGGCTGGTGGAGGGCTGACAATTTCATGCTGTGGGAAAATTCCACTCAGTGGTCTTGCAGAACACCCTTGAACAGCTCTGGGTTTTAAAGGTCTGGCATTACAGTGCAGCTCCTGGGCCACAAGTGGCAGCACTCTGGGCAGCTTGGCTTTGTGGAATAGCTAAGGTGGGAATGTGAATACATCCAACCTGAGAGAAGGCAACAGGGGCTTGCAGCACTCAGTAACCAGGAGTTTGAGGGATGAGGTGTAGAGAAGAAAGCGCAAGGACAGCTATTTTCTAGTAATTTTGGTTAGCGCAATACAAGGTGTACATTGGATACGCAACACACAACCAGGACAAAAAAGTGAAAGAACTGCGAAAGCTGGAAATCAGCTGCGTCACGGCACCAGCCAACTGGGTTTGATTCTCGCCTTGGGTGACTGTGTGGAGTTTGTACATTCTCCCCGTGTCTGCATGGGTTTCCTCCGGTCCTCCAGTTTCTTCCCACAGGTTAGGTGAATTGGCCATGTTAAATTGTCTATACTGTACAGGGGAGTGTAGGTTAGGTGCATTAGTCAGGGGTAAATGTAGAGTAATAGGGTAAGGGAATGGGTCTGGGTGGGATACTCTTTGGAGGATCGGTGAAGGATTTGTTTCCACACTGCAGGGATTCTATGATTCTATGAAAACCAGAAATTGCTGGAAAACCTCAGCAGGTTTGGCAGCATCCGTGGAGAGGAATCAGAGTGAACATTTTGGATCCAGAACAGATAGTAGCTAAGAAAAGGTTGATATTAACCAGAACATTCAGCTCAACCTCATGCTCTTCTGGTGACTCCTCCCACTTTTTCATCATCAAAATCTACTCTTTTCTCCCTCATTGCATTTCAGGGACCAGACATCAATCCCTCCCTGTTGCACATTCTCACCACTATCTGGCTAAAGCTTCTTTTGAATTCCCAATTGGATTACTTGCTGAATGTCTTTTACTGATGGCCTCTAGATTTACCCACCACCATAAGGGGAAAAGTTCTCTCTGGACCCATTCCATTAAGTTACTCATGTTTTGACAACATTCACCCTTCAGGCTTCTGAGGGACTAAAACCTGATAAATACAATGACCTGATAATCTACATCCCAGCAGGGGGTTGCTATGAAAATTACCGGGAGGAGGTGGGGAGGGGGTTGGGTGGCTGTAAAAATAGTGTAGATTCTGGAACAGTCCCGGCAGACTGGAGGATCACAAATTAACCGAAATATTTAAAAAAGGAAGGAGGGAGTAAACTGGGAATTATGGACAGTTAACCTCATATCAGTAGCAGAGAAAATGCTGGAGTCTATTACTAAGGTTGTGAAAACTGGATACTTAGAAAATACCAACATAAAGTCAATATGGGTTTATGAATGATTGTCAAACATAATTTCCCATACTGGAGTCTTTATGAAAATGTAACTAGTAGACTAGATGAAAGAAAACCAGTGGATGTGATGTATTTAGATTCTATTATGAGATTATAAGAAGCTTATTGTACAACAACAAAGCAAATGGGGTTGGTAGTAATATTTTGGCATGAATTGAGAATTAGTTAGCGGACAAGATGCAGAGACTAGGGATAAATGGATCATTTTTGGAGTGGAATGTAAATGTGGAACTGCATGGATCAGAACCTGGGCCACAGCTATTCACAGAATGTATACAAAGAACAAAGAACATTACAGCACAGGAACAGGCCCTTCAGCCCTCCAAGTCTGTGCTGATCCAGATCCTCTATCTAAACCTGTCACCTATTTTCTAAGGATCTGTATCCCCCTGCTCCCTGCCCATTCATGTATTGGTCTAGATACATCTTAAGTGACTCTATCCTGCCCATCTCTACCACCTCTGCTGGCAATGCATTCCAGGCACCCACCACCTTCTACGTAAAGAACTTTCCAAGCATATCGCCCTTAAACCTTTCCCCTCTCACCTTGAACTTGTGACCCCTAGTAATTGAGTTCCCCACTCTGGGGAAAAAGCTTCTAGCTATCCACCCTGTTGAGACCACTCATGATTTTGTAGACCTCAATCAGGTCCCCCCTCAACCTCTGTCTTTCTAATGAAAACAGTCCTAATCATAGAACATAGAGCAATACAGCGCAGAACAGACCCTTCGGCCCCGATGTTGTGCTGACCTGTGAACTATTCTCAGCTCGTCCCCCTGCACTATCACATTATCATCCATGTGCTTATCTAAAGATTGTTTAAATCTCCCTAATGTGGCTGAGTTGACTACATTGGCAGGTAGGGCATTCCATGCCCTTACCACCCTCTGCATAAAGAACCTGCCTCTGACATCTGTCTACAATCTATCACCCCTCAATTTGTAGTTATGCCCCCTCGTACACGCTGATGTCATCATCCTAGGAAAAAGATTTTCACTGTCTACCCTATCTAATCCTCTGATCATCTTCTATGTCTCTAATAAATCCCCTCTTAGCCTTCTTCTTACCAATGAGAACAGGTTCAAGCCTCTCAGCCTTTCCTCATAAGACCTTCCCTCCAGACCAGGCAACATCCTGGTAAATCTCAATCTACTCAACTTCTCTTCATAGCTTTTGGTAATGTGGTGGCCAGAACTGTACACAGTATTCCAAGTGTGGCCGAATCAAAGTCCTATACAACTGTAACATGACCTGCCAACTCTTGTACTCAATATTCCATCCGATGAAGGAAAGCATGCCTTCTTGACCACTCTATCGACCTACGTTGTCACCTTCAGGGTATAATGAACCTGAACACCCAGATCTCTCTGTACATCAATTTTCCCCAGGGCTTTTCCATTTACTGTATAGTTCGCTCTAGAATTGGACCTCCCAAAATGCATCACCTTGCATTTGCCCCAATTGAACTCCTTCTGCCATTTCTCCACCCAACTCTCCAATTTATCTATATTCTGCTGTATTCTCTGACAGTCCCCTTCACTATCTGCTACCCCACCAGTCTTAGTGTCACCTATCACCTATACCTTCCTCCAGATCATTTATGTATATCACAAACAACAGCTCAAGTATTGCCTCATTGCTCAAGTCCTCCATAGTGCCCTCCTTCAGCACAGCTGTGATATGCTCTCTGACCTGTAATGCCAATCCTCCACCGCTTTTACCTCCCTCTCTTTCCCGCCTGAAACATCGATATCCTGGCTTATTTAGTTGCCAATCATGCCCTTCCCTCAACCAAGTCTCAGTAATATCAATAACATTATATTACTGAGCCCTGAAGAAGGGCTTATGCCCGAAACGTCGATTCTCCTGTTCCCTGGATGCTGCCTGACCTGCTGCGCTTTTCCAGCAACACATTTCCAGCTCTGATCTCCAGCATCTGCAGACCTCAGTTTCTCCTCAATAACATTATACTCCCAGGTACTAATCCAAGCCCTACGTTCATCTGCCTTACCTACCACACTTCTCACATTGAAACAAATGCACCTCAGACTACCTGTCCCTTTGCGTTCATCATCTTTTCCCTGTCTACTCTTCCCCTTAGTCACGCTGACTTCATTATCTAGTTCCTTACAGGCATTAGTTATTACCTCCTAACTGTCCACTACCCTCCTCATTTGGTTCCCATTTCCCTGCCACATTAGTTTAAACCCTCCCCAACAGAGTTAGCAAACGCAGCCCCAATGACATTGGTTGCAGTCCTGCCCAGGTGTAGACCATCCAATTTGTAATAGTCATACCTCCACCAGAACCGGTCCCAATGTCCCAAAAATCTGAACCCCTCCCTCCTGCACCAGTTCTCAAGCCATGCATTGATCCTGCCTATTCTTTCATTTCTACTCTGACTAGCAAGTGGCACTGGTAGCAACCCTGAGATCACTACCTCTGAGGTGCTACTTTTTAACTTGGCTCCTAACTCCCTAAATTCTGCTTGTAGGACCTCATCCTGTTTGTTACCCACATCATTGGTGCCTGTATGCACCACGACAGCTGACTGTTCACTCTCCCCCTTCAGAATGTCCTGCAGCCAATCTGAGACAAATCTGACTCATGCACCTGGGAGACAACATACCATTCAGGAGTCTTGTTTTCGACCACAGAACAGCCTACCTACTTCCCTTACAATTGAACCCCTTATGACTATAGCCCTTCCACTCTTTTTCCCGCCCTTCTGTACAGCCATGAACTTGGCTACAGCTGCCTTCCCCTGGTGAGCCATCTTCCCCAACAGTATCCAAAACGGTATACCTGTTTTGGAGGGAGATGACTGCAGGGGACACCTGCAATGCCTTCCTGCTCTTCCTCTGCCTTTCGGTCACCCAGTCCCTTTCTCCCTCAGCAATCCTAATCTGCGGTGTGACCAATTCACTAAACGTGCTATCCACGACCTCCTCAGCATCGCGAATGCTCCAAAGTGTGTCCATCCGCAGCTCCAGAGCCATCATGCGGTCTAACAAGAGCTGCAGCTGGACACACTTTCTGTACGTGAAGGAGTCAGGGACATCAGCTGCGTCCCTGAGCTCCCACATTGAGCAAGAGGAGCATATCAATGATTTGGATGACTATCCCTAATCTGGCTAATTTACAACTTTAAAGCCTCTAACTGATCCTTCATGCCTCATCTTCACATAAGCCTTCCTCTTCCTTTGACAAGAGCTTCAATGTCTTTAGTAAACTATGGCTCCCTCTACCTCCCTGCCTGATAGACATATACTTATCAAGGACCTGCATATCTGTTCCTTGAATGAGCTCCACATTTCAAATGTGTCCATCCTCTGCAGTTTCCTTCCCCATCCTATGCATCCTAAATCATACCTAATCGCATCATAACTGCCTTTCCCCCAGTTATACCTCTTTCCCTGTGGTATATACCTAAGCCTGTCCATTTATATTGTAAACATAACCAAATTATGGTCACTGTTGTCAAAGCGCTCACCTATCTCCAAATCTAACACCTGGTTCATTCCCTAGTACCAAATCCAATATGGCATGACCACTTGTTGACCTGTCTACATACTGTGTCAGGAAACCCTCCTGCACACATTGAACAAAAACTGACCCAACTGAAGTACTTGATCTATAGTATTCCCTGTCAATATTGGAGAAGTTAAAGTCCCCCATAACACTACCCTGTTACTCTCGCTCCTATTGAGAATCAGCTTTGCTATCCTTTCCTCTACATCCCTGGAACAATTCAAAGGCCTATAGAAAACTCCCAACAGGGTGACCTCTCCTTTCCTGTTTCTAACCTCAGCCCATACTACCTTAGTGGATGAGTCCTCAAATGTTCTCTCAGCTGTTGTAATACAACCCTTGATTAACAATACCATGCCATGCCACCCTCCCAACCCCACCTTTTACCATCATCTCTGTTCTTGTTGTTCTTGACAGGAATATGCAACAACCATTCCTGTCCCTGCTGCCTCTGAAATGGCCACAACATCAAAACCCCAGATACCAACCCATGCTGCAAGTTCACCTACCTTACTCCGGATGCTCCTGTCATTGAAGTACACACATTCCAAACTAGCATCCTGATTGTCGGTGCCATCTCGCTACCTTGTAAACCTATCCCCGATCTCACTACCCTCAACCTCCTGTACACTGGAACTACAATTCAGGTTCCCATCTCCCTGCTGCATTAGTTTAAATATTTATCAGATGGATAAGTATGAAGTTGTCATCTTTGATAGGACATATAGAATGGCAGAGTATTTCTGAAATGGTGATAGACTGGGAAATGTGGATGTGGAAAGCAATCTGGATTTCCTTGTACACTGGAAGCAAGCATACAGGTGTAACTAGCAGTTAACAAGATAAATAGTATGTTAGCTTTCATTGCAAGATGGTTTGAGTATAGGAGCAAGGAAGTCTTACTGCAGCTGTACAGGGACTTCATGAGATCACACTTGGTGGATTGTATGTAGATTTGGTCACCTTACCTAAGAAAAAAAATACTTATCATAGAAAGAGTGCAGCGAATGTTGACCAAACTGATTCCTCGGATGGGCTTGCATTCGCTGGAAGTTAGAAAATTGAAAAGGGATTTTACGTATAAAATTGTGACAGGGACATCCAACAGAACTAAACAGTTACACAAGTCTCAATGTATTTCACTCTCCAATTGGAATTCAATGCTGAATATTTGTAAGAGTGCTGGTTCTCCTTGTGAATGCCACCAGAGTCCACATTTGGCTCTGGTGTGCAGAGGGGCAGTGGGAAGATTGGAAATGAGTGATGATAGGCGTTCTGGTAGCTGGAGGAACAGACAAGCATCTCTGCAACCATAGAAGGAGTAGAAGGGCGATATTCCAGTGGGACAGACTTCACTTGAAATGCACAGGATCCAGTGTCCTCATGAATTGTTTAAACAAGGGCTGTTTAATCTTAGATGGGGAGAAGGTTTGGGAGAAGGGAAATGTAGGCTCATAAAAGAGGAGGATGTGGCACCATTACACAGTAGCTATTTGGTTAATAGTACCAAGAGTGAGATAGGAAGGGATAGAATATACAAATATTGAAAAACAGCAGTCAATACGGGTCAAAGGGGGAAAGAATAGTAAAAAGACGAAATTAATGTGTCTTTACTTGAATGCACCTAGGGTTTAAAAAAATGAACAGTACAAATAGAGGTCAAAGAATATGATCATATAGTCATTACAAAGGAGACAGTGAGGACTGCAGATGCTGGACATCAAAGTTGAGAGTGTGGTACTGGAAAAGCATAGTAGGTCAGGCAGCATCCAAGGAGCAGGAAAATTTACATTTCAGGCCTGAGCCCTTTCCTAATTAAGAGCTTATGCTTGAAATTCTCCTGCTCCTCAGATGCTGTCTGACTGGCTGTGTTTTTCCAGCACCACACTCTTCAGTTATTACAAAGGCACAGTTACAAGGAGATCAAAGCTGAGAACTAAATACTCAGACGTGTGGCTTTTTGAAAGGACAGGCAATAAGGAGAGGATAGTGAGGTAACATTGTTAGTATGGTATGGGATAGGAAATGATCTTGAATCAGAAGATGCAGACTGCATTTGAGCTGAGGAAGAAATAACGAGGGGAAGAAAATACGAGGAGCCGTTTATAGATCTTGTAACTGTAGCTATATAGTAGGACATAGAACAAATTAGGAAACAAGGGCATGTGAAAAAGGCAATACAGTAATAATGGGAGATTTTAATTTTAATGTAGATTGGGAAATTCAAATCGGTACAGGTAACAACAAGGAAGAGTTCATAGAGTGCATTTGGGACAGCAGGAAGGCCATGTGGTGTCTCCCAGCCTTCCCCTCTCTCTCAGTATAGTACAGTAAAAAGACCTGAAACCTGGAGAGGGCTAGTTATTCTCTCCCACTGTTGTTCTTAACAAGCAAATAAAAGATTTCTCAGTTTGTGAACCAATTACACTGTGCCTCTAGTGAAAAAGTGAAGAAACCTGGTCAAAAGAGATGGAAGAACAGAAAGTCTAACAGAAGAAAAGGGTCATGTCATGTTATGTTGTGGACAATTGAACCGTGCTTCCTAAGTAACATGCCCTCTAAAGTTAAGAGCACTTGCATGGACCTCCGACGTCTCAGCAATGTTCGGAAACAGAAGTCCCTGGGCTGGGGGAGTACAGAACTAGAGGGCCTAGGTTTAGGATGAGAGGGGAAAGATTTAAAAGGAACCTGAGGGGCAACGTTTTCGAGGGTATTGCGTGTATTGAATGAGCTGCCAGAGGAAGTGGTGGAGGCTGGTACAATTACAGCATTTAAAAGGCATCTGGATGGGTATATGAATAGGAGGGGTTTAGAGGGAAATGGGCCAAGTGCTGACAAATGGGACTAGATTAGGTTAGGGTATCTGGTCGGCATGGACGAGTTGAACCAAAGGGTCTGTTTCCATGCTCTACAACTGTATGAGCACACCAATCAATGTTCACAAAGGAATTTACAGGAAGTTTAGAGAGTTATAATGGGTACATTAATAATTCATACATAAAAACTGAGATAGCATTAGCGTAAAGGGCTAATGAGAAGATTTTTCAAAGAATGTTATTGAGAAGGTTCTTGATCGTTATGCTCCCAACTCAGTGAGGAAAGAAGGATAACTGGATCTGTTTACCTGAGACACAAATTATCTACAGTCAGAAGGAAAACAATATCATAAGGTGCTAGAATCTCTCACAAAGGCAAACAACCTTTCTGCGTCTACCCTGTCAAGCCCCCCATAAAGGTCTTACATGCTTCAATAAGGCCTTGTCTCATTCTTTTAAATGTCAATGAATACAGGCTCAAGGTACTCAACATCTCCTCACAAAAATAAATCCTCTATACTGAGGATTAATCCTGGGAACCTTCTCTGGGCTCCAATGCCAGTATATCTTTCTTTCAATAAGGGGTCCCAAAACTGTTCATAGTATTCCAGCTGTGGTCTGACTACTTAGAGACAAAACAAAACTGCAGATGCTGGAATTCAAGGTAGACAAGCAGGAGGCTGGAAGAATACAGCAAGTCAGGCAGCATCAGGAGGTGGAGAACTGAACTAACCCCCGTCTGGTCAACGTTTCATTTGAATTCCTTATAATTTGTTGAATTTAGATGCTAGCTTTTTGTGATTCACACTCAACAACCCCCAAATCCTCTTGTGATGCAGCTTTCTGCAGTCTTTCTCCATCTAAATAATTGTTCACTTTTCTGTTCTTTCTGCTAAAGTGCATAACCTCACACAATATATTCCGTCTGCTAAGTTTTGCTCACTTGAATAACCTATCTACATGTATATCCCTGTGCAGGCCTCTTGTGTCATGCCTTCCCACCTGTTTCCAAATCATTGTAAATAACTGTGGTTTAGATTAGATTACTTACAGTGTGGAAACAGGCCCTTTGGCCCAACAAGTCCACACCGATCTGCCGAAGCGCAACCCAGACCCATTACCCGACATTTATCCCTTCACCTAACTCTACGGGCAATTTCCCATGGCCAATTCACCTGACCTGCACATCTTTGGACTGTGGGAGGAAACCAGAGCACCCGGAGGAAACCCACGCAGACACAGGGAGAACGTGCAAACTCCACACAGTCACCTGAGGCTGGAATTGAACCTAGGTCTCTGGCGCTGTGAGGCAGCAGTGCTAACCACTGTGCCACCATGCCGCCCAATAACAATAATGATAATAACAATAAAAAACTGGGCCGAATATAGAACACTGAGAGGGAATTTGGAAAAGGAAATAAGAAAGGGAAAGGCAGTGTATGAGAAAAGACTGGCAGCAAATGTAAATGTCTTCTGCAGATATAGAAATTGGAAAAAGGTAGAAAGCAAAGCAATGTGCCAGTTAGGGATTAGAAAAGGGGATCTACATGGAGAGGCCAGAGCCAGGATATTCAATAAGCCCTTTGTTTTTATCTTTACCATGGAAGAAGTGGGGGCCAAAGTCAGAGTGAAAAAGGAAGTAGTTGAGACAATGTATTGGTTAAAATTGATAGAGAAGTGATCAGAACAGTTTACTTAAAAATTGACAAGTTTCCAGGACTGGAATGGTGTGTAGTCAAGGATACTAAGTGAAGGAGAAAATTGTGGCGGCATTAGTTATAATCTCACAATATTCTTCACATATGGGGATGGTAACATGAAATTATAGAATCACCAATGCTAAATCTTTTTTCAAAAAGGGAGCAAGTATAAACTCAACATCAATAGGCCTGACAATTTAGCCTCGGGAAATCTTTTAGCGATGATAATGCACAACAAATGGCAATTTAGACAAGTGTTATGATCGAAGGTTCATGATATATATTTTCCACTATTTGAAAACTTGGGTTCTAAAATTGAAGTACATGCATAAACATAGTTGTCTGGTAATACAGTAGCTTGCTTGCTGTAAACAGGTACATGCTGATCAAATCGATATGATAGCCTTTGTGACAAATATCAACACTGCTGTCATTACACCAGCATTGAAGTTCATATGCCATATTGTTATGCAGTATGCAGATTGTCCTTTTGGCTTGACACCAGCATCCTGTTTTGGTGAACACCACTTTTGTTGTCACTGCATAGTAGCAGTCAGGCTTCATCTATTGCTCAAATGTTTGAGAGAACGTACTGCTCCAGGATAACATGAGCTTTTTCCTGAAGAAGGGCTTATGCCCGAAACGTCGATTCTCCTGTTCCCTGGATGCTGCCTGACCTGCTGCGCTTTTCCAGCAACACATTTTCAGCTAACATGAGCTTTTGTCAGGACTTCAGGGCCATTTACAAATTATGTGATATTTAGCAAGAAATGGTCTGGTCAGGTCTGCAGGATGACTTTGATAAGACTTATTTCAGCATCTAGCCTTCATGCTGAACAAATCTCTTGGACACTATTTAGGAGTTTGACAATAAGAGCTGAAAATGTGTTGCTGGAAAAGCGCAGCAGGTCAGGCAGCATCCAGGGAACAGGAGAATCGGCGTTTCGGGCATAAGACCTGCTGCGCTTTTCCAGCAACACATTTTCAGCTCTTATCTCCAGCATCTGCAGACCTCACTTTCTCCTCCAGTTTAACAATAAGGCCAATTTTATAGTGTATGAAATTGTAGAAAGCACAACATGCATGCTAATGACTAACAGGATACACAGGACTCTGTTTTTTACAGACAGGACTAATATATACAAACACTGTGATTGTTTCAACTCAACAAAACAGGTTGTAGCCATTTACTGATTCATTTTGAAGTGCAATGCCTTGACCAATAAGACTGAATTGTTTGAAATATAAACAATGTCTGGCAATTAGACTTTCGGAAAGCATTTAATATGGTGCCACATAGCAGGTTGCTTGGTAAATTAGAAATGTTCGATGTTGATGGATGCTTTGATTGGAAGTTGCCGAGAAGGTAGGGAAAGGAGGATGAGTATAGATGGGCATTTCTCAGACTGGCAGTTACAGACCATGAGGAATTCACAGGAATCAGGTATTATGGTGGATGGAAGTTTCCGGAAGGTAGAAAAAAACTACAGATGTAGTCAGATGGGTTACCTCTAGGAAAGGTAAGAGAGGAAGGTAGGTAGTGCAGGAGTCTCCTGTGGCCATCCCCATCTCAAACAAGTATGTTCTATAAAACATAATTCGGAGATGCCGGTGTTGGACTGGGGTGTACAAAGTTAAAAATCACACAACACCAGGTTATAGTCCAACAGGTTTAATTTGAAGCACACTAGCTTTCGGAGCGACGTTCCTTCATCAGGTGATTGTCAATCACCTATAAAACATAGGGGGTGATGGACTCTTAGGGTAATGTAGTACTGTAAGTAATCTAAACTAATTCTCTCAGTAATCTAACCTAAACCAATTCAACTGGGATAACGCTACAATACTGGGGCAGGCTAAACAAAGACAAGGTCGGGAATTCCTGGTGGCCAGGTATTTATCCACTTGTGCCATAAACAAACATGTTGAAATAGACGAGGAGAAAGTGAGGACTGCAAGTGCTGGAGATCAGAGCTGAAAATGTGTTGCTGGAAAAGCGCAGCAGGTCAGGCAGCATCCAAGGAGCAGGAGAATCGACGTTTCAGGCATGAGCCCCATCAATAGACCACTACAGTACAAAACCAGAAATAGAACCATCCACTGTGACAGATAGAACCATATAAATTCTGGGCAGATCACAACAACAGCACTTCACCCAGAGGTTACACGGCACTGAAGAGGTCACACAGTTCGGGGAACAAAATGTTTGCAAAAAAATGAATCGTCTCATTGAACCGACTAACAATCCCATTGATAGCGTTGTAATGGTAGGGGACTTAAACTTTCCAAACATAGACTGGGACAGCCATAGTCTTAAGGGTTTGTATGGAGAAGAATGTGTTAAATGTGTACAATAAATTTTTCTGATTCAGTATGTCGATCTACCTACTACAGAAGGAGCAAAGCTTGACCTTCGCTTGGGAAATAAGACAGGGAAAGTGACTGAGCTGTCGATGGGGGAGCATTTTGGGGCCAATGATCACAATTCTATTAGTTTTAAAATCGTGATGGAAAAGGATAGACCGGATCTAAAAGTTAAAGTTCTAAATTGGAGAAACATCAATTTTGATGGTATTAGGCAAAAACTTTCAAAACTTGATTGGGAGAGGCTATTCACAATTACATGGACAGTTGGAAAGTGGGGGGCCTTGAAGAATGGGATAGTGAGAGTCCAGAGGCAATATTTTCTTATTAATGTGAAGGGCAAGGCTGCTAGGTGTAAGGAATGCTGTATGACTAGAGAAACTGAGGCTCTGGTCAAGAAAAAGGAGGAGGTACATGATTGGTATAGACACTCGGGATGAGTGAATCCCTGGAAGAGTATAAGAGCAGTAGGAATTTGTAAAGAGGGAAATCAAGAGGGCAAAAAAGGCTAAGGAGAATTCAAAGAGATTCTACAAATTCATTAAGGGCAAAAGAGTAACTAGGGAGAGAATAGAGCCCCTTAAACATCAACAAAGCTGTCTATCTTTGGAATCGCAGGAGATGGGTGAGATACTAAATGAGTATTTCACATCAGTATTTACTTTGGAAAAGAATATGGAAGCTAGAGAACTTAGAGAAATAAAGAGTGTTATCTGGAAAAATGGTCATATTACAGAAGAGGGGCTGCTGGATGTCTTAAAAGTGCATAAAGGTGGACAAATCCCTGGGATGTGATCAGGTGTATCCGGGACTTTATGGGAAGCTAGGGAAATGATTGCTGGGTTCTTTCCCGAGTTATATGTGTCATTGATAGCCGCGGGTGAGGTGCCAGAAGACTGGAGGTTGGTTAACATGGTGCCATTATTTAAGAAAGGTGGTAAGGAAAATACAGGGAACTATAGACCGGTGGACCCAACATCTGTGGTGGGTAAGATGTTAGAGGGAATCTTGAGGGATAGGATCTACGTGTACTTGGAAAGGCAAGGACTGATTAGAGATAGTCACAATGACTTTGTGCGTGGGAAATCATGTTTTACTAACTAGGTTGAGTTTCTTGAAGAAGGGGCAAAGAAGACTGATGAAGGCAGCGTGATGAACATTGTGTATATGAAATTCAGCAAGGCATTCGACAGGGTAGCACATGATGGACTGGTTAGCAAGGTTAGATCACATTGGATCCAGGAAGAGCTCGCCATTTGGATACAAAATGGGCTTGAAAGTATGAGACAGGATGAGGTGGTGCAGGCCTGTGAACAGTGGTGTGCCACAAGGAAAGCTGCTGGGTCTATTGCTTTTTGTAATTTATATAAACAATTTAGATAAAGGTATAGAAGGAACGGTTAGTAAGTTTGCAGATGACACCAAAATTGGTGGTGGGAGTGGACAGTGAAAGTTATCTCAGAGTACAACAGAACCTTGATCACATGGGCCAATGGGCTGAAGAGTGGCAGATAAATATGAGATGTTGCATTTTGGTAAGGCAAATCAGGGCAGGACCTATATAGCTAATGGTAGGGTCCTGGGGAGTGTTACCGAGCATAGAGACCTTGGGGTGGAGTCACAGGTAGACAGGGCAGTAAAGAAAGCTTTTGGTACACTTGTCTTTATTGGTCAGTGCATTGGACAGGACACTTTTGGAATACTGTTTTCAATCTGATCTCCCTGCTATAGGAAAGATGCTGTTTTGTTTCTGATTTCCAGCATCTGCAACTCTTTGGCTTTTTGTTTCAAGTATTGCGTTCAGTCCTGGCTACCTTATTTAAGAATGTTAAAAACTTGGAGAGAGTCCAAAGGAGATTTACTCGAATGATACCAACAATGAGGGATTTTAGATAAATTGGACTCACTTTCCTTGCAGCAGAGAAAATCAAGAGTTGATCTCATCTCATTGTATGTTTTCAGTGATTGGTATGTTCTCCCCCTGCTTATTTCTCTTATAAATTAGAGGTCACAATTTCAAGATTGTCAGCAAGAGAACTAGTAGTAGATAAGGAGAAACGTCTTTCCTCGAGAGTTGTTAGGATTTAGAATGCACTGCCTGGGAGAGGTGGAGGTGAATTCCAGAGGAGGTTTCAAATGAGAGCTGGAGATATACGGAAAAAACTTGATTATCCGAAGGACACAGGCAGGAGTATTTTATTCGGTTAATTGAATGCTGGACAACAGTTTAGCCAAGCATCGGGACCTTTTGATCTTGTTTGGATCATCCGAAATTCAGTTATCGAATGCTGGATAATTGAGGTTCCTCTGTATTTGAAAGGGATGAATTTCGAGGGCTGTGGAGATGGGGCTGGAGAATGGGATTAGCTGAATAGCTTGTTTGGGTGTTGGTACAGCCATGATGGGTCCAATGGCCTCCTTTTGTACTGTAAAATTCTATGATTCGAAGAATTGAACTGGTTTATTTTGTGAGAGAAGTGTGATCAATGGCTATGTCAGCAACGGGTAGATTAGACAGAAAGCTGTGGATACTGACTGTTCTTCTCAACATGTTTATTATATATCATTATTAATGAATGTCTCAGTGAGCAATTTAATCAGTACAACAAACCCAGTAAAAGGTGCTGCTTCAGGAACATGCTGAGCATGGAGCAATGCCTTTGGCCTGAGACCTGGACTCAGGAATATAGCAGGACTCAATAACTGAGCCCTGCAACTTTAGGGCGCCACTCTGCTACAGCAGGGCCTTTGTGACCGAAATAGGCACCATGGTCCTGCGCTCAGGATGTGACGGAGCCACCGTACTTGGGACGGGAAGGGGTGGCTGTGCTCAGGTTTGGACAGGGCCCACCGAGCTCAGGATGGGACAGGGGTCACCGAGCTCAGGGTGGGACAGGGCCCACCGACCTCAGGGCGGGACAGGGCCCACCGAGCTCAGGACGGGACAGGGCCCACCGAGCACAGGACGGGACAGGGCCCACCGAGCACAGGACGGGACAGGGCCCACCGAGCACAGGACGGGACAGGGCCCACCGAGCACAGGACGGGACAGGGCCCACCGAGCTCAGGACGGGACAGGGCCCACCGAGCTCAGGACGGGACAGGGCCCACCGAGCTCAGGACGGGACAGGGCCCACCGAGCTCAGGACGGGACAGGGCCCACCGAGCTCAGGACGGGACAGGGCCCACCGAGCTCAGGACGGGACAGGGCCCACCGAGCTCAGGACCCACCGAGCTCAGGACGGGACAGGGCCCACCGAGCTCAGGACGGGACAGGGCCCACCGAGCACAGGACGGGACAGGGCCCACCGAGCACAGGACGGGACAGGGCCCACCGAGCACAGGACGGGACAGGGCCCACCGAGCACAGGACGGGACAGGGCCCACCGAGCACAGGACGGGACAGGGCCCACCGAGCACAGGACGGGACAGGGCCCACCGAGCACAGGACGGGACAGGGCCCACCGAGCACAGGACGGGACAGGGCCCACCGAGCTCAGGACGGGACAGGGCCCACCGAGCTCAGGACGGGACAGGGGCCACCGAGCTCAATACAGGACAGGGCCCACCGAGCTCAGGGCGGGACAGGGCCCACCGAGCACAGGGCGGGACAGGGCCCACCGAGCACAGGGCGGGACAGGGCCCACCGAGCTCAGGACGAGACTGGGGTCACCGAGCTCAGGGTGGGACTGGGCTCCCCGGGCTCAGGGCGGGACAGGGACCACTATGCTGGGTGGGGTCAGTGTTGCTGTGATCAGGGTAGGAAAACTGTGCCCCAGGCAAGGACCAGCATTGATTGCTGTGATTTCTTCTCCTGTTTATTCTTAACACCAACTAGCAAAAGATTAAACTAAGCACAGAAAAAGAAATTGGACTGCAACGAGTCCAACATGCTACATAGCTCCCTTCATAGCAAAACCTATTCAATTTGTAAATACTGGATACAGATTCTGATTAGAAAACTTGACCAGCTTGTTTCTGATGCCAGTTTTGTATTAAAAGAAGATCTATTGCTTCTGGAGCGGGACAACTGATAATTTGTTTCAAGAACATTTTCACCACCTTACCTTCATTCTTCCAAGTCCTGACCCTGAATTCCTTCTCAGCCTCTTTCCTTAATTAGTCATTCATTCTATTCCAAAACTGTGATGGATTCTCCTGTCACTTTGATGGATGAGTGTTCAAACTACAATGTAAAGACCAGTTTACAGTCTAGGTTGATGTCGTTTCGGGTGAAGGTAGATCAAGATGTGATTTGCACAACTGAATGCAAATATGCACATGAAGTTCGGGGGATGGATGGTGTGTGTTTTACTTTTTCTCAATCATTGCGGAGACACTTGACTATGTTCTCCTCAAATGCTGAAATTGTCGATGACACAGATATTTCTGTTTTGATCCATTCAAGGTTGTTTCTTCATACTTTGGGATCCAGCTTGCAGGTTCTGTTGTTGGCTTTCAGATTGCCCTTTCATTTGTGTTTTCAACATCCTGGGGTGAAGGTTTCTGCCTGTGACAACAGACCATAGAGGACTGTTTCTGCATCTGAGAACTATGTAACCAAAGTTAAGCCAGTGGTGTCTTGCCAACAGTTTTACCAAGGTGAGGCCCTTCCCTAGATGAGCCAAACACTGGCATCACAAAGCAAATTTCACTCCCACTGGCACCACAGTGAAATCAGATATGACGAGAGATTTGTAAACTGTCTAAATTTGAGACAGGAGGCTACATAACCAGATTCAATGAAATAACCAGATTCAAACAGTATTAATCGCTAGTTGAAACTGACGCTGCTTTTAAAGGTTGGTTTACACCTGTCCTTGAAAGCCTTCTTATTAAGACCACAGATTAGTGTTCAGGGGGCCTACAGGGGGTTCAGGGGATTCCTCCAGAATCACACAAAGCAACTGGGAGCATTTTAACAGTGCTGTCTGGGATCACTTTGCAATACCAAATTGCAGGACAAAATTCCCTACTCTGAGCTTCACACAAAATGCTGCATACCCTGCCTTTTTGAGTTAGAATTCCTAGTGTGGAAATATGCTCTTCAGCCCAGCAAGTCCACACCGACCCTCCGAAGAGTAACCCACCAGATCCATTCCCCTATTACTCTAACATTTACCCCCGACTAATGCACCTAACCTGCACATCTTTGGATTGCGGACAGAAACCAGAGCACCTGGAGGAAACCCATGCAGACACAGGGAGTAGGTGCAAACTCCACACAGATAGTTGCCCAAGGCTGGAATCGAACCCAGGTCCCTGGCGTTGTGAGGCAACAGTGCTAACCACTGAGCCACCGTGCTGCCCCAACCACTGAGCCACTGTGCCTTGAAAGCATGCTCATCAGAGCTCAGTTTTGATGTGTTGTTGCAATTCAAGACTTGATATAAAGTCATGTTTGAGATGATATAACCTAGATTTTAAATTGAGACGATATAACCTAGACTTTAAACTGATCTTTTCTTCTCTTTTGTTTTAAAACCCAAAGTGTTAGTAGGATCTATCAACAGTTTTGGAATGAAATGAATAACTAATTAAGGGCAGAGGTTGAGAGGGCACATGCGCACAAATGAATCTGCTTCTGAAATCAACCACCAGGCTGAGAACTCAGAGTGAAGGAGGGACTACAGAAGTAGTAACTACAGAAAGTTGTGAACACAGCCCAGACCATCACACAAGCCAATCTCCCATCCATTAACTCCATCTACATTTCACATTGCCATGGAAACGTAACCAACATCATCAAAGACCCCTCCCACCCCCGTTATATTCTCTTCCAACCTCTTTCTTCAGGCAGAAGGCAGGGAAGTGTAAACACATGTACAACAGGTTCAAGAACAGCTTCTCCCCTGCCGTTATTAGACTACTGAATGACCTCTCTAATTTCAAATCTAATGTTAATCTTGCTTTTGTGCATCTCCCTTGCAGCTGTAACCTTGTATGCTTCACTCTGCCTAAACACCCCATGCTCTGTATGTCCTTGTTTGTTAGGATCTGCCTGCACTGCATGTAAAACAAAATATACATGTGACAATAACAAATCACATCAAGATGTGACGAATGAAGGGTGAGGTGCTGAAGAGATTCTTCACACCAATTGTCAGTTGTCTAACTCTAGATGTGATAGAAGTTTCTTCCTTCCATGAAAAGTTGACATCAGTAACATTACAAGAAATGCAACATGTGGGCGGCACAGTGGTTAGCACTGCTGCCTCACAGCGCCAGAGACCCGGGTTCAGTTCCCGCCTCAGGCGACTGACTGTGTGGAGTTTGCACGTTCTCCCCGTGTCTGCGTGGGTTTCCTCCCACAGTCCAAAGATGTGCAGGTCAGGTGAATTGGCCATGCTAAATTGCCCGTAGTGTTAGGTAAGGGGTAAATGTAGGGGTATAGGTGGGTTGCGCTTCGGCGGGTCCGTTTGAACTTGTTGGGCCGAAGGGCCTGTTTCCACACTGTAATGTAATGTAATCTAAAAAAAGCCAATCCATTTTGTAATCAGAATTTGAATTCAGTATTTACAAATTAAATGTGTTTTCCAATGAAGAGAGTTAAAAGATACCCAACATTGTACTTTTTGCAATCCAATATTCTTTGTAGCTTCTTTTTCTGAAGCAGGCTTGTAGTTGGTGAGAGGAGCAAGAGGAATTGGGATTTTATCAAACTACCTGGATTCAACTGAAGACAAACAAAATAAGCAATGCAACTGAAGCTTTCCTCTCATCACTGCTCTGTGTCACGTGCACTTCTCAGTCCCAGCTTTACATCCTTTACTTTATAATTGATAGTAAACAACTACCTTCCCCATTGACCTTTCTGAGTACCTTGTTACCAGGAATAGTTGAGGCACTTAAGGAAACTTTTTTAAAGAATAAATGTACTGGAACATGTTGGTCAGATTGCAGGGCCTCAGGGCTTTCTATTGTCTGTGAATTCTGTTTGTTATACTTTAATCTGACATCTATCTTTAGTGTTCACTGTAAATCATCAGTCCCCACAAACGCATCACGTCTTGCTCTGACACATCACTGCATCAGATTCAACAACAACACTTGGCTTAGCAATACTGGCTGTTAATCGCAACAGTACAAGTTAAAATTCCATCCATATAGTCATCTCCAAATGATGTTACTTGAAAATCTACTTAGGACCTGAACAAGAACATCGCAGGGTAAATGAACCAGTTAATGTGATGGCACAGTGAATGTACTGTTAAAACTCCTCATTCACCAGTTCATAACATCCCACTTCACACTATTGGAGGAACATTGGTGTCATTAAGTAACAAAGCAATCCCCCTGGCTGAGACATGGAGGAAGGCTTCTCCTCTGGCAAGTGCTGTCAAAGGTGTAACTGAGCAAGCCAGCAATCTATGATTTATGGAATGTTTAGTTCCAAGAATAGTGTTAGGGCCCTCACTAATTTTTCATTTTCTTTATTTTATCAATTTTGGCTTGGAGCTGTGAACTGGGAACTGTGAGCTAAAGATGACTTTTAGACTGTGGATAGCAACTTGTGTTGAAAGGAAAGCAGACCAAACAAGCTTTTGCCTATTCATAGAACATAGAAGAATACAGCGCAGTACAGGCCCTTTGGCCCTCGATGTTGCGCCGATCCAAGCCCACCTAACCTATACTAACCCACTATCCTCCATATACCTATCCAATGCCCGCTTAAATGCCCATAAAGAGGGAGAGTCCACCACTGCTACTGGCAGGGCATTCCATGAACTTACGACTCGCTGAGTGAAGAACCTACCCCTAACTTCAGTCCTATATCTACCCCCCCTTAATTTAAAGCTATGCCCCCTTGTAATACCCGACTCCATACGCGGGAAAAGGTTCACACTGTCAACCCTATCTAACCCCCTAATCATCTTGTACACCTCAATCAAGTCACCCCTAAAACTTCTTTTCTCTAATGAAAACAGCCCCAAGTGTCTCAGTCTTTCCTCATACGATCTTCCTTCCATACCAGGCAACATCCTGGTAAACCTCCTCTGCACCCGTTCCAGTGCCTCCACATCCTTCCTATAGTATGGCGACCAAAACTGCACACAATATTCCAGATGCGGCCGCACCAGAGTCTTATACAACTGCATCATGACCTCAGGACTCCGGAACTCAATTCCTCTCCCAATAAAAGCCAGTATGCCATATGCCTTCCTCACCGCACTATTTACCTGGGTGGCAACTTTCAGAGATCTGTGTACATGGACACCAAGATCCCTCTGCTCATCCACACTACCAAGTATCCGACCATTAGCCCAGTACCCCATCTTTTTGTTATTCTTCCCAAAGTGAATCACCTCACACTTAGCTACATTGAATTCCATTTGCCACCTTTCTGCCCAGCTCTGCAGCTTCTCTATATCCTGCTGTAACCTGCCACATTCCTCACTGTCAACAACTCCTCCGACTTTCGTATCATCCGCAAACTTGCTCACCCAACCTTCTAACCCCTCTTCCAGGTCATTTATAAAAATGACAAACAGCAATGGTCCCAAAACAGATCCTTGCGGAACACCGCTAGTGACGGCACTCCATGAAGAAACTTTGCCATCAACTACTACCCTCTGTCTTCTTCCATCCAGCCAATTCCTAATCCAAACCTCCAACTCACCCTCAATGCCATATCTCCGTATTTTCTGCAGTAGCCTACCATGGGGAACCTTATCAAACGCCTTACTAAAATCCATATATACCACATCTACCGCTTTCCCCTCATCAACCTCCTTCGTCACCTTTTCAAAGAATTCAATAAGGTTTGTGAGGCACGACCTGCCCTTCACAAAACCATGCTGACTATCCTTGATCACATTATTCCTATCCAGATGTGCATAAATCCTATCCCTTACAATTCTCTCTAAGACTTTGCCCACAACAGAAGTGAGACTCACCGGCCTATAGGTACTAGGGTTATCCCTACTCCCCTTTTTGAACAAGGGAACCACATTTGCTATCCTCCAGTCTTCTGGCACTACTCCTGTAGACAAAGAGGACATAAAAATCAAGGCCAATGGCTCTGCAATCTCCTCCCTTGCTTCCCAGAGAATCCTAGGATAAATGCCATCAGGCCCAGGGGACTTATCTATTTTCACCTTTTCCAGGATTTCCAACACCTCTTCTCTACATACCTCAAAGCCATCCATTCTACTTATTTGTGTCTCAGTATTCACATCGACGACAATGCCCTGTTCCTGAGTAAATACTGAAGTATTCATTCAGTGTCTCCCCAATCTCTTCCGCCTCCACACGCAACTTCTTACTACTATCCTTGACTGGACCTATTCCTACCCTAGTCATTCTTTTATTCCTAACATACCTATAGAAAGCCTTAGGGTTTTCCCTAATCCTACCGACTAAGGACCTTTCATGTCCCCTCCTTGCTGCTCTTAGCTCTCTCTTCAGGTCCTTCCTGGCTACCTTATAACTCTCAATCGCCCCAATTGAACCTTCACGTCTCATCTTGAGATAGGCCGCCCTCTTCCATTTAACAAGGGATTCCAATTCCTTATTAAACCACGGCTCCCTCACACGACCCTTTCCTCCCTGCCTGACGGGTACATAATTATCAAGGACACTCAATAGTTGCTCCTTGAACAAGCTCCACATATCATTTACACTCTTGCCTTGGAGTCCACTTTTCCAAGCCACACATCCTAAGTCATGCCTCACCGCATCATAATTTCCCTTACCCCAGCTATAACTCTTGCCCTGTAGTACACACTTATCCCTCTCCATCACGAGAGTAAAAATCACCGAATTATGGTCACTATCCCCAAAGTGCTCACCTACCTCTAATTCTAACACCTGGCCTGGTTCGTTACCCAGAACCAAATCCAGTATGGCCTCACCTCTTGTTGGCCTGTCTACATATTGTGTCAGGAAACTCTCCTGCACACATTGAACAAACACTGACCCATCTAACGAACTTGAGCTATAGCTTTCCCAATCAATATCAGGAAAGTTAAAGTCCCCCATAACAACCACCCTATTACTGTCACTCATCTCCTGAATCACCTTCCCTATCCTTTCTTCAATGATTTTAGGACTATTAGGAGGCCTGTAAAAGACTCCTAACAGGGTGACCTCACCTTTCCTATTCCTAACCTCAGCCCAAACTACCTCAGATGGCAAGTCCTCATCCATCGTCCTTTCCACCACTGTAATACTATCTTTGACAAGCAATGCCACACCTCCCCCTCTTTTACCCCCACCTCTGACCCTACTAAAACATTTAAATCCTGGAACCTGCAACAGCCAATCCTGTCCCTGTTCTAGCCATGTCTCCGTAATAGCCACAACATCGAAGTCCCAGGTACCAACCCACGCTGCAAGTTCACCTACCTTATTTCGTATACTTCTTGCATTGAAGTATACACACTTCAAACCACTTTCCTGTTTACAGACACCCTCCTTGGAAATTGATGCCATGTTCCTAACCTCCCTACACTCCAGGCCCTGCACCCTGAAGCTACAATCTGGGTTCCCATGCCCCTGCAGAGTTAGTTTAAACCCCCCCCAAGAGCACTAGCAAACCTCCCCCCAAGGATACTGGTGCCCCTCAGGTTCAGGTGTAGACCATCCTGTTTATAGAGGTCCCACCGTCCCCAGAAAGAACCCCAGTTATCCAAAAACCGGAATCCCTCCCTCCTGCACCATCCCTGTAGCCACGCATTTAAGTGTTCTCTTTCCCTATTCCTCGACTCTCGATCACGTGGCACGGGTAACAAACCAGAGACAAAAACTCTGTTCGTTCTAACTATGAGCTTCCAACCTAGCTCCCTGAAAGCCTGTCTAACATCCTCGGCACTCCTCCTACCTATGTCGTTGGTGCCAATATGGACCACGACTTCGGGCTGCTCCCCCTCCCCCTCCAGGACCCGGAAAACACGATCAGAGACATCACGTACCCTTGCACCTGGGAGGCAACATACCAAACGTGAGTCTCTCTCGTTCCCACAAAACCGCCTATCTGTGCCCCTAACTATCGAGTCCCCAATTACTACTGCTCTGCTCTTCTTCACCCTTCCCTTCTGAGTAACGGGGACAGGCTCCGTGCCAGAGACCTGAGCCCCGTTACTTACCCCTGGTAAGTCATCCCCCCCACAAGTATCCAAAACGGTATACTTGTTCTTGAGGGGAACGGCCGCAGGGGGTCCCTGCACTGGCTGCTTCCTCCCAGTCCCCCTCACTGTCACCCATCTATCTGCCATCTTTGGAGTTACTACTTCCCTATAACTCTGATCTATGACCCCCTCTGCCTCCCGAATGATCCGAAGTTCATCCAACTCCAGCTCCAGTTCCCTAACACGGTCTTGGAGGAGCTGGAGATGGGTGCACTTCCTGCAAGTGTAATCGGCAGGGACGTCGATGGCATCCCTCACCTCATACATGTTGCAGGAGGAACATTGCACTGCCTTCACTGCCATCCCTCTAAAGCTAACTTTTATTTAAAAAAAAAACTGGGTCTAAAGAATACAACAAGCAAAATTCAGCACTTACCTCCTTACCACAACAGGTGTTATTATTAGGTTAGAGGAGGAGGGCAGGTGGGAGGCACTACCCGTGTAGTGCCTCGGGTTCATGAAGGCAGGCCTGGAGGTTAATTATAGTTTGTTTTCTTGTCAAAAGGTTCTACAACCACTTCATCACTGGAGGAGAATATTATGCTTAAACAAATAACAGAAGTTGGTTATAAGTGAGATTGATACCTGGGAACTGGTTCCAACAGTCTGGAAAAGACCTTACACTCAAGCAGATGGCAGGTGTTGAGTGGTAACTGGGTCCTCATGGAGGAGACGATCAGTCTGTCAGAAAGTGGTCAGAGTTCAAAATCGGTGTGTTTTTGGTGAAAAGAAATCTGGGGTGAAGATTTGAAAGCTCCCTGCCTAAACTCCCATGTGCTGCTCTTGGGAGCTCAGAGAATAAAAAAACTAAGTTAGAAATATTACTGCCTTTATTCGAGTGAATTATAAAGGTGACTGTGACCAACACCTTCAGAAAATTAACCAAAAAACTATCACCACTGGATGAGGTGCTGCAAGACTGCAGGGTAGCTAATGGTGCCATTATTTAAGAAAGGTGGAAGAACAAGCCAGGGAACTATAGATTGGTGAGCCCGATGTCAGTGGTGGATAAGTTGCTGGAGGTGATTCTGAGGGATAGGATCTACATGTATTTGGAAAGGCAAGGACCGATTAGGGATAGTCAACATGGTTGTGTGTGGGAAATCATCTCACTAACTTGATTGAGCTTTTTGAAGAAAAGACAAAGAAGAGTGATGTGGGCAGAGCAGTGGAGGTTTTATATATGGACTTCAGCAAGGCATTTGACAAGGTTCTGCATAGCAGGCTGGTTAGCAAGGTTAGATCACATGGAATTCAGGGAGGGCCAGTCATTTGGATACAAAAATTGGCTTGGAGGTAAGAGACAGAGAGTGATGGTGGAAAGTTGTTTTTTTTGGATGGGAGGCCTGTGACCCAAGGTATGCCACAAGGATGGCTGCTGAGTCCACTGCTTTTTGTCATTCACAAAAATGATTTGGATGTGAACGTAAGAGGAATGGTTAGTAAGTTTGCAGATGACACCAATATTGGAGGTGTAGTGGACAGTGAAAAGGTTATCTCAAGGGTGCAATGGGACTTTGATTTGATGGACTGATGAACCCAGGATTGGCAGATCGAGTTTAATTTATACATAGAACATTACAGCACAGTACAGGCCCTTTGGCCCTCGATGTTGTGCCGACCTGTGGAACCAATCTGAAGCCCATCTATCCTACACTATTTCATTCTCATCCATATGTTTATCCAATGACCATTTAAATGCCCTTAAAGTTGGCAAGTTCAATACTGTTGCAGGCAGTGTGTACCACATCTTTGCTACTCCATGAGTAGCAAAACTACTTCTGACATCTGTCCTATATCTATCAACCCTCAATTTAAAGCTATGCTCCCTTGAGCTAGCCATCGCCATCTGAGGAAAAAGGCTTTCATTGTTCACTGTATCTAACCCTCTGATTATCTTATATGTCTCAATTAACTCATCTCTGTACCTTCTTCTCTCTAACGAAAACTGCCTCAAGTCCCTCAGCCGTTCCTCATAGGATCTTCCCTCCATACTATGCAACTTTGCAGTATATCTCCTCTGAAGCCTTTCCAAAGCTTCCACATCCTTCATATAATGCGGTGACCAGAATTGGACGCAATATTCCAAGTGCGGCTGCACCAGTGTTTTGTACAGTTGCAATATGATCATGTGGCTCCAAAACTCAACCCCTCTGCCAATAAAAGCTAACATACTGTATGCATTCTTAACAACCCTATCAACTTTCAGGGATCTATGTACATGGACACAGAGATCTCTCTACTCATCTACATTACCAAGAATTTTACCATTAGCCCAGTACTCTTTATTCCTGTTCCTCCTTCCAAAGTGAATTACCTTAGACTGTTCCGCATTAAACTCCATCTGCCACCTACCAGGCCAGATGTGCAGTTTATCTATGTCCCTCTGTAACCTGCAACATTCTTCAGCATATCCACAACTCCACCAACCTTAGTGCCATCCTCAAATTTACTAACTTCCACGCCCTCATACAGGTCATTTATAAAAATGAGAAAAAGCAGTGGCACCAAAACAGATCCTTGAGGTAAACCACCAGTAACTGAACTCCAGGATGAACATTTCCCATCAACTATCACCTTCAGTCTTCTTTCAGCTCACAAATTTCTGACCCAAACTGCTAAATCATCCTCAATCCAGTGGCTCTGTATTTTGTGCAATAGCCTACTGTGGAGAATATTATCAAACACCTTACTGAAATCCGCACACCATGTCAATCACTTTATCCTTATCCACCTGTTTGGTCACCATCTCAAAGAATTCAATAAGGTTTGTGAGGCACGACCCACCCTTCACAAAACCATGTTGTCTATCCCTAATCAACTTATTCCTCTCTAGATGATTATAAATCTTATCTCTTATAACCTTTTCCAGCACTTTATCCACAACCAAAATAAGGCTCACTGGTCTTCTTGAACAGGGGAACAACATTTGCTATCCTCCAATCTTCTGCCAGTATTCTTGTAGACAATGATGAAAAAGATCAAAGCCAAAGGTTCTGCAATCTCCTCCCTAGATTCTCAGAGAATCCTAGGACAAATCCCATCCCGCCCAGAGGACTTAGCTATTTTCACACTTTATAGAATTGCTAACACGTCCTCATTGCGAACATCAATCCAGTCTAACCTAGTAGCCTGTATCTCAGCATTCTTCTCGACAACATTCTCTTTTTCCAGTGTGAATACTGGCAAAAGAAAATTCATTTTGCGCTTCCCCATCTCCTTGGATTCCACACACAACTTCCCACTACTATCCTTGATCAGCCCTAATCTTTCTCTAGTTGTTCTTTTTTTCCTGATTTTCCTATAGAAAGCTTTAGGTTTTCCTTGATCTTACCTGCCAAAGACTTCTCACGTCCCCTCCTGGCTCTCCTTACCTCTCACTTTAGGTCTTTCCTGGCTAAACTGTAACTCTCAAGCGTCCTAACAGAGCCTTCATGTCTCATCCTAACATAAGCCTTCTTCTTCCTCTTGAGAAGTGATTCAACTTCTTTGGTAAACCATGGCTTGACCACTTCCTCCCTGCCTGACAGGTACATACTTATCAAGGACACGCAGTAGCCATTATTTGGCCCATATCCCTCTCAACCCTTTCTATTCACCTTTTAAATATTATTGACGAGTTGAACTGAGCGGTCTGTTTCTATTTATGCCTGTGGAAAAGCACATCGTGTAAAACATTTAAGCAAAGTGACCTGTTTTGTTCCTTTATTTAACCCTTAAATGTGTATGTCTGTCTGCTTGTTGCTAATGGGGCTGAAAACAAAGGCTTTTGAAAAGCACCACACAATTAGATAACTGTTGTTTAACTGTAATCTGCTAAAGTTCCTACGTTGTTAATAAATAGCTAATTTTTTTGCTTAAAGTACAAACTAGTGTATGGAATTCATTATTCACAGAGTTTGGGTTTAGTGATTCAAAAGTCTGACCATTGTGGTAAATTTTGAGAGTCTTTGAAGCTTTTAATTTTACTGTGTTGTGAAGACAGAGGTAGAAAAGCTGATTTGGTTCAGTTATTTGTCTCCAAGATGTAGCAGCAGCAATTTAATCCCAACCACATATCAGGAGCATTAAAACTTCAATACAGTTAAGAGACGAGATGGGCTAGCTTGAAGGGCAGGTTTGCAAGGCAAAGTGATGCCAAGATGGGTTCAACTCCCGCACTGGCTGAGGCTACCATGAAAACCTCTACTCAACCTCGTCCTTTTCTCTGAGGTATGGTCACCCTCAGGTTAAATCATTAACAGTCACCTCTGTAATGACTCTCTGGAACTATGGCAGCTTTGAGAGAGAGTGGAGTTGGGGGTGAAAGGCTCTCAGTAGTTTTTGATGCAACTGAATAAGAGTGGAGCTTGGGTACACACCCAGTTATAGAATTAGCTTGATGAAACTTGCTGTCAGTGAAGACATTGATATACGTTTGCAAATGTGTACTAGAATGCAAATTTGGAATCCAGGCAAGTTTAACCTCATGAAAGAAAGGGAGATTGAGCAGAATGGAAACCATCGTTGAGGCAATTCACAAGATGATAAAGGCCAGACTGACAAAAATGAAGGACTGTGATCCCTTGTGAGATTTAACGACCCATCCTGTCATTAACATTTATGATGTGGAGGTGCTGGTGTTGGACTGGCGTGGACAAAGTTAAAAATCATACAACACCAGGTTATAATCTAACAGGTTTATTTGAAAGTACTAGCTTTTGGAGCACTGCTTCTTAATCAGATAACTGTGGAGCAGGATCATAAGACACAACTTATAGCGAAAGATCTCAGCATCATGTGACTGATATATTGAACAAACCTAGATTACCTTTAAAGCTTCCATCTTTTAGAATGGGTTTCAGGTTTCGGTTCATTAATAAGTAAACCCAAGAACTTCTTTCTAGTCACAGTTCCGAGATAACTTAAGGTTTTATATTCAAAAAGCGACATCTCAGCTCAGATAATGCATTAAAGGTGTGAGGTTAGAGTCTGTCTGTATCCCAATCTGGAGTCAGACTAGTTTTATTTCCAAAGTAAGAATTTACAAAATGTTACAAAGACTGACCATGTGTGCTCTTTGAACAAAATAGAATGTATCTGCAAATGTAAATTCATCCATAGACGTTTATATGTGCGTGCGTGCATGTGAGAGTGAGAGTGTGTGTGTTGGGGGTGGGGGGGAAAGAGTGTGATTGCGTGCACGTACATTTGAGAGTGTGTTTGCGTGCTTGGTAGGGTGTGCGCACGAGTGTGACAGAGAGAGGGTGTCTGCGTGGTTGTGAGTGTATAGCATAGTGGGTACTCCCACATACTCACAACTCACGCAAACTTTCTCTCATACACACCCTCTCTCAGACACACACACATGCACCCGCCACACACCCTCTCACAGGCTTATACTGTCACACTCACGTACTCACGCTCTCTCCTACACACACATGTACACAGATATAAGACTTTGGGATGGATTTGCATTTTCAGAATTCTAACTGCAGGTACAATAGAAATTTTGTCCAAAAAGCACAAAATCTGCACGCAGTCAACCCATGTAACATTTTATAAAATCCTACATTGGAAACAGAACCAGTCTGGCTCAAGATTAGGTGCAGACTCTCAGCTTTAATGCATTGTCTGAGCTGACATGTCACTTTAAGCTATCTTGAGAAGGTGACTGGAAAGAACTTCTCGGATTTACATTCTAAAATAAACTTAACAGCAATTTAGGTTTTCGTCAATATATCGTGTCAATTGCATGACATTGTAATCTTTTGCTATAAATTTGGTGTCTTATGATCCTGCTCCACAGCTACCTGAAGGAGCAGCGCTCTGAAAGCTAGTAATTCCAAATAAACCTGGTGGACTAACCTGGTGTTGTGTGATTTTTATGAGGAATTATTGAGAAATTCATGGATCTGCCTTGAGTATATTTGCAATCTGACATGTATTCTAAGGGGTTTGATCACAGTTTATTACCATTTTTAACACTTCTTAATTCTGAAAGCTAGATATACACAGTATGTTAACTGTAGACTGTATTACTGTTCTAACATTGTAAAGCTACTTTGTTCAAAACCATGAAATCATGTCACTTTCCTCTCTTAGTAGGTCCCTTGGATCTCATACTTCGTCTACTTTAAAAATGTTATTGATCCCTATCCAGTTTGTAACAAATTTGGCTATCTGGTCTGAGATTGTAATTAGTAATCGTGATTTGGATAATTTGCTGAGGTAGAAATAGGTTAAGATCTTCATGGTGAATTTTACTGTAGAAGTTGAAAATTAAAAATGGCTTTGTCAGTTCCTATGACTTTTCTGGGAAGGGATGATTTATCCTGAGTGATTTGCTAGAATCAATTAAGGCTACAGCATTAGCAGAAAGGTTGGAGTTGGAATTAAAAATAAGGGTTACGAAAGGAGAGTTAGTTGAGACAACAGTCTAACTCAAACGGAACATAGATTGAATTGACTAGAATGCATTTGTTAATGAAGCAGCTTGAAATAGAAAAGGAAAAAAGAAAAATTGACTTTGGAGGAAAGAGATAAGGAAAGAGAAAAAGAACCTTAAAGAAAAAAACAGAAAGCACAAACTGGATAAAGTGTAGGTTAAATACTTTAAAATAAATTGTCCAGTCAATGGAAGTGATAGCATAAAGAATAAACACTATGTTAGAAAACCTGTAAGTTTTGACTGTTATAAGACAGGACATGTTGTTGGAATTGCATTGCAATTTAAAAAGGTAAAATAGTGGGAGTAATACAAACACTCAAGTAGTCTTCAGAAACAATAGAAATGGGTGCTAATGAGGATGAATGTGCACAAGGTACAAGTTTCTTTAAAACCTACTGAAATGAGCCCAGGATAGCCAAGAAAATTCTTCCCTGAACACTGCCACAATGAGTGATTATTGGAGATTAAAGAGGTTTTGTCTCCAAGGGAGAAATATTTACTTACTCTTCCGACATCACAAGTAAACAAATTAATATTTTCAGAGTCAGTACGTCAAATCAGTCATTGTGGTGGCTAATGGTACAATTTACGTTCCGGATCGTTTGATGAAAGAGATATTTATCACAGCTGTCAAATGGCACTTTTAAACCAAGTTAATTTCTAAAGTGATTAGTAGATAGAAATGTTACTGTGGGAATTGTTCCTAGTTGAAATATTGAAGGGGTGCTGATTTGGCTGGTATGAAATCCTTGTCTTTTCCAAGAGTTTCAAGAGACAATTGAAGTAAGAGAAACAGATTTGGTAAAAGGAATATCCTGGACAGTTCCCTGCTTGTGTTGCAGCTATAACCCAAGCTCTTAAGGCGACACTTGATAAAGTAGTAAAATGACTAGGCTGACATCAAGAGAAATTCGTATCAGAAACAGAATGTCAAAGACGCCATTAGGAACTAGGCTCCATTAAAGAAAAATCTGTTCAATGTAAAGAACCAGCTTTCAGGAATAAAAGATGACTTTGCAAAGTTATAAAATAGAATAAAATTCCTACAGTCTGGAATCTGGCTGTTTTGGCCCAAGTCCACACCAAACCTCAGAAGTGTATCCCACCCAAACCTATTCCCCTACCCCCTTGCAGTTCCCCTGACGAATGCACCTAATCTGCACATTTCTGAACACTATGGGCAATTTAGCATGAACAATTCATTTAACTTTTACATCTTTGGACTGTGGGAGGAAACCAGAGCACCCAGAGGAAATCCATGCAGACATGGGAGAACGTGCAGAATTCACACAGTTGCCCAAGGCTGGAATCAAACTCAGGTCCCTAGCGCTGTGAGGCAACAGTGCTAACCACTGAGCTTGCATTGACAATATTTGAACATTGGTCACGAGGTTATGAAGGTTCATATTTTATTATTTGAAAACTTGGGTTCCAAAGTGGAAAGAAATTTATTTTAGTTTTCAGTTCTGTGAAAATCGTCTTTTTTAAATTGTCAAAAAAGCCACCTAAACATGAGCTCAAAACAATATTCACAATAAATCATGTGATTTCAGCTGTATGACCAGCAAGAAAACTACTCAGGTGTTTGTTGACTTGAGTTTGTGTCACCTTGAGGGGGAGCTAGAACCAGGCACATGCAGGGGGTGGGAGGCCCGTAACAGCAGGCCTAGGCTGTTCTTAGCAGTTTGGAATTGGAGGAGCTTAGCAGTCAGTGGGACAAAAGCTCCAAAAGCAGAAGGCTGTGGGGTTGCCAGAGGATAAGCTACCCTACAAAATTGAAGATAATAGTTTAGAGAATCTATGCTAAGTAGTAAAAACAAAGTTCTGGAGAACGTAACAGTTCCAGCAGAATCTGTGGACAGAAAAACATCATTCAGTCCAACATTATTCTTATATGGAACTAAAGGAGACTGCGAAGTGGTGGGTTTTATGCTACAGAAAAAGAGGGGAGAAGTGGAACAGATGATGACAATGCCCAGAGTAAAAGAAAGTGTTAATGGTGTTGAAAAGATACAGATTGATTGGTCATAGCAAATAACAGGCAGACTTCCGGAGGGCAATTCCACAGAAACAGGACATTGGGGCTTCGAAGAGGAATGACTAAAATAGATTAGGAAGTTTAACAACAATGTTAAATAGTGAGCCCAGTCAGAAATTTGACTTTAGGATTTCAGGGAGAGACCGAAGAAATCAGCATCTAATTAATGTCCAAACATTTGCTGAAAGAAAACTGATTACACTTGCACCAGCTGAGCAAAAAACCTTTACGTGAAAATAGGCTTGTCCCTTGACTGAGGTTTGAATCTAAGTACATTGCTGAGAGAAAGGGGGTAAATCTTTCTGACATACGTAATGAGATATTTTCATTCTTTTCTTATCCAGTATAATGTGGATCACTTTTTTTTTCTTTTGTTAGAAGTACATCGGCAGCCTTGAGACATTGTTCTATATAGGAAATAATCTTATTTTGCCTTGCAAGAATCTTTTTGCAATTTACTCACTCCTATCTTCCATTCAGACCTCCCTTTTGTTCTTTTCCATTTCTCCTACCTTTCCCTACCCCTGTACTTGCTTGAAACTTGTTACATCCTGAACTTCTTACACTTCTGAACTGGAAGGGGACCAATGTCCTAGGTGGAAGGTTTGCTCGAGTAGTTCGAAAAGGTTTAAACTAGTATGGCAGGGGGGTGGGAACCTGAGCTGTGTACCGGAGGTGAGAGTTGATGCAGATGAGGCAATAGCAAGAGGTAGACCAGCTAGTGGGAAGGATTTTCCTGGGAAGGAACCAAGGGATCAGTTAAAGTGTGTTTGCTTTAACGCAATGAATATCAGGAATAAAAGTGATGAACTTAGAGCATGGATCAATACCTGGTGCTGTGATGTTGTGGCCATAACAGAGACATGGGTTTCTCAGCGGCAGGAATGGTTGCTGGATGTTCCAGGGTTTAGAGTATTTAAAAAGAATAGGGAGGGGGGAAAAAGAGGAGGGAGTATAGCACTACTAATCAGAGAGGGTATCACAGCTCCAGAAGCTTCCATTGTCGAGGAAGATCTACCTACTGAGTCAGTATGGGTGGAAATTAGGAACAGCAAGGGAGCAGTCACCTCGTTAGGGGTTTACTACAGGCCCCCCAATAGCAGCAGGGAGATGGAAGAAAGCATAGGTCGGCAGATTTTGGAAAAGTGTGGACGTAGTAGGGTTGTTGTAATGGGTGACTTTAACTTTCCCAATATTGTTGGAACCTCCTTCGAGCAGGAGATTTGAATGGAGCTGTTTTTGTAAGGTGTGCTCAGGAGGGTTTCCTAACTCAGTACATTGACAGGCCGATGAGGGGAGAGGCCATTCTCGACTTGGTGCTCGGAAACGAGCTGGGGCAGGTATCAGATCTTGTGGTGGGAGAGCATTTTGGTGATAGTGACCACAACTGCCTCACATTCTACATAGCTATGGAGAAGGAGAGGATTAGGCAAAATGGGAGGATATTCAACTGGGGAAGAGGAAACTATGATGCGATTAGACATGAGTTAGGAAGCATGGACTGGGAGCAATTGTTCCATGGTAAAGGCACTATAGACAAGTGGAGACTGTTTAAGGAACAGTTGTTGCGAGTGATGAATAAATACGTCCCTCTGAGACAGGCAAGAAGTGGTAAGATAAAGGAATCTTGGATGACGAGAGCGGTGGAGCTTCTCGTCAAAAGGAAAAAGGTATCTTACATAAGGTGGAGGGAGCTAGGGTCAAGCCCAGCTCTAGAGGATTACAGGCAGGCGACGAAGGAGCTCAAAAAATGGTGTGAGGAGAGCCAGGAGGGGGCACGAGAAAGGCTTAGCAGAACGGATTAGGGAGAACACAAAGGCATTTTACACTTATGTGAGGAGTAAGAGAATGGTCAAAGAAAGAGTAGGGCCGATCAGGGATAGCATAGGGAACTTGTGTGTGGAGTCGGAGGAGGTAGGGGAAGCCCTACATGAGTTTTGCTTCTGTCTTTACAAAAGAAACAAACTTTGTAGTGAATGAAACCTTTGAAGAGCAGGTGCGCATGCTGGAATGGACAGAGATAAAGGAAGCTGATGTGCTGAAAATTTTGTCAAACATTTTAAGATTGACAAGTCGCTAGGCCTGGACCAGATTTGTCCTCGGCTGCTTTGGGAAACGGCTGCTTCGCCACTTGCGAAGATCTTTTCATCCTCGCTCTCCACTGGAGTCGTACCTGAGGACTGGAGAGAGGCAAATGTAATTCCTCTCTTCAAGAGAGGAAATAGGTAAATCCCCGGCAATTACAGACCAGCAAGTCTCACGTCTGTTGTCTGCAAGGTGTTAGAAAGGATTTCTGAAGGATAGGATTTATGACCATCTGGAAGAGCATGGCTTGATTAAATGCAGTCAACACGGCTTTGTGAGGGGCAGGTCATACCTCACAAACCTTATCGAGGTCTTTGAGGATGTGACTAGAAAGGTTGATGAGGGTCGAGCTGTGGATGTGGTGTACTTCAGCAAAGCATTTGATAAGGTTCCCCATGGTAGGCTCATTCAGAAGGTCTGGAGGAGTGGGATACGGGAAACTTAGCTGTCTGGATACAGAATTGGCTGGCCAACAGAAGACAGCGAGTGGAAAATATTCTGCCTGGAAGTCAGTGGTGAGTGGTGTTCCACAGGGCTCTGTCCTTGGGCCTCTATTGTTTGTAATTTTTATTAATGACTTGGATGAGGGGATTGAAGGATGGGTCAGCAAGTTTGCAGACGACACAAAGGTTGGAGGTGTTGTTGACAGTATAGAGGGCTGTTGTAGGCTGCAGCGGGACATTGACAGGATGCAGAGATGGGCTGAGAGGTGGCAGATGGAGTTCAACCTGGATAAATGCGAGGTGATGCACTTTGGAAGGTCGAATTTGAAAGCTGAGTACAGGATTAAGGATAGGATTCTTGGCAGTGTGGAGGAACAGAGGGACCTTGGTGTGCAGGTACATAGATCCCTTAAAATGGCCACCCAAGTGGACAGGGTTGTTAAGAAAGCATACAGTGTTTTGGCTTTCATTAACAGGGGGATTGAATTTAGGAGTCGTGAGATCTTGTTGCAGCTCTATAAAACTTTGGTTAGACCGCACTTGGAATACTGCGTCCAGTTCTGGTCGCCCTATTATAAGAAAGATGTGGATGCTTTGGAGAGGGTTCAGAGCAGATTTACCAGGATGCTGCCTGGACTGGAGGGCTTATCTTATGAAGAGAGGTTGACTGAGCTCGGACTTTTTTCATTGAAGAAAAGGAGGAAAGGGGACCTAATTGAGGTATACAAGATAATGAGAGGCATAGATAGAGTTGATAGCCAGAGACTATTTCCCAGGGCAGAAATGGCTAACACAAGGGGTCATAGTTTTAAGCTGGTTGGAGGAAAGTATAGAGGGGATGTCAGAGGTGGGTTCTTTACACAGAGAGCTGAGAGAGCATGGAATGCGTTACCAGCAGCAGTTGTGGAAGCAAGGTCATTGGGGACATTTAAGAGACTGCTGGACATGCATATGGTCACAGAAATGTGAGGGCGCATACATGAGGATCAATGTTCGGGCACAACATCGTGGGCTGAAGGGCCTGTTCTGTGCTGTACTGTTCTATGTTCTAAAGAAAGCAACTGAGCAGAGATGTAATCCTATTTCTTGCTCTACAGATATTGCCTGAGTGTTTTGTGCACTATCTAAAATAATAGGCTAAATTTGACAAATGGCAATTATCAGTTTGCTTATACACTCCCTTTTTCTTACCTTGCCCAGGAGCTCTATATTTCTGGTCCAGGCCTCTTGAAAAACGTGGGTTGTATCTGTTTTTGGAGTCTTCCATTAAAGTGCAAGATCTGTGTTGAACGCAAAGCATGCCCCATTTTTCGACACTAACCAAGTGTTAAAGGTTTAAAGGTTCCAAAGGCATCTTCCCTCTATAGCTTGTGAAAATAAGTGGGCAAAAGGGAGTAGGGCAGCAAGTAAGAGGGTTCGAGAGTCAGTATCAGTTTTACAATAATCAGGAGTTAGAACAGGTTTTAATTTCTCTAACCTTTGCTGAAAGGCATACAGGTACAAGAGTCAGGCACCTCCAAACTGGACTTGGAGACTTTTTTTTGGGAGAGTTGCAGATGCTGCTAATTGCCCATTAGAAGGTCCAATTGTGCATCCTTCAGGACACTTTGCTATGACTACTATTTTCCAATGGAAAAAGTGAACCCATTATTGTAGATGGAGTTCAAGAGAGTTATTGGACTGGTTATTAGGCAAGAGAAGGTTAATTTCAGCAGATAGGCTGAATAAGACCATTCTAAGGTCTAGTGGTGTTGAAGACAGATGAGCATTACCTTATGGAATGCACAGAAGATTGCAAAATCACCGGCTGTATCTGGATCTCTCTCCATTAGATTAATCTTGCCATTGGATCAAGATAGACAAGATGACAGAGTAAAACGGACGATGGGCAATTCTCCTGCACTATAACCTAATTCATGTACAAGTCCCATTTATATCTTTCTAATGTTTGCCAATCTGTTACAAGTCCTGTGGCAACAGGCAAGTGGCATAACAACAAGTGTGGATTTACTGGGAGCACAGATAGTTCAACCATGGGACTGTATTTCACTAGAAAAAAGACATAGATCTCAGTGGTGCTCTACATGATAGATCTGCCTTTTTGTGATCACACCAGACAACTTTCTAGTATGAGGAAGCAACTGTAAATGAGATCCAAATATTATTTGTTTCAGCTCTTTGACCAATTAACTTACTCAATTAACTAATTTATATCTCTTTGCAGCCTCCTGGGTTTTCTCACAACTACCATTTCCATCTAGGTTTGAAATGTTAGCAAACTTGGCGATATCATTCTTGGTATTTTATCTCAAGTTATTAATACAGATTGTAAGGCTCCAACATTGATTCTTGCGGCACTCCCCTAGTTAACAAGCTGCAAACTTGAAAATGCCCCACTTATCCCTACTTGCTTTCCCTGCCAGTTAGCCAATCCTTCATCTATGCTAACACATGAAATTCATGAATCCTTAGCCTATGGCAACAGCCAATACTTCATCTATGCTAATACATGAAATTCATGAATCCTTAGCCTATGGCAACTTTACTGAATGCCTTTCGGAAATCTATCTATTGGTGTCCTTTACTGGCTCCATCTTCAAAACTTTCCAACAAATTTGTCAAAAAAGGCTTCCCCTTTCCCAAGTTCATACTTTATCAGATTATGTATAATTTTGTAAATTTGTTAAGGTTTCTCAAAATTATATTTCTTTTTTAAAAATTGCAACGGAATCAGGAAATGAAAACAGGGAGAACCTGAAGTACTTGCTCTCATACTGAACATTTCAGAAATGTGTTATTGGTTATAAAGTGCTTTGGACATCCAAAAATCACAAATAGTATGGTCCAAATGACTTTTCTTGCACTAGTACTTACTTGATTTGTGAGCACTTATGTTGAGAGCTGCAAGAGTGCTGGGACCTCAGGACTGGTATACAAGCTGGAAAAAACTAACATCAAGGCATCTAACCTTCTTGCCCTAAGTTCCCAAATATACACTGTTCAAGGCCATGGAAAATCAGATTTAAACATATGCTCTCTAGGGATAAGAATAATGCCCTCAAGCTTGCCAACCTATACCTCATTTCTTTATACCATGTATCACTGCTTTATATCTTTTCCTTTCATTCACCAAACAGCACAAGATAACAACAAGCACAAAAGCAAAGCTGCAGCACATAGCTGCTCTTAGATATTGTTAGTGTGTATATCAGTTAAAAGAGTTTCTTTTAAACATTTAGTTGGAACATCCTTTTAAAATTTTATTTCATAAAAGAGCCATATTCTCAAACATATGCGCAATTTGGTGACCAGGCTTCGACCAGACTCTGTTGGCCCTAACCTGGGGAAAAGAAAATAAGAAAGTTCTCTCTCTATAGCCTTCTCCTGTCAGAATAGCAATGTCAACTCAAACGATGTGGCATTTCACAATGCAAATCAGCAGAAACCAAAAGCAGACAGGATTCAGGACAATTCCATAAACATTTGAGATGACTTTACTGTTTCAAAAAGAACAGAGCAAAGACAAAACAAGTGAAACAGAATATAGTCAAAGTAGTCGACAATATGAAAAAGTTCTTTCCATTTCAAAGACCAACACTAACATACAAGATACATAGTTTACTATTCTAAATAAAAATCCATCCTGTAGTGTCCCTTTTTGTATTGATGGTTATGCAGATGAAACTATCACTGAAGTTTCTAACAGAGATTGAAAATGTAAGCATTTTTCTGCCTGCAAGAGAATGTGTGAAACACAATTGCTGGGATTTAATTGTCCCATCTGCTCCTCTTCTTTCTGGGAGGTGGTTCTGGCACAGCAAAGCCATCATTCTCAGCAGAATTGGTTCTACTGCCACTTCTGCTGTCTCCATTCCTGCTTTCATTGCCGCTCCTGTTCTCTCCGCTATTCCCGGTCTCATTCATGCTCCCGCTGTCCCCACCACTTCGATTTTGGCTGGAACTCCTGGACTCACTATGCCGACTGTCACTACTTCGACTCTCACCATGCCTGTCACCATGCCGACTGTCGCTGCGCCGGTCGCTGTGTCGGCTGTCACTGCGGTCAACATACCGTTCACTGTTCCGATCACCATGCCTCTCACTGCCCCGGTCACTGTGCCTGCCGTCACCTCCGCGATCGTTGTACTTGCTGACAGAATGGCGGCTGCTGGAATCACCGTGACGACTGCTGCTATCACTGTAACGGCTGCCACCGTCGCTATGACGACCAAAGTTGTCACTATGACGACTGCTGCTTTCAAAACGGCTAGAGCTGCCATCAACAAGACGATTGCTCTTGACCTCAGCAGGACGACTGTTGCTGTCTTTATTCCGAGCGCTACTTCCACTGTTACTGCTGGGAACCTGCAGCTGGTTGGTGACTGGATTGCCCAGAGGGCAAGTAGGAATAATACTGAGGCTCCCAGCACTTGTCCAGTTGCTAGTACCAGCAGCAGAACCTGTGATCTTAGGAGCACTACCAGTGGCTGCAACAAAGTGCGATTTGTATTGTGACTGGTGGAATAAAATAAGTATATGTTAGTATGCAGTGGTTTATATTTGTAAAACACCAGCTTTAGCATTGCAGATACTAAACGTGTATCCAAAAAAAAACTGGATCAATGGATTGAGCTATGATGTGTCACTATTTCATGTTGCATACAATGTAATTAACATATCAGAAAGGTCTGTTTGTGACTGAAAAAAAAATTGAAACTTTTGAGTGATCCTCCTTTGCAGAAACTGAATGTACAATGCATGTGATTCAGTCAGCCTTAGATACTTTCCGTTATTGCAGAACACAATGGTTTACACTTTGTTGGGTCACTTGTCTTAAGAAACCTACAATTCGACACATTCACCTGACGCTTCATGGCGTTCACAAAAAAGGATTGATTGCTGCTTTGTTGTTGGTTTTCAGGTGAAACTAAACTGTTTGCACAGTGTGATGGAGCTACAGCACATTGCATTCACGGAGTGGAATTCTGTTAGTGCTAGGCCACTGCTCATCATATGTCCAGCTAGTGTGTATTAGCAAGCCTTAAAGACCAGGAGGACTCAGGTTACATAATTAGTCAATGCTGAACTTGGCATTGTCAGTACTGTCAATGATTGAGCCTAGTAAATCAAAGTTGAAGGGAAAGTTGACAGAGCTGCTACCAGTAATTTTGTGTCACATTGGAATGCCTCAGATATCATATGATACCTTCTGCAGATGAGCCTAACACAATTGAGAACAGCTGGATGTTCTCCTCATGAACCTATTAAACTTCAATGAGGGGATTAGAGCTCATTCCTGTCCTTAGCCATTATGTTGCAGTGGGAACCTAGAGAATCTACTCCTTCTACCAGCACACCGATTCTAAACCCAGTGCTGAGAACAACTAATGCAGCAGGTACCAGGAACTAAATCTGGTGCACAAAGTGAGCTGGAACAACATCTTTTTCTTGAATTGAAGTGTTGGGAAAGAGAACACAAACAGAATAAAAGACAGGTGAATGAGATTAAATTAATGACACATTAAATTTGGTCTGTGTAGAATTCTCTTCCAAATAACCTGTAATGTACTGCTGACCTCTCAAAAAAATCAAGACATAGTTGTAAGAACCACAAAGGTCATGCACAATTCTGATTATTGTAAACATTTCCTTGAAAGAGATCTAGTTTGGCGTAATGCTTAAAAGCAATCCTCCGAGAAACAACTATTTTGATTGGACTGAACATTGTACAAATGGGTCTCTGTGTTGTCTCCACAGAGCCACTGGCATCTTCAGACTTTTTTACTTGGTGCAATTCTGTTCAACAAATTAATTGTAATGACTTTAGATTTCGATTACTTAGTGTGGAAACAGGCCCTTCGGCCCAACAAGTCCACACCGACCCGCCGAAGAGCAACCCACCCAGACCCATTCCCCTACATTTACCCCGTCACCTAACAATACGGGCAATTTAGCATGGCCAATTCACCTAACCTGCACATTTTTGGACTGTGGGAGGAAACCGGAGCACCCGGAGGAAACCCACGCAGACACTGGGAGAACGTGCGAACTCCACATAGTCAGTTGCCTGAGGCGGGAATTGAACCCGGGTCTTGTTACTGATCAGTATTTACTTTTAAAAATCACAAATCATTTCACATTATGCTGCTTCAGTTTAGTCCAGTTCATCCTGTGGCAGTCCCCAGATTAATACTTCAGTAACCTTCTACAAGATTTTGATTTCAGATGACTATTCATACCACAAGTAGACCACTAGTTATCTTCAACCGATTAACTGTAAAAGATTCCAACAATGCCTCATTGAGCAACTAGCAGTGCTCACTAATATCTAAATGCCTCCAGTCAGAAGGCCAGTTTTATGGATTCAATTTCAACTCAAAAGTGCCAACTTTATGAGCGTTATATTGAAATGTGAAGCTGAGCAGTTATTTTACCAGCCATTTAAAGTTCTCTTCAAGTGAAAAATACGAGGATGATCATTTTTATAATCACAGGAACTCAAATCAATTTTCTTCAAAAGTGTTAGAGTAGCAACAGTTTACCAAACCCAATATTCAGCTCCATCAAACAATCTTTACCTGAAATGCTGCTTTCATAGCTGACATTCTATCACCCATTGCTCCTGTAGATGGCTTGTATGCTTCATAGTTAGACAGCACACTGCTTGATGTTCTGTCCTATATAAGACAAACACACTTAACCATTTGGTCATGATGCATCAAGTAACAGGTTTAAGCTTAAAGAACAAATAAATCATCACAAAATTTACAAAATAGTAGAAATTCATGAGCTGAACAATATACCATGTTAGAATTTGATAGAGGGTTTATATAAATGGATTGTAATGTGGTGATTAAGTCGCTGTTAAGGAAGACCTTATGCTCTTTACATAATTTTATAGAACTCAATTAAAGCTCCCCTCAGCTTTCTTTATTCCAAAGAAAACACTAGCCCATCCAATCTTTCCATAAAGCTAAAATTCTCTCTTGTAGGAAACAGTATCATGAATCTAATTTGTTCCCTTGCAATCATTTCTTTCCTGCAATGTTGTAACCAGAATCATACCCTACTGTGTTCTAGCTAGTGTTTTATACCCCTCTACAATTCTTACATTCTAGGTCCCAGCCAATTAAGGAAAGTGGCTAGTATGTTGGACATGACTTTCCCTTACAAAGTCTTTCTGACTCTCCTGGATGAGCCCGTGCCTTTCCTAAGGTTGATTTATGCTAATAAATACTTTATTTTCAATAGTTTTCCTGTCATTACCTATTTATTTCTCTCTTATTTAAAGAGAGAGGAAAGATTAGGCTGAATACAGATGAGCACAATATCGATCATCCTATCTTTTTACACCACATTTACAGTCAGACTGGAAAATGATAGTCAGAGGCTCTTTCCTCTTCAACTTCTCTTTGCAGAGTGGCATACACTGTACCTGGGCCCAGCAATCTATCCACTTTCAAAGATGCTAAACACCTTAATATGTGCTCTATTACTACATTTATTCCATCCAATATTTCACATTGCTCCAGCTATAAAATTTGCATTATCCTCCTCTTTGTGATGATTATTACAATGTTTCCATTAAGAACCATGCTAAAATCTTTTGCCTCTCTACACAAATCTCTAATAAACATTTAACTTTCCTTAGTTAGCCTCTTAATGTATTTATGGAACATTTGTGGTTTTCCTCCATTTCACTTGCCAGTATTTTCCTATTCAGCCTTTGCTTTCCCATCTTTCTTTCTTATGGCAAGGCTATAGTTTTGAAATTCCTCAATGCTTTCCACAGTACTAAGCCCTTGGTATCTAACATAGACTTTGTTTTTGTTTTATCCCTCTCTGTATCCACTCAATTTCCAGGGTGGAGTTGTATAGATTTGGCAGACCCATCCTTTTTCTTCGTGGGAAGATATATTTCCTTGGTCTCTCACTGCTCTGATATTGATTTATCTTGCAGTACCTTTTTATACTTCACTTTTGCCAAATCATATCTCAGCTTAAAAAAAAAATGACTTTACCCAATTTAAAACTTATATTTTTGGTCCAATTTTGTCATCTTCCATACTGTTAAATTACGATCATTTTTATTAAACTGTTCTTGATCAACTTCATTTTCTAAAACCAAATTCAATATTTGTTAGTCTCGCTATGTACTGATTAATAAAGATTTCCCTAATTGTTTTTGAAGAACTCGACACCTTTTTCCTATATATTTCCTATAATTGAAATCCTACTATTACTGAACTACAACCAATGAAAAATATTCAAGATTGTAGGGTGCTTTCAGACATCAGGTGGTTGCGCAAAGCACTATACGAATGTCACCAGACACAAAATGTTAACTCTTCCTCCCACAGATCTGCCAGATCTGCTGAATTTCTCCAACAATTTCTGCTCATTTCAAATCTCCATCATCCACAGTTTTTAGTTTCATATTATTGTATAAATATCTTTATCGCTTCCGCTTTTCAGCATGTTGCAAACATTTGTCTTTCTGTTACTCAGATGACTTCAGGACCTATTGCACAGCTCCAAATGTACCTTTTTTATATTCCATAAGAATACATTTGATGACCCTTCTAACATTATCACTTCTATGATAAACCACAGCTGAGAAAATTTTCTTTGTTAAATATTATAACACCCACTTCCTTTATATTTCAATTTCCTGTCTGAAATCCTGTGTGTAGCAATGTTGAGCTGCATTTTTGCTCTTCTCCAAGCAGTTTTCCAGTAACAGGTACAGTGCACTTCCAAGTATCTGTTTATAACCTAATTTATTTTATTCACTGGACTCTGAAATCGGGTTTAACTTCAATTGGTTTTCATGGCTCAGCATATCTGAACAATGCTTAACAGTCTTGAATATTCAAAAGGATTCCACAGCACTACATTCCAATTGTAGTCTAAACACAAAAAGTAGAACATTAATTCAATCTGTTTTGGACGTTAGTGTGGTTGGGAAACGTAAATTAGACCAGTCCTAAGCAGAACATAAAATTAATGATAGTTTTCAACACACAAATTCTCTCATACTTGCATACAGCAGTAAAAACTAACAGTGCTTCAGTGTGACAGCGACTACACTATATTCAACTCATGAATATTTATTGACGTTGATAACATCAAACCCATCATTTACAGTACTTACAGAGCTATCTGAACCCAGCCCAGGACGCTCTCTGTAGCCTAATCCACCTCCTCCGATATTCATCCTCTTCCCTTTCCCAGCTTTGTAACGAGACTTTCGAAACCATGGGTTCTGACAATAACAAAAATTGTTAAAATGCTTATTCTAAATTTAAATAGTAGCATACAAAGTGAGAAATTAAAAGAATTTTTTTTAAATTAAAGATGACATCTCAGCTCAATGTATTAAAGGAGTGAGGTTAGAGTCTATCTGTTGCCCAACCTTGAGTCAGGCTGATTCTATTTCCAAAGTAGGAATTTATAAAATGTCACATGGATTGACTGCCTACAGATTGTGCACCTTTTGAACAAAATAGAATGTATTTGCAAATACAAATTCACCCCATAGACTAATACGTGGTTTTTGAAGAAGTAATGAAGAGGATTGATGAGGGCAGAGCGGGGGATGTGATCTACATCAACTTCAATAGGCATTTGATAAGGTTCCTCATGGTAGACTGGTTAGCAAGGTTAGACCACATGGAATACAGGGGCAACTAGCCAATTGGATACAGAACTGGCTTGAAGATCGAAGACAGGTGGAGGGTTTTTTTTCTGCCTGGAGGCCTGTGACCAGTGGTGTGCCACAAGGATTGGAGCAGGGTCCACTACTTTTTGTCATTTGGATTTGAACATAGGAGATATAGTTAGTAAGTTTACAGATGACACCAAAATTGGAGGTGAAGTGGATAGCAAAGAAGGTTACCTCAAAGTGCAATGGGATCTTGATGAGATGGGCCAATGGGTTAAGGAATGGCAGATGGAGTTTAATTTGGATAAATGAGAGGTTCTGCATTTGGAAAGGCAAATCAGGGCAGGATTTATATATCCAGTCCGAGGCTGGAATCAAACTTGGGTCCCTGGCACTGAGACAATAGTGTTAACCACTGAGCCACTGTGCTGCCCTTTACGTAAGTGCTTAGATTCGTAGGAACTAGCACCTAAAAAAAAGTGTTCTTAACATTTTGCAGGAAACCCCTTTAAAAGAGTTTAGGGAATTTTATTTGATGTTGGACACTGTATACTATAAAAGAATAATGAATTTCCGATGAACCATACAAAGGGCAAGCTTAGTATCATCAATGAGTTAGGGAAAAAATGCAAAGTGAGTTGGATCAGAAAGATTACATCTTCAAATCTCACTTTGCATTTAAATTTTTAAGCACACCCTGTTTAATCAGTGACCATCTGTGAACCTGCCTGATCTGAAAATACAGTTACATTGAGTGATTTTTTATCCCATTCTTGTCTTGATATTCATATGGTAATTTTTTTGAAGGATTTGTTATTTTGTACTTGATCAATGATCCAGGTTTCATGATCAGCTTGTGCAACATGTTAATGTAAAAGCTTTACAGCAAGGGATAAATTTTGGTCTTAACTGAAGTTTGCATATTTGACAGTTAACAGTCAGCAAACGAGCATTTTGAAAAGACAGAAGCCAGAGAAAGTACGGGGTAGCTCAGCTAATTGAGGACATCATTAGTACAATGGATGAGAAATCATCTTAGCTTGAAAGAGCAAGATTACAATCAGTTTTGCTAAAAATAAAAAGTATCAGAGAAAGCTAATTAAAAAGAATAAGTTTCAACAAGTATTTAAATAGGAAAGGAATAACTAGAGCCAACATTAGTCTTCCAGAGAGGGGGTTCAGGGAATTGATAATAGAAAACGGCAGCACGGTGGCACAGTGGTTAGCACTGCTGCCTCACAGCATGAGGGACCTGGATTTGATTCTAGCCTTGGATGACTGTCTGTGTGGAGTTTGCACATTCTCCCTGTGTTTGTGTGGGTTTCCTCCAGGTGCTCAGGTTTCCTCCCACAAACCAGACACACAGGTTAGGTGAATTGGCAATGCTAAATTGCCCATAGAATTCAGGGATGTGTACGTTAAGTGCATTAGTCAGGGGTGAATGTGGACTTGTTGGTCCTGTTTCCTCCTGATGAATATCCCACCCAAACCCATTCCCCACAGCCCGAAGGGCCTGTTTCCACACTGTAGGGATCCTATGATTCTATAAAACCAGGAAATGGTGGAAGTGATGAACAGGGCTGTTTTGACACAGTAGGTCACTGGGGAAATTTTCTAAATTTGAAAGTCAAGAGGAGCAAGGAAGGGTGGCATAATCACCAGCGTCAGGGAAATGCTGCGAAAAATATTAGACCAGTCTCCAGAATCAGATATATGTATCTTAGAGGAAGGATACAGGGATGGTTACAATATTCTAGAATTCCTCAAATTCTTGAGCAGCAGATTGGAAAATTGCTAATGTAACACCATTGTTCAAGGAAGGCGAGAAAAACAAAAAGGGTGCGAGGCCGAAGAGAGGGAGGGACATAGACAGACTGGAAAGAGGGAAACAGGAGGAAAAGGAGATAGAGAGACAGGAGAAAATGAAACAGGAGGGTGTGGTGGACAGGAGGAAAGGAGACAGGAGGGAGGGAGGGAGAAGGAAAAGAGACAGGAGGGAGGGAGAGAGGAGGAAAGGAGACATAGGGAAATTGCTAGATTCGAATATTAAAGTAGTCATAACAGGATGCAGAGAAAATCATAATTGGATCAGGCAGAGTCAACTTGGTTCTGGAAGAAGGAAATTGTGATCACTAACTTCAAGGTTTTTTGAATAAGTTACAAGCAAGGTGAAATAAGGGGGAAGCTGTGTACTTGGTTTTCCAAAACCTAAATTTGCTGAAGTGCCTCATCAACAGTTTCTACACAAGGCAAGAGTTTATGGTATAAGTAATGGATAAAAGATGAATTAGCTAACAGGAGTAGAAAATGGGAAAAAGGGAACTTCTCAGCTACATTTCAGATTTTCTCCCTCTTGGAGAGCTGCTAAGAGAATTACAAAAAGATAACATTAACTTTGTTTCCCTCTGTACAGATTTGCCTGGCCAGCTGAGTTTCCCCAGCTATTTTAATTTTCATTTTCAGCATCCACAGTACTTGGTTTTCATTTGAGAGAAGAAAAAGAGTTGTCTGGAATAGGAAGACTTTTAAAGAGGCCTAGGAGACAAACCTAAGATAACTGAACATAGACCTTGGCTGATAGGCTTAGTGGTCTGAGTGTGCTTACATATTTATATCTTAAGCACACATTTTAAATCTTTCAAATACAGGAAAGAAAGTTCAGTACCAGTGAAACAAATGGTTTGTAATTTGCATGTACCTGCATTGCTAGGTCCAATAATTCTTTGGAAACATACTGGTTGGCTCCTTCCAAATTGCGAACAAGGTCTCCAGCGAAATTACTGTCTTTGTTTGTCATCAATGTGTATGCAACACCTTTCTCTCCTGGATAGGGAGAAACAGGAAAAAAAAATGTGGCAGATTAAAATATCCTTATAATGAGGCTAGATTTAAATGACTGAGTAAGTAGGAGGTTGGGGGGGTGGGGGGGGGAGGGGGGGGAGGGGGGAATGCATTCTCGTTCAAAACAAACTTCTATTTAAATAATGCCTTTGAAATTCACAAAACATCTTAGGGCCTGTGAAACAAAAATAGATATTGCTGGAGAAGCTTAACACATCTGGCAGCATTTGTGGGAAGGAGAGTTAATATTTCGAGTCCAGTGACTCTTCATCAGAACTCTAAGTGGCTAGGAGAATGCTGAAGCTGAAGTTGGGGAGTGGTGTGAGGAAAGGGGAGCTAGTGGGAGGATAGTTGGAGATGGAGTCCAGAGTGAGAGAGAGATATAAACAGTATTTCTTCTTCAGTTTTTCTTCTAAGAGCCAAGGGTAGGAGAAAATGAGTTGCTGTGCTGAACGTAACCCATATAAGGTAACCCTTATAAGAGGCATGAGAGTATGTGGGAATGGGTGACTGTGCTAAAGCAACTCAAATCATAACAAGACTTGGTGCAAAGTGGATAAATATGGAAGGACAAAGTCAGGCTCTAAAGTTATTAAACTTGATATTGAACTCTCGAGGTTGCAGGGTCTCCAAGCGGAAAGTGAGATGTTGTTCTTTGAGCCTGCGCGGAGGCTCGTGGGAACACTGCAACAGAAATATTGCCATGGGAACAAGGTAGCGTGTTGAAGTGGCAGGCATCTGGAGGCTTAAGAGTCATGTCAGATCTCCTGCATCTGCAGTTCTTTGTTTTACTTACAGTCACCAAAATGAAGACAAGTTTTGCAGCTTATTGTGCACAACAAAGTCATGCAAAAAGAAAAATTACAAGTTAATCTGCTTTGCTGATGTTACATGAGGAATACACATCAGTGGACAGAGGACAACAGGCACTGGTTGCTTTCACTTCCTTTTCAATATTTTATCCAAAATGGGCAACTTCAATAACGCAGCACTCCCTCTGTACTGCAATGAATTGTCATCATACGTACTAGCATGGTACAAGTGAGCCATGCCGATATAACGGTCAGGCTTTCGAGGTCAGGTATCTTCCCATCCATTACACTGGGAGTCACCTGTGGTTTGGTAGCTGGCTCATCTTTAAATCAGAAGGACTGAAGGTTCACTCTAGAGACTGGAGAAAAATATCTAGGCTGATGCTTCAGGTGTTCTCTTTTGGATGAAAATTTAAACTATGCTTTAGTTTACCCGTACAATATTCTATGGCATGATTTGAATAGCAGCAGGGAAGTTCTTTCCAGTGTCTTGGCTGATGTTATCTCCTCTACCAGCAAGAGATCACATCCTTTAGTTAACATATTGCCATTTGCAAGAGTTCATTGTGCACAAGTGCTATTCATTTGTTGACATGACAATAATAACTACATTTCAAAATGACAATCACCTTTAAAGGACTAACCTTGCGCCACTGACACTGGCAAGGTGGCACATTCAAATAGGGGTCAGTGAGCTGATTTCCAAAAGCACTGAAGTCACTGCAGTGCTGGTGTTTCACAGTGATCCTGTGGTGTGGAACAGCATGTAAGGTAGACAAGAAGTGGAATGCTTTCTTAAAGGACTTGCTAGGGTAAGTGCTGAGAGGATGTTTCTCCTTATGGGAGAGTCTAGGACTGGAGGGCATAGTCTCAGAATAAAGGGGTGCAAAGTTAAGACTGAGATAAGGAATTCCTTCTCTCAGAGAGTTGAGTATCTTTGGAACTCCTTGCTGCAGAGAACTGTGGGAGCAGAGCCTTTGTGCATATGTGTACGTTTAAAATGAGATAGACACATTCTTGATTGGTAAGGGAATCAAGGGTTATGGAGAAAGAGAAGAAAAGTGGACATGAGAAATGATGAATCAGCCATGATCTTACAGAATAGTGGAGAAGGTGCAAAGGGCCAAACACCTACTCCTATGCCTAGGAGTTCTGTTCTTAAGCAGTGTACCGCGAAACGTTCAGTGCAGCTGTAAGCAAGGTCAACAGAAACACACAAGCAGTATTTATTTTGTATAAATGATCCACATTAGAGTTCAGGAAACAAACCCAGGAGCAGTACTGGTTTGGTGAAGCTCACTGCTTGTGAAAAATTAGAGTTGCGTCAGAGTTATTGCTTGAGTACAGTTTCTAAGAATCCGGGGAGCATAATTACTGGAAAGGAAAGTGAATCAGAGAATAAACAGTCATTGAGGCAGTCTATGGCAAAGTGGCATTCGAGGGAGTTTTTAAACCAGGTTGTTAAAAGTGAAGACAATTTTTATGGAGCTTTAATGCAATAAAGTGACCAGTGGAGGGATGAGACTGAAAAGGAATCACTGTTTCTCTATAACCTTGCTGTAACAATACAAATTAATCTTTATATATGTTCACCTACTTTACTGCTGATGTTTGAAATGAATTAGAAAAAGATCCTCTAATTCCGCAGCTTACTATGAAACAGTTACTGCTGAATTCATAGAATGATGCAATGTTTGAAAGATGTAAGGAAAAATGATTAAAAAGCTGTTGGAAGATATCTAGTACAAAATTTATGAAGTGAACAACCTGAAAATTGTAGAAAAACAATGAAACTGAACTGTTACACTGACCAGAATTCCTTGCTTCTTGGAGAATTCTGCTAAACTAGTATTAATAGAGTCTATGAAATGCATATTCACCCCTCATGATAATTCCTAGACAATGCAAAATAATGCAGATTTTTTGAGTCTTCGGCTGGACATTATGTTACATGCACTCTGCAAAAGTTAACACCTGCTTACCTGCTCTGCCAGTACGCCCAATTCGGTGTGTGTGTGTATCAATATCACGAGCCACATCATAATTAATCACTGTTTTAATGGACGGAATATCCAAACCACGTGCTATAAAAACAGAGCAAAGAGATTATTCTAACAACATCAAAATAGGCAATATCGAAAAACGTTCAGCACCCCAGAACAATTACAAACCTTGTTTTTTTTTACATAGGGTGTGTATTTCAATACTGAACATAACACTTTGATTATCTATTTATACCATATGGCAGTATTTCACAAAGTACTAACTTTTATTCTCCCCCTTCTTGGAGGCAATGTTTGGCATTGCTGGGTTGGCAACTTGACAAGTACTAATTCCTTATATGCATTTCAGAGTAGTGGGAGACTGCTCGTGGGACTATTACCGTTAAGGGTCTGGACTGGGAACACAAGACATATTTTCAGTTTGCAAACTAATGGAATCCTACAAGGATTAGTGCTTGGTTTAAACTAGAGTGAATTGGAAACCTAATGAGGAGACATAAGAATGGGAAACAAAGTTAGAAATGAAAGATAGAAAAGTAGCAAGCAAAAGTGAAGGCAGAGGACATATGGGCTAGCAACAAATATGGCAACTGTACCTAAAGTAAATGCGCAAGTGTTAAAAATTGACAAACCTAAAAATACTGTATCAGATTGCTTGGAACACTCACAATAAATGCTTTATTAATAATGCAATTAATTGTAAACCCGTATGATATTATTTTGATGACATAGATATGGCTGTACAGCGACTCGGGCTGGGAGCTGGCTATCCAGTGCTATTCAAAATTTAGCAAGAACAGGCAAAAGATAAAGGGAGATCGGATGGTGTTATTATTAAAGGATGAAATCAATGCGATTGTGAGAAAGTTATTGGCTTGGAAAATTTAGAAGTAGAATCAGTCTGGATGGAGCTAAGAAATGCAGAAAGCATTAGTGGGAAACTTCTAAACACTTCTAAGTAGTAAGGTAGGGAACAGCATTTGGCATTAAACAGGATATTAGAGATATGCATAACAATGGTGTTATAGTAATCATGGTGATTTCAATCTACATATAGACTGAGCAAACCACACCAATAATATGGTGGTGCAATGTGTACAAGATTTGTTTTTATGCCAGTATGTTGAGGAACCAACTAGGGAACAGGCTATCTTAGATTTGGTTTTGCATAACGAGAAAGGGTTAATTAACAACTTGTTGTGACAGGCCCTTCAGGGAAGAGTGACCATAATTTTAAGAATTCTTTACTTGTATAGAAAATGATGTCCAATCTGAAGCTAGGGTCCTAAAACTAAACACAGGAAACTATGTGTTTGAAGATGAGAGTTGGCTGCAACAGATTAGATAACTTCATCAAAAGGCATATTGACGGATGGGCAATGGCTAAAAGTTAAGGAACAAATGCATGTATTTCAACAGGATATAGTCCCTTTGGATACAAAAATACAACAAAGTGTCCAATCACAGCTAACAAAAGAAATTAAGGATTGTATTCGATCCAAAGGGCATTACATAAAGTTGCAAAGCAGAGGAGCAAACCTGAGGATTAGGAGTGTTTCGAATTCAGTAAAGGAGGACCAAGAGATTGATTAAGAGGAAAAAAACGAGTACAAGAGTAATCTTGCATGGAACATAACAGTAGATCTTAAAAGATTCTGAAACAATGTGATAAGAAAATTAAGGAAAGATAAATGTAGGTCTTTTACAGTCTAAAATGGGAGAACAGAAATAGAGAAATGGCATCTTAAACAACTACTTTCGTTCTGTCTTCAAAGACGACAACACATCATCCCAAACTTAAGGAAGCCAGGGTCTATTGAGAAGTATAAACTGAAGGAAACTGGAAATAGTAAAAAGAAAGTGGAGAAATTAATGGGACAGAAAGCTAATAGATCTCCACAGCCTGATGACCTACAACCCAGGGATACTCAAGGAAGTGGCCATGGAAATAATGGATGCTTTGGTTGCAATCTTCCAAAATTTTGCAGCTTCTGGCACAGCCCCTGCAGATTGGAAGGTGGCAAATGTAAGAAAAAAGTGTGAGAAAACAGGGAATTACAGACCAGTCAACATTATTTCAATAGTAGGAAAAATGCTAGAATCTATGATAACGGTGGGTTACAGGACACTTCGAAAACATCAAGGGGTTTAAACAAAGTCAACATGGATTTATGAAAGGGAAATATTGTTTGACAAACATATAGGAGTTTCTTTTTGAGGATATAATTAGTATTAACAGATAAGGGACAAACAGTAGATTGGTTTATTTGGATCTTGAGAAAGCTTTTGATAAAGTCTCATGTAAGAGGTCAATATACAAGATTAAAGCAGACATGGATTGAGAGTTGGTTAGCAGACAAGAACAGAATAGGAATAAGGGGATCTTTTTCAGACTGAAAGGTGGTTTCTTGGGGTGGCACAGGGATCACTGCTTGGACCCACCTATTCACAATATATGAGAAATTTTCAAAAAATTGAAAGTTTGTTGAGGTCACAAAACTAGGGGGAATTGTAACTGGTGAAGAAACAACAACAAAGAGGCTTCAAAGTGATTTAGACAAATTAATGGATATACATGGTAGTATAATGTGGATAAGGTGGGAAAAACAAAACAACCGAGTATTATTTAAATAGGGACAGATTAGGAAATTTCCTTGTAAACCAATCACTGAAAACAAGTACATATGGTGCAGGTGCAACACGCAATTTGGAAGGCAATTGGTACAATGACCATCATTGCAAAGTGTTCTGAATACAGAAGTGAGGAGGTTTTGCTGCAACTGAACAAGGCCTTGGTAAGCCCACACCTGGAAGCTGTGTGTAGGTTTGCTCTTCTTACCCATGAAAAAACACACTTGCCATAGAAGGTGTACTACAAAGTTCACCAAACTGATTCCCGGGATGGCAGGCATATTGTATGATGTGGAGGTGCCGGTGTTGGACTGGGGTGGACAAAGTTAAAAATCACATGACACCAGGTTATAGTTCAACAGGTTTATTTGAAAGCTTGTAGTTCCAAATAAACTAAACAATAACCTGACATACTGTATGAAGTGTCAACCTGGCTTGCATTCACTGGACTTTAGAAGAATGAGAGAAGATCTCACTGAAGTGTATAAAATTCTGACAGGACTTGACAGATTGAATGCACTGATCTTTCCTGAGGCTGTGGCAGGAGAAGATGCAAAGACACATCAGAAACTATTTGGGCAAGTTAAGTGAGTGGGTAAAAAATTGTCAAGGAATATGAAGTAGAGAAAGTGGAAACCTTGTATTTCTCCACTTTGGTAGGAAAAATGAAAATAAATGGAGTGTGTTTGGGAAATGTTGAACCTCAAATGGATTAGGGTAATTCTTGTTCATGAGTCACTGGAAGTTTACACCCAGGTACCGCAAACAATTAAAGCAAATCGTATGTTAATGTTTTATATATAATTAATTCATGGGATGAGGTAGTCACTGGTTAGGCCAGCATTTATTGCCCATTCCTCATTGCCCCGTGGCAGTTAAGAATTAACCACATGGGTCTGGAGTCATGTGCAGGCGAGACCAAGGTAAAGATGGGAGATTCTTTCCCGAAAGGTCTAAGTGAACAGGTAGGTGTTCCGATAATCAACAATGGATTCATGGTTATCATTAGACTCTTAAACCCAGATGTTTATTGAATTCAAATTCCATTATCTGCCATAGTTTTAAACCAGAGTCCCCAGAACATTATTTAGATCTCTGGATTAACAGTCCAGTGATAATATCACTAGATTGCTGCCTCCATTTTATTACTGAAGGATATATGTATAGAGGGTGAGGATATCTTTTTGCAATCATATAAAGCCTTAGTGAGAGCTCACCAGGAGTACTGAGAGAGGTTTTGGCCTCCTTCCTTAGGGAAAGGCATACTTGCCAAGAGAGGGAGTGCAACAAACGGTGACTCAATTCATTCCCTTGATGTAGAGGTTGTCCAATGAGGAAACATAAAACAGACTGGACCTTTAGTTTCTTGAGTTTAGAAGAATGAGGTGATCTCATTCAAAAATGAGAAATTCTTACATGGCTCAACAGGGTAGATGAAAGATGCAAGAGCACATTTTCCCATGACTGGAGACGGTCAGTTGTGTGTGGGGGTGGGGAGGGGGTGTGGAAACGGGGATCTACAGTTGCGGGCGAGGTTTCAGAATAAGAGGTAGGCCATTTAGGACTAATCAGGGTGTTCAGTTTTTGGAATGCTTCATCCAGGGGGCTGGGGAGGCTCAGTTGTTGAGCATGTTCAAGACTGAGATGGGTAGATTTCTTCACATTACAACCATACGGGGTATGGCAATAGAATAGCAAAACAGTGACAAGTTTGAACATCAGCCAAGATCTCACTAAACTGAAGAGTGTGGTGCTGGAAAAGCACAGCCAGTCAGGCAGTTTCTCCGAGGAGCAGGAGAGTTGGCATTTTGAGCATAGGATCTTCATCAGGAACGAGGGAGTAGTCCAAGGGGGCTGAAAGATAAATGGGAGAGGTGTGGGATGGGGAGGTAGCTGGGAATGCGATAGGTAGATGAAGGTGGGGGTGAAGGGGATAGGTTGGAGAGGAGGGTGGAGCGGGTAGGTGGGAAGGAAGATGGACAGGTAGGACAGTTCAAGAGGGCGGTGCTGAGTTGGTGACCTCCAGATACAACTCATCACCCAATACCATTTCCGCCAACTACAAACAGGCCCAATCACCAGGGATATACTTCCCTCCCCAACCCTATCTATGTTCTGTAAAGACCATTCCTTTGTGACTCCCTGTTAGGTCCATGCAGCCCCATCAATTCACCCTCTACTCCTGGCACCTTCCCCTCTCACCGCAAGAAGTGCAAAACCTGCGCCCACATCTTCCCCTTCACCTCTGTCCAAGGCCCCAAAGCATCCTTCCACATTTGACAGAGATTTACATGTACTTTCACACGTCATCTACTGTGTCCATTGCTCTCGGTATGGTCTCCTCTACATTGGGGAGACAGGACGCCAACTGGTAGAAAGTTTCAGAGAACAAAGTTAAAAATCACACAACACCAGGTTATAGTCTAACAGGTTTAGTTGGAAGCACATTAGCTTTCGGTGCTCCGAAAGCTAGTGTGCTTCCAACTAAACCTGTTGGACTATAACCTGGTGCTGTGTGATTTTTAACTTTGTACACCCCAGTCCAACACCGGCATCTCCAAATTCAGAGAACAAGTCTGGGACACAGGCACTAAACAACCACACTGCCCTGTGGCCGAACACTTTAACTCCCCCTCTTACTCTGACAAGGACATGCAAGTCCTTGGCCACCTCCACTGCCAACCTCTAGCCACCTGACACCTGGAGGAAGAACTCCTCATCTTCTGCCTTGGGACCCTCCAACCACACAGGATCAATGGGGATTTCACCAGTTTTCTCATTTCCCCTCCCTTCATCTTATCCCCGATCCAACCTTCCAACCCAGCACAACCCTCTTGAACTGTCTTACCTGACTATCTTATTTCCCACCTATCTGCTCCACCCTCCTCTCTGACCTTCCCCCAACATTCTCCGCCCCCCCCCCCCCCCCCCCAAAACCCCTTCCATTTATCTCTCAGCTCTCTTGGGAGAACCCTCATTCCTGATGGAGAGCTTGTGCTCAAAACGTTGACTCTCCTGCTCCTCAGATGCTGCCTAACCTGCCGTGCTTTTCCAGCACTACACTCTTTGACTTTGATCTCCAGCACCTGCAGTCCTCACTTTCTCCTAGATGATCTCACTAAATGTCAAAGCAGGTTTAAGGGACTGATTGACCTTCTACTGCTCTTATTTTTTACATTCTTATGATACAAAACTTGGAAACGTAGTAAACAGTAAGGGGAAAAAGAACAGATCTCAGGTGGACACTGTTAAATTGATGCAATTTAAACAAATATGCTGTGGTAATTATGTCAGGATGCGGGGAGGCAAAATCAATAGAGAACCAAGAGTACAAAAGCAAGTAGTTTATTCTAAGCTCTAATGTGACACTGGTTAGGCTTTAGCTGGAGCAATGTGTGTAATTATAAGCACTGTACTTTTGAAGGATTTCAAGGCCTTCGACTTAGTACATCTCTGATTTACTAGAATGGCATCAGAAATGAAGCATTTGAGTGATATTGGTTTTTTTTAAGAAGGTTAAGAGAACATTTTATAGAGGTATTTGAAATACTTCTGTCTGACATAATTCTATGATTTTATGTGAATGAGATAATGTTTTGTAGTTTAAGATAATAGTAACTGACGTCTGACTGGAACTAGCTCAGTGCTGTGGAAAGACCAGAGCTATTTGTCACAGCAGATTCACATAATATTAACCTGAGATACTGCCGTGAATGAACATTTAACACATTTTTACAATTTAGTTCAATTAGTAGACTATAAAACACGAGAGTCAACGAGATGGTAATCACACCTTGGAGAAAAAGATATTCAGTGAGTTGTTCTCAGCTCATTAAGCTGTCTTTCCAACTAATTCCATTACGACAATCCAGCTAAGCACTTCAAGGACAGCTAATTGAAGCATTTTTTTAAAAAACAGCAAAGTACTGTGGATGCTGAAAATGTGACACAAAAGCAGAAAATGCTGTAATGTACAACGGGTATGATTAAAAAAACTGAAAAGTTAACTCTGCATTTTGCTCCAGGCATAGGATTGGCATCAGTTATTTGTGCTCAGTCTCTTTATAATCATTAAAACTCCTTTTGCTTTTGTTTGAAAGAACCCTTGGTCTCGAAACACTCTCACTTTACTTGACGGAGGAGCAGTGCTCCGAAAGCTTATGATTCATTGGACTAAATCTGTTGGACAATAACCTGATGTCATGTGACTTGACTTTTGTCCACCCCAGTTGAACACTGGCACCTCCACATCACACTAACTTTTGTGTAACCTTTCCTTCAGTTCCACTTGTTCCTCTGCCCTTTAACAGGAGCATAATACCCATCAGTTTTCCAGCTCTCTTCTGCTCTAATTGAGATATAGGAGATCATAGAATTCCTACAAGGCAGAAAGAGGCCATTTGGCCCATCGACCCAACCTCCTATCAGTATCCAACCCAGAGCCCTATCCTACCCCCATAACCGCACATTTACCTGGTTAAGCCACTGACCTCCACATCCCTTGACAATTGAGCTTGGCCAATTCACTTAAGCTGCACATCTCTGGACTGTGGGAGGAAACCAAAGCACCCGGTAGGAACCCACACAGACACAGGGAAAACATGCAAGCCCCACAGAGACATTCATTCAAAGCTGGAACTGAATCCAGGTCCCTGGCGCTGTGAGGCAGCAGTGCTAACCATGCGGACCAAAGATGATAAAGGGGACTGAAAAAAATACACGTGGAAAGGATGTTTCCTCACATGGGGTAAAGTAGAATGAGAGGTCATCGTTTTAGGATAAGGGACAGTAGATTTAAAACAGCAATGAGTAGAAATTATTTCTCTCAAAGGGTCGTGAATCTGGGGAATTCACTACTCCAGAGTACGGTGAATGCTGGGATGTTGAGTAAATTTAAGGAGGAAATAAACAGGTTTTCAATTGGTAATGGGTTGAAAAGTTACGGAGAGCGAGCAAGGAAGTAAAGTTGAGGTCAAGATGAGATTAGTCACAATCATACCAAATGGCAGAGCAGGCTCCAGGGAGTCCTAGTTTGAAGTTGTGAAGCAGTATAAGATTGGACTCAAATCAGTAATTGTTTAACTTTCCACATTTGCTGTCAGATGTTTCTCTAACACTTTGTTTTCATTTTATTTTTAGTTTTTTTTATCATTAATTGTTTACCAGGGTTACCCAAGTCAAACTTCAGTGGAGTTCAAGCTGCTTTGCAGCTGCTACTACTGACACTCCTGTTCCTTTACAAGATGAAAAAAATCATAGTGTTCAAGGAGATCAAGTTGTGCTCTTTCCATGCAAGTTAGTAATGGAACTTTAGACAGATTTCATTGAAGGAATAATAACCAAGTGCTGAAGAAACTAGCACACTTATTTTCAAATGTAGGAAATTGTTTGGCTATTTTACAATTTATTTAGGGCCAGGAACTATTAGTTGAATTAACAATCCTGTTTGTACAATCAATAAATTGCATGAGACTAACACACTGACTATAATCATAGAATATCTACAATGTGGAAACAGGCCATTCGGCCCATTGAGTCCACAGTGACCCTCTGAACAGCATCCCACCTAGTTTCACCCCCACTACCCTATTGATGTAACCCTGCACTCCCATGTCTGATCCACCTAGCCTGCACATTCCTGGACACTATGGGATGCAATTTAGCACAGTCAATTTACCTAACCTGCACATTTTAGGACTATGGGATGAAACTGGAGCACCCAGATGAAACTCACGCAGATACTGGGAAAACATGCAAACTCCACAGTGACAGTCACCTGAGGATGGAATCGAATCCTGGTCCCTGATGCTGTGAGGGAGCAGTGCTAACCACTGAGCGGCCCATAAATGGTGAAAATTGCAGTGATTCATTTACAAGTGTAAGTAAAAGCCCCAACGTTGCAGTATGCATTTTGTCGTTCCACTTGCAAAGCACTGGGTAGGCATGGCAGAAAACATCTGAAATGGTAATTTTGACAAATGGCGACAATTAATCCCTCTTGGGTAGGGAAACACTCACCTGCTACATCTGTAGCCACAAGAACAGGAATTGTCTTCTTCTTGAAGTCAGAAATTACTTTGTTTCTTTCGCTCTGATCCATGTCACCATGTAACAGCCCAACAGTGTATCCCTCCTGATTTAAATTGGCAGCAAGCTCTTCACTATTAGCTTTCTTGGTCACAAAAATCAGAACACTTCCTCTCGATGACAACTCTACCAGCCGCCTCGTGAGCCAGTTCCACTTGTCAGGACCAGCTACAAGAATCTCCACGATCTGAGTAATATCCTCGTTGGCCTAAATCAGAATGAATATAAGGTTGATGAGAGACAAGCACGAATAGCCATGTGGAAATAGGTTGTATTGCCAATTACAATTAAACATCCGAGGTTAAAGATTGATCTGAAAGAAGCCAGGCATATGCCTTCCTGTTCATTTGGATTTCAATTTGTACATCTCAAAACCCCAACACGCCGTTAAGAGTCATACAGATGTACAGCACAGAAACAGACCTTGGTCTAACTCGTCCATGCCAACCTGATATTGTAAATTAATCTAGTCCCATATCCCTCTAAACCCTTCGTATTCATATACCTATCCAGATGTCTTTTGAATGTTGTGATTGTACTAACCTCCACCACTTCCTCTGGCAGCCCTTCCATACATACACCATACTCTGCGTGAAAAATCGATCCTTAGGTCCCTTTAATAATTTTTTCTCTCTCACCCTAAACCTATGCCCTCTAGTTCAGAACTCTCTCTTCCCCAGGGAAAAAACTTTGTCTATTTACCCTATCCATGCCCCTCATTATACAGGTTTATAAAATAAAGTCACCCCTCAGCCTCCAACACTCCAGGGAAAACAGGCCCACCTCAAACCCTCCAACTCGGGCATCATCCTTGGAAATCTTTTCTTAACTCTTTAAAGTTTCACAACATCCTTCAGATAGGAGGGAGACCAGAATTGCACACAATATTCCAAAAGTGGCCTAAACAATGTCCAATACAGCTGCAACATGACCTCCCAACTCCTATTCTCAATACTTCCTTTTCATAGCATCACTGCAGTGTGGAAGCAGGCCATTTGGCCCAACAAATCTGACTCTCCAAATAGCATCCCACCCAGACTCAATCACAGAGGTAAGTAAGAACTACAGTGGTGATATGAGGGTACATGTTAGTCTATATCAACGGGGATAAAATTAGAATAAAATGTAAGAACTGGGAGGAATTTCTAAAATATGTTCAGGGGAAGATCATTAAAAAAAAAATCAGAGGGATAGGAGTAAGAGTAGGCCATTCAGCCTCTGAAGCTTGTTTGGCCATGGCTGTTTGGAATGTAGTTTCAATTCCATTTACCAGCCTGCATTCATAACCTTAACTCCCTTGCAGATCAAAAATCTGAATGCATTCAAGGCCAAAGTAGACAATGGTCAAACCACCAATGATCTTAGAAACTTCTAAAGATGAATAATCCTCTGAGAAAACAAAATCCTCCTCGTCTAAATTTTTAATAGACGGTCCCTTATTTAGAAACTGTATCCCTAGCTTTAGCTTCTTCAATACAAGGCAGAATTTTAACAACTTTCTGTTAAGGCCCTCAAAATCTTGCATGCTTCCTCATTCTTCAAACTTCAATGAGCATGACCAAACCTGCTGAAACCTTTTTCTTAATAAGCCTAATTCCTACTTCTCATGTTCCAGCCTAGTGAACCTCTTTCAATTTGCTTCCAATACAATTATATCCCATCATAGAAAAGGATCATCAATGAATGCTATGAAAAATTGACTGCTCCACACTCCAGCCTGCTTGAAATAGATTAGATTAGATTACTTACAGTGTGGAAACAGGCCCTTCGGCCCAACAAGTCCACACCGACCCGCCGAAGCGCAACCCACCCAGACACATTCCCCTACCTTTACCCCTTCACCTAACACTACGGGCAATTTAGCATGGCCAATTCATCTAACCTGCACATTTTTGGATTGTGGGAGGACACCGGAGCATCCAGAGGAAACCCACGCAGACACGGGAAGAATGCAAACTCCTCACAGAGGAGGCGGGAATTGAACCCGGGTCTCTGGCGCTGTGAGGCAGCAGTGCTAACCACTGTGCCACCGTGCCACCCACGAAATAATTCTACAGAGGCTGGTATCCAGTCAGAAAGTCACCCTTTACTTATACGTGCATATTAGCTGACACTGGTCTGGCATCCTTAGAGGTAGCTCTTAGAGTAAACAGAACCTCCGACATTATTGCTTATACCGATCAGCCAGGGCTCCCTTACTGGGCCAGGTGAACAGCCCCAATCAGGGAACTCATACTTTATTAGGTCCATCTGGCTGATCGCATTACACTCACTACACCTTTTGCAATAAAGGCGAACATTCCACAAACCTTCTTAATTACTTGCTGTACTTTCATGCTAACTTTTTGTGAATCATGTACAAGGACATCCTTTCTGCAGTAATTGTATATAAATATACTAAATAATGAATACAAATAATTTGAGTCTTCTTGCCAAAAAGGACAACCACTCATTTTTCCCCACATCTTTACTCCATAAATAAAATTTTATCCACTCACTTAATCTAACTATATCGCTTTGTGGATTCTTTGTATCATCCTCCTCCTGAGAAACACATTGTGTACCCATCTTAAATACTAGCTTTGCTACTTTGATTAATTAAACCAATATGATCATCCAGTATTCTTCCAGCAACTTTCATATAAACTCCCAATATTCCTTGATTTATACTTTGTCCAAAGGCATAACTACTGTAAGGAGCACTATAAAACTACTCACCATTGACTTTGTTCCTTTGTTATTTTTCATCCCCCAAAATTATTCAACTTCTTGATCTTCTGAACCAAGATTATTTCGAACACCTTTGCCAACAGATCTAATCTATTTCCTTTCCCTCCTTACTGTCCTTCAGAAATTTCTCTTAAATCTGCAAACCTTAGTCTTGACCACATGTAACCCTGTCTCTGAAGTGGCTATCATATTCATATTTAGTTAAAAAATTATGCCATCAATTATTCCATACTGTTATATTTGCTCCACCACTCAGGTAAAGAGCCTTTAATTTCATATTTTTACCATGTTTTGCTACATCAGCAAATAAGGTTAGAATGTTGTTTCTTGTGTGCTGTCGTACCACGGTTATAATAATCATATTGCTATTGCCTTAGAAAACTCTAACTTTGCAAATCTCTCCTCATAAGAGCGTCTTTTGCAAAGTGAAGAGTCATAGAGCCTTCGGCACAGAAAAGGCCTTTTGGTCTATCAAGTATGTACCAATCTATCCACACTAATCCCACTTTCCAGCCCATTACAAAAGCCTTAAATGTTATGACATTTCAAGTGTCCAAACATATTTTTTTCTTGAAAGGTTGTGATGTTTCCCACCTCTATTATCTTTCCAGATCAACATCACTCTCCAGGTTAAAAATGTTGCTTCAAATCCCTTGTAAACCTCCGGTCTTTCACTTTAAAATTATGCCCCTCATTAGTGACCCTTCAACTACAAACAGCTGCTTTAAATCCACCCTGCCAATGCCCCTCATAATCTTATACACCTCAATAAAATCCCTCCTCAATCTTCTCTGCTCTACAGAAAACAACCCGAGCTGAACCAGCCTTTCTTCCTAGCTCAAATGCTCCAACCCAAGCAACATCCTGGGGAATCTTCTATGCACCCCCTCCAATACAATCACATCCTTCCTATTTTGTAGCTTCCAGAACTACACACTCTGCTCCCACTGTGGCCTAACCAAAGCTTTGCACAGCTCCAATTCCCTGCTCTTATAATCTATGACACAACTGATTTAGGCAAGTGCCCCATATGCCTTCAAAACTACGTCATTAACATGTCCTGCCTCCTTTAGATATCTGTGGACAAGCACTGCAAGATCCTTTGTTCTTCTGAATATCCGAGTGCCCTGCATTCATTGAATACTCCCTTGTCTTGTTACTGCTTCCAAAATGCAATACCTCACAGGGTTAAGTTCCATTTGCCACTGATCTGGCCAAATGACCAATCTATCAATATCTTCCTGTGACCCAAGACCTTTTTCCTCAGTGTTAACCACATGACCAACCTTTAGGTGATCTGCAACATTTCTCCCAGCTTCCACACCACCGCCACCACCACCCCACCCCACATTCTCACTGTACTATTTACAGATGTATATCACAAACAATAAGGAACCCACTACTGCTGTCTACTCTACTTTTGCCTCTCGTTACCTTGTACATCTCTATCAATTCACCTCTGTTCTTTCTTCTCTCCAGTGTGAAATGCCCTAGCTCACTCAACCTCTCTTCATAAGACATGCCCTCCAATCCAGACAGCATCCTGGTAAATTTCCTCTGTACCCTCTCTAAAGCATCTACATCCTTTGTATAATGAAGCGACCAGAACTGGACACAATATTCCAAGTGTGGTCTAACTTGACACTAGACTTCAGTAACTCAAACAGCCTTCTATAACCACTGTCTGTCTCCTGTCACTAAGCCAATTTTGGATCCAAGATACCCTAGATCTCTTGCTTTATCAGTCTTTCATATGGGACCTTACTAAAGGCTTTGCTGAAATCAATGTGAAATACATTAATTGCACGACCTTTAGCTGCACATTTGACCGCTGGCTTGAAAGAAAGGCAAATTTATAAGACATGACCTTCCAGTGAGAAAGCCGTGCTGACTATCCTGAATCAAACGTTGCCGCTCCAAGTGGAGATTAATTCTCTCCTTCAGAATTTTCTCCAATAGTTTCTCTACTACTGATGTTAGACTCACTGGTTTGTAATTCCCTGATTTATCCCTGCCACCCTTTTTGAAAATACCATATTGCTGTCCTCTAGCACATCCTGTGACTGTAGAGGGTAAAATTTGGGTCAGAGCTCATGTCAGTTTGTCTCTCATCTCCCAAAGTAGCAGGACAAAATTCATCTGGATCTGGAGGTTTGTCCATTTTTAAGCTTGCCAAAAGTTGCCACCCAAGTTGATAGGTTGTTAAGAAGGCTTTCATTAACATGGGGACTGAGATTAATAGCCGCGAGGTTTTGCTGCAGCTCTATAAAACCCTGGTTAGACCACACTTGGAATATTGTGTCCAGTTCTGTTCGCTTCAGTAGACAAAGGATGTAGATGCTTTAGAGAGGGTGCAGAGGAAATTTACTAAGATGCTGCCCGGATTGGAGGGCATGTCTTATGAAGAGAATTGAGTGAGCTAGGGCATTTCACACTGGAGAGAAGAAAGAACAGAGGTGAATTGATAGAGATGTACAAGGTAATGAGAGGCAAAAGTAGAGTAGATAGCCAGAGACTTTTCCCCCAAGACAGAAATGGCTGTCACGAGGGGTCATAATTTTAAGGCAATTGGAGGAAAGTATCAGGGAGATGTCAGAGGTAGTTTCTTTACGCAGAGAGTGGTGGGTGCGGGGAATGCACTGCCAGTGGAGCTAGCAGTCAAAGACGTTAGGGACATTTAAGCACATGGATGGAAGTAATGTAGGCATGTGCAGGTTAGGTTGACCTTAGATTAAGATAAATGCTCAGCACAACATCATGAGCCAAAGGGTCTACACTGTGCTGTACTGCTCTATGTTCTAAAACCTCTGGCACCACTTTATTCCTTATGTCAACCTGATCAAGAACCTCTCAATCCCTCTCAAATTCTGACCCTGCACACTCCTCCTCCAAAATTAAGACAGAAGTGAAGTACTCATTTAACAGCCTATCAATGGCCTAGGTTTCTGAATTCTTGATACAAAGCCTCATCCGTTATTCTGCCTATACCATTTGTACCAACATGTACCATGACCTCTGACTTATTATTCCCTCCTTCCCTCCCCATCCACTCCCCCAACCACCACCACGTTTAGGATACCTGCAGTCATCAGTGACATCACTGACAGTGGCTCCAAGGGGCGAACACAATCTAGGACTTTGACCCACTGACACTGAAGGCATAGTGGTATATTTCCAAGTCAGCATAGTGAGTGCTTGCGGGGGAACATGCAGATGACAGTAGTCACATGTATCTTCTGCCTTTGCCCTTTTAGATGCAATTGGCAGTAGATGTAGAAGGAGGTGTCTAAAGAGCCTGGGTGAATTTCTGCAATACATCATGTAGAGAATGCACACTGCGCTACTGAACATCAGAGTAGGGGGACTGAATGTTTTTGGATGTGGTGAAAATCAACAGGCTGCTTTGTCCTAGATGGTATCAAGCTTCTGGAGTGTTGTTGGAGCTGCACTCAACCTGGCAAGAGGGGATTATTTCAATACACTCCTGACTTGTGCCTTGTAGATGAAGGACACTGCAGATGGAGTGTTGGGGGATGAGTCACACGCGGGAGAATTTCAAGCCTCTGACTTGCTCGTGTGGCCACAGTATTTGTGTTATTCCAGTTCAGATTCTTGTCAATGGTAACCACCAGGATGCTGATCATGGAGGGTACCACGCAGGGATGCCACTGAATGTCAACGTGCGATGGTTAGATTCTTACTTATTGGAAATGATCACTGTCTGGTAATTTGTGGCTCAAATGTTACTTGCTATTAGTCATCCCAAATTTGGATACTGTCCAGGAATTGCTGCATTCGAACAATTACTGCTTAGTATCTAAAATGGTGTTGCACAATCAGCAAATATCCACATTTCTGATCTTACAACAGAAGGAAGGTCGTTGATGAAGCAGCTAAAGTTGATTAGTTCTAGCATATTACCCTAAGAAGCTCCTGCAGTGATGTCCTGACCTGAGATAACTGATCTCCAACAACACTACCATCTTCCTATATGCCAGGCATGACTCCAACCTGTGCAGAATTTTCCCCTTGATTCCCATTCACTCAGGTTTTGTTAGGAGTTCCTTGATGCCACACTTGGTTAAATACAACCTTGATGTCAAGAGCAGTCACTTTCACCTCTGGAAATCAGCCTTTATCTATGCTTGAATGAAGGCTTCAACAAGGTAAGGAGTGACCCTTGAAATTGGCTGATGACTGGCATCTATGATGCTGGGGATCGTTGGAGGAAGCCTCTTATTGGGTATTTCTGGATTAGGATTTCTGCAAATGTTTTAGCCCCATCTTTTGTATTGATATGCTGGGCTTCCCCATAACTAAGGAAAGGATATTTATGAAGCCTCCTCCTCCACCAATTGGTTTAACTATACACCATCATTCATGACTAGACATGTCAAGTTTATAGAGTTTAGATCTGCACTGTTGCTTGTGGAATTGTGTTGTGTGTACATTATAAAAGTATCCTCAATATGAAGATGTTTCTCTCCACAAAGACTGTGCACTGGTCATTTTTACCAATATTGTCATGAACAGATGCATCTGCAACAGACAGAGGATGGGCTCAAATATGTTTCTCCTTCTTGATGGTTCCCTCACCACCTGGCAGTGGTCCAGTTATGTTGGAGACAATTTTGATGACTTCGAAGGCAACTCCCTCCAGAATTTATTGCACTGCACCACCAGCTCTGTTGGGTTTATCAAGGCTGGTGCTGTCTTGGACAATGCATGGTTTGTGAGACAACTCTGAGGCAGCAGTGGACGCAATTCTGCATGGTGACTGGAGGCGGTGGTGGCAGCAGCAGCGGCATCCTCCAGACGTACGAGGCCGGTGGCGTCAAAGCTCTTCCATTGATCGGAGGCAGTGGTGGCAGCGGACTTTTCAAAACTACAGAGCAGTCAAGGAGACATCTCAGAGGAGGGTGGCTGAGGCAGACTCTTGGCGACTTGGCAGCGCTGGCCTGGTCTGGCAATTAGAGTCAGGGACTGCTGGTTGCCGCAGGCCCAGGGCGGGAGCTCTTGGCAAGGCAGCAGTTGCAGTGTGGTATGCCTGGAGCCAGGACTCCTGGTTTGAGGGGGGTGGGGGAGGGAGGCTGAGTGTGGGTTCAGCATGGGACCCAGCATCGATGACGTAGGCCCAGCGGTGAAGAGATGGCACATAAAAGTGGCAATTCCTACGTTGGAGGGGATGGCAAGGCAGTGGAGATGGGGTAGCAGCTCTTGAACTGGCTCAGGATTCTCTTTCAACTATACCTTTTATTCTTTTCCTTCTTTAATTATTCAAAATGGCACCGGATTGTGGCAACTGTTGAAGCTTTTCACTGCATTTTACTGTAAAATGCAAGTCACAATAAATCATTCATGCAATTTTGACACAGTCTTTAACAGGTTATCAAGGAGGACTTTGCAGGGTTTAAAAGGCTGAGATGTCATTATCGTTACTGGTGTCTTAGGTGATGCCAGATATTGTGTCTGATTTCATTCTCCTTTTGAGTGTTTTTAGAGGCCAATATATCTAAGTGTCCTACTAGGCTATTTCAGAGGGCAGTTAAGAGTTAACCACGCTGCTATTGATCTGGAGTCACAAAGGACACTTGTGAACCAAATATGTTTTTACGACAATCGACAACGGCTTTATTGTCATCATTAGACTTTCAAACCCAGACTTTAACTGAGTTCAAATTCCACTATCTGCTGTGGTAGGATTCAAACTTGAATCCCTCGCACATTAACTGGATCTCTGAATTACCAATCCAGCAAAAATACTACAAGGCCATTGCCATTGTGCATCATCAAGGGGAGTTTCTCTGTAAACATATCCATATTCCACTGTCATGTCATACATGTCACTAGAATATGGGGTACCTGCAATAAATCTGCAAAGTGATCTCGACGTAACTAGTTAAGGCTAAGAATTAGAACTACTCACCTCAAGCCCAATAAATACTCTAGGAGTTATTAAAATTTAAATTCAATTGATAAACTCTGGAATTACAAGTTAGGCTCAGCAATGGTGACCCTGAAACGACTTTCAATTGGTGAACCAGATGGGATTTTGTCATGATGTCCTTTAGCGAAGGGAATCTGCCACCCTTACCTAGTCTTACCGACACATGACTCTAGGCCATCCGTGAAGTGGCTGACCTTTAAAGTGGAGTCAAAGAGTCATACAGCAAAGGGTAACTCATTCACATCAACCAAGTTTCCTAAACCAAACTATTGCATTATGCCTGAATTTGACCCCTCTTAACCTTTTAAATGTTTTTTAAATGTTGTAATTGTACCTACATCAACCACTTCCTCTGGTAGTTTGTTCCTTAAATGCACCGCCCTCTTTGTGAAGAAGTTTCCCCTCATGTCCCTTTTAAATCTTTCCTCTCTCACTTTAAGCTTATCCCTTCCATTTGGACTTTCCTACCTTGTGGAAAAGACCTTGGCTAGTCACCTTACCAATGATCCTCATGATTTCATCAACCTCTATAATGTCACCCCTCAGCCTCCTAAGTTCTAGGAAAAATAATCCTAGCTTATCCAGCATCTCCTTATTAAATCAAACCTTCCGGTCTAAGTAACATCCTGGTTAATATTTCTTGCACCCTTTCCAGTTTAATAACATCCTTCCTATAGCAAAACGATGGGAATTGTACACAGTACTCCAAATGTGGCCATACCAATGTCGTCCATTGCTGTAACATGATGTTCCAACTCTATGCTCAATGCTCTGGCCAATGAAGGCAAGGGTGCCAAAAGTCTTCTTCACCGCCCTGTCTACCTGCAACACCACTTTCAAGGAACTATGTACCTGTACCCCTAAGTCTCTCTGTTCAACAACACTCCCCAGAGCCCTATCATTAACTGTCTAAGTGCTGCTCTGGTTTGTCTCACCAAAACACAATATCTCATTTAACTGATTAAACTCCATCTGGTATTCCTTGGCCCAGTGGCCCAGTTGATCAAGATTTCAATATACTCTTAGATAACCTTCTTCACTGTTCAATTTATCACCAATTTTGGTGTCATCCACAAACTTTGGAACTATGCCTCCTATGTTCTCATCCAAATCATTTATATAAATATAAATCATTTATTGAAGTGGACTAGTAAGCCATTCAGCTGAAAGGCTGAATGTTATGATAGTTAAAATGCTGACATTGCCAGTGAAGCTCACATCTCATAAACGTTAAAAATGCTGCCTCAGGAAGCAAAGGGGAATAGGCAATACATATTTTTGTAACTGGAAGGCTTTTTTCTAGTGCGGTTCCACAGTGCTATGTACCAGATTCCATTTGTTTTCAACAATAATTTAGGCTTGGATCTAAGTGGCATGAGTTTGCCATGATTGCAAATGATATAGAAATTGATGTGTTCATATAGTTTCCTTTTGAAACAATGTTAAACAGAAAATTATGAAGGACCTCAGTGAAGGACCATGAGTGTCACGGTACATTTCAAACAGTTACAGGGATAAAGCTCTCTTGATTCCCCTTTTGTTTCCCCGGGAGAAACACTTAAGCCACCTTTGCTGTCTTTGTGCAGCAGATGAAAGGTTTTCCAGATGAAGGGCCTATATCTGAAATGTCGACTCTCCTGCTCCTCGGATGCTGCCTGACCGCTGTGCTTTTCTAGCGTCACACTTTTCAAATTTGTGCAGTAGAGCTTGGACACTCAGTTAACAGAAGATTTTAATATATAAACTCAAATACTCTGACTCCTATTCAATACATTCCATGATTACAGCTGGGAATAGCTCATACTTTATTGGGTTTAATATTAACATGTAAGATCAAGCCAGGTTCAACAATAAAATGGCCATTACCTCTCCTATGTCTCCCTGCACAACTCGAATAGGGTCAACGAGAATGTCACGAGCCAGCCTCTCAATTTTCTTCCGGAAAGTAGCACTGAACAACAGAGCTGTAAGACAATCAAAATTTAAGAGTATGTTGGTAACATATCTGTGAAATCATTGAAACATTGGTTTCATATGTTTTAACCTCAAGTATGAAAGTGTTTAGCTTATGAGAAACCAGAAAAATCACACACTGGAACTCTGAAAGGAGGTAACTTTAAATGTAAACACTGCTAAACTAAATAAAAATGAATGGATTCTAAGGACTGCTTAAGCTACAACTATGACTGTAAGTCCCAAACATAAACTGGTGAAAGTTAACTTCAGGATGTGCACAGCAGTCAGTCCATAAAGTTGTGTCATGATGGTGCAACTCACCTCCCTACTCCCAAAAGCCTTCCCAGCACCTACAAAGCGTGTGATGGAATAACCTCCATTTGCCTGTTCGAGTGCAGCTTCAACAAAACTCAAGAAGCTTGATACCATCCAGGACAAAGCAGCTATCACATTCATCAGCATCTACTCCCTCGATACTGATGTTCAGTAGCAGGAGTATACAACCTCTACAAGATGAACTGCAGAAATTCACCAACAATCCTTTGGCAGCATCTACCAAATTCATTACCACTAAAAAAAGGCAAGGTCAGTAGATGCACAAGAACACCACCCGCTTGCTAATTCCCCTCCAAATCACTCATATTGATGACTTGGAAAGATATCGTTGCTCCTTCAGCGTCACTGGGTCAAAATCCTGGAACTCCCCCGCTAATGGTTCTTCTAATCCAAATGAACTGCAGCCGTTAAAGGAGGGAATTCATCAGCACCTTCTGAACAGCAATAAATACTGGCTCAGCCAGGTATACCCATATCCTACAAATGAAAAAAATTCTCAGCCCTGGAATCCCGCAGCATCTTTTAAACATTTATTCTCAGCAGGCAGGCAATGCTGTTAAGTCAGCACTTATTGCCTATAACTTAGGACTCCCAAAAAGGTGTCATTGGGCCTCCTTATTGAATCATGGTATGAAAAAAAAAGACAATCTGGTCAGGCCACTTCAGAAGGTAGCGAAGAGTCAACTACTTGGATATGGGACTGAAGTCATTTTTGTGACAGGTGAGTTCAGTTTGATTTTCTGCTTTTCTTAACCTATAATCAATGAGAGACTTCCCTGTCCACAATCTAACAAATAAAACTTATAATTACTGTACTGTTTCAAGTTGGATGAGGATGGTTACCTTTCTGATTGAAATAGAGTGTCTTTTTGATTAAACAATGAGGTTTATTACATTACTGCAACCATTTTCAGGTTACACGAACATGGCCTATGTTACTCCCATCAGCTCACCTTCGGTCAACCCAGTACAACATAATGCTGCAATAATGAAATCGCTGATCAATCCAAGCAACTCAATCTATCAATGAGTTCACAATAAGCCCAGACAAGCTGCAGAAAACCGCCAGTACCGGAGAGCTCTGGGACTCACTGATACACAATCACTTGATTTTTCCCAAGCATTCTATACTCAGTACATGTCATTTCTCAAATTATACATATTCTGAAATGCTACTTTTTCTTGAAAGATGCCTAATTAGTATCTGAATGAATCATCCTAATGTGTTTCACCTAGGTTCTCAGGACTAGTTTTGAGTTCACACCCCTCAATCTGAAACAATTCAAAGCATTCTGGGCCATTGAAGAACAATAACTCAATTTTCCTCAGTACAATCACTGCTATATAGAACAAGCTTGCTAATCTGAATGAGACAGGCAGTGAGTATCTTGTTCGGATAATGGATAACGTTGTTACAGGACCTCGAGTTCTTGTTCGGACAGTCCGAAATTCTGATAATTCACGTTCGGATAACTCAGGTTGTTCTGTAAATGGTAAATTTTAGCTAAACTCACACTGTCACACAACAAAGAATAAATAAAACATTAACACTTACTCTGTCTGTCTGGACGGACATGATTTGCTATTGATCGGACCTGATATTCTGCAAAAGATAAAGACGTTACCATGAGACAATATATCATAAAATATTCATCATGATGCTGTTATCCAGAGAGGTTACATTAAACCCTGATATTCTCTAAGAACACAGAACAATACAGCACAGGAACAAATCCCTCAGCCCTCCATGACTGTGCCAACCATTGTGCCATTCTAATACCATCTGCCTGCACATGGTCTGTATCACTCGATTCAATGCCTGTTCACGTGTTTGTCGAAGTTAAACTAAAACATAGCTATCATTTCTGCTTCTACCACTTGCCCAAATACCTACTGCCCTCTGCGTAAAAAATGTGCCTCACACATCTTTAAACTTTTCCCCTCTCATCTTAAACCTATGCAACCTTGTATTTAACGTTTCCACCCTGGGAAAAAGTCTCTGACTATCTACCTAAATTTTGTATATTTCTAATAGATTGTCCTTCACCCCCAAATTCTCTAGCGAAAACAATCCAAGTTTGTCCAATATCCTCTCCTTATGGCTAGTACACTCCAATCCAGGTACAATCCTGATAAATCTATTTTGCATGCTCTCCATTCCATTAGTATAGTGACCAGAACAGCACATGATACTTCAAATTAACTCTACTAAAGTTTTATAAACTTGCACCACCATTTGCCAACTTTTGTACTCACTCTTATATTTTCATAATGCCTTAAATCATGAATGCCTTCTTTACCATCTTATCACTTGCGTTGTCCCTTTCATGGAGCTATAGACTTTTGTCCCTAGATCACTTGGTTTATCAAGTGGTATATGCTTCTAAGAGTTCTATCATTTACTGTATACCTTCTTTTTGTATTTGACCTCCCAAGATGCATCATCTAACAGTTCTCTGGATTAAATTCCATCCCATTTAGTCACAAATGTACAGCATGGAAACACACCCCACGGTCCAACTCGTCCATGCCGACCAGATATCTCAATCTAATCTCGTCCACCTGCCAGCACCCGGCCCATATCCCTCCAAACCCCTCCTATTCATATATCCATCCAGATGCCTTTTAAATGTTATAATTGTACCAGCGTCCACCACTTCCTCTGGCAGCTCATTCCTTACATGCACCACTCTCTGTGTGAAAACAATGCCCCTTAGGTCTCTTTCATATCTTTCCCCTCTCACCCTAAACCTATGACCTCTGGACTCCCCGACCACAGGGAAATGACTTTGTCTATTTATCCTATCCATGTCCTTCATAATTTTATAAACCTCTATTAGGTCACCCCTCAGCCTCCGACGTGCCAGGGAAAACAACCCCAGCCTATTCAACCTGCCCGTATAGCTCAAATCCTCCAATCCTGGCAACATCCTTGCAAATCTTTTCTGAACCCTTTCAAGTTTCACAACAGCCTTCCAATAGGAAGGAGACCACAATTGCATGCAATATTTCAAAAGTGGCCTAACTAATGTCCAGTACAACCGCAACGTGACCTCCCAACTCCTATACTCAATACTCAGACCATATCAAACACTTCTTCACTATCTTATCTACCTGCGACTCTATTTTCAAGGAGCTATGAACCTGCACTCCAAGGTCTCCTGGTTCAGCAACACTCCCTAGGACCTTACAATTAAGTGTATAAGTCCTGCTAAGATTTGCTTTCCCAAAATGCAGCATTTTGCATTTATCTAAATTAAACGCCATCTGCCACTTCTCAGCCCATTGGCCCATCTGATCAAAATCCTGTTGTAATTGGAGGTAACCTTCTTCGCTGTCCTCTACACCTCCAATTGTGGTGTCACCTGCAAACTTACTAACTATACTCCTGTGCTCACATCCAAATCATTTATATAAATGACAAAAAGTAGTGGAGCCAGCATTGATCCTTGTGGCACTCCATGATCACAGGCCTCCAGTCTGAAAAACCCTCCACCACCACCCTGTGTCTTCTACCTTTGAGCAGTTCTATAGTCAAATGGCTAGTTCTCCCTGTACTCCATGAGATCTGACCTTTCAACTGGTCTATTGAAAACCATCCTCACAATCCACAACTTCATGAATTTTCATATCGCCTGCAAAGTTACTAATCAGACCACCTACATTTTCATTCAAATCATCTACATATATGACAAACAACAGTGGTCCCAACACAGATCCTTGCGGAACACCATTGGTCACAAATCTCCAATCAGAAAAACACCTCTCCAAAACTACCCTCTGTCTTCTATGACCAAGCCACATTTGCACCCAACTTGTGAACTCACATGGATCCCATGTGGCTTATTCTTCTGGACCAGCCCACCACAAGGGACCTTGTCAAATGCTTCAGAAAAGTCCATGTAGACAACATTCACTGCCTTACCCTCTTAGATTAAAGGATCTAAAATAATAACTTTAATATTGTAAATAAACATTCACTAGAGCGAACTTGTATCTCCAAAGTACTGTGACAGTGATGGTAGGAGAAGCATCAGCAATTTGACAAGATGCATTTAAAACAGGGTTGTACAATCTGAAAGGAGCCCATTCAGGCCATCATTCCTGGCTCATTGAAGAATTCATTCAATTATGTGTAGAAGTGTCCTGGTGTAAAATTACAGAATATCCTATTCAGTAAGATGTAAGGATACAAGAGACCACCATGTTAATTTCACTAAGTCAACCAAAAATACATTTTTTTTGACTTTTTACACATTTTAATCTCTTACCAAAGCCCATGTCAAACATTCTGTCAGCTTCATCAAACACCAAATAGGTCACTCTCTGGAGATTGGTGGCTTTCTTTTTCACGTGGTCTATTAATCGGCCCTAGGGAAAAGGATAAAGTAAGAAGGAGCAACCAATATGTAACGTCCAATAATTTGTTTTGTGGTTCAGATGGATGCCAGGTTCAAATTTTGCAGCAATTTCTACTTTCGGAATAATAATATGATTGGAATTTCAAGAGATATTTAATAATTAATTGTATGCTACTGTTATTAAAACATCAGATTTTTAAGTCTTATATCTGTCCTGAATTACCACAGCAAGAAATATTTGACAACTACTGCAAAACTGACAGAAAATGGTAAAAATAATTCTCAATCTAACACAAAAGGGCAGAGAGGTAACTTAATCAAGTGTCAGCCATGGCTCAGTTGAAAGTAGTCGGTTCTGCTATAACACGTGTTTCTTCACCGCGAATTGAAGACTTAAGGCCGTTATTTGTAGAATGCTAACTTTCCTTAGCTGTGTTGGCTATAAAGCGATTGCCACCCCATTAGTTTAAATGGCACGGCTACTGTGCGATTTTCTTGCAATGCGAGATCGCACAAAAACTGAACTATCGTGTTATATTAGAACTAACTGTCCTCTTTCCTTTGAGCAGAAGTCGTTAGTTCAAGTCAGGGTTTGAGCACAAAAATCAAGGACAACACTTCAATGCTGTCATAAAGGGGTGTTCTCTCTTTTGATTGAGACGTTAAAGTGCAGTCTCATCTTAAATGGATGTAAAAGATTTCACGATACTGTGACGGTACTATTCAGAACAAAAGGAGTTATCCCTCGTCTCTAGCCAATGTCTATTCCTTAATCATTATCACAAAAAGTGATTGCTGTTCATAGGAGCTTATGTGCAAACTGACTTCCTTGTTCTCTATATTACAATGATTATAGTTCAATAATAATTAAATATCAAGTCACTTCTGCAATGTCCTATGCTTGCGAAAGGTGTCAGTACAAGCTAGGATTTATCATTCTTCTTCGTGAATTGTGAAAAATGTATAATTTTAAAATCTAGATTTTAAGGCCAACTTTACAAAGTTATTTTCACAAATATATGGTCTAATCAGCTGCTCTTCAAAGTTAACATTTTGTTTCTGTTTTAATTCATTCACAGTGGGGGGCAGTCGCCAGGCCAGCATTTATTGCCCTCAGTAATGTGGCTGATTCTTCACTGCCTGTGGGTGACTGTAGGTCTGGAGTTACATGGAGGCCACACTGGGTGAGGACAGATTTCCATCCCTAAAGGACATTAGAAAAAAGTTTTTAATTCCAAATTTTTGTTGAATTCAAGTATCACCCACTTGACACGGTGGGATCCAACCCATGCCCCCAGAACATTACCTGGGATTCTAGACTACTAGCCAGTGACACCTTCACTACGTCACTGCCTGCCAAAAGCTATTGACATTCCAATTTACAAACACTGTACTGTACAGCTTTACTAATTTTGACAGTAGCAGCAATTCTGTTATTTACCCCTTTGATCCACTGCACTAGAAAACATTTGGTTACCAAATCTCTTCAGGTTTTCCACCTTTTATACTAACCGGTGTGCAAACGACAATCTCTGCCCCTTCTTGAAGAGCCTTTGCTTGTTCCCACATGCTGCCTCCACCATACACAGCCACTGACCTCAGGTTATAGGCTTTTCCAAACTTCCGACATTCAGAATGGATCTGTATATTACACGAAGTGAATTAATTTAGTTTCATCATACAGGGAGACTTGTAATCACATCATGCAAAGTGTACTTTAATGCAAGACCTTAAATTGGGGGTAGCTGTGACTGTAGTTGCTAAGTTTATATTATGAAGCACTAAAGTATGAAGTCTGACCTTCTGTTGACAAGTACATGACAAGCGTAACAAACCAAAGTGGAAGACTTTAAAGTCTGGACTAATCCAAAGTCAGTGCAATAGACAATGAAAGCAATAGTGAATTAAGGCACTATTTAAATCAGTATCAATGTAGTTTTTTTAAACAACAATTATGATGTAGAGCAGTGCAAATTATCATTCCCACCAAGGCTTTGGTGGTTCAATCTGTCAATGTGCAGCTGTAAAAACTCCCTTTTTATTTTGCTCCATTTGTGATTGTGGGCTGAAATGAGGGAAAAATGTTTTAAAAACCAAGGGCAGTTGAAGGTATTGAAAGTAAGATATCTGACACACATTGTAAACATTGTTTACACAGGTGCTAGTCCAAGCAGTAGTAGAAGGTGCAGACGAGCTGGAGTCAATGATGTGTATGGATAGAGATTCTACGGACAATAAGTAGCTGATTAATTACAGCTCAGGAGTCCATAGACTAATGCTAAAGGCCCTCTGCCTGCCAACAACTGTAAAACTGGTTATTAGTACTTGAACAGAAAGTAGCTTTGAACAAGAAAGTGAAAAGTCATCTGATCTCGACTGGCTCAGGAACTCTCTCTATTCTCTGTAGTAAAATAAGTTAACCTGTTTATTTTTCCTTATGCATTTGCTGTAAAGCTGCTGTGCCTCCTGCAAACAGTGACAATCTCTGGAGAAGGATATCCAAGAAGCAGTCTTCTGATCACCTTAAGAACTATTTCAACAGATGCTGTGGACAGGAACTACTGAAGTGCTTTCTTAGTGAGTTTTTTGAAGTAGTAACAAAGAGGATTGATGAGTGCAGAGCGGTAGATGTGATCTATATGGACTTCAGTAAGGCATTCGACAAGGTTCCCCATGGGAGACTGGTCAGCAAGGTTAGATCTCAAGAAATACAGGGAGAACTAGCCATTTGGATACAGAACTGGCTTAAAGGTGGTGATGGAGGGTTGTTTATCAGACTGGAGGTCTGTGACCAGTGGAGTGCCACAAGGATCAGTGCTGGGTCCTCTACTTTTTTTCATTTACATAAATGATTTGGATGCGAGCATAAGAGGTACAGTTAGTAAGTTTGCAGATGACACCAAAACTGGAGGTGTAGTGTACAGCGAAGAAGGTTACCTCAGATTACAACAGGATCTGGATCAGATGGGTCAATGGGCTGAGAAGTGGCAGATGGAGTTTAATTCAGATAAATGTGAGGTGCTGCATTTTGGGAAAGCAAATCTTAGCAGGACTTATACACTTAATGGTAAGGTCCTAGGAAGTGTTGCTGAACAAAGAGACCTTGGAGTGCAGGTTCATAGCTCCTTGAAAGTGGAGTTGCAGGTCGATAGAATAGTGAAGGCGGCGTTTGGTATGCTTTCCTTTATTGGTCAGAGTATTGAGTACAGGAGTTGGGATGTCATGTTGCGGCTGTACAGGACATTGGTTAGGCCACTGTTGGAATATTGCGTGCAATTCTGGTCTCCTTCCTGTTGGAAAGATGTTGTGAAACTTGAAAGGGTTCAGAAAAGATTTACAAGGATGTTGCCAGGGTTGGAGGATTTGAGCTATGGGGAGAGGCTGAACAGGCTGGGGCTGTTTTCCCTGGAGTGTTGGAAGCTGAGGGATGACCTTACAGAGGTTTACAAAATTATGAGGGGCATGGATAGGGTGAATAGATAAAGTCTTTTCCCTGGGGTGGGGGGGAGTCCAGAACTAGAGGGCATAGGTTTAGAGAGAGGGGAAACATATAAAAGGGACCTAAGGGGCAACATTTTCACGCAGTGGGTGGTACAAGTATGGAATGAGCTGCCAGAGGAAGTGGTGGAAGCTGGTACAACTGCAACATTTAAGAGGCATTTGGATGGGTATATGAATAGGAAGGATTTGGAGGGATATGGGCTGGGTGCTGGCAGGTGGGACTAGATTGGGTTGGGATATGTGATCGGCATGGATGGGTTGGACTGAAGGGTCTGTTTCCATGCTGTACATCTCTATCACTCTATGACTAGTACTTCGCTCTGGCCAGAATGTCCGGGGTTGAACTTAGAACTGTACAGCCCTCTATACTGCGCTGACCTTTTATCCTATTTGAACTAACCTGCAGACCCTTCATTTTACTATCAGCCATGTGCATATCCAAGATTCGCTTAAATGTCCCTAATATATCTGACTCTACTATATCACTGCATTCCACGCACCCACCAGTCTCCGAGTAAAGAATCTACCTCTGACATCTCCCCTATATTTTCCACCAATCACCTTAAAATTATGCCTCCTCATGATAGACATTTCCACCCTGGGAAAACAAAAGTCTCTAGCTATCTTCTTTATCTCTGCCTCTCATCATCTTGTACACCTCTATCAAGTCACCCCTCATCCTTCTTCGCTCCAATGAGAAAAGCCCGAGCTCCCTCAACCTTTCTTCATAAGACATGCCCTCCAGTCCAGGCAGCATCCTGGTGAATCTCCTCTGCACCCTCTCTAAAGTTTTCACATTCTTCCTATAATGAGGTAACCAGAACTGAACAAAATATTCCAAATGTGGTCTAACCAAGACTTTATTGAGCTGCAGCGTAACCTCGCAGCTCTGAAACTCAATCCCCCTACTAATGAAAGCCAATGCACCATAAGCTTTCTGAACACTCAATCAACTTGGGTGGCAACTTTAAAGGATCTATGAATGTGGACCCAGGATCCCTCTGTTCCTCCACACTGCCAAGAATCCTGCCTTTAACCCTGTAATCTGTATTCAAATTCAATCTTCCAAAATGAATCACTTCACACTTTTCCAGGTTGAACTCCATCTCTCATTTCATGTCATTGGCAAATTTACTGACCCACACTTCTACTTCCTCATCCAAGTCATTTATAAAATTCACAAAGAGCAGAGCTCCAAAACAGATCCCTCCAGAACACCACTGGTCACAGAGCTCCAGGCTGAAATCTTTCCATCTACCACCACTCTGTCTTTTATGGGCTGGCCAATTCTGTATCTAGACAGACAAATTTCCCTGTATCCCATGCCTCCTTACTTTCTGAATGAGCCTACCATGGGGAACCTTATCAAATGCCTTGCTAAAATTCATATACACCACATCGATTGCTCAACCTTCAATGTGTTTTGTCACATCCTCAAAGAATTCAATAAGACTTGTGAGGCATGACCTGTCTATCACAGAAATATGCTGACGATCTCTAATCAAACTATTTTCCAAATAATCATAAATCCTGTCTCAGAATCCTCTCCAATAATTTGCCCACCACCGATGTCAGACTGACTGGTCTGTAATTTCCAGGATTATCCCTATTCCCTTTCTTGAAGGAGAGAATAACATTTGCCACCCTCCAATCATCTAGTACTACCCCAGTGGACAGGGAGAACGCAAAGATCATCAACAAAGGCGCGGCAATCTCTTCCTTCATTTCCTGTAGTAACCTTGGGTATATCCCGTCTGAGCAATGGGATTTATCTGTCCTCAAGTTTTTCAAATTTTCAGCACATCCTCCTTAACATTAACCTGTTCAAGCATATTTGCCTGTTTCATTAAGGGCCTCTCCTACCTCCTCCAACTCCAGGCACAAGTTCCCTCCATTATCCCTGACTGGCACTCCCCTCACTCTGGCCATCCTCTTGTTCCTCACACAAGTGTAGGATGCCTTGAGGTTTTCCTTAATCCTACCTGCCAAGGCTTTTTCATGCCCCTTTCCAGCTCTCCTAAGTCCTTTCTTCAGTTCCTTAGGGCGATCCTGTAACCCTCGCGAGCCTTGTCTGATCCTTGCCTCCTCAACCTTAAGTAAGCTTCCTTCTTCCTCTTGACTAGTTCCACATCTCTTTTCAAGGGTTTCTTGACACTACTATCCCTTCCTTGCCTTAGTGGGACAAACCTATCCAGCACTCGCAGCAAGTGCTTCCGAAACAACCTCCACATTTCTGCTGTGCTTTTCCCTGAGAATATCTGCTCCCAATTTATGCTCCATAGTTCCTGCCCCCCTAATAGCATTGTAATTCCCACTCTCCCAATTAAATACTTGCCTATACTGTCTGCTCCTATCCCCCTCTATGACTACAGTAAAGGTCGGGAGCTGTGATCACTATCACCAAAATGCTCTCCCACTGAGAAATCTGACACCTGACCTGGTTTGTTGCCTCGTACCAAATTCGGCCTATCTACATACTGAGTCAGGATTCCTTCCTGGACACACCTGATGAAATGTGCTCCATCTAAACTATTTGCACAAAGGTGTTTCCAATCAATATTGGGGAAGTTGATGTCACCCATGACTACAGCCTTGTTACTTCTGCACCTTTCCAAAATCTGCCTCTCAATCTGCTCTTCCGTGTCTCTGTTGCAATTGGGGGAGTCTACAGAAAACTCCCAATAAAGTGACTGCTTCCTTACTGTTTCTGACTTCCACCCATACTGACTCAGGAGACAAATCATCTTTGACAACCTTCCTTTTTGCAGCTGTGATACTATACCTGATTAGCAATGTCACTCCCCCACCTATTTTACCTCCCCCATTATTCATTTTGAAATACCTAAACCGTGGAACATCCAACAACCATTCCTGTTCCTGTGATATCCAAGTATCCCTAATGGTCCCTTATTCCTGACACTTCTTGTGCCAATATAGACACACTTCTACCCATCACACTGATGGGTTTACCTATCAATTGTCTATTCTTCCTTACAGACTCTCTGCATGCTGTAGCTGCCTGTTCACCAGCTACCACATCCTCTGATGCTCCAGTTCGGGTTCCCATTCCCTTGCCAAACTAGTTTAAACACTTCTGAAGAGCTTAAGCAAACCTCCCGCCCAGGATGTTGGTACCCCTCAAGTCCAGGTCCAGGGGATTTATCCGCCTTAATATGTTTTAAGGCTGCAAACACCTCTTCTCTGCTACGTATACAGTCCAAAACATCCCCACTTGTTTCCCTTATTTCCTTAGCATCATTAGGGATCATCCTCAGTAAACACGGAGGAGAATTATTCATTAAAAATCTCCCCAATCTCCTGTGGCTCAACAAATAAATGGCCATGCTGATCTTTAAGGGGAACCCTTTTACTCTTAAAATAGCCATAGAACCTCTTGGGATTATCTTTAACCTTAACTGCCAATCCATTTTATATCCTCTTTTTGCTTCCTGATTTCTCGCCTAAATGTGCTGCTACACTTTTTATATCATCGAGGGATTTACTTGAGCCTAACAGCTTAAACCCAATGCATGCTTTCTTCCCATTCCTGACCAGAGCCTCAATATCTCTCGTCAGCCAGAGATCCTAAACCTGCCAGCTTTTCCCTTCATCCTAACATGGACATACTGCTAGATCCTGCCCAATGGCCCCAAAATTGGCCCTGCTCCAGTTTAGCACATAACCTGTGGACTTATCCTATCTTTATTCATAACTAGGTTAAAACGAAAAGAGTTATGGTCACTGGACCCAAATTGCTCTCTAACACTTCAGTCACTTGCCCAATTTTGTTTCCTAAGAGGAGGTCCAGTGTTGCACCCTCCCAAATAGGGCCCGCTACATATTGATTTATGAAACCTTGTTGCACACATTTGCCAAATTCCATTCCATCCAGGCCTTTTATGTACTGGGCAGCCCAGTCAATACAGGGGAAATTCAAACCTCCTACCAATACTTGTCTATTATTCCTACAGATGAAGTAAATAGGCTGGATTTTATTGCAGACTTTGTGATCCTAATGCTGGGGCCAAATGCGGTGTCAAGCTCGTACTTGCTGTAAGTGGTCCATTAACACAAGCCAACCAGAGATGCTCTTCTAACTGGTTGCCCCAGAGTTCCATGTTCTATTATAGCCCTCTATATTGGTTCATTGCATATTTAATAAAAGAAACCATGGCCACAGCTGATAGACCATCAACGTACACAGACATTGCACGACCATGGCCAATTAGCTCAGCAGATCCACACTGGTCTGCAATGCAATGTACACTCCTTGCCCTGTACGCTGCCAGCATTCTAGCAATGGGCTCCAGCTACATCAGGGGTCTGACAGTCATCTGCAAAGTGCTCTCAAAGTGATCTAATTGGTTATCTGCCATTTGTGCCAAGACAGCAGCCACTTTTCCAAGAAACCTCTGTTCTGAAGTAAGGCCAGAGGCAGGAACACGCAGGAAATCATCATGCCAGCCGGTAGTTAGAAACTGCTGTCGTGCCTGCTTCCATTTCTTTGGTAAAATCCAATTTAATGTTTCAGGCTTGGCCATTCACCACAATAATTAACTTGATGTCTTCTTTCACAGATTCTGACTGACCTGTTGCTTAGGTTTGCAACACTTTCAACTTTGGCTTTAATGGAGAGTGATCCTTACCTTATTTCAAGTATTTCTGTTGCAGATTTGTATAGGAGAGTTTTTTTTTAAAATTAATACCTCAGCCTTAACATTCAAGGACAAACTTTTACAGAGTAAAGAACAATTATTTCATAACTCAAAAATCTTTGAACTTTGAGAAGCCACTGCATGCAAAGCTCTGTTTCTAATTGATACTGCATTAGCTATCTGCACTGCAGAGGCAGAACCCAACTAGAGTAGCATTGTTGATGGTACCTGTTGACAAAGTTCTCTGGTTGGACAAACAATCACACCAATCGGCCCATCCCCAGGCTCCAGCTCCCTCTGGTCCATGATGTGAATCAACATTGGCCAGATAAATGCTGCGGTTTTACCACTCCCAGTTTTGGCAATTCCGATCATGTCTCTGCCACTCAGCGCAATGGGGACGCCCTGTGTTCAAACATACATATATAGTTAGCACTGTGCAGTTAACCTTTTTCTAAGAATCCTGTAAATTAAGATTGTAAGAAATTGAAGGCTTTTGTTATCAATTTTGGTTCGTATGGATGAGGAGATGTGCCAGTCAATCAAACACGCTATTTCAGACATCTAGTGTTAGTATCAAGCATTATCTAGCCTGGAGAACATAGTGAAAAACACAGCAAAGTTTACTCTACTGTGCACCAACCTTATCACACAGTTCAATTAAAATAACAGCCGTTGCTCCAACATTTTCAATGACACTGCTCAATTTGTTCCAAGTAACATTACAGTAGAGACATTTTTAATCCTGAGCTCAGGAGAAAGTGAGGTCTGCAGATGCTGGAGATCAAAGTTGAAACTTTATTGCTGGAACAGCACAGCAGTCAGGCAGCATCCAGGGAACAGGAGGTTCGACGTTTCGGGCACAGGCCCTTCTTCAGGAATGAGCAGAGAGTGTTCAGCAGGAGAAGATAAAAGGTAGGGAGGAGGGACTTGGAGGAGGGGCGTTGGAAATGTGATAGGTGGAAAGAGGTCAAGGTGAGGGTGATAGGTCGGAGTAGGATGGAGGCGGAGAGGTCAAGAAGAAGACTGCAGGTCAGGAAGGCGGTGCCGGGCTGGAGGGATTCGGCTGAGACAAGGTGGGGGGAGGGGGGATGAAGAAACTGGTGAAGTCCAAGTTCATCCCCTGTGGTTGGAGGGTTCCCAGTCGGAAGATAAGACGCTCCTCCTCCGACCGTCGCGTTGTTGTGGTTTGGCGGTGGATGAGTCCAATGACCTGCATATCCTCGGTGGAGTGGGAGGGGGAGTTGAAATGCTGTGCTACAGGGTGGTTGGGTTGGTTCGTCCGGGTGGCCCAGAGGTGCTCTCTGAATCGCTCCGCAAGTAGGCGGCCTGTCTCCCCAATATAGAGGAGGCCACACCGGCTGCAGTGGATGCAGTAGATGATGTGGGTGGAGGTGCAGGTGAATCTGTGGCGGATATGGAAGTTTCCTTTGGGGCCTTGGAGAGAAGTGAGGGGGGAGGTGTGGGCGCAAGTGTTGCACCTCCTGCGGTTGCAAGGGAAGGTGCCGGGAGTGGAGGTTGGGTCGGTGGGGGGTGTGGATCTGACAAGGGAGTCGCGGAGGGAGTGGTCTCTACGGAAAGCTGATAGGGGAGGGGAGGGAAATATATCCTTGGTGCTGGGGTCTGTTTGGAGGTGGCGGAAGTGACGGCGGATGATGCGCTGTACATGGAGATTGGTGGGGTGGTAGGTGAGGACCAGTGGGGTTCTGTCCTGGTGGCGGTTGGAGGGGCGGGGCTCAAGGGCGGAGGAGCGGGAAGTGGAGGATATGCGGTGGAGGGCACCGTCGACCACGTCGGGGGGGAAATTGCGGTCCTTGAAGAAGGAGGCCATCTGTGTTGTACGTATTTTGAACTGGTCCTCCTGGGAGCAGATGCGGCGGAGACGAAGGAATTGGGAGAATGGGATGGCGTTTTTACAGGGGGCAGGATGGGAGGAGGTGTAGTCCAGGTAGCTGTGGGAGTCGGTTGGTTTGTAGTAGATGTCCGTGTTGATTCGGTCGCCTGAGATAGAAACAGAAAGGTCTAGGAAGGGGAGGGAGGAGTCCGAGACTGTCCAGGTGAATTTGAGGTCGGGGTGGAAGGTGTTAGTGTAGTGGATGAACTGTTCAACCTCCTCGTGGGAGCACGAGGTAGAGCCGATACAGTCATCAATGTAGCGAAGGAAAAGATGGGGGGTGGGGCCAGTGTAGTTGCGGAAGATGGATTGTTCCACATACCCTACGAAGAGGCAGGCATAGCTGGGGCCCATGCGGGTGCCCATGGCTATCCACATACCCTACGAAGAGGCAGGCATAGCTGGGGCCCATGCGGGTGCCCATGGCTATCCACATACCCTACGAAGAGGCAGGCATAGCTGGGGCCCATGCGGGTGCCCATGGCTAGATCTCAGACCAACAAGGACAACACTGACAGATGCACTTAATATTTCTGGCATTTTCGGTTTGTATTTCAGATTTCCAGAATTCATATCATTTTGCTTTGTCCTCAAGGTAATCAATTTGAACAAGAATAGATTACATGACTTTAACTTGGAGCAAAGCAATTTTTCAGAATGTAATACTGAAATGACTTGATTGCTAATGAAAATCCATTGGAAGGGGGCAAAAGAGAACCAGATGCTATGCAAAGAATCTATGGGACGACGTAGGAGGTTTTAGCTTCAAGCTCATGGTGGGCGGCACAGTAGTTAGCACTGCTGCCTCACAGCGCCAGAGACCCGGGTTCAATTCCCGCCTCAGGCGACTGACTGTGTGGAGTTTGCACGTTCTCCCCGTGTCTGCGTGAGTTTCCTCCGGGTGCTCCGGTTTCCTCCCACAGTCCAAAGATGTGCAGGTCAGGTGAATTGGCCACGCTAAATTGCCCGTAGTGTTAGGTAAGGGGTAAATGTAGGGGTATGGGTGGGTTGCGCTTCGGCGGGGCGGTGTGGACTTGTTGGGCCGAAGGGCCTGTTTCCACACTGTAAGTAATCTAATCTAAAAAAAAGAAGAGCTTCTAGTTTAGGCAGGTGGATTTTAAAGAGTTAGAATCAACGTCAACACAGTACTGGATGAAGGCAAGTAGAGTGAAAAAGGAAAGCGACGTGGATGTTACTTATGAATTATGAAACTTTAAAGTCTAATTTTATAGTAGAAATGGGCATGATAAAGGGAAAAAATGTTTACTTAAACCAAAAGCTAAAGTAAAAAAATCAGATAAGAATCAGTCAAAATATTTGAAATTAATTGATATAATACATGTTGACTATCATTTATTGGTAAAGAGCAATGTTTCATCTAGCTTGGGCTGCTAAGTCATTCGTAACACTGGCGTCATCTAAGCGCCATAAGTTCCCCTTGATAGGCAATGGCATCACCCCATCACTATCAAGTGGTGGATCCGAGGGATGTCATTAATCAGAAACTGAACGGGACTAGCTATGTAAATACCATGGCTACAAAAGCAGGTAGGAGGCTTGGAATTCTGCAGCAAATAACACCATAAAGACTGGATGTAAGTTTGCTCGCTGAGCTGGAAGTTCATTTCCAGATGTTTCGTCACCCTACAAAGTGGACCTCCGGGCGAAGCACTGTTGATAATTCCTGCTATATTTTATATGTTTGGGTTCAACCCAAACATCTGGAAATGAACCGTCCAGCTCAGTGAGCAAACCTACATCCAGAACCTCAACCTGAGCTACAAATCTTCTTAAAACACCCTAAAGACTGTCCACAAGGGAGTCAGGAGAGAGATGGGATATTTTCCAATTGCCTGGATGAGCATAGCTCATGTTGGATGAAGATTTTTGGGCTCCCTTTTATGCGGACTGCCATTCTATTTTCCCACTCTTTCTTTTCCCATCTTAATTTCAGCTTCACTTCCCTTCTCAATTGATCATAGGTAGTCATTAATATGGAAATGTGATTGTGAACAGTCTCTTATATTTGTAACCTCAGGTATACAAAAAAAGGATGACAAAGTTCTTACCTGACACTGTATTGGCGTTGGTTGTGTATATTCTGACTTTCGGATTTGATGCATTAATTGCTCATCAAAGCCAAAGTGAGCAAAACTACTGCAAGGTTTTGGGGGGTCAGCTCCAGAGACCTGGGGAGGAAAACATTCAATTCTGTTCAATACTGTTCAAAATACCTTATGGCAAACAAATTCCGGTCATCAACTTCAGGACAGACTTGTTTTTAATAGCTGACTTTTCTCTCTTTAATTACTGTAATCTCTTTAAAAACTGTACCTGAAATGTTGAAACAGTGATTGCAGCAAATCAACAATTCCAACATTGCAGACATGTAACTATGCAAAATTACATGGAACTGAATTATCCAGAGAACCATAACAATACAAAGCTTAAAAAGACTGCACTGTGCATATGCGTGGAGTAATCACACTCACTTTACCTAAATACACTGTAGCTGACTTAAAGTACTTCACATCAACATACATTTTAGTAGTAATATAGCACAGCTAATAAGGAGTGGACAGTAAGTGGTTCACATGAAATTGGGCAGTGCTGTTGGAACAGCAAAGTCAAACAACACACATTGAGTTGATTCCCTGTCTGATTGAAACACGGTCTAAAATTTAATGATGGCAACCTTCCTTTCGGTGCAGATGAACACAATGTGATCACTCATTACACAAAGCTAGTGTTATGACATGGGTAAACCCTCCTGCTTAATTTAAAACCAGCAACACAGAAAAGATGTATCCCGCGCAGTAATCTGTAAAAATCCAAGTGGCCAAGAACTATTTAAAGTAAAAATTAACAACTTTATTTCTTAAAGTATAACAGAAAATAATTAACTAACCACTACTTACAATTTCTTCCTCTAACCTATTTTTTTAACCTTCCCTTCTATAATACTAATCCGATAAAATGCCTAATTAAGATTTACAAAACAACACTTATCTCAAAACCATGCAGCTTTTGTGCTTCTATTCGTATCTTCCTATGTCGCCTTTTCTTCTTAGGAATTTCTGCGTTACAGGTTATTGTTCGAGAAAGTACTTTTAAGAGAGCTATTTTTCAAGCAGTCGGATTACAAGCTAGGCTTGACAGTTCTCTTCTCAACTGTTCAATTTTCCACGGTCTTATAGCCCCAAAGCATCGGATTAGGTCAATGGCTTTTAAGATTGTCAATATACTCAATTCAAACTTGATTGGAGTTTGATATGTTTGGGGGTATAGTTTAAACTGACTGGCCTAATTCAAACCTGCTTTTTGTCTCCAGGCAACAAGCTAATTGAGTTGTTCAACCAAGTATCACACTGCCTTATTGAGAATAACTGGTGCTGTGTCCAGTAGTTCTGCTGCTTTTAACTCTCTTAAAATATACCCACATCTTCATAATAGCTAATCAGAGAAACATTCAGTAGATTGATCAGCATCGATCAAATTGCTACCTGAATTCAAAGATTAGGTGCTCACTTCCTTAGGCAGATTCAGCTGATATTTTGAACAACACAAAACAAACTTTTCATTTATCAACTGTTGTCAACATCATACTGCAAAGTATAAACACATAAAATTCTAAACTTACTCTCAAATTCAGTTTCTGCCGGAGTTCAGCTAATGGTATGAGTGAAAGTTTCGCCAACTCTTCATGTTCAATGTAGAAATTCTTCTCAAATGGCTGGTATTCGATCTAAAAGGATTTAGAAGTGACTAGCACCACCTGGTTCATTCCAACATGATATTAAAATTCACAAACAACTAAAATCTGACATTTATCTTTTGCAAAAAAAAAGTTCTCGCATTTCCTCAACGCGATGCAGTTTTCTATCGGTGACCAACAATTCACTAAACATTCACTAATTTGGGGTTAGTTTGCCCAGGGGACTGTGTGGCTAGTTTTTGATACAAAGTGATGCAACAGCACAGGTTCAATTTGCATAACAGCTTAAGTCACACGAATGCTGTCTTCTCAAGCTCGCCCCTGCTTGAGGAATGGTGACCTTCAGGTTAAACTTGCAAACAGTTTCTCTATAATGAGAAAGCAGCTTCTTCTGTGACTATGTCAACTTGCATGTTTTCACTAAATTAAGATTTGATTACCTACAGTGCGGAAACTGGCCCAACCAGTCCACACCGACCCTCCGGAGAATAACCCAGCCAGACTCTGCAAATTGCAGTGAAGAAGGTTACCTCAGAGTACAACAGGATCTTGATCAGATGGGCCAATGGGCTGAGGAGTGGTAGATGGAGTTTAATTTCAATAAATGTGAGGTGCTGCATGATGGAAAGGCAAGTCAGGACAGGACTTATACACCTAATGGGAAGTGTTGGTAAACAAAGAGATCTTGGAGTGCAGGTCCATAGTTCCTTGAAAATGGAGTCTCAGGTAGACAGGATAGTGAAGAAGGCATTTAGAATGCTTTCCTTTATTAGTCAGAGCATTGAGTATAGGAGTTGGGAGGTCATGGTGTAAATGTACAGGACATTGGTTAGGCCACTTTTGGAATATTGTGTGAAATTCTGGTCTTCCTCCTGTTGGAAGGATGTTGTGAAATGTGAAAGGGTTCAGAAAAGATTTACAAGGATAAATCTTACCAGGGTTGGAGGGTTTCTAAAGGGAGAGGCTGAATAGGCTGGGGCTGTTTTCCCTGGAGCGGAGGCTGAAGAGTGACCTTATAGAGGATTATAAAATCATGAGGGGCATCGGTAGGATAAATAGACAATGTCTTTTCCCTGCGGTGAGCGAGTCCAGAACTGGAGGGCATGGATTTAGGGTGAGACGGAAAAATTTAAAAGGGACTTAGGCAGCACCTTTTTCATGCAGAGGGTGGTATGTGTATGGAATGAGCTGCCAGAGGAAGTTGTGGAGAATGGTACAATTGCAACATTTAAAAGGCATCTGGATGGGTATATGAATAGGAAGGGTTTCGAGGGCTATGGGCCAAGTGCTGGCAAATGGGAATCAATTAATTTAGGATATCTGGTCGGCGTGGATGGGTTGGACCACAGGGTCTGTTTCCGTGCTGCACATCTCTATGACTCTATACTTCTTCCATTCATGTCTGTATCATTAATACGAACAGCAAGGGACCCAGCAGTGAACCCTAAAGTATGCCAGTGGTCAAAGGTGTACAGTCACAAAAACACTCTTCAACCATCACCTCTGTCTCCTGCCACAATGAAAATTTTGGCTCTAATTTGCCAAATTGTCTTGTAAGCCATGGGCTCTCAACTTCTTGACCAGTCTCCCATGCGAGACTTTGACATAAGCCTTACTAAAGTCCAGGTACATCCAGACATTATTCACCTCCACAAAATACTCAATTAAACATGTCAGACAGGATTCCCCTCCAATGAAGGTTTGCTGACAATTCTTGATTAATCCTTGCCTGTCCAAATAGAGATTAATTCAGAAGTTTTTTCCAATTGCTTTTCTACTACTGATGTTAGATTCACGGGCCTGTGATTCTGTGCTTTATCCCTATCACCTTGCCTGAATGATATTATCTCTGCCACCTCTTCTGTCCAGAGAGAATATGAAAATTAATGTCAGGCCCCTGCATTATTTTTGTCTCCCACAGCAGCCTGGGATCCATCTCACCTGGGCCTGCAGACCTATCCAATTTCAGTCTGCTAAAACTCATTTGTCTGGCCTTTCAATTGTCATTTGTTCAAGCACATCTTCTTTGATTTCTATACCTACATTAGTCTTCTCAATCTTGAATACAGATGTAAATCAGTAATTTAAAATCTCGTTTATATTTTCTGGCTCCCCACATAGTTTGTTGTTTTGGTCCCTAACTTTTTCCCTGGTTATCCTCTTTCCCCTAATGTACTTAGAAAATGCCTTTGGATTTTCATTTATTTTATCCACCAATGTTTTCTCATGGTTTCTCTTCACTTCTCTAAATTCTTATTTAAGGAACCCCTGTACTCTCTCTATGTACTTCTGGTATTCTGAGCTTTCAGTGTCTACCATAACCTTCTCTTTCTTTTTTTGTCCAATCCAATACATTCCCTTCGATTTAGGTTTCTCCAGAATTTTTGGTCCAATTCTTCACCTTTACAGCAACACAATGGCTTTACACTCTATTTCATTTTTGAAATACTCCTGTTGCTCCCATGTAGATTTTCCAAAAAGTGGCTGTCTCCAGTCCTCTTTGGTCAGATGACATTTTATCATTTGTAAATCATCCTTCCCCCAGCTCAAAACCTTTATTTCCGACCCATCTTTGTCTTTTTCCATGACTACCTTAAACCTTACTTAGTCACTATCACTGCTTTCCCACTAACACTTTTACCACTTTTCAGGTTTCCACTTACCTCAGAATGGTCAATAGGAGGCAATGGATCAATGACTTTTTTTAGTGGAGGAATAGGATTACCATCACTGTCATATTCAATATCATCTTCCTCCTCCTGAATCACACCAGCATTTGGATTTTCAGCCATGTACCGAAAATAGGCTTCCTGCACATAAACGTAATCCACAAGTCAAACTGGAGAGAGAACGTAACACTAACTCAGTGTCCTGAATGCTTCCCCTACCTACATCAATCACCTGGAAAATTCAATACTTTCAAACTTTATTCATAAAGTTGACTGTACATTCAACATAAAAATGAATAGTGTAAAAATTATTTGAAAGGGCACTCACCCTGAAATGACAAGCATTGAAATCAGTAATGTAGTGCCAGTCAACTGCCATAATATTGTTAGCTGTGGTATTGTGATTGAGGGAAGCATTTTCTCCTTGAGTTGTGTGTAATAAAATTAACAACCTGTGCTTTTGTAAGAATGTTGAAACACATACCACACACTCAAAGGCAAATTTCTCACTGGTTTATAGTAAAACCTAAAAATACTTTTATTTACATTATTACCACAACAAAATAACATGTTAATGTTCTGGAATTTCACAGAAAGTAACAATTTGTGATTTATACATGCATATGATAAAATAATTACTCCTGAAATATTTTGACAGGATCAGCCATGCATGTTCAGTATTTTCTGCGTTTTTCCTCTCATTTGTTCTTCCAGCATTGTTTTGTTGTATTGCCCTCACTACTCCAATCTTGTTCCTCATTTCTTAATCAGCTAACCTTGACACCTTTACTCTTACATTTTGGCAGCTCCTCTAACCTTCCCTCAGTATATACATTTTGTTTCCTTCAATGTGTGCATCTTCCCTCTTTCAACCCTATTTGTCTCAATATTTCAGTTACTATTCATCTCATCTCATCATTTCCTCCACTGCAGTCCCAGCATGTTATTGCTTTTTATCACTTTTTTCTCCTCTCTATTGGTTCCTTCTTTTCATCTCAATCTCAGCCTCATCGCAAATCTCCAATTCCTGATCATTTATCCCTCAGGCGTTCCACCGCATACCCTCCAGACTTAGCTTTTCTCTCCACCTCTGTATTCCCTATATATATTCTGCATCTCTTGTTCACTTTCTCTCTTTCCTCACTGTACAAGCATCTCTGTTGCTACTTCAGCAACACTTGCCTCTTTCAATGAGCTGGATCTCATTCAACTATTCCAGGCACACAGGGAAGCATTTCATGGAGTTGTCGAGGGGCCCAACAGCCAGCTGGAGGGTAGGTGACACACCCACTCTCTCCAAGATCATTCCCCGCTTGGGCAGAGAGTGTCCAATTTCCCCTCCCACGTGATCGATGATGCCCTTCAGCACATCTCCACTTCTCGCACCACCACCCTTGAACCCCACCACTACAAAAGCAACAAGGACGAACCACCCCAGTACTCACATTCCACCCCACCAACCTCCGGATATGTTGCATCATCCTCTGCCATTTGTGCCACCTACAAACAGACCCCACCACAAGGGATATATTTCCTTCCCCACCCCTATCTGCATTCTGGAGAGACCATTCCCTCCATGACTCACTTGTTAGGACCATGCCCCCCACAAACCCACCCGCCATTCCTAGCATCTTGCCCTGCCACCGCCAGAAGTGCAAAACCTGCACCCACACCTCCCCGTTCACTCCATCCAAGGCCCCAAAGGATTGTTCCACATCAGGCAGAGATTTACCTGTACTTTCATGCACATCTATTGTGTCCATTGCTCTCAATGTAGTCTCTTCTACACTGAGGAGATAGGATGCCAACTTGCAGAACGTTTCAGAGAACATCTCTGGTATACACACACTAAACAACCCCCATCGCCCTGTGGCTGAACACTTTAACTCCCACTTTAACAAGAACATGCAAGTCCTGGGCATCCTCCACCGCCAAACTCTAGCCACCTGATGCCTGGAGGAAGAACGCCTCATCTTCCACCTTGATACCCTCCAGCCACACGGGAGCAATGTGAACCTCACCAGTTTCCTCATTTCCCATCCCCCAACCTTATCCCAGATTCAACCTTCCAACTCAGCACCACCCTCTTGAACTATCTTACCTGACCATCTTCTTTCCAACCTGTCCGCTTCACCCTCCCCTCTGACCTATCACCTTCCCCCGCCTTCATCTACCTATTGCATTCCTAGCTATCTTCCCCCATCCCCAATCCCCTCAATTTATCTCTCTGCCCCCTTGGGCCACCCCTTCATCCCTGAAGAGCTTGTGCTCGAAATGTCAACTCTCCTGTTCCTTGGACGCTGCCTGGCCAGCTGTGCTTTTCTAGTACCACACTCTTCGATTTTGATCTCCAGCATCTGCAGTCCTCACTTTATCTGACAGTGTCCACTAGGCAGGCCTTCCCCAATATCATGGCACAGAATGAATGTGCTGCCCTCTTGGAGCCATTCAATCAGAAGCTGGCAGCTCTTTTGCTCACCAGTGTCAAATGGAAGGCAGAAACTACAGCAGCCATGATTGAGGAGCAACCCAAGCCAGAGATGCTTCATGGCAGGGGGCACTTTGCAAGATGGCAGGGGAGGAGGGTAGGCAGCATGAATGTGAGTAGCTCTCACCTGGTACCAAACTTTCCAATGCCAGGTCTTTTGATCAGCACCACAGGACAATGTCCCCCTCAGCAGCCTGCAGTTTCAAGTCCTCCTTATTACATTGTAACAGGCCTGCTCACGGCTGGCTTTTTACTTGCAGGAACACGAAGTTCTTTAGTGGTCATTTTTAGACATAAATTGGTAGTTAGGTGCAAGTCCACTCATTGGCCTTCCCACTGAAGAGTTAAGTTTGGCAGAGGTGGGATGCTTGCATGACTCCCTCCCAACTTCAAACATGCCATGAGAGAGGACATAAAATTATCCCTACAACTTTTGAGTCTCATTTGCACACCTTCACTTCCATGCCTTAAATGCCTCTCACCTCTGGCTTGCTCTCTCTACACTGCATCTCTACCTACTCATTTTACATCTCATCGCTCAATTTTATTTTTCTTAAATGTGAATTTATCCCTTTGTCTCGCTTACTCATGTCCCTGCTTATTTCAGTGATCACTGCCTGGTATGTGTGTTCAGATGAGGTTAGGTAGTAAAAACAATACATCCAGCTGAGGGCAATTACTCTACATGATATCAATCAGAAAAAATTACTTTCACTACTATCCTTTGAGAATTTTTTTGATTAAAAAAAATCAGAGTTCATGACAAAACTATGGCATTATAAAAACACAATTATTAAGGATGCTTCTTGAGCTAGTTACACCTACAATCAGACAGATCACCAAAGGCAAATCAGACAGAGTGGCTCATAAAGGATCTATCTTTTACTTGGTACTCCAGAGAGGTAGCACAAGGGGGAAATGCAAACGACATGCATCAACACTTTCATGATACGAAAAGCATAGTTTAGCTTAGTTCACTCATCCCTTTTGCTCTTTGAAAACAGTAGGGCCTGCTAAATGGAAATAAAGCACTAACAACACTGTTTTTGAAAATAAACTAATTGGAGGACAGGAATACCAATAATAACAAAAAAAAAATCAATTTACAAACAGATTCTTACACTGCAGCCTAGAGTTAGCACCAAGTCATTGATATGAAACGGAGTTGATATGTTGAGCTTTTTTCCTCAGTCAGAAAATCCTTTCAGTGATGAGTGGAATTCTGTCAAAGCATCTGGCAGGAGCAATAGTCCATTGACAACATCTGAATCACAAGTGAATTACTAAGAATGTCAATTTAGGGCACCACTAATAACTCGATATTTGTGGTCCAGAGCAGTAGATCCAGATGGAACAGTAAAGCAGAATTCTCTTTAACAATATGGACCTGACTTATTGAAAAACCGCAAGACACAACAAGGTGGAACTAAGCACCTTATGGGAAAGATATGGCTGCATACCATGATTTGATTCAGACCAAAGGCTACAGTGAATGAACAATAATCTGCATTATTTGTTTAAAAGGTTATTTTCAGTATATTCAAAAAAGACAACTCAATAACTCACATGGTCATCTTCCTCTTCAATGTCATCCCTTATACCCCTGCAAAAACAAAGGGAAAAACCAACTCCCTACAAGTGTTCAACAGACCCAACGCAAAGGCAGCAAAGCATGAATGATCACAGTGTGAATACCCAGAAGTTCCTGATTTTTTGAACATCTTTATACATTTTACTCCTGTTTTAAACAGGGAAATATAAGTAATAAATTGGTTCTTCCGCTCAAAATAAAAACTGAAAGAACTGTAGATGCTGTAAATCAGAAACAAAAACAGAAGTTACTGGAAAAGCTCAGCAGGCCTGGCAGCATCTGTAAAGAGAAATCAAAGTTAACGTTTTGGGTCCAGTGACCCTTCCTCAGAACTGACAGTAGCTAGAAAAATGTCAGTTTATATGCAGAAGATAGGTGGGCGGAGGGGGTACAGATTAAACAATAGATCAGGAATAGAGCCCAAAAAGAAAGATGAACAGTTGGACAGAAAATAATCTGGCTGGGAGGGTGAATAGCTGTTAGTTCCTAACAATAGTTAGTGTGTAATGGCAGACTGTTTGATAATAAAGTCTGGTGTGTGTGGTAGGGAGGGGCGACAACATGGGGGAGTTCAGGCCCTAAAATTATTGAACTCTATATTGAGTCCAGAGGGCTGCAGGGCCCTCAAGTGGATAATGAGATGTTTTTCCAGCTTGCTGAGCTTCACTGGAATATTGCAAGTCAGCCCCAAAGAGCCTCCATTAACAGCTACTCACCACCCCAACCGGATCGTCTGTCCATTGTCTGTCCAACTGTTCTTCTCTCTCTTTGGGTTCTATCCCTACCTATCATCTACTCCTTACACCCACCCTATCTTCTGCATTTAAACCAACATTTTCCTAGTTACCATCAGTTCTGAGGAAGGGTCACTGGATCTGAAACATTAACTTTGGTTTCTCTTCACAGATGCTGCCAGACCTGCTGAGTTTTTCCAGCAACTTCCGATTCTTCTGTTCAGTGGATTTGCAAATAATATGGACATTTCTGTGCAGCATCTTTCATAAGGGACAAATTTTAATTATATGAAGGTAACAGTATTCTACAAAGTAATTCTGGCTGACACTTTATTGATTAATACCATGTTACATCAATCAAAAAATAATACTCTTGAATAACATTTATTGTTGTGAACTATCAAAGGAATAATCTGGATATTATTATATTCAAATTGCAAAAATTACAACTATGAAGTGTTGCTGAAATAATGGTTTAGTCAACCACAGTTCTTAGTAGTTTCAGTGTTACTTTTGTTGAGCAAAAGCAACAAGTTGATTTCGTTTCTACACCTCATCAATATTCAATATATGTGGCAATGTCTGAACATAAATCTGAACAGATTAGGTAAATATTCTCAACTACCCTTGCTGCATGGTTAAAAACCATCACAAGTAATAAAGAAAACATTTTGGGAATATTAGATATGGTTTATTGAGCGCACTAATACCGAAGGCCGGATCTCAGACTCTTGTTACTCTTTCACGATATGCCTTAGCCTTGTGACTTCAGCCCAAGTGGCTACTAAAGGTATGAAATGCCTTGTAGGTGGGTGGTGTGGTGTGGGTAAAACCTTTTGAAAAGGTTTCAAAAGGTTCCTGCATCCAGACTGTGGCTCACAACTACTTTGAGAGACTGTGAAGCACAAATCCTTGAGAAGGTGGCTCAATTCCACAAACTGCAGTGGTTTGAGAGATGTCTACTTCACAATGAAGCCTACATTACTATGACCGTCTCTTGAGTAAAAATTGGAGAACAGTGGAGGGAGGGCACTGGCAAAAGGAATGTGTGGGCACAGGGAAATCCTGGAACCAAGTCCTGCCCACCATTTTTAAAAGCCTGTGGTGTCTCTGTAACTAAAAATCCAGTCCCATGTGTCTATGCACATGGATTGCCATCAACCCTGTGTACCAGAGTTAATTCTTTCCATTTGAGGCAACTTGAGGCCAAGGAAAATGCAGTAATCAACTCAAGTACTCCATGCCATCGAAAATGACCCATTAGTCTGTACCTCCTACTTAAATACTGTAAACAGGCCCATTAAACAGGATGTATTTAAGTTTTCAAAGTTTGCAAAGTAAAACAGATAACACAAATTTTCATCATTATTATTACTACTGTAAAATCTTATCAGGATCCTTAAATCAAGTCTTCTAGCTATCTTGGCTTTCTGAATGAGGCATGAAGCACTGTATACTGAATCTGGATATGATATGAATATCAAAGGGATAAAGAAAAATGGCATTAACACAGAAGTTCAGTCTTGATCTCGTTAAATGGCAAAACAGGCTCGAGAAACAGAATAGCTAACTAATTTTCCAATTTCCTACATTCCCACAAATTGACTCCATCAAAATAGCAGGATTTGGCTGCAGACCCTTCTCATTCCAGCATTCAAACTGTATTCAAGTGACTGAACTCATCACTTGAATTAACTTAGGTGTACCTCAAAAGATTTTTCAAGAATGATGTAACACCTGTACACCCTCCCACTGACTACTAACAATGCCTTTCCTCATGCTTTACACTCTCACTGCAAGGATACCTTGGTTATTGGAGATGACATTGTGTAAAATTGTTTTAAATTCTTATCACAATTTAAGTTGCCATAAAAATGCAAGAACTTGTTACTTTTTTTTTTAAATGTTGAGAGAACTATTCAATGTTTCAAAGTCAACACAAGCCAGTTCATGGGTATCTCCCCATCGCATGATGCAGGAAAAGATTCCCCTGGCTGTGTGTGTTTCTTTTCCAGATGTGGAGATGCCAGTGTTCGACTAGGGTGGACAAAGTTAAAAATCACACCAGTTTATAGTCCAACAGGTTTATTTGGAAGTACTAGCTTTGAGTATTGCTCCTTCATTAGGTAACTAGTGGGGCAGGATCATATGACAGAATTTATAGCAAAAGATCATAGTGTTACGATATATTGAAGAAAACCTGATTGTTAAGTCTTTCACATTTTAGAATAGGTTGCAGATATTGAATCATTAATATGCAAATGCAAGAACCTTTTCAAGTTACATTCCCGAGATAACTTAAGGTTTTATTAAGAGAAGGGTGACTTCTCAGCTCAGACAATGCATTAAAGGTGTGAGGTTAAGAGTCTGTCTGTATTCCAATCTTGTGCCAGACTGGTTCTATTTCCAAACTAGATATTTATAAAATGTCACATGGATTGACTGCCAGCAGATTGTGCACTTTTTGAACAAAATGGAACGTATTTGCGAATGATATGTATGTATATGTGTGCGCGCGCGCATGCATGCAAGGGAGAGAAAGAGAGACCGTGTGTGCACGGGCGTGCACTCTCACTCTCTCTCCCTCACATGCACACTCACCCACATTCTCTCTCTCCCTCACATGCACAACACATACATACAAGTCTATAGGATGAATTTGCATTTGCAGAATTGTATTTGCAGATGCATTCTATTTTGTTCAAAAAGCACACAATCTGCAGGCAGTCAATCCATGTGACATTTTAAAAATTTCAACTGTGGAAAGAGACAGACTCTAACCTTTAATGCATTGTCTGAACTGAAATGTCACCTTTTAAAATAAAACCTTAAGTTATCTCAGGAATGTAACTTGAAAAAGTTCTTGGATTTACATATTAATGAATCAATACCTGCAACCCATTCTAAAAAATTAAAGACTTAACAGCAATCTAGGTTTGTTCAACATATCCATCAGTTGCATGACACTATGATCTTTTGCTATAAATTCTGTGATTTACGATCCTGCCCCACTAATTATCTGAATGAGCAGTGCTCCGAAAGCTGGTACTTCCAAATAAACTTGTTGGACTATAACCTGGTGTTGTTTGATTTTTACTTTTGCTTCTTTTCAGTAAGAGACATCCTTAGGAAGCATTTTGTTTGGCTATCCTGATTTCAATTATGATTATCTTACGCAATCAAACATGAACTGGTCTGGAAAAGGATTGTCAATTTTATTTTTCTTTCATTTTTATGTCAGAAGGCTAAGACATATTTATTCGTTCTGACAGGTGAATAATAATGCACAGCTTACTGTAGCAATGCAATTACAAATGAGTTGTGAGAAATTAATGAGTGGAAATTAAACAGTAGAAATGTTCCTTACTTTGCATTTTTCTTTTCAAACTCCTTTTCATCCAACCTTTTTATATCTTTGGCAGCCTGGTCCTAGAAAAAAAGGTAGCACAACGAAAATCATAACCCTGTCAGTATGCAGCTCCAGTTAATGTGATGAATTATTTGACACATTGCATGACCAGTACATCAATTCATTTTATTCAGTTTAAATAAAATTAGCTGATCGCTGTGTTAATTTCTGCTGTTCCAATTATAAGAACCTTATTTCTCCCCATCTCCAATGGTGTTAACACTTTAGTTAGATATGGTCCCACGGACAAGAGGCTGCTAATTTTTGTGAGTGGATGAGTATGAGTGAATTTTAGTTGCTACTTAGCCATGGGGGTATCAATGTCTTGCCCAATTTCAAAACCTCCACATCTATTTACCAGAAAATATGCTACAGCTGAAACAGAGATCATCTGACTCTGTAATGCACACATTTTGAATACAATGTGACCTACTCATTTGTAAAGCTGTTGCAACTTTGATGAATTTCCATTCTATTTGCTCAAGTCTTGTTTGGTTACTGAGTTGCTTCATTTTTGTCCCTGTTACAGGGTATTAAATTGAAACTAATGCCCAACTCCACTAATACCTCAGAACCAGAAACATTAATTGCTTCACAAGCATGTCAGAAGACAAGGAGTTGGTGAGGACTCTTCGGAAGTATTATGGGAAGTTGTGGAAAGGGAAATCTTTACTGCGGTCTGTAGAAAAATGATACAACCCATTAACCCCATGAAATTCTTATACACCTCTTCCTGATTTATAAACCCAGATAAGAAGATATTAAAGTTATTGATGCCTGTGTCACTCTACGACAGTACTCTGGGTCAATATTTTGTAATGAGCATTCAGGGGTGTAAATGGAGACCAAGTATAGATAACTTTACTTTTTATTGTCTCCAGCACACAGTATACCAGATTCACTCAGTAGATAAAGACCTAGGATTTTGGCTTTGTAAAAGATGGCAGATAGCGTGTTTGCCTTGGCAGATTGCAAGTCAATTTCTGAGCTTCGGGAACAGAATTACCATGTGTGGACATTCAAGCACATTGATTTTGGGGAACTTTAGGGGAGGGGAGAATTTATGAAATCTGTTCAGAACTTCCTTGACTACAATGTTTTCGGAAAGTTCACAATCGGACAAACTATCTATGAAAGGATTATTGTCTGTTATCTATGCAAGAGTGATTGTCATTTTCTAAAGTTTGGATTAGTAATGCAGAACTGCAAAGGTAAAGATTGTAAAGATTAACCTCAATGAGATAAGGCTGGATAGACGATCGGTTAACTAACAGGAAGCAAATAGTGGGAATAAATGAGTGCTTTTCTGGTTGGCAATTGGTGACCAGTGGTGTGCCTCAGGGATCAGTGTTGGGACTGTAATTATTCACAATTTACATAGAAAATTTGGAGTTGGGGACCATGTGTAGTGTGTCAAAGTTTGTGGATGACACTAAGAGGAGTGGTAGGGCAAAGTGTGCAGAGGACTGTGAAACTTGCAGAGGGACACAGATACTTTAAGTGAGTGGGCAAAGGTCTGACAGATGGAATACAATATTAATAGATGTGAAGTCATCCATTTTGGTAGGTACTTGAATGGTAAAAAATTGCAGCATGCTCCTGTGCAGAGGGACCTGGGTGTCCTTGTGCATGAATCACAGAAGGTTGGTCTGCAGGTGCAACAGGTAATTAAAAAAGCAAATGGAGTTTTGTCCTTCATTGCAAAAGTGATTGAGTTTTAAAGCAGGGAGGTTATGTTGCAGCTGTACAGGGTGCTGGTGAGGCCACAACCTAGAGTACTGCGTGCAGTTTTGGTCTCTTGAGAAAGGATGTACTGGCACAAAAGGAGGTGCAGAGAAGGTTCACTAGGTTGATTTCGGAGTTGAGAGGATTGGCTTATTAGGAGAGACTGAGTAGACCGTGATTATATTCATTGAAATTTAGAAGAGTGAGGGAGGATGTTACAGAAACACCTAAAAATTATGAAGAGAATAGATAGGATAGAAGTAGAGAGGATGTTTCCACTGGCAGGTGAAACTAGGACAAGAGGGCATAGCCTTACAATGAGGAGGAGCAGATTTAGGACTGAATTGAGAAGGAACTTCTTCATCCAAAGGGTTGTGAATCTATGGAATTCCCTGCCCAGTTAAGTAGTTGAGGCCTCCTTAGTAAATGCTTTTAAAGTTGAGATAGATATTCTTTTTACCAGTAAAGAAATTAAGGGCTAGAGAGAGAAGGCAGGTAAGTGGAGCTGAGGCTATGAAAAGATTAACCATGATTATGTTGAATGGTGGAGCAGGTTTGAAGGGCCAGGTGGCCTGCTCCAGCTCCTGGTTCTTGTGTTCTAATGAGAGGGCATCAAGGCAGGCCAAAAGGAAACCAAATAATGACAGGGAAACCACAACAGCAAAGCTGGTGATTTTAAGGATATTTTTATTTCAGGATAGGCTAAGTACATTAGGTAGGACTGATAAGTAGGACTTAAGGACACTCTGAGTAACTACAGACCATTTAACTTCAGAAGAGGGTCAGTTTATAAATAAATATGGAAAGAAAGTCAACAGACACTCAGAGAAGTTGGAGTTAAAAAAGAGCAAAGTATGCTTAACTACACAAGAACTAGTAGGAGTATGCAATTCAGCTCCTTAAGCTTCTTCTGCTATTTGATACAATCATAGTTATCTCATCTTGGTCTCAAATCCACTTTCTTCATAATCCTTCAACCCATTTTTCCAGGAGCAGCAGCAATGGGAAAGCAACAGCGAGGACCAGCAGCCTGCAGGGAAGTCTCTTTGGGAATTTAGAACAGTGGGGTTGGTGGTTAGGGTAGTTGAATGCTCCTCCTGCAGGATGTGGGAGGTAAGAGTCATCACAAGTGTCCCTGCTGACTGCAACTGCGGGAAGTGTACCCAACTCCTAATCCTCAAAATCTGCATTAGAGAACTAGAGCTGGATGAACTTTGGATCATTTGGGAGGCGGAGGCGGAGGGGGTTATTGAGAGGAAGTGCAGGGAGGTAGTCACACCTCAGGTACAAGTAAATGGGAGATGGGTTACCATCAGGGGACGGAAAGGGAACCGGCAGAAGGTTAAGTGAACCCCTGTGGCCGTTCTCCTCAATAACAAGTATACCGTTTTGGATACTGTGGGGGGCAATTTACCAGGGGTAAGCCAGGGAGTACAGGTCTCCAGCACAGAGTCTGTTCCTGTTGCTCAGAAGAGGAGGGGGAGATGAGCAGTGCATCACTCACTGGGGACTCCATAGTTAGGGGGACAGATAGGAGGTTCTGTGAGAACAAGAGAGACTCACAGTTGGTGTGTTGCCTCCTAGGTGCCAGGGTTCATGGAATCTTGGATAGCATTTTCGGGATCCTTGAGGGGGAGGGCGAGTGCGAGCAGCCCCAAACCATGGTCCACATAGGCACTAACGACATAGGTAGGAAAAGGGATGGGGATTTAAGGCAGAAATTCATGAAGCTAGGGTGGAAGCTCGGAGCTAGAACAAACAGTTGTTATCTCTGATTTGTTGCCCTTGCCACGTGCTAGCAAGGCAAGAAATAGGGAGAGAGAGGTGCTTTGAATACGTGGCTACAGGAATGTTGTAGGAGGATGGGTTTTTGATACCCGGATAATTGGGGCTCATTCTGGGGTAGGTGGGACCTCTGCAAACAGGATGGCCTACACCAGAGGGGTACCAATACCCTGGGGGGGTGGGGGGGGAATTTGCTAATGCTATTTGGGAGGGTTTAAACTAATTCAGCAGGGGAATGGGAACCTGAATTGTAGTTCCAGTATACAGGAGGTTGAGAGTAGTGAGGTCAGAAATATGGTTTCAAGGTCGCAAGATTTCACTGGCAAGCAGGAAGGTGGGTTGAAGTGTGTCCACTTCAATGCAAGGAGCATCCGGAATAAGGTGGGTGAACTTGCAGCATGGGTTGCTACTTGGGACCTCAATGTTGTGGTCATTTTGGAACCATGGTCGGAGCAGGGACAGGAATGGTTGCTGCAGGTTCCGGGGTTTAGATGTTTCAGTAAGAACAGAGATGATGGCAAAGGAGAGGGAGGTGTGACATTGTTATGTCAAGGACAGTATTACGATAGCAGGAAGAAGATTTGATGGGGTCTCATCTATTGAGGTACTGTGGGCTGAGCTTAGAAACAGGGAAAGAGAGATTACCCTGTTGGGAGTATTCCATTGGCCTCCGAATAGTTCCACAGATGCAGTGGAAAGATAGGAAAGATAATTCTGATAGGAGCGAGACTAACAGGGTAGTTGTTATGGGAGACTTTGACTTTCCAAATATTGACTGGAAATGCTACAGTTCGGGTACTTTAGATGGGTCAGTTTTTGTCCAATGTGTGCAGTATGGTTTCCTGACACAGTATGTAGACAAGCCAACAAGGGATTTGGTACTTGGTAATGAACCTGGTCAGGTATTAGATTTGGATGTAGGTGAGCACTTCGGTAATAGTGACCACTATTCAGTTATGATTACTTTAGCGATGGAAAGGAATAGGTAAATAATGCAGGGCAAGAGTTATTGTTGGGGGAAAGGCGATTACATTGAGATTAGGCAAGATTTAGGATGCATAGGATGGGGAAGGAAACTGCAGGGGATGAGCACAATTGAAATATGGAGCTTATTCAAGGAACAGCTACTGCATGTCCTTGATAACTATGTACCTGTCAGGCAGGGAGGAAGTGGTTGAGTGTAGAAGCCATGGTTTACTAAATAAGTTAAATCTCTTGTCAAGGGGAAGAGGAGGCTTATATTAAGATGAGACATGAAGTCTTAGTTAGGAGTCTTGAGAATTACAAGTTAGCCAGGAAAGACCTACAGAGAGAGCTAAGAAAAGCCTGGTGGGGACTTGAGAAGTCATTGGCAAGTAGGATCAAGGAAAACTCTAAAAGGAAAACACAAAATACTGCATAAGGACTGTAACAAACACTATGTTGGACAAACAGGCAGAAAACTAACCACCAGGATACATGAACACCAACTAAGCACAAAACGACATGATCCTCTCTCACTAGCATCCTTACATACAGATGAGGAAGGACACCACTTTGACTAGGACAACACATCCATCCTAGGACAAGCCAAACAAAGACACGCACGAGAACTCCTAGAAACATGGCATTCCAACCAGAACTCTACCATCAAACACATAGAGTTAAACCCCTGAGAAAAGGAACAGGAAATTATTTCACCACAGGAAATGACATTACCAACCCAAAGAAACCCAAACATATAAATAGAAAGCAGAAATTATCAGCAATGCTTCACCTGAGGCCCACTGAAGATGTTACCTAGTAGGATGATGAAATGTCTGGAAATGAACCTTCCAGTTCAGTGAGCAAACCTACATCAAAAGCTTTATATGGGTATATCAGGAATAAAAGAATGATGAGAGAAAGATTCCTGATGAACGGCTTTTGCCCGAAATGTCGATTTTCCTCCTTCTTGGATGCTGCCTGACATGCTTTGCTTTTCTAGCACTACACGCTTGACTCTAATCTCCAGCGTCTGCAGTCCTCACTCTTGCCTAGAGAAAGATTAGAGCCAATCAAGGATAGTAGTGGGAAGTTGTGCGTGGAGTCTGAGGAGATAGAGGAAGTGCTAAATGAATATTTTTACTTAATATTCACAATGGAAAAAGACAATGTTGCCGAGGAGAATAGTGAGATACAGGCTACTGGACTAGACAAGGTTGACGTTCTTAAAGAGGAAGTGTTAGCAATTCTGGAAAGTGTGTAAATAGTTAAGTCCAATGGGCCAGATGGGATTTATCATAGGATTCTCTGGGAAGCCAGGGAGGAGATTGCAGAGCCTTTGGCTTTGATCTTTGTGCCATCATTGTCTACAGGAATAGTGCCAGAAGACTGGAGGATAGCAAATGTTGTCCTTTTGTTCAAGGGGTGGAGTAGACCCATGAGCCTTATTTCAGTTGTGGGTAAAGTAGTGGAAAAGGTTATAAGAGATATGATTTATAATAATCTGGACAAGAATACATTGATTAGAGAAAGTCATCACGGTTTTGCGAAGGGTAGGTCACACCTCAAAACCTTATTGAGTTCTTTGAGATGGTCACCAAACAGGTGGATGAGGGTAAAGTAGTTGTTGGAATTTCAGTCAGATGTTTGATAAGATTTCCCATGGTAGACTATTGCACAAAATACAGAGGCATGGGATTGAGGGTGATTTAGCCTCAATATCCATTATCCATAAACTACGACCTTTCATTCTAGATTGTCCATCAAAGAAAAATCTATTCTTCGTCTACTTTATCAATCCCCTTTTCCATCTTAGAGACATACAGCATCGAAACAGACCCTTCGGTCCAGCAGTCCATGCCCACCAACATTTCAAACCAAGCTAGTCGTATCTGCCTGCGTTTGGCCCATATTCAAAGTTTGTGCGAAGATTTGTAGCTCGGTTTGGCCCATATCCCTACAAACGTTTTTTTAATTCATGTAATTATCCAAATGTCTTTTAACCGTTCTAACTGCACCCACCACTTTCTCTGCAAGTTCATTTCACACATGAACCGTGTTAAAAAAAATTGCCCCCGTGTCTTTTTAAAATCTTTTCCCCCTCACCTTAAAAATATGCCCCCTCATCTTGACATCCCTCACTCTAAGGAAAAGGCACCTGCCATTCACTTGATCTATACCCTTCATCATATATAAACCTCTACAAGTCAGTCCTCAACCTTCAACACTCCAGTGAGAAAAGTCCCAGCCTTTCATGCCTCTCCTTCCAACTCAAACTCTTCAATCCTGGCAACATCCTTCTAAATCTTTTCTGAACCCTCTCCAGCTTAATAATATCCTTCTTATAACAGCGCTACCTGAACTAGATACTACTCCAGAAAAGGCTTCACCAACATCCAGTACAACCTGAACATAACATCCCAATTCCTATACTCAAAAGGTCTACGCAACGAATGAAAACGTTAAATGCCTTTTAGCCACGATGCCTACATGTGATGCAAACTTCAAAGAATTATGTACCTGTACCCCGATGTCTCTGTTCTACAACAGTACTCAAGCCCCTACTTTTAATTGTGCAAGTCAAACAGATCTTGTCACATTTCTTCTAAACTCCAGAGAGTACAGGCCTAAACTGTACAATTTCCCTTCATGTAGACAAAAAAAACCTCACCTCGGGAATTAATCTAGTGAACCTCCTCTGAGCTAACCTCTGACTTTGACTAAACGAATTGAACTTTTAAAGAATTAACACAGAAGACTGATGAAGGAAACACAAAGGATGCTGCCTCTATGAATTTTAGGGTAGCATTTGTCAAAAGCATTAAAGGTTGGTTAACAAAACAGGCTCACGGAATAGGATGACGAGGTCAACTCAGATTAAAAAACAATGGCACAATGCAGAGAAACTCAACAGAGAGTCAACTCAACTTTTTTTTAAGAACGGAAGAAGGTGGATAGTCATACTCCCTAATAGGTGAATGCTAGGCCTCTGTTCATTTGTATATATGTTTTGGATTATGCCAAATTTGGAAATGTGGTAAACATGACCCGACTAATCAACAACAACAGGACTAATGTAGGCTAGAAGAATGAACAGACAAATAGCATTTGAAATTTAATAAAGAGAAGTACAGAGCTTGTTAAACCTTAATTTTTGCAGAATATATAATGAGACAAAATAGACAGTTAATTCACCATATGAGAGCATGTGCAGGAATAGAGAACCTGAGAATATATGTACACAGATCTTTTATGTATATAGACCTTTTAGCATCAAAACACATGGAGACCAATCAGCAAAGAATATGGGATCTTGATCATCATGGAGTGAGGTACTGAGTACAAAAGCTAAATATTACGACAAAGTAAAAGGAAAAACAATAAGGAGTTAAAGATCACCTCCACTTCAGCCATGTATGCATCCAAAGGGTCTTCTTCACTGTCTTCAGATTCATCAGCTTTAGAAACAAACTGTTGTCTGGTTGGAGAATTTTCTGCAGGGATGTAAGGCAAGTCGACATTTGCTGAACTGTCATCTTCGTCATCGTCTTCAAAGTACCTAGAAAACCCAATTCAGTAATATTAAGATTTCTGCAGAGATAGAAGTTGCACAAATTACAGCACCGAGGTCAAACAGATTTGGGTAAAAGCTCAATGGAACTTTGTATCATTTAAAGTGTTTTTTTAAAAGCACTGCACATCAGATTAGTAAGACAACTTTTTTTTATTTTTACTGTCTTCATTTTTTAGTGATCATTAGATCTGGGAAGTGGAAGTATCTCAAAGATTTCATGATAAACGTCTTCTAAAAGTTTGTGCTCAAAAATAGATTGGTTTTGTAGAAATTGCTTTGACTTTTACTGTACTCACAATTGAACACAGTATATAGCATAATGTAATCAAGGTGATGATTGGATCAGTTGTTTCTTTTATATAGGAAAAAGTGAAATTTCACAATATTTTCAATTAAGGCACAAAGTTTAGAATTCAAAACAAATCTTGAAATTAAAGTGCCTGTCAATTATTCCTGGTAAAACTTTTAAGATCTTCCAAATCACAATGAAACAGGATAAATTGTAATAATACATGATAATATTTTGAATTGTTATGTTAAGCTGGGGAAAAATGAAATTAATTACAGCCTAATGTTTTCCCATAATAAATAAATGGATGGTGCTGGAGTGATATGAAGGCCAGACCAAATAAGAATGCCACATTTCATTATTTAAAGGATATTAGTGAGCAAGATGACAATAATTTCACAGTCACCATTACAGAGGCTAGCTTTCAATTCCAGATTTTATTAGTTAAATTCAGATTCCATCAGTTGCACTGGACAATGAACATTAATTTTTTTTTAGCCAGCCACCTCAATTCCATCATAAAAACAGAAAATGCTGGAAAATCTCAACAGATCTGGCAGCATCTGTGAAATGCATAACAGGTTAACACTTCAAGTCCAAAGACACTTCTCAGCATTTTCGGTTTTTACTTCAGATTTCTAGCATCTGCAGTATTTTACATTTTGAGTCCTTAACTCTCTCAATAAGTTTTTTTCTTATTCTTTGATGGGATATGGCATCTGTGTCAAGGCCATTGAGAAGATGTGATGAGCTGCCTCCTTGAATCGCTGTAGTCCACCTGGTATCTGTACCGTTTTCTACAAATTGGTACCTTGTCTGTTTTCACAGGGAACTCAGAAGCAACCATATCATTGCAGATCGCAAGTTACATATAGGATAGACCAGATAAGGGCAACAGATTTCCTTCCCTAAAAGACACTGCTGAACTAGATGACAATTAATGAAATAGTTTCATGTTCAGCTGTACTGAGACTAGCTTTCAATTCCAATTTAATTAATTAAATTTAAATTCCTATAACTGCCATTTAAACTACACCTTCAAAACATTAGCCTGGACTACTGGATTACTGGCCAAGTCACATTACCACCATCTCCCCCATGTTTCCAATCGTATGACTATTGTTCATGCTTTAAGCACCGAAAGAAGAGTTGAAGTTTTCATTTGCTCAATTATAATTTACAAAAGACATTGGTCTTGCAAACAACACAAAATCAAACAGTGTTAACATTTTGAGTTCAAGGACTCTTTTCGGTTCTCTGTTTTTACTTCAGTTTTCCAACAACTGCAATATGGTGCATTTTTTGAGATTTAAAAACTTTTTTTTATTCTTTCATGAGATGTGGCATCTTTGGAAGGATTTTAGAAGGTGATGCCGAGCTACCTTCTTGAACTACGGTAGTCCATCTGGTATCTGTACTGTTTTCTACAAATGAGTGGCTTGGTAGACTTTTTCACAAGAATTTCAATTCATGTCAGATAAGAGCAAGAAAACATCCCAAAAGTCAGAGGTTGGACTTCAATTAGAAATTTTGACACAAACATCGATAATAAATTTGTTTTATGAAAACCTTAAGAGGTACAGAACCAATGCGAGTAAATGGAGCTAAGATATAGATTAGCCATGATCTAAATAGAAGGGAACATGCTTTCAGGCTTTGACCAGCTTCTTTATGTTTCTAGAAATGGTAAGGTTATTTTCTTTATATTTTTTCCTCTGATACTCACGCATTTTCTTCATCGAAGTTTGGTCGTTTTGAGCCCACTTTATAGAAACAGGGTGTTTGAGCTGGCTGTGTTTTTCCATATCCTCCTGATGGGCCCAGTGCACCAAATACAGAGTGCGCTGCCTTTGGCAGCTTTGGTTCTTCTTTCTTTCCAGGCGTAATGGCAAAGCCACCAAAACCAAATCCCCTCTTTGCTCCACCACCTCCTTTATTCCAATTCATTGTTTAGCTGCATAGATATAAATCAAATGTCACTTAATCTCCCCAAAACATCTTGAACTGAATATTTCTGTTTATGAACAAATACAGATTGGAAAAGATTTTCTGCCCCAGCACAGAAAGGAACGTTTTGAATTAAAATGGAAAATGATTAATGGAAATGTCATCTCAGAGAAAATACAGACTAGACTAATTATCAGATCATAAATTATATATCTAGCAGATTGCAAATCTATGAGAAAACTATTCAACGCGGTTATGTTAACAGTCAGTGGAATATATGATCATCATCAACTGGGCATACAGTTCTGAAGAAAGACTGCTTATTAAAAGGATAGTTGGCAAATAAATATCTTAAAAGATTATATTGACAATAGGTTTTATAAAATCACTAACAACCCGGGTACGCACAGTATATATACTACACACAAAATACAGTGGGTTAGTGGAATAGAAATGGAATATCAAAAGAAATTTACAAAGGACATAAGAACATGAATAGGAGTAACTGTAGCCCATAAAGTCTCTCAAGCCTGTTCTGACATTCAATGTGATTGTGGTTCATCATTAGCTTTAATTTACCTATATCCTTGATTCCCTCAGACACCAAAAAACTGTTTATCACAGCCTTGAATATCTGTACATTCAAGACTGGAGCATCCACAGACCCCTGGGGTGCAGAACTCAAGATATCACGACGCTTTCAGTGAAAAAAATATTCTTAGCTCAGTACAAAATAATTGGCCACTTATCCACAACCATGCCCAATTTTCCATATTCCTCTGCCAGAGGAAGACTCTCAGGCTAACCTGTCAAGACCGTCAGAATCTTGTCAAACTGAGATTTTGGAGATTTGTAGTTGTAAAGTTACTCACTGAGCTGGTCGATTTGTTCTCAGATGATTCGTCAACATGCTAGGTAACAGTGAGTCTCTGGTGAAATGTTGATCTTCTGCCCCACTTGCTATTTATCTGTCGCGGTTTGTTGTGGTAGGTGATATCATTTCCGGTTCTGTTTCTGAGAGGGTGGTAAATGGGGTCCAAATCTATACGTTTGTTAATGGAATTCCATTTGAATGCTAGGCTTCTAAGAGTTCCTGTGCATGCCTTTGTTTAGCCTGCCCCAGGATGGATATATTGTCTTTGTCGAACAGGTGTTCCTCTTCGCCTGTGTATATGAATACCAGTGATAGTTGGTCATGTCTTTTGGCAGCTATTTAGTACTCACATGTCATGGTGGCTAGCTTCCTGCCCATTTGTCCAATGTAATGTTTGTTGTTCCAGTTGTTCCTGAATATGTTGTATAGGTTATACAAAATACACTGTACAAACAGACAGGAAGCTCGCCACCAGGGCACATAAGCACCAACTAGCTGCCAAAAGACATGACCAACTATCACTGGTATCCATATACACAGACGAAGAGGGACACCAGTTGAACTAGGACAATACATCCACCCTGGGACAGACTAAACAAGGTCTTACACGGGTATTCCTAGAGGCCTGGCATTCAAATCGGAACTCTGTTAACAAACGTAGATTTGGACGCCATTTACCAACCTGTCAGAAACAGAACTGGAACCACAACAAACCAAGACAATAAACAGCAAGCGGGGCAGAACACCAACGCTTCACTGGAGGTTCACTGATGGTATTACCTAGCATGGTGACAACATGTCTGAGAACACATCTGCCAGCTCAGCATGCAGATTTACAACCTGATCTTGTCAAACTGTTAAAATACAGAAGGCCATTCAACCTATCACACTTGCACAAGTTCTATGACCTGATTTTAGTTCCCACTTCTTTCCTCATATCCTTACGTGTCATTTTTAACCAAATAATCAACCAATGCCCTCTTGAATGCCTCAACTGAACTTCCCTTCACATTTCCAGCCAATGTATTCCACACCCTAACCAGTTAGTGTGAAAGATTTTTCTGACATCATTTTTGTTTAATTTGCAGTTCACTTCAAATCTATTTGCATTCACACTCATTCTTTTTTTTTAACGACTTGTATTTGTTCTGTATTTTTCAATTAAATGTCCTCTCATCATTCTAAACTTCACAATACCAGCCCAATTTACTCAGCCTCATCACAAGACAACCCTCTTGTCCCAAAAACCAATCTAGTGAACCTTCTCTGTACTTGAAACAAGTATATTGTTTCATAAAAATGAAAACCAAAGTTTTATAATTCTGCACATTATATATGATTGGCTACATTGCAGCCTTCAACTATTTATTTTTGTCTGCATCCTCTTTGTGTATTTCTCACAGTTTACGTTCCCAACTGTTATGGTATTGGTATTTTGCATTGTCAGAACAGATCTCTTTGTCCAATTAATATAGATTGCAAAGAGCCAAGCTTCCAAACTTCGGGCACTCCACTAGTCACAACCTGCAAACTTGAAAATTAAATTTGTCTCTCTGCCTCCTATCTAATCCCTCTTCTGTGCAAATATATTACATCCATATCCATGCGTCCTTATCTTGCACCTCAGTGAATGCATCTTGGAAATCCAAATACAGTATACATTTCCTAGCACACTTCCATCTATTCTTCCAGTTAACATTGCCAAAAAACTCAAACTTGTCAAACATGATTTCCCTTTTGTAAAATGGATTTGACTTGTTCTAAGCATACAATGATTTTCTAAGTGCATTGTTAAGACTTCTGTAAGAGATTCAAGCATTTTCTGGAGGTCTGTTGTCTGCCGAACTGGAACTAAGTTTCCTGTTTTGTCTGTTCTTTCTTTCCTGACCAGCAGGGAAAAATGTTATAATCTTCAATCTGCTGGGACCATTCAAGAAGCTGAGGAATTCTGGGCAAATATAATCATCACATCCAATATCCCCATAGCTACCCCATTTCAAGGTTTTGGACCATCACACTGTTGGGAATTTTACCCCTTTTTTTTTCCAGCTGATACCAATCACATTAAGTTTCTAATGCTTTCGATCACTTGCTTATTCTCTATTTCTGGTATGTAACTTGCATCTGCTGCTTGAATAGAGATGAAAAATATTTGTTCAGTGTTCCTGCCACCTACGATAATTTATTCTGTCCATTTCGAAGGAACAAATTTTTTCTTTTGCCACTACTTTCTTCCACATTATAAAGCTTCTTCTTTTCAACTAATAGTTTTACTCACTTTGGAGGTTTTTTTAAATCAGAGCTTTTGTTTTTAAAATACAATGCATTTTCATTTAACATTTCCCATTGTTTTCTCTTTTGTTTATGGTCCATCCCTTTTTGTCAGCTCTCTCTTCATTCCCATGTTTTGATTAAGACACTTAGTTGAGATTAGGTTAATTAATTTCAGACTTAAAAGGGGATATTTTTGTGTTATGATCAGTTGTGAATTATAGAATACTTTTACAAGTTTATGAAATAATGCAGTGAAATAGTTTTGACAGCTCCTCACTATACCAGTTAAAAGAAAATGAATAAGTTTCAATACAAGAGTATTGGGCACCAACAGAAATGACATAGAGACAGCATCAAAGAAAAGAACAAGCAAAATGAATAAAACAGAACCTAGAAACCTGGAAGACTTGAATTTCCAAAAAGCATTCAACAAGGTGCCATATCAAAGGTGATGAAAAAAAAAGTTCAGTGTATAGGGTTGATAATAATAATAAAGCATGAGAGAGGACCGTTGAGCGAGCAGGAAACAGTATGAATAATTGTGCCATTTTGGGCTAAGAACATGTAATGAGTAGTGTATAAGGATCAGCACTGGAACTTCAACTACTTACAATCTTGGGTATTGTTGAAATAAGATCTTTTGTTATATAAAATGTTTTATTAAAGATTCATCAGGCTAATTCACAAGAACAGTGTGGTGCTGGAAAAGCACAGCTGCTCAGGCAGCATCTGAAGAGCAGGTGAGTCAATGTTTTGAGCATAAGCTTTTTATCAGGATAAGTTGCTCATTCCTGATGAAGAGCTTATGCTCAAAACGTCGACTCTCCTGCTCCTTGGATGCTGCCTGACCGGCTATGCTTTTCCAGCGCAGCAGTCTTTGACTTTAGTTTAAAATGAAAATAAAAATTGGGAAGTATTGCTAAAATTATACAAAGCACTTCAACTCCCCCTCCCACCCCACCAAGGACATGCAGCTCCTGGGACTCTGCCATTGCCACACCCTAACCACCTGATGCCTGGCTAAAGAACGCCTCATCTTCTGCCTTAGGACCCTCCAATGACATGGTATCAATGTGGACTTCACCAGTTTCCTCATTTCCCCTCCTCCCACCTTATCCCAGTCCCAACCTTCCAAATCAGCACCGTCCTCATGACTACTTGTCCATCTTCCTTCCCACCTATTCGCTCCACTCTCCTCTCCGAACCATCAGAGAAAGTGAGGACTGCAGATCAGAGTCGAGAATGTGGTGCTGGAAAAGCACAGCAGATTCCTGAAGAAGGGCTTATGCCCCAAACATCGATTCTCCTCCTCCTTGGAGGCTGCCTGATCTGCTGTGCTTTTCCAGCACCACACTCTCATCTCAGGCCTATCACCATTACCCCAACCTCCATCCATTTATCTCACTCTCAGGTACCTTCCCTAAGCCCCACCTCCCTCTCATTTATCTCTCCACCCCATTGGCTCATAAGCCTCATTCCTGCCGAAATGCTCATGCCTGAAACATCGATTCTTCTGCTACTCGCATGCTGCCTAACCTGCTGTGCTTTTCCAGCACCACACTCTTGCCTCTGATTTCCAGCATCTGCAGTCCTCACTCTCTCAGAGTTGATTTATACAAGGTACTAGTCAGACCACAGCCCCTTATCTAAAGGGGATAAAAACTAGCATTGGAGGCAGTCTACAGAAGGTTCACTAGGTTGACACCAAGAATGGAGATCTATATTATGAGAAGAGGTTGAGTAGACTGGGTCGTACTTATTGGAATACAGAAGAATAAGAGGTGACCTTATTGAACTATATAAGCTTCATAAGGTACTCGACAGGTTATATGCAGAAAGGTTGTTTCCTTTGTGAGAGCTTCGAGGATCAAAAGGCATAATCTCGAAATAAAGGAATGTACAATTAAGACTGTAATGAGAAAGAACTTCTTTCAGAAGATTGTGATCTATGGAATTCTTTATCACAGTGGGCTGTAAAAGCTATGAGGAGAAAGTGAGGTCTGCAGATGCTGGAGATCAAAGTTGAAACTTTATTGCTGGAACAGCACAGCAGGTCCAGCACAGCAGGTCAGGCAGCATCCAGGGAACAGGAGATTCGACGTTTCGGGCACAGGCCCTTCTTCAGGAATGATTCCTGAAGAAGGGCCTGTGCCCGAAACGTCGAATCTCCTGTTCCCTGGATGCTGCCTGACCTGCTGTGCTGTTCCAGCAATAAAGTTTCAACTGTAAAAGCTATGACATTAAGTATGTTCAAGGCTCAGAAAGGCAAGATTTTTAAACAGGACAGGAATCAAGGGTTATTGGGGGAAAAGCAAGAAAGTGGAGTTGAGAATTATCAGGTCAGATATCTCACTGAGTGGTGAAGTAGATTCAATGAGCTGAATGGCCTATTACTGCTTCCAGGTTGTAAGGTCCTAAATGGTAACACTTCTACTATTTTGCTTTTAGAGGGGTTCATTAAATAGAACTCAACCTAATTTATCAGTTTTAGTTCTTTGTAACTAATTACATTTCCTGGAAATCTTACAAGATGGCTTTTGTTGAGAGTTCACTTCAATACATTGATATTGACAAACATCACACATTTGTACAGGTCCTTGGCCATCATATTATTAGCAAGTCCGGTCCTGGACGACATTTACTATTGGGAGCAGACAGGAAAGTGGATTTGAAGACACAATTAGATCACCCATAATCTTATCTAATGGTAGAGGGAGCTCAAAAAACTTACTCCTAGGTTCCATATTCCTTTCACTTTACTATCCTTGGGAAAACTCCATACTGAAATTATCTCAGTGGCCATTTGCGCTGCATTTCATAGAATCACAAAATCCCTACAGTGTAGTAGCATGCCATTTGGCCCATTCAGTCCACACCAGCCCTCTGAAGAGTACCTCAACCAGACCCACCCCCATTAACCTGTACATCCCTGGACATGACAGGCAACATGGTCAGACATCAGGAATGGAGATCTATATTATGAGAAGAGGTTGAGTAGACTGGGTCATACTCATTGGAATACAGAAGAATAAGAGGTGACCTTATTGAACTATATAAGCTTCATAAGGTACTCGACAGGTTACATGCGGAAAGGTTGTAAGAGGCAACAGACATGGTCAATCCACCTCCCTGCACATCTTTGGATTGTGGGAGGAAACCAGAGCAACCAGAGGAAATCCAAGCAGACACTGGGAGAATGTGCAAACTCCACACAGACCGGAAGGTGGAATCAAATTGTGGTCCCTGGCGTTTGATGCAGCAGTGCTAACCACTGAGCCATGTGCTGCCCAACTACAGGATTCTGGGCTTTTGCATGAACGCATTCAACAGTAATACTGACAAAAGGGGCAATTTTCATGACATTGTTTACTCCTGTCAAACGTTTTCAAGAGCTAAGTTAAAAAGCACATGCCAGGTTGTAGTCCAACAGGTTTATTTGGAAGCACTGGCTTTTGGAACGCTGCTCCTTCATCCTCATCATTCCAAAAGCCAGTGCTTCCAAATAAACCTGTTGGACTATAACCTGGCGTTGTGTGCTTTTTAATTTTGTACACCCCAGTCCAACACTGGTACCTCCAAATTATTTTCAAGAGCAGTTGTCATCAGGAAAGATCGACTCACCCAATTCCCTTCCTATCTGCCGTTGTAATATCTGTACCCTTAAACACTCTACATTCATAAGACAGCTGTACCAGGGAAGGCTTCAAAAAAATAACAGCACTCTCAACACACTGTAGTTTCACAATTGCAGAATCAGCTCAAAAAGATTTCAACTTCGAGAGAGTATGATCACCACATGAATTCTTTTAAGATGGCTAGTAAATGTTGCGAAGTCAAAACAACACTTCTGCCAGTCTGCTAACAAGATAGCTGGCAAACAGTCAGGGAGACACAGACAACACCTGAGGAGAATCATTAATATTTTTGATTGAAGTCTTTCAGGGAAAAGAGGGAATTATAGACCAGTTGGCCTTACATTGTTTGCAGGGAAAATGCTTGAGACTTTATTACCATAAACATTTAATAGTAGAGCACTTGGAAAACTAGTGACAGGATTGGACAAAGTCAGCAAAGATTTACAAAAGAGAAATAATGCTTGACAAATTCATTGAAATTTTTCCAAGCATGTTATGAGTAGAGTTGATGAGGGACAGCCAGTGGATGAGGTTTATTTTGGACTTTCAGGCAGTGTTCAAGAAGGTCCCATAAAAGTGAATAGCATGTAAAACTAAAGAACATGGGATTGGGAGTAGTGTACTGACATTGATATTGAACTGAATGGCAGACAGGAAACAACATAGGAACAAATGGGTCATTTTATGACAAGAATCTATTGACCAATGGGGTACAACAGAGATGAGTACTTGGATCCCAGCTGTTCACAATATATTAATAATTTAGATAATGAAGTTTATAGATTGCCCAAAACTGGGTGGGAGAGTGAATTGCGAGGAGGATGCAGAGATACTTCAGTATAGTTTGGACAAGTTAAGAGTGAGACAATGTATGGCAGATAAATTATAATATGGATGAATGTGAGGTTATCCACTTTGGCAATAAAAACAGGAATGGGGGTGATAGACTGGGGGAGGGGAGAAGTGCAATGAGACCTAAACGTCATTGCACACCAGTTCTTGAAACTATGTATGCAGATGCAATAGGCAATGAAGGTGGAAAATAGCAGGTTGATCTTCATAGCAAGACAATTTGACTACAGTAGTAGGGATGTCTTGTTGCATTTTGAAACCACACTTGGAGGGAGTTTTGGTTTTGTTATCTAAAGAAGGCTGTTCTGGCTTTGGAGAGATTACAACAAAGAACATTACAACTAGAATGGAAGATCAGGTGTATCAAGGGAGGCAGTTAGGAACATATTCACCGGAGTTTAAGAGAATGTGGAGAGGTCTCAAATCTATAAAATTCTAACAGGACCAGACAGGACGTTCTTGACGACTATGAAGTCCAGGAGTAGGGGTCAGCCATATAGGACTAAGGAAAAATTTCTTCACAGTGGTAAGCCTATGGAATTCTCTGTCACAGAAAATAATTAAGGAAAAGCAGAATCTCTTCAGTGGTTGGGGCTAAACAGGTTGAAGGTTATGGGGAGAAAGCGAGAATGGGATACTGAGTTGATGATCGGCCACGATCATATCGAATGGCGGATCAGACTGGGTGAACTGAACGGCCTTTACTTGCTCTTATTTTCTATCCGAGCTCTGCGTCCGAAGCAGAAGTCTCCAATCCAGATCACGATGGTTAATTATTTGTAGTATTAACTCGCTTGACCAGCTCTCGGTGCACAGTATTTTAAGCGGTGCAGATACACTGCTTGGATTTTAACTGCTCGTGTTCGAAGTGCTGTAAACACCGTCCCCACCTCCCGGCCTGGGCCTGAGCCTGGACCCAGGAGGAGGCGGGCCCAGGCAAAACGGAGGTCAGTTTCCAGGCCTCAGGCGCCTACCCGCAGGAAAGACGAGCACTTGGCGGTTACACACCTTTTAACAGAGCCCGAACCGACTTGGCCCTTGGTCTGGCCTCCAGGTACAGGCTCCACCTGGCCCCAAGGAAAAAGAGAAAAGTCTGGAGCGTCGCCGCCGCCAAACCGCAGCCGCCAGCGCATGCGCACTCCTCGCCCTCCACCTCGTCAACATTTCATTTTTTTTTAAAAAACTGATTATTTTCGACTCACTTCCCTTAAAACTGCCGGGCAGTGAAAAGACAATTCTAAAAGCTGTTCTGAGAGATCGTACACTTTCTCTAACTAAACTGCTATAAAAAACTGCATGACGTCACTGGGTCAGGGGGCAGCGCGGGCCTTCGGTTACGTTCGTTTTGTGTAATGACGCTGGCCACTCCGAAATGAGACCAGGAGACAGGGAAGATAAAGAAAAGATACATTTCTGACAGAAAGGATATTTTTAAAATCAGGAAGGAATTCAGGCCGGCCACCTGACGTCACGGGCCAAAGCAAGCCCTGCCTCGTCCTGTGAACTCTGACCTCATGCGCTTGCGCCAGATGGTGGTGATTGACCGGAAGGATGACCCAGTCAGAGACGGAGCCCCGCCGCACAGCTCATGTCAATCACAGAGGTACAGTCAATAGGAATTGAGGGGAAAGGCGGGACTTCCGCAGGTGGTGGATTGTACTGAGGGAGAGGGATTGACGGCGGTGGCGGGCTCCTGGTTTTAGGTGAGTACAGGAAAAGCTTGGGATGCCTCGGGCCGTAGGGTTGCTCGGTGAGACTTTAAACCTGAGATAGTGAGACAGGCATGCGGGACATATTGAGCAAATACTCTGACTCTGCAGCTTCAACCTGCGGCCCGGGCTGATTGTCAGAAACCGACCAAAACACTTGACACATCTCAACTCACAAATCAGCGCCGCACTGTCGGAGGGTCAGTGCTGAGGGAGCGCCGCACTGTCGGAGGGTCAGCGCTGAGGGAGCGCCGCACTGTCGGAGGGTCAGCGCTGAGGGAGCGCCGCACTGTCGGAGGGTCAGCGCTGAGGGAGCGCCGCACTGTCGGAGGGTCAGCGCTGAGGGAGCGCCGCACTGTCGGTGGGTCAGTGCTGAGGGAGTGGGCACTGTCGGAGGGTCAGTGCTGAGGGAGCGCCGCACTGTCGGAGGGTCAGCGCTGAGGGAGCGCCGCACTGTCGGAGGGTCAGTGCTGAGGGAGCGCCGCACTGTCGGAGGGGTCAGCGCTGAGGGAGCGCCGCACTGTCGGAGGGGTCAGCGCTGAGGGAGCGCCGCACTGTCGGAGGGTCAGCGCTGAGGGAGCGCCGCACTGTCGGTGGGTCGGCGCTGAGGGAGCGCCGCACTGTCGGAGGGTCAGCGCTGAGGGAGCGCCGCACTGTCGGAGGGTCAGCGCTGAGGGAGCGCCGCACTGTCGGTGGGTCAGCGCTGAGGGAGCGCCGCACTGTCGGAGGGTCAGCGCTGAGGGAGCGCCGCACTGTCGGTGGGTCAGCGCTGAGGGAGCACTGCATTGTCGGTGGGTCGGCGCTGAGGGAGCGCCGCACTGTCGGTGGGTCGGCGCTGAGGGAGCGCCGCACTGTCGGTGGGTCGGCGCTGAGGGAGCGCCGCACTGTCGGAGGGGTCAGCGCTGAGGGAGCGCCGCACTGTCGGTGGGTCAGCGCTGAGGGAGCGCCGCACTGTCGGAGGGTCGGCGCTGAGGGAGCGCCGCACTGTCGGAGGGGTCAGCGCTGAGGGAGCGCCGCACTGTCGGAGGGTCAGCGCTGAGGGAGCGCCGCACTGTCGGTGGGTCGGCGCTGAGGGAGCGCCGCACTGTCGGAGGGGTCAGCGCTGAGGGAGCGCCGCACTGTCGGAGGGTCAGCGCTGAGGGAGCGCCGCACTGTCGGAGGGTCAGCGCTGAGGGAGCGCCGCACTGTCGGTGGGTCAGCGCTGAGGGAGCGCCGCACTGTCGGAGGGTCAGCGCTGAGGGAGCGCCGCACTGTCGGTGGGTCGGCGCTGAGGGAGCACTGCATTGTCGGTGGGTCGGCGCTGAGGGAGCGCCGCACTGTCGGTGGGTCGGCGCTGAGGGAGCGCCGCACTGTCGATGGGCCGGCGCTGAGGGAGCGCCGCACTGTCGGTGGGTCGGCGCTGAGGGAGCGCCGCACTGTCGGTGGGTCGGCGCTGAGGGAGCGCCGCACTGTCGGAGGGTCGGCGCTGAGGGAGCGCCGCACTGTCGGTGGGTCGGCGCTGAGGGAGCGCCGCACTGTCGGAGGGTCGGCGCTGAGGGAGCGCCGCACTGTCGGAGGGTCGGCGCTGAGGGAGCGCCGCACTGTCGGAGGGTCGGCGCTGAGGGAGCGCCGCACTGTCGGAGGGTCGGCGCTGAGGGAGCGCCGCACTGTCGGAGGGTCGGCGCTGAGGGAGCGCCGCACTGTCGGAGGGTCGGCGCTGAGGGAGCGCCGCACTGTCGGAGGGTCGGCGCTGAGGGAGCGCCGCACTGTCGGAGGGTCGGCGCTGAGGGAGCGCCGCACTGTCGGTGGGTCGGCGCTGAGGGAGCGCCGCACTGTCGGTGGGTCGGCGCTGAGGGAGCGCCGCACTGTCGGAGGCATGAGTACTAGTTACCGTGCCACCTCGGTTAGGGGTCAAATCGTATGATGGCTTTTAATGTGAGAGGATTTGAGTCCCGGGGCAGTGATGGTTTACTGTAGCTTACAGGGCTTTGTTGGGGCCACATCTGGAATATTGTATGTCGTTTTGGACTCCTTACCTAAGAGAGGATTTCTTGCCCAAAAGGGAGCTCATTTTATTGAATACTGCAGGTTGTATGAGGAAGCATTAGGTCTACCTGTCCTGTATTCACTGGTGTTTAAAAGAATGAGTGGTGTTCTCATTGAAAATTATAAAATTCTGACAAAGCTCGGCAGAATGGATGGAGGCATGTTGAATTCCTTTTTCGTTGTACTCTCGGGACATAGGGTAGGCCGTTTAGTACTGAGATGAGACATTTCTTCATTGAATGGTAAATCTGTGGAATTATCTACTACAAGGTTTGGGAGGCCAGGTCTTTTAATATTCTTATGAAAGAGAAATATATTTATTTATTTGTATTTATGAAAGGAATAGATTTCTTGACACTAAAGGTGTCAAGGGATATGGGGAAAGCATGGGAGTATGACATTGAGAGGATCAGTCAAAATCTTTTTGCATAGCTAAGCAAACTTGGAGGACTGAGCAATCCACTTTGCTTCTACTTTGTGTTTCTAAAACACTTAATTTGTCATTTACACCTGGTATGATCAAGTGATAGGGAGACATTTTTCTTTACCTTTTCTAAGTCTGTTGTAATATTAATGCACGTTTATGGGCCGCAGTCATGTGGTGGTAATGTCAGAACTGGGAAACTAGAATGTGGGAACATTCCAATTTTGGAAAAAAAATTGGAATCAAAAGTTAGCGGAAAGACAACCATACAATCATTGTCAGTAGTGATGGGGAAAAAAAAGTCTGTTCTCGCATTCTTCAACGAAGAATATCTGCCATCCTTGTCTGGTCAGGCCTACAGGTGACTCCAGGCTCTCAATGTGGTTGACTCTTATGTCTTCTGAACAATTAAGGATGGACAATAAATGCTGACATAGCCAGTGATACCCACATTCCATAAGCAAATAGTTTTTAAAAAAAGTTCTCTGGTCATTGTTTCCCTACAGTGGAAGCAGACCATTAGGCCCATCTGGTTAATAGAGCCCCTGAAAAACATCCCACCCAAACCCACTGCCCTACACTATGCACTTCCCATGGCTATTCCACATAGCTTGCACCTCCCTGGGAGCTACGGGCGATTTAGCATAGCCATCCACCTAACGTACACATCTTCAGACTGTGGCTGGAAACTGGAGCACCCAGAGGAGATCCCTGCAAACTCCACACAGACAGTTGATCAAGTGTGGAATCGAACTTGGGGCCCTACCACTGTTTCCCAAGTTAAGCATGGATGATCAGGTTATTCCTAAGAAAGTGCATTGTGGTATTCTGACAATTTTTACTTTTCCTGTGTATGAAGGCAAATTGGGAATGGTAATTGGTGTTTGCATTTTGTCCTGCTTCTTGTGGATTGATTATACCTGGAAGATGTTAACATTGTAGTTGTACTGGAACAACCTGGCTAACCCACCGTATACACTTGTGTACAAGATGAATTTTTTACATTACTTTTTAAAGTTAAATTTATGGGATTGACTATGGCTGCTCCTTTTTGAGGGGCTGAAAATCATGTGACAGTCCAAACTGCCATATCATTAGCAGAAGCCCAACTGATCTCTGAACAAATAAAGAAAAAAAACAAATTACAGTAATTGTAGGATAAAAACAATAGAAACTAAAATGAATTAGTAAACTAGGTTCGGTGGGGGGGGGGAAGGGGGTGGCAGGAGATGGGAACTTGAGCTTCAGATCAGCAGACTGAGTATGTAATGAACACTCATGTACAGCGTACAGAGACTGAGAGTAGGAATAGGCACTTGATAGGACAAAGGTGCAGTCAGGGTGATGGGTTGAAGTGGGTTTATTTTAATTCAACAAGTATCAGGAATAAGGGTGATGAACTCAGAGCATGGATCAATATTTGGAACTATGATGTTGTGGCCATCTTGCAGACTTGGATATCACATGGGCAAGAATGTTGGGTTGCATTCCCTTGGATGTTCCAGGGTTTAGATGTTTCAAAAGGAATAAGTGAGAGGAAGGAAAAGAAGTGGAGGAGTGACATTGCTAATCAGGGATAGTATCACAGCTGCGGGAAGAAGATCATTGAGGAGGATTTGTCTACAGAGTCAGTATGGGTGGAAGTCATAAACAGGAAAGGAGCAGTCACTTTTTTGGGAGTTTTCTACAGCCCCCCCCCCCCCCCCCCCCCCAACAGCAAAAGACAGGGAGGACAGATTAGGAGGCAGATTTTCGAAAGGTGCAGAAATAACAGGGTTGTTGTCATGGGTGACTTTAACTTCCCTAATACTGATTGGAACCTCCTTAATTCAGATAGTTTGGACAGAGCAGATTTTGTCAGATGATTCAGGAATCCTTCTGGGATGCAACATGTAGATTGGCCTCCCCTCTAGTCGGCCTTATGGATTTGGTGCTTGGCAACAAACCAGGCCTGGTGTCAGATCTCTCGGTGGGAGAGCATTTTGGTGATAGTGATCATAACTCTCTGACCTTTACTATACTCATGGAGAAGGGGAGAAGCAAAAGGCATGGGAACGAATTTAATTGGGGGAGGGGGAGTTACAATGCTATTAGGCAGGAACTGGGGTGCCTAAATTGGGAGCAGATAATCTCAGTGAAATGCACGACAGAAATGTGGAGGTTGTTTAGAAAGTACTTGGTGATAGTGCTGGACAGGTTTGTCCCACTGAGGCAGGGAAGGGATGGTAGGGTGAAAGAACCTTGGGGAACAAGGGATGTGGAACATCTAGTCAAGAGGAAGTAGAAAGCTTACTTAAGGTTGAGGAAGGATCAGACAGGGCTCTGGAGCATTACAAGGTAGCCAGGAAGGAACTGAGGAATAGACTGAGGAGAGGTAGAAAAGGGCATGAAAAAGTTTTAGCAGGTGGAATTAAGGAAAACCCAAGGCATTTTATATTTATGTGAGGAATTAGAGGGTGGCCAGAGTGAGGGTAGGGAAAATCAGGGATAGTGGAGGGAACTTGTGCCTAGAGTCGGAGGAAGTAGAGGAGGTCCTTAACAAATACTTTCTCAGTAGTGAATACTGAAGCAAGGGTGTTGACATTTCCGAGGATAGCGCAAAATAGACTGATATGCTTGAACCGGTTAATGTTAGGATGTGCTGAAATGTTTAAGAAACATAAAGATAGATAAATCCCCGGGGGTGGACAGGATATTCCCTGGGTTATACAGGAAGCAAGGGAAAAGATTGCTGCGCCCCTAGCGATGATCTTTGCTTCCTCACTGTCCACTTGAATAGTGCCCGATGATTGGAAGATGGCAAAGAAAGGCAATAGGGATAATACTGGGAATTACATACCAATTAGTGGTGGGCAAAGTATTGGAGAGGATTCTGAGAGACAGGATTTATGATTACTTGAAAAACCATAGTTTGATTAGAGATCGTCAGCATGGCGCAGGTCATGCCTCACATTGAATTATTTGAGGATATGACAAAATACGTTGATGAAGCTAAAGCAGAGGATGTGGTGCACATGGATTTTAGTAAGGCGTTTGATAAGGTTCTCCGTGGTAGGCTCATTCAGAAAGTGAGGGCGGCGCATGGGATACAGGAAAACCTGCCTGTCTGGATACAGAATTGGTTGGCCCATAGAATACAGAGGGTGGTGGTAGATGGAAAGTATTCAGCCTGAAGCTCAGTGACCAGTGGTGTTCCGCAGGGATTGGTTCTGACACCTTTGCTCTTTGTGAGTTTTGTAAATGACTTGGATAAGGAAGTGAAAGTGCGCGTTAGTAAACTTGCTGATGATACAAAGGTTGGTGGAGTGGTGGATATTGTAGAGGGCTGTTGAAGGTTGCAACGGGACATTGACAGAATGCAGAGCCTGGCTGAGAAATGGCAAATGGAGTTCAATCTGGAAGTCAAATTTGAATGCAGAAGACAGGGTTAAAGGCAGGATTATTGGCAGTGTGAGGGAAGAGAGGGATCTTGGGGTCCATCTCCATGTCCTCAAAGTTGCCACCCAAGTTGATAGGGTTGTTAAGAAGACATATGGTGTGTTGGCTTTCATTAGCAGAGGGATTGAATTTAAGAGCCGTGAGATTATGTTGCAGCTCTTTAGAACCCTGGTGAGACCACATTTGGAATATTGCATTCAGTTCAGTTTGTATTTTGCTCGCTTCGCTGGAAGGTTTGTTTTCAGACGTTTCATCATCATGCTAGGTAACATAATCAGTGAGTCTCTTGTGAAGTGCTGGTGTTCTGTCCTGCTTTTTATTTATGTTACTTGACCTGTTAAGATAGGAGATATCATTTCTGGTTCTCTTTCTAAGAGGTTGGTAAATGGGGTCCAAATCAACGTGTTTGTTGATTGGAGTTTTGGTTTCAAAATTGGACCCAATTTACTAACCTCTGAGAAAAAGAACTGGAAATGATATCCCCCATCTTAAGAGACATAATAGAAAGTGGGACAGAACTCACTGGAGCCTCACTTGATGTTACCTAGCATTGGCGAAATGTCTGAAAACAAACCTGCCAGCTTTGCAAGCAAACTTACAACCTGAACCTCAACCTGAGCTGCAACTCTTCTCAAAAATCGTAATTGTGATCAACTCTGGTTGTCTCATTACAGGAAACTTTAGAAAGGGTGCAGAGGAGATTTACCAGAATGCTGCCTGCACTGGAGGGCATGTCTTATGAAGAAAGGTTGAGGGAGCTTGGGCTTTTCTCATTGGAGTGAAGAAGGATGAGAGGTGACTTTATGAAGGTGTAGAAGATGTTGAGAAGCATAGATAGAGTGAATAGCCAGAGACTACCTCCCGTAGTGGAAATGTTTATCATGAGTGAGCATAATTTTAAGGTAATTGGTGGAAGTTGTAGGGAAGATGTCAGAGGGTGGTTGTTTTCACAGAGAGTGTTACGTATGTGGAATGCACAGCCTGCAGTAGTAGTAGAGTCAGATACATTAGGGACATTTAAGCGACTCTTGGATAGGCACATGGAGGATAGTACAATGAAGGGGATGTAGGTTAGTTTGATCTTAGAGTAAGCTAAAAGGGTGGCACAACATAAAGGGCCTATATAAACATAGAACATAGAAGAATACAGCGCAGTACAGGCCCTTTGGCCCTCGATGTTGCGCCGATCCAAGCCCACCTAACCTACACTAGCCCACTATCCTCCATATGCCTATCCAATGCCCGTTTAAATGCCCAGAAAGAGGGAGAGTCCACCACTGCTACTGGCAGGGCATTCCATGAACTCTCGACTCGCTGAGTAAAGAATCGACCCCTAACATCTGTCCTATACCTACCACCCCTTAATTTAAAGCTATGCCCCCTCGTAATAGCTGACTCCATACGTGGAAAAAGATTCTCAGTGTCGACCCTATCTAAACCCCTAATCATCTGGTACACCTCTATCAAGTCACCCCTAAACCTTCTTTTCTCCAATGAAAACAGCCCCAAGTGCCTCCGCCTTTCCTCATACGATCTTCCTATCATACCAGGCAACATCCTGGTAAACCTCCTGTGCACCCGTTCCAGTGCCTCCACATCCTTCCTATAGTATGGCAACCAAAACTGCACACAATACTCCAGATGCGGCCGCACCAGAGTCTTATACAACTGCAACATGATCTCAGGACTCCGGAACTCAATTCCTCTACCAATAAAAGCCAGTACGTCATATGCCTTCTTCACCGCACTATTTACCTGGGTGGCAACTTTCAGAGATCTGTGTACCTGGACACCAAGATCCCTCTGCTCATCCACAAACGTTTATTTATACATACAAAAAGTAAAGTCGAAATATAAAACTGCTTTAAATCACAATTACATGGTACATATTAAATTAACCATTTCAAATACGAAGGTTCATTGAAATCATGCAACATCACACTGGGCGGCATGGTGGCACAGTGGTTAGCACTGCTGCCTCACAGCGCCAGAGACCTGGGTTCAATTCCCACCTGGGTTCATTTCCCACCTCAGGCAACTGTCTGTGTGGAATTTGCACATTCTCCCTGTGTCTGCGTGGGTTTCCTCCCACAGTCCAAAAATGTGCAGGCTAGGTGAATTGGCCATGCTAAATTTCCCGTAGTGTTAGGTGAAGGGGTAAATGTAGGGGAATGGGTCTTGGGTTGCTCTTCAGAGGGTTCGTGTGGATTTGTTGGGCTGAAGGACCTGTTTCCACACTGTAAGTAATCTAATCTAATCTCAACGTCTTCAGCACTGAATAGAGCTTCATATTCATCAGGATGAATGATATCATTACATGGATCCTCTTCTTCACTGTCTGTGGTTAGCAGCAGCACATCATCTGCTTCTTCTATGTCATCCCATAGATAATCATCCTATCTACTGCCCGACACGTTCTAAATTCCCAATTTCTTAAATGATTTGAAAGTAGAGTCAGCTTTTATTTCCTCCCATGAATCAGTGATCCATTCACAGATCAGTTGCAGCGATGGAGCCCACATACTGCTCCTTTCGTGTATGTTTTTTTTTCTCCATCACGCACCCAGTTAATCTACGTCTTTCTTATAACCTGGATATAGGTTTGCCCACTGAGCTGGAAGGTTTGTTTTCAGACATTTCATCACCTCACTAGGTAACATCATCAGAGAGCCTCTGGATGAAGCACTGGTGGTGTAGCCCGCTTTCTATTTGTGAGTTTAGGTTCCCGTGTGTTGGTGATGTCATTTCCTGTAGTGATGTAATTTCCTATTTTTTTCTCAGGGGGTGGTAAATGGGATCCAAGTCTCAATGCGCTTATTGATAGAGTTCTTGGTTGGAATGCCATGCTTGTAAGAATTCTTATCCGTGTCTCTGTTTGGCTTGTCCGAGGATGGATATGTTGGCCCAGTTGAAGTGGTGTCCTTCCTCATCCCCACTCTCGCTAGTATCCTTACATATGGATGAGGAAGGGCACCACTTCGACTGGGACAATACACCCATCCGAGGACAAGCCAAACAGGAGATGGACCTGCAGATACCAATCCGTATTTGCTCAGAAAACAGCAATGATTCTCAATGACTATTGGCTCTGGACGACTTTGTGATATCTTGAGGACAGAAGCTGTCCTTTGTCTAAATGTAAGATAAATTTTCTCTTAAAGTGGTATAAAAGTAGGTGTATTCTCGAACATTCCTTCAGATTCAGAATTCTCCCCTTACAAACATCAATGCAATTTCTGGAAAACTTGCAGCGTTTGGCACATTGGCAAGAAACAGTTAAGGAGTTTAGTTATTAAGTTGTAGTTGAATTTCCATATTTGAGCAGGTTCATCTGATACATCTGGAGCATTAGATGTAGGAGCAGGGATTATGTCATTTGGCCCGTTATTCAAACACTGCTGATAAAATGTCCAGATTACAGAGGAGGAAGTGCTGGATGTTTTGAAACAGTTAAAGGTGGATAAATCCCCAGGGCCTGATCAGGTGTACCTGAGAACTCTGTGGGAAGCTAGAGAAGTGATTGCTGGGCCTCTTGCTGAGATATTTGTATCATCGATAGTCACAGGTGAGGTGCCGGAAGACTGGAGGTTGGCAAACATGGTGCCACTGTTTAAGAAGGGCGGTAAAGACAAGCCAGGGAACTATAGACCGGTGAGCCTGACCTCAAGTGGTGGGCAAGTTGTTGGAGAGAATCCTGAGGGACAGAATGTACATGTATTTGGAAAGGCAAGGACTGATTAGGGATAGTCAACATGGCTTTGTATGTGGGAAATCATGTCTCACAAACTTGATTGAGTTTTTTGAAGAAGTAGAAAAGAAGATTGAGGGCAGAGCAGTAGATGTGACCTATATGGACTTCAGTAAGGCGTTCGACAAGGTTCCCCATGGGAGACTGATTAGCGAGGTTAGATCTCCTGGAATACAGGGAGAACTAGCCATTGGTACAGAACTGGCTCAAAGGTAGAAGACAGGGTGGTGGTGGAGGGTTGTTTTTCAGACTGGAGGCCTGTGACCATTGGAGTGCCACAAGGATCAGTGCTGGATCCTTTACTTTTTGTCATTTACATAAATGATTTGGATGCGAGCATAAGAGGTACAGTTAGTAAGTTTGCAGATGACACCAAAATTGGAGGTGTAATGAACAGCGAAGAGGGTTACCTCAGATTACAACAGGATCTGGACCAGATGGGCCAATGGGCTGAGAAGTGGCAGATGGAATTTAATTCAGATAACTGCGAGGTGCTGCATTTTGGTAAAGGAAATCTGAGCAGGACTTATACACTTAATGGGGTAAGGTCCTAGGGAGTGTTGCTGAACAAAGAGACCTTGGAGTGCAGGTTCATAGCTCCTTGAAAGTGGAGTCACAGGTAGATAGGATAGTGAAGAAGGCGTTTGGTATGCTTTCCTTTATCAGTCAGAGTATTGAGTACAGGAGTTGGGAGGTCATGTTGCGGCTGTACAGGACATTGGTTAGGCCAATGTTGGAATATTGAGTGCAATTCTGGTCTCCTTCCTATCGGAAAGATGTTGTGAAACCTGAAAGGGTTCAGAAAAGATTTACATGGATGTTGCCAGGGTTGGAGAATTTGAGCGATAGGGAGAGGCTGAACAGGCTGGAGCTGTTTTCCCTGGAGTGGCTGAGGGGTGACCTTATAGAGGTTTACAAATTTGAGGGGCACGCATAGGATAAATAGACCAAGTCTTTTCCCTGGGGTCAGGGAGTCCAGAACTAGAGGGCATAGGTTTATGGTGAGAGGGGAAAGATATAAGAGAGACCTAAGGGGCCACGTTTTCATGCAGAGGGTGTTATGTGTATGGAGTGAGCTGCCAGAGGATGTGGTGGAGGCTGTTACAATTGCAACATTTAAGAGGCATTTGGATGGATATATGAATAGGAAGGGCAAGGAGGGATATGGGCTGGGTGCTGACAGGTGGGACTAGATTGGGTTGGGATATCTGGTCGGCATGGCATATCTGGTTGGACCGAAGGGTCTGCTTCCATGCTGTACGTCTCTATGACTCTAAGTGTCTCAACCGCATTTTCCCGCTTTCTCCCCGTTAACTTTGATCTCCTTGCCAATGAAGAATTTAGCTATCTCTATTTTAAATATAATCCATGACCTATCCTCCACAGCCGAGCAATTAATTCCACAGATTCGTCACACTCTTCATGAAGCAGTTCCTTCTTAGCTCCGTTCTAAACGGTCTTCTCTTTACTTGAAGGCTGTGCCCTCGGGTCCTCATCTTTTCTGCCAATGGACGCATCTTTCCAACATCCACTCAGTCCAGGCCATTCAGTATTCTGTAAGATTTGTGGGCAGCACGGTGGCACAGTGGTTAGCACTGCTGCCTCACAGTGCCTGAGACCCGGGTTCAGCGTGGGTTTCCTCCCACAGTCCAAAGATGTGCAGATCGGGTGAATTGGCATGCTAAATTGCCCGTAGTGTTAGGTAAGGGGTAAATGTAGGGGTGTGGGTGGGTTGAGCTTCGGCAGGTCGGTGTGGACTTGTTGGGCTGAAGGGCCTGTTTCCACACTGTGATTAGATTAGATTAGATTACATTAATCAGATCCCCCTCCACCAACCTCATCCTTCGAAAGTGCAAGTGTAGTTCCAGAATGAGGTAGGTCTTGATCCCAGGCCTCTGGGCTCCAAGGTAGGGGCACTGCCATTGCACCACAAGATCTTGACTTTTCCTGATGTTGCCCTGTATGATGGGCCACAGCCTCAATCAGGAAACTGTAATGGCTGACAGAATTCGGGATTGATGATTTCAAATTCAACACGAGACCATACCACCACAGCAGCCAGTTTATTTTGGTGCTGGGAACCTTTGATTGATGTTGTGCAAGGAAGTCATGTATTCATCATGTTGGGAGGAGGATATGCCGATTCCTGTGGTCCATTCCCTAATGGGGTACTCTTGAAATGTGGAATGTCAGAACTTTGACAGAAGGGAGATATTTTTGAATTAAACCACATCTTTGCAACATCTTGTTTTTCTTTTATATTTATAAGCTTTCTTCATCGTTGGTTTAATGCATGCAACAAAAATTACATTTTTGTGTTTTGGCCTATTATTTGTAAAACAAGTAGTTGTGGTGTGATGTTGGTGTGCAGTTTCTGTTTCTGACCTGTTTTTAGCCTTTTGTTAATAAAACATTATGAAAAGACAGATATTTCATCCAGTTTAATGAGAAACAGAACAGGCCCACTACTCATGACTGACACCAAAATCACCATTTTAAGCATTCGCTGCTTGAGCTACTTGTGTGTTGTGGTAACAACGTGACCATTTACAAGATGCACTGCAACAAATAAGTAATGTATAGAGAAAGTTTAGCTTTGTAGATGATGGACAGGTATTGAGGAGTCAAGATATGTTATTCACCACAAAGTGCCCAGTCTCTGACCTCCTGTTGTAGACACAGGTTTTATATTTATATTTTAATTCATTTTATGGTCATTGCTATATCCAACTGCTTTGATGGCATGGGGATTCAGCACTAGTTACATTCTCTTTTGTTCGACTTGCTTTAATTTCTTTGAGGAGCATATTTTGAAAGACCCCAGGGAGCAGATTAAATTGGAGTTGCTATTGGATACGGTATAGTTAGCACTGCTGCCTCTCCATTCCAGGGACCTGGGTTCGAATCCACCTTTGGCGACGTCTTTGTGGAGTTTGCACATTAGCTCCATGACTGCCTGAGTTTCCTCTGGGTGCTCCGGTTTCCTGCCACAGTCCAAAGATGTGCAGGTTAGGTAGATTGGCCATGCTAGATTGCTCACAGTGTTTAGGGTTTGCAGGCCAGTTGGATTCGCCCTGGGAAATGCAGGGTCACATGGGTAGGGTAGAGATGTGGCTCAAGATGGGATGCTGTTCAGAGCATTGGTGTGGACTTGATGTGTCTCCAGAATTCTTTGGCCCAAGGGCTTCTGCTTTGGGGTCATTATATATATTCAAGGCTGAGTTAAATGTTTCATCAAAGGGAAGCAAAGGTAACAGGGAAAAGATAGCAAAGTGGAGTTGAGGATTATTGGATCAACCTTGATCTCATTTGGAGTCATCGAGATGTACAGCATGGAAACAGACCCTTCGGTCCAACTCCATGCTGACCATTAATCTTGTTTCATATGCCAGCACTTAGCCGTATCCCTTTAAACATTGCCTATTCATGTACCCATCCAAATGCCTTTGTTATAATTGTACCAGCCTCCACCACTTCCTCTGGAGGTTCATTCCATACACACACCACTCTTTGCTTGAAAAATTGCCCCTTAGGTCCCTTTTAAAACTTTCCCCCAGAACATAGAACTTTTCAGCACAATACAGGCCCTTTGACCCTCAATGTTGTGCCGACCTGTGGAACCAATCTGAAGCCCATCTATCCTACTCTATTCCATTTTCATCCGTGTGTTTATCCAGTGACCATTTAAATGCCTTTAAAGTTGGCGAGTCTACTACTGTTGCAGGCAGTGCGTTCCATATCCATAAAGAATCTGAATAAAGAAACTAACTCTGAGATTGGGCGGCACGGTGGCACAGTGGTTAGCACTGCTGCCTCACAGCACCAGAGACTCGGGTTCAATTCCCGCCTCAGGCGACTGACTGTGTGGAGTTTGCACGTTCTCCCCATGTCTGCGTGGGTTTCCTCCGGGTGCTCCGGTTTCCTCCCACAGTCCAAAGATGTGCAGGTCAGGTGAATTGGCCTTGCTAAATTGCCCGTAGTGTTAGGTGAAGGGGTAAATGTAGGAGAATGGGTCTGGGTTGCACTTCGGCAGATTGGTGTGGACTTGTTGGCCCGAAGGGCCTGTTTCCACACTGGAAGTAATCTAATCTGTCTGACATCACCCTTCAGTTTAAAGCTATGTCCCCTCGTGCTAACTATCACCATCCGAGGAAAAAGGCTCTCACTGTCCACGTTATCTAGTCCTCTGATTACCTTGTCTCAATTAAGTCACCTCTCAACCTTTCTCTCTGTAACAAAAACAGTCTCGGGACACACAGCCTTTCCTCTGTACCAGGTAACATCCTAGTAAATCTCATTGGAACCCTTTCCAAAGCTTCCTTTAATGCTGAACTATACACAATACTCCAATAGTGGCCACATCACAGTTTTGTACAGCTGCAACATGACCTCGTGGCTCCAAAACTCAATTCCTCCACTAATAAAAGCTAACACACCGTATGCCGCTTTAACAACCCTAACAAGCTGGGTGGCAACTTCCAGGGATCTATGTACGTGGATATAGAGATATTAGATTAGATTAGATTACTTTACAGTGTGGAAACAGGCCCTTCGGCCCAACAAGTCCACACCGACTCGCCGAAGCGTAACCCACCCATACCCCGACATTTACCCCTTACCTAACACTACGGGGAATTTAGCATGGCCAATTCACCTGACCTGCACATCTTTGGACTGTGGGAGGAAACCGGAGCACCCGGAGGAAACCCACGCAGACACAGGGAGAACGTGCAAACTCCACACAGTCAGTCGCCTGAGGCGAGAATTGAACCCGGGTCTCTGGCGCTGCGAGGCAGCAGTGCTAACCACTGTGCCACCGTGCCACCCATCTCTGCTCATCTGCACGACCTCGAGTCTTACCATTACTTACCATTAATTACTTACCATAAGCCCATTACTTTGCATTCCTGTTGCTCCATCCAAAGTGAATCACTTTATACTTGTCCGCATTCAACTCCATTTTCAGCCTCTCAGCCCAGCTCTGCAGCTTCTCAATGTCTCTCTGTAATCTGCAACATCCTTCATCTCTGTCCACAATGCAATGACAGATACTTGTGGTACACCGCTAGTAACTGAACTCCAGGATGAACATTTCCCATCAACCACCACCCTTGTTGTCTTGCAGCTAGCCAATTTCTTCTCCAAACTGCTAATCTCGTGCCTCTGTATTTTATTCAATAGCCTACCGTGGGAATCCATATCAAGTGCCTTACTGAAATCCATATACACCACACCAACCACTTTACCTTCATCCACCTGTTTGGTCACTATCTCAAAGAACTCAATTAGTGACACATGAGCTAACCTCACAAAACCATGTTGACGATCCCTAATGAACTTCTTCCTTTCTAGATGATGATAAATCCTAAATCTGATAACCTTTTCCATCACTTTATCCACAACCAAAGTAAGGCTCACTAGTCTATAATTACCAGGGTTGTCTCTATTCCCCTTCTTGAACAAAGGGACAAAATTTGCTATCCTCCAGTCTTCTGGCATTATTCCTGTGGACAATTACGACATAAAGGTCAAAGCCAAAGGCTCGGAAATCTCCTCCCTGGCTTCCCAGAGAATACTAGGATAAATCCCATCCAGCCCAGGGGAGTTATCTGTTTTCACACTTTCCAGAATTACTAACATAGAACAGTACAGTACAGGCCCTTCAGCCCATGATGTTGTGTCGACCACTGATCCTCATGTATGCACCCTCACATTTCTGTGACCATATGCATGTCCAGTAGTCTCTGAAATGTCCCCAATGACCTTGCTTCCACAACTGCTGTTGGCAACGCATTCCATGCTCTCTCAACACTCTGTGTAAAGAACCCACCTCTGACATCCATTCTATACTTTTCTCCAACCAGCTTAAAACTATGACCCCTTGTGTTAGTCATTTCTGCCCTGGGAAATAGTCTCTGGCTATCGACTCTATCTATGCCTCTCATTACCTTGTATACCTCATTTAGGTCCCGTCTCCTCCTCCTTTTCTCCAATGAAAAAAGTCCGAGCTCAGTCAACCTCTCTTCATAAGATAAGCCCTCCAGCCCAGGCAGCATCCTGGTAAACCTGCTCTGAACCCTCTCTAAAGCATCCACACCTTTCCTATAATAGGGCGACCAGATCTGGATACAGTAATCCAAGTGCGGTCTAACCAAAGTTATATAGAGCTGCAATAAGACCTCTCAACTCTTAAACTCAATATCTCTGTGAATGAAGGTCAAAACACCATATGCTTTCTTCACAACCCTGTCCACTTGGGTGGCCATTTTAAGGGATCTATGTACCTGTACACCTGTTCTTTCACACTGCCAAGAATCCTATCCTTAATCCTGTACTCAGCTTTCAAATTCGACCTTCCAAAATGCATCACCTCGCATTTATCCAGGTTGAACTCCATCTGCCACCTCTCAGCCCATCTCTGCATCCTGTCAATGTCCCGCTGCAGCCTGCAACAGCCCTCTATGCTGTCAACGACACCTCCAATCTTTGTGTCGTCTGCAAACTTACTGACCCATCCTTCAATCCCCTCATCCAAGTCATTAATAAAAATTACAAACAGTAGAGGCTCAAGAACAGAGCCCTGTGAAACACCACTCACACAGACTTCCAGGCAAAATATTTTCCATCTACTACCACTCGCTGTCTTCTGTTGGCCAGCCAATTCTGTATCCAGGCAGCTAAGTTCCCCTGTGTCCTATTCCTCCTGACCTTCTGAATGAGCCTACCATGGGGAACCTTATCAAATCCCTTGCTGAAGTCCATATACACCACATCCACAGCTCGACCCTCATCAACATTTCTAGTCACATCCTCAAAGAACTCGATAAGGTTTGTGAGGTATGACCTGCCCCTCACAAAGCCGTGTTGACTGCATTTAATCAAGCCATGCTCTTCCAGATGGTCATAAATCCTATCCCTCAGAATCCTTTCTAACACCTTGCAGATGACAAACGTGAGACTGACTGGTCTGTAATTGCCGGGGATTGCCCTATTTCCTTTCTTGAAGAGAGAAATTACATTTGCCTCTCTCCAGTCCTCAGGTACGACTCCAGTGGAGAGCGAGGATGCAAAGATCTTCGCAAATGGGGAAGCAATTGCATTTCTCGTTTCCCAAAGCAGCTGAGGACAAATCTGGTCCGGGCCTGGCGACTTGTCAATCTTAATGTTTGACAAAATTTTCAGCACATTAGCTTCCTCTATCTCTATCCATTTCAGCATGCACACCTGCTCTTCAAAGGTTTCATTCACTACAAAGTTCGTTTCCTTCGTAAAGACAGAAACAAAAAAACTCACTTAGGGCTTCCCCTACCTCCTCCTACTCCACACACAAATTCCCTATGCTATCTCTGATTGGCCCTACTCTTTCTTTGACCATTCTCTTATTCCTCACATAAGTGTAAAATGCCTTTGTATTCTCCCTAATCCGTTCTTCCAAGCCTTTCTCGTGCCCCCTCCTGGCTCTCTTCAGACCATTTTTGAGTTCCTTCCTCGCCTGCCTGTAATCCTCTAGAGCTGGGCTTGACCCTAGCTTCCTCCACCTTATGTAAGCTACCTTTTCCCTTTTGATGAGAAGCTCCACCGCTCTCGTCATCCAAGGTTCCTTTATCTTACCACTTCTTGCCTGTCTCAGAGAGACATATTTATTCATCACTTGCAACAAATGTTCCTTAAACAGTCTCCACATGTCTATAGTGCCTTTACCATGGAACAATTGCTCCCAATCCATGCTTCCTAACTCATGTCTAATCGCATCATAGTTTCCTCTTCCCCAATTAAATATCCTCCCATTTTGCCTAATCCTCTCCTTCTCCATAGCTATGTAGAATGTGAGGCAGTTGAGGTCACTATCACCAAAATGCTCTCCCACCACAAGATCTGATACCTGCCCCGGCTCGTTTCCGAGCACCAATGGCCTCTCCCCTCGTTGGCCTGTCAACGTACTGAGTTAGGAAAACCTCCTGAACACACCTTACAAAAACAGCTCCATTCAAATCTTCTGCTCGAAGTAGTAGGTTCCAATCAATATTGGGAAAGTTAAAGTCACCCATTACAACAACGTGGTCGGGAAGGTAAGTTATTGATATTTGAGTGGGTGTGTTCTAGACCCCAGTCCCTACAAAGTAGGGCCTCCCTCCCATCCTCTTCCTCTAACCTAACTTTAAAGTCCACAGGTAAGCTACTCAGTGTTCTTGTTTTGGAGACTAAGTGTAGAGTAATGGCAGCGCAGGCAGTGGAATGTTCCTCCTGCAGGATGTTTGAGGTAGGGGTGACCACCGATGCTCCTGCCGACTTCATCTGCAGGAAATGCAGTCAGCTCCTGCTCCTCACAGAACGCGTTAGGGAACTGGAGCTGGAGTTGGATGAGCTGAGGATTATTCGAGAGGCTGAGAGGGAGATAGATAGAAGCTACAGTGACATAGTTATGCCAGAGAACAGAGGTAGCTGGGTAACAGTTAGAAGTGGAAAGGGAGGAAGCAGGCAGTGCAGGGGTCCCCTGTGGTCGTTCCCCTCAACAATAAGTATACCGCTTTGGATACTGTTGGTGGGGGGGGAAGGCCTAGCAGGGGTAAGCTGCAATGACCAGGTCTCTGGCACGAGGTCCGGCTCTGAGGCTCAGAAGGGAAAGGGGGAGAGGAGGAAAGCACTAGTTATAGGAGACTCTATAGTTAGAGGGACGGACAGGCTGTTCTGTGGACATGGGCGAGACTCTCGGATGGTTTGTTGCCTCCCGGGTGCCAGGGTTCGAGACGTCTCGGACCGTGTCTTCAGGATCCTTAAGGGGGAGGGTGTGCAGCCAGAAGTCATGGTGCATGTTGGCACCAACGACATAGGTAGGAAGAGGGGTGGGGAGGTCATTCAGGAGCTCAGGGAGTTAGGCTGGAAGCTAAAAGCTATGACGGACAGAGTCGTCATCTCTGGGTTGTTGCCGGTGCCACGTGACAGTGAGGCAAGGAATAGGGAGAGAGTGCAGTTGAACACGTGGCTGCAAGGATGGTGTAGGAGGGAGGGTTTCAGGTATTTGGACAATTGAACTGCATTCTGGGGAAGGTGGGACCTGTACAAGCAGGACAGGTTGCACCTGAACCAGAAGGGCACCAATATCCTGGGAGGTAGGTTTGCTAGCACTCTTCGGGGGGGGGGGGGTTTAAACTAATTTGGCAGGGGGATGGGATCCGGACTTGTAGTCCAGCAAGTAGGCTAGCTGTTTGTCAGGATGTCCAACAGTAGGGAGGCTGTGGAGAAGGTAGCACTGACAGGGAATACTTGCGGACACAGGGATGGGTTCAAGTGCGTATACTTCAACGCAAGGAGTATCAGAAATAAGGCGTGGATCAGTACCTGGGACTACGATGTTGTGGCCATCACAGAAATGTGGATAGAAGAGGGACAGGAATGGTTGTTGAAGGTTCCTGGTTACAGGTGTTTCAGTAAGATTAGGGAGGGTGGCGTTGCTAATTAGAAATGGTATAGCGGCAGCAGAAAGGCAGTTCGAGGGGGATCTGCCTTTGGAGGTAGTATGGGCTGAAGTCAGAAATAGGAAAGGAGCAGTCACCTTGTTGGGTGTTTACTATAGGCCCCCCAATAGCAGCAGAGATGTGGAGAAACAGATTGGGAAACAAATTTTGGAAAGGTGCAGAAGCCACAGGATAGTAGTCATGGGCAATTTCAATTTCCCAAATATTGATTGGAAGCACTTTAGATCAAGTAGATTGGATGGGGCGGTGTTTGTGCAGTGTGTCCAGGAAGCTTTTCTAACTCAGTATGTAGATTGAGGGGAGGCCATATTGGATTTGGTACTTGGTAAAGAACCGGGACAAGTGATGGGCTTGTTAGTGGGTGAACATTTTGGTGATGGTGACCACAATTCTGTGACTTTCACCTTGGTTATGGAGAGAGATAGGTGCATGCAACAGGGTAAGTTTTACAATTGGGGGAAGGGTAAATATGATGCTGCAAGACAGAATCTGAGCGCATAAGTTGGGAGAATAGGCTGTCATGGAAGGATGTCGTGGAAATGTGGAACTTTTTCAAGGAACAGATACGACGTGTCCTTGATATGTATGTACCTGTCAGGCAGGAAAGAGATGGTCGTGTGAGGGAACCTTGGTTGATGAGGGAGGTTGAATGTCTTGTAAAGAGGAAGGAGGCGGCTTACATAAGGTTGAGGAAACAAGGTTCAGACAGAGCGTTGGAGGGATACAGGATAGCCAGGAGGGAGCTGAAGAAAGGGATTAGGAGAGCTAAGAGAGGACATGGAAAAATCTTTGGCGGATAGGATCAAGGATAACCCCAAGGCCTTTTATGCATATGTGAGAAACATGAGAATGACGAGAACGAGGGTAGGTCCGATCAAGGACAGTAGTGGGAGACTGTGTATTGAGTCGAAAGAGATAGGAGAGGTCTTGAATGAGTACTTTTCTTCAGTATTTACAAACGAGAGGGACCGTATTGTTGAAGAGGAGTGTGAGAAACGGACTGGTAAGCTAGAAGAGATACTTGTTAGGAAGGAAGATGTGTTGGGCATTTTGAACAACTTGAGGATAGACAAGTTCCCCGGGCCTGATGGGATAGATCCTAGGATTATGTGGGAAGCAAGAGAGGAAATTGCAGAGCCGTTGGCAATGATCTTTTCGTCTTCACTGTCAACGGGGGTGGTGCCAGGGGACTGGAGAGTGGCGAATGTTGTGCCCCTGTTCAAAAAAGGGAATAGGGATAACCCCAGGAATTACAGGCCAGTTAGTCTGTCTTCAGTGGTAGGCAAAGTAATGGAAAGGGTACTGAGGGATAGGATTTATGAGTATCTGGAAAGACACTGCTTGATTAGGGACAGACAGTATGGATTTGTGAAGGGTAGGCTTGCCTTACAAGTCTTATTGAATTCTTTGAGGAGGTGACCAAGGATGTGGATGAGGGTAGAGCAGTGGATGTAGTGTACATGGATTTTAGTAAGGCATTTGATAAGGTTCCCCATGGTAGGCTTATGCGGAAAGTCAGGAGGCATGGGATAGAGGGAAGTTTGGCCAGTTGGATAGAAAACTGGCTAACCGGTTGAAGTCAGAGAGTGGTGGTAAATGGTAAATATTCAGCCTGGAGCCCAGTTACAAGTGGAGTTCCGCAGGGATCAGTTCTGGGTCCTCTGCTGTTTGTAATTTTTATTAATGACTTGGAAGAGGGAGTGAAAGAGTGGGTCAGTAAATTTGCAGATGATACGAAGATTGGTGGAGTTGTGGATAGTGAGGAGGGCTGTTGTCAGCTGCAAAGAGATTTAGATGTGATGCAGAGCTGGGCTGAGGAGTGGCAGATGGAGTTCAACCCTGTCAAGTGTGAGGTTGTCCATTTTGGAAGGACAAATAAGAATGCGGAATACAGGGTTAACGGTAGGGTTCTTAGTAAGGTGGAGGAGCAGAGGGATCTTGGGGGTCTATGTTCATAGATCTTTGAAAGTTGCCACTCAGGTGGATAGAGCTTGTAAGAAGGGCTATGGTGTGTTAGCTTTCATTAGCAGAGGGATTGAATTCAAGAGTCGTGAAGTGATGTTGCAGCTGTCCAAGACTTTGGTTAGGCCACATTTGGAGTACTGTGTGCAGTTCTGGTCGCTTCACTTTAGGAAAGATGTGGAAGCTTTGGAGAGGGTGCAGAGAAGATTTACCAGGCTGTTGCCTGGAATGGAGAATAGGTCGTATGAGGATAGGTTGAGAGTGCGAGGCCTTTTCTCATTGGAACGGCGAAGGATGAGGGGTGACTTGATAGAGGTTGATAAGATGATCAGAGGAATAGATAGAGTAGGCAGTCAGAAACTTTTCCCCCGGGTACAACAAAGTGTTACAAGGGGACATAAATTTAAGGTGAAGGGTGGAAGGTATAGTGGGGATGTCAGGGGTAGGTTCTTTACCCAGAGAGTGGTGGGGGCATGGAATGCGCTGCCTGTGGGAGTGGCAGAGCAGAATCATTGGTGACCTTTAAGCGGCAATTGGATAGGTACATGGATAGGTGCTTAAGCTAGGACAAATGTTCGGCACAACATCATGGGCCGAAGGGCCTATTCTGTGCTGTATTGTTCTATGTTCTAACCCTACTACGTCCACACTTTTCCAAAATCTGCAGACCTATGCTTTCTTCCATCTCCCTGCTGCTATTGGGGGGCCTGTAGTCAACCCCTAACGAGGTGACTGCTCCCTTGCTGTTCCTAATTTCCACCCATACTGACTCGGTAGGCATAACTTCCTTGACAATGGAATCTTCTGTAGCTGTGATACCCTCTCTGATTAGTAGTGCTACACTCCCTCTTCTTTTTCCCCCCTCCCTATTCTTTTTCAATACTCTAAACCCTGGAACATCCAGCAACCATTCCTGCCCCTGAGAAACCCATGTCTCTGTTATGGCCACAACATCATAGCACCAGGTACTGATCCATGTTCTATGTTCATCACTTTTATTCCTGATACTCCTTGCGTTAAAGCAAACACACTTTAACTGATCCCTTGGTTCCTTCCCAGGAAAATCCTTTCCACTAGCTGGTCTACCTCTTGCTATTGCCTCATCTGCATCAACTCTCACCTCCGGTATGCAGCTCAGGTTCCCACCCCCGCCTTCTCCTTGCTAACATCAATCCCGTCTGATCTAATAGCCTGTATCTCAGTATTTTCCTCAACAACATTGTCTTTTTTCAGCGTGAATACTGACAAAAAATATTCATTTAGCACTTCCTCTATCTCCTCTGACTTCACGCACAACTTCCCACTACTATCCTTGATTGGCCCTAACCTTTCTCTAGTCATTCTTTTATTCCTGATATAATGATAGAAAACTTTAGGTTTTCCTTGATCCTATCTGCCAACGACTTCTCATGCCCCGTCCTGGCTCTCCTTACTGCTCTCTGTAGGTCATTCCTGGCTAACTTGTAACTCTCGAGCCCTAACTGAGCCTTCACGTCTCATCCTAACTTATGCTGCCTTCTTCCTCTTGAAAAGAGATTCAACTTCTTTAGTAAACCACGGCTCTATCGCTTGACCACTTCCTTCCTGCCTGACAGTTACATAGTTATCAAGGACACACAGTAGCTATTCCTTGAATAAGCTCCATATTTCAATTGTGCCCATCACCTGCAGTTTCCTTCCCATTCAATGCATCTTAATTCAATTGCATCATAACTGCCTTTTCCCCAGCAATAACTCTTGCCCTGTGTTATATATGTATCCCTTTCCATCGCTAAAGTAAACATAACCAAATGTCGTCATTATTACCAAGGTGTTCACTTACCTCCAAATCTAACACCTAGCCAGTTTCATTACCCAGTACCAAATCCAAATGGCCTTACCCCTTGTTGGCTTGTCCACGTACTGTGTCAGGACACCATCCTGCATATATTGGACAAAAACTGACCAATGTAAAGAATTCAAACTGTAGTATTTCCAGTCAATATTTGGAAAATTAAAAACCCCATAACAACTACCGTGTTACTCTCGCTCCTATCCAGAATTATCTTTGCTATCCTTTCCTGTTTTATCTCTGGAACTATTTGGAGGCCTATAGAAAACTTCCAACAGGGTGACCTCTCCTTTCCTATTTCTAACCTCAGCCTGTACTACCTCAGTAGATGAGTCCTTATCAAATGTCCTTTCTGTAATACTGTCCTTGACTAACACTTCCACATCTCCTCCTCCTTTTACCATCTTCTCTGTTTTTACTGAAACATCTAAATCCAGGAATTTGCAGCAACCGCTCGTGTCCCTGCTCTGTCTATATCTCCAAAATGGCCACGACATCGAAATCCCAGGTACCAAACCATGCTGCAAATTCACCCACCTTATTCTAGATGCCCCTGGCATTGAAATAGGTACACTTCAAACCACCTTCCTGCTTGCCAGCGATCTTGAAACCATATTTCTGATCTCATTACTCTCAATTGGACACTGGAACTACAATTTAGGTTCCCATCCCCCTACTGAATTAGTTTAAACTCCTCTGTCTCCCTATTCCTCGCCTTGCCAGTATGTGGCACAGGCAACAAACCAGAGATAACAACTGTTTGTTTTAGCTCCAAGCTTCCACCCTAGCTTCCTGAATTTCTGCCTTAAATTCCCATCCCTTTTCCTACCTATGTCGTTAGTGCCTACGTGGACCATGACTTGGGGCTGCTTGCCCTCCCCCTCAAGGATCCCGAAAGCACTATCCACGAGACCATGAACCCTGGCACCTGGGAGGTAATGCACCAACCATGGGTCTCTCTTGTTCCCACAGAACCTCCTATCTGACCCCCTAACTATGGAGTCCCCAATGAGTGAGACTCTGCTCATCTCCCCCTCCCCTTCTGAGTAACAGGGACTGACTGTGCTGGAGACCTGTACCCCTTGGCTTACATCTGGTAAGTACCCCCCTCCCCCCCATCCCAACAGTATCCAAAATGGTATACTTGTTATTGAACTAGTTTACCTGTATTCCATGTGATCTAACCTTGCTAACCAGCCTACTATTAGGAACCTTATTGAATGCTTACTGAGTAGTTTTGACAGGTTGTATGGCTTCTACTTCTACACCAAATGCTCTTATGAAAGCTGAGCGAGCTGAAGTAAACAAGCATACTAAGTTGGGGTAGATCAATAGAGATGCACTGGCTTATGTTTGAGGGAACATTGCAAAATAGGTACATTCTGACTATTGAGAAAGAATCGAAATGAGGACTCGCTATCTGTGGTTAACACAAACGTATTAGGGAAAGCATCAAACTTAAGGAGATAGCCAAAAACTGCTCAAAGTTGAGTTGTGGATCAGATGATTGCTCAGAATTTAAAGAATGGCAGTTAATCAGAAGGAAGAAAATTAGAGTATGAGAGGACGCTAGCTAGAAATGCAAAAATGGTAATTATTGTTACAGGTATTTAGAAAAGAGTAGGTAAAGTGAAACAATAAAACTACAAATTGATGGAGAAACTCAGCAGCTCTGGCAGCACCTTTGGAGAGAAAGCAGAGTTAACATTTAAGATTGAGTGATCCTTCTTCACAACTCAGATGAGATGGAGGAACTAAGACAGTGGAATAAAGTCTATGCAGAAAGGAGGGTGTGAGGATGTCTAGGAGAAAGTGAGGACTGCAGATGCTGGAGATCAGAGTTGAAAGGTATGGTGCTGGAAAAGTGCAGCAAGTCAGGCAGCATCCAAGAAGCAGGAGAGTCAACATTTTGGGCATTAGCCTTTCATCGGGGTAGGCGGTGAAGGGTGTCAAGTGATAAATGGGGGAGTTTGGGGAAGGTACCTGGGAAGGCGATAGGTAGATACAGGTCAGGGGTGATTGTGATAGGTTGTTGAGGAGGGTGGAGTGGATTGGTGGGAAGGAAGACTGACAGGTCAAGAGAGCACTGCTGAGTTGGAGGTTTGGATCGGGGGGTGAGGTGGGGGGAGAGGAGATTTGGAAACTAATGAAGTTGATGTATAGTCCAGGTAACTGCAGGAATCAGTGGGTTTACTGTGGATATTGGTGACCAGTCTATCCCTGAAATTGGAAACAGGTGTTGACGATGGGAGGAATCAGAGATGGGCCAGGTGAAAGTCAAGTGCGAATTGGATGTGAAATTCATTAAAGTTTTCCGATTCTAGATGAGTGAGGCTAGCAGCACTAATGATGTCATCGATGTAGTGGAGAAAGAGTTCGGGAGGTGCCTAAAGTTGGATTAGAGCTGAAAATGTGTTGCTGGAAAAGCGCAGCAGGGCGATAGGTGGAATTGCGATAGGTGGAAAGAGGTCAAGGTGAGGGTGATAGGCCGGAGTGGAGTGGGGGCGGAGAGGTCAAGAAGAAGATTGCAAGTTAGGAAGGCGGTGCTGAGTTCGAGGGATTTGACTGAGACAAGGTGGGGGGAGGGGAAATGAGGAAACTGGAGACATCTGAGTTCATCCCTTGTGGTTGGAGGGTTCCCAGGCAGAAGATGAGGCGCTCTTCCTCCAACCGTCATGTTGCCATGGTATGGCGGTGGAGGAGTCCAAGGACCTGCATTTCCTTGGTGGAGTGGAAGGGGGAGTGTTGGGCTACGGGGTGGTTGGGTTGGTTGGTCCGGGTGTCCCAGAGGTGTTCTCTGAAATGTTCCACAAGTAGACGGCCTGTCTCCCCAATATAGATGAGGCCACATCGGGTGCAGCGGATGCAATAAATGATGTGTGTGGAGGTGCAGGTGAATTTGTGGCGGACATGGAAGTGTCCCTTGGGGCCTTGGAGGGAAGTAAGGGGGGAGGTGTGGGCGCAAGTTTTGCATTTCTTGCGGTTGCAGGGGAAGGTGCCGGGAGTGGAGGTTGGATTGGTGGGGGCTGTGGACCTGACGAGGGAGTCACGGAGGGAGTGGTCTTTTCGGACGCTGATAGGAGAGGGGAGGGAAATAAATGCCTGGTGGTGGGGTCCATTTGGAGGTGGCGGAAATGACGGCGGATGATACGTTGTACATGGAGGTTGGTGGGGTGGTAGGTGAGGACCAATGGGATTCTGTCCTGGTGGCAGTTGGAGAAGCGGGGCTCAAGGGCGGAGGAGCGGGAAGTGGAAGAGATGCGGTGGAGGGCATCGTCGACTACGTTTGGCGGGAAATTGCGGTCTTTGAAGAAGGAGGCCATCTGGGTTGTACGGTTTTGGAACTGGTCCTCCTGGGAGCAGATGCGGCGGAGACGAAGGAATTGGGAATATGGGATGGCGTTTTTACAGGGGGCAGGGTGGGAGGAGGTGTAGTCCAGGTAGCTGTGGGAGTCGGTCGGTTTATAGTAAATGTCCGTGTCAATTCGGTCACCCGAGATAGAAATGGAGAGGTCTAGGAAGGGGAGAGAGGAGTCTGAGACGGTCCAGGTGAATTTGAGGTCGGGGTGGAAGGTGTTGGTAAAGTGGATGAACTGTTCAACCTCCTCGTGGGAGCACAAGGCAGCGCCGATACAATCATCGATGTAGCGGAGGAAAAGGTGTGGGGTGGTGCCAGTGTAGCTGCGGAAGATGGACTGTTCCACATATCCTATGAAGAGGCAGGCATAGCTGGGGCCCATGCGAGTACCCATGGCTACTCCTTTGGTTTGGAGGAAGTGGGAGGATTGGAAAGAGAAGTTGTTCAGGGTGAGGACTAGTTCAGTCAGTCGAAGGAGGGTGTCAGTGGAAGGGTACTGGTTGGTACGGCGGGAAAGGAAGAAGCTGAGGGCTTTGAGTCCTTCGTGATGGGGGATCGAGGTGTACAGGGAGTGGAAGCCCATGGTGAAGATAAGGCGTTGGGGACCGGGGAAGCGAAAATCATGGAGGAGGTGGAGGGCGTGGGTGGTGTCCCGAACGTAGGTGGGGAGTTCTTGGACTAAGGGGGACAGGACCGTGTCGAGGTATGCAGAGATGAGTTCGGTGGGGCAGGAGCAGGCTGAGACAATGGGTCGGCCGGGGCAGTCAGGTTTGTGGATTTTGGGCAGGAGGTAGAAACGGGCAGTGCGGGGTTGTGGGACTATGAGGTTGGAGGCGGTGGATGAGAGATCCCCTGAGGTGATGAGGTTCTGGATGGTTTGGTGGTGGGAGGTGGGGTCATGGTCAAGGGGGCAGTAGGAGGAGGTGTCCGCGAACTGGCGTTTAGCCTCAGCGGTGTCAAGGTCACGCTGATAGGGGAGGGGAGGGAAATATATCCCTGGTGGTGGGGTCCGTTTGGAGGTGGCGGAAATGACGGCGGATGATACGTTGTACATGGAGGTTGGTGGGGTGGTAGGTGAGGACCAGTGGGGTTCTGACCAGGTGGCAGTTGGAGGGGCGGGGCTCAAGGGTGGAGGAGCAGGACGTGGAAGAGATGTGGTGCAGGGCATCGTCGACTACGTCTGGCGGGAAATTGCGGTCCTTGAAGAAGGAGGCCATCTGGGTTGTACGGTTTTGGAACTGGTCCTCCTGGGAGCAGATGCGGCGGAGACGAAGGAATTGGGAATATGGGATGGTGTTTTTACAGGGAGCAGGGTGGGAGGAGGTGTAGTCTGGGTAGCTGTGGGAGTCGGTCGGTTTATAGTAAATGTCTGTGTCGATTCGGTCACCCGAAGCCCCTCCCTTAAGAAATCGCATTTCCAATGCCCCTCCCCCAAGTCCCTCCTCCCTACCTTTTATCTTAGCCTGCTGGGCACACTTTCCTCATTCCTGAAGAAGGGCTTATGCCCGAAACGTCGATTCTCCTGTTACTTGGATGCTGCCTGACCTGCGCTTTTCCAGCAACACATTTTCAGCTCTGATCTCCAGCATCTGCAGCCCTCACTTTCTCCTCGAAGATTTTAACCTACCGCAAACAATTGGTCACAGGCCTCCAGTCTGAAAAGCAACCCCCAACCACCACCACCTGTGTTCTACCCTCTCACCAGTTCTGTATCCAAATGGCTAGTTCTCCCTGTATTCCATGTGATCTAACCTCGTTAACCAGCCTACCATGAGGAACCTTGTCAAATGCTTTCCTGAAATCTATATAGATCACATCCACCGCTCTGCCCTCCTCAATCCTCTTTGTTACTTCTTCAAAAAACTAAATCAAGTTAGTACGGCATGATTTCCCATGCACAAAGCCATGTTGATTATCCCTAATCAGTCCTTGCCGTTCCAAATACATGTAAACTCTGTCCCTTGGGACTCCCTCCAAAAACTTGCCCACTACCAGTGTCAGGCTCACTGGTCTATAGTTGCCTGGCTTTTCCTTACCACTTTTCTTAAATAGTGGCACCATGTTAGCCAACCTTGGGTCTTCCGGCACCTCACCTGTGGCTATAAATATAAATATCTCCGTAAGGGGCCTAGCAATCACTTCCTTAGCTTCCTGCAGAGCCCACGGGGTTTTATCCATCTTTATTCATTTTAAGATGTCCAGCACCACCATCTCTCTAATATGGGCATTTTTCAAGATGTTGCTATTTGTTTACCTTCGTTCTGTAGCTTCCATATCCTTCTCCGCTGTAAACACTGCAAAATACTTGTTTAGTATACCCCACCCCTATGGTTCCACATATAGGCAGCCTTGCTGATCTTTAAGGGGCCCTGTTCTCTCCTTTGTTACTCTTTTGTCCTTAATATATTTATGGAATCCCTTTGGATTCTCAACGTAGTTTGTGAAAGCTATCTCATATCCCATTTTACCCTCCTGATTTTCCTTTACCGTCTTTATACCCTTCTCGGGGTTTGCTCAATTCCTGCTGTCTATACCTGACCTATGCATCCTCAGCATTCTTAACCAAAACCTCAATTTCTTTAGTCATCCAGCATTCCCTACACTTGCCAGCTTTGCCCTTCATCATGACTGCTCCTAACTCTGATGTGCCAATACAAACAAGAGGCACTATTTTCCCAGATTCAAATATAAAACAGTGACTGTTATCTCCCTATAATGGGAACTTGTTCCGATGATTTCAGACTGTCAGTGCAACATTCTACACCTGTTTGATCCAGGAACCAGATTAAAGAGTGAGATCATTGGAGATCAGGGTCACCCCCTTTAGCGCTCAGATCATGTGAGGAACTGCACTGAAGAGGTGCAGAACCATAACTAGAATCATATTACCAGGCCTGACATCGAGCAAACCATCGCAATGTTGAAGATGTTTCCGGTGTCTGTGTCAGTCTGGAGGTGACCTTCAGTTAAGGACTTTAGAGTCCTGCAGAACACTTTAGAGCAGAGAGGAGGATGAAGGGGAAAAAAACTCAGCACATGGGACTGCCCGGGGGCAGATAGAGTTAAGCCAGTTAAAGGGTGAGCAGTGAGAGAGTTTTGAATGGAACTCCACTTCCACTTCCATGTCTCCATTCTTCACCATTCCTCTCTTGGAACTACATCACATCAACACCCCATTCTGCTGCAGACCAGCAGGTATCGATCTCTGTGCACCTGTGAGGTGATAAGTTTCCAGAGCTAGATGGAATTCATCCGAGGTACGTAAAAGAGGTAGCTAATAATCTATTTGCATATTGTTTGTTTTCCACAATTCCCTTGATGAGGGAAAAGTTACATCAGACATGGAAAGTAGCAAATATCATACTTTTATTCGAGAAGGGAGGGAGGCAGAAAATGGGAAACTGCGGTCCAGGTAGCTTACATCAGTCGAGGAGAAGGTCTTATAATCAATCAGTATAAAGTTATAGCTGTACACTTTGAAAAGCTGAAGGTAATTGAGAAGTGACAGCACGGTTTTATTCGAAGGAAATCATGTTTAGCCAATTTAATATAATTTGAAGGAGTAACTTGCTCTCTAGATAAAGGCAAACCTGTAGTCGTACTGTACTGCAATTTCAGGAAGACATTTGATAAGGTACTACATGAAAGATTACTTCAGAAGTAGAAGCTCAAGGCATGGGGATTGCAGAGGATGCATAAAGGGTTCTTGCCAGATTAGCATGATATGACAAGTGGAGCCCCGTGCAGTCTGTGCTGGGGCCTCAATTGTTTTTAAATTTAGATTGATCACTTCATAAAGGTGTAGCAGGTCAAAGGACAGATGTCTTCAAAATAGAAAGGAAAGTATGTTGTGAAGGAGACGTGATGAGGTTGCATACTTTATAGTAAGTGGGCTAAAAGCTAGTAGATGGATTATAATGCAAGAAATGCAAAGTTCTTCATTTGGAAGAATAAAAAATGCTTTACTTTGTTGGAGAATGACTGTGGAATTCTGAGATGCAGAGGCTTTTGCTAGTTCTAATGCATCAGTCACAAAAGTTTACTGTGAAGTTACAACATGTAACCAAGAAGGCTCATGGGATATGATGCTGTATTCTGAGAAAAAAATTGAACATAGGATTTTGATAATACCACATCTTGAATACCATTTACAGTTTTGATCTCTTTATTTAAGGAAGAATATATATGCATTGGAGATTTCCTGGATTGATATCTTGACTAAATTTTGAGGGCAGGTGGAACAAACTGGCTTTGCTTCCACTGGCCTTTAGCAGACTTTAGACGGGATGTCATGAATGAAGCAGGTGAAAATGGTGGGCTTGGACATGAACATGAGGAACTCCTGCAGTCGTTTTCTTGAAGCGGAATGATTAATCTTCGAAGGTTAACCCTAACCTGACCAAGTGCTCAGCATTGCTCTAACCAGTGCAGTTTTTTCCCCTTCATTCCCATTGACTCCAGTTTTGCTAGATCTTCTTCATGCCGCACTTGGTGGAATGCTCCCTTAACGTCAAGGGCAGTCACTCTTGCCTTAGAGTTAAGCTATTTTACCCATGTTTGGCCCATGGTTGTGAAAAGACATGGAGCCAAATAGGACTGGCGGATCCTAAACTGGGTGTCGGTGATCAGATGATTTCTTTGCAAATGCCACTTGATAGCATTGTCAATGACCTCTCTGATTCATTTCGTTCAGGGGTAGAAATCATCAGGCTGGATTTGCCTTCCTTTTGTGGACAGAGTATGCCTGGGTAATTTTCCATGGTGCTGGTTAGGTGTCAGTGTTACTGACTTAACTCTGGTAATCTATATCTTTAGCCATCCAGCGAATACTTAACACCAATGTTGCTTTGTTCAAGAAGTGAGCAAAGCTATAGATGGCATTGAATCGGGGTGTGTATGCAGAGTGCAATTGGCTGGCAAGAAGTATGTGTTTGGTTTGTGCAATTGTGACTAGTCCTGCATGTCAAAAGTGATCAGTCAGATGACAGCTCTCTGATTCCAGGGCAGCTGATGAGCTTGTGTGTGTGAAGCGTTCGTTGATATTTGTCTATTTGTCCATTTCTCCCTCTCCCTCTCCCTCTCCCTCTCCCTCTCCCTCTCCCTCTCCCTCTCCCTCTCCCTCTCCCTCTCCCTCTCCCTCTCCCTCTCCCTCTCCCTCTCCCTCTCCCTCTCCCTCTCCCTCTCCCTCTCCCTCTCCCTCTCCTCCCTCTCCCTCTCTGCCCCCCTTTCCCTCTGACCACGCTCTCTCTTTCTCCTTCTCTCTGCGTCTTCCCCCCCCACCACCTCGTCGATAATTGGAGTTCCCCATTTTCACATTACGTTTGCTCGTAGGCCGTCCTATAACTTGTTTGCAGACGTGCTCCTCCTTCTCTCACTTCCAGTTTGTGCTACAAATCAAACCGTCTAATTGGCCCTTTATAGTTTTCCGATTTTGTCTTCCACCCTTCAGTCAGAGCTGGAATAATTTATTTGATCAACATTGCTACTCCATTTATCAGTCTTTATTTTTCCTGCATACCATATAGCGATGAATATTAAGTTCCCAGTCATTACTAGCTTTGAGCCAGATCTATTTTTATCACAATATGTGCAGCTTATAACCTTATTTACTGTGCTACCCTGCATGCACTCCAGATCAATTTTAATGTGCCTCCCCTTTCCTTGTCTGATTTATGAACTGTTTAATCTGGTGCTAGTACCAGTCCACTATGTGCCTTATTTCTCACTGTTTGTTTATCCTAGAGCCCATATTCCTGTATTTACTGTGAATTTAACCTGTTTTGCATTAGGAGAATTGATCAGATGGTTGAAGAAATAGGACCTGTATCAGTTTCATTCTCCAAATACAATGAAGCTACCATAACATGTAAAATCTTTCAGATAGCTCATTTGTTTGCATTCTTTGTTTGATGCCAAAACTAAGTGAAATTACATTAACTCCAAATATTTACTGATGTCAGGGTGGTCCAGTAGTATTGAGGTAGGTAATAAGCCATTGAGGAGCAGGTCTTCTATCCTGTTGCCATATTGAGGGAGGTAATGTGTGGTCCAGAGTTTGTGTATTCTCATGCAAGATGGCTGTGATGCATTGTGAAGTCATTGAATTTATACTGTTGCTCTGTTTCATACTAGATCTCTTAATGGCAGTGCCTGTTTGGTGACACAACAGCTTTTCCATGTCATTTTTGGTAAGTTCTTTTTCTTCCCAATTTGCATGAATGCACAAGTTATATGAGGTGCTGTTGTTTCACCAGCTTAATCAAGGCAATGCTGATTCAATCGTTTGCATCAAAATGATGTCATTGTGAGCTAACTGACATGCAGTTGAACAGCGGATAAGAAAGTTTGCAGATCTGGCCAGCAAGTGAATTGTCACAAAGCGGCGAATTCTTCCATTAATATTTGCGAATTATTTTACTGTGTAGTTTCAGTCTTTAAATTTGGAAATACTGATGCAAGATAAATTATTGCCTCTAAATTTCAAAGATCTGAAGCAGTACTGCTTAGTGTAACTTAAAGATCCCCACACTCTTCACTCTTCTATTAGAATATTAGAATACCCTCCTACTTCACTTGGCTATTTTATATACCAGTTGTCTGATAGCCTTAGCCAAAAGGGCAGTTTTGTTCTCCAGACTTATGCTCGCTTATTGGAAATTTGCAGCCAGAAGTCAAAAGACTTTGATCTAATCAGTAGAGCCCTTGCTGAATCTGGGCCATTGTTGAACCTGTTGGCTCCACTCGGCCAAGTGCAAAGATTGTTATTGTGTAAAGTCCTCAATTTAAAAGAAAATCATGGGCTGAAACACTTTGTTTATTTCTGGATCCAACATTTCTAACTTTGGAATATCAGTGTGAAAACCTCCTCTCTGACTGACTGGTATATTGGAAGTGTGATAGGGTCAGATGTGGATGAAGATGAGACCTGGCTTGCAACACACAGAATAGAGTGTGTGTTGATGGAAAAGCACAGCAGGTCAGGCAGCATCCGAGGAGCAGGAAAATCGACATTTCGGGCTGGAGCCCTTTGTCAGGAATGAGGCTGGGAGCCTCAGGGGTGGAGAGATAAATGGGAGGGGGGTCGGCTTGTACTTATTCCCTTCAATAACACATTTCTGAAACTAAATTTCTTATTCTAACTATTCTCAAAACTACAGGATAGTTTATTAGGCGTTAATGGATCCTCCTACCCATGCTGTATATATACCACTAAACGCATTTTATAAACCTTCATTGCCATTATTTGCTGTGTTGTGGCATAACCTATGTTTACTGCACTTAGCATATTTCCTCAAGTTCCTACTTGTTGGTTATGTGAGGATGAATATAGGTTGTACAGAGCTGTTCATTATTTTGCAGTTCACATTTACTGGAAAGTGCCTGGAAATTAGATAAATGGACCAAAATTTTCAATGAATTTTAAATGCAATGACCACTTCTTGTATCCTCAGTTATTGCTGTTCCCTTTCTGGGAAGAAGTGTTTTGGGTAGTAGCAAGCATTCCTTGTATTGTCAACTCAGTACAACTCCCCTGTGGACCAAGGCCCAAGTCAAGAGATAAGAACCATCAGCGTAATATTTTCCAATGGTGCAACCTTTTCCTTTCCATCCTCAGGGTCTCGAGCAGTTCTGAAACTCCAGACTCAGCTTAGTATTGCTTTCTCTCCGGGAGTGATAGTTAGAATCTGGGAAACTACTTAATGAAAATACAGAAGCAATGATGAACGGGAAATGCCTGGTATGGGTGCCATTTTCTCCACTAACTTTGTGGATTATTTTGAGAAGTGTTTGGTCTGCCAAACGTGTTTCTTTAAGCTGAAACTGAGCCTTTCAGAAGCCTCACCCATATATAGGTTAGTTATTATAAATTATTGCCTGAAATACAAGTATGTGCACACATTTGGAACAGAAGATTGACCAGACTTTCCTCTGTGATATCCAAAGCTATCTGTCTATTTCACAAGCCTGTTACTGCAAGCTGCAAGTAAATGTAATTGTTAGCGCTTAACTTCTTAAGATGTTCTGTATACAACTGTCAAGGATGTCCAACAGTCTATCACTTGGGTTCCAATCATGTATTGGTGCGTAGTGGCAAAGTACTGGAGGATTGTTGATGTCCAGAATCAAGTTGGCAGCAAATCAGCATCTCTAGAAAAGGATTGAAGGCAGATATTTAGAGGTGGGGTGGAAAGTCGCTAATTTGTGATAAAATTTGTACCCTCAAACTAAAGATGGATACTACAATCTTGGCAAAGTAATGAATTAGAGCAGATTGCTCGTCAATTTCTGATCTCCCTTCTAGGACTGTTTTCTCATTATTTTGGAGCAACTAAACCCTTGTAAAAGCAGCGGATGAGTGCAAAAAATACTAATTATGATTTCTCATCTTTTTTTTTCTCCTTTCCTTATCGGATTTGCATGGTCTAGAGGTGGGTGTCTGAAAAACTGAGTGTGGAGAGCCTGCAGGATGTGGGACTGTTTGGTGGTAAGTTAGATTTGTGTCATTTTTGTACCATTGCTATTTAAGGTGAACTGAAGGCAAGTAACTGATGTGGGGATGGGTTGGTCATCCATTTGGGCAAGGGCAAAACTTTACAGCATCTTTTACAATTTCTGAATCTGTCTCTTTCCCTATGATCTTGCAGTTTCCTATTCTCGGTGTGCCAAGTGCTTTTTTGAGTCGAATGGAATTGGTGATCGTTCCAATCCCTCAATCAATAGCATTCCACAAATAATCCTAAAATAACCTGGAAGGGGGTGGGGAATGGTTTGTAATCTTTATTGAACCAAGTCATTGAAATAATCCAAAACAACCGCATGCTCATAGCGCATATTGAACTTCAATCTGTAACCTGACTGCTCAGTTTATCTTTTACTTTACTATTAAAAATAAAGGAAAATAAAGTCGCCATAGTCCCAGAGGACCGTCGGGCTGTTCTCTTATTGGAGAGCGATGACTATTCATGGTTTATCCTCACACCTCCGATGTTGGGAAAGTTTGAGAAGGAGAGTCCTTATCCTCAAACAAGTTGTCCAATCATAAATGGGTCATTGTCCGGTTGGCATGATGCCAATTAGCACGGCACAAGGATTAGTGCTGGAGCCCCAAGGCGTTCACAAAGAGACCTGGATGGGTTTACTTTAGTTACCAAGAGTTAGAAAGTGGAGTATGATGGGGAAAAATGTGAAATCATCCATTTTGGCTGGAAGAATAGAAAAGAAGCCAATAATGTAAATTATGACAGATTGCAGAAGTCTGCAATGTAGAGTTTTCTAGTGAATGAATCACAAAACATTGATGTGCAGGTAAAGCAACCAATTAGGGAGACTAATATAGTTTATTGTTTGGGGAAATTAGTACAAAGTAGGAAGATTCTGCTTGAGTTATAAAGGGTAAAAATCACACGACACCAGGTTATGGTCCAACAGGCTTACTTGAAAGCACTAGTTTTTGGACGCTGCTCCTTCTTCATGGCTATCATTGATGCCATCAACTGCCAGCTCAAAGTGGAGAGAATCTCCAAGAAGGTCACGCATAGGATTCAGGAAGGGTCACTGGACCTGAATGTTAATTCTGATTTCTCTTCACAAATGCTGCCAGACCTGCTGAGCTTTTCCAGCAACTTTTGTTTTTGTTTCAGAATCTTTGTCTGAAGGGTAAAGGTAGGTTTGTAACAAGCAATGGGGGAGCGATTATCTAATGGAGGCAGGAATGTGGAATAATCCGATAAGAAATAATCTTGTTGAGTATAGGCTTAAGGGGCTTCAACATCTACTTCTAAGTATGATGTTTATTGGATATCATTTATCTCAATCTGGGATATCATTGCAGGAGTGCCTCAGTGTAGTGTCTGAGGCTCAATCAATTTTTGCTGTTGCATCAATACACTTTCCTGTTCAACAATCAGACATGGAAATGTTCTTCAATGTCTACAGTGTTCCCTACCGTTCTTGACTCCTCAGTTACTGAAATCAGTGTCATAGAGTCTTGTAACATGGAAACTGATCCATTGGTCCAACTCTTCCATGCCTATCAGACATCCCAATTTGGTCAAGTCCCATTTGCTAGCATTTGGCCCATATCCCTCAAAACCCTACCAATTCATATTCCCATCAAGATGCTTTTTAAACATTATAATTGTACCCATCCACCACTTCCTCTGGCACCACCCTCAGTGTGAAAAATCTTTCCCCTGTCACACAAACCTATGCCCTCCAGTTTTGGACTCCCCCACCTTAGGAGAAAAGACCTTGACTCTTGACCCTATCCGTGAACCTCCTGATTTATAAACCTTTAGAAGGTCAACCCTCAGCCTCTGACACTCCAGAGCAAAAAAGCCATAGCCCATTCAGCCTCTCCCTATAGCTCAGACCCTCCAGTCCTGGCAACATCCTTGTAAATCTTTCAAGTTTAAAAACATCTTTTCTATAGCAGGGTAACCAGAATTGTATACAGTATTCGAAACTGCTCCAATGTGTTGTAGTTTTTATGTTTCATTACCCAAGACAAATAAGGGGTACCACATCTCACCTTGGGATATCTGATTTCACCAAGTTCTGTTAATACAGCTGCTCCATTTGTTGTGTGAGCCTTGATAACTTCTCTCACTCATCTTGTTACAGGAGGAGTTTTACATTGAATCCATTCAGCAATTGCTATATTGCTCTATATGTGTGTGTGAGAGAGAGATATCTGCTCCCTCTGACGCTTAAACCCATGCTGAGGAACTCTGACCTTTGCATTGTATTTTAACTCTTGCATAGTTTATTTTCTTCTTTATCATTCCTCCCTGTGAGACACCAATGCCATGTACAGCCGCAACATCATGTCCCAACTCCTATGATCATCAATGAAGGCAAGTGTGCCAAATGCCGCCTTCACCATTCTGTCTACCTGCAACTCCACTTTCAAGGAACTGTGCAGCAACATTCCCCAAGGCCCTAACTGTATAAGTCCTGCCCTGATTTGCCTTATGAAAGTATAACACCTCACATTTATCTCCCAAGCACAATTTCATCTAAATAACATTTAAGTTTGGGCTGATAAGTAAGTAGCATTTGTTCCACATTAGTGCCAAATTACAAATACTTCCAAAACAAAAGCACCTAACCATCACCCATGGCCTTTAACCGCTTTACTATTTTGGTTATATTTCTGGTTGGAGATGGTTATTGCCAAACACATCTGGCCCAAATATTACTTGCCACTCATGAACCAAAGTCTGGATGTTGTCTAGGTCTTGCTGCATTTGGACAGAGATACTGCTTCAGTATCTGAGGAGTTGCAAATGCTGCTGAACATGATGGAATTGTCAGCGAACATCCCCACTTCTGAACTATGATGGAGGGTAGGTCATTGATGAAGTAGCTGAAGATTCCTGAGCCTAGTATACTTGCCTGAGGAACTCCTGCACAGATGGCATGGAACTGAAAGGACTGACCTCTAACAACCACAATCGTTCTTTGCGCTATCTATGACTTCAACCAGCAGAGTTTTTTTCTCCCTTAGTTCCCATTGATTCCAGTTTTGCTGAAGCTCCTTAATGTCAGACTTGGTCAAAGACTATCTTCATGTCAAGGGCAGTAATCTTTATCTCCCCCTGACTCTTGAATCAGCTTTTTTATCCGTTTTTGCAGGAAAATCAGCACCAGCTATCGTCCAGTCCCAGATCTTGCAAACATGTCATCTTGCCTGCTTATACATGCCTCAGCAAGATTAGATGGAAGTTTCCTAACGAGCTCCAATGTGTTGTAGTTTTTCATGTTTCGTTACCCAAGACAAATGAGGAGGTACCTCATCTCACCTTGGGATATCTGATTTCACCAAGTTCTGTTAATACAGCTGCTCTATTTGTTATGTGAGCCTTGATAACTTCTCTCACTCGATCTTGTTACAGGAGGAACTTTGCGTTGAATCCGTTCAGCAGTTGCTATATTGCTCTATATGTACACATAGCTAAATTTGCTCCCTCTGACGCTTAAACCCATGTTGAGGAACTCTGACCTTTGCATTGTGTTTTAACTCTTGCATAGTTTATTTTCTTTTTTATCATTCCTCCCTGTGAGACACTTGCTGGAAACAAAGAATGTTTTTGAAAATCCTGTAATTCACATCTTTTGAGTCTGCAAAAAGCTGATGTTTCCAGACATTTGTAAGCCAGAATCACACTACAAGCAGGATGACACACTCTGTCATGATGCAGTGGCTGAGTGCAAAAGATCTCACCTTGTTAGCTTTGTGCCAATAAGAATTCAGTTGTAAAACCAAAGACAGCTGGCAATATGCAGTCCGATCTATGCCGGAATGAGGAAAAAACTTATCTAATTTGTGTGGAAGATTTTTTATATTGGTATTAAAGGACCACAGCTCAATGATTAACATGGTGAATGTTTTCAGCATTTACTGTTTTCATTTCTGACTTGAACCATATCCAACGTTTTATTTCAACTCCAAAATAATGAACTGTGGTTATTTTGGTGCCTGTAAATGATAAGGTGTAGGATTGCTGGTGATTTCCCGACATCTAGAGCTGCCCATGTTATCATTGGCTTAGAGATGACCAGTTGACTCTACTCTGGGCCTTAGTACCAGAGGCTGTGTGTTAGTGCCCAGTAGCTAGCTAGAAATCAGAAATTATTTTGAATGTGTAATCTTAATGTAATGTGACTGTTTTACTTCCTTGTGTACACATCAGCACAATCTGAAGGGGTAGAGGTTGATATCCAACTCCCCTCCTTCTGTTCAGTAGTTATCTGGGGATGAATCTTCTCTTCCTACCCACATGAGGAATTTGTTCAAACCTTGTGCCTTCTTTGACTTGCTCAGAAGTTTGGGGAATCTGTTTATACCCATTGCTTTCTTCATAACAACTACTTAGCCAATCAGAGTTGACCTGCCCACCAGTTGGTACCCTTTTCTCCTGTAATATAAATTGCTTGAAATTTCATGTTCTTGTGTTTATCCTACTGAGTAAAAGATTGAAGGTTTGCCAGCATGCAATTCCTGTGCCTTGTGGGAATTTCAGAACACGTCTTAGGTCTGTGGGTGTACGTAACGTCTTCAGCTGCTTGTGCTTAGGATTTAAAATCTGGAGTCACCGCAGAGCGTCAAGGAGGATGAGATTACAAGATCTAAGAAGTGGCCATGGCAAACAGTAAAAGTTCATAATAGTTGGTAAGTGGCCATCGAGTTGATTTGGAAGAAGCAGGAAATACCGGAATCTTTAGGGTATGTAGCACTTTCTAACAGATACTCAGCTCGGATTGATGACTCCTGAAAGAGTGCAATCTACATCGTGCTTCCAGTGATCAAGGGACTGTATCAGTGGGAACGCAAAAAGTAAAAATGCAGTTCTCCTATGAGATTAGTTGTGAATGAGTCAGATGGCCACTGAAACGGGGACCAGTTCTGGAGCAGAAGGCACCTATTCAAAAGTGTCAGGCTTCAGCTCAACAGCAGTTTTTAGAGCAGTAAGATTGTAATATTTTCTGGATTTGTAGATTACTAATGGCCATCTTTGCACCGTAGAGTGGTGTGCTCTTCCTGACAGATGTGGGAGATCAGGGCGAGTTTCTGTGTTATGGATGATGTCTGCAGGAAGTGTGTTTTGTTGCGAGTCCTATCAGATCACATGGATCAGTTGGAGCAGCAGTTAGAGTCAATGAGAAATTTACAGCAGCTAGGGGATGTGATAGATGGCAGTTTCAGGAAGGTAGAAAAACTGCAGATGTAGTCAGGTAGGAGAAATGGGCAGGTCGTGCACAAGTCTCCTGTGACTATCCCCAACTCAAACAGGTATACTGTTTTGGAACACGTGGGGGGCAGTGGACTCTCCGGATAATGTGGCACTGACTGCCAGGTTTACAGTACCAAACCTGGCTCCAAAGTAATGAGGGGTATGTTCCAGTTTCAGGCAATCAATTCTGATGGACTCTCCATTCAGAGGCACAGACAGACATTTCCGCAGCCAACAGTGAGATCTCAGAATAGTGTGTTGCCTCCCAGTAGAAAGTGAGGACTGCAGATGCTGGTGGGGGTGGTGCGTGGACCCAACAAGGGAGTCACTGAGGGAATGTTCTCTGGACTGCTGATAGGGTGGGGTCTGATTGTAGGTGGTGGAAATGGCAGAGGATGATGCACTGCATCTGGAGATTTGTGGGGTGGGAGGGTAGGACCAGGGGGTGGGGTGGGGGGAGAAAGGAGGCCATCTGGAATGTCCTGGAGTGGAATGGCTCCTCTTGGGAGTAGATGCGGCAGAGGTGGAGGAATTGGGAGTAAGGAATAGCATTTTACGGGGGGTGGGTATGGGAGCATGTGTCGTCCTGGTAGCTGTGGGAGTTTGTGGGTTTGAAGTAAATGTTCGTATTGAGTTGGTTGCCGGAGACGGAGAGGTCCAGGAAGGGGGAGGGAGGTGTCTGAAATGGTCCAGGTGAACCTGAGGTCAGGGTGGAAGGTGTTCGTCAAGTTGATGAACTGTTCAACCTCCTCACTGGAGCATTAGGTGGCACAGATACAGTAATCAATGCAGATGGGGGATGGTGCCAGTGTAACTGCGGAAGACGAACTGTTCCATGTATTTGACAAAGAGGCAGGCATAGCTGGTGCCTGTGGCTACCTCTTTGGTCTGAAGGAAGTGGGAGGATTCGATGGAGAAGCTGTTCAGGCTGAGGACCAATTCCGCCAATCGAATGAATGTATCCATGGACAAGTGCTGATTGGGTTGGCGGGAGAGGAAGAAACTGAGGGTTTGGAGGCCTTCACCATGGTGGATGGGCATGTATAGGGACTAGGTATCCACGGTGAAAATGAGGCATTGGGGGCCAGGGAAAAGAGCATCATGGAGGAGATGGAGGGCGTGGATGGTGTCTCAAATGTATTTGGTGAGTTCCTGGACCAAGGGGAATGGGACAGTGTTGAGATATAAGGAGATAAGTTCAGTGAGGCAGGAGCAAGCAGAGAAGATAGGTCAACCTGGGTAGTCCAGTTTGTGAATTCTGGGTTAGAGGTAGAACTGGGTGGTGCAGGGTTCCAGGACTGAGGTTGGAGGCTATGGTTGAGAGATCCCCTGAGGTGATAAGGTTGTGGATGGTCTGGGAGATGATGCTGGTTTGGTGATGGGAGGTGGGGGCAGCAGAAGTGATGTCATTACTTCTAGTAGTAGTGGTGGCTGTCATGGCCGCGTGGATAATGGCAAGGGAGCAGTAGGAGGTGGTGTCTGTGAGTTGGCTCATGGCTTCAGTAGTGTCAAGATCAGTGCGCCAAACTACCACTGCCCGCCCCCCACCCCACCTTGTCTACTGGTTTAATGGTTAGGTTGGGGTTGGAACAGAGAGAATGGAGGGCTGCACGTTGTGAAGGTGAGAGATTGGAGTGGGTGAGGCTCGGTGGACAGGTTGAGGCAGTCCGTGTCATAGCTGCATTTGGAAATAGAGGTTGAGGGCAGGTAACAGACCTCAACGGGGTGTCCAAGTGGATGGATTATGTTGGAGGGGGAAGAATGGATCCTCCAGAGGGTGGATGAGAGTCCCGATTGAAAAGGTGAGCGCTGAGGTGGCGTAACAGAAGTTTGATGTCACAACGCATGTGGAATTTGTTGACCCTGGAGCACTGTGGGATAAATGGGAGACTTTTACTTAGGACTGATTGTTCGTCCTCAGTGGGGGGAAGGGGGGGTGGGGCAAGTCTGGGAGGATGGTAAAATCATGACAAGGCTGGGCGCGAGGACCTGGTGGCAAGCTGGAATTGGGAATGGGTGTGGTCATGGGAGGGGTGGTGATGTCGTAGGTGATGGGGAGGAAGTGGACAGGTGCAGAGGTTCTGTGTGCCGTTTTCAGAAGCGGTGTCTTCAGCGGTGGCTACAGAGATGACATGGTCAGCAGGTCTGGGTTGAGTGGTGTCAGTGGGGGCAGAGGTGGCACCGGGAGTGGCATGTTCTGTGGTAGTGTTCCAGTGAATGATGTCAGTGGTGGTGGAAGTGGCAGAGGTGGCAGAAGTGACATGATGGGCAGCGCTCACAGATATTTTGGAGCCAGTTGTCTTGGCGGCAATCGAGGCAGTGGTATGCTCTGTGGTTGTGGTCCATGGGGCACTGGGGGAGGATGTGATATCATCATTTGCAGCGGTGGTGGTGACTGTAGCGGCTGCGTGGATAATGGTGACTAAGAGGTTCTGTGGGGAGGGTCTGGAATGATCGAGGAATCCAGAGTTTGGAGGTAAGAACATGAAAGTGTGGTGTACTTACATTCCTTGAAGTCTGATAAGCTGGAGAAACAGCGTTTGTTGAATGTGTGGATCCTGTTCGGGATGAAGAACAGCAGAGGTCCTCTGCAGGTCTGGGAGAGTATGGCCCTGTGTTGGGCAGGGCTGACTGCAGGGAGAGTAGGTGGCAGAGCATGGCTGTGAGCATAGAGCGGAGAGTCCAGAGGGAGAACAGTTTCTGGAGGGTTTGGATTTGCTGTGGGGTAGTGGTTGTCCTGGTCAGGTCCAAATTATGATATCCTGCATAGATTCAAGACTATATTCAGACTAAGTCAGTTGCATAGGCAGGTGCTGAATAAGGAGATGTGGCTATCGTAGCGGGTCTGCTTCAGGACATGCCACGCGCCACCACCAATTCACCACCCCACTCCTCACACCATCCCTTGCAGCAGCAAGAGGTGTAAAACCTGCATCTGCACTTCCCTCCTCGCCTTCATCCGAGGCCCCAAAGGATACTTCCACATCCAGCAGAGATTTTTCTGCACATCCAGACACCTCATCTACTGTGTCCATTGCTCTCAATGTAGTCTCCTCTACATTGGGGAGACTGGATGCTAACTCATGGAATGTTACAGGGAATACCTCTGGGACACATGAACCAACAATCTTGCTGGCCTGTGGCTGACCACTTCAATTCCACTCCAAGGACACATTGCAATTGAATATTCAGCGCAGCACATTGTAACTTGGCTTAGGTAGGTTCTGCTTTGGTGAATGTGTATTTTACTGAGATATGGGTCTTTAGTGTGCTGGATTAACCCCTAAATCCATAGATTCTATGCTGAGGTTACAATATAGCAAAGCCCTAGCCAACTTTTGTGGTGATAAGACTTCTAAAAACAATAATACCGGACAAAATTAATAGTTGCTTAGGCAAATACAGGTTAACTAAAGAAAACCAGCATGGGTTAATCTTGTTTAACTAAAATAAAAGCAAAATGCTGTGTGTGCTAGAGACCTGAAATAAAATGTTTTACTCTTCACAGATGGTGCCATTTCTCTAGGTAAGAACAATGACTGCAGATGCTGGAAACCAGATTCTGGATTAGTGGCGCTGGAAGAGCACAGCAGTACAGGCAGCATCTGAGGCAAAAGTCCTTCATCAGGAATAAAGGCAGAGAGCCTGAAGGGTGGAGAGATAAGCTAGAGGAGGGTGGGGGTGGGGAGAAAGTAGCATAGAGTACAATAGGTGAGTGGGGAAGGGGATGAAGGTGATGGGTCAAGGAGGAGGGTGGAGTGGATAGGTGGAAAAGAAGATAGACAGGTTGGACAAGTCATGGGGACAGTGCTGAGCTGGAAATTTGGAACTAGGGTGAGGTGGGGGAAGGGGAAATGAGGAAACTGGTGAAGTCCACATTGATGCCCTGGGGTTGAAGTGTTCAGAGGCGGAAGATGAGGCGTTCTTCCTCCAGGCGTCTGGTGGTGAGGGAGCGGCGGTGAAGGAGGCCCAGAACCTCCGTGTCCTTGGCAGAGTGGGAGGGGAAGTTGAAATGTTGGACCACAGGGCGGTGTGGTTGATTGATGCGGGTGTCCCAGAGATATTCCCTAAAGCGCTCTGCTAGGAGGCGTCCAGTCTCCCCAATGTAGAAGAGACCCCATCGGGAGCAACGGATACAATAAATGATATTAGTGGATGTGCAAGTAAAACTTTGATGGATGTGGAAGGCTCCTTTAGGGCCTTGGATGGAGGTGAGGGAGGCGGTGTGGGCACAGGTTTTGCAATTCCTGCGGTGGCAGGGGAAGATGCCAGGATGGGGAGGGTGGGTTGTAGGGGGGCATGGACCTGACCAAGTAGTCATGGAGGGAATGGTCTTTGCGGAAGGCAGAAAGGGGTGGGGAGGGAAATATATCCCTGGTGGTGGGGTCTTTTTGGAGGTGGTGGAAATGTCGGCGAATGATTTGGTTTATGCAAAGGTTGTTAGGGTGGAAGGTGAGCACCAGGGGCGTTCTGTCCTTGTTACGGTTGGAGGGGTGGGGTCTGAGGGCGGAGGTGCGGGATGTGGACGAGATGCGTTGGAGGGCATCTTTAACCACGTGGGAAGGGAAATTGCGGTCTCTAAAGAAGGAGGCCATCTGGTGTGTTCTGTGGTGGAACTGGTCCTCCTGGGAGCAGATACGGCGGAGGAATTGGGAATACAGGATGGCATTTTTGCAAGAGGTAGGGTGGGAGAGGTGTAATCCAGGTAGCTGTGGGAGTCGGTGGGTTTGTAAAAAAATGTCAGTGTCAAGTCGGTCGTCATTAATGGAGATGGAGAGCTCCAGAAAGGGGAGGGAGGTGTCAGAGATGGTCCAGGTAAATTTAAGGTCAGGGTGGAATGTGTTGGTGAAGTTGATGAATTGCTCAACCTCCTCGCGGGAGCATGAGGTGGCGCCAATGCAGTCATCAATGTAGCAGAGGAAGAGGTGGGGAGTGGTGCCTGTGTAATTATGGAAGATCGACTGTTCTACGTAGCCAACAAAGAGACAGGCATAGCTGGGGCCCATACGGTTGGCCATGGCTACCCCTTTGATCTGGAGGAAGTGGGAGGATTCGAAGGAGAAATTGTTAAGGGTGAGGACCAGTTCGGCCAAACGAATGAGTGTCGGTGGAAGGGTACTGTTGGGGATGTCGGGAGCGGAAAAAACAGAGGGCTTGGAGGCCCTGGTCATAGCGGATGGAGGTGTAGAGGGATTGGATATTCATGGTGCAGATGAGGCGTTGGGGGCCAGGGAAACAGAAGTCTTGGAGGAGGTGGAGGGCGTGGGTGGTGTCTCGAACGTATGTGGGGAGTTCCTGGACCAGGGGGGATAGGACAGTGTCGAGGTAGGTAGAGATGAGTTCAGTGGGGCAGGAGCATGCTGAGACAATGGGTCGGCCGGGGTGGTCAGACTTGTGAATCTTGGGAAGGAGGTAGAATCGGGCAGTGTGGGGTTCCTGGACTATGAGGTTGGAAGCTGTGGGTGGGAGATCTCCTGAGGTGATGAGGTTCTGTAAGGTCTGGGAGATGAAGGTTTGGTGATGGGGGGTTGGGTCATGGTCGAGGGGGTGGTAGGAAGAGATGTCCTCGAGTTGGCGCCTGGCTTCAGCAGTGTAGCACTTGTTTTAGATTTGTTTTTATCTTACATGCTGGGATGTTTTGTCAAGAGACGATCAATGAGATTAATTTGTTTCTGTGCTTTATATGAACTTCCAAAAGGCATTTCATGCATGAATATGTAACTAGAGTTCATGGAGTAAAGGGGGCAGGCACAACATTGATACAAGGTAAAAGTCAAGTGACAGGAAACACTTTCCTGATACATATTATGAACCTAGACTTGGGAGTACAAGTGATTCAAAAATTGGACCTATTGGAGGAGGATAGTGTAGAACTCAAAGTATAGTAACTTGGTAGAATGGTCAAGCATGAGACAAATTTAATGTATTGAAGGTGAAATGATTCATCTTGGTAGGAATCACAGAGATACACAATACAACATATAAGATGCAACTCTGGAGGGGATGTAGGAATGGGTCTATATGCATATAAATCATTGCAGGATGTAAAAGAGATTGAGGATGCAGTATGTTTCATTAATAGTGACTGAAAATATGCAAGTAAGTAGATGAAGTTGAACTTGTCAGATGCTAATTTGGCCTTAGCTGAAGTATTGTATGACAAGAACAAATGCTGAAGAAAGGTTTGGCAGCAACTGTCGAGAGTAGATAGTGCAGAATGACTTTGGAGCAGCGAGACTTGCTGAGTTTCTCCAGCACTTTATTTCTGTTTCAGATTTCCAGTATTCTCACAATTTTGTTTTAATTTTAGTAATGTGTACAATTTTGAGTGTTAAACTTTGGGGAAAATGCGAAGGCATTGGAGGCAGTAAATGATTCACTAGAATAGTTCCAGCAATGAGGAACTTCAGTTTTCATTGAAGAATAGCAAGTTGGGAGGTGATTTTATTAAGGGACTCTTGAGGTGTCTGACCGAGTAGATGAAGAGAAGCTGTTTGCATTTTTGTAAGGATTGAAAATGTGATGACACATTCACAATTATTAACAAAAAAAGTCCATTGTAATATGAAAACCGAGTTCATGCAGCAATTAGTTAGGATCTGGAATGTACTGATCATAGAAGAGTTGAAACTTTATTGCTGGAACAGCACAGCAGGTCAGGCAGCATCCAGGGAACAGGAGATTCGACGTTTCGGGCACAGGCCCTTCTTCAGGAATCCTGAAGAAGGGCCTGTGCCCGAAACGTCGAATCTCCTGTTCCCTGGATGCTGCCTGACCTGCTGTGCTGTTCCAGCAATAAAGTTTCAACTTTGATCTCCAGCATCTGCAGACCTCACTTTCTCCTCGACTGATCATAGAAGAGAATCCCTACAGTGTGGAAGCAGGCCATTTGGCCCATTGAGTCTACACCGACCCTCCGAAGAGTAATCCACCTGAACTGCACAGCTTCTGACTGTGGGAGAAAACCAGAACACCCAGAGAAAGCCCATGTGGAGAATGTGCAACCACAGAGTTGCCTGAAGGTGGAATTAAACCCGGGTCCCCTGTGCTGTGAGGCAACAGTGCTAACCACTGAGCCCCTGGGGCACCACATACTCCCTGAGAGAGTCGTGAAGGCAGGTTAAAGAGGGAAAGTGCTCATTTTTCAGATAATAATCAATGTGCAGTCACAGGGAGAAGGCAAGGCGTTGGCAGGACGTGAATTGTTCCTTTGGAGAGCCGGTAAGGATACATTGGGCCATAGGCTTTGTGATTTGGTGAAGTTGTAGTGATTGAAATGTACTGCCAAAAAGGATGGCAACAGCAGATTCTATTGCAACATTTAAAAGAAATTGGAGGAACGCTTAAGAAGAAGAGTGTACCCAGGTCTATGGGAAAAGACCATGGCAGTTGGATTGTTTGGATGTCTCTATCAAGGAGCAAACTCTGTCACAAACTCAGACTAAATGGTCTCCTCCTGTTGGTCCACGTGAATACATGGGCAATAAGATATGTTTATGGAATAGCCTATCCAGAGTGGTGGTGGGCATAGAGGATATTATAAACTCTGGGGAGAGTAATTTATCGTAGAGTCATAGAGATATACAGCATGGAAACAGACTCTTCGGTCCAATTCATCCATGCCAACCAGATATCCTAAATAAATCCAGTCCCATTTGCCAGCATTTGGCCCATATTACTCCAAACCCTTCCTATTCATATACCCATCCAGGTGCCTTTTAAATGTTGTAAATAAATGTAGTAACTCCACCACTTCCTCTGGCAGCTCATTCCATACCTGCACCAAACCTTGCATGAAAAGGTTGCTCCTTAGGTGTCTCTTAAATCTTAAATATATGCCCTCTAATTTTGGACTGTACGACCCCAAGGAAAATACTTTGTCTGTTTACCCTATCCATGCACCTCGTGATTTTATAAACCTCTATAAGGTCACCCCTCAGCTCAAGGGAAATTCAGCCTCTCCCTATAGCTCAAACCCTCCAACGCTCTGGTCAAATGTGTGAATCAAGAAAAATTGTAAATTGAATAAGAAATCTGTGATGGTTGAATTTTATAGAGGTGGTCTTTCTCTGACTAAAAGGGAAGTTGGAGCACTATGGGCAGAATAAAGATCACTAGCAACTGTTATGTCCTGGAGTTTCTGTGAGTATAATGTTGACAAACTGGTTGTCAGACTTATTTCTCTGTGGTCTTTGTCAGAAAATGGTATTAACTGATGGTTATGGAGAATGCTGTAAGGTTAGTGAGCATTAATGAGCCGTTATTCACCTACTAGTATATTTATATCTGATGAGTAATCCCTTTCTGAAGCACAGCCTTAAACTTTTCCTTACATTGAACCTTTTTTGTATCTATTTTACATGTTTTAGGATAGTCTTAGCTGTCTATACTTGCCTCCGTTGTTCCTCCTATTTCTTTTCCATCGATCCTAACTCTAAAGCCTCTTTTGTCTCTTGTAACCTCAGCACTTAAATTTGGCTCAGTATCTTGCTTTCCTACAGAGTCCACAGGCTTTTAAAAGCTATTTTTGTTCATTAATATCTCAAAGATTATCATCTGTCTTTGAGCAGTTTCTTTTTTCATTCTTTGGGATATGGGTGTTACTGAGAAGGGCAGCACGTGTTGCCCTTCCTTAATTGCCCTTAAACTGACTGGTTTACTTGGCCATTTTAGAGCACAGATAAAAGTCAAACTTGTTGCTGTGGACCTAGAGTTGCATGTAAACCAGATGAATAAGTTTAGCACATTTCCTTCCCTAAAAGGCATTGACGAGCTAGATGAGTTTTTAGAATAATCAAAGAAAGTTGTCATTGTTACCATTATTCAGATTATTTTTACGTTCCAGATTAATTAATATAATATATATTTCAATAGCTGCCCCAATTCCTCAGACCATTAGTCTCTGCCTCTGGATATTAGTCCATTATCCACGGCTATCTCCCTGAAGTATGATGTGGAAGATGTTTTTAATGACATTCACTTCACTTGCACATTGCAATCCACTAGATGAGCATCTGTTGCTTTCCCAAATGATCTTTCTACCCAATGGGGCGACAGTGTGATGAATTATAAGGTACACTGTATTTTTTGTGTTTGTTGGGATGTTAATGCCTTTACCACGCACTCGTGGAATCTAGCAATTGAATTATTTTGAGTTACTGATCTCTCAATATTCTATTAATGTCCTCACGCAATCTGTAATATGTGCAAAATTAATGTAATTGATGTGACTGATTTTGTGCAGGTATCAGATGGCATTTAAAAACTATGGAAGTCTCATTCATCATTCAAATGCTGTTACTGCTGTAAAATATAACCTTTTTACTTACCCTGTATAGTCTGTAATTCTGTCCCTGTGCCATGTGACCATGATTCGATTGTAATCATGATTACCAATCTTGTTTGCCAATTGTTCTGCCCCACAACTGAAAATCAACTTTTAGTTTCTTTACTTCAGAGCGACCTCAGGCGGAATATCACAAAAAGGTGAGTACTGAGCACCAAAAGGTTGTGATATTGGTTGCATGTTAGCCATTGTGTAATGCAGTATATGACTTGTGTTGCAGTCAGCTTCAGAATAATTGCATCCTTGTGAAGTTTGCCTTCCTGTATGTCCAAGCGTTGCTGAAGAGAATTTTATTTTGTTGTCCTGTGTCTAAAAGCAAGTTCCTTTTCTCTAATGTAATAGAAAGAGAGTGATGTGTTAAAAGACATTACATAGAGTTACAGCACAAAACCAGGCCATTTTGCCCAACTGGTTTATGATTCTGTCGTGCCTCACATCAACCTCCTCTTCATTGAATTCAGTTGATAAGTCCTCTTATTTCCTGTTCTCTCAGGGCTTCATCTAGCTTCACCATAAATGCATCTGTGCTTTTTTTTGTCTCCACAGACCACTCTGAGTAAAGACTTTTTTGAATTCCTTATTTGATTTATTGGTGGTGATCTTGGAGGCTCTAAGTTTTGTTCTTTTCGAGATATAAATCTGACCCTCTTCATGTTTTTGAATACTTCTGTTAAATTATCCTTCCATTCTCTGTGGAAAAGAGAAGAGCACATGCACATTGCAATCCACAAGATGAGCATCATTTGCTTTTCCCAAATGATCGTTGTATTGAATGGGAGAACAGTAAAGGGCTTTTGCCCGAAACGTCGATTTCCTGCTCCCCGGATGCTGTCTGACCTACTGTGCTTTTCCAGCACCATTATAATTTAAACTCTGGTTTCCAACATCTGCAGTCCTCACTTTTGCCTATTTAATTTAGAACTCCTTCCAAGTCTAACCACTCAGTATAATCCAAGTCTACATTTTCCTACAACTTCCACTACACATTAATGTTAAAACTAAGCTTAATCTCTGAGGAATTTGATTCACCTGGAACCATTTCTAAAAACATTTTCAAGTATGTAAATTCTCACTCTGTTGAATGGTAAGGTTTTGGAAAGAGAACATGCTGCTGCCAGTAGTGCTCAAACCTGCAACTCACTCTAAAATTCTCCATTTGATAAGTTGTGCCTACACATCACTCTTACGGATCCCGTCTGTCTCTGAGTATCACAAAATAAATCTTGATAAAAGCACTATGGAGAGCCCCTTATAACACACCACTAGTAAGGCAGCCGTGAGTTGAAAGCATAATGTTTGCATTCATTATGAGATGATGAGGTTTGACTTGGGACATGGAGCTGGGCAACAGGCTCATCATTTGCTTATGGGAAAAATATAGAAATGACATTGAAACATAAAAAATAGGAGCAGGAGTAGGCCTTAGCCTTTCAAGCCTGCTCAGCCATTCATCCAACTACATGCCCTGTTCCCATACACTTTGACCCCGTTAGTCCTAAGAACTGTATCTAACTCCTTCTTAAAAACATCATCGTGTTTTGTTCTCAACGTCCCATTCTTTTTCCCTCAGTACTACTAGCTCCCCTTAAATTCATAGATCACTGAATCCCTACAGTGTGGAAACAGGCCATTAGCGATGCTGTTACACCTGTCTGGTTGGAAATTTTTAACCCCCACCAAATCATCCTTGTGCAAACAGAGTTCTTTCAGATTTTGTTATTCACCCTGTTCAGAGCTACTCTGTGCTTTTTGTTTCATTTCTTTTTCCTACCCAGCGATGCTGTTACATACTTCTAGACATTCTTTTTGGCCACCATCAAATGTTACATGTCTGTAACTGAATCCAGGTTTTTAATAGAGTCCAAAGGGCATCACCTACTCTTAATCAGCTTTGAGGGACCTGCACTTCTAACAGCATCTCCCAGTGCCCAGTTTATTTGCAAAGAGTGCCGTCAACTAAGGAATTATGGCAAGCCAGTAATGCCCACATCCACAAACTGAAGTGGTGGGGAAGGTGACATATGGGTATCCCGGTATAACAGTAAAATTGGTTAATATTGAAAATCTTCAAAATCCATGAAACCACAATCTGACCTTTGCTCTAAAATGTTGACTTAACTATAGGGAAGCATGACATTTTCTCTTTATGGTTGCACTTCAAGTTGCAGGTCAACATTTAATATTTTACACCACAATTTGGGAGGTACAGCAATCCATCTGCAGAAACCCTCACTGCTGCTCCATGGCTAAACTACTTTAGAGCTGGATTATCCTTATTCTCATGGCCATTTGAGATCAGGAAGATCATTTACAAACTAGATTTGAGTTCCAGTTAATGAGTGAAACCGTTTATGAATAACAATGCAACATGCTCCTCACTGTTTTCTCTTCCCCTACCCCTTCAATCATCCATTTTACACCATCCATATTTTGCCTCATCTTCTCCTCCGAGCTCTAACATGCTAGGATATGAATACACAACCCTGTGTTGCCTTGCTCAAGTTTAAGTGGAAATAGGATCGGCTAAAATTGCAACTACAGGGGCAACACCGGTCTTGGCTTAATCTGACATTGACCAAATAAGGGGAGGTTGCTGGATGATGCTTGGAAATATGTGCATTATGTGTGGGCAGTGTGTCTGCTGCATGGCTTTTAATTATGTAGTGCTATCATTCATGAGTTCAATGATTTTCGAGTATTATTTATGATTTGTCTTTCCTTCAGAAATCACTGCATTTTAGAATAGAGATGATTTGTAATCAGGTATATGGAGAAACTGATAGAAATTTTGGAAATCTGCTAAACTCTCAGGAGTTAAGAGAGAATAAAACTCTGCTGTCTGAAAGAAACTCCTGTTGGTAAGCAATGTCACGAAGGAATGGAGGTCTGCAAATATTGTCATTATTTTAAAAAGGTACAAAGAACAGACAAAATAATTCTCTGCCTTTCGATCTGACCTTGTAGATGGTTGGCAAATACAGAAGGATGGGATTAACTGTTACATAAAAAGGCACAGATTAGTCATGGATAGTCAACATGCTTTTGTTAAGGGAAGGTTGTGCCTTACTAACTAACTTGAACTTTTTGAGGAAGTAACAAGGAGGATTGATGAGGGTAATATAGTAGATGTTGCTTATATAGATTTTAGGAAGGTATTTGACAAGGTCCCACTTGACACTGGATAGAAAATGTAAAGCCCATTAGGAAATGTAGTAAATTGGATCCAGAATTGGTTCCATGACAGGAAACAAAGGGTAAAGGTTGACGAATGTTTTTGTGAATAGAAAGCAGTTTCCAATGGTCCACAGGACTTGGTATGTTGCTGTTCATGCTATACATTAATGAGTCTCATTTAAATTTAGAACATAGAACGTTACAGCGTAGTACAGGCCCTTCGGCTCTCAATGTTGTGCCGACCTGTGGAACCAATCTGAAGCCCATCTATCCTATGCTATTCCATTTTCATCCATATGTTTATCCACTGACCATTTAAATGTCTTGAAAGTTGGCAAGTCTACTACTGTTGTAGGCAGTACATTCCATGCCACCTACTACTGATTAAAGAAACTACCTCTGACATCTGTCCTGTATCCATCGCCCCCTCAATTTAAAGCTATGTCCCCTCGTGCTAGCCATCACCATCCGAGGAAAAAGGCTCACACTGTTCACCCTATCTAACCCTCTGATTATCTTCTATGTCTCAATTAGCTCACCTCTCTACCTTCTGCTCTCTAACAAAAACAGCCTCAAGTCCCTCAGCTTTTCCTCATAGGATCGTGCCTCCAAACCATGCAACTTTCCTGTATATCTCCTCTGAAACCTTTCCAAAGCTTCCACATCCTTCCTATAATGCGGTGACCAGAATTGGAAGCAATGCACCAAGTGTGGCTGCACCAGAGTTTCGTACAGCTGCAATATGACCACGTGGCTCCAAAACTCAACCCCTCTACCAATAAACCCAAATACACTGTATGCCTTCTTAACAGCCCTATCAACCTGGGTGGAAACTTGCAGGGACCTATGTACATGGACACCGAGATCTCTCTGCTCATCTATACTACAAAGAATCTTACCTTTAGCCCAGTACTCTGTATTCCTGTTGCTCTTTCCAAAGTGACCCACCTCACACTTTTCTGCATTAAACTCGATTTGCCATCTCTCAGCCCAGCTCTGTAGCTTATCGACATCCCTCTGTAACTTACAACATCCTTCAGCACTGTTCACAACTCCATCGACCTTAGTGTCATCCACAATTTTACTAGCCCATCCTTTTATGCCCTCATCCAGGTCATTTAAGAAAATGACAAACTGCAGTGGCCCCAGAACAGATCCTTGCGGTACACCATTAGTAACTGAACTCCAGAATGAACATTTCCCATCAACCACCACCCTCTGTCTTCTTTCAGCTAGCCAACTTCTGATCCAAACCACTAAATCATCCTCAATCCCACATCTCTGTATTTTGTGCAATAGCTTACTGTGGAAGTAAACAAACACTTTACTGAAGTTCCTGTACACCACATCAACCGCTTTACCCTCATCCACCTGTTTGGTCACCATCTCAAAGAACTCAATAAGGTTCGTGAGGCATGATTTATCCTTGACAAAACTGTGTTGACTATCCCTAATCAATTTATTCCATTCTATATGATTGTAAATCCTATCTCTTAAAATCTTTTCCAACATTTTACCCACAACCAAAATAAGGTTCACTGGTCTATAATTACCAGGGTCTCTACTCCCCTTCTTGAACAGTGGAACGACATTTGCTATCTTCCAGTCATCTGGCACCATTCCTGTAGATGATGATGTCACAAAGATCAAAGCCAAAGCCTCAGCAGTCTCCTGGTTTCCCAGCGAATCTCAGGATAAATCCCAACTGGCCCAGGTGGCTTATCTATTTTCTCACTTTCCAGAATTTCTAACACCACCTCCTTGTGAATGTCAATCCCATCTAGTCTCGTAGCCTGTATCTCACTGTTGTTCTCGACAACATTGTCTTTTTCCAGTGTGAATACTGAAGAAAAATATTCATTTAGCGCTTCCCCATCTCCTCTGATTCCACGCACAACATCCCACTACTATCTTTGATTGACCCTAATCTTTCTCTAGTCATTCTTTTATTCCTGAAATACCTATAGAAGGCTTTAGGTTTTTCCTTGATCCTATCTGCAAATGAGTTCTCATGTCCCCTCCTGGCTATTCTTAGTTCTCTCTTTAGGTCTTTCCTGGCTAATTTGTAACTCTCAAGAGCCCTAACTGAGCTTTCACGTCTCATCCTAACATAAGCCGCCGCCTTAATCTTGAAGAAGCGGAAGATGGTGGCTTATGCGAGGCACATCTGGACAATTTGCAGATGACTCAATGGCTGTGTAGTTGATAATGAAGAGGATTATAGAACATAGAACAATACAGCACAGAACAGGCCCTTCGGCCCACGATGTTGTGCCGAACATTTGACCTAGCTTAAGCACCCATCCATGTACCTATCCAATTGCCGCTTAAAGATCACCAATGATTCTGACTCTGCCACTCCCACAGGCAGCGCATTCCATGCCCCCACCACTCTCTGGGTAAAGAACCTACCTCTGACATCACCCCTATACCTTCCACCCTTCACCTTAAATTTATATCCCCTTGTAACACTCTGTTGTACCCGGGGAAAAAGTCTCTGACTGTCTACTCTATCTATTCCCCTGATCATCTTATAAACCTCTATCAAGTCACCCCTCATCCTTCGCCATTCCAATGAGAAGAGACCTAGCACTCTCAACCTATCCTCATACGACCTATTCTCCATTCCAGGTAACATCCTGGTAAATCTCCTCTGCACCCTCTCCAAAGCTTCCACATCTTTCCTAAAATGAGGCGACCAGAACTGCACACAGTACTCCAAATGTGGCCTTACCAAGGTCCTATACAGCTGCAACATCACCTCACGACTCTTGAATTCAGTCCCTCTGCTAATGAACGCTAATACACCATAGGCCTTCTTACAAGCTCTATCCACCTGAGTGGCAACTTTCAAAGAGCTATGAACATAGACCCCAATATCCCTCTGCTCCTCCGCCTTACTAAGAACCCTACCGTTAACCCTGTATTCCGCATTTTATTTGTTTTTCCAAAATGGACAACCTCACACTTGGCAGGTTTGAACTCCATCTACCACTCCTCAGCCCAGCTCTGCATCATATCTAAGTCTCTTTGCAGCCGACAACAGACCTCCTCACTATCCACAACTTCACCAACCTTCATATCGTCTGCAAATTTACTGACTCACCCTTCGACTCCCTCTTCCAAGTCACTAATAAAAATTACAAACAGCAGAGGACCAGAACTGATCCCTGCGGAACTCCACTTGTAACTGGGCTCCAGGCTGAATATTTACCATCTACCACCACTCTCTGACTTCGACCGGTTGGCCAGTTTTCTATCCAACTGGCCAAACTTCCCACTATCCCATGCCTCCCGACTTTCCACATAAGCCTACCATGGGGTACCTTATCAAAAGCCTTACTAAAATTCATGTACACTACATTCACTGCTCTACCCTCATCCACATGCTTGGTCACCTCCTCAAAGAATTCAATAAGACTTGTAAGGCAAGACCTACCCCTCACAAATCTATGCTGGCTGTCCCTAATCAAGCAGTGTCTTTCCAGATACTCATAAATCCTATCCCTCAGTACCCTTTCCATTACTTTGCCTATCACCGAAGTAAGACTAACTGGCCTGTAATTCCCGGGGTTATCCCTATTCCCTTTTTTGAAAAGGGCACAACATTCACCACTCTCCAGTCCCCTGGCACCACCCCCATTGACAGTGAAGACGAAAAGATCATTGCCAACTGTTCTGCAGTTTCCTCTCTTGCTTCCCACATAATCCTAGGATCTCTCCCGTCAGGCCCGGGAGACTTGTCTATCCTCAAGTTTTTCAAAATGCCCAACACATCTTCCTTCCTGACAAGTATCTCCTCTAGCTTACCAGTCCGTTTCATACTCTCCTCTTCAACAATACAGTCCCTCTCATTTGTAAATACAAATTGCCGTGGATTGCAGGATGATACCAATAATTTGTTTGACTTCACCTGACGAAGGGGCTGAGCTCTGAAAGCTTCAAATAAACCTGTTGGATTATAATCTGGTGTTGTCTGACATCTGGATGTAGATAGGTTAAGCAGATGTGCAAAAACTTGTCAAATGGAATATATTGTGGAGAACAGAAGAGCTGAATGTTAACTAAATGGAGTAAGAGTGCAGAAAGTTACCAATAGATATAGAAGTCCTTGTGCATAAATCATAAAAAAAGCTTGCATACAATATCTATGGGTAACAGGGTAGGAAAAAGAAATGATACTTGTTTTGTTTCAAGGGGAGTTGTGTAAAAATAGGGAAGTCTCACTAAACTATACAAGGCACAGTTCAACTCCTGTTGGAATACTGCAAACAGTTTTGGTCCCCATTTTTAAACAAAGATATACATGCATTATACTCAGTCCACAGAACACTCACAGGTTGGTCTCGGGTTTGAGGCAATTATCTTGGGAGGAGAGGTTGATCCTGAAATTTGGGAATTTTGAAAAATGCAAGTCAACCTTCCTGAAACATACAGGAATCTTGCAGGACCTGTGGAGAAGTTGTCTCCACCCTTTCAGGAGGGTCCAGGACCAGAGGACATATTCTCAGAATAAGGGATCACCTGCGTAAGACAAAGATGAAAATAATTTCCTTGGAAATCTCTGTTAGCACAGAGTTTTGTAGAGACTGTTTTTTAAGGATATTCAAGGCTGAGATAAGATTTTAATCTGGAAGGAAATCAAGAGTTATGAGGAAAAGGCAGGAAAATGGAATTGGATATTATCAATCAGCCAAGATCGCATTGAATGGCAGAGCAGGAGTTGATAGGATGAATAATGCATTTCTGCTCAAACTTATCGATTTTCAAGAAAGTTGCAGGGCTTGAAAATTGCATCAGTGAGGAAAGATCAGATAAGCTTAGGTTGTTTTCTTTAAAGCAGAGGAAGTTGACTTAGCTGAAGAGTACAGAATGTTTGAGGAGCTTGCATGGAGTGGACAAGGAAATCTGTTTTCCATTTTCAGAGAAATTAATTACGAAGGGTCGCAGATTTAAGGTGATTAGAGTGGACATGAGGAGACATTTTTTTCACCCACTGTATAGTAGATTTTTGAATATTTCTACGAGTTTGGGGGTTTACACAGAACTCTCAATTTATTTAAAAGGAACCCGGATCTATCCCTGAAGTGCTGTAACCTGCAAGGTGGAAAATAGGAATAGAAAAGGTGGCCAGTTTTTATTAATGTATGCAGTCATGAGGAGCTGAATGGCTTCTTCTGTGTCAAACTGTGGTTTTCTGGGAAATGGTTAATATCAGGTGTTTATTTATACACGCTAGGGAGGATGAATGCCACAAACATTAGGTATGTTTTGCTCCCATATTTGAACAAGATTTCAAGTCCCAAAGTATGGTGTTAACTGCACAGCCCATATATTCAGGTGTCTCTGTTTGTGCTATTTTGCCCTAGTGAGAAATGCCTTATGCTCATTTTTATTTTTAAACTGATTTGTATCTTGAACAAAAACTGCTCTATTATTAACTGCCAGATTGAAATTGTGTGTGTCTGTTTAATTTGGGGCTGAAATGGTAACTGAAAGACACATCAAGCCCCTTGAAAAGCAAGATTCCAATCCATTGTGCAGAAACAGATTTGCTATATTAAGAATTAAGCATACTTTAAAACTTTTAGACCCCTTTTAATGTGTTGTTACCTTTAACAGGGCATTGATCTTATCAAGATAAGGGGTATTAATGTTGAATAAGGAACAACCAAGCCCCTGACAGTTCTAAATGGGACCAAGTAACTACAGGTGGTTGCTGTACCTGAACAAGATTGAGGATCATAGATCTCTGACTTGTGTAAAGGAGTTAAAATTAAAGCAAGTGTGCACTGTGAAGTCATGGAGAAAAACATTGATGTTTGTAAGATCTGTTTTGTAAACCAGAGATTCAATATTAGTAACCCATTCCTTTGTAATTAACTGGGAATTTCATTCCATCTTTCTTCCCTATAGTCCATCTGGACTTGGAGATTTGTCAACCCACAGCTCCATCAAAATGTGTTTCGTACCATTTCCCTTGTGATTATAATTTCGCAAAGTACTCTCTGCCTTCCACTTCCTGACTTACAGCTGTTACTTGTGTTTTGCCTCTCTGGGGCAGTGCACTGGAAACATCAAGCCTGATTATTCCTGCTGTCATCAGATAAGTTTAAGGCAAGATAAAAATATGCAAACTCCCCAAATTTGTGTGTCTCTTAAATCCAGGTTGACAGAGGGCACAGACCAGGTTTCTGTACTTAATGAGAATTACTTTTTATTACAAATAAATAGATTCTAACTACAGATAAACAGTTGTGAACCATCAACCTATAACCTTTAATCCTGTCTACGCACGTGTACATCCAGGCACGTAGGAAAAGAAACATGGATATATTATGATTCGGAGATGCCGGTGTTGGACTGGGGTGTACAAAGTTAAAAATCTCACAACACCAGGTTATATACCAACAGGTTTAATTGGAAGCACACTAACTTTCGGAGCGACGCTCCTTCAGGTGATTGTCCTGACAATCACCCGATGATGGAGCGTCGCTCCGAAAGCTAGTGTGTTTCCAATTAAACCTGTTGGACTATAACCTGGTGTTGTGTGATTTTTAACTATGGATATATTAGATCACTTGGAACCTAGTTCAGTGTTCCCTGTTCAGAGTTTGCTGAAAGGGTCATTGGTTTTCCTTCCTAGATACTTTCACTTGTTTGCAGAAGATACAGGATGACTAGTACATGTTGAGAAAGATCTCTGACATATTAATCGAAAGTCCTCGTTTATAGCGAGGGGTAACAAACCACCTATCTTCAGGTCGGTGATGCTTTTTACTGCAGAACAGAAACTCAGCACTTTGCATTCAAGGGGTCCAATTGCTTCAGCCTCAATTATTCACAGTGCCAAGCTATTTTCCTGCCTGTTGGCCAATCACATTGTTATTAGCAGGCAAGGGCTCCTTTGTCATCAATAACTAGACTTTAGTGCACAGACCAACTAGCCAAATCTTCATTAATGCGCAGACCTAGTTCCAGCTTGTTTGTAATCAGACTTCCACTGCTGCTTGAATGCTCTTACCTCCTTTCCTGTCTGTCCTGAAGACTCTAAACTGGAATATTGAGTTGCCAATCATGACCCCTTTTTAACCATGTCCCAGTGACAGCAATTACATCATACTCCTGTGTTTTCACTTATGCCCTCAACCCATGTATCTTGTTTGTCAGACTCTTCTGTTTTTGTGACCACTTCCCTCTTCCTACCGATGACAGTGGTACTAATATGTACCAGGATCTGACTCGGCAAAAGTGAGAACTGCAGATGCTGGAGATCAGAGTCAAGATTAGAGTGGTGCTGGAAAAGCACAGCAGGTCAGGCAGCATCCAAGGAGCAGGAAAGTAGACATCAGGCCTCATTCCTGATGAATGGCTTTTGCCCAAAACATCTACTTTCCTGCTCCTTGAATGCTGCCTGACCTGTTGTGCTTTGCCAGCACCACTCTAATCTTGACCAGGATCTGTCTGTTTGCCTATCCCCTTCAGAATTTGCTGAGGCCATTCAGTAGATTTCCTGACCCTGGCATAAGGGAGACAATGTAACACCCTGGAACCTCTTTTGCACCACAGAAACATCTGTTTATTCCCCTTACAATTGAATCCCTACTACTATAGCCCTGGCATTTTTCATCTTCCTGTCTTTTGCAGGAGACCCATGCATGATGCCGTGCAGTTGGCTGCCACTGCATTACTCTGCAAGTCATCTCCCCCAGAAGTATCTAAAACGGTAAATCCGTTTAGTGAAAAAAAGAGGGATGGTGATAGCGACCTCTTGCACTACCTACCTTCCTCTCCTCTGACATGCCCTTTCTACGTGTTCAATCTGCAACCACAGTGTGATCACCTCACTGAATATGGTATCCATGACTTGCTCAGCTTTCTGGACGCTCCACAGTGAATTCAGCTCCAGCTCCGAAATGTGGTTTGTCAGTAGTTGTAGCTGAATATACTTCCTGCACATGTGTTCAGTAGGAACAACTGAAGCTTCCATGATTTACCACATAGTACAGGCGGAGTATATCAGGGGGGTGAGCTCTGCTGCCATGATTTCTCTTCAGTGTGAGTAAACCTCTTCTCAAAAAATATATAATTATCTTTATGTAAGAACACTGCTAACTTGCTTCCCCAATGTTAACTTACCCTATTTATTTTTTTTCATTTATTTGTTTGTGGTATGTGGGTGTCGCTGCTGGTTAGCATTTATTGCGCATCCATTCCTGCCCTTGAGAAGGTGGTAGTGAGCTGCTGCCTTGAAACGCGATGTGAAGGATCTAGTGTTGGACTGGGATGGACAAAGTTTAAAAATCTCACAACACCAGGTTATAATCCAGCGGGTTTATTTGGAAGCACTAGCTTTTGGAGTGCTGCTCATTCATCAGGAGCAGCACTCTGAAAGCTAGTGTTTCCAAATAAACCTGTTGGACTATAACCTGGTGTTGTGTGATTTTCAACTTCTTGAACTGCTGCAGTTCATCTGCTGTGGGTTGACCTACAATATCATTAGGGAGATAATTCCAGGATTTTGACCCGGTGACAGTGAAGGAATGGGCAGTATATTTCCAAGTCAGGATGGTGAGTAGATTGGAGGGGACCTTGAAGGTGATGGTGTTCCCATGTATCTGCTGCCCTTGTCCTTCTAAATGGAATGTTCATACATTTGCAAGGTGCTGTCTGAGGATCTTGCATGAATCTCTTCAGTACATCTTGTAGATAATACAAAATAAAAGCAAATTATTGCGGATGCTGGAAAATCTCAGCATCTGTAAGGAGAAAAAAGAGCTGACATTTCAAATCTAACTGACCCTTTGTCAAAGCTTAAAAAAAAGGGAGAAATGGGGAGGTATTTATACGAGGCTGAGAGAAGGCTCCAGAAGCATGGCTCCAGAAGCAAAGGTAGCAATAAAGAGGTGATAATGACAGGGAGATTAGGAACTGTGAATGACCAAGGCTGACAAAATATGTGGGGGATGGGTAAAGCAGAGGCAAAATGGAAAACAGGGGAGAGGAGTAGCAAAGGGGGAAGAGGAGAGGAAGAGGTGATGAGAGAGTGAGGAGTGAGAAAAAGAGGGACAATCAAGAAATAAGAGGTACAGAACAGTGGGAAAAAAATTTTAAAAATAAATAAAATCAATGAAATAAAATTACGGAGCAGAATGAAAACAGAGGGGTCGAGATGGGATAATCATCTGAAGTTGTTGAATTCAATGTTGAGACCGGCAGGCTGTAATGTGCCCAGTCGGAAGATGAGATGCTGTTCCTCCAGTTTGCGTTGAGCTTCACTGGAACATTGCAGCAGGCCAAGGACAGACATGTGGGCATGGGAGCAGGATTGTGTGTTGAAGTGGCAAGCCACGGGAAGGACGAGATGGACTGCACGCTGTCGAGAGCCCTGTCAACAACTGTAGGTGGGAAGCCACGGTTGGAGAAGAAGGAGCACATATTAACAGCACCACTTTGGAAAGTGGCCTCATCAGAACAAATGTGGTGGAGGCAAAGGAGCTGAGAGTGGCTTGCCACTTCAACACACAATTCTGCTCCCATGTCTGTCCTTGGCCTGCGACAATGTTCCAGTGAAGCTCAACACAAACTGGAGGAACAGCATCTCATCTCCCGTGCCATGACTCTCCTACCTCCCCTCCCAGAACAAGGATAGGGTCCCTCATGTTGTCCCCTTTCACCCCACCAGCCTTCACATGCAAAGAATAATCCTCTGCCATTTTTGCCAACTCCAACACGACACCACCACTAAACACATCTTCCCTTCCCTCCCCCTGTCTGCATTCTGCAGAGATCGTTCCCTCCGGGACAACCTAATCCACTCCTTCATCACACCTAACATCTCTCCCATCACACATGGCACCTTCCCATCACACCTAACACCTCTCCCATCACCCATGCAATCGCAGAAGGTGGAACACCTGCCCCTTTACCTCGTCCATGCTCACCATCCAAGGCCCCAAACACTCATTTCAGATTAAGCAGCGTTTCACTTGTACCTCTTTCAATTTGGTCTATTGCATTTGTTGCTCCCAATGTGGTCTCCTCTCTATCAGAGAGACAAAACACCGACTTGCTTTGCTGAGCACCTTTGGTCTCTACGCAATCAGGTCCCGGACCTTCCCGTAGCTTGCCACTTCAACACACAATCCTGCTCCCATGCCCACATGTCTGTCCTCGGCCTGCTGCAATGTTCCAGTGAAGCTCAACGCAAACTGGAGGAACAGCATCTCATCTTCTGACTAGGCCCGTTACAGCCTGCCGGTCTCAACATTGAATTCAACAACTTCAGATGATTGTCCCATCTCGACCCCTCTGTTCTCATTCTGCTCCGTAATTTTATTTCATTGATTTTATTTAATATATTTTTTTCACTGTTCTGTACCTCTTATTTCTTGATTGTCCCTCTTTTTCTCGCTCCCCACTCTCTCATCACCTTTTTCCTCTTCTCTTCCCCCTTTGCTACTCTTCTCCCGTGTTCCACTTTGCCTCTGCTTCACCCATCTCCCACATATTTGTTACATAGGCTTCAGCCTTGGTCATTCACAGTTCCTAATCTCCCTATCATCTCTCTATGCGCTTTCATTATCACCTCTTTATTGCTACCTTTGCTTCTGGAGCCATGACTCCCCTTCTCTCAGCCCAGTATAAATACCTCCCTATTTCTCCCTTTTTTTTAGCTTTGACAAAGGGTCAGTTAGACTTGAAATGTCAGCTCTTTTTTTTCTCCTTGCAGATGCTGCCAGACCTGTTGAGATTTTCCAGCATTTTCTCTTTTGGTTGTAGATGGTACACACTGGAGGGAGTGGATGCTTGAGGATATAGTGCTTATTGAACAGGCTGCTTTGTCCTGGATGGTGTCACGTTTTCTGAGTGTTGTTGGAGCTGTACCCATTCAGGCAAGTGGTGAGTATGCCATCACACTCCTGACTTAGATTAGATTAGATTTCCTACAGTATGGAAACAGGCCATTCAGCCCAACAAGCCCACACTGACCCTTCAAAGAGTAACCCACCCAGACCTATTTCCCTACGTTTACCCCTGAATAATGCGCCTAACATGATGGGCAATTTAACATGGCCAATTTATCTCATCTGCACATCTTTGGATTGTGGGAGGAAACCGGAGCACCCAGAGGAAACCCATGCAGACACTGGGAGAATGGGCAAACTCTGCACAGTCACCCGGGGCGGGAATCAAATCTGGGTCCCTGGCGCTGTGAGGCAGCAGTGCTCACCACTGAGTCACCGTGCAACCCCATATGCTTGTGCTTTGTAGATGGTGGACAGGTTTTGGGGAGTCAGCAGGTGAGTTACTCACTGCAGTACTCCTAGCCTCTGACGTGCTCTTGTAGCTACTGTGTTTGTGTGGTGAGTCCAGTTGAGTTTCTGGTCAATGATAACCCTCAGGATGTTGGTAGTGGGGGAATTCAGTGATGGTAGCAACATTGAATATCAAGGGTTAAGTTGTCTCTTAATCGTGATGGTCCCCTGCAGCAATTAGACTGGAACTCCATTTTCTCCAGTTGAAGCTGAAGAATGTGAAGGGCAGGTCTTGCCTCACAAACCTTATTGAATTCTTTGAGAAAGTGACTAAGGAGGTGGACGAGGGTAAAGCGGTAGATGTGGTGTATATGGATTTTAGTAAGGCGTTTGATAAGGTTCCCCATGTTAGGCTACTTCAAAAAATACGGAGGTATGGCATTGAGGGTGAGTTGGAGGTTTGGATTAGGAATTGGCTGGCTGGAAGAAGACAGAGGGTAGTAGTTGATGGTAAAGGTTCATCTTGGAGTGCCGTTACTAGCGGTGATCCGCAAGGATCTGTTTTGGGACCATTGCTGTTTGTCATTTTTATAAATGACCTGGAGGAGGGGTTAGAAGGTTGGGTGAGCAAGTTTGCAGATGATAAGAAAGTCGGAGGAGTTGTTGACAGTGAGGAAGGATGTGGCAGGTTACAGCAGGATATAGATAAGCTGCAGAACTGGGCAGAAAGGTGGCAAATGGAGTTCAATGTAGCTAAGTGTGAGGTGATTCACTTTGGTAAGAGTCGTGAGATCGTGTTGCAGTTGTATAAGACTCTGGTGTGTCCGCATCTGGAGTATTGTGTGCAGTTTTGGTCGCCATACTATAGGAAGGATGTGGAGGCACTGGAATGGGTGCAGAGGAGGTTTACCAGGATGTTGCCTGGTATGGTAGGAAGATCGTATGAGGAAAGGCTGAGGCACTTGGGGTTGTTTTCATTGGAGAAAAGAAGGTTTAGGGGTGACTTGATAGAGGTGTACAAGATGATTAGGGGTTTAGATAGGGTTGACCATGAGAACCTTTTTCCACGTATGGAGTCAGCTATTACGAGGGGGCATAGCTTTAAATTAAGGGGTGGTAGGTATAGGACAGATGTTAGGGGTTGGTTCTTTACTCAGCAAGTCGTGAGTTCATGGAATGCCCTGCTAGTAGCAGTGGTGGACTCTCCCTCATTATGGGCATTTAAGCGTGCATTGGATAGGCATATGGAGGATAGTGGGCTAGTGTAGGTTAGGTGGGCTTGGATCGGTGCAACATCGAGGGCCAAAGGGCCTGTACTGCGCTGTATTCTTCTATGTTCTATAATGTAGCCTCACAAGCTATTAGACCCTGAAAAACAACCTTATTACAAAAAAGAAATGCAAAAAACACCTCTTCCCCTGTGCAGTGAACTCCCATGATGCTTTACTTTTCTAGTGTCTCTCACTCACTTGTGCTGCACCTCACTGTCTAAGTATTTTCTCTCAACTGCTCATGCAAAGCATACTGATGGTCTGCTTTTAACAGACCCATACCTAGATAGAGCTGGGGTCAACTGAAATAACTCACTTGTTAAACTTTGGTAGTAATCACCACCTTTGAGGTTTTATTCAGACTTCAGATGATTGACTGACAACTGTCCCTCAGTCAACTGATTTAGCTGTCTTATTGCCTTTTAACTAGACAACTGAACTTATATATAATATAGATTATATATTTTTATAAAAGCTGGTGAAGTCTTTCATTTATTTCTGACGGTGCTCTAAATTTCCAGTATCTCTTTCTCACTTGGGTTCTACTGGGTATGCCTTCTCCCAGCTACACATGTACTGATCTCAACAAGCCATTTAAGAATCCTGAATGGAATAGGATGATGTTGGGTGAAGAAAAACCTTTGACAAGTGGAAATATATATGCTGCCCTGCTTGATGTGGTTTTTGTCATCAAATTGTGGAGTGCGATTGTTACACCAACAATCATCAAATCGTCCAAAAATGGAGGAAAATTCAATTCATTGCTGGAGAGGATAACTTTGAAAGCAAAAACACCACACCTAATCCAGAGACAGATCCTTACAATGATGTCATAACCAAATAGATGCAATGAAATTTTATCTTTGGAAGTTGTTAACAAAACAACTGTTTTTAAAATGCTTTTATTATAATTAAAGGTATTTTTGTACCATTAATTTATTCCATGAACGATGCCATTTTAATCTAATGCAAATTTATTTCCATGTGATAAAATTGTTTCAAAGGTTAGTTTGTCTGTTGATATCTATGGTAATGATCTGAATCAAATAAAGATATTGGACTACTGAGGAAGGCTGGGGGAAAGGGGCTGGCTGAGTTTCTCTTGCAGAGTCTCCTTTTTGAGCTGTATAAATTTCTATGAAATCATTATTGGGCCCAGACAGCGTGACTCTTTAGCCAGTCAACGTATCTAGCTTCTTGCCCTAACTGTACAGTCCTTTTTTTTCCTCCAAAACATGAGTAATTATATTTCCAATCTCAATTATCCTTTCCCCATACTGCTGAGTTGTTTCAAAAGCCACTGTTAGCAAAATTGAAACTCATGGAATAAAAGTGGCAGTAGTAACATGGTACTAAGTTGACAAAGACATGGGGCACACAAAGTCATGGTGCCTGGCTTTTTTATCTGTCAGAGTAAAAGATTGTGGATTTCAGTGACATTGCCTAATGTTCGGCATGAGGACTGCTGCAATTTTTGATGCACGTTTGAATGCAGAGCACAACCTTGGAAATGTAGTAAACAGGAAGAGAGATATGATTTGGTGATACCGGTGTTGGACTGGGGTGTACAAAGTTAAAAATCACACACCACCAGGTTATAGAAAGAAAGATAGCAATGGACCTCAAGGGGGTGTAGACAGACTGAAGCATGGCAGATGACATTCAACACCATGAAGTAAGGCATTTTTGAAGGAAGAATGAAGAAAGAAAAAATGCATGTTTAATTATATTTTAAAGGAGTTGCAAAAAGGAGTTTTAGGGCTGTTTGTTCACCAGTCTTGAAGATGACAGAAAAGAATTGTGAAACAGTTCATAGAACATAAGCCATCATGAGCATTATAAATGAGGTATAGATTTGAAAAACCTACATAATACTTTGGCTCAGTTGTAATAGCCTTTTGAGTACAATTCTGGGCACCTTACATCAGAGAGGACTTGAAAGGTTGGACAGAATATAGAAGAGACTAGTACGGTGAGGTAAGATGTTGTTAGATACATTGATAAATTGGAGAGGATGAAGCTGGTTTCCTTTATACCAGTGAAAGCTAAGAGCAGATGTAATTTAAAATCATAAAGGACTGAGGCACTAAGTAAAAAGAAACTCTTACCAAGGGCTGAAGAGTTGCTAACCAGAAGCACAGATTTCAGGTGATTAAAAATGAATATCAAGGATGTATGAGGAAGAACTGTTTTTTGCAATGAGTGGTTAAGATTTGTAGTGTGCTTCCTGTTAGAATGGTAGAAACCGATTTAGTAGTAGCTTTCAAACTGGTTGGATAAATGCTCGGAGAAAATGTAATGAAGGAGAAAGAACAGGGGAGTAGGACTAACTGGATTATGCTTGAAGACAGGCTGATTGACTGTCTCCTGTACTATGTTACTCTGTTTCTGTGATTACTTATCACGTTGAAATTGTTGCCTTTGTGTTCTGTGTTTGCAGATGCTTTTCTTATCAGCTCACCTTTCCCAATTCTGCTTGCTGTTGACAGTTAAATGGAGTTTTATCCTCCTGATCTCCATCCCAACTGCTGCTGTTGATTATTTTTTTTAAGTTTCTGCTTGTTACATGTACCCTGCTCTGATATTTAATACTTACATATGCACTGCCAGCTGATGGAACCATCTAACGGGTGATGGAGAAAATGTGGCTGGTTTCTGAAATGCTCATTGTGGTATTGATTTTGTTGTTTTGAACACAATTGTTATCTGTATGATCTTAGAGGGAACATGAATTGGAGAGGCTGAACTTCATCACAAATAAAAGCTCAATTTAATTATAGAGTTGTGCAGATGTACCAATTGAGTTGAATGGCTCGCTGAATCTCTGGCTGGCAGCTTGTCTTATTATTAATCACACTGAAAATGTCGATTCATTATCTGCTACAATATCCATGTTCTGTTTCTTTCCTCCCTCAGCCAGATGAACACCCATCAGAAAATATTACATCTCCCCAGAGCTGGGATACAGTGAACCACTTTCCAGCAGACAGTAATTCCTATGAGCTGCTGACTGCAATAGGTAATAATTGTGTGTACCCACATGTGTTTGTATGCATTTGTAAAACTTCCCTTTATTTTTGTTTGCAGGTCATGTGTTCTGTCTTAATTTTCACTCCATCCAAGTGACGTGATTGGCTTTGACTTATTTAACTGTCAGCATACAAGGGCTCCATATGAGAGGTGTAGGTTTGTGGTCTCCAAGCATTTAAAGCTTCTTGGTGCATTCTTCCAGCCAGATCAACGCTCTAACTGAAGCTTGTCCATAACGTGTCAATTACAGACAATTAAGAATGTATGTACCATCCAGCGCATTGAAACTGGTCGAGGCAAGAATGAAGTGGACCCCATTGATCCAAAAATGGGCTTGAAAATTGGAAAGCACAATTGTCCCTTTCTTACTCCCCTCCTCCCCACTACGGTAATCGTGCTGATAAAGTGACTGAGACATCTGAATTAATGAAGCACTGTATTTACCATTGCTAATTTAGAAACAGGGCACAATGTTACAAAACATAACGACCATGAACAAAATTGCTTGAACACTAGGCAATAGACTTAATTCCTACACCAAGATAAGAAGATAAGCATGACATTTACTGTCCATCTGATTAATGTGAGTGGATCATGGTGTCCCTATTCCAACAGCCAAAGTAGTTCATATGGAAAGGTGAAAGACAAGTCTTCGTTAGCACTTGAAGCCTTTCAAAATGTTATGAATGTGTTTGATACAGTGGACGTAGAGATGGTTCTGTTTGTAAGGGAGTCCTAAATTATAGCCATAGTATGTACACATAGTCACTAATAAGGTCTATCTCATCACCACCAGTTCTGTTAACCCCTGCAGCTGTCTCTAAACTGCTTGTCTGTCATTGAGAATTGGCTAAGCGAACATTTTCTCCCTTCTCTTTGGATCCAGTCATAACTTTATTTCTGAGCCATGATTCCAATCTTCTGCTTGGAAATTATCTCAGGATGAGTCAGTCTGTACACAACCATTGATGTTTAACTCTAAAATGAGTTTCCAACCACATACAATATTTGCATATGTTAATATAATCTATTTCCGATCCCGCTATTGAACAAAAAAGACCAAAGAAAATTACAGCACAGGAACAGGCCCTTCGACCCTCCAAGCCTGCGCCGATCCAGATCCTCTATCTAAACCTGTCACCTATTTTCTAAGGATCTGTATCCCTCTGCTCCCTGCCCATTCATGTATCTGTCCAGATGCATCTTAAATGACGCTGTCGTGCCTACCTCTACCAGCTCCACTGGCAATGCATTCCAGGCACCCACTACCCTCTGTCTAAAGAAGCTTTCAAACATATCTCCCTCTCACCTTGAACTCATGACCCCTAAACTGAGTCCTCTACTTTGGGGGGAAAAAAGCTTCTTGCAATCCACCCTATCTAAACCTGTCATTATTTTGTAGACCTCAATCAGGTCGCCCCTTTGTTTTTCTATCTATCTATATTCTTCTGCATTCTCTAATAGTCCCCTTAACTATCTGCTACTCCATCAATCTTAGCGTCATCTGCAAACTTGCTAATCAGACCACCTATACCTTCCTCCAGATCATTGATGTATATTACAAACAACAGTGGTCCCAACACTGATCCCTGTGGAATACCACTGGTCACAATTCTCCATTTTGAAAAACTCCCTTCACCGCTACTGTCTCCTGTTGCCCAGTCAGTTCTCTATCTAAATAATACACTCTGGACACCATGCAACTTCACCTTCTCTATCAGCCTGCCATGGGGAACCTTATCAAATGCCTTACTGAAATCCACGTGTATGAGACCTACAGCCCTTCCCTCATAAATCAACTTTGTCACTTCTTCAAAGAATTCTATTAAGTTGGTAAGACATTACCTTCCCTGCACAAAACCATGCTGCCTATCACTGAAAAGCCCATTTTCTTCCAAATGTAAATAGATCCTATCCCTCAGTAACTTCTCCAGCAGCTTCCCTATCACTGACGTCCAGCTTACCGGTCTATAATTACCTGGATTATCCCTGCTACCCTGCTTAAACACGGGGACAACATTGGCAATTCTCCAGTCCTTTGTGACCTCGCCTGTGTTCAAGAATGCTGCAAAGATATCTGTTAAGGCTTACAGCTATTTCCTCTCTCATTTCCCCAGTAATCTGGGATAGATCCCATCCGGACCTGGGGACTTGTCCAACTTAATGCCTTTTAGAACACCCAACACTTCCTCCCTCCTTATGACGACTTGACCTAGAGTAATCAAACATCTATCCCTAAACTCAACATCCACCATGTCCCTCTCCTTGGTGAATACTGACTCAAAGTACTCATCAAGAATCTCACCCATTTTCTCTGACTCCATGCATAACTTTCCTCCTTTGTCCTTGAGTGGGCCAACCCTTTCTCTACTTACCCTCTTGCTCCTTATATATGAATAAAAGGCTTTGGGATTTTCCTTGAACCTGTTTGCCAAAGATATTTCATGACCCCTTTTAACCCTCTTAATTCCTCGTTTCAGATCGGTCCTACATTCCCAATATTATTCCAATGCTTTGTCTGTTTTCAGTCACCTAGATCTTATGTATACTTCCTTTTTCCTCTTAACTAGTCTCTCAATTTTCACCTGTCTTCCAGGGTTCCCTAATGTTTCCATTTCCATCCCTCATTTTCACAGGGCCATGTCTGTCCTGTACTCTAATCAACCTCTCTTAAAAGCCTCCTACATATCAAATGTGGATTTACCCTTGAACAGCTGCTCCCAATCTACATTACCCTGTTCCTGTTGTATTTTGCTATAATTGGCCTTACCCCAATTTAGCATTCTTCCTTGAGGACCACTCTCATTTTTGTCAGTGAGTATTATAAACTTAGGTAATTATGATCACTATTCCTAAAGGTAATCTCCGACTGAAACTTTCAAACACCTAGCCGGGCTTATTCCCAACACCAGCTCCCGTATGGCCCTTTCCTGAATTGGACTATTTACATACTGCTCCAGAAAATCCTCCTGGATGGTCCTTAAAAATTCTGCTCCATCTAAACCTCTGACACCAAATGAATCCCAGTCAATGTTGGGAAAATTAAAATTGCCCATCACCACCACCCTTTTGCTCCGACATCTTTCCATAATCTGTTTACATATTTGCATCTCTATCTCACACTCGCTGTGGGGAGGCCTGTAGTACAGCCCCAACATTGTTACTGCACTCTTTCTATTTTCTGAGCTCAACTATTCCTTCAACTCATCTGTTGAAACCCTCATTTATGTCTTGACATGAGCTTACCCACGTGCTCCTGGCTAACATCATCTATTTTATTCTCTGTAAAACGCTCTTCACATGTCCTAATTCACCAACATCTCATTCGCATATTCAGTGTGGAAAAGGCCCTTCGGGATCATCAAGTCTGCATCAACATAGCTACCACTGAAAGTGCACTAACCCCAATTTCCTTCACTTCTCCCATATCCTTGAATGTTAAAAGATTTGAAGTGCTCATCTGAATATTTTTAAACGTTGTAATATTTCTGGGCTCGACAACCTTCTCAGGCAGATTCCCATCACCCGTGGAATCTCCTATCCCTTACTCGAAAACTCTACCCTCTTGTAATTGACTGCTGAACCAAAGGGAGCAGCTGCTCTTGATTCACCCTGTCCATACCCCTCATAGTTTTATACACCTGCATCATGTTCCCCCTCAGTCTTCTATGCTTTAAAGCAAACAATCCAAGCCTATTTAGTTTCTCTTTTTAGCTCAATTTCTCCATCCCAGGCAGCATCCTTGTGAACTTACTCCAGTGCTAACACATTCCTCCTGTAGTGAGGTGACCAGAATTGCACACTGTACTGCAGCTGTGGCCTAACCAAGGCTTTACATAACTCCAATGTTATGTCCTTGCTCTTAAACTCTCGCCATGATTGTTGAAAACCAGTGACCCACATTTTATCTTAACTATCCTATATTACCGCAATTATTCGGTGAATAATTACCGCAAGATCCCTCTGTTCCTCTCAGCTGCTCAGTGTGCTGCCATTCATTAAATGTTCCCTCATGTTTCTTCTTCCAAATTGTCACCTCACCCTTATTAGGGTTAAATACTGTCTGTGTTGAGTGTGGGGTGCTGGAAAATGAGACCTCATTCCTGATGAAGGGCTTATGCCCGAAAAGTCGATTCTCCTGCTCCTCGGATGCTGCCTGATCTGTTGTGCTATTCCAGCATTACACTCTTGACACTGACCTCCGGTATCTGCAATCCCCACTTTCTCTCAATACTGTCTGTGAATGTTCTGCCCATCAGACCAACCCATCTATATTTTCCTGTAACTTATAACTATCTTATTTGCTATTAACCACTCTACCACTCTTTGTCTCGTTTGCAAATTTGCTTAATGTTCCCCCACATTTTCATCTGTATCATTCATGTTTATAACAAACAATAAGGGTGCCAGTATTCATAGAATTGTAGAATTCCTATAGTGTGGAAACAGGACCTTTGACCCAACAAGTCCACACCAACCCTCCAAAGAAGACTATCCCACCCAGACCCATTCCCCTATTACTCTACCTTTACCCCTGACTAATGCACCTAACCTCCACATCACTGAGCATTATGGGCAATTTTGCATGGCTAGTTCATTTAATCTGCACATTTTTGGATTGTGGGAGGAAACCGGAGCACTGGGAGACAGTGCAAACTCCACACGGATGGTCACTTGAGGCTGGAATTGAACCCAGGTCCCTGGCATTGTGAGGCAGCAGTGCTAACCACTGAGCCACTGAGCTGATCCTTGATCCTTTGTGGTGTTGATCTTTTGTGGTTACATAGCTGGACACTGAGCTCTCGTCACTCAAACAGCCTTCCACCACTATCCTTTGTGTCCTATTACTTAGCCAGTTTCTGATCTATCTCACCATTATCCCTCAATTCCATGCCCTTGAATTTTCTCAATCAGTCTCCAGTGTGGGACCTTGTCAAAAGCTTTGCTAAAATCCACATAAACTAAATCAACTGATCTTACCTCATCCATAAAATGGTCACATTTTCAAAAAATTCGCACAAATTTATTAGGCATATCCTCTTGCTGACTATCTTTAATTAACTGATGCTTTTCCAAGTGGGTAATAATTCACTCCTTCAGAATTTTCTTCAGTAGTTTCCCTACCACTGACGTGAGACTCGCTAGTCTGTAATCTGCTGGTTCATCTCTACCACCCTTCTTAAAAAGTGGAACCATTTTTGCTGTCCTCCAGTTCTTTGGCATTTCACTGGTGGCCAGTGAGGAATGAAAAATTTGTCAGAGCCCCTGCAATTTCCTGCTTTGTCTCCCACAGCAGACTGGACTACAATTCCTCTGGGGCAGAGGATTTGTCTGTTTTTAATTCGTTATTGTTTCCTATGTCAAACTATACATGTTCCTCTTGGTTCCTTTTCCTGAATTCCATACCTACCTTCTCCTTTTCCAGCATGAAGACTGTAGAGAAGTATTCGTTCAACAGCATTCCGATATCCTCCGGCTTCACACACAAGTTTCCCCCTTCGTCCCTAATGGCCACTATACTTTCCCTGGTTAACTTCTTACCTTCAATGTATTTATAAAATTTCATGCTGACCCACATTGATAACTTGTTCAGCAATACCTCACTTTAAAATTCTCGTCCTTGGTTTTGAACCCCTCCATTGCTTGCGCTTCGCTAACTCTGCAAGTTCTTCCGGCCGTATGATCCTACAAGATAACTTCCCTCTCCACTTCTCACCTCTTGAGCATGTCCAATTTTAATTGCTTCATTAGCAGCTGTATCTTCAGGTGCCAAACTTCAAAGCTGTAGAATTTTCTCTCTAAACCTCTGCAACTTAAATTGCTCTTTCTATCTTTTTGACACTCCTTGAACCCAAGCAGAATGGCCTTTGTCTTGGATAAACTGCACAATGTTAAATTTAATTTGATGAAACTCGTTATGAGCTGTTTCAAACTTTTATTTACTGTCAAAATAAATTGTTCCTGTAAATGGTTTGTTCTGATCCCAGCTGACCATACCGCTGGATAAGTCAGATCACTGAATGAAACTTAAGTTGATCGGTTTTTTCTATTTCATGAGTTACACAGACCCAGTCACAAGGCTGCAGATTTTCTTCAACAACAGAAGGTTAAATTTGTAGAAACCAACAGGGGAAGGGATTTACCTATTCAAGCCTGTTCTGCCATTCGTTATAGAACATGGAACATTACAGCCCTTCGGCCCTCGATGTTGCGCCGACCTGTGAAACCAATCTGAAGCCCATCTAACCTACACTATTCCATTTTCATCCATATGTTTATCCAATGACCATTTAAATGCCCTTAGGGTTGGCGAGTCCACTACTGTTGCAGACGGGACATTCTACACCCTCGCTACTCTGAGTAAAGAGCCTACCTCTGATATTTGTCCTATATCTATCATACCTCAATTTAAAGCTATGTTCCCTTGTGCTAGTCGTCATCATCCGAGGAAAAAGGCTCTCACTGTCCACCCTATCCAACCCTCTGGTTATCTGATGTCTTAATTAAGGAACCTCTCAAGCTTCTTGTCACTAACAAAAACAGCCTCAAGTCTCTCAGCCTTTCCTCATAAGACCTTCCCTCCATACCAGGCAACATCCTAGTAAATCTCCTCTGTGTCCTTTCCAAAGCTTCCACATCCTTCTTATAATGTGATCAGAACTCCACACAAACTCTGGTGCGGTTGCACTTGGAGTATTTATACAGCTGCAGCATGACCTCGTGGCTCCGAAACTCAATCCCTCTACCAATAAAAGCTAACACACCGTATGCCGCCTTAACAACTCTATCAACCTGGCTGGCAACTTTCAGGGATCTATGTACATGGACACCGAGACCTCTCTGCTCATCTACACTACCAAGAATCTTACCATTAGCCCATAACTCTGCATTCCTGTTACTCCTTCCAAAGTGAACACCTCACACTTTTCCATATTAAACTCCATTTGCCACCTCTCAGCCCAGCTCTGCAGATTATGTGTCCCTCTGTAACCTACAACATCCTTCAGCACATCCACAACTCCACTGACCTTCATGCCATCCGCACATTTACTAACCCATCCTTCCATGCCCTCGTCCAGGTCATTTATGAAAATGACAAACAGCAGTGGCCCCAAAACAGATCCTTGTGATACATTATTAGTAACTGAACTCCAGGATCAACATTTCCCATCAACCACCACCCTCTGTCTTTCAGCTTGCCAATTTCTGATCCAAACTGCTAAATCACCCTCAGTCCCATGCTTCTGTATTTTGTGCAATAGTCTACTGAAATCCATATACACCACATTTAACCGCTTTACTCTTATCTACCTGTTTGGTCACAATCTCAAAGAACTCAATCAGGTTTGTGAGGCACAACTTACCCTGCACAAAACCGTGTTGACTATCCTTATTCAACTTATTCCTGTCTAGATGATTATAAATCCTATCGCTTATAACCCTTTCCAACACTTTACCCACAGCCGAAGTAAGGCTCACTGGTCTATAATTACCAGGGTTGTCTCCTCCCCATCTTAAACAAGGGGACAACATTTGTTCTCCTCCAGTCTTCTGGCATTATTCCTGTCGACAATGACGACATAATGATCAAAGCCAAAGGCTCAACAATCTCCTCCCTGGCTTCCCAGAGAACCCAAGGATAAATCCCATCTGGCCCAGGAGACTTGTCTATTTTCACACTTTGCAGAGTTGCTAACATCTCCTCCTTGTGAACCTCAATTCCGTCTAGTGTAGTAGCTTGTATCAAAGTATTCTCCTCGACAACATTGTCTTTTTCCAGTGTGAATACTGATGGAAAAAATATTCATTTTGTGCTTCTCTATCTCCTCGGACTCCAAGCACAACTTCCCACTATTGTCCTTGATTGGCACTAATCTTTCTCTAGTTATTCTTTTATTCCTGATAAACCTATAGAAAGCTTTAGGATTTTCCTTGATCCTACCTGCCAAAGACTTCTCATGTCCCCTCCTGGATCTTCTTAGCTCCCTGTTTAGGTCTTTCCTGGCTAACTTGTAACTCTCAAGGGCCCTAACTGAGCCTTCACATCCTAACATAAGCCGCCTTCTTTGTCTTGACAAGAGATTTAACTTCTTCAGAAAGGTATGGCTCCGTTGCCCAGCCACTTTCTCCCTGTCTGACAGGTACATACTTATCAAGGACACACAGTAGCTGTTCCCTGAATAAGCTCCATATTTCAATTGTGCCCATCCCCTGCAGTTTCCTTCCACAGCCTATGCATCCTAAATCTTGCCTAATTGCATCATAATTGCCTTTCCCCCAGCTATAACTCTTGCCCTACGGTATATACCTACCCTTTCCATCACTAAATTAAACATAACCGAATTGTGGTCACTATCACCAAAGTGCATACCTACCTCCAAATCTAACACCTGGCCAGCTTCATTACCCAGTACCAAATCCAATATGGCATCACCACTTGTTGGCCTTGAAACTATCCTGCATACATTGGACAATAACTGACCCATCTAAAGTACTCGAGTTGTAGTATTCCCAATCAATATTTGGAAAGTTAAAAGTCCCCCATAACAATTACCCTGTTACTCTCACTCCCATCCAGAACTATTGTTTCCTGTACATCTCTGGAACTATTTGGAGGCCTATAGAAAACTCCGAACAGGGTGACTTCTCCTTTCCTGTTTCTAACCTCAGCCTATACTACCTCAGTAGACGAGTCCTCAAAAGTCTTTTCTGCCACGGTAATTCTGTCCTTGACTAACAATGCCACACCTCCCCCTTTTTTACCATCTTCTCTGTATTTACTGAAACATCTAAATCTTGGAAACTGCAACAACCTTTCCTGTTCATGCCCTATCCATGTCTCCAAATTGCCCACAACATTGAAGTCTCAGGTACCAACCCATGCTTCAAGTTCATCCACCTTGTTCCAGATGCTCCTGGCATTGAAGTAGACACACTTCAAGCCACCTTCCTGCTTGCTGGTGAACTCTTGCGACCTTGGAACCTCATTTCTGACCTTACTATTCTCAACCTCCTGGACACTAGAACTACCATTTAGGATCCCATCCCCGTGCTGAGTTAGTTTAAATCCTCCCAAAGAGCATTAGCAAATTTCCTCCTCAGGATATTGGTACCTTTCTAGTTCAGGTGTAGACTACCTTGTTTGTAGAGGTCTCACCTAGCCCAGAATGAGCCCCAATTATCCAGGTATCTGATACCCACCCTCCCCTGCACTATCCCAGTAGCCACATGTTCAACTTCTCTCTCTCCCTATTCCTCACCTCGCTAGCATGTGGCACAGGCAATGAACCAGCGATAACAACTCTGTCTGTTCTTGCACTAAACTTATACCCTAGCTCCCTAAATTTCTGCCTTAAATCCCAATCCCTTTTCCTACTTATGTTGTTACTGCCTATGTGGACTATGACTTGGGGCAGCTCCCCCTCCCTCTCTAGGATCTGAAAACTCAATCCGAGACATCCTGAACCCTGCAGCTGGGAGGCAACACACCAACCAGGAGTCTCTCTCGTTCCCACAGAGCCTCCTCTCTGACCCCCTAACTATGGCGTCCCTAGTGACTAATGCTCTGCTCATCTCTCCACTTCCCCCTTCTATCCATATCTTTCATGTGTGTATTCGGTGACTTGGCTTTTACAGCCTTCTGTGTTGGAAAATTTTTTAGATTCATCACTGTCTGAGTGATGAGTCCATGTTCTGGACCCCTTAGCCAGGAGAAACATATCCTTGCATCCAGTCTGTCCAGCTATGACAGAATTTTATTTGCAATGAGAACCCCTCATTCTTCTAAACTCTAGTGAATACCGCCCATTTGACCCAATCTCCCCTCTTAAATCAAGCTTATTATCCCAGGAATTGGTTTGGTAAACTTTTGTGGAATAATTCTGGGACTTATTGATTGGATTCTGGAAAATCGAACTTCAGCCTGAGATGATCAAGCTTGTGACAGTGTTGATTAAACTAGTCAGGAATTTGTCTCCACATTCAAGCTGAAATAATTAATTTGACAAAATTCCTAAGTGAAGGTGGTGGTCTTTAGTGAGTCTTAAAATTCACAAATACTACAAATGTCTCAGCTGAGGAGTTGTTTGATTCTGGAATTCTCAGTCACTGTAAAGACCTGTAGCTCCATGGGAAATGGAGGGACACGAGTACTGCTCCAATTCTGAGACTACTTGAAGAACAAGATCCAACTGTAGAGAATCAAATTAATCGCCACACAATCAACAAGACACTCCTTTAAAAAAAAAAATTGAATTATTCAGCAACTGTAAGGGTCCTGTGCCTTCATCAAGAAACCAGGGTGCCTGAGAGGGTGAAAGAACAGGAGTTTCTGGAAGTATTGCAGATAACATGAGAGACTCTTGGAAAGCAGGAAAGCTTGGTCATTGTGATAAATATCTGAAACTCCTCAATGTTTCAGTGAATGAACTGATTGTTTTTAGACTTGCAAGTGTGACAGCTGTCCTTAAAATTGATAATTTCCTGACCCACTTGGCAATTTCATGTCAGTAAGCCCAGTGTGAACTTTTCCCATGTTATAGTTTGGAGTGTGGAGTCACAGCAACTGGGTACTCACTCAAATAGGGAAATGTACTTTCAATTGATGTGAGCAGATCCCCCTTTGATTTCTGAGTGGTAAAAGGCTATGCCCAACTAAATATGATTTTAAGAAAAACATGTCATACCCAATCTCATAGGCACAGCTAATGGGCTAAGAAATGCAAAACAACTGAGAACCAGTTTCTGCAACACACATGCAAGAAACGAAGAGCAACTGGGAAGCTAAACCCAGTTGCAATAGCAAACTAAATGAAGCAAAATACTGAGAAAGGACCCAAGAATAAATTTCTAAAATGAACCAGTAAAATCAATAATCTAACCAACATAATTGTGGCAGAGACTCCAATACAAACAAAAATAACAAATGGTCCACAAAATAAATTGTGCTGCCAGCAGGAACAGTTTTCAAGGAATAAAAAACATTTAATCTTTTTAAGCGCTTGATTGTGTTGGTGCGCAGTGCTTCTGTGTAGTGAATTACTTTCATGTATAGTGAATTACTTTGAGGTGAGTTAGAGGCATTTTTTTGGTAGCTATTTTGTCTGCAGCAAGTTCTCTTTTTAACAATTTTGGGTCAAAGATAAATTAACCAAATTTCCATATTTGAAGAAGGAATCTTGGTTTGGACACTATGAAAGCTGCTTCCTCCTCAAATAGTGACATACAGTTGTTAAGATTGGCTGGAACATGTAAATAAAGCCATATTTTAATTATCTTAGCTTGAGGGTAGCAACAGTAGCTCACTGGTTAGTACCGCTGCCTCCCAGTGCCAGGGACCCAGGTTCACTCCCAACTTCGGGCGACTGTTTGTGTGGATTTTGCACATTCTCCCGTGTCTGCATGGGTTTCCACTGGGTGCTCCAGTTTCCTCCCACAGTCCAAACATGTGTACGTTTAAGTAGATTGGCGATGCACCATGACCCATAGTGTTCATGGACGTGTAGGTTAGATGCATTAGCCATAGGAAATGCAGGTACAGGGCTTGGGTATGGGATGTGTCTGGGTGGGATTCTCTTCGGAGGGTCGCTGTGGACTAGTTGGGCTGAATGGCCTATTTCCACACTATAGGAATTATATTCTATCTATAACTTTGGCAGTGCAGCATTTCATCATTGTACTGGAATGATTATTCATTCAAGTCCTAAATGAATCTTCTTGACTCATTTGGTGAGATAACTCTTAACTTGACATCAAGCAACAAATACAGAACAATAAAAAAGAAAATTGGAGACCTCAGCTGAAGTGCTATCAGCCTATTGACAATCTACTAAAGAAGTGTAAAGCCATAACATCTTTATGCAAGTGAATGCAAAATGAATGAAACGCAGTGTTGAAATTGGCAAACTATTGAGCGGATGTTCTAGTGGTTTTGCTTTTTGGTCCCAGAGTGAAATGGTTGTCTCTTGCACAGGTAAAGGATTTAATGACATTATGACTGTGACCTTGGGGAGGTACAAGCGGACTGGTGAGCAGGTGGCTGTTCGAAGAATTAATTTGGACAACTGCACCAATGAGATGTTTGCTTTATTACAGGTAAGACTGTATATTAGTTAATTTTGGGAGTCAGTGAAGGAAATGGTGTTCCTTATATTTTTGGATTTCAAAGAGCCCTAAATAATGTTTTAAATGAGAGTTCCAGGTAAGTATTTGAAGCCAGTTAAAATAATGTTAAAAGATTCCATCTTGGTTCTAGTTCATGTGATTGATAACATAAGGTTTGTAATATTTTGGTATTCTGAATGAAAATTAGTGATCTCAATGAATGCAGATTAAATGATCAGATTTACCCTGCTATCCTGAGGCTCTTGTGGTGCACTGGTAGTGTCTCTGCCTCTGGGTTCAAGTCACATCTGGTCCACAAGTGTGCCATAACAAGAGGTTGATTAGAACATATCTAATGGCTGTCCTGGAGTTAAATTTACTGTCTGATTCATAGGTTAGGTGCTTCATTCTGAGGCAGATAATTTAACTACCGAGGAACCTCCAATTATCCAAAGGACACGGGCTGGCAGTATTTTGTTCAGTTAATCGAATAACATAGTTCAGCTGAGCATCTGGAACCTTGCGATCTTGCTGGATAATCCGATATTCAGATAATCAAGGTTCCTCTATATTGCTAGATGGCTTGTAAGAAAAGCCTGAGTATATTCGTGAAATACATAAGATGAAGTCACATGGTAGGTGTGAGCTGGCAAGATGGAATACAGAACTGGCTTAGTCATAGGAGACAGAGGGTAATGGTCGAAGGATGCTTTTCGGAATGGAGGGTTGTGACCCTCTCCTGTTTGTGACCTACATAAATGATTTGGAGGAAAATGTAGCTGGTCTAATTAAGTTTGCAAATAATACAAACATTGATGGTGTTGTGGATAGTGAGGTGGATTGTCAGAGGGTACAGCAAGATATAGATCAGATGGAGTTTAATCTGGATAAATATGAAGTGATGCATATTGGAAGGTCAAATAAAGGTGGAAATTATACAGCGAATGGCAAAACCCTTAGGGGTATTGATATGCAGAGGGTTCTGGGTGTGCAGGTCCACAGATCACTGATGGTGGCAGTGCAGGAAGGTAAGGTTGTAAAAAAGGCATACGCCATGCTTTCCTTCATTGGAAGGGCATTAAATACAAGGATAGACAAGTTGTGCTGCAGCTTTATAGAACTTCTGTTAGGTTACACTTGGAATAATATGTACAGTTCTAGTCACCACACTACCAGAAGGATGTGGATGTTGGCAGAGGGTACAGAAAAGGTTTACCAGGATGTTGCCTGATATGGGAGTTTTAGCTAAGAAGAAAGGTCAGATCGACTAGGTTTTTTTCCCCCACCGGAACGCAAGAGGTTCCGCAAGGATCTGTTTTGGGACCATTGCCGTTTGTCATTTTTATAAATGACCTGGAGGAGGGGCTTGAAGGTTGGGTGAGCAAGTTTGCGGATGATACGAAAGTCGGAGGAGTTGTTGACAGTGAGGGAGGATGTGGCAGGTTACAGCGGGATATAGATAAGCTGCAGAACTGGGCAGAAAGGTGGCAAATGGAGTTCAATGTAGCTAAGTGTGAGGTGATTCACTTTGGTAAGAGTAACAAAAAGATGGGGTACTGGGCCAATGGTCGGATACTTGGTAGTGTGGATGAGCAGAGGGATCTTGGTGTCCATGTACACAGGTCTCTGAAAGTTGCCACCCAGGTAAATAGTGCGGTGAAAAAGGCATATGGCGTACTGGCTTTTATTGGTAAAGGAATTGAGTTCCGGAGTCCTGAGGTCATGTTGCAGTTATATAAGACTCTGGTGTGGCCGCATCTGGAGTATTGTGTGCAGTTTTGGTCACCATACTATGGGAGGGATGTGGAGGCACTGGAACGGGTGCAGAGGAGGTTTACCAGGATGTTGCCTGGTATGGTAGGAAGATCGTATGAGGAAAGGCTGAGGCACTTGGGGTTGTTTTCATTGGAGAAAAGAAGGTTTAGGGGTGACTTGATAGAGGTGTACAAGATGATTAGGGGTTTAGATAGGGTTGACCGTGAGAACCTTTGTCCACATATGGAGTCAGCTATTACAAGGGGGCATAGCTTTAAATTAAGGGGTGGTAGGTATAGGACTGATGTTAGGGGTAGGTTCTTTACTCAGCGAGTCGTGAGTTCATTGAATGCCCTGCCAGTAGCAGTGGTGCACTCACCCTCTTTATGGGCATTTAAGCGGGCATTGGATAGGCATATAGAGGATAGTGGGCTAGTGTAGGTTAGGTGGGCTTGGATCGGCGCAACATCGAAGGCCAAAGGGCCTGTACTGCGCTGTATTCTTCTATTCTATTCTATTCTAAAAAGTGATCTGATAGCAGTTTATAAGATTGTGGATGGAATGAAAAGTATGAGGCTTTTTCCCCAGGGTGGAGGGGTCAGTTACTAGGGGGTACAGGTTCAAGATGAGAGGGGAAACATTTAAGAGACATGCTTTTCACACGAAGGGTGGTGAGTGTCTGGAATGTGCTGCCAGAGGTGGTGGTGGAAGCAGACATAATAGCAGCATTCAAGAAGTACCTGGATGAATACATGAATAAGAAGGGGATAGAGGGATATGGATCCTGTAAAGGAAGACAGTTTTAGTATGGAAGGGCAAAGTGTGTCAGCGCAGGCTTGGAGGGCCGAAGAGCCTGTTCCTGTGCTGTATTCTTCTTTGTTCTTTGCAATATGTTAAATATTTAAATCCATGCCCTGGTTAGGGAGTGGAGGATGAATACAAAAAGTGTATCTCTGTATCAGGGTTTTAAATTTTAAGTGATGACTAAGGCTTGTTTTGGAAGAAAGGTGACTTTGTGAAGATTGAATTGAAGATTTGAGATTATGAAAAGGGACTTGACAATTGACCCACAGAAATTGTACTCTGTGATAAAGCATTCAAATCCCATTAGGTACAAGTTAAATTGAAGATGCTAAGAGTAATCAGTGCAGAAGAGGCCCTTTAAGTCTGTGCCACTAAAGCTGCACCGAATCCACATTCATCCCACCTTCCAGCATTGGGCCTGCGGTCTTGAATATTGTGACACTTCCAATGCTTGACCAAGTACTTGTTCTAATGTCACCCACCTCACTTACCCTCCCTGACTGCCAACACCATCTGAGTGAAAAGAGTTTTCCTTGGATCCCTTATAAATATCCTGCCTTTCACTTTAAAATTAGTAGCAACTTTTCAAACAGTGCCAAAAGCTATGATGTGAATTTGAATTAGATTTAGTGTCGCATGTACTCACGTATGTACAGTGAAAAGTTTACAAGTCACCACTTGTGGCACATCTTAGATACAAAGGTACCTAGGTGTGTATATAAGCTGGAGAATGTGAATGGGATCAATATTCAATTGAAGTGTATTTCTGGGGAAAGAATGATTTAAGGGATCTGACAGCATTTGGTACTTAGAATGATAGAAAAGTTACAGGATGTAGAGACTATTTGGCCCATTGAGTTGGTTGCCCATAAAATGAACTCAGCCAGTCCTAATCCCATGTCCTTCCTCCATAACCTTGAAATGCTTCTCTTCAGATAATTATGCAATTTCCTATCGAAAGCCATAATTCAATTTCACAACGTACCCAGACAGTGCATTCAAGATTTGAAATTTTCAGTTCATTTAAAAAAAACTTTCTTCGTGTCATTTTTAGTTTTAGGAAATAGAAGGAAGAAGAATCAGTGTCTTCTGAATTATGTTTAAAATCCCACAACACCCAGGTTACAGTCCAACAGGTTTTGTTTTAAGAGTCATAGAGGTGTACAACATGGAAACAGACCCTTCGGTCCAACCTGTCCACGCCGACCAGATATCCCAACCCAATCTAGTCCCACCTGCCAGCACCCGGCTCATATCCCTCCTTGGAAGTACAAGCTTTCGGAGCACTGCTCCCTCATCAGGTAACTCCTCACGAGCAAGATTGGCGGGATGTACTGATTCCTTTCTAGTTGCACCCTCCCACTTGTCATAAGAGTGCCAATACGGCCAATTATGTTGCTTTTGGATTCTAACTGGTTTAGTATTCAAAACAATTCAACTAGGTTATATTCAGCAAAATAGGGTTTGACTGCAAAGATATGTATGACTTATTTTCTTTCTAACATCCTAAATTGAAAAGACAAATATGGTTCACAAACGAATGGTGGTTGAGCACCCCACAGAACATATCAAATAGAAAATGTGATTGAACACTTCCTGAGGATAGCAAAACCATCACCCACGCCTCCCTCCCACACCCCTCAAACCACCCCACTCAGTGGTAAGTGGAAACATCATAAGGGATTGCAGTTCTTAACGTTTGATATTCTGGCCTTGAAACTCCTCCAAAAACTACTCCATCATGGACTGCCTTACAGATGCTCCTATTTTGATGATCTGACTTCCTTTTCTGTGACTGCAATCCCATGGATTCTTGGAACTGCACTTCAACACTTGTTGACAGGCTGTAGTTGTTCAGAAACCAGCAAGCTTTACCAAACAAGTACTGTCCTGGATTTTTCTGTGGCCTAATCTTCCTCCGACCAAAAGCAAATTTTGTTATATTTTGCACAGCTCTTGGGACATCCTTGAGCCCCCTCAGAGACACTCTAGTGCTTTAGGACTTCCCTGAGCCCCAACTACACAAGGCCCAGTCAGTTCAGTTTCCTAATGTTAATTGTGCAGGGGTTTCTTAAGCCAGTCACCACTTCAGGGACTCGCTGAACCCTCACCACACAAGCTACTCAACTGCTGTAGGACATCCCTGCTCAAGATCCATTTGTTAAGTGTTTTGTGCTGCACAGCTAGCAGCACCTTAACATGGAGTCAATATGTCTTTTTCACATGCTTTCCCTCACACATGCATACACATAGTGTTCAAGTCCTATTACCTATCCTCTTTAGTAACTCCTGTCCTGTCCTGAGTGACCTATCTAAATCCCATTGCAAGGCAGAATTGAACGTAAGTAAAATTTTGAATAGTCAAATATATCAAACCCTGGGAAGTCTGTTCCTTAAATGTTACCATTTTGACAATGCTGGCTTACAGCACAAATAACAGAAATTCTTCATGTCTGTTGTCGACCTTTCCAGTAATGGTAGCCATATTCCATGTCTAGATGCCTCTGGAGGTAGATTTACATCTCCCAATGATAGTTGTTCAATCTCCCATGGGATTTCAGATGGAAAATAACAAGCAGATCTTCAGATTAATAGTGTTAAGCACTCAAATGGATCAGGACAGATTTAATTCAAGAGTTTAGATCAGAGTGGTGCTGGAAAATTCAACCCCATTTTAGAGTAATGCTGTTTAAAATCACTCTAAGAAAATTCATCAAAGCAAATATCTTTAAATTTGTCCTTCCAATTTTTTTTCCCACAAGTTTTGAAAACCTCTAAATAGAAAATGCTACAACTTAATAATTGACCAAATGGGCTAATGAATGTTGAGGAATTAGATGCGCTGCACATAGTCAGAGTGCAACCTAACTTTTCCTCTTGACAGAGATCTGGGCAAAGTATGTAGCTTCCAGAGATGATGATACTTTCAGCTAAAGCCTTTGAGATGGTATTAAAAGAAACAAAACAGTGAGCAAACAAAGAATGTTCTGTGAAATAATGTTATTTTTCAATTTTTTAAAATTTTAATTGCAGCCTTATTTTGAGCATAACATTTAATTACTGAAGAAAAGAAGCAGCATTGAAAATAAATTGCAAAAAGCATTTTGGGGAATTATGATAGTTCATAAATAGGACTTTGCAATCTTGTATCTAGATTAAGTCACAGAATTCTTGCAGCTTGGGAGCTTCTCACTTCATGTCCATCTTCTATCTTCTCCCTGTAACCCTGCATATTATAGACCATGGAACAATACAGCAACGTACAGGGCCTCAGGCCCTCGATGTTGTGTCGGTCTTTTATCTTACTCTAAGATCAGGTTAACCTACTTACCCTTCATTGTACTAACTTCCACGTGCCTATTCAAGAGTCGCTTAAGTGTCCTTTATGACTCTACTATCACTACTGGCAGTGCATTCCACAGACCTACCACACTCTGAGTAAAGGACATGCCTCTGACATCTCCCCTAAACCTTCCTCCAATTACCTTAAAATTATGCCCCCTTGTGATAGACATTTCTGCCATGGGAAAAGGTCTCTAGCTATCCACCCTATCTATGCCTGATCATCTTATACACCTCTATCAAGTTGCCTCTCATCCTTCTTCCCTCCAATGAGAAAAGCCCAAGCTCCCTCAACCTTTCTTCAGAAGACATGCCCTCCAGTCCAGGGAAAATCCTGGTGAATCTCCTCAGCAGCCCCTGTAAAGCTTCCACATCCTTCCTATAATGAGGTGACCAGAACTGAATGCAATATTCCAAGTGTGGTCTAACTAGTGTTCTATAGAGCTGCAGCATAAACTCACAGCTCTTAACTTCAATCCCTTTGCTCATGAAAGCCAACACACCATACACCTCCTGAACAACCCTATTAACTTGGGTGTCAACTTTGAGGAATCTATGGACATGGACCCCCAAGATTCCTCTGTTCCTCCACACTGCCAAGAATCCTGCCTTTAACCCTGTATTCTGCATTCAAATTTGACATTCCGAAGTCAATGACTTCACACGTTTTCAAGTTGAACTCCACCTGCCACTTATCAGCCCACTTCTGCAACCTGTCAATGTCCTGTTGCAACCTACAACAGCTCTCCACACCATCCACCACTCCATCAACCTTTGTGTCATCGGCAAACTTACAAACCCACCTGTCCACTTCCTCATCCAAGTCATTTATAAAAATCTCAAACAGCAGAGGTCCCAGAACAGATCTCTGTGGAACACTACTGGTCACCAAGCTCCAGGCTGAATACTTTCCATCTTTTATCAACCTCTGTCTTCTATGGATCAGCCAATTTTGTATCCAGACAGTCAGATTCCCCTGTATCTCATACATCCTCCCTTCTTTCTGAATGAGCCTACCATGGGGAACCTTATCAAATGCCTTGCTGAAATCCATGTACATCACATCCACTGCTTTACCTTCATCAATGTGATTTGTCACATCCTCAAAGAATTCAGAAAGGTTTTTGAGGCATGACCTGCCCCTCTCAAAGTCATGCTGACTATCTCTAATCAATCTATGGTTTCCAAGTAATCATAAATCCTGTCTCTTGTTACTTTTCAAATAGCCATCCAATTCACTTTTGAATGGCCCTAGATTCAACCTGCCTCCATTGTATTCCTGATCCTAACTAAAGTTGCTGTACTGTTAACAGACCATAGAACTGCTCTCTCGTGAGAGAGTGACCGTAACTACTCGCTGCATGAAAATGCATTTCTTTGTATCACTTTTGCATGATTTGGTAATAACTTTTCTTTAAATCTGTGTCCTTTTATTCTCAATCCTTTCGTGAGTGGGAATATTTTCTCCCTGTTTACTCAGTGGAGACCCTTTATGATTTTCAAAACTTCATATAATCATAGAACCCCTACATTGTGGAATCAGGCCCTTCAGCCCAACAAGTCCACACCGACCCTCTGAAGAGTGTCCCACCCAGACCCATTCCCCTCCCCTATTAATCTACATTTACCCCTGACTAATGCATCTAACCTACACATCCCTGACCACTATGGGCAATTTAGCATGGCCAATTCACCTAACCTTCCTATCTTTGGATCGTGGGAGGAAACTGGAGCACCTGGAGGAAACCCACACAGACACGGGAGAATATGCAAACTCCACACGAACAGTCACCCAAGGCTGGAATCGAACCCGGGTCCCTGGACCTGTGAGGTAGCAGTGCTAACCACTGAGCCACCGTGCTGCCCCTTTTAAGAAGATAAAAACTTCATTCAGATCTCCTCTCAATGGTCTCCAAAGAGAGCAATCCCAGTTTCACCAGTCTTTCTCCATTATAGAAGTTCCTCCTCCAACATGTGTTTATTGATGTTTTGCACTGTCCTTTTCGCACTTTCTCCCCATAACCCTTGATCCCCTTGCTGCTCAAGAGCCTATCTATCTCAGACTTAAATGCACTCAATGACCTGGCCTCCACAGCCTTCTGTGGCAATGAATTCCATAGATTCACTGCTGAAGAAGTTTCTTTTTATCTCCGTTCTAAATGGTCTTCCCTTTACTCGAAAGCATTACTCTACCCTTGCATCCCTGTCTCTCCTGCCAATGGAAACATGTTGCCAACATCCACTCTGTCCATTCCTATTGTTTCCTATTGTTCAGTCAATTTTGCCTCACATTGATATTGTGCCTTTTATTCCATAAGCCCTTACTTGCTCACAAGTCTGAATGGCATTGTATCAAATACTTGACAGTACATGTACACCACATCAACAGCATAGCCATAATCAACCTTCACTATTACTACTTGAAAGAATTCCATTAGATTAGATACCCAACAGTATGGAAACATGCCCTTTGGACCCTCTGAAGAGCAACCTACCCAGACCCATTCTCCCACCCGATATATACCCCTGACGAATGCACCTAACACTACGGGCAATTTAGCATGGCCAATTCACCTGGCCTGCTCATCTTTGGATTGTGGGAGGAAACCGGAGCACCCGGATGAAACTGGGTCCCTGGCGCTGTGAGGCAGCAGCACTAACCACTGAGCCACCGTTAGAAATGATTCCTCTTGGCCGTGCCGTGCTGGCTTTCCTCAATTACTACACATTTGTCCATGTGACGATTGATTTTGTCTCATGTTTGTAAAAATTCACCCACCACTGAAGTTAAATTGATTTGCCGTTAGTTGTTTTTTGAACAAAGGTGTGTAATGTTAGCAAATTTCTAAACCTCCTACACTTCAAAGGGAGACAGAAAACTTGCTTCTCCATTCTCATTTCCTTCAGTACCCTTGAATGCATCTCGTCCAATTTCGATGCCTTGTCATCTTTCAATAATGACAGCCTACCTGATACCGCCTCCTTAACAATTGTAAACTGTTCTAACAACTGAACTTCCTCCTCTTTCTCCATAGGTAAGATTTTCCTCATTGGTTAAAAACAGATGCAGTGTATTAATTTCTAATTTCGTTTAGTACCCCAACCATGTTCTGTACCTGCATGCGTAAATCTTAGTTTTTGTCTCTAAATGACCCAGCTGTTCCATTCCCTCCCTTTTAATTTTTATATGTGCATTTCCATTTTGAATATGGCTCAGGAACAAATGATGTGAAAAGTTGATGTACAAAATATAATGATAGAAAACGAAATGTTGAACACAGGTAATGAACCCATCTGTAAGACATTCATATATGTATGGATGTTATATAACTGAACAGTAACAGACCAATCCAAATGGTCCGCTTCTTGTGAAAAATATGTCGATGGAAAAATGAGTTGACTGACTTGGTTAAATCTCATTTTGAATCTCATTTGGGTCTTTATTTGCTGATTAGTGTAAGGCTTTTATTTTGCATTTATGGAGTCATAGAATAATGAAGATGTACAGCACAGAAGCACACCCTCTAGTCCAACTCATTCATGCTAGCCATTCACCTAAATTAATTTTGGCCCATATCCCTCTAAACCTTTCCTATTCAAGTTCCCGTCCAGATGTCTTTTAAATGTTCTAATTGTACCAGCCTCCACCTTTTAAATCTTTCCCCTCTCACCTTAAATGCATGCCCTCTAGTTTTGGACTCCACGACCCTGAGGAAAAGATCTTGATTATTCTCTCTCGTGTCCATCGTGATTTTATAAACTTCTGTTAGGTCACCCCTCAGCCTCCGACACTCCACGGGAAAATAGCCCCAGCCTATTCAGCCTCTCCCAATAGCTCAAACCCTGGCAACATCCTCGCATATCTTTTATGAACTCTTTCAAGTTTCATAGCAGGGAGACCAGAATTGAAAGTTGTATTGCAAACATAAGATGTGGTGAGAAGCTCTTGGAGACAATGGAATTATTACTTTTTAAATCTTCCTCGTTAATACTAGGACATTTCCGGTCTCAGCTTTTGTTTTGATAGGGTTTTTTTTGAAGAAGTAACAAAGAGGATTGATGAGGGCAGAGCAGTAAATGTAACCTATATGGACTTCAGTAAGGCATACGACAAGGTTCCCCATGGGAGACTGGTTAGCAATATTAGATCAATAGACAATAGGTGCAGGAGTAGGCCATTCTGCCCTTCGAGCCTGCACCACCATTCAATATGATCATGGCTGATCATCCTTAATCAGTATCAGTATCCTGTTCCTGCCTTCTCTCCATCTTCTGCTCTATCCAACTCTTTCTTAAATGAATCCAGAGATTGGGCCTCCACTGCCCTCTGAGGCAGAGCATTCCACACAGCCACCACTCTCTGGGTGAAGAAGTTTCTCCTCATCTCTGTCCTAAATGGTCTACCCCGTATTTTTAAGCTGTGTCCTCTGGTTCGGCACTCACCCATCAGCGGAAACATGTTTCCTGCCTCCAGAGTGTCCAATCCTTTAATAATCTTATATGTCTCAATCAGATCCCCCCTCAGTCTTCTAAACTCAAGGGTATACAAGCCCAGTCGTTCCAGTCTTTCAGCGTAAGGTAGTCCAGCCATTCCAGGAATTGACCTCATGAACCTATGCTGCACTCCCTCAATAGCCAGAATGTCTCTCCTCAAATTTGGAGACCAGAACTGCACACAGTATTCCAGGTGTGGTCTCACCAGGGCACTGTACAGCTGCAGAAGAACCTCGTTGCTTCTATACTCAATCCCTCTTGTTATGAAGGCCAGCGTGCTATTAGCCGCCTTCACTACCTACTGTACCTGCATGCTTACCTTCATTGACTGGTGTACAAGAACAACCAGATCTCTCTTTACTTCCCCTTTACCTAAACTGATTTCATTTAGGTAGTAATCTGCCTTCCTGTTCTTGCCACCAAAGTGGATAACCATACATTTATTCACATTCAACTGCATCTGCCATGCATCTGACCACTCACCTAACCTGTCCAGGTCACCCTGTAATCTCCTAACATCCTCATCACATTTCACCCTGCCACCCAGCTTAGTATCATCAGCAAATTTGCTAATGTTATTACTAATACCATCTTCTATATCATTAACATATATTATAAAAAGCTGCGGTCCCGGTACTGGTCACTGCCTGCCATTCCGAAATGGAGCCGTTTATCACTACTTTTTGTTTCCTATCAGCCAACCAACTTTCAATCCAAGTTAGTACTTTGCCCCCAATACCATGCGCCCTAATTTTGCTGACTAACCTCCTATGTGGGACTTGATCAAAAGCTTTCTGAAAGTCCAGGTACATTACATCTACTGGATCTCCCTCAACCATCTTCAGAGTTACATCCTCAAAAAATTTCAGAAGATTAGTCAAGCATGATTTCCCCTTCATAAATCCATGCTGACTCTGACCTTTTCTGTTACTACTATCCAGATGTGTTGTAATTTCATCCGTTATAATAGACTCCAGCATCTTTCCCACCACTGAGGTCAGACTAACTGGTCTATAATTTCCTGTTTTCTCTCTCCCACCTTTCTTAAAAAGTGGTACAACATTAGCCACCCTCCAATCCACAGGAATTGATCCCGAATCTATCGAACTCTGGAAAATAATCACCAACGCATCCACGATTTCTCGAGCCACCTCCTTCAGTACCCTGGGATGTAGACCATCAGGCCCCAGGGATTTATCAACCTTCAGACCTAACAGTCTCTCCAACGCCAATTCCTGGCAAATATAAATTCCCTTAAGTTCAGGTCCTTCAGCCACTGTTACCTCAGGGAGATTGCTTGTGTCTTCCCCGGTGAACATAGATCAGAAGTACCAATTCAATTCTTTTGCCATTTCTTTGTTCCCCGTAATATATTCCCCTGTTTCTGTCTTCAAGGGCCCAATTTTAGTCTTAACTATTTTTTTGCCTTTCACATAGCTAAAAAAGCTTTTACTATCCTCCTTTATATTTTTGGCCAGTTTACCTTCGTACCTCATTTTTTTCTCTGCGTATTTCCTTCTTAGTAATCCTCTGTTGTTCTTTAAAAGCTTCCCAGTCCTCCGTTTTCCCACTTATCTTAGCTATGTTATACTTTTTCTCTTTTAATTTCATATGTTTCTTAACTTCCCTCGTCAGCCACGGCCACCCATGCCTCCTCCTAGAATCTTTCTTCCTTTTTGGAATGAACTGATCCTGCAACTTCTTCATTATACACAGAAATATCCGCCATTGTTCCTCCACAGTCATCCCTACTAAGGTATTGCACCGTTGAATGTTGGCCAGCTCCTCCCTCATAGCTCCATAGTTCCTTTTATTCAACAGAAATATTGTCACTTCCAATTGAATACAGGGAGAACTCTCCATTTGAATACAGAACTGGCTCGAAGGTAGAAGGTGGTGGTGGTGGAGGGTTGTTTTTCAGACTGGAGGCCTGTGACCAGTGGAGTTCCACAAGGATTGGATGCTGGATCCACGACTTTTCATCATTTATATAAATGATTTGGATGTGAGCATAAGAGGTACAGTTATTAAGTTTGCAGATGACACCAAAATTGGAGGTGTAATGGACAGCGAAGAAGGTTACCTCAGATTACAATGGGATCTTGATCAGATGCGCCAGTGAGCTGAGAAGTGGCAGTTGAAGTTTAATTTAGATAAATGTGAGGTGCTGCATTTTGAAAAGGCAAATCTTAGCAGAACTTATACACTTAGTGGTAAGGTCCTTGGGAGTGTTGCTGAACAGACACCTTGGAGTGCAGATTCACAGCTCCTTGAAAGTGGAGTCACAGGTAGATAGGATAGTGAAGAAGGCTTTTGGTATGCTTTCCTTTATTGGTCAGAGTATTGAGTACAGGTGTTGGACGGTCATGTTGCGGCTGTACAGGACATTGGTTAGGCGACTTTTGGAATATTGTGTGCAATTCTGGTCTCCTTCCTTTTGGAAAGATGTGAAACTTGAAAGAGTTAAGAAAAGATTTACAAGGATATTGCCAAGGTTGAGCTATAGGGAGAAGTTGAATAGGCTGGGGCTATTTTCCCTGGAGTGTCGGAGGCTGAGGGGTGGCCTTATAGAGGTTTATAAAATCATGAAGGGCGTGGATAGGATAAATATACAAAATATTTTCCCTGGGATGGGGGAGTCCAGAACTAGAGGGCACAGGTTTAGGGTGAGAGGGGAAAGATATAAAAGAGACCTAAGGAGCAGCTTTTTCATGCAGACGGTGGTATTTGTATGGAATGAGCTGCGAGAGGAAGTGATGGAGGCTGATATAGTTGTAACATTTAAAAGGCATCTGGATGGGTATGTGAACAGGAAGGGTTTGGAGGGATATGGGCCAGGTGCTGGCAGGTGGGACTAGATTGGGTTGGGGTATCTGGTCTGTGTAGATGAGTTGGATCGGAGGGTCTGTTTCCGTGCTGTACATCCCTATGGCTATGACTATGACCTCATGAATATTTTTTCAAGTGTGACCATGTCTGACTCTTCAACAGAATTGGACATCTGAGTCCTCATTGCCACAAATGGTTGTGTGGGAGGAGGACCCAGAATACTGATTGCTTTAATTTCTCTCCCAGGCCATGGATTTTAGCAGTAACCTATGTAAGATTGTTCACTCTGTACAGCAGACCTCAATCTTGGAGGGTCTGTGAAGCTTGACACCCTCATCCAATATAGGGTAGTTATAGAAACAATTTATGGACAGCTTTGATGGGAATCTGATAGTCACTGTGACATTTATTGTGTCTAATTATGAAGACAGGTCCCTGGACTCAAAATTTTAACTCTGTTTTCTCTCCAAAGACACTACCAAGCCGACTGAGTTTCTCCACAAATTTCTGTTTTTGGTTGTTTCAGATCTTCAGCTTCTCTGTTCTTTGTTTATTTTGTTACAATACTTATGGCATTAGAATGAGTTTTTTCACCAACACAGATCGTTCTGATACAGAGCCGAGACATGCTCACCAGGGGAGCACCCCTAGATGGCAAATAGATGCTAACCATACGTGAAGCATCAGTGTGACCGTGCATTGAAAAGTCAATCTTGATTTGTTTAAGGACAGGCAGCTGGAAACACCACAGATCCATCCACTATAGTTTCATAGATACACACAATAGAATATTTGCTAATGTGGTAAAGCTCAAGAATTTGGTCAGACCTTCAAACCTCAATATTTTTAACTGAGATGTAACAGGATAGCAGACAGTAAATATGAACAGCCCACTGTGGAATGTTGCATTAGATTATTCTTGGCTCTTCATACAAAGAGTCTGTTGCAAAGTACATGACGCCGATTGAGAGATTATTTGAAAAAGTTTGTATTAAGAAACCACATTCAATCCACCTTGAAATGGAGGATTAGTATATAATTTGCCAATTACCTCTGTCTCTGTTAACTTATTAACAGGTGAAGCATGCATGGTTTGATGTGTAACCTAACAATATGTTTACTTCACTAGGGTGAACTCCACGTATCAAAGCTATTTCATCACCCTAATATATTACCATATAGAGCCACATTAATAGCCAACAATGAGATGTGGGTTGTGACTCCATTCATGGCCTATGGTAAGTTTGGTCTATCTAATACTGTAGTTATTTTTCTCACTTCCAAAAGACAACTTTGAAAAATGTTCTAGTTTTTCATGTTACTAACTGCTGTTGCTCCAGCACAGTATTTTGAGTAAGAAACAAGACTCGGCAGCACGGTGGCTCAGTGGTTAGCACTGCTGCTTCACAGCGCCAGGGATCCACGTTCGATTCCAGCCTTTGGTAACGGTCTGTGTGGAGTTGGCACATTCTCTCTGTGTCTGCGTGGGTTTTCTCTGGGTGCTCCGGTTTCCTCCCACAGTCCAAAGATGTGCAATTGACTACTCTAAATTGCCCATAGTGTTAGGTGCTTTAGGTGGGATACTCTGAGGGTCGGTGTGGACTTGTGGGCTGAAGGGCCTGTTTCCACACTGTAGGTATAGGATTGTTACACAGATTGGATGGGACCTAATAGTGGCCTTGATACTGGAGCATTGATCACTAAATTCTGGAATCTGGTGACAAATGTGACTCCTAGTTAGGCAGTTTCAATCCTGTTCCTGATGTATGTGAACTTACAGTAAAAAACTGCCTTTCATTCACAATGAAATTAAATGTGTTGTGCTTGTCTGGACAATGTAGAGGAAGCTTTACTCTATCTAACCCCATGTTGTACTTTACCTCAGAGTGTTTGATGAGGACAGTGTGGAGGGTACTTTACTCTGTACCTAATACCATGTTCCACCTGCCTTGGAAGAGTTTGATGCAGACAGCGTAGAGCGAACTTTATTTTGTATCTAGCCCTGTGCTATGTATGCAATGATTCCTTGAATATCATGCTAGCATTTTTCCATTCTTTTTAATGTGATAGGCATGTTTTAAATGAAACTTGGCAGAAAAAAGCTTTAAACATTCTCACTGAATCTAAAAGTTACAAATGAGGGTGATTGTATAGCGTTGAAATGATTGGATCCTGAATATTGAATGAATCAGGGCACTAGTTTGGTATGAGGGGTTATGACAGATTTTCATCCTTGTCTCAAACAGGTCAATTTACTAATTTTAATTATTTATTCCATCTAATTGCCAGGTTCTGCTAAAGATCTGATGAACACCCATTTCACAGATGGTCTGAATGAGCCCACAATTGCATACATCCTGCAGGGGGTGCTAAAGGCCTTGGTTTATATTCATAGAATGGGATATGTGCACAGGTAATATTACTGATAGCTCAGATTACAAAGCATGAAATAGAAATGCTGACGTTGGAAACACTTTCTAACAGCTGTATCCCATCCCTTAATGATTTTTAATATCTCTATCAAGCAGCTCTTTCCTCTTCATTATTCCAATAATACACATTCCCCAGCCCTACCCCTCCCCACCTTCATTTCTGAAGTCTTTTTTCATATTTGTACTTCTGCCTGCCAAGCCACACTATCCAGCTCTGGTCCTCTCTGTTGGAAACTATGGTGTACAAAATTATGAACCCTGTCCAACTGAATGTGTTGATTCTCTTTTACATCCCTACTTTTTATGTTCTATATCTGTCTCTCAACTCTGTGTTTAACAGCATTTTGGGTTTTTTCACTTGAGGTTTTTTTTAATGTCTTGTGAGCCTAAATTCACAGATCCCTCTGCTATCCCATTATCCCTCTGGTATTTCTCATTCTTCCGAGCATCAAACATTTCATATGCCTTCCATCATCCTTAGCTGAGACACCAGCCATTGTGATTTCCTTTCAAAATATCTGCCTTCATTACATTGGCATTTGCAGCACAGAAGTAGGCAACTGTGTCTATGTTGTTCAGCAAAGATCTGACTACATCAGTCCTGGAGGCTATGGCAATATAGGTGAATATCTAAGAACAGCTTAAATGTTATGAGAGTTTCTGACTCAGCCATCTTTTCAGGCAGTGTCCCAGACACCTACCACCCACTGGGTGAAAATCTTTCTCCTCAACTCTCTTACCTTCTATGTCTTACCTTAAATCCATAACCCTTGGTGTTGACCCCTTTGCTAATGAAAAAAAGTGCCTTCCTATACACCTTGTCCGTGCCCCTCATAATCTTATACACCTCTATCAGATTCCCTGTCAATACAGGGAATCTGATAGGGAAGACAACCCCAGTTTATCCAATCCCTCCCCTAGCTCAGATTCTCCAGACCAGGCTGCATTCTGCACCATCTCGACTGCAATCCATCCTTCATGCAGTGTAGTGACCAGAAGCACATGCTGTACTCCAGTTGCAGCTTTTTGTACAGTTCCAACATAATCACCTTAGAACATAGAACGTAGAACAATACAGCACAGAACATGCCCTTCGGCCCACGATGTTGTGCCGAACATTTGTCCTAGCTTAAGCACCCATCCATGTACCTATCCAATTGCCGCTTAAAGGTCACCAAAGATTCTGACTCTGCCACTCCCACAGGCAGCGCATTCCATGCCCCCACCACTCTCTGGGTAAAGAACCCACCCCTGACATCTCCCCTATACCTTCCACCCTTCACCTTAAATTTATGTCCCCTTGTAACACACTGTTGTACCCGGGGAAAAAGTTTCTGACTGTCTACTCTATCTATTCCTCTGATCATCTTATAAACCTCTATCAAGTCACCCCTCATCCTTCGCCGTTCCAACGAGAAAAGGCCTAGCACTCTCAACCTATCCTCGTACAACCTATTCTCCATTCCAGGCAACATCCTGGTAAATCTTCTCTGCACCCTCTCCAAAGCTTCCACATCTTTCCTAAAGTGAGGCGACCAGAACTGCACACAGTACTCCAAATGTGGCCTAACCAAAGTCCTGTACAGTTGCAACATCACTTCACGACGCTTGAATTCAATCCCTCTGCTAATGAACGCTAATACACCATAGGCCTTCTTACAAGCTCTATCCACCTGAGTGGCAACTTTCAAAGATCTATGAACATAGACACTAAGAACCCGACCGTTAACCCTGTATTTCGCATTCTTATTTGTCTTTCCAAAATGGACAACCTCACACTTGGCAGGGTTGAACTCCATCTGCCACTCCTCAGCCCAGCTCTGCATCATATCTAAGTCCCTTTGCAGCCGACAACAGCCCTCCTCACTATCCACAACTCCACCAATCTTCGTATCATCTGCAAATTTACTGACCCACCCTTCGACTCCCTCATCCAAGTCATTAATAAAAATTACAAACAGCAGAGGACCCAGAACTGATCCCTGCGGAACTCCACTTGTAACTGGGCTCCAGGCTGAATATTTACCATCTACCACCACTCTGACTTCGACCGTTTAGCCAGTTTTCTATCCAATTGGCCAAATTTCCCTCTATCCCATGCCTCCTGACTTTCCGCATAAGCCTACTATGGGGAACCTTATCAAATGTCTTACTAAAATCCATGTATACTACATCCACTGCTCTACCCTCATCCACATGCTTGGTCACCTCCTCAAAGAATTCAATAAGACTTGTAAGGCAAGACCTACCCTTCACAAATCCGTGCTGGCTGTCCCTAATCAAGCAGTGTCTTTCCAGATACTCATAAATCCTATCCCTCAGTACCCTTTCCATTACTTTGCCTACCACCGAAGTAAGACTAACTGGCCTGTAATTCCCGGGGTTTTCCTATTCCCTTTTTTTGAACAGGGGCACAATATTTGCAACTCTCCAGTCCCCTGGTACCACCCCCGTTGACAGTGAAGACGAAAAGATCATTGCCAACGGTACTGCAATTTCCTCTCTTGTTTTTTCTTTTTTATGCATCGGCTAATAAAGGCAAGTATCCTATAGCCTTCATAACCATCTTATCTACCTGCCTTCCTTCAGGGATCTTTGGTTATGTACAGTCATGCTCCTCTGTTCTTCATTACTTTTCTAGGTTGAAGTCCATTTGCCACCCTGCCCACTTGACCAGTGTATTGATACCCTCTTGCCATTTACAGCTACGCTCCTCACTATTTATCAGCCTACTAATTTTCATGTCATTCACTAATGTCTTGATTACGCCACCTACATTTAAATCTAAATCATTAATGTACATCACAAATAGCCACGGTCCTTGCGCAGGGTCCCTTGAAACGCAGCTGGAAACAAGTAGATGCAGATATAGTCTGGCCCTCTGAATTCCTTCTCATAACTTCCTGACTATTGAGATTTTTACACTCTATCATCATCAAAAGCTTACGTGAATCTCAGTGTCAACTTTTCTTTTGCTCACCCGTCTCGATTTTGCTTTCTCATTCACATTCTGTTCCCAATTGCTTTTGTTGTAAAGCACCTCAGGACTGACTTATCAAAACTGTGGATAAATGCAAGTTCTTACTTTGTTGTCTGACATGGACAGTGAGGTTTGTCAGCTTGGGTGAATTAAAAGAATGGCAAAGCACACAATGCGAATTATTTAATTCCCATGACATTAATTTAGCAAATATCGTCTTCTCCCTTGCAGGGAGATGGTGAAATGCTAACCCACTACTAGCCATGGGACTTCCCAAGTTTATCATAAACCAAAACAAAAAGTTATCATGGGCTTTCACATGTTCACTTCCCTGGAGGCTAGCATCACAGGGAATCTGGCTGATATATAGATTATCACGATGTTTCACAGCTACACCAAGCCTCAAGCTGTCAGTTAGTACAATATACATATAATATCACACCCAATGTCTCAATGATCAACATCGCCAGTTTTTTTTTTTGGGGACGCTATATCCTTCTCCCCTCTTGTTAGGGCTCTTAACTGTAACCATAGTTAAGCTTGGTCAACACATTTATTAAAAGGACCTTATGCTAAAAAGCTCATTTATGGAGACTTTTTAAGAAATCTATATTGTTGCAGGCAGTGTATTTATAATCGTTTTCCTCTCTGGCTGTAGATGACTTTAGTCAGGTTGAATTTATTGCTAGTCTGAATTTGCTTCTGCACACATCTTGGTGGTTGTTCAACGTAGTGATTATTTGTGTAACTCATGCAGTGGGCGGCACGGTGGCACAGTGGTTAGCACTGCTGCCTCACAGCGTCAGAGACCCGGGTTCAATTCCCGCCTCAGGCAACTGACTGTGTGGAGTTTGCGTGGGTTTCCTCCGGGTGCTCCGGTTTCCTCCCACCATCCAAAGATGTGCAGGGTCAGGTGAATTGGCCATACCAAATTGCCTGTAGTGTTAGGTAAGGGGTAAATGTAGGGGTATGGGTGGGTTTCGCTTCGGCGGGTCGGTGTGGACTTGTTGGGCCGAAGGGCCTGTTTCCACACTGTAATCTAATCTGTAATCTTTATTGCTAGGCTACTTCAGAGGAGACTGACTCAATGATGTAATGTGGGGCTGGAGATGTGTGAAGGATGAAAGCTTTTTGGATGGTGGGTTTCTTCCTCTGTGGAGAATTAAGAAACCAGTTACAGTAATCCCCTAAGTTCTCGGTATTTGTTCGTGTGCCAAAACACAGCTGTCTAGATTTATACAACTCATTTTGCTGAATTGGAATGGTTCCTCTGTGTAGATGATTCATGTTAATTGTATCATGTTAATTGTATCAGTTGAAGTTAGGTGAAGGATGTTAACTGAATGATCACTTGAGCATGTATGCTGTCTATTTACCCAGAGAGACAGAAAGGGACAACGAATTTGAATACCTCCCTGAGAATCTGCATCTCAGGGTCATTAGGCTCATCTGCCTGCCTCTGCTTTGTGGTTATGTTCGCAGTTAGGTGTTTCAGGCGAGAGAACACGTTTTCCGCCAGTAAACTTGAAGCCTTCCCAACCAGTTGGCACTACAGAGTTGCAGTGTAGCATCACCCCTCAAAATAAAATTTTAACTTTTAACTTTAATTTCCCCATGAGAATCTTTGTTATCGTGCCCCTTTAAGGGGCTGTTAACTATTTTGGGCAAATGTTTTTAAAATTTGAGTTTCAAAAGCACACAGAGATTGTGGGCCACACAAAAGGCTGTTACACCCAATTTAGGGGAGGCAATGGCCTTATCGCTAGACTGTTAATCCAGAGATCCAGGTAACGTTCTGTGGACCCAGGTTTGAATCCTGCCATGGCAGATGGTGGAATTTGAGTTCAATAAATATCTGGAATTAAAGAATCTAATGATGACCATGTCGATTGTCAGAAAAACCCATTTGGTTCACGAGTGTCCTTTCGGGAATGAAACTGCCATCCATACCTGGTCTGGCCTACATGTGACTCCAGATCCATGGCAATGTGGTTGACTCTTAACTGCCCTCTGGGCAATTAGGGATGGGCAAGCGACACCCTCATCCCTGAGCAAGTAAATAATTTTTTAAAAATTGCCTGTAGGACTTTTGTGGCACAGTGATAGTGTCCCTACCTCCAAGCTATTAGGCCTGGGTTCAAGTGCCACCGACTCCAGAGGTGTGCCATAACATCTCTGAACAGTTTGGTTCAAAAATCTACATTCAACTGCCTGCTTGTGTTGTATGGTTATGTCGATGCTTGCTGTATGTGTGTTCACAAGCATGCTTCAAACCTTCCACGATTGTTGGACACCACAGGGGCTGGAATGCAATATCTTTACTCAACGTTACATTTTAATTTAAACTGGGTAAGTCTAATTTGAACATCTTGCGTTGCCTCATTTCAGGGCTTTCATCTTTTAATTTGATTTTATTTTACTTTAAATTGGTTTCCAAGAGTACAAAGAAACGCTTATGCAGTTGGGTAGAGTCAGGAGATGAGTACCTGGAAAGTTCACTGTAAATAAACCTGTCCTGAGTAAAGACCGGCTTTGGATTCTTCTTTCAATTGACTAACAGGAATATAACAAACAAGCTTTGTAATTACTGCATTACTAATCAAGTTGTTGAAGTAGATCATAATCCCCTTTGCTGATGACCATGTGCAGTTCTCGAAGGCTGCTATAGGAGGCAACATCATTACTTTGGAGAGAATCCATGATGTTTGATATTCAGCTGCTCTTTCCCTCATTCCTCATCATAGTTTTAGCAATAACTATTGCTTCTAGTCTTTCACCAACATTTTCAGCTAACCTATTTTTAGCTGCAGGTGTGGGAATTGCTGGAAGTTATTGAGAATCTTTGAACTGTGTTGAAGATAGTTGCAGAAAGTAAGATTGCTTTTAAGTGCTCTGCTTGACTTGAGGCAGCTACCCAGTAAAAAGCACCTAGCCTAACTACATCAAAAAAAATGTTGTTTTATCTGACTAAACAGTTGGAAGTAGTATACTCTGGAGTTCAGAGAGGTGGCAGGTTATTACGCAACTTGATAAGTTTACTCTTCTGGGGTACACACTTAAGGCATCAGGATCAAATGACTCAGAACTAAAAAGATTGTTAGATGCATTCTGCACCATTGCAGTCCTGCAGGGAAGAACCCTGGTAGTGAAAAATCATTCCCCAAATCCACTTCCATAGCATCCTTCAGTCCAGTTCCACTTTATTCACTGTATTCATGAAGCTGTCATAGAGATGCACAGCATGGAAACAGAACCTTCAATCTAACTTGTCCATGCCAACCAGATATCCCAATCTATTCTAGTCCCACCAGCCAGCACTTGGCCCATATCCCTCCAAACCCTTCCTATTCATATACCCATCCAGATGCCTTTTAAATGTTGCAATTGTACAAACCTGCACCACTTCCTCTGGCAGCTCATTCCTTACATGTACCATCCTCGGCATGAAAAAGTTGCCCCTTAGGTCTCATATATATCTTTCCCCTCTCACCCTAAACCTATGCCCTCTAGTTCTGGACTTTCCGACCCCAGGGAAAAAACTTTGTCTATTTATCCTATCCATGCCCCTCATGATCTTATAAACCTCAGGAAAACAGCCACAGCCTGTTCAACCTCTCCCTATAGCTCAAATCATCCAACCCTGACAACATCCTTGTAAATGTTTTCTGAACCCTTTCAAGTTTCACAACATCTTTCCGATAAGAAGGAGGCCAGAACTGCACTCAATATTTCAACAGTGGCCTAACCAATGTCCCGTACAGCCGCAACATGACCTCCCAACTCCTATACTCAATACTCTGACCAATAAAGGAAAGCATACCAAACGCCGCCTTCACTATCCTATCTACCTGCGACTCCACTTTCAAGGAGCTATGAACCTGCACTCCAAGGTCTCTTTGTTCAGCAACACTCCCAGGGACCTTACCATTGAGTATATAAGTCCTGCTAAGATTTGCTTTCCCAAAATGCAGCACCTCACATTTATCTGAATTAAACTCCATCTGCTGCTTCTCAGCCAATTGGCCCATCCGGTCAAGATCCTGTCGTAATCTGTGGGAACCTTCTTCGCTGTCCGCTAAACTTCCAATTTTGGTGTCATCTGCAAACTTACTTACTGTACCTCTTATTCTCGCATCCAACTCTTCATATAAATGACGAAAAGTAGTGGACCCAGCACCAATCCTTGTGGCACTCCACTGGTCACAGGCCTCCAGTCTGAAAAACAACCGTCCACCACCACCCACCTTTGAGCCAGTTCTATATCCAAATGGCGAGTTCTCCTTGTATTCCGTGAGATCTAACCTTGCTAATCAGTCTCCCATGGGGAACCTTGTCAAATGCCTTACTGAAGTCCATATAGATCACATCTACTGCTCTGCCCTCATCAATCCTCTTTGTTACTTCTTCAAAAAACTCAATCAAGTTTCTGAGACATGATTTCCCACGCACAAAGCCATGGTGACTATCCCTAATCAGTCCTTGCCTTTCCAAGTACATGTACATTCTGTCCCTCAGGATTCCCTCCAACAACTTGCCCACTACCGACGTCAGGCTCACTGGTCTATAGTTCCCTGGCTTGTCCTTACCACCCTTCTTAAATAGTGGCACCATGTTAGCCAACCTCCAGTCTTCCAGCACCTCACCTGTGACTATCAATGATATAAATATCTCAGCAAGAGGCCCAGCAATCACATCCCTAACTTCCCACAGAGTTCTCGGGTGCACCTGATCAGGTCCTGGGGATTTATCCATTTTTATGCGTTTCAAGACGTCCAGCACTTCCTCCTCTGTAATATGGACATTTTTCAAGATGTCACCATCTATTTCCCTACATTCTATATCATCCATATCCTTTTCCACAGTAAACACAGATGCAAAATACGCGTTTAATATCTCCCCCATTTCTTGTGGCTCCACACAAAGGCCACCTTGCTGATCTTTGAGGGGCCCTATTCTCTCCCTAATTACTCTTTTGTCCTTAATGTATTTTAAAAACCCTTTGGATTTTCCTTATCTCTATTTGCCAAAGCTATCTTGTGTCCCCTTTTTTGCCCTCCTGATTTCCCTCTTAAATATACTCCTACTGCCTTTATTACTTTTCTAAGGATTCACTCGATCTCTCCTGTCTATACCTGACATATGCTTCCTTCTTTTTCTTTACCAAACCTTTGATTTCTTTAGTCATCCAGCATTCCCTATACCTACCAGCCTTTCCTTTCACCCTGACAGGAATATACTTTCTCTGGATTCTTGTTATCTAATTTCTGAAGGCTTCCCATTTTCCAGCCGTCTCTTTACCTGCGAATATCTGCCTCCAATCAGCATTCGAAAGTTCTTGCCTAATACCATCAAAATTGGCCTTTCTCCAATTTAGGACTTAACTTTTAGATCTGGTCTATCCTTTTCCATCATTGTTTTAAATGTAATAGAATTATGATCACTGGCCCCAAAGTGCTCCCCCACTGACACCTCAGTCACCTGCCCTGCCTTATTTCCGAACAGTAGGTCAAGTTTTGCACCTTCTCTAGTAGGTACATCCACATACTAAATCGGAAAATTTTCTTGCACACACTTAACAAATTCCTCTTCATCTAAACCCTTAACACTATGGCAGTCCCAGTCTATGGAAAGTTAAAATCCCCTATCATAACCACCCTATTATTCTTACAGATAGCGGAGATCTCCTTACAAATTTGTTTCTCAATTTCCCTCTGACTAATAAGGGCTGTACAATACAATCCCAATAAGGTGATTGTCCCTTTTGTTATTTCTCAGTTCCACCCAAATAACTTCCCTGGATGTATTTCCGGGACTATCCTCCCTCAGCACAGCTGTAATGCTAACTCTTATCAAACAGCCACTCCCCCTCCTCTCTTGTCTCCCTTTCTATCCTTCCTGTAACATTTGTATCCTGGAACATTAAGCTGCCAGTTCTGTCCATCCCTGAGTCATGTTTCTGTAATTGCTATGATATCCCAGTCACATGTTCCTAACCATGCCCTGTTAGGCCCCTTGCATTGAAATAAATGCAGTTTAATTTATCAGTCCTACCTTTGTTCTCTGCTTTGTCCCTGCCTGCCCTGACTGTTTGACTCGCTTCTGTTCTCAACTGTACCAGTCTCAGATTGATCTCTTTCCTCACTATCTCCCTGGGTTCCACTACCCCCACCTTACTAGTTTAAATCCTCCCGAGCAGCTCTAGATTAGATTCCCTACCGTGTGGAAACAGGCTCTTCGGCCCAACCAGTCCACACCGACCTTCCGAAGAGTAACCCACCCAGACCCATTTCCCTCTGACTAATGCACCTAACACTATGGGCAATTTAGCATGGCCCATTCACCTGACCTGCACGTCTTTGGACTGTGGGAGGAAGCCAGAGCACGTAGACATGGGGAAAATGTGCAAACTCCACACAGCCCAAGGCTGGAATCAAACCTGGGACCCTGATGCTGTGAAGCAGCAGTGCTAACCTGTGAGCCACTGTGCTGCCATTCCACTGTGCCTAGCAAATCTCCCTGCAAGTATATTAGTCCCCTTCCAATTTAGGTGCAATCCATCCTTCTTGTACAGGTCACTTCTACCCCAAAAGAGCTTCCAGTGATCCAAAAGTGAGAATCCTTCTCCCATCCACCAGCTCCTCAGTCATGCATTCATTTGTGTCGAGAGTGTGTTGCTGGAAAAGCACAACAGGTGAGGATCCGAGGATCAGGAGAATCGACGTTTCGGGCCAGAGCCCTTCATCAGGAATGAAAGTCTTTTTTTCCTTACTATCCTGGTTCAAATGTTATGCAACCCTATTTGTACCACAATCCTATCCAAACATCCCCTCAAACCTTGCAAGGAATGTGATTTTGTAACTTAAATTTCAGTTATATATTAGATCAAATTGAACTTTCTTAATGCCCCAAGTGCAATGCCATGGGAAGAAATGAGGAGCACCTCCATCATTGACTTTAAATAAAGTCAGCTCACAATGTCAATCAGAATAGATATGTTACTTGATACACAATGCAATTGTACCCCTGAGGAGATTTCAGAGGTCAACACTTCTGGTCTGTACAACATCAAAAACAACAGGAACTTTTGCTTAAATAGCACATTTAACATTCTGAACTTCACTGCACTGTGCAAAAGGTAACAAGGTTAGGTTTAAGAGGCAGGATTCGGAAAGTTTTTTTTGGTTAAGCTTTATGATAGCATGGTGGCTCAGTGGTTAGCACTACTGCCTTAAAACGCCAGGGACCTGGGTTTGATCCCAGCCTCTGGCAACTGTCTGTGTGAAATTTGCACATTCTCCCTATGTCTGCCTGGGTTTCCTCTGGGTGCTCGGGTTTCTTTCCACAATCCAAAAGATGTGCAGGTCAGATGAATCGGCCATGCTAAATTGCTCATCATGTTAGTCACTGGTAAATATAGGGCAGAGGAATGGGTCTGGGTGGGTTACTCTTCAGAGGGTCGGTATGGACTTGTTGGGCCGAAGGGCCTGTTTCTATACTGTAGGGAATCTATTCTAATCTAAAAAGCTAACTCAACCTTTTAAAATCATGGATGGAATTTGCGATGCAGTAGACCTTTGAATCTAACCACTACTACTCCATGGCTCTGTGACTTTCTCCCCTTTAAATATTTATCTAATTCCCTTTTGAGATTAATCATTGAATTTGCTACCATCACCTTTACAGGCAGCACATTGCAGTTAAAATAACTTGATATCAAAAAATTGCTTCTCATCTCACATCTGGCTCCTTTGCCAATCGTTTTAGTTCTAATCTGTAGCCATCTCTCCTTTTGCCAGGGAAAAATACTTTTTGTTTTGTTAATTCAAATCTTACATCATTTTGAATACCTCATTAAATATCCCTTAATCTTCCCTGCTCGAGGGAGAACCAAGCCATGAATAGTTATTGGATAATTGCAGCACAGAGGAGGCCTTTTGACCCCATTTGATTTGTGCTAACTATCTATGGTGCAATCCAGTAAGTCAATTTCCCAACCCTCTCCCTGTAGCCACTAAGTTAATTTTACTTGAGTTCCCATTTCAAATTACTATAGAAATTATTGATGCTGACCACTTCTGCCACTTCTGATTTGATACTTGCTGTGTTTGGGGGAAAAAAATGTTATTTGCATCTTCCCTGAATCACAAGGCAAATATTTTAAGTATTTCTCCCCTGGTTCTTGTGTAAACAGTTTTCCCTAGTCTGTCTTGTTTATACTTAACCATAATCTTGTACATCTCTATGAAATAGAACATAGAAAAATACAGCGCAGTACAGGCCCTTTGGCCCACCTAACCTACACTAGTCCACTATCCTCCATATGCCTATCCAATGCCTGTTTAAATGCCCATAAAGAGGGAGAGTCCACCACTGCTACTGGCAGGGCATTCCATGAACTCACGACTCGCTGAGTAAAGAATCTCCCCCTAACATCTGTCCTATACCTACCACCCCTTAATTTAAAGCTATGCCCCCTCGTAATAGCTGACTCCATACGTGGAAAAAGGTTCTCATGGTCAACCCTATCTAAACCCCTAATCACCTTGTACACCTCTATCAAGTCACCCCTAAACCTTCTTTTCTCCAGTGAAAACAGCCCCAAGTGCCTCAGCCTTTCCTCATACGATCTTCCTACCATACCAGGCAACATCCTGGTAAACCTCCTCTGCACCCGTTCCAGTGCCTCCACATCCTTCCTATAGTATGGCGACCAAAACTGCACACAATACTCCAGATGTGGCCGCACCAGAGTCTTATACAACTGCAACATGACCTCAGGGCTCCGGAACTCAATTCCTCTACCAATAAAAGCCAATACGCCATATGCCTTCTTCACCGCACTATTTACCTGGGTGGCAACTTTCAGAGATCTGTGTACATGGACACCAAGATCCCTCTGCTCATCCACACTACCAAGTATCCGACCATTAGCCAAGTACCCCATCTTTTTGTTACTCTTACCAAAGTGAATCACCTCACACTTACCTACATTCGACTCCATTTGCCACCTTTCTGCCCAGCTCTGCAACTTATCTATATCCCGCTGTAACCTGACACATCCTTCCTCACTCTCAACAACTCCACCGACTTTCGTATCATCCGCAAACTTGCTCACCCAACCTTCTTGCCCCTCCTCCAGGTCATTTATAAAAATGACAAACAGCAATGGTCCCAAAACAGATCCTTGCGGAACACCGCTAGTAACGGCACTCCAAGATGAACCTTTACCATCAACTACTACCCTCTGTCTTCTTCCAGCCAGCCAATTCCTAATCCAAACCTCCAACTCACTCTCGATGCCATACCTCCGTATTTTTTGCAGCAGCCCACCATGGGGAACCTTATCAAACGCCTTACTAAAATCCATATACACCACATCTACCGCTTTACCCTCGTCCACCTCCTTAGTCACCTTCTCAAAGAATTCAATAAGGTTTGTGAGGCACGACCTGCCCTTCACAAAACCATACTGACTACCCTTGATCACATTATTCCTATCCGGCTGTTCATAAATCCTATCCCTTACAATTCTCTCTAAGACTTTGCCCACAATAGAAGTGAGACTCACCGGCCTATAGTTACTAGGGTTATCCCTACTCCCCTTCTTGAACAAGGGAACCACATTTGCTATCCTCCAGTCTACTGGCACTATTCCTGTAGACAACGAGGACATAAAAATCAAGGCCAATGGCTCTGCAATCTCCTCCCTTGCTTCCCAGAGAATCCTAGGATAAATGCCATCAGGCCCAGGGGACATATCTATTTTCACCCTTTCCAGAATTTCCAACACCTCTTCCCTACATACCTCAAAGCCGTCCATTCTAATTAATTGTGACTCAATATTCACATCGGCAACAATGTCCTATTCCTGAGTGAATATTGACGAAAAGTATTCATTCAGTGTCTCCCCAATCTCTTCAGCCTCCACACGCAACTTCCCACTACTATCCTTGACTGGACCTATTCCTACCCGAGTCATTCTTTTATTCCTGACATTCTTGGGCGGCACGGTGGCACAGTGGTTAGCACTGCTGCCTCACAGCACCAGAGACCCGGGTTCAATTCCCACCTCAGGCGACTGACTGTGTGGAGTTTGCACGTTCTCCCCGTGTCTGCGTGGGTTTCCTCCGGGTGCTCCGGTTTCCTCCCACAGTCCAAAGATGTGCAGGGTCAGGTGAATTGGCCATGCTAAATTGCCCGTAGTGTTAGGAAGGGGTAAATGTAGGGGTATGGGTGGGTTTCGCTTCGGCGGGTTGGTGTGGACTTGTTGGGCCGAAGGGCCTGTTTCCACACTGTAATGTAATCTAATCTATTCTAATCTAAAAAACCTATAGAAAGCCTGAGGGTTTTCCCTAATCCTACCAACTAAGGATTTTTCATGTCCCCACCTTGCTGCTCTTAGCTCTCTCTTCAGATCCTTCCTGGCTACTTTATAACTCTCAATTTCCCCAATTGAGCTTTCACGCCTCATCTTTACATAGGCCGCCCTCTTCCATTTAACAAGGGATTCCAATTCCTTATTAAACCACGGCTCCCTCGCACGACCCTTTCCTCCCTGCCTGACAGGTACATACTTATCAAGGACACTCAATAGTTGCTCCTTGAACAAGCTCCACATATCAGTTGTGCCCATGCCTTGAAGCCTACTTTTCCAAGTCACGCATCCTAGGTCGTGCCTCACCGCATCATAATTTCCCTTCCCCCAGCTATAACTCTTGCCCTGCAGTGCACACTTATCCCTCTCCATCACTAGAGAGGGAATCTCCCCATAATTTCCTTTACTCCAAGGAGAAAGCCCCCAGCGTCTCCAACTTCCTTGTCAATAGAATCCCTCCTCTCTGGAAGCATTCCAGTGAATCACCTCTGCACTGTCTCAGGTTTTTCACATACTCCCTTAGTGTGGCAGTTGGATCTGGATTCAATGATCTCGTGGTCTCATGGAGATTTCTCAACATTGTGTATTTGTCCAAGGTCCCATGTGGTTTGCTCATTCACTTCCTTTTGACATATCCTGCCACCTCCAAATATTTATGTGAATGCAGCAGGCCCCTTTCTTAAAACTGTCCTACTTACTCTTTATTAGCTCTTTATTCCTTCTGCCAAAATGCATGATCTCAAACATCTGTATTGAATTCAATCTGCACTTTCATCTGTTCTGTTGGCCCCTCTGTGACTCATTGTACCCTTTTAAATTAGTATCATATTTGTCACTCCCAATCCATTTGCATTTTCACGCATCTCCACCCCCAACTTCCTGTCGCAACCTGGGATGCAATTCGTTTGGACCAGACAATTTATCCACTAAACACTTCACCCTATCTGTTACCACCTCCAATTCTGTGGCAACCGATATTATAGAACATAGAACATAGAAGAATACAGCGCAGTACAGGCCCTTCGGCCCTCGATGTTGCGCCGATCCAAGCCCACCTAACCTACACTAGCCCACTATCCTCCATATGCCTATCCAATGCCCGCTTAAATGCCCATAATGAGGGAGAGTCCACCACTGCTACTGGCAGGGCATTCCATGAACTCACGACTCGCTGAGTAAAGAACCTACCCCTAACATCTGTCCTATACCTATCCCCCCTTAATTTAAAGCTATGCCCCCTTGTAATAGCTGACTCCATACGTGGAAAAAGATTCTCACTGTCAACCCTATCTAAACCCCTAATCATCTTATACACCTCTATCAAGTCACCCCTAAACCTTCTTTTCTCCAATGAAAACAACCCCAAGTGCCTCAGCCTTTCCTCATACGATCTTTCTACCATACCAGGCAACATCCTGGTAAACCTCCTCTGCACCCGTTCCAGTGCCTCCACATCCTTCCTATAGTATGGCGACCAAAACTGCACACAATACTCCAGATGTGGCCGCACCAGAGTCTTGTACAACTGCAACATGACCTCAGGACTCCGGAACTCAATTCCTCTACCAAATAAAGCCAGTACGCCATATGCCTTCTTCACCGCACTATTTACCTGGGTGGCAACTTTCAAAGGTTTGTGTACATGGACACCAAGATCCCTCTGCTCATCCACACCACCAAGTATCCGACCGCTAGCCCAGTACTCCATCTTTTTATTACACTTACCAAAGTGAATCACCTCACACTTAGCTACATTGAACTCCATTTACCACCTTTCTGCCCAGTTCTGCAGCTTATCTATATCCCGCTGTAACCTGCCACATCCTTCCTCACAACTCCTCCGACTTTCGTATCATCAGCAAACTTACTCACCCAACCTTCTAACCCCTCCTCCAGGTCATTTATAAAAATGACAAACAGCAATGGTCCCAAAACAGATCCTTGCGGAACACCGCTAGTGACGGCACTCCAAGATGAACATTTGCCATCAACTACTACCCTCTGTCTTCTTCCAGCCAGCCAACTCCTAATCCAAACCTCCAACTCACCCTCAATGCCATACCTCCGTATTTTTTGCAGTCGTCTACCATGGGGAACCTTATCAAACGCCTTACTAAAATCCATATACACCACATCTACTGCTTTCCCCTCGTCCACCTCCTTAGTCACCTTCTCAAAGAATTCAATAAGGTTTGTGAGGCACAACCTGCCCTTCACAAAACCATGCTGACTATCCTTGATCACATTATTCCTATCCAGATGTTCATAAATCCTATCCCTTACAATTCTCTCTAAGATTTTTCCCACAACAGAAGTGAGACTCACCGGCCTATAGTTACTAGGGTTATCCTTACTCCCCTTCTTGAACAAGGGAACCACATTTGCTAGCCTCCAATCTTCTGGCACTACTCCTGTAGACAACGAGGACATAAAAATCAAGGCCAATGGCTCTGCAATCTCCTCCCTTGCTTCCCAGAGAATCCTAGGATAAATGCCATCAGGCCCAGGGGACGTATCTATTTTCACCCTTTCCAGAATTTCCAACACCTCTTCTCTACATACCTCAAAGCCATCCATTCTACTTAATTGTGACTCAGTACTCACATTGACAACAATGTCCTATTCCTGATTGAATACTGACGAAAAGTATTCATTCAGTGTCTCCCCAATCTCTTCAGCCTCCACACGCAACTTCCCACTACTATCCTTGACTGGACCTATTCCTACCCTAGTCATTCTTTTATTCCTGACATACCTATAGAAAGCCTTAGGGTTTTCCCTAATCCTACCAACTAAGGACCTTTCATGTCCCCTCCTTGCTGCTCTTAGCTCTCTCTTCAGGTCCTTCCTGGCTACCTTATAACTCTCAATCGCCCCAATTGAACCTTCACGCCTCATCTTGAGATAGGCCGCCCTCTTCCATTTAACAAGGGATTCCAATTCCTTATTAAACCACGGCTCCCTCACCCGACCCTTTCTTCCCTGCCTGACGGGCACATACTTATCAAGGACACTCAATAGTTGCTCCTTGAACAAGCTCCACATATCAATTACACCCTTGCCTTGAAGCTTACTTTTCCAGGCCACACATCCTAAGTCATGCCTCACAGCATCATAATTTCCCTGCCCCCATCTATAACTCTTGCCCTGTAGTGCACACTTATCCCTCTCCATCACTAGAGTAAAAGTCACCGAATTGTGGTCACTGTCCCCAAAGTGCTCACCTACCTCTAATTCTAACACCTGGCCTGGTTCATTACCCAGAACCAAATCCAGTATGGCCTCACCTCTTGTTGGCCTATCTACATATTGTGTCAGGAAACCCTCCTGCACACATTGGACAAACACTGACCCATCTAACGAACTTGAGCTATAGATTTCCCAATTAATATCAGGAAAGTTAAAGTCCCCCATAACAACCACCCAATTACTTTCACTCTTCTCTTGAATCATCCTCGCAATCCTTTCTTCCAAGATTTATGTCACATTTATTTCCCTTATTAAAGACTGATAGTGCTCAAGTCTTCTAACCTTGTCCTGTGTCTCTAAGCAGGTATCACCATCTTTTTCCCTTAAAGGTCTCAGTCTGCTTCTTTCTATCAGCTTTCTACTCACTGCTCGTAGAAGATATGCGAGCTTCGTTTTATTTGAACGACCATTTTAACTTCATTATCTTTCTTTCTGTTTTCCTAATTTCCCCATTCCACTATTGTAAATGACCTGATTCTTTCTTGAAAAATTCTGCTTAGGTGCAACACATCCATTATATTCTCCAGTCCTTTTGTCATTTATGGACCTCTCTTTATTCCTCTATCTTTTGCCATTTTTGGCATTCCTGCATCTAAAGAAGTTTCCTCTTTGAAAACTGTCCATTATTGTATTGCAACTTTTCCTGTTAATACTTTGAATAATTTTACCCTGGCCTAGATTCCCCATTGGAGTTAACTCTCTTCCAGCTTTGACATTCTGCTTTAGATTGTTCTTTGCTTTTCTCCAGTGCTAATCAAAGATTTATTATAAAACACTTACCCCAGTGCTTCCCCCACATACTTTTGGCCTAATGCATTTCCCAGCTCCAGTTGTGTTTATTTATTTTATTTATTTATTTATTTATGCTTAGTTGGACCTATTTAAGAAGGGAGGCAGAGAGAAAAACCAGGAAATATGGACCAGTCAGCCTGATGTCAACAGTGGGGAAAATGCTAGAATGCGTTACCATGTATCTTAAGAAGCTGCGCCTTTGGAAAATAGTGGCAGGATCAGACAGAGTCAGCATGGATTTATGAAAGGAAAATAATGCTGGACAAGTCTGCTTGATTTTTTTAAGGATATAACTAGTAGAGTTCATGAGGTGGAGGCAGGGGATGTGGTTTATTTGGACTTTCGGAAGGCTTTTGACAAAGTCCCCACAGAATAGATTAATGTGTAAAATTGGTATATGGTTCTGGGGTAGTGTATTGACTTGGATAGAAAACTGGTCAGTCAGGAAACAGTATGAATAAATAGGTCTTTTTCTAAATGGTATACAGTAACTGGTGGGTTCCACACAGATCAGTGGTATGACCCAGCTATTCACAATTCAATAATTTTTGGATGCAGGAGCTAAACATACTATCTCCAAATTTACAGATGACACAAAGCTCAAAGGGAGAATGAGCTGTGAGGAGAATTCATAAATGCTTCAGTATGATTTGGATGAATTGAGTGAGTGGGTAAATGCATAGCAGATGAAATATAGTGTGGGTAAATGTGAGGTTATACACTTCAGTAGTAAAAACAAGTAGGCAGATTATTATCTGAATGATGATAGATTGGGAGAGGGGAATGTGCAATGAGACCTGGGTATCCCACATACACCACTCTGTGGAGGTAAGCATGCTGGTGCAGCAGGCAGAAATGTAGTCATATCGTACGTTGGCTTTCAAAATGAGTGGGTTCAATACAGGAGCAAGGATGTCTTGCTGCAGTTATGTAGGGCTTGGTGAGACCACTCTGGGGATATTGCGCTGTTTTGGCCTACTTACTTGAGGAAGACGGTTCCTGCTATTGAGGGAATGCAGCAAAGGTTTACGAGATTGATTCCTGGGTTGGTGGGACTGACATATGAGGAGATGTTAAATCAGATTATATTTGCTGGAGTTGAGAAGATTGAGGGGGATCTCATAGAAACCTATTAAATTCTAACAAGACTAAACGGGGAGAGTCCAGAACCTGGGGTCACAGTCCTAAATGGTTTATCCCGTATCCTTCGACTGAGCTGAAATTTCTTTACCCAGAGCATGGGGAAACCAGTGAAATCCACTACGACCGTAAGCTGTTGAGGCCAAACCATTGTATGATTTCACGAAGGTTTTGAATATAGCACTTTGGATCTAAAGGAATCAAAGGATATTGGATAAAAGCAGGAACACGACTTGAGTAGGATGATCAACCATGGTCATAATGAATGACAGAACAAAACTGATGGGCCAAATGACTAACTGTTCCTGTTTTCTATGTTGAAAGTCTAAATTATCTTGAACCTATTTTGGCTTGCCACCCCTTGCGTATCCTCCTCTGCACATCTACCCCACCTCCAACCTCTCTTATTCTCACACTAAATTGATCTATATGTACATAAAGTCCTTTCACATATCTGTGTATTTCTGTCACGAAATATTTGAAGATCCATCGGCATATTCCCAGTGACATATTCATCCCATTTTTTCTGTAAAGCACAAGTTAAGAGTTGTGTCTTTGCCCCTCCCAGCCATTATCATCTCCTTCCAACACTACAGTGATGGAATTGAAGCCGAGCTGTGATCAACCATGATTGGCAAACGGGTGAAGGCAGCTTGAATTGCATACTCCTCCTCCTTGTTCTTCTATTCTGTCTTTCCAATGTGCTTGCTCTGCTTCCCACTGATTCCCTACTACTGCTGTACACTCTGGGTCTCAGAAATTGTTCCCTCTTGAAATTAAACACTTTAGTTACTGTTTATTTCACCATACTGTAAATAGATTAAAGTAACAACCTAATTTCCTTCCTTTCAGGAGTGTTCAAGCAAGTCACATTCTGATATCATCAGATGGACAAGTTTACCTATCAGGACTCCGCAGCATTTTCAGTATGATCAGCCATGGGCAACGGCTACGGGTGATCCATGACTTCCCGAAATACAGTGTTAAAATATTACCATGGCTAAGTCCTGAGCTGCTGCAACAGGTAGGTCCACATATCCTAGAGCCAAACTCTCTATAACAGATTGACACTGACCGGGAGCTCTGATACATCATGGTGTAGCGTGATGATCCCGGATATGTGCATTATAATGGAGATCTATGACTGGTATAGAGGAAGTGCAGCTTGCCTGCCTCTCAAAAATTTGCTGTTCATTGGTCTCTTTTCCCACTCCATCAAAATGCCCATCCAAAATACCTTCTTTAACCAAAGATTGGGGATCATAATGCACGTCCCCCTCCATCCTCCTCACAATATGAAGGCTCTCACAAGCAACTGCTGACCTTTGAATTATTTTTGGCTGGGAGATTCTCCACCCAACAGAAAGTTATACCTATTAGTCAGGCTGAATAACAGTCGCACCACTTCTGGAAAAGATTGCATGTTTTGGAATCAAAATTGGAAATCCATTCAGTCCACAGCTATCTGCCAACCCCCTCCTTGCCTCCAATCCTGTTCATCAAAGGTATCCTTGGGATTCCTGTCCAGATTCCAGGATAGATGGTGTTTACCACCCTGTTGTTTTAATAAACAGATCCATTGCTATTGGAAATCGTTGTCCCTTTGTGGTCACCGTGCAGCAGTAGGATGACTATCTATTTGATAAGGGCCTGGAGGCTGGGGTGGGCTCAAAGTGTGGGGATGAGGAGGTCACATTTTTGTGTGGATGAAATGGCTGCTTATATACTGTTAGCTTGGTAATCTCAATTTAGCCTTCTGGTAGAGTCAACCAGAGGCTTCCTGCCTCTATTCCTGATGAAGGGCTTTTGCCCAAAACGTAGATTTTCCTGCTCCTCGGATGCTGCCTGACCTGCTGTGCTTTTCCAGCACCACTCTGACCTAAACTCAACCAGAATCTATATGGTCCTTGCAACTAATTTTGAGATAGCTCGGAATCAAGCTCTATTTATGTGGCAAATTTTCATTTGAAAGCTTAATGCCGTGTTATAATATTTACAGCTGACAACTAACATATTTTGTTCCTTCCTATAGAATCTGCAGGGTTATGATGCCAAATCCGATATTTACAGTCTGGGAATAACTGCTTGCGAGTTAGCTAACGGGCATGTTCCCTTCAAAAATATGCCTGCAACTCAGGTATGAGTGTTACAACTTTTATTTTTGGAAACTGGAAGCAGGAATGGTCTATTTGGCTTTTTGAGCCTGCTTCTTCATTCAGTATGGTAAAAACAAGGACTGCAGATGCTGGAAACCAGAGTCTAGATTAGAGTGGTGCTGGAAAAGCACAGCAGTTCAGGCAGCATCCGAGGAGCAGGAAAATCGAGTTCCGGGCAAAAGCCCTTCATCAGGAATAGAGGCAGAGTGCCTGCAGGCTTTTGCCCGAAACATCAATTTTCCTGCTCCTGGATGCTGCCTGAACTGCTGTGCTTTTCCAGCACCACTCTAATCTAGAATCTTCATTCATTATGACCATGGCTGCTCCTCTGTCTCATTGCCATTTTCCTGCTTTCTCCCCTTACACCTTGATGCCTTTAACATCTAAAAATAGATCCATGCCTTGAATATATTCAGTGACTTGGCCTCCATAGTCTTATGTGGTAGAGACTTCCACAGGTTCACTACTCTTTGTGTAAAGAAATGTTTTCTCATCTCAGTTTTAAATGACCTATCCAGTATCCTGAGTCTGTCCCTGCTGGTTCTGTCTCCCCAATCAGGGAAGACATCATCTTTGTTCAACCCTGTTAGAATTTGTGCTTAATTGTACCATTGTCAGCACAGACTACAGCATGAAGTTAGTGTGTCACAGGGGTTTGGTAATGTAGTGTTTAACAGATTATGGACAAAGAAAAAGGGGGATTTAATTGACAGCTTGAGAATTGTTGGGTGTTTGTCTCACACTTAGTTTCATTCAGTCACAGAGTACTCATATCTTTCCTTTAAACTTTACAAAATAAAACTTAACCTGCACAACCAAAACATTCTTCATGTGGTTAAAGGACTTTTGTTTTCACTCCGATTAGTTTCCACATCAAAAGCTAAAATTTGAAGTAACTGTAATTGTTAAAAATTCAATTCTAAATGACACTTTAAGTGAGTTGACTGTCCTAAAGTGAGCTACTGGATAAGCCTGTCACTCACCTTTTGAGTGAGTCCAGTCAATGGTGTTATTGCTGTTACTCTTCTGACTGCCACTGGACATCAGATATTATTATCTGGTTAAGAGAGCACATCTGTGCTGTGAGGCCATGAGTGGTCTGGGCAGCTAACTGCAAAAGGATGGCAGGAAGTTAAAGCTACTTCATTCAACTTTGTAAGGGGTAGAGGAGAAGTAGGATAAAAAGAATGTCGGGCACAAATGAAGTGAAAGGAACTTCACTACATGAATTTAATTCTGAAAGAAAGTGACAAAACAGTCCCTGTCAAATGGCAGCTGATAGAGAAGTAATTGTATTGCAAGAGGTGGTTTGTGCGAAAGCAGATTCCAGTCATAGGAGCTAACAACAAGAAGGATACTGTGTCCATGCAGCTGATAAACCTGATTACACTTTCAATTAAAACCAACTAATGGGTGAGAGCAAATTTGAGTTGAGAAGATATTCAAGCAGGTAGGCAGAAGAAATATTTGCCAAGTTGATAGTTTTTAATTAACAGCTGGACAAATAGCAATGATAGAATCCAGAACAAGGTACATGTATAAAAGCTAAATACTGTGGATGCTGGACATCTGAAACAAACACACAATGCTGAAGAAACACAGCAGTTTAGGCAGCATCTATGAGGAGATAAATAGAGGTAACATTGCAAGTCCAGTATCTGTATAGTTTGCAGGATGCAGAAAATCTTGGATCAGGAAAGGAGTACTTGTGTTGCTGATGCAGGACAATGCTAAGGCCATTGTTACAGTGGCTACACCCTGTAACATACAAGGAAGAAAACTGTTCTGGAAGACACAGACCAGGACTTACAAAGGGAAATGGCGAACCATTTCATGAAAATCATTGTGTCTGCGTTTTTTCAACCATTTGTATTTCACAACATCGATTATGAGGACAAAAGCAATTGGAGTCGAATTATAATCACTAATTCACCAAGCTGTGGACAAAAGATTGATTCAGTTGGGAGTACTGTTGATCAAAAGATCATATAAGAAGAAAGTTGTATGAACGAAACTGTCTTGGGGCAGGTAAACGGTACTAAAAGCATTGGCAAATCAGTGATTATTTGCCAACTGGAAACTGAGATATTGTAATGAGCTGAGGGACATAGGTGGTGACATGCATCGGAAGGGTTTAGCATGCTGAGGCAGAGAAAGAGGAAACAGCTCTGAAATTACAGATAGAGCTAGATAACATGTAAATACACAGAGCAGAGGCAGCTACAGGTTAATCCAGTGGGAAAGATGATGAACATGTAGCCTAACTTGGAGGTGGATACTCAGTTGATTGTAAGCATTCGGCACCAGAAAGAGGAGGTGATTCAGCCTTGGAAGTAGGGTATTGTTTTTTGGGGGGGGGCTATGGTTTAGGATAGATATGTGTTCTGAGCCCTCTGAGACTTAGATCTGCATACTGATCTGAATTCAGGGGCTACAGCAGATGGAATTTGGGATAGAATAGAATCCTAGAATGGAATAGAATCCCTACAGTGCGGAAACAGGTTCTTTGGCCCATCAGTTCCACACTGACAGCGTCCACCCAGACTCAGCCCTTTATTCTATCCCATTAGCATTTCCCATGGCTAATCCACCTAGCCTGCACATCTTTCGACTGTGGGGGGGGGGAAGCCAGAGCACCCAGAGGAAGCCCACTCAAGCATGGAGAATGTGCATATTCCACACACTGTCGTCGAGGCTGGAATTGAACCCAGGGCCCGGTGCTTGAAAAGTTATGAAAATTTATAAAGAGAGGGATGAGATTTTTCTAGACTTCAGACAGATTCCCAAACTATTCTCCATTTAATTCTTCCAGTTATCTTTTGCTTTGCTTCGCATGGCCGGAATTTAGTGTAAGTTTTATTCGACTTGATCCTGTTCACCTCTCCTGCTGACTGGCTGCTGTGCACACTACCAGACCAGCCTCAGTCATTGGCTGATCAGTGCATGCTGGATTCCCAGTCCCTCCTGTCCCGATATCTTCAGATTAATAGCGGTGTATTGATGAGAGTTGCATATTTTAATTGTTGATAAGGCAGAGCAGTTAGATATTTTCTTCAGCTAGAACAAGGGAACGCAAAGTAAGAATAAGCACCTACTGGAAATGACAATGCAAAACATGATGCTTACATGTCTATTGTTGAGACAGCTTCTCTGATCTGTGTGCAAGAACCATTGTAAATGTCATTTTAAGCATAGATAAGTCATGGAATTTTATTTCGTTAAAAATGCAGGAAATCTGAATACGACACCAAGCAACACAATCACAGATGTACAGCACGGAAACAGACTCTTCGGTCTAACTTGTCCATGCCGACCAGATATCCTAAACTAATAGAGTCCCATTTGACAGCACCCGGCCCATATCCCTCTAAACCTTTTCTATTCATATATCCATCCAGATGCCTTTTAAATGATGTAATTGTACCAGCCTCCACCACTTCCTCTGGCAGCTCATTCCATACTCTCACCACCCTCTGCATGAAAATGTTGCCCCTTAGGTCCCTTTAAATCTTTCCTCTCTCCCTAAGCCTATGCCCTCTAGTTTTGGATTCTCCCATCCCAGGGGAAAGAACATAGAGATATTATATCAGATGGCCAAAAAATTCATTAAAGGAATTTCTACAAGTCATCTTAAAGGAGGAAAGTGATGTGAGGATGGAATTCCAAAATATGGGGCCTGGACAGCTGAAGACACAGCTATCAATTTTGGAGAGATTGCAATCGAGAATGAACAAGAGGCCAATATTAAAGAAATAGAGTAGTCTTAGTGATGCCATGAATATGAGGTCAGAAACATATCTGCTAATTAAATGTGACACTAAACTTGTGACACTAAACAGGCTACTGCTTTAGAATGTTGCCAAGACTACATATTTTTGACTAGGAACTTGAGTGTCAGTCTTTTGGTTAAATAGTCTGATAATTTTGCAACAGTGGAGCAATCCAGCCAGGTAGTGCTGCAGTAGAGTAGCTCATCACCTATGCCCTCAGATAATGGTCTCAAGGTGCAACGTGTAGAAGAAAAATAGAAAGGGACCAAGGATTAATCCTTGGGAGCACTAAAGGTAATGAAACAAAAGCATAGAAACCTTTGCACGTGATTCTCTGGCTACAGTTAGATAAGAATGGAAGTAGGTGAGAACAGTCATTCCCACCTGGAAGACCCTGAAGAGAGGAATGGTATAGTCAACTCTGTCAAAGGCTGCAGACAGTTCAAGAAGAATCACCCCCTGGAAAAGTTTACCATTGTCACAGTCACACAGGATGTCATTTGTGACTGTTGCCATTGTTTATTGAACATCCTTTTTTCAGCCAGTTAGAAAGCAGGCCTACTCGATCTGGTATTGTGCAACAATGTAAGACAATTCAATGATCTCAGACAAGATGCCAGTAAGTAGCAGTGACTATAATATGATTGAATTTTACATTCAGTTTGAGAAAGGGAGCAGTGGGTCCAAGACATTGTGGAAATGTTTAAGTAAGAGCAAGGGCAAGAAAGCAGAATTTGCTGAAGTGAATTGGCAAATTATGTTAATACAGATGCAGTGCCAGAGATTTAAGAGGATATTTCAGATTTCATTGAATTGGAAGGGATATGAACCCTCTGACTGTGATTAACCAAAATGGTCAAAGAAATAATCAAACTTAATAAATGTGCAAAGATTAGTGGCAGGTCAGAAGGTTGGATGAAATATTAAAAAAAAAACAAGGAATGACCAGTAACTCTGCAACCCAGACAACATTCTGGTAAATCTCCTCTGCACCCTCTCCAGTGCTACCACGTCCTTCCTATACTGTAGACAATACTATAGCTGTAACATAACCAGCATTTTGTATAGTTCCCACATAACCTCCCTGCTCTTAAACTCTATTCCTCACCTAATAAAGGCAAGTGTACCATAATCTTCCACAACCACTTTATCTGCCTGTCCTGCTATCTTAAGTGACATGCACATCATGATCCCTCTTATCTTCAGTGTTTCTCATGGTCCTTACCTTCATCATAAGATATGCAAACAGAATTAGGCCATTTGGCTCATAGTCTGCTTCCCCCATTCAAACCTGGCTGACATGTTTCTCAACTCCATTCTTCTGCCTTCTCCCTGTAACCCTTGATCCCCTTACTAATCAAGAACCTATCTATCTTTGTCTGAAGTACACTCAATGACTTGGCCTTCATTCTGCTGCAATGAATTCCACAGATTAATCACCCAGTAGCTGAAGAAATTCCTCCTCATCTCAGTTCTAAAGGGTCACCCTTCACTCTGAGGCTGTGCCCTCTGGTTTCCTAGTCCCTCCTACTATTGGAAACACCTTTTCCACTTCCAATCTGCCCGGGCATCTCGGTATTCTGTAAGTTTCAATCAGATCCCCCCCGATCCTTCTAAACTCCAATGAGTACAGATTCAGAGTCCTCAACTGCTCCTCATTTGACAAGCCCATCATCCCTGGGATCATTCTTGTAAACCAGCTCTGATCCCCTCCAAAGCCAGCAAATCCTTTCTTAGATACAAGGCCCAAAACTGTTTACAACATTCCAATTGCAGTCTGACCAGAACTTCGAACAGTCTCAACAGTATAACTCTGCTCTTATACTCTAGCCCTTTTGAAATTAATGCTAAAATTGAATTTGCCTTCCTTACTGCCAACTAAACCTGCTTGTTAACCTTAGGAGAATCATGAACTAAGATTCCTAAATCTCTTTCTGCTTCAGATTTCCAAAGCCTTTCCCCATTTAGAAAATGTCTATTCTTCCTACCAAAGTGCATAACCTCATACTTTCTCACATTGTGTTCCATCTGCCACTTTGTCCACTCTTAAAGCCTGTCCAAACCCTTCTGCAGCATCATCGCCTCCTTAATGTGACCTGACCCTCAATCTATTTTTGTGTCATCTGCAAATTGAGCAACAATGCCTTCAGTTCCTTCAACCATATCATTAATGTATAATGTGAATAGTTGTCACAACACTGACCCCTGCGTAACTCCATTAATCACCGGCTGCCATTCTGAAAGAGATCCTTTTATTTCTTCTCTCTGCTTTCTGTCAGCCAGCCAATCCTCTATACTTGTCAGTATCTTTCCCTCATAACCATTGACTTTTGTCCTATTTAGCAGCCTCTGTTCAGCGTCTTGTCAAAGGCCTTCTGGAAAACCAAATAAGTTACATCCACTGGCTCTCCTTTGTCAAACTTGCTCATTACCTCCTCAAAGAATTCTAATAGATTTGTCAGGTGTGTCATGCCCTTGATGACACCATACTGACTCCACCTTATTTTACCATGCACTTCCAAGTACACCACTATCTTATCCTTAAAAATGGATTCTAAAATTTACCTATGACCAAAATCAGGCTAATGAGCCTGTACTATTTTTCTGTCTCCCTCCCTTCTCAAACAGAAACTGGCCAGAGTTGATTGGAAGAGAAGCATATTAGGAAAGACAGCAGAGCAGCAACAGCCGGAGTTTCTGGGGTAATTTGGGAGACACCGCAGAAGTTCATCCCAAGGATGAAGAAATATACTAAGGGGAGGATGAGGCAACCATGGCTGACCAGGGAAGTCAGGAATAGGTAAAAGACAAAGCATATGATGTGGAGAAAATTAGTGGGAAGCCAAAGGATTGGGAAGGATTTAAAGGCCAGCAGAGAATAACTAAAAAAGTAAAAAGTGGGGAGAAGCTGTAGTGTGTAATTAAACTAGCTAGTAACATAAAAGAAGATTGCAAGAGTTTTTGTTAGGTATTGATTAGGAAGAGAGAGCAAAAGTGGACACTAGAATTGGGTGTTACATTAACCATCTTCCAGTTCTCTTGAACCCTCCCTCACTCCATTAATTGCAGAAAGATCACTATCAATGCCTCTACAATCTCTTCAGCTGTCTCCTTCAGAACTCAGAAGTTCTGGTATGTTGCTGATGCCTTCCACTGTGAAAACTGATGCAAGGTACCTATTCAGTTTCTCCGCCATTTCTTTGTTCCCTATTGCTATTTCTCCAGCCACATTCTCCAGTGGTCCAATGTCCACTTTTGCCTCTCTCTTACCTCTTCAATATTTTAAAAAAAGCTCTTGCAACCTTTTATATTACTAGCTAGCTTAATCGTACATTTCATTTTCTCCCCACTTATTACTTTTATCAGCTATCCTCTGCCAAATTTCCTTGGGGATCCCATGGATTCTTACCTTTATCAGTTCCAGTAGGTGAATTCTTATCAAAAGTCTTGCTGAAGTCCAAATAGACCACATCAAAAGTGTAGGTAATTGGTTGCCTCTTAAATAAATTCAATCAAGTCGGTCAGATATGACATCCCCTTAACAAAACCATGCTGACTGTTCTTGATTAACCCCTGCCTCTCCAAATGCAGATTAACTCTGGCCCTTTGAATTACTTTCCCACTACTGAGGTTAGACTGACCAACCTGTAGTTTCCTAGTTTATCCCTTGCTCCCTTCTTGAATAACACCGCCGCATTAGCTGTCCTCTGGCACCTTTCTTGTGGCCAGAGAGGTACATTTTAGCAAGTATCCTTCTATTTCCTCCTTGTCTCACTCAACATCCTGGAATACGTTTCATTTGGCCATGAAGATTTATCTACCTTTAAGGCTGCCAGACCACTCCATCTCCACTCTGTTTCTGCTAATTTCTTTAATTGTATCACAGACCTACTTCTCAATTTCTATATCGATATTCCTCTCACTAGTGAGCACTGACCCAAAATATTCATTGAAAATCCTTTAGCTCTGCACATGAATGACCATTCTGATACTTAATGGGCCCTACTCTTTCCCTCATTTTCCTTTTACTCTAAATATATCTGTAAAACAACATAGGATACTGGCAGATAAAATAAAGGAAATCCTTTCATATCCCCTTTTAGTTCTTCTAAAAGTTCCTTCTTGCACATTCTATACACCTCTTGGGATTCTGCTGTTTCAAGCTTGATATCCGCTGCAAGCCTATCTCTTTTTTTTTCTCTTCATCCAGTGTATATGTCCCTTGATATCCAGGATTCATAAGATTTGATAGGCCCAACCTTTCTCCTTATTGGAAAGTATTGATCTTGTACTATCCATATTTCTCATAAGTCCCAGAAGGATGGAGAGTAGCTTATGTTGATCACTTGTTTAAGAAGGATAATGAAAGATATTACAGGCTGTTAAGCCTTACATCAGTATTAGAGAAATTATTGAAGAAGATTCTTAGGGACAGGATTTATTCATATTTGGAGAAGAAAGACCTTACTAGGGATAATCAGCATGGCTTTGTGCCTGGGGAAGTTTGTGTCCTAAATGTGAGTTTTTTGAGGAAGTAATGAAAATGAAGTAAAGTCCATGTAAACACCACTGGTCTTCCTTCAACAATGTGTTTGACATGCTCCCTCATGATAGGCTGAGCCAGAAGATTAAGTCACATGGAATCATGAGATGGCAAATTGGATACAAAATTGGCTTTTGGTATTATGGAGAGGTGTTTTTCTGACTGGAAGTCTGTGATCAGTGGTAAGAATGTAGGATATAGGAGCCGAATTAAGTCATTAGGCCCATTGAGTCTGCTCCACCATTCGATCATAGCTGATACGTTTCACAATCCCAATCTCCTGTCTTCTCCCAGTAACCCTTGATCCCCTTACTAATCAAGAACCTATCTCTGCCTTAAATACACTCAAGACTTTGGCATCTACAGCCTCTGCGGCAATAAGTTCCATAGATTCATCACCCTCTGGCTGCAGAAATTCTATCTCATCTCAGTTCTAAAGGGTCATCCCTTCACTCAGAGGCTGTGACTTTAGGTCCTAGTCTGTCCTACCAGAGGAAATGTCATTTCCACATCCATTCTATCCAGGCAATTCAATATTCTGTAAGTTTTAAGGAGATTGCCTGTTCGTTCTTCTAAATTCCATTGAGTACATACCCAGAATACTTAACCGCTCCTTATATGAGGAGAACGTGAGGACTGCAGGTGCCAGAGGTTAGAGTCAAGTGTGTGGTGCTGGAAAAGCACAGCCAGTCAGGCAGCATCAGAGGAGCAGGAGAGTCAATGTTTCGGACATAAGCCCTTCATCAGGAATCGTATATGACAATGCCCTTCATCCTGGATCATTTTTGACAACCTCTAGACCCCTTCTGGGGCCAGCAAACCTGTCCTTAGATACGGAACCCAAATCTGTTGACAATATTCCAAATGTGGTCTATCCAGGCTACACAGCCTCAGCAGTACATCCCTGCTCTTGTATTCTAGCTCTCTTGAACTGAAAGCTAACAGTATATTTACTTTCCTAATTACCAACTGAAACTGTATCTTAACCTTGAGAATTCTGAACCCTGAAGTCTTTCCCAATTGTTGTTTGTAATATATGTCAATCATTTGGATGAAAAAAAGGTAGTCAAATTAGTAAATTTGCGAATAGATTGAATGTTGATGGACTTGTGGATAGTGAGGAAGTATGCAGCAGGATATGGAGCAATTGGAAAGTTGGGTGGAGAAATGGCAGATGGAGTTTTATCTGGATAAGTGTGAAGTGATGCATTTTGGGAGGTCAAATGTAAAAGGAAAGTATTCTGTTAATGGCGAGACCCTTAGGAACATTGACACACAGGGATTTTTGGATGCACTCTGAAAAGGGGCAACGCCAGTAGATAATGTGGTAAAGAAGGTATACGGCATGCTTCCTTTCTTCAGTCGAGGCAGTGAATATAAATGTTGGTAAGTCATGCTGCAGCTGTATATGACTTTAGATTGGCCACATTTTGAGTATTGTGTGCAGTTCTGGTCGCCACACTCTAAGGATGGATGTCAAGACTTTGGAGAGATTGCAAAAGAGATTTACCAGGACGTTGCCTAGAGTGTATTAACTATAAGGACAGGCTGGACAAACTTGGATTTTTTTTGGTAGAGTGTCAGAGGCTTGAGGGGGACCTGATAAAAGTATATAAAAGTATATTTTTCCCAGGGTGGAAATGTCAAATACTCGAGTATCAGTTTGCACAGAAATAGTGGGTCAAAGGGCCTCTCTCTGTGCTGTACTATTCTATGATCACTCCCTACTGATACTTCAATCATGTGCCCAGCTTCATTACCTAAAATTTAAGTGCAGGATTTCCCTTGTATGGGCTTAAAAAGCTCCCTTGGATGCATTTTAAGAATTCTGTTCTCTCTAAGAGCTTTCACACAATGATTTCCCCAGTTAATGTTGGGGAAGTTGAAATCCCCTCCTATGACTAGCCTATTACTTTAGTACTTCCCGAGAAATTTGCTGACATAGCTGGTCTTCTATTTCTCTCAGATTGTTAGGGGCGTGTGATAGTATACTCAAGCAATGTAATTGCTCCTTGATGTTTTTTTTAAAGTTCTAACCATATGGCTTTATTTGAGGGACCTATTAAGATGTTATCCTCTCTTCCTGCCCCTCTCTCAATCATATCTCAGTGACAGCAATAACATCATACACCCATGCTTTAATTTCTGCCCTCAGCTCATCTACCTGCTTTGTTAAACTCCTAGCATTAAAATAAATACTACCCAATCTTGCCAAACTCCCTTGTGCCTTAACTGGCCATAATGTCTGTGCCTTCCTGGCTCGCTGGCTATTTCTTCCAATTTTGGCCACTCATCTCCCCCTGCTGAACATTCTCTCTGCAGCCCACACCACCTGCCAAATTAGTTTAAACTCTAGCAGTAACAAACCTAACCACAAGGATGCTGATCCCATTCCAATTCAGAAACAATCTGTCCACCTTATACAGATCCCACCATCCCCCCAAAAACCTATAAATCTAGAAATCTAAAGTCCTTCCTCCTATGCCGTCTCTCCAGCCACACATTTATCCAAACTAACCTGTGGATTTGTTTGCCCTCCCTTTCCCTTTTGTAGGAATGTGCTTAATTCATTTCCTCTGAAGGTAGTCCATTGCTCAACGACTTTTATTTTCCCTGCCAAGCTTGGATTCTAATCTACCTAGCCCAGCTCCAATTGTTCATGGCCATTTTTCACCATCATCCTAAGTGTTACGATGCAATGATCACTGTCTGCTAAATGTTCCCCTATTGATCTACTTGACCCCACCCCCCAAACATTCCCAAGAACCAGGTCGAGCAGTGCCTCCTTTCTCCAATGTAACTGCACTGTTCTTGTTCCTTAACTCTAGCTAAATCAACACAGTCCTGCAGAGTTCTCCTCAATCAAAACACCACCTTTTTTTATCCTTTTGTAACTTTTCCGAATACCTTAATACACCATAATCCCACATGGCAATCTGTGCCTGTAACTTCACAATCTATACTTGATGTATTCCTATACATTCATCATATCTCTGATTTAGACTTCAGTGCTTTCTCCTTTACTCTGACTCCATCTATTAACTTTCCATTCTCTATTCTAGTGTTATCTGCTTCTCCCAGTAACTTGTGCACCCTGTTATACTCTCTGATATTCTCTCTTGGTTTACACACAGCTGCTGAGTTAACTTAAGTCCTCCTAAACAGTGCTAGCAAATTACAGTACAAAGAAGTTGGTTCTGGCTCTGTTCACATAGAACAGCTTGTAGAGTTGCAATTTCCACCTGAGCCACTCCAGGATGAAAGGAATCTAATCTCCTGTCTCCTTCACCATTTTTCAGCAACACGTTCATCTATCGTACCTTCCTATTCCAATGCTCATTTGCACGTGGTACTGAGAATAATCTGGTGATTACTACTTTAGTGGTTCCTAATTTTCTAGGTCCCTAAGTTAAAATTGCAAGACCATATCCTCTTCCTACCTATGTCATTGGTTCCAGTGTGGATCACAATCTCTGACAGTTCAGTGTCCCTCACAGGAAGATCCTGCAGCTGTTTACTGATGGTCATGACTGGCACCAGAGAAAAGCAACATGCTATCCGATAGTCAGGAGTCACACAAAAGCCTGTCAGCTCCGCTAACTAAAGAATCCTTTCTCACTAATGCTCTCCCACTCATCCTTTTTCCATTTTGTACAGTTTTAGCTACCTGTGGTGCCCTGAGTTTGGCTCTGCCTGCATTTCTTTAAAAACCACACAACACCAGGTTATAGTCCAACTGGTTTAACTGAAACCTGTTGGTGGACTATAACCTGGTGTTATGTGATTTTTAACTTTGTACACCCCAGTCCAACACCGGCATCTCCAAATCATGCATTTCTTTAAGCAGCTTTTGCCAGTCTCCAAAATGGAAAACCAATTAGCGAACAAGACCGCTGGACACTTGTGCACTGCTTATCTATTTATCTTGGACTACAGGAGGGTTTCCTGACACAATATGTAGACAGGCCAACAAGAGGTGAGGCCATACTGGATTTGGTTCTGGGTAACGAACCAGGCCAGGTGTTAGAATTGGAGGTAGGTGAGCACTTTGGGGACAGTGACCACAATTCGATGACTTTTACTCTAGTGATGGAGAGGGATAAGTGTGCACTGCAGGGCAAGAGTTATAGCTGGGGGCAGGGAAATTATGATGCGGTGAGGCACGACTTAGGATGCGTGGCTTGGAAAAGTAGGCTTCAAGGGAAGGGCGCAATTGATTTGTGGAGCTTGTTCAAGGAGCAACTATTGAGTGTCCTTGATAAGTATGTACCTGTCAGACAGGGAGGAGAGGGTCATGTGAGGGAGCTGGGGTTTAATAAGGAATTGGAATCCCTTGTTAAATGGAAGAGGGCGGCCTATGTAAAGATGAGGCGTGAAGGTTCAATTGGGGCGATTGAGAGTTATAAGGTAGCCAGGAAGGATCTGAAGAGAGAGCTAAGAGCAGCAAGGTGGGGACATGAAAAGTCCTTAGTTGGTAGGATTAGGGAAAACCCAAACCCATATAGGTATGTCAGGAATAAAAGAATGACTAGGGTAGGAATAGGTCCAGTCAAGGATAGTAGTGGGAAGTTGCGTGTGGAGGCTGAAGAGATTGGGGAGACACTGAATATTGACGAAAAGTATTCATTCACTCAGGAATAGGACATTGTTGCCGATGTGAATATTGAGTCACAATTAATTAGAATGGGCGGCTTTGAGGTATGTAGGGAAGAGGTGTTGGAAATTCTGGAAAGGGTGAAAATAGATAAGTCCCCTGGGCCTGATGGCATTTATCCTAGGATTCTCTGGGAAGCAAGGGAGGAGATTGCAGAGCCATTGGCCTTGATTTTTATGTCCTCGTTGTCGACAGGAATAGTGCCAGAAGGATAGCAAATGTGGTTCCCTTGTTCAAGAAGGGGAGTAGGGATAACCCTAGTAACTATAGGCCGGTGAGTCTCACTTCCGTTGTGGGCAAAGTCTGAGAGAGAATTGTAAGGGATAGGATTTATGAACAACTGGATAGGAATAATGTGATCAAGGATAGTCAGCATGGTTTTGTGAAGGGCAGGTCGTGCCTCACAAACCTTATTGAATTCTTTGAGAAGGTGACTAAGGAGGTGGACGAGGGGAAAGCGGTAGATGTGGTGTTTCTGAATTTTAGTAAGGCGTTTGATAAGGTTCCCCATGGTAGGCTACTGCAAAAAATACGGAGGTATGGCATTGAGGGTGAGTTGGTGGTTTGGATTAGGAATTGGCTGGCTGGAAGAAGACAGAGGGTAGTAGTTGATGGTAAAGGTTCATCTTGGAGTGCCGTTACTAGCGGTGTTCCGCAAGGATCTGTTTTGGGACCATTGCTGTTTGTCATTTTTATAAATGACCTGGAGGAGGGGCTAGAAGGTTGGGTGAGCAAGTTCGCGGATGATACGAAAGTCGGTGGAGTTGTTGACAGATGTCAGGTTACAGCGGGATATAGATAAGCTGCAGAGCTGGGCAGAAAGGTGGCAAATGGAGTCCACTGTAGGTAAGTGTGAGGTGATTCACTTTGGTAAGAGTAACAAAAAGATGGGGTACTGGGCTAATGATCAGATACTTGGTAGTGTGGATGAGCAGAGGGATCTTGGTGTCCATGTACACAGATCTCTGAAAGTTGCCACCCAGGTAAATAGTGCGGTGAAGAAGGCATATGGCGTACTGGCTTTTATTGGTAGAGGAATTGAGTTCCGGAGTCCTGAGGTCATGTTGCAGTTGTATAAGACTCTGGTGTGGCCGCATCTGGAGTATTGTGTGCAGTTTTGGTCACCATACTATGGGAGGGATGTGGAGGCACTGGAACGGGTGCAGAGGAGGTTTACCAGGATGTTGCCTGGTATGGTAGGAAGATCGTATGAGGAAAGGCTGAGGCACTTGGGGCTGTTTTCATTGGAGAAAAGAAGGTTTAGGGGTGACTTGATAGAGGTGTACAAGATGATTAGGGGTTTAGATAGGGTTGACCATGAGAACCTTTTTCCATGTATGGAATCAGCTATTACGAGGGGGCATAGCTTTAAATTAAGGGGTGGTAGGTATAGGACTGATGTTAGGGGTAGGTTCTTTACTCAGCGAGTCGTGAGTTCATGGAATGCCCTGCCAGTAGCAGTGGTGGACTCTCCCTCTTTATGGGCATTTAAGCAGCCATGGATAGGCATATGGAGGATAGTGGGCTAGTGTAGGTTAGGTGGGCTTGGATCGGCGCAACATTGAGGGCCAAAGGGCCTGTACTGCGCTGTATTTTTTCTATGTTTCTACATTGTGGTCATTCATTCCCTATCTGCTTGTTTGTCCCTAAACTGCTACTCCAGCTGCTACTTGAAATTTGTGTAGCCTGCAATACATAGAACAATACATGTGATTTGTCTGAGTCATGTGAAGTGTCCACAATTCCTCATGTGCCACGGGATGGGCATTCTGCTGACTGAGACGTCCAGCCATACCTGGCATGTTTTTATAACTTAGTTTAACTTTACTGACTTTTCCATACTTTAACGTTACTTTTGTACTGTGGTACAAACTGAAGATTGGTGGAAAGTTGAACTTACTCACTCTTAGAACATAGAACATAGAACAATACAGAACAGAACAGGCCCTTCGGCCCTCGATGTTGCGGCCGACCTATGAACTATTCTCAGCTTGTCCCCCACACTAACCCCAAAATCATCCATGTGCTTATCTAAGGATTGTTTAAATTTCTCTAATGTGGCTGAGTTGACTATATTAGCAGGTAGTGCATTCCACGCCTTACCACTCTCAGCGTAAAGAATCTGCCTCTGACATCTGTCTTAAATCTATCACCCCTCAATTTGTAGTTATGCCCTCTGGTGCATACATGCTGAAGTAATCATCCGAGGAAAAAGACTCTCACTGTCTACTCTATCTAATCTTCTGATCATCTTCTATGTCTCTATCAAATCCCCTCTTAGCCTTCTTCTTGCCAATGAGAACAGACCCAAGTCCCTCAGCCTTCCCTCCAGACCAGGCAACATCCTGGTAAATCTCCTCTGCACCTTTTCCAATGCTTCAACATCCTTCCCGAAATATGGTGACCAGTACTCTACACAATATTCCATGTGTGGCCACACCAACGTTTTGTATAGTTGCAGCATGATATTGCAGCTCTGGAACTCAATCCCTCTACGAATGAAACCTAACACACCGTATGCCGCCTTAACAGCACTGTCCACCTGGGTGGCAACTTTTAGGGATCTATGTACATGGACTCCAAGATCCCTCTGCACATCCACACTACCAAGAATCTTTCCATTGACCTTCCTGTTATTCTTCCCAAAGTGCATCATCTCACATTTAACTGCATTGAACTCCATTTGCCACCTCTCAGCCCAATTCTGCAGTTTATCCAAGTCCTCCTGCAACCTGTAACATTCTTCCAAACTGTCCACTACTCCACCAACTTTAGTGTTGTCTGCAAATTTACTCGTCCATCCACCCAAGCCTGCATCTAAGTCATTTATAAAAATGACAAACAGCATTGGTCCCAAAACCGCTCCTTGTGGCACACCACTAGTAACCGGACTCCAGGTTGAATATTTTCCACCACCACTCACTGCCTTCTTTCAGAAAGCCAGTTTCTAATCCAAACTGCTAACTCACCCTCAGTTCCATAACTCTGCATTTTCTCCAACAGCCTACCATGTGGAACCTTATCAAAGGCTTCACTGATGTCCATGCAAACCATGTCAACTGCCCTACCCTCATCTACATGCTTGGTCACCTTCTCAAAAAACTGAGGTTTGTGAGACACAACCTGCCCTTGTCGAAACCATGTTGACTATCTGAAATCAAATTGTTGTTTGCTCGATGATTATAAATCCTATAACCCTTTCCAAAACCTTTCCTACAACAGTAGTAAGGCTCACTGGTCTATGATTACCTGGGTCATCTCTACTGCCCTCCTTGAACAAGAGCACAACATTTGCAATCCTCCAGTCCTCTGGTACCAAACCAGTAGACAATGATGACTCAAATATCAAAGCCAAAGGCTCTGCTATCTCTTCCCTCGCTTCCCAGAGAATCCTCAGATAAATCTCATCCGGCCCAGGGGATTTGTCTACTTTCACTCCTTCCAGAATTGATAACACCTGTTCGTAACTAACCTCAATCTTTTCTAGTCTAATATCTCATATCTCATTCTTCTCCTCTGCAATATTCTCCTTTTCCTGAGTGAAAACCAATGAGGAATGTTCGTTTAGCACCTCTCCGAACTCCACAGGGTCCACACTCAACTTCCCACTTCTGTCTTTGGCCCTATTCCTACCCTAATCATCCTTTTATTCCTCACATACCTATAGAAAGCTTTAGGGTTCTCCTTTATTCTGTTTACTAAAGACTCGTGTCCTCTCTTCTTAACTCTTTAAATCCTTCCTAGTTGAGCTGTAACTCTCCATCGCCTCATCTGAAGCACCTTGCCTCATCAACACATAAGCCTCCTTCTTCTTCGTAACAAGAGATGCAATTTCTGTTGTAAACCACGGTTCCCTTACCTTATCACTTCCTCCCTGCCTGACAGGGACATACCTATCAAGGATACGCAATATCTGTTCCTTAAAACAACTCCACATTTCCATTATCTGCATTCCCTGCATTTTGTTACCCCATTCTATGCATCGTAATTCCTGCCTAATCGCATTATAATTGTCCTTGCCCCATCGATAACTCTTGACCTGCGGCATGTACCTATCCCTTTCCATCGCTAAACTAAATGTAACTGAATTATAGTCACTCTCTCCAAAGTGCTCACCTACAACTAAATCAAACACCTAGCCTGGTTCATTACCAAGCACCAGATTCAGTGTGGCTTCCCATCTTGTCGGCCCTTCAACATACTGTGTCAGGAAACCCTCCTGTACACATTGGACAAAAACTGATCCATCCGACATACTAGAGTTATAGCATTTCCAGTCAATGTTAGGGAAGTTAAAGTCCCCCATAACGGCCACCCTATTCCTGTCACTCCTACCCAGAATAATTTTGCTAATCCTCTCTTCCACCTCCCTGAAACTCTGCGGAGGCCTATAAAAAAAGCTCCAAGCAGTGTGACGTCTCCTCTCCTGTTTCTAACCTCAGCCCATACTACCTCAGTAGATGAGTCCTCATCAAAAGTTCTCTCAGCCACTGTTATGCTATCCTTGACTAACAAGGCCACGCCTCCCCCTCTTTTACTGCCTTGCCTGTTCTTAATGAAAGATCTAAACCCTGGAACCTGCAACATCCATTCCTCACCCTGCTCTATCCACGTCTCCAAAATGGGCACAACATCGAAGTCCCAGGTACCTATCCATGCTGCAAGCTCACCTACCTTATTTCAGATACTTCTGGCATAGACACACTTCAAACCACTTCGCTGTCTGCCAGCACGTTCCTGAGACCCTGAAATCCTGTCCCTGTCCTTCCTACTCTCATCCTCCTGTGCACTGCAACTACACCTCCGGTTCCCATCCCCCTGCTCAGCTAGTTTAAACCCACATGAATAGCACCAGCAAATTTCCCACCCAGGATATTAGTACCCCTCTGGTTCAAGTGAAGACCATCCTGTTTGTACAGGTCCCACCTTGCCCAGAATGAGCCCCAATTATCCAAGAACCTGAAACCCTCTCTCCTGCACCATCCTTGCAGCCACGTGTTCAGCTGATATCTCTCTCTATTTCTTGCCTCGTTATCATGTGGCACGGGCAACAAACCAGAGATAACAACTCTGTTTGTTCTCGCTCTCAGCTTCCACCCTAGTTCCCTGAAATCCTGCCTTACATCCCTATCCTTCTTTCTATCTGTCGTTGGTACCTATATGGACGACGACTTGAGGCTGGTCACCCTCTCCCTTCAGGACCCCAAAGATATAATCCGAGACATCACGGACCCTGGCACCTGGGAGGCAACACACCAACCGTGAGTCTCGTTCATTCTCAACAAACCTTCTGTCTGAGCCTCTAACTACTGAATCCCTAATGGCTAACACTCTCCTCCTCCTTCCCTTCTGTGCAACAGGGACAGGCTCTGTGCCAGAGACCTGGGCCCCACTGGTCCCCCTCAACAGTATCCAAAAACGGTATACATGTTTTTCAGGGGAATGACCACAGGAGATCCCTCCACTGACTGTTTTTCCCCCTTCAAACAGTCACCCAGCTTTCTTCGTGCCTAGGAGTAACTACTTCCCTGAAACTCTTATCTATCACAGCCTCTACCTCCCGAATGATCCGATGTTCATCCAGCTCCCACTCCAGTTCCCTAACACGGTCTTGGAGGAGCGAGAGTTGGGTCCACTTCCTGCAGATGTACTTGGATGGGACATTAATGGCGTCCCTCACCTCAAACATCATGCAGGAGGAACATTGCTCTCCCTGCACTGCCACCCCTGCTAGTCCCCTTATCACAAAGTAAAAAAAGAAGAGACGCTTACCTGATATGTCCCTGCTGTTTAAGGTTAGAGGAGGTGGTTGGATGGGAGGACCTACAAAGGTAGGGTCTCGGGTTGAGAAAACACTGACTTATATAGGTGGATGGAAATAAAAATAAGAAGTCCCTCCTTTCCCAGAAACCTCTGCTCTCTGACTTCAAACTTAAAAGCTTAAATCAGTGACTCACTGCTCCCGGCAGGCCCCTGGTGCAAGCTTCCGCCCTTCGAGTTGCTGCTGCCGCTAAAAAACAGAAATGGAGGACTCTTACCATGAACCATCTTCCCCTCTTGTGCTTTTAAATTCTTTCCAGAATAGAATAGAAAGTTATTGTCACATGTACTCTTACATTAAAAATGCAGTGAGAAGTTTTATGACTTGCCCCACACATTGCCGCTTACCTGTGCTGGTTCAGAAATTTGTTTTACTAAAATCACTAGTATCTAACAACACCACAAGAAGCGACTGCCTTGTGATATTATTGCTGGACTGTTAACCCAGAGGCCTATGTTCTGAGCAATGTGGTTGCAAATCCAACCACAGTAAATGGTGGAATTTGAATTCATTAAACAATCTGGAATTGAGTCTAATGATCACCCTCTGGTATACAAATGTCCTTTTGGGAACAAAACTGCCTTCCTTACCTGGTCTGCCTCCATGCGGCTGCAGACCCACAGTAATGTGGTTGACTCTTCTGGGCAATAAATAGCCAGCAATGCCCTCAACCCAAAATGACTACTTTTTAAAAAAAGAAGAGACGCTTACCTGATATGTCCCTGGTCTTTAAGGTTAGAGGAGGTGGTTGGATGGGAGGACCTACAAAGGTAGGGTCTCGGGTTGAGAAAACACTGACTTATATAGGTGGATGAAAATAAAAATAAGAAGTCCCTCCTTTCCCAGAAACCTCTGCTCTCTGACTTCAAACTTAAAAGCTTAAATCAGTGACTCACTGCTCCTGGCAGGCCCCTTTTTTAAAAAAAAGCTGCCCAACAATCAATCAACTCAACGACCTCCTTCTAATGTCGCTGGGGATATGATCCAAAAGTATGGAGCCTGGCCTTCCCAAAGGCAAGTTCTGTGCACAGTCACTTTGAAGGGCCTCCACCGAATAATGACCTTAAGGTCTGTAAGGCACAATAGCCTCCCGCACCATAATTATTCTGAGAGTTCTGTGTTAGAAATTTATTACTGTTCCTCATTTTCTTTCTTTCTTGTTTGCTTATATATATGTACATTAGAAATTATCCTCCAGGTTGAAAGTTTGGATAGACCACCCTTTTAGTTTACCCCTAAAGAGAGTTTGTTGTGAATTATTTAAAATTTTACTTGCGCAAATCATGTCGAGAGTGCAGTTGAGGAAACCAATAGTGCAGAAAAGTTGTGGCAAACAGACAACCAAAGGTGAGAATGGAGGAAATGACAGAGAAGGAGCCCATCAAGTCCATGTATTTCTTTGCATTTTCTCCCGCAGGGAACCAAGTTCATTATTTTGTTCATATTCAATATTTAGATTTGCACATCTCTCTTACTCCATTGATCATTTGGTCTCCTCAGATGTTGCTTGAGAAGCTGAATGGTACAGTGCCCTGCCTCCTGGATACTACTACTATCCCTGCGGAGGAGCTGCTGATGACAAACTCTCAGTCGGCAGTGGATTCCGGTATCGTGGAGAGCTCTGCTGCTTGTGGGACGCGAGCAACAAATGGAGAGCAGGTGCAGCATCCATACAACAGGACCTTCTCTGGGCTCTTCCACAACTTTGTGGAGTTGTGTTTACAGCGAGAGCCTGAGCAGAGGTATGATCGCTGTGAGCACAAACTTGCCGTTAGCTGTTTCCAGGCTGGGTTTCATTCTCAAAATTAGTCTTTACATGAAAATATTTTTTTAATAAATAAATTATAAATTTTATTTTAGAATGTACAAATAAATATGAATACATTTTATAAAATTGTAAATGCTGGAATTTGAAGCCCTTTCCATTTTAGCTTACTGACATTTTGAGGTCAGATAGAATGCATGGATGTAAAGTGCCCAAACACTCTTGTTCTTACTTTGATGCTTCAGCTAACTGGTCAATCTCGATATATGAAAGTAAAGGAAAGAACTGTGGATGTTAGGAATCTGACACAAAAACAGAAATTGCTGGAGAAACTCAGCAAGAGTGGGAACATCTGAGGAGACTGCAGTTAAAGGTTTGGATCCAGTGACCTTCAGAACATAGAAGAACGGCCACTGGATCTCAAACGTTAACTTTGCTTTCTCCTCATAAACACTGCCAAACCTGAGTTGCTCCAGCAATTTCTGTTTTTGCTTCAACTCCATGCATGATTTGAGACATTTGTTATTACAGGACGGTCATCCAAGTCAGTTCTGAAACAACTTGTTCAGATCCCAGTGTGGGTCATTGATTATTTGCTACCCTCTCCAGGCCAATTATAGCATGTAGCTAAGATGAATTAGTGCAACATGGGTAGGGATTGGACCTAGATCTACCTGGTCAATGTGGCGCAGTTATTCACTGCCACTTTTACTAACTGCAGCATTGAGGAGGCATTTTATCAAACTGTGATTTATCTGCATCACCCTCACTGGAATATTGCTGTAACTAATGCTGTTTGTTTCAACATTTTAATTGATTCTTGTCCTTGTGTGTTCATTATAGACCCTCAGCCAGTGCATTGCTCAATCATTCATTTGTGAAGCAGGTACGTCCATGATACACAGTAATTTATCCTTCATGTATTCAGTTGTCCCATCGGTCCGTATCCTCCCTTTTTATTAGGGGCATGGAGTAGATGTTATCAAGGAAGGGCGTTTTCTCTGAAGCTCCTAGCAATCTGTAATTTTGATGAACTGCACTAACTGCGGTGCATCTTGAGGTGGAAGGGAGAAGTGGGAAGGTTGAAGTGAGATGATGGGAGATAAAAGGTTGGGAGAAGGAAGAGCAAGGAGGGAGGTTCTTCATACTGTTTTAATGGTTAGTGAGATGAAGCGAGTGTCCAGTGTAATTCTGTTCAAGCTTGGTAGGGACTCCAGGTACTGGGTGCTGAGTTGTAAAAACACTGCAAAAGTGAATATAATTTTTGCCATAATTCCTCGGTGTCACAATACTGTAATTTGTAACCATTTAGGATTTTTTTTACTGTTAATTTCATAACCTAACATTCTCAAGGGCAATTAGGGATGGCTCAATCAGAGATGGCCACATCCCAAGAGTGAATTGGAAAAAAAGGTTGTTACAGATCTCAGCCTTGCCAGCATGCAAGAATTGTAAAAGTTTCTATGTGAAGGGTTCACGCAGGGAGCAGTTGTTACTCTGTTCGCTAGCTTGTCAGCTCACCTGTGCTGTCATTTCCACTCTTCTCTGACTTTGTTTTCTTCTTTTCAAGCTGAAGCGTCGGGTGGTAGAGGTGCTTCCTGACCTGCTTCGACCTGTCACCCCTAGGACAGACCTGGAAGGGACTCACCCACATGAGTTGCGGGGTGTGGCCGGACTGACATCCAGCCTGGAGCACCTGGATGTGGAGGATTGGGACTTCTGAAAGTGGAGACCACACACAGCAGCTGCATGATGCTGCTGGTCTTTGTTTGTATTTTTTTACATAAAAGCCAACTCCATTACCTTGCAAATGTTAGCTGGAATCCGGCAACCCGTCATACCTGATTGAAGCTGAATAATGTGTGTACCCATTGAACCAGCTCAGGTGGATCAGGGACCACCATCTGAACGTTGTTGCTCAACCTGAATTTGAGAGATGTCAGATCGAAACCTTTGCCCTTTTACTATCAATGTACCAGCAGTCAGTGAATCACGGATGCAGATCTGCTGCCTTTGCATCCCTCATCACAGTGGAGGGGGTGCAACGTCCTCTGATGTTTCATTGTTATCTTACATGAAACCCCTTTATACCTGAATTGTTATTTATTCAGATTCAGTCAATATTAAAAGAACATTTGGATATACATGTGTGAAACCATTGTATATTGAATGAGTCCCAGATGGATTATTATTGTTTGTCTCTTGCAAAGGAGAGAATTCAGATTCTGAAATTTCCAATTCTTGAAGATGGTTGATTGGCTTTATTTCATTGCACAGCTTTAGGACCCTGGATGATTCTCCAGTCAGTTGTTGGAATTTTGCCTCAATTGCTGAGTCAAATCTAAATAAATAACAGGAGTCTGCAAAACATGGCCTCAGCTCAGCTGTGGGACACAAAGCTCCAAACCTTAAGGTTGGGTTCAGGATTATTCCCACCAGAGCTAGAGCAGGAGTAGTGGCAGTTATAGTTTTGATGAGTCAAGATTTCTTCTCAAAAATCTCCTTCTCAACTGTCTAGCTCAGTCACTGTACAGAGAATTGGGTATCATTTTGAGGCATTACGCATTGTTTTGATGTCCCAGCGAGGGTCCTACAGTGGACCTGAGATGTCTCTGAGCCTGGCATAAGCAACTTAGCCAGATTTTCACAATCCCTTGAAATCCACACAAAGCTGCCTTACATTCCCAGTGGGGACAAATGTGACCCTCCACCCCTGCAGGATTGCAATGGACTCTCTGGGAATTACAGGTTAATCTCCTGAACACTTGAGAGAAACTCAGGAAAGAAAGTTTGGTAACAAACATGAAAGATGTCAGAAGAAGTGTAAGTTTTCTTTTTATTTTAACTGCTTGAACTAAAATGAAGGATCAAAAATTTCACAAGATTCTCACTGGAACTATAGCACATTGTGAGGCAGAGTTTCAATCTCTACCAAACATGAAACTATATCTGGGCACATTGTATAGAAAACCCCAGGTTTGCATTTTCACAAACAATTGAGAGTTATTTCAATCAGTGTTGATCACAACCAGTTTACTTTCCACAAAGATTCTAAGTCATCCCCTTTCACCATCTCAACCCTACGTCCTGTGTCCATCAACTAAAGCAATTTAAATCTAATAGTCTCAATTTTTACAGATTAAAAAGCAAGATATAACTGAAAAACAATCTCAAACAAAAAGGAAGACTTGCAATAAATGACATCTTTCACAACCTTGACACATCCCAAAGTACTTTACAACTAATTAATTATTTCTGAAGTGATGGCTGTTTTCATATAGGAAGAAGAGCAAACCGCTGTATACAGTAGACCTCCCAGTCAGTGTTAGTAATGTTAATATTGCTGTTGCCTACAAAGATTTCTTCAACCTGACCCTTTGTGACTTTTCCATTCCCAACTGAAGCATCAATGGGTCAGTGCAGAAATCCACAGAAAAGACGATTGAGCATAAACAAAGACTGTCAAGGGTAGGATCTGTTCCTTTTCATGACAGTATTAAAGGCCTCAAGAATTTCTATTAATGGGTGAATGGATGGTTGTAACATAGATATCACAGCATCAATGTACACTGCCAGATTCCATAGTTGACAATGTAGCAATGACATCTGTTCTAATGTTGGTTGTTAGATAAAATTGCCAAGATGCACTTTGGTTATTTAGTTATATTGAGACTGCATGCTGTAAGTTTCATCTGAATTTTGAGCTCAGACCTGGTCAGCTCGGTTTCCAGGATGTCAGGAGATCCGATGGTTAAAGGGAGATGAAGACTGCTGCATAGAAGAGGTAAGCACTGTTTAACCCTTTTGAACCAGAAGGAATTAGGATTCTTCACCGTCCCTATCTCTGAAACTAACCTGCTTGTATTAATATTTTTGGACTACTGTGTAGAATCCTTCCCGTAATTAGTAACATCTGCCTCTCAGCATAATGGACTACCCCAAAATTCAGAACCCTCTCAGAATTGCTGAGCATTCTTCTTCTTCCCCCCAACTTTATCCCAGGATCATTGACCTTATTAGCCAACTTACAAGCTCCTGGGTTGTTGCTGGTCAAGTAGTCTACTGCAAGCCATTCCCACTTGACAGGAAGTGTAACCTGGCAATTGTGGGTAAGTCTGTAATCGCCCAAATATTGGCAAAGGAAAACATCACAAACCTTCAGTTAAGATTCCAGCCTTCAGCCCACTCATAGGTGTCCGTTTTGTGAGAGTACCCAGATCTTGCAGTCTGGTCCCTCTAGGAGGTGTACTAGTTATTTGTAAATTTACTGTGTTTTGCTGCTTAAATGCTTTAGGCTAAATTGACAGAATGGCAGGCTTTGGGTGAGGCAGGAGTCGTGGTCATAGATTGAAGGGAAGCAGTAAGTCCATGCAACAATCTCCACTGACTAGTAATCTGAACAATGTTGTGCCTATTCATCACTGTATACTGAGACTGGGTGTGTTCCTGGAGAGTCTTTTGGTAACCAAACACATAGATTTAAAATAATTGGTAAAATAGAACAGATATAGAATATTACAGCGCAGTACAGGTCCTTTGGCCCTTGATGTTGCGCCAATTAATCAGAAATTAATCTGATGCCATCTAACCTACACTGTTCCATTATTATCCATATATTTATCCAATGCCAATTTAAATTCCCTTAATGTTGGCGAGTCTACTATTGCAGGCAGGCTGTTCCATTCCTGTACTACTCTGAGTAAAGAAACTATCCCTGTCCTAAATCTATCGTCCCTCAATTTAAAGCTATGTCCTCTCATGGTTAGCCTTCACCAGCCGAGGAAAAAGGCTGTCACTGTCCACCCTATCTAACCCTCTGAGTATCTTATATGTCTCGATTAAGTCACCTCTCAACCTTATTCTCTCCAACGAAAACAGCCTCAGTTCCCTCAGCCTTTCCTCATAAGACTTTCCCTTCCATACCAGGAAACATCCTAGTAAATCTCCCCTGAACCCTTTCCAAAGCTTCCACATCCTTCCTGTAATGTGGTGATTAGAACTGCACGCAATACTCCAGGTACGGCCTTACCAGTGTCTTGTACAGCTGTGGCATGACCTCATGGCTCTGAAATTCAATCCTGCCAATAAACGCCAACACACCATATGCCTTCTTAACAACCCTATCAACCTGATGGCACCTTTCAGGGATTTATGCACCTGGGCACACAGATCTCTCTGTTCATCTACACTGCCAAGAATTTTACCATTAGCCCAGTACTCTACATTCCTGTTGTTTCTTCCAAAATGGACCACCTCACACTTTTCTACATTAAACTCCATTTGCCACTTCTCAGCCCAGCTCTGTATCTTCTCTATTTCCCTCTGAAACCCACAATACCTTCAGCACTATCCATAATTCTGCCTACCTTAGTGTCATCTGCAAATTTACTAACCCATCCTTCTACGCCCACCTCCAAGTCATTTATAAAAATGATAAACAGCAGCAAAACAGATCCTTGCGGCACACCACTGGTAACCAAGCTCCAGGATGAACATTTCCCATCAACCACCACCCTCTGTCTTCTTTCAGCTAGCCAATTTCTGATCCAAACCAATAAATCACCTTCAATCCTGAAACTCCTTATTTTGTGCAATAGTGGAACCTTAACAAATGCCTTACTGAAGTCCGTGTACACTACACCAACTGCCTTACCTTCATCCACCTGTTTTGTCACCACCTCGATGAACTCAGTTAGGTTAGTGAGGCACAACCTACCCTTCACAAATCCGTGTTGACTATCTCTAATCAAATTATTCCTTTCCAGATGATTATAAATTCTATCTCTTATAACCTTTTCCAACACCTTACACACAACTGAAGGCTCACTGTCTTATAATTACCACAGTTGTCCAGACTCCCCTTCTTAAACAAGGGAACAACATTTGCTATCCTCCAGTCTTCTGGCCAAAGGCTCTGAAATCTCCTCCCTGGCTTCCCAGAGAATCAGAGGATAAATTCCATCTGGCCCTGGGTCTTATCTATTTTCAGATCTTCCAAAATCGCTAAAACTTCCTCTTTGTCAACCTCAATCCCTTCTAATCTTGTATGCTCACTAACATTGCCCTTTTCGATTGTGAATACTTTCGAAAAGTGTTCATTAGGCATTTCCCCAATGTCCTCAGATTCCACGCAGAACTTTCCACTCCTATCTTTGATTGGCCCTCTAGTCATTCTTTTATTCCTGATATACCTGGAGAATGCCTGATGGTTTTCCGTGATCCTATCCACCAACAACTTCTCATGTCCCCTCCTGGCTGCTCTTAGTCCTCTCTTTAGATCTTTCCTGGCTAACTTATAACTTTCAAGCCCCCTAACTGAGCCTTCACCTCATCCTCACATAAGCCTTCCTCTTCCTCTTGACAAGAGCTTTAACTTCTTTGGTAAACCATGGCTCCCTCTCTCATCAACTACCTCCCTGCCTGATAAGTAAATGTCTATCAAGGACCTGCATATCTGTTCCTTGAATGAGCTCCACATTTCAAGTGTGTCCATCCCCTGCAGTTTCCTTCCCCATCCTATGCATTCTTAATCTTGCCCAATTGCATCATAATTGCCTTTCTCCCAGATATACCTCTTTCCCTACGGCATATACCTATCCCTGCCCATTGCTGTTGTAAACATATGGTCACTGTTGCCAAAGTGCTCACCTACCTCCAAATCTAACACCTGGCCAGGTTCAGTCCCCAGTACCAAATCCAATATGGCCTTGCCCCCTTGTTGGCCTGTCTACATACTGTGTCAGAAAACCCTCCTGCACACATTGAACAAAAATTGACCCATCTAAAGTACTTGAACTATAGTATTCCCTGTCAATATTGGGGAAGTTAAAGTCCCCATAACATCTACCCTGTTACTCTCACTCCTATAGAGAATCATCTTTGCTATCCTTTCCCCTACATCCCTGGAACAATTCGAAGGCCTATAGAAAACTCCCAATAGGGTGACCTCCCCTTTCCTGTTTGTAACCTCAGCCCAAACGACCTCAGTGGATGAGACCTCAGACATTCTCTCAGCTGCTGTAATACAGCCCTCGATTAACAATTGCCACCCCCGCCTCTTTTACCATCATTTCTGTTCTTGCTGAAACATCTAAATCCTACCACAACCATTCCTGTCTTTCCTCTAGCCATGTCTCTGAAATGGGCGCAACATCAAAAACCCAGATACCAGCCCATGCTGCAAGTTCACCCACCTTATTCCAGATGCTCCTGGCATTGAAGTACTCACTTTTCAAGCCAACATCCCGATTGTTGGTGCCCCCTCACGACCTTGTAAACCTATCCCTGAACTCAGTACCCTCAACCTCCTGTGCACTGGAACTACAATTCAGGTTCCCAACCCCCTGCTGCATTAGTTTAAACCCTGCCTCCTTTCTCCCCCCCCCCCCCCCCCCTGCGGAAGAGCTTAGCAAATTCCACCCCCAGGATATTGGTGCCCCTCAGGTTCAGGTGAAGACCATCCTGTTTGTAGAGGTCCCACCTTCCCCAGAAAGAGCTCCAATTATCCAAGAATCCAAAACCCTCCCTCCTGCACTATCCTGCAACGAAGTGTTCAGCTCCACGCACTCCCTGTTCCTCACTTCATTGGCACGGGTACCAAACCAGAAACAGCATAGAGGAGTGGAGAATTTTATTTACAGAGGGTTGTTATGGTTCAGTATGCGCTACCTGGGAGGGCGCTGAAATTCGATTCCATCTGACCGGTGAGCAGTATTGTCATAGAATTCCCATAGTGTGGTGGCAGGCCATTCGGCCCATTAAATTCATGCTGATCCTCCGAAGACCAACCCCGTATCCAATCACTGTAACATTGCATTACCCAAGGCCAATCCACTTAAACTGCACATCTTTGAACTATGGAAGAAAACCACAGCACCTAGAGGAAACCCAAGCAGGCACTGGGAGAGCGTGCAAACTCCACATACAGTCGCTCAAGCCCAAGTCCCTGATGCAGAGAGGCATCAGTGCTAAATGTTGAGCCACTATGGAACATGTATTATGAGGGAAGCCAGTATGGAGCTTGAAGTAGAGCCATTTTTGCTTTCAACAAGCTGTCAGAGGAGCCTGCTGAAAGAGCTCTGACTGCTGTAAGATTCTAGGATTTCTTGACCCGTCTGTGGTGTAATTAGTGTTGCTGCTCAGCAGATTCCAGGAGTTTGCCGAAACCCTCGAGAGATGAATTTTGTTACTGTCAGCATGAGCAGCCTAGCCGACCTTTTTTAAAAATAACATTCTCAGTAACCGGCACGGTGGCTCGGTGGTTAGCACTGCTGCCTCAGTGCTAGGGACCTGGGTTCGATTCCAGCCTCAGGCAATTGTCTGTGTGGACATTGCACGTTCTCCCCGTGTCTGCGTGGGTTTCCTCCCACAATCCAAAGATGTGCAGCTTAGGTGAATTGGCAGAGTGTTCAGGGATGTGTTACTTAGGTGAAATTAGTTGGGGGTAAATATAGGATAATAGGGTAGGGGGATCTGGGTGGGATACTCTTTGGAGGGTCGGTGTGGACTTCTTGAACCGAAGGACCTGTTTCCGCACTGTAGGGATTCTATGGATAACCAAATAGTGCATTAGGGGGTCAGAACAACAATGGTTCAATACATTCAATAACTTTAAAGAGACAGTCCATATCATAAGACAATCCCTTCAAAGCAGGAGTTATCCAAGTAAACCTTGTCTGAGCTGTCTCCAATTAAATAATGAGGTAAAAACAATAACTGCAGATGCTGGAAACCAGATTCTGGTCAGTGGTGCTGGAAGAGCACAGCAATTCAGGCAGCATCCAACGAGCAGCAGGATGCTGCCTGAATTGTTGTGCTCTTCCAGCACCACTGATCCAGAATCCAATTAAATAATGTCTTTCTTTAAGGCGACCAAAACTGCTCTCAGTCCTCCAGTTGCGGTCTCCCCAGCACCTTGTACATTCGCTGTTATAGTCCAATCCCCTTGAAATAAGGGCCAATGATCCATTAGCCTTCCTGATTATCTGCTGTACCCCAGTGAGCTAGCTTTCTGTATTTCATGCAAATTCTCCCCAAGTCCCTTTATATTGCAACTTTCTGCAGTTTTTCTCCATTTAAAAAATATGCTGTTCTTTTGTTCTCCCTTCCAAAATGAGCAACTTCATATTTTTCCACATCATACTCTCATTTGCCAATTTCTTGCCCAATCACATATATTTATAGTCCTCTTGTAACTTGCCCTTTCACCTATTTTGTCATTTGCACATTTGGTTACAGTACATTCACTTACTTCCTCCTAGCCATGAATATATATTGTAAACAGTTGTAGTCCCAGCACTGATCCCTATGGAAACCACCCACCCCCCACCCTCCCCTCCCTGGTTACAGATTGCCAATCTGAAAAACAGCTTCTTTTCCCTATTCGCTGTTCCCTGCTCATTAGCCTATTCTCTACTGATGTCAGTGTACTGCTTCCAATACCATGGGTTTTTATGATGTAATTTTTTGGAAGGAATCTTGTCAAACGCCTGGACGTCCAAATACAGCAAATCTGCTGGCTTCCTTGAGACTCTAGTGACTTCCTTGAAAACCTCTAATAAATTAATCAGACATAATTTCCCTTTCATGAAGCTTGATTTGATTATGATTTTCCAAATATGCTGCTTTTACTTCCTTAATAATTGATTCTAATGCTTTTCCAATAATAGATGTTTGGCTAATCAGTTTGCTTTTTGCCTCCCTTTCTAAATAAGGGTGGCGCATTAGTTTTCCAATCCTCTGGTACTTCTTCAGAATCCAAGGATTTTTGGAAAATTACAACCAATTCATCCACTATCTCTGTAGCTACTTTTAGGATCAAGGATTCAGGCCATCAGGGCCAGGAAATGTTTTTACCTTCAGTACCATTAGTTTGTCTAATATTACTACTGTGGTGATGGTATTTAATTCTCCCCCTGTAATCTTTAGCATTAATGCGATATTTGAAGTATCTTCCATTGTAAAGATCGATACAAAATATCGGTTCAACTCCTCCACCATTTCCTTATTTCCCATAAGGAAGAGATTTACCAGGATGCTGTCTGGACTGGAGGGCATGCCTTATGAAGAAAGGTTGAGGGAGCTAGGTATGTAGGTTAGTTTGAGTTTAGAGCAGGATTAAAGGTGAGCACAACATCGAGGGCCGAAGGACCTGTACTGTTCTATTAATATCTCCCGTCATTCATTTTCTAAGGGAACTGTGTTCACTTTGACTTCTTTTTCTGTTTTATATCTTTAAAGATGTCAGTTTTTATTTTCCTTGCTGGTTTGCCTTCGTAGTTTATTTTCTCTCTCTATTATCTTGATCGTCTTCCTTTTCCAGATTCTGAATTTATCCCGGTCTTCAGGAGTATCAATGACTTATGCCTCCTTACTCTGCTTAACTTGCTTGGTTAGCCATGCATAGTTTATTCCCCTCTCAGACTTTTTCCTCCTGACTGGAATATATTTTTGATGAGAGTCATGAATTATCTCCTTAAATGCCTGCCACTACTTATTGTTTTTCCTGCTAATCCATCTGACCAGTCCACTTTAGCTAACTCTATCCTCATTTCATTGTAATGCCCTTTATTTAAGTGAAACACCATTGTTTCTGACCCACATTTCTCACACTTAAAACTGAATCCAACATGCTATAATCACTATTTCCTACGTCCCTCTACTCTTTTAAACTAGAAGTAAAGGCCTCTATGCAGTGTCCCCATTAAACATTCCCAGGAAGTTTAGACACAAAGTAAAGCATCCTCTACTCTTTTAAACTTAAAGTGAAATCTGGATCAGTCAAATTGGTAAGGGTAGGTTTAGGGAAAATGAATTGAATGTATTTTGAGATTTGTTTCTTGGAGCAATACATTGTGGAACCAACCAAGGAGCAGGCTATTCTGGATTTGATGTTGCATAACAATATGGGATTAGTTCATGATTTCACAGGAAAGGAGAAGAGTGAGCATAGCTTCCTCGATTTTTAAATTCAGCTGGAGAGTAAGAAACCATATTCCCACACCAGCATTCTAGTGTTAAACAAAGATAACTATGTAGGCATGAGGATAGATCTGGTCCTAATGGACTGGGTGGGTTGAATAGACGATAGAACAGTCAATTACAAAGATTAGATTACTTACAGCATGGAAACAGGCCCTTCGGCCCAACAAGTCCACACCGACCTGCCGAAGCGCAACCCACCCAGACCCATTCCCCTACATTTACCCCTGCAACTAACACTACGGGCAATTTAGCGTGGCCAATTCACCTAACCTGCACATTTTTGGACTGTGGGAGGAAACCGGAGCACCCGGAGGAAACCCATGCAGACATTGGTAGAATGTGCAAACTCCACACAGTCAGTCGCCTGAGGCAGGAATTGAACCCGGGTCTCTGGCGCTGTGAGGCAGCAGTGCTAACCACTGTGCCACCCAACCACCGTGCCACCCAGCAGTGACAAATGTTTAAGGAGATACTCAATTGCTCCCAACAAAAATGGATTCAGAAATGAAGCAAGATTGTAAGCAGGGAGAAAATATCAATGGATAAGCAAGAAAATTAAAGGTAATATAAAAACAAAGTGAGTGGCAGCCTGAAAGATTAGGAAATTTTTAAAGATCAATGAAGTCAAAAAAAGTGCAAAGGTAAATTATGAAAGGAAACCAGTACAAAATATTAAAATGGATATCAAAATGTTCTATAAATATATAAACGTGAGAAGATTAGCTAAAGTGAATGTTGATCCCTTGCTGGATGAAACTTAGGGGTTACTAGTTGCGAACACAGAAATGGCAGGGTCACAATAAATATTTTGCATCAGTTTTTCCAGCTCGGAACAGTAATGCCATCTCAATAGTAACAGGTAATGCAGAGATTATAGAAAGGGAGGAACTTTGAACAATCATCATCACTAGGGGAAATAAATACTGAGCAAACCATTGGAATTGAATGCAGCCAAGTCCCCAAGGCCTAATGGCCTCCAGCCTAGGATCTTAAAGAAAGAAGCAGCAGAGAAAGTGGATCCATTGGCTATAATACTCCAAACTTCCCTGGATGTCAGCAAGGTTCCAGTGGATTAGAAAAATTGTAATATAATGTCCTGATTCCAGGAGGGAGGGAGGTAGAAATTAGGAAAGTACAGATTAACTTGTGTCGTTGGGAAATTGTTAGAGGTAATAACAGGACATTTGGAAAGTCAAAACGCAATGAACTGGAGTCAGCGGGGTTTTATGAACATTAAATTGTGTTTGACTAATTTGTGAAAGTTCTTTGAAGATGAAACAAGCGAAGTGGGTGCTGGAGGTTGTGTGGGGATAAAGGGGTAACAGATTTAAAACAAATGAGAGGAGTTACTTCTCTCAAAGGGTTGTGAATCTGTGGGATTCACTATCCCAGAGTGCAGAGAATGCTGGGACTTTGAGTAAAATTAAGGAGGAGATAGTCCGATTTTTAATTGGTTCAAGAGCTATGGGCAGCTGCCAGGAAAATGGAGTTGAGGCTGAGATGAGATCAGCCATGACCATGTTAAATGGTGGAGTAGTTTGTGGGACTCAGTTGCCTACTCCAGCTCTGTGTTCTCATGTTGTCTCACATTGTCCCCAACAAACACTCTCATGACAGCAATAGCATGGGGTTAGATACAGAGTTCAGCTCCCTATCCCAGGAAGTATCTCTGGATTAGGCTGATCAATTTCAAGTGAATAATGTAGTGTTAGGTAGTGAAATGCAGATGATCAGTATTCTAATTGGGTGATGAGTTTGAGTTGGTTTTGGATGTAATCTGAGCCTCAGTGCAAAATGACAGCAGAATATTCACTGCCGTTAATGTGTATCAACTGTAAATTAAGTATAGTAATGTCAGGGGCTGTGAAATGAAGTGAATCAGGAGTTACCTAGAGACTGGAGGAATGTCTGCGTGGGAATGCTTACTGCAAGTGTCTGTCGTTAACATATTTTAAAGTAGTCATTACTGGGTCAGCTAAGACTATATAGTCAGTGAGTCCTTGGATAAAATGGTCAGTGGGTCTTGGAGTACAGTGATCAGTAGGTATCAGATTCCAGAGATCAATGGGTACTGGAATACAGTGATCAGTGGGTAATGGAAGTATAGCCATCAGTGGGAACTGGGATACAGAGTTCAGTGAGCACTGGGAGTATAGTGGTCAGTGAGCACTGGAGTGAGTATTCTGGGTGTCATGGACTGTGATCGGTCAGTAGGTATATTTGACAGTGAGGATTGGGTATAATGTGGTCAGAAAGGCAGAAGTGGAGTGAATTTCTTTCTAAAAGCACCTTCTTTTCACACTGCTCCTAAGAGAAAGTGAGGACTGCAGATGCTGGAGATCAGAGCTTAAAAATGTGTTGCTGGAAAAGCGCAGCAGGTCAGGCAGCATCAAAGGAGCAGGGGAATCGACGTTTCGGGCATTAGCCCTTCAGGAATTGAAGGCCTGAAGAAGGGCTTATGCCCGAAACGTCGATTCTCCTGCTCCTTTGATGCTGCTTTCACACTGCTCCTGCAGACTGGCACTGGCAGATGGCTGCTCTTTTAGCTCCTCCTTCAGACCTGCACCGTGGTCCAGCCCGTGGAAAAATTATTTAAAGGTTTGGAACATCATCCCTCATCCCTGGGGCACTGAAGTTCAGCTGATAACCGTTTATTGCTGAAATCTCTCAACCCAAATAATAAAAAGATTAAATTGTTTCTTCTCCCCACCTCCCAGCACAATTTTTTCTTTAAATCACGAGCTTATCTTTCCCTTGCAATCTCAAAACCCAGTGAGATTTTTTTTTCAACACGCACCTCTGCATCAATGCTGCTTTACTCTGAGCATCTTCTCTTCCTTCTAGGCACCTCCCTCACCCTCCAGCCTTTTGCAAATACCTTTTATTTTAAAGAGGACGCGTTCCCTTTAATTGTCATAGCTCCGATTTTAAGAACTGCCCGCTTTCTAGTTGTCATGACAGTCCTGACCCTCTCCCCTCCCCAGCCCCGGGCTCGGTTATTCCCTGGGGTGGGGTGGAAACTGCTTCCATTTATAGGCAGTGGTTACTGCTTTCTCAGCTGTCGGCTGGCTGCCTGGAGGGTACTATATAAGGCGGCCCTGGAGGATGCGGGTACTCGTGCGTGTGCTCACAGCTTCTGCACACCTCCCAGATCCTGCTGGTCCCGGTAAACCATGGCCCCCAAAAAAGAACCGAAGAAAGAAGCTGCCAAGGCAGCCCCTCCACCACCACCTGCAGAACCAGAACCTCCCAAGGAACCTGTCTTCGACCCCAAGAGTGTGATGGTAAGTGGACCCATTGTGAGAGAATCACTGCTGCCTGGAGACCTGCAGTGAATGAATGAATGGCTGCCTGAATATTTAAAATGACAATCTGTAAGGGTACTGTAATGACAGAGGGGCTGTGGAGCAGCTGTAAGGTTTGTTTTGAGGATTTTCTGCTTTCTACTAAATGTGCAGGAAATCCCGTTTCCTTTTTCCAGTGAAAGATTTAATTTTTGAGCTGAACACAATAAGTGTCAAAGGCTTCAGCAACATCTTGCAGATGTAGCGTGCGCTGGGAGCTGTCTCTGGTTGCTCCTTGTTTTTGGTTTGGTGACCCCAATAGCTGCAAACGTCTTTATTTTTCCTCGTTCCTTTTGTCTACCCACCTCTGAAAGGCCCCACCCTCACAGGGTACTAGCCTCCTGATTTCAGGGAATTCGGCAGCAGCTAGATGATTATCACACCCTGAATTGAGACAAATTCGACCTTGACTTAGCTAACACCTAGCCTTCAAGCAGGGACCTTGATTATAGCCCAGATGGTGCTGAGGAGAGCCATTCCTTATCTCCAATCCACAGTATCATAAGTGAAAATCTTCCCCAATTTAAACCACTCAATCCAAATCCTGATTGACTATGCATTTTCTATCAATTGCCAGGCAATAATGAGCCAGCAGGCGGTGCGTTCTCTGTAGCTGTAGTCTCCTCCATCTTCTGAAAAAAGATTTCTCTCTCTGGTGGCTCCGTGAATTGAAACAGTGTTGCAGAATGTCAGTGTGATCTACATCTCAGGGCTCCATGACACCATAAGGTATAGGAACAGAATTAGACCATTCGGCCATAGCTGATATGTTTCACAATTCCATTCTCCTGCCTTCTCCCTGTACCCTTGATCCCCTTATTTAATCAGGAATCTACCTTTCGCTGTCTTAAAGACACTCGATGACTTGACCTCCACAGCCCTCCATGGTAACGGTGTTCCACAGATTCCCCAACCTCTGACTGAAAACATTCCTCCGCATCTCAGTTCTAAAAGGTCATCCCTTCATGCTGAGCTTGTGCACTCATATCGAGTCTCTCCTATAGTGGAAACATCTTCCCCACGCCCATTTTATCCAGACCTCTGAGTATTCTGTGAGTTTCAACACGATTCCCCACTCCCCATCCTTCTAAACTCCATTGAACACGGACCCAGAGTCCTCAACAGCTCCTCATATAACAAGCCCTTCATTCTTGGCATCATTTTGTAAACCTCAGCGCCAGCACATTCTTACTTAGGAAAAGGCACAAAACTGCTCACAATATTCCAAATGCCTTATACAACCTCAGAAGTATATCCCTGCTCTTGCAACTACCCACCTCAAAATAAATGCTAGTATTGCATTAGCCTTCCTATTGAACCTCCATGTTGGCCTTGAGAGAATCCTGAATGAGGGCTTCTAAGTCTCTTTGTGCTTCAGATTTCTGAAACCTTGCCCCGTTTAGGAAACAATCTTCTAGGAGAAAGTGAGGACTGCAGATGCTGGAGATCAGAGCTGAAAATGTGTTGCTGGAAAAGCGCAGCAGGTCAGGCAGCATCCAAGGAGCAGGAGAAGATTCCTGAAGAAGGGCTCATGCCTGAAACGTCGATTCTCCTGCTCCTTGGATGCTTCCTGACCTGCTGCACTTTTCCAGCAACACATTTTCAGCCATTTGGGAAACAGCCTACTCCTCTATTCAGTTTTCTGACTGTCAAAGTACATAACCTCACACTTTCCCACAAAGTATTTTATCTGCCTCTTCTTTGTCCCTAGCTATCCAATTCTTCTGCAGCCTTCCCACTTCCTCAACAGTATCCTGTCCCTCCACCTATCTTTACGTCATTTTCAAGCTTAGCAATAATGCCCTCGGTTCCCTCATCCAGATCATTGTTGTATAACGTATAACATATAGCTGTAGTCCCACTACCAAACCCTGAGGAACTCCAAGAGTCACTGGATGTCATCCTGAAAAAGATCCCTTTTCCCCCTACTCTCTGCCTTCTGCCAGTTCAGACAATTCTCTATCCGTGCCAGTACCTACCCCCTAATACCATGGGCTCTTATTTGGCAGTCTTCTGTGTGGCACCTTGTCAAAGGCCTTCTGAAAATCCAAATAGATCACATCCACTGCCTCTCCTTTGTCTAACTTGCTTGTTACCTCAAAGAATTCTAACAGATTTGTAGGCATGACCCCCTTTACAAAGTGATACTCATGCACTTTCAAGAACTCTGCAATTTCATCCTTAATAATAGACTCTTAAATCCTGATGAAGAGCTTATGCCTGAAACATTGATTCTCCTGCTCCTCAGATGTTGCCTGACCTGCTGTGCTTTTCCAACACCACACTTTTTGACTCTTAAATCTTACCAACGATCAAGATCAGGCCAACCAGCCTATAGTTTCCTGTCTCTGCCTCCCTCCCTTCTTAACCAAGTGTGTCACATTAGCCATTTCCCAGTCCTCTGGAACCCTCCCTGACTGCAGTGATTCCTGAACGATTACCAGAACTTTGGGGTATAGTCCACCTGATCTGGGTGATTTATCCACCCTTCAGACCTTTTCAGTTTCCCCAGCAACCTCTCCTTAATGATGATCACTGCACTCACCTCTGCCTCCTGACTCTTTTGAAGTTCTCGTATGCTGCTGGTGTTTTCCACTGTGAAGATTGGTGCAATGTACCTGTTCAGTCACTCCACCTTGTCTTTGTTCCCCATTACTACTATTCCAGCCTCATTTTCCAATGATCCATTAATCACTCTTGCTGTTCTCTTATATTTATGTATCTAAAAATACTTTTGCACTCTTCTTTTATATTACTGAAGAGCTTACCCTCATATTTCATCTTCTCTCCTTTGTTACTCCTTTAATTTTCATCTATTGGTTTTTAAAGATCCCCTGCTTCCCACTTACTTTCACTACATTGTATGCTTTTTCTTTTGCTTTCATGCTGACCCTGACTTCCTTTGTCAGCTCTGGCTGCCCCAGAAACCCCTGCCATTGCTGCTCCACCATCTTCCCTGCTCGATTTCCCTTTGAATCAATCTGGCCAGTTCCTCCCTCAGGGAGTTACTTTGTAGTTACCTTTACTCAATTTTAATACCATTCCAATTGATTCCAGCTTCTCCCTCTCAAACTGGCGGGTAAAGTCTATCATATTATGATCATTGCCCCCGAGGGGTTCCTCTGCCTTAAGTTCCCTAATCAAGTCTGCCTTATACACATCACCAAATACAGAATTGTCGGTTTCCTCATTGGCTGTGCCACAGGCTGCTCAAACAAACCAGCTCGTAGAAATTGCACAAATTCCTTTCCTTGGGGTCTGCTACCAAACTGGTTTCCCAGTCCATCTGCATGTTGAAATCCCCCATGTGTAATAGTGCCTTTTCCTCCATGCCTTTTCTATTTGCTGAATTATTTTCTGCCCCACATTCTGACTACCGCTGGGAGACCTGGACATAAGGGTCCTTTTTTTCCCTTTGCAAGTCTTCAACTCTACCCACACCGACTCTATGTCTTCTAACTCTTATTTCACTTCCTGCTATTGATTTAGTTTTATTTCTTACTATCAAGGCGCCCCACCCTCTCTGCCCATCTGCCTCTCCTTCCAATAAGCTGCGGACCCTTGGATATTTACTTCCCAGCCCTGATCCCGTTGCAACCTCTGTCTCTGTGATTACCACAACATCACTCCCACTAATTTCAATCTGCACTACAAGCTCATTTACCTAGTTTTGTATACTGCATGCATTTAAGTACAACACCTTCTGTCCTGCGTTAATTGTCCCCATTCTCATAGCTGTCCCCTTATCTGCTGTGCCTGAAGTTAGATTTCTTACCCTTTCCATATTCTGACTTATTCCTTCTTCTGAAACTTTAATAACGTCTTCTGTGACCTCCCCTATATTTAAATGGTTTTTGGTGCTTGGGACCTCAATCTACCTTTATGACTTTCTTCACATGTGAAGATACAAAACCTTTAAGTTAATTCTCTTATCGAGTTTCCCTACATTTCTAGTTCTTTGGTTCCATTAGGCTTTATTGTCCTTTCTTTATATTATCCGGTAATAATGAACCCTATCACTATGCTACAATCCTACCTCTCCTTTACCTTTGATTTTATAATTTTCCACGTAACTGAACCTACAACCACCCCCGCTCAACTACTTACCTTAAAGCTCTATCTGCAGCCTTAGTTAGTTGCAGTTAGGTCGGTAGACTTAGTTGACTGGAAATCAGGTTTGTGATATAGGGTGATACCACCAGCGTGGGTTCAATTCCCACATCGGCTGAAGTTACCATGAAGGACCCGCCTTCTTAACTCCCCAACCTTGCCTGAGGCATGGTGATCCTCAAGTTAAACGATTGCTAAGTGTCTCTCTCTGATGGTAGAGCAGCTTCATGGTCAGGTGGGACTATAGTGAGTTTACCTTTGATCTGTCCTTTATCACAGAGCTCCTGTCACTACAGCCCACACACAGCATGACCCTGGGGAAAGGAATATGCCTATTTTACAAAAAACAGAAGATAAGGAAGAGACTCTTAGTCTTTAGTCTGAATGAGGCATACCAGGTAGAAAGGGTAAGTTGTGCATGTTAGCACATTGCCCTCCTGGCAATGTCTCAGTGCACAGCTAGGGACCTTACTGTCAGCTTAAAAACAGCTGGAAGGCTACTGGTGAACACCCCAGTTCCTGTCCGAGTGTTTACCTTTCCCAGGAATTGAGCTGCGCTGGCCATACAGGAAGGTTAGATTTGACAATGTGAAAGCTACCGTCCATTAAATGGGAGAAATGTAATCAGGAAAATTGTTTTTTCAGGACTGCATTCTCGCCTATCAAACTGATTGCTGAAATTTCCCAGAGGGTAGAAAAGCCACAAATCTTGCATTGATTGATGCTCTGTACAGTAACTGTCACCCTGAAAGAATGATGTTCTTCTTGGACACTGTTGGTTCCTGAGCCTGTGCCTGACTATGGACAGAAGGAAAGAGCAGCAAAGCTGCATAGTCTAGTTGCTCATGTGGCAAATGCACTTGATTGAAGGTGCTGAGGTACTATCTGTGGTGCACAACTGGAGAAAGGACTGAAGGGGTACCACAGAGAAATGGTAAATGAGAAGGACATTGGAGGGAGAAAAAACAAAAAAAAGGGCTTGGAATTCGAACACTGGGAACAAAATAGAGTATTATTGAAGAATATTTATGTCAGCTAAGCTTTCACCAAAGAAGATAATTAAACAGAAACAAAAACAGAAGTTACTAGAAAAGCTCTGAGGAACGTTAACTCTGATTTCTCTTCACAGATGCTGCCAGACCTGCTGAGCTTTTCCAGCAACTTCTGTTTTTGGTTCTTTCAGCCTTTATAACCTGACTTTAGGATGTGCTGAAAAAGAAGATTGGGATCAAAAGTGAAAAATAAACTCACAACTGGAGAGTGATGAAAAGACTCGCACGTTATGTTCCCACACATATTCTGAGGATGTGTTGACCTGGAGGTGCTGGTGTTGGACTGGGGGTGGACAAAGTTGAAAATCACCAGGTTATAGTCCCAACAGCTGAAAGCTCGTGCTTCCAAATAAACCTGTTGGACTATAACCTGGTGTTGTGTGATTTTTAACTCAGAGGATGAAGGGGAAAAAGAAAGTAAAAATATTAGTTTATATTTACAAAATATAGAAGATTGCGGGAGTGCCTAAGGTTCGGCAGGCAGTTAGTGCTGTTCTTATAGAAGTCTTGTTCAGACTCCCTTTCTTTAAGAATTATAGAGCAGTCAGTTTAATGTCAGTGATATGAAGGGTAGTGGAATCTATAAGAAATGGTGTAATGGAGAATATCCAGAAACTGGCTATGAAATTATTCATTTAGCATCAATTCCAAAAGGACAACTTATGCTAATTACCCAGATATTTCTTTAACAAAATAATGGAAAGAATAGACTACTACATAGTAGTAGTTGTAATATATTTGGATTTTCAGAAGGGCTTTGATGAGGTACAACAAGATAAGTTCATCACATAGGTTAGGACATATGAAATCTGAAGATAAATGGGTGAAGGGGCTGAATTGGCTCCATTCTTTTCAACCTCCTTACTTTGGCAACAAAGATTCAATGCTGCTTTTAGAATGCAGTTATACCTCACACCAATTAAAATGTAATTAACTAGTTCACCAGAGATATTTTTAAAAATTACAAGGTTTACTTGAATGGAAGAGAGAGAAATGTTATTATTTATTAACCCAGATAAAAATTAACAAAGATGTGACATCAAACAAATATAAACAAAGTATAAAATTTAAAAAGCAATAGTGACCAATACAGATCAGATGCAGCCATGAATGTTGTAGATATCTTTGAGTTCTCAATGTTCAGATATTTCCCCAAATTTTGTTGATAATGGTTGCTATTACTTTCTTGAGCAAGAGAAGAAAGAGAGAGAGAGCTCTACTTTCCCTGCTCTGTCATAGGTGGGCGGCACGGTGGCACAGTGGTTAGCACTGTTGCCTCACAGCGCCAGAGACCCGGGTTCAATTCCCGCCTCAGGCGACTGACTGTGTGGAGTTTGCACGTTCTCCCCGTGTCTGCGTGGGTTTCCTCCGGGTGCTCCGGTTTCCTCCCACAGTCCAAAAAATGTGCAGGTTAGGCAAATTGGCCATGCTAAATTGCCTGTAGTGTTAGGTGTAGGGGTAATGGGTCTGGGTGGGTTACGCTTCGGCGGGTCGGTGTGGACTTGTTGGGCCGAAGGGCCTGTTTCCACACTGTAAGTAATCTAATCATAGCATGAGCTTGAGGTCTCTCACTCATTGATGTCTTCCTGTGTCTGGATGTGATTGTTTCCAAGCTGGATTTGTGAAGTGTAAATTAAAAAGAGGCCTCCAAAGTTTCTTTACATGTGACTGGTTTCAATCTCTTTTGATGCATTTTTAATTTCAGATTAAACTAATTTATTTCTTAGTTTCATAGAGTTACCAAGAATTACAGCATAGGAAAAGGCCTTTGGACCCATCCCATCCACATTGGTCACAAACAACTACCTAACCATTCTAATGCCATGTTCTAGCACTTGGCCCATAGTCTCATATACCCTATCACCCCAGTGTACATCTGAATACTTCCGAAATGTTATGACGGTTTCTGCTGGACCACTCCTATAGGCAGTGAGTTCCAGATTCCCAACACCTTCTGGATGAAAGCATTTTTCCTCCCACCTCCTCCAAACCTCCTGCCCCTTCCCTTAAATCAATGCTTCAGGTAATTGACACTTCCATCATGGGAAAAAAAAATTCTTCCCATCTATCCTATATCTGTCTCTCATTATTTTATCCATCTCAATCAGGTCCCCTCTCAATCTCCTCTGCTCTAAGGAACGCAACTTAGACAGGCAGGATCCTGGAAGAACACAGCAAGTCAGGCAGCATCAGGAGGTGAAGAAGTTGACGTTTCGGGTGTAACCCTTCAGGACTGGGGGTGGGTGTAGGGGGAGCTGCAGAGAAAGGGGATGGTGGGGGCAGGATGGTGAAGTGGGGATAGGTGAAGATAGGCAGAGGGTACAACCTGGTTAATCAGTGGGAGGAATGAAGTTGGTTGGTGGCTGAGAGGAATGGAAGGGATGGGGAGGAGCCAGGAAGGGAGTTGGGGGATGGGAAGGTTGGAGGGAGGTTATTTGAAATTGGAGAACTGAATATTGAGTCATCCAGATTGTAGGCTGCCCAGGTAGAAGATAAGGTGTTGTTCCTCCAACAGGAGCTGTGGTTTGTTTTGGCAATGGAGGAGGCCAAGGATGGTCATGTAAGAAAGGGAGTGGGAAGGGGAACTAAAATGGGCAGTGACTGGGAGGTTCAGTCAGCCCCTGCGGGCCCGGCTGAGATGCTCAGCGAACCGTTCCTTAAGTTTACGTTCGGTCTCCCCGATGTAGGGAAGAACACATTGGGAGCACCAGATGCAGTAAATCAGGTTGAAGGAGAGGCAGGTGAACCTCTGTCTCACCTGGAAGGTGCCCTGGATGGAGGTGAGGGGGGTAGTGTGCCGGCAGGTTTTGTATCTTTTCCGGTTACAGGGGAAGATACCTGGGGAGTTCAGGGCCCCAAACAGTCCTTCCAGGTGAGACAGAGGTTCACCTGCCTCTCTTCCAAAGAGGGAGGGAGATAAAAGGGAAGAGGAGAAGGCAGATTTGTGGGGAAGGAAAGATGGAGCGAAGAAGGGAACAGAAAAGAAAGAGAGAAATATGAGATAATGACAATCCAAGTGCAGGACAACGGAGTTTGAGAGCCAGGAGTTTAAGTTGGAAGAGGGAGTTTCAAGGCATCCTGTTTTTAACTCTCACTGTTGTCAAAAGTGAGTACCTGTAACACACAATCCAGGAAAGAGAGTGTGGATCCATGTCGAGACCTCTCTGGGAATCATGTTTACTGACATGGAGAATAGAGGCAAGGATTTGTCTTACTGTCAGCCTGACACCAGTCTGATATGAGTCGAGAGTGTGGTGCTGGAAAAGCACAGCAGGTCAGGCAGCATCTGAGGAGCAGGAGAATCGACGTTTTGGGCATAAGCCCTTCATCAGGAATGAGGCTACATCAGGGAGACAGGATGCCTTCTTGCGGATCATTTCAGCGAACATCTCTAGGACACCCGCACCCACTAACCCCACCGCCCCCCGGACGAACACTTCAACTCCCCCTCCCATTCCATCAAGCTCATGCAGGTCCTGGGCCTCCTCCACCATCAAACTCTTACCACACGAAGTCTGAAAGAAGAACGTCACATATTCCACCTTGGAACCCTGCAACCACACGGGATAAATGTGGATTTCAACAGCTTCCTCATTCCAACCCCCTCCCAATATTATCCCAGTCCCAAACCTCCAACTTGGCACCGCCCTCTGGACCTGTCCATCACTCTCCTCTCTGACCTATCACTTTCTCCCTCACCTTCATCCACCCCACGCCCCCCATTTATCTCTCAGCCCTGACCCACAAGCCTCATTCCTGATGAAGGGCTTATGCCCGAAATGTCGATTCTCCTGCTCCTTGGATACTGCCTGAACTGCTGTGCTTTTCCAGCATCACGCTCTGGATTCTGATCTCCAGTATCTGCAGTCCTCACTTTCTCCCAGTCTGATATGATATGTAACACAAAGAATGGCACCGTGTGAGGCAGCCTTGAGAGTAATGCATCCTTATAAACATTTACGCTTTAATAAAGCTGACTTTGTTTCTGTTTCAGATTGATTTCAGTTCGGATCAGATTGAAGGTGAGTTTTCACTGTTCTAGAGCCAAATACTATCAACCCTTCCAAAGCTGGGGGCAGCTAATTGTGCTGTCAGTCTTCTCACAGTGGCTGACGGAGCTAGGAGAATGTGCCAGGGCAATGGAAACGAGAGCGCAGGCTTCTCTGCTGCCCCTGAGAGGGCGACTGGGAGATGTCACCTGAGAACACAACAATGGCAGCAAAAAGCATTACAGAGAAATCAAAGCGAGAGATGATTATTACTACCCAAATACAAACACAGAAGAAGGTAAATGGTCCATGACTTGCTTATAATCAGGCTTTAGGGTCTTGGAATCCCTACAGTGTGGAAACAGGCCCTTCGACCCAACAAGTCCACACTGACCCCTCCAAAGAGTAACCCACCCAGACCCATTCCCCTACCCTAGTACTCTACATTTACCCCTGACTAATGCACCTAATTTACACATCCCTGGACGCTACGGGCAATTTAGCATAGCCAGCTCACCTAACCTGCACATCTTTGGATTGTGGGAGGAAACCGGAGCACCTGGAGAAAACCCACACAGTCACTGGGAGAAAAGAAAACTCCACACAGACCCATTAAATTTGCAAAACGCTACAATAGGGCTCAATATCATAAAGATCTGCATATATTAAAATGGGGACATAATAGAAAGTCTATACAAAATCTTAGTGGGACCACTGTTGGAGACTCTACAGAATAGGGAAGGGGTTGAGGTAACAGAAATGGGAGGGTACGATAGAGACTTACTGAGATGCTCCCTGCGATGAAGGAATACGAGCAAAAACTTGAAAAATGCTGCATGTGTTCCTTAGATCATAGGAAATTACAGGGCATTTTGATGGGACTGTTTAAAGTGATGAAAGTATTCAGGTAAATAAGTAAAGGAGCAAGAGGACTCCGATGGAAGATTAAATACCATGAGGATTAGACAGTGATCAGGAGAAAGTATTTTCCACATAGGGATGTGAGATTGTGGAATGAATTACCACAATTCATAACTGTAGTAGAGACCATGTCAGCATTTAACATAACACTTCTGTGGTTGGACAAAACCAGGGTATTACTGAAAAAATGTTTGAAACTTTTGTCTTGTACTCATCATTCACAAGAACACCAATTCAAGGGAAACACTAACATTTAAATTGGAAGAGAGGAGGATGTTGATTGGTTACCAAGTGGACTCTGGTAGAGGCATTGTCATGGAGAATGCAGATGGATGCTGATTACCAAAACTTTGCCAACCAATTAGCACCTTCCTCTCATCCAAAGTAAACAGTGGCACCTTTGCAAACTTAACAATACATTAGATGTGTGGAGGCAAGTTAGAGGGAAGAGGGAAAAGGGGAGCAAATGGTTCCTGGTAAGATGTAAAAGCAAAACACTGTGGATTTTGGAAATCTGAAACAAGCACAGAGAATGTTGGAGAAACTCAGCAGGCTTAGCAGCATCTGTGAAAAGAGAAACCAAGTTAATGTTTCAGGTCCAGCCACTTTTCTTTTCAAGTGGACATTCTGGCTTCAGTTCAACATGTGGTACAGGCGGTTTATTTAACCAACAGCGCTGTCAAACTGAAGCCAGTGTTGTCATTCATTTGTGTCCAGTTTGTGTGAATCAGGTTCCTCGGTGTGGGGAGTAATAATCACATCACTGTGTCTCTAATTTCAGAGTTCAAGGAGGCTTTTGCCCTTTTTGACAGGACGCCCAGCTGTGAAATGAAGATTACCTATGCACAGTGCGGAGATGTTTTGCGTGCCTTAGGACAGAACCCTACTAATGCTGAAGTCATGAAAGTGCTTGGCAAACCCAAACCAGAAGGTGAGGTGTCAGGGATTGGGGCTACTTCATTCTATAGGCATGAGTCCATCTGCATCATAACAACAAACACAGCAAAGGTGGCTCTGAGACACTGGAGTGACAGCCTTTGGAGCTACTGCTGTACTGGCTCCATAGAACAATGGGAAAAGAGGGGAAAGAAACTTAGCATTTATCTGCACAAAATAGACATGTACATACATAGACATACTTTGACACACACGCATTTATACCAACACATACAATATACTTTGAGATTTATACTCACAGACATATACAAATGCACACACATACATACATTTAGAAACATGATTTGGAGGTGTCGGTGATGGACTGGGTTGGACAAAGTTAAAAATCACACAACATCAGGTTATAGTCCAACAGTTTATTTGAAAGCACTAGCTTTCGGAGCGACGCTCCTTCATCAGGTGGAATTCTTCACAATGCAGTGAAAAACAACCATGATTATGTATCTGAATGAACTTCCTACCTCCCCTAAAGAACACGTGTACTACGTATCTTCATTAAGATCCGTTGATTGGGCGAATGATGCTTTGATCTGTTCAGTTCACCTCCTGAGATTCCAAGCCAGTAAAATTGAACCTCAAACTTCTTTAAATATTTATTTTGATTTGGGTCACGAGGGAGTTTGAGCTCCCCTCCCTCCCATCAGAGATATGTTCTGAAGGATCCAGTCAGTCTGAGTGACAGTCTGTTTGCCCCTGGCAGAGATGAACCAGAAGACGCTGGATTTTGAAACCTTCCTCCCAATACTGCAGCATATCACCAGGAACAAGGACCAAGGCACATATGAGGACTTTGTGGAAGGTTTGAAAGTCTTTGACAAGGAAGGAAACGGCACTGTCATGGGAGCTGAGCTCCGTCATGTGCTAGCAACACTGGGTGAGTTGAATGTCTTCAGCCTGGAGGGAAGATTATGTGGGTTTGGAAATTGATGTTAAATTATCACTGGTCTTCCATTTCTACTCTTTTCCCTAACTGTGACCCTCCCCAGCTTCTTGTTCTTGTTGCTGTGCTGTTCTCTCTTTCATGGGAACTGTTCACTTCTGGGCAAGAAACCACAGTCCACACAAACCACCGTAACAAGCTTACTGTTCCTGATTGTGTGTAAATGTCCCAACACCTGAAATGAGCAGGAAATACCCTCTGACAAGCTGGAAGCCCTGCAGTTTGTCACCAGCAGTGTTACAGGGTACACCACCTTTTCATTTTTCCTGTCCCCAGGCAGCATTGGGTCCTGGGGTCAGTTTGGAGGTGCATCCAGAGACACTTGGTTTCCCATCTATCCCCAATCAGGAGCAATGTATGGAAGTACAGGGTTATGTACTCCAAACTCACAGTCAGACACGAGCAAAGAATCAAAGGAATTGAAGGTTAGGAGGGACATTTTAACCATGTACCAGATGCTCAGAAGGGCAGCTAGGGACAGTGGTATGGAGCTGTCTCTGGAGTAGTTGCACATTGGGAGGGAGCAGCTGAATTGTCTTCACCAATCAAATGTAAATGATTTGTTGTGAGTCCAGTTATGAACGTCCAACCAGCAGAAGCTCATACCTCAGAGGTCTGCCATTGCTTCCTGCTTTACTGGAGCAATGCGAGCTTTAGTCCCCACAACACACACGGACAAGGGGCTTTCCATCGGTTCCCAGTCTCAGACCATTACTGCAGCATGGAATAGGATGAAATTGAGACTCACTGCCACGTTATTCATCCCACAAAGAGTTTGACTCAGTTCTGTAGGAGGGTCACTGGACCAGAAACGTTAACTCTGATTCCTGACCGCAGACACTGCTAGACCTGCTGAAATTTTCCAGCAATCTCTATTTTGTTTGAGGCTAGACATGGTCCTGCCTAACCTTGCAGTTTTTCTGCCAAGTTACCATAACGGAAAGATCTTTCATTCTTTGGCGATATGAGCAACACCCAGTGTGACCCTGGCCTGTCTGCTCTAGTTAGTGTCTGGGTGAAGCTGTTCTGCAGATTCTCTCATCAGGACAATTCTAATTCCCAAAGAACCACCTGCTCCAGCTTCATCTCAGCTCAGCTGCTGCTGAAACCCTCAACTGTGTCTTTGTCATCTCCAAACCAGGCTGTTCTAGTACTCCCTCCCTTTAGCCTTCATACCCAGTCTAAATCTGATCACATCCCATCTCTTAGCCCATCATGTCCAGCCCAGTGCCAATGATCTCCCTCAGCAGTGTTTAATGCCCTCCTGCTGATACTGAGCTAGACCAATCTGAATTCCTTGTATTACTTTCTCTGGGGACTGTTAACAAGATTCACCCCATCCACTAGAAATATGATCACTCCCAGGCCATCAGGTTGATTAGTGACCAGTACTGAGCCTTTCAATGTTCAGCATTCCAACCGACTGGATCACTCTCTGATGCTAGAACATCAGAGGCAATCTCTGAGATAAGGGGACTTTATTTTTATAAAATATCTCAAACCCCTCAATTAGATTCTATTCTATGACTTGTGCCCAGGTTTCTGTTATCTTATATATAAATCCCACAGAAGGTACTAATTAGATTCCAGTTTGTAACTCACTCCCAGATATCTCCTGTTTTATATATATAAACTGGCATCAGCACCCGACCCTACCCCGAACCCCTCAATTAGATTCATTGCCACATATCTGTTAATCTCTTGGGAAAAAAAACCTACAGAACCTATTGAACTAGATTCCAGCCTGTAACTCACTCCTGGATATTCGCTATTCTATATATTAAACGCTCCAAACCCTTGGGCGGCACGGTGGCTCAGTGGTTAGCACTGCTGCCTCACAGCGCCAGAGGCCCGGGTTCAATTCCCGCCTCAGGCGACTGTCTGTGTGGACTTTGCACATTCTCCCCGTGTCTGTGTGGGTTTCCTCCGGGTGCTCTGGTTTCTTCCCACAATCCAAAGATGTGCAGGTCAGGTGAATTGGCCATGCTAAATTGCCCATAATGTTAGGTAAGGGGTAAATGTAGGGGTATAGGTGGGTTGCGCTTCGGTGGGTCGGTGTGGACTTGTTGGGCTGAAGGGCCTGTTTCCACACTGTACTGTAATCTAATCTAATCTTGATTAGAATCCAAATTATATAAAGTGTTACTGAATTGAGATTGGCCACATTGTGGGACAATTAATTGCTTTTCAACCTGAAAAGATCATCTTGGCTGTATTATTGCTGGAATAGAGAGTAGGTGGACTGCGCTGATCTCCTGCCTTCTGATCAAATGATTCCATTACCTGGTAGGTGAGAAGATGTCAGAGAGCGAGGTGGAGCAGCTGTTGGCGGGTCATGAGGACTCAAATGGATGCGTCAATTACGAAGGTGAGATCAGGATGAAAACCATCTCCATAACCTCAGGGAAAAAACACACTCTGACTCTCACATTCAGCCGCTCACTCGGACTTGCAGTCAGCCCTCTCACTCTGACACTCAGTCAATCCCTCACTCTGACACTCAGTCGGCTCCTCACTCTGACACTCAGTCGGCTCCTCACTCTGACACTCAGTCGGCTCCTCACTCTGACACTCAGTCAATCCCTCACTCTGACACTCAGTCAATCCCTCACTCTGACACTCAGTCAATCCCTCACTCTGACACTCAGCCAATCCCTCACTCTGACACTCAGCCAATCCCTCACTCTGACACTCAGCCAATCCCTCACTCTGACACTCAGTCGGCTCCTCACTCTGACACTCAGTCAATCCCTCACTCCGCCTCTCAGTCGACCCCTCACTCCGACATTCAGTCGACCCCTCACTCCGCCTCTCAGTCGACCCCTCACTCCGCCTCTCAGTCGACCCCTCACTCCGCCTCTCAGTCGACCCCTCACTCCGCCTCTCAGTCGACCCCTCACTCCGCCTCTCAGTCGGCCCCTCACTCCTCCTCTCAGTCGACCCCTCACTCCGCCTCTCAGTCAATCCCTCACTCCGCCTCTCAGTCGGCCCCTCACTCCGCCTCTCAGTCGGCCCCTCACTCCGCCTCTCAGTCAATCCCTCACTCCGCCTCTCAGTCGACCCCTCACTCCGCCTCTCAGTCGACCCCTCACTCCGCCTCTCAGTCAATCCCTCACTCCGCCTCTCAGTCGGCCCCTCACTCCGCCTCTCAGTCGGCCCCTCACTCCGCCTCTCAGTCAATCCCTCACTCCGCCTCTCAGTCGGCCCCTCACTCCGCCTCTCAGTCGGCCCCTCACTCCGCCTCTCAGTCGGCCCCTCACTCCGCCTCTCAGTCGGCCCCTCACTCCGCCTCTCAGTCGGCCCCTCACTCCGCCTCTCAGTCGGCCCCTCACTCGGACTCTCTGTCGGCCCCTCACTCCAACGTTCAATCGGCCCCTCACTCCGCCTCTCAGTCGGCCCCTCACTCCGCCTCTCAGTCGGCCCCTCACTCCGCCTCTCAGTCGGCCCCTCACTCCGCCTCTCAGTCGGCCCCTCACTCAGACTCTCTGTCGGCCCCTCACTCCAACGTTCAATCGGCCCCTCACTCCAATGTTCAGTCGGCCCTTCACTCCGACTCTCAGTCAGCCCCTCACTCCCACTCTCAGTCGGTCCCTCACTCGGACTCTTGTCGACCCCTTCACTCCGACTCTCAGTCAGCCCCTCACTCCGACTCTCAGTCGGCCCCTCACTCGGCCACTCAGTCGGCCCCTCACTCGGAGACACATTCAGACCCTCACTCGGACTCTCAGTCAGACCTTCACTCCAACTTTCACTCGGTCCCTCACTCCGACTTTCACTCAGTCCCCTCACTCCAACTCTTGTTCGGTCCGTCACTCCAACTGAATACAAAAACATCCTTCACAGTCACAGACTTTATGTTAAGTTTGGAATATTGTGTACCATTCTGGTTTCCTTCCTATCGGAAAGATGTTGTGAAACTTGAAAGGGTTCAGAAAAGATTTACAAGGATGTTGCCAGGGTTGGAGGATTTGAGCTACAGGGAGAGGCTGCACAGGCTGGGGCTGTTTTCCATGGAGCGTCAGGGGCTGAGGGGCTGACTTTATAGAGGTTTACAAAATCATGAGGGGCATGGATAGGGTAAATAGACAAAGTCTTTTCCCTGGAGTGGGGGAGTCCAGAACTAGACTAGCATAGCTTTAGAGTGAGAGGGGAAAGATATAAAAAAGACCTAAGGGGCATCTTTTTCACTCAGAGGGTGGTGCGTGAATGCAGTGAGCTTCCAGAGGAAGTGGTGGAGGCTGGTACAATTACAACATTTAAAAGGCATCTGGATGGGCATATGAATAAGGGTTTAGAGGGATATGAGCCAAGTGCTGGCGAATGGGACAAGATTAGGTTAGGATATCTGGTCACATGGACGAGTTGAACCGAAAGGTCTGTTTCCGTGCTGTACATCTCTATGACTCTATTGACTCTAAGTCAGTAAGGGTGGCGCAATAATAAGGTGGCTTCCTATAGATTTCAAATATATACAGTGAGAAGGGAGCATAATAAATCAATATCCATAACAATTTCATGGAAGCCAGGGTTATTAATTTATTTACAGAATTGAAAGCTGTGCAATGTTTAAAGCCCTGAATTATTGTATAGAACCCAGGTGTATATGGTTTATATTTTGACAAAGTTAAAAGACAATATTTATCATATCGTGCCATTGGACGTTGTGCTTAACGAGAGACCAATAACTGAGAGGTTCAAAACCAGGCGCAACTTAAACGAATCTTGTTCATTGAACAGCAATAATTGTCTGGTTTTATTTTTGCAGCTTTTGCGAAGCACATCTTATCGGGATGAAGCATGGTGTTCCGGTGAGTTAAACCACATGTTCGGTGCTTTGACACTTTTCACCTTGCGATAGCATGAACTATCCAATGAAACTGAGGCACAGTCACTCCCTGAAAATGGATCTGATATAGACAAAACTTCCCCTCGACAAGCGAATTTAGAAAGTGGGAGCCAGACTAATGCACCTAACCCACACATTCCTGAACACTATGGGCGATTTAGCATGGCCAATTCACCCAACTTGCACATTCTTGGACTGTGGGAGGAAACCCACACAGACACAGGGTGAATGTGCACATGCCACACAGACAATCGTCCGAGGCTGGAACTGAACTCGGCTCCCTGATGCTGTGAGGCAGCAATGCTAACCACTGAGCCACCGTGCTACCCCTAATTAGATTGGGAACTGTCAGGTTTGCACAAGTTTGGTTTACTTACACAAAAACAGGACAGGAGGGAGAGCAAGAAAGCTTTACTCACCATGCTCCTGGGAGGGGGAAGATTGTCCTGTGAGGGTAGATAGATTAGAATAGATTAGACTACTGAGCCTAAATTCTCTGGAGTTAGGTATCTAATTCAGCCCCTTCAGACTTGTGTCTAACATTGCAGTTCAGTATCACTTTCCCATACTATCCCAATATCTCTGAATTTCTGTAGTGCCCAGAATAGTATTAATTCCTGTCATGGATAACCTCAAAGATTGAGTATCCACAGACCCCTGAGGTAGAGAATTGAAAAGATGCACAAACCTTTGAGCTCAATGGTCATTTGTCAGGTTTTATCTTGGACAGTGCAGTTTCAGCTGGTCTGGCCACCCTCTGCTAATGGATGCCATTATATCTGACAGTTTGACCCATGGTCTCAGTAACTGAGTACAGCAGCAACAGCAGAGTCTTGCTCACTCCTTTCCCCATCTACAGGAGCCTAGATGTGAAGGGTCACAGGCAACTGGTTTGATTCATATTTTTTTCTCAGCCTGTCCCCTCCGCGACAATGTGGAATCTCCAAATGTGGCACTGTCACTGCGTATTGTGCTGGTATCACTGACTGTCAAATGATGGGTGGCCATTGGCCCACACCAATCTGAGTGAAGACGTTTCTCCTCATCTCTGTATGAAATGACCAATCTCTCAAGCTGACACCAATATATATCTCCACACTCAGACCTGTGCCAAGTGTGGGTGTGCTAAGTTCTCTTTTGTGTTTTTAATCAGTGCTTTCTAACATTCAGTGGCCCAGTATAGATGATGCCAAGACCAAGCTGATAGTTGCAATGACCTTTCTGTCTCTCCCATTGGTCTGAGTTTAATGCAGAAGTCATTTGGAACCTGTCACTCTTTCTCTGCCACACCATCTTTAGTATCTGTCCTGGAAATCTGAAAGTTCTATATTAAATCACTTGTGTTCGGATATGTGACAGTATCAATAATACAGCCGCTGCAACTCCACACAGATTGAAAGGCACCCTTTGAAATGCAGTCACCGAGTGCAGCCTCTGAGACCGTGACCCCTTGTTCTATACTCCCTAGACCAAGGGAAAACATTTTCTCAATCTGTTCTATCAGGAATAATACATTTTTGAATTAGATACCTAATTCCAGAGAATTTAGGCTCAGTAGTCTAATATATTCTAATCTATCTACCCTCACAGGATAACCTTCCCCCTCCCAGGAGCATGGTGAGTAAAGCTTTCTTGCTCTCCCTCCTGTCCTGTTTTTGTGTAAGTAAACCAAACTTGTGGAAACCTGACAGTTCCCAATCTAATTAGGGGTAGCACAGTGGCTCAGTGGTTAGCATTGCTGCCTCACAGCATCAGGGACCTGAGTTTAGTTCCAGCCTCAGATGATTGTCTGTGTGGAATGTGCACATTCACCCTGTGTCTGTGTGGGTTTCCTCCCACAGTCCAAGAATGTGCAAGTTGGGTGAATTGGCCATGCTAAGTTGCCCATAGTGTTCAGGAATGTGTGGGTTAGGTGCATTAGTCTGGGAAATGTAGAGTAATAGGGTACGGGAGTGGGTCTGGATGGGTTATTCTTCGGAGGGGTCAGTGTAGACTTGTTGGGCCAAATGGCCTGTATCCACACTGTAGGGATTCTATGATAATTGTAGAAGACAGTTTGACTTTTACACACCAATTCATTTGTACCAAAATCCAAAACAAGATTTACCTACTATACCTGCATGTTCATTTTCTGTGATTCATGTACAACGATCACTGAATGCAAACACTTCCAACCTTTTATCACCCATAAAGCATTCAGTTTGATTATGTTTCCTATCAAAATGAATAACTTAATGCTCTGCCTGATTTTACATGCACTGTTCACTCTCACAATCTCTCTCTATCTTTTCTGCAATCTCTTTGCATTCTTGACAGTGTATCAGTAGCTACCTTAGGTACATTATCCTCAGACCCCTTAACTAAATAATTAATGTAGATGGTAAGGAGCTAAGGCCTAAGCACTGATCTGAGGCAGAAAGCCTTTTGTACAGTCCATAAACATCCACTCCCTCCTCCACTGTGTACACAGCAATGTGTACTATCTATAAAATACACTACAGATATTCACCAAAGCTCCTTAAACAGCACTTTCCGAATTCACAACTACTGTCATCGAGAACGACAAAGGCAGCAGGTACATGGGAACACCAACCCCTTCAAGCCACTCACCATCCTGACTTGGAAATATATCGCTGGTTGTTCAGTAAAATTGAGTCAAAATTCTAGAATGACCTCCTGAATGGTTTGTGTCCAGCACGTGGACTGCAGCGGTTCAAAATTCACCACCAATTTCTCAGGGGGAACTAGCGACAGGCAATAAATGTTGGCCCAGCCAGTGATGGCCACTTTCCATGAGTGAATAATGAAATAAAAAGCTTGATCCCAAGCAAAACATGTGATGAAACGGCACAAGAAGCCCATGTAGACATTGGGAGAATGTGCAAACTGCATACAGAGAGTCAGCCAAGACTGGAATCGAACCCAGGTCCCTGGTGCTGTGAGGCAGCAGTGCTGACCATTGTGTCATCCTCTGTTTATTCCAGTCTCTTATTCTGCCCATTAACCAATCCTCAATCCATGGTATTTTTCACAAGCTCCAAGTTTGAGTAATATCTTGTTTTGTGACATCTTTTTGAGCAGCTTTTGAAAATCCAAATTTGCCACAACCAATTATGCTCCCTTATCCATTTTACTAGTTACATCCTCAAAATTTGACTGAAAAGTGACAAGTAACATTCACACCACAAACTTGCAGACAATGACCATCTCCAATGAGAGACAATCTAACCACTGCCCATTGACATTTAATGTTATTACAATTACTGAAACTGCGTTCATTATCAACATTCAGGGGGTTACTACTGACTTGCACTAGTCATATAAATACAGTGCCCACAAGAGAAGAACAGAGACTAGGAATATTGGTAACTCACTTCCTGCCTCCCCGAAGCCTGTCCACCATCTACAAGGTAGAAGTCAGGAGTGTGATGGAATACTCCCCACTTGCCTGGATGGGTGCAGCTGTAACAACATTTAAGAAGTCTGACACCACCCAGGACAAAGCAGCCTGTTTGATTGGCACCATATCCACAAGTATCTACTCTCTCCACCATGGATGCTCAGTAGCAGCAGTGTCTACAAGATGAACTGCAGGAATTCACCAAAGATCCTTCGACAGCATCGTCCAGCCCATGACTGCATCCGTCTAGAAGGACAAGGGAAGTAGATATACTGGAACACCAGCACCTGCAACATACCCTCCAAAAGCCAGTCACCATCCTGACTTGGAAATATATCGCCGTTATTTCAGTGTCGCTGGGTCAAATCCTGGAATTCCTCCCTAAGGGCATTGTGAGGTCAACCTACAGCAAATAGACTCACACAGTTCAGGAGGACAGCTCACCACCACCTTCTCAAGGGGCAACTAGGCATAGACAATAAATGCTGGCCCAGCCAGCGATGCCCTCATCTTCTGAATTAATTTTAAAATGTTGAAGATGTTCCAGGTCTTTACCCTGACAGCTGTCTGCGGTAATGCTATGGGGCTGAAAAGGCTGCATTTCTAATTACCAAAGCTGTTTCTCTTTGTGTTCCATGTGACTCTAACCAGCAGAGAGTTATTCCCCTGCTCCCCCTTGACTCCAGCTTTGCTCAGGATCCTTGATGCAGAAAGTCTGACCTTGCACTTGAAGTTCACTCTTTTAGTCGTAGAGTCATAGAGTTTTACAGCACAGAGAAAGGACCTTCGGCCCATCATGTCTGTATCAGGCATCTATTCGAATTTAATTTGTCAGCACTTCGTCCTTAACCTTGTTTGCTCTAGCATTTCAAGTGCTCATCTTAATACCTCGTCAATGTGATGAGGGTTTCTGCCTCTCCTATCCCCACAAGCAATGAGTACCAGATTCCCCATACCCGCCGGGTGAAAAATACTCCATCACATTGCATTGTTGAGTGGATGCCAGTGTTGTAACTGTACTGGAACAGTTTGGCTCAGAGAACGGCATGTCTTCAGTACTATGGAATGTTGATGAGGTCCATAGCCTTTTAGTATCCAGAATCTGCAATCATTTTCTGATTTCATGTAGAGTGATTCGAGTCGGCTGAGCACTGGCCCCTGTGAGACTAGGGACCACTGAATGAGCCTGAGATGGATCGTCCACTTGGAACTTCTGGTTAAAGATTGTTGTAAATGCTTCAGCCTTGTCTTTTACACTTGTGTGTGGGGGTCTTCCATCATTGAAGACGGGGGATATTTGTGGAGCCTCCTCCTCCTTTAATTGTTCATCACCATTCACAGCTGGATGTGACAGGACTGCAGAGCTGAGATCTGAACTGTTGGTTGTGGGATCGCTTAGCTCTGTCTGTCGCTTGCTGCTTGCGCTGTTGGGCGTGTATGTGGTGCTTCACCAGGTTGACACCTCATTTTTTAGGTATACCTAGTGCTGCTCCTCCTCCATTCTTCATTGAACCAGGGTTGATCCCCTGGCTTGATAGTTGATATGACGTTGTTAAATTGAAGCAATCCAGCTGAGATGTTGTCCGGGCCCCATAACCTTGACTTTATCTAGTGCTTTCAGCCATTTTTGGTGCGTGGAGTGAATTGAATTGACTGGAATTCACCGTGATGGTGGATCATCAAGAGGAAACATTACTCTAGAGTAATATTCTTTCATCAATGTTGTACTGTCCTGGGATTGTTCAATGATATTATAGAAGCTGGGAGCTTTGCATTTCACTTATGTCAATTCCCACAAAAGCCATCAGTGTTTATCCATTGGTGAGTGTCAGTTATGATTCAGTCATGGCTGTCCAATATTTGAGGCAGATTTTTGTGGGTTCAAGTTCAACCCTAGAGACATGGAACAACAGCCCCCATGGTGACCTTCTGTGCAGTAGTGCTGGGGTGCAGTGCAAGTCCAGTCTTTGGATAAGTCATGAAACCAAGAAGGGCAAGGGAATATCTCTCAGTCTCCTTGCCAACATTAGTCCCTCTAACAATCATCCAAAGGCAGATCATGATCATTTTTACATTGGCATTTATGGCACCAGCTTTCATTCCATGTGACCACAGTTCAAGTGAACTAAAAACAATAGATGCTGGAGATCATAGCAGGGCAGACAGAATCCATGGAGAGACAGTGAGCAACATTTCGAGTCCAGATAACTCTTCATCAGAGCGAGATGGGTCATCTAGATTTGAAAGGTTAGTTTGCTCCCTCTCCATGGATGCTGTCTGACCTGCTGTGATCTCCAGCATTTGTTGTTTTCAGTACAGATTCCAACTTTTTCACACAGAGGGTGGTGTGTGTATGGAATGAGCTGCCAGAAGAAGTGGTGGAGGCTGCAACAAAAACAACATTTAAAAGGCATTTGAATGGGTATATGAATAGGAAGGGTTTAGAGGGATATGGGCCAAGTGCTGGCAAATGGGACTAGATTAGGTTAGGATACCTGGTCGGCAAGGACAAGTTGGACCTAAGGGTCTGTTTCGGTGCTATATATCTCTATGGCCTTACATGGTTCAAAATAATGTTACTTGGAGGATCTTGAGGACATGAAATGTGCAGTTGAAAATGTTTATTGGCTGAGAGGGAAAAAGGTGGAGGTATAGAAAATGGGAACCAGAGGAGGCCATTCAACCCTTCAAACCTACTCCACTATTCAATATGATCATGGCTGATTATCAACTCTCCACTTTCTCCCCATGGCCTTTGGTCCCTTCAGCCCCATGAACTATATCTAACTCCTCTTGAAAGCATTCAATGTTTTAAGCTCCATGTGGGACATGAGTACCAACTTGGATATGATAGTCTGAATGGTCTGTTTCTGCTTCTACACTGTCAATTTTCGTTTAATTCTCAGTTATTTTAATTTCAAGTTAATTCCTGGCCTCCTTTCTAAATTCTGTTTTTTTTTTGCAGATTGTGAGCAATGGGATTGTCTATAAACACCAGGAACAGCAAGCTGTGAAATCTATACAACAACGACCTTTCCTGCTGACATTCTGCACATGAGAAGCCATTGTGTGTCACTGGGAAGATCCACTAAATCCTGTTGTTCGCACTGAATCCATCTATATCCCAGTGTGTGTTGACTTATGTGTGCTTCACCACACTCAACCTGTCTCATTGTCCAGTACATATTTAATTTCTATAAGTTTTTACCACAAATAAAATACAACAAAAGATTTTTCTGTTTTTTCTTCTTGAGTATCTCTTTGGGGTATGAGTTAGAAATATAACTGCACAGCATGACCATGGAGGACAGCATGGGTACAGGTAGAATTGATCTCAAGTTAACCAGATCCACAGGTAGAAGCCTCACTTGACATGCCCATGTGGTATTTGATCACATTACTCACTCATGGCAGGAAATCACGACATTTGATCATGTGACATGGTGACTTTTATTCTCAGATTAATCTTTATCTCAGATTAATGTCTCAATATCGCAGAACAGTTCCCCCACCACGAAAATATTAGACTTACTGTTTTATAGTGAGGTGAATGGTATATATTCATCAGTGAAATAACAGAAAAGATTCAAAATAGAAGGCTAAGACAGCGTAAAGTATAAGACACAGTGCCTCAGTGGTTAGCACTGCTGCCTCACAGCGCCAGGGACCCGGGTTTGATTCCAGCCTCGGGTGACTGTCTGTATGGAGCATGTTCTCCCTGTGTCCATGTGGACTTCCACCAGGTGCCCCAGTTTCCTCCCACGGTCCAAAGGTGTGCAGGTTAGGTGGATTAGCCACTTTAAATTGCCTGTAGTGTTCAGGCTAAAATGGAAAAGCTGTGGAAAATGTGGGGTTGGGTGGGATACTCTTCAAAGTGTTGGTGCAAACTCAATGGCTCAAATGGCCTCTTTCTTCACTGTAGTGATTTTTTTTTAAAAAGAAACATTTTAATAAAACTTCTTGTGATGTTTCCTCAGTATTGAACACAATGAGAAACTCATCAATATCGTTTCAAAAATCAGCATCAATATAAATCAGGCCTCAATGTTTTAAATTTTTCTAACAGACAAATTAAAAAAATGTAAGTGAATCAATACTCTGTACAACTGCTGCCCAGCCTTGAGAGGAGAAGCCTTGGGAAAATTCCCAGAATAAAACACTTTCTCCAACAGACCAGCACAAACAAACATGAACTCCTCCCTCTTCTGCATGTTTGCCTCTCTCCTCCCAGTTTTTCTTCCTATATCTCCCCTCAGTCTCTCTCTTTCTTACTAACTTCTCTTTCTCTCCCACCTTCTCCCCAGTTTTTCTCTCTCCTCCTATTTTTCTCTCTCTCTGTCTTCCTCCCAGTTTTTGTCTGTCTGTTATCACTGTAGCCTGTTTCTTTCTCTGCCCTTACATGAACCACCACAGCCAGTGCCAATGCAGTCAATACAATCAATACAGCCAGGGTTCTGTACGTTCAAAACCCACCACAGTCAGAATTCTGTACTATTCTGCTTTTGCCTGCAATTCGCTCTGTTCTTAATTTAAATGGTTGCAACATCCAATTCCACTGCAATAACCTGTGGCTGCTTATTCTGAGGAACATAATTTGTGATCTGTATCAGCGACTACCTCCCCAAGACTATTTGAAACAATGTGTCAAGAGCCAGAACAAAACTTATTACCTTCTTCTTAGAATTTAAGATAGAACAGTACAGCACAGGAACAGGCCCTTCGGCCCACCAAGTCTGTGCTTACCATGATATCATTCTGAACTAAACCCATCTGCCTGTATGTGGTCCCTATCCCTTTATTCCCTGCCTGTTCGTATGTCTGTCTAAATGCTTCTTAAAGCTGTGATTGTATCTGCTTCTACCACCACTCCAACAGTGTGTTCCAGGCAACTACCACCCTCTGTGTAAAAAAACATTCTTTGTGCATCTCCATTAAATATTTACCCTCTCACCTTAAACCCATATCCCCTCCTATTTGACATTTCCAAACAAGAAAGAGACTCTGACTATCCAACCTATCCATGCCTCTTATAGTTTTATGTATGCCTATCAATTTGTCCCTCAGCCCTCTACGCTCTAGCAAAAACAATCCAACTTTGTCCACCCTCTCTTTATAGCTAGTACACTCCAATCCAGGGCAACATCCTGATAAACCTCTTTTGCACTCACTTCAAAGTCTCCACATCCTTCCCACAATGTGGCAACCAGAACTGCACACAATACACCAAATGTGGTCTAAGTAAACTTTTATACTCAGTGCCCCAAGTGATGAAGATGGGCAGGCCGTACATTTTATTTACAACCTTATCTAGTTGTATTGCTAGAGACTGGCACCCCAAGATCCCACCGTATCTCAATCCTCTGAAGGGTACACCTCTCAGATTTGTACCCCCCAAAAGTGCAGCACCTCACACTTGTCTGGACTAAACTCCGTCTGCCATTCTCCACTCAACTCTTCAACTGATCTATATCCTGCTGTAAACTTTGACAACTTTCCTCACTATCCAAAATGCCTCCCAATTTTCTAGTTGTCTGTTGAACTTACTAAACAGACAACCTATATTTTCATTCAAACCTTTTATATATATCACAAACAACAGAGGTCCCATCACTGATCCTTGTGGAATACCATTAGTCACAGATCTCCAGTCAAAGAAACACCTCTCCATAATTAACCTCTGTCTTGGATGACCAAACTAATTTTGTATCTAACTTACCAACTCAGTGTTGATGCCATGTGACCTAATCTTCTGAACCAGCTGATCTTGTCAAATGCTTTAATAAAGTCCATGTAGACAACATCCACTGCCCCAGCAACATCAATTACCTTTGTGACTTCTCCAAAAACCTTAATCAAATTTGTCAGACAAGACCTCCCCTGCATAACTCGTTGCTGACTATCCCTAATCAGTCAGCCAATTCTGTATCCAGACAGCCAAATTTCCCTGTATTCCATACCTCCTAACTTTCTTAATGAGCTTGCTGTGGGGAACCTTATCAAATGCCAAATAAGAGGCATTTGGATGGGTATATGAATAGGAAGGGTTTGGAGGGATATGGGCCGGGTGCTGGCAGGTGGGACTAGATTGGGTTGGGATATCTGGTCGGCATGGACAAGTTGGGACCGAAGGGTCTTTTTCCATGCCGTACATCTCTATAACTTATGACTCTATATACACCACATCTACTGCTCAACCTTTATTAATTTGTCTTGTCACATCCTTGAAGAACTCAATAAGGCTTGTGAGGCATGACCTGCTCCTCTCAAAGCCATGCTGACTATCTTTAATCAAATTATGTTTTCCAAATTGTCATAAATCCTATCTCTCAGAATCCTTTCCAATACCTTGTTTACCACATACATAAGAGTGACTGGTCTGTAATCCCCAGGGATTTCCTTATTCCCTTTCTTGAGCAGAGAAACAACATTCAACTCCCTCCAATCAGCCGGTACTACTCCTGTGGAGAGTGAGCATGCAAAATTCATTGCCACAGGCACAGCAATCTCATTCCTCACTTCCTGTAGACATTATCTACCTTAATGTTTCTCAAGACACCAAGCATGTCCTCCTTTTTCATATTAACATTGCCCTTCCTAATCCTACCATCATCCATGTCCTTCTCGTCATTGAGGATCTCAGCTACTCCCTGTGGTTCCACAAGTAAATTCCCTCCTTTGTCCTTGAGTAGGCCTACCCTTTTCCTCACTACCTTCTTGCTCCATATGGGACTCTTCTTTATCTTACTTGACATAGAGATTTCATGGCTCACTTAGTCCTTCTGATTCCTTATTTAAGTCCTTTACTACTTCCTTTCCACCCCTCAAGGACCTTCTCTGATTTCAGTTTCCTAAACCTAAAATATGCTTCCTTTTCCTTTTTGACTAAACTTTAAATATATTTTGTCATCCACGATTCCTGAATCTTGCCATCCTTATCTTTCATCCTCACAGAAACATGCTGGTCCTGAAACCTGATCAATCGGTCTTTAATAGGCCCCTACATACCGGATGTGGACTTACCTTCACAAAACTGCCCCAAATCTAATTGCTCCAGTTCCTATAAATATCCTTTCCCCAATTTAGCACTTTCACCCAAGGACCAGTCTTTTCCTTAAGCATAACTACATTTGAATTTTCACAATTATGATCACTAATCCCAAAATGCTCCCGCACTGAAACTCTGATAATGTGGCCAGGCTCATTTCCCAGTACAAAGTCAGAATCCCTCTTGGATGCACCAAAATAAATTCTGCCCCATCCAAGCCCTTGACATTAAGGGAGTTAATATTGGGGATGTTAAAATCATCTACCACAGCAACCCTGTTGTTTTTACATTTTTCTGTGCTCTGTCTACATATCTGTTCCTCCATCTCCCACTGGCTATTAGGAGGCCGATAGTATAACCCCATCATTGTGATCAATCTGTCTTATTCCTGAGTACTACCAATAAGGCCTTGCTGGATGAGCCCTGCAACATGTCCTCTCATAGTATACCTGTGACATTCTCCTTAATCAGTAATGCAACTCCCTCACCCCTTTTTATATGCCTTTCCATCTTGCCTGAAACATTTAAACTCTGCAATATTTAAACTGAGCTGCCAAACCTGCCTTTCTTTCAACTAAGTTTCTCTAATGGTTGCAGCATTCTAGTTCCATGTACTGATCCAGGCTCAAAACTAATCTGTTTTACTTGGTATACTCTTTGCTTTGGAACAAATAATCCTCAGATTGCCAATCCCATGTTCATTAGTCTGAACCTGTCTGCTCTTCCTATCAAATTTACTTGACTTAACCTCTACCCTCTCCTGAATCACACCACCCTCCTCCTCCACTGGTTTAAACCCACCTGGTTCTGCAATTTCACCTCCCACATGATCAATGATGCCCTCCAGCGCATCTCCTCCACTTCCCGCACCTCTGCCCTTGAACCCCATCTCTCCAACCACAACAGGGGTAGAACGCCCCAGGTCCTCATTTTCCGCCCCAATAACCTTCGGATACAACGCATCATCCTCCGCCATTTCTGCCACTTACAATCAGACCCCACCACCAGAAATATATTTCCCTCCCCACCCCTATTGGCATTCCACAGAGACCATTCCCTTCACGACTCCCTCGTTAGGTCCACATCCCCCACAACCCGCCTTCCAATCCTGGCACCTTCCCTTGCCATTGAAAGAGGCGTAAAACCTGCATCCACACCTCTCCCCTCACCTCCGTCCAAAGGCCCCAAAGGATCCTTCTACATCCGACAGAGATTTTCCTGCACATCCAAACACATCGTCTACTGTGTCCGTTGCTCTCGATGTGGTCACCTCTACATTGGGGAGACAGGATGCCAACTCGCAGAATATTTCAGAGAACATTTCCAGGATACACGCACCAAGCAACCTCACCGCTCTGTGATTGGCCCCTTCAACTCCTCCTCCCACTCCCACTCCGCCAAGGATATGCAAGTCCTGGGCTTCCTCCAATGCCAAATCCTAGCCACCTGTTACCTGGAGGAAGAACATCTCACCTTCTGCCTTGGGACACTCCAACCACCCGGTTGGTTGTAAATTTCACCAGTTTCCTCAGCTCCACCCTCTGCTCTGATCTATCCCTATCACCACCCTTCCCCCACCCTTCATCTCTCAGCCTCCTTGCCCTCTCCCACTTTCCTGATGAAAGGCTTATGCCTGAAATGTCGACTGTCTTACTCCTCCGATGCTGCCTGACCAACTGTGCTTTTCCAGCACTACACTTTTCGATCCTCTGGTTCACATACATAAGCCTCCCTGTCAGGAGACTGGTGCCCTTCCAGTTCAGGTGCAACCCATCGTTCTCAAACAGGCTTCTCCTGCCCTGGAAGACATTCCAATGATCCAGATATCTGAATCACTCTCTCCTACACCAGCCACGCATCCAACTGGATTGTTTACCTATTCTGCCCTCACTGTCACGTGACACAGACCCCAAGATTGTAACCCGAGAGATCCTGCTTTTAAATTTCCAACCTAACTCCCAAAATTCCCTTTGCAGGTCATCATCTCTCTTTCTGCTGATGTTGCTAATACCAATATGTACCACAATCTCTGGTTGCTCACCCTCTCCTTTCAGAAGGTCCTGCGCTTTCTCAGAGATGTGCTTGACTGTGGCATTAGGAAGGCAACATACCAGCCTGGAGTCTTGCTTGCAGCCACAAAAACTCTTATTTGTGTTCCTCACTCTAGTGTCCCCTATTACTACCATTCACCAATGCTCCAACCCTCCCTGCTGTACCACAGAGCTAGTCATGGTGACACTAATCTGGCTGTTGCTGCTGCTTTCCCCTGAGGGGCCAGTCTCTCGAAAAGTATCCAAAACGGAATCCATGCTTGAGAGAGGATCACCCAACACCTTGTTTTGCCTGTGTAGTTCTTACTTGTGGTAATTGAGGGTCAAATGCTTCCTTTGATGCTGATTATGTTTTCTCGAAAAGTCGCTAAATGTCTAGCACTAACGTGTCTCCCTGTTAGTCCCTAAACCTGAGCTTGTTGTCAGAAAACAGCGTTTCAGCTGCCATATTAAGTCACCCACCCACCATATTTTCTGCTCTTGGAGTCCCTATGAAATCCCCCATTCTTTAACTTGGCTGTCTGTCCTGTATACCTGCTAGGATAGCGTACTTTCTTTTACGGTCTTTCCAAGTTCTTTCGACCAAAATCTGACACCTCACACTTATACTTAATTTCATCTCCCACCTATATGCCCATTCCACCAACTTGAATATGTCCTTTTCAAATTGCACACTGTCCTAGCAGTTTACATGTTTCCTAGTTTTGCGATTACAATCATAGAGTTATACAGCATGGAAACAGGCCCTTCTTCCCAACTAGTTCCCAAGCTAAACTAGCCCCACTGCCCGTGTTTGGCCCATATCTCTCCAAACCTTTCCTATTCATACCCAATGAACACTCTAGGGAAAAAAGCCCCAGCCTTTATTGTTCAGGGAATTGAGTTCAAGAGTCAGGATGTCATGTTGTAGCTTCATAAGAGTTTAGTTAGGCCACATTTAGAGTATTGCATTCAATTCTGGTCACCACGTGACATGTACAATGTGGAGGTTTTGGAGAGGGTGAAGAAGAAGTTTACCAGGATGCTGCCTGGATTAGAGGCTATGAGCTATAAGGAGAGGCTAGAAAAACTTGGGTTGTTTTCTCTGGAGCAACAGAGGCCGAGGGCGGATTTGATGGAAGTTTATAAAATTATGAGATGCAGACAGGGTTAATGGTCAGAATCTTTTTCCCAGACTTGGCATGCATTGAACGTGAGGGGAGATAGTTCAAAGGCGATGTGAGGAACAGGTTTTTACACAGAGTATGACAGGAGTCTGCAACACACTGCTAGGAGTGATGGTAAAACCAGATATGGGAAAAGGATTCACATTTTTGGATCATTGGAATTTCTTTTGGGGTAGAAGTGACCTGTACAAGAAGGATGGATTGCACCTAAATTGGAAGGGGACTAATATACTGGCAGGGAAATTTGCTAGAGCTGCTCGAGAGGATTTAAATTAGTAGGGTGGGGGAGTGGGGGGAGGGGTGTGGGGGAGGGGGGGGTTGCGGTGGGACCCAGGGAGATAGCGAGGAAAGAGATCAATCTGAGACTGGCACGGTTGAGAACAGAAGCGAGGCAGTCAGGGCAGGCAGGGACAAGTTGGACTAATAAATTGAAACTGCATCTATTTCAATGCAAGGGGCCTAACATGGAAGGCAGATGAACTCAGGGCTTGGTTAGAAACATGGGACTGGGATATCATAGCAATTACAGAAACATGGCTCAGGGATGGCCAGGACTGGCAGCTTAATGTTCCAGGATACAAATGCTACAGGAAGGATAGAAAGGGAGGCAAGAGAGGAGGGGGAGTGGCATTTTTGATAAGAGATAGCATTACAGCCGTGCTGCGGGAGGATATTCCCAGAAATACTTCCAGGGAAGTTATTTGGGTGGAACTGAGAAATAGGGAAGGGATGATCACTTTATTGCAATTGTATTATAAATCCCCTAATAGTCAGAGGGAGATTGAGAAACAAACTTGTAATGAGATCTCCGCTATCTGTAAGAATAATAGGGTGGTTGTGATAGGGGATTTTGACTTTCTAAACATAGACTGGGACTGCCATAGTATTAAGGGTTTAGATGGAAAGGAATTTGTTAAGTGTATACAAGTGTATACAATTTTCTGATTGAGTATGTTGATGTACCTACTAGAGAAGGTGCAAAACTTGACCTACTCTTGGGAAATAAGGCAGGGCAGGTGACTGAGGTGTCAGTGGGGGAGCACTTTGGGGCCAGCGACCATAATTCTATTAGATTTAAAATAGTGATGGAAAAGGATAGACCAAATCTAAAAGTTGAAGTTCTAAACTGTAGAAAGGCCAATTTTGACGGTGTTAGGCAAGAACTTTCGAAAGCTGATTGGAGGCAGATGTTCACAGGTAAAGGGACGGCTGGAAAATGGGAAGCCTTCAGAAATGAGATAACGAGAATCCAGAGAAAGTATATGCCTGTCAGGGTGAAAGGGAAGGCTGGTAGGTATAGGGAATGCTGGATGACTAAAGAAATTGAGGGTTTGGTTAAAAGAAGAAAGCATATGTAAGGTATACACAGGATTGATCGAGTGAATCTTTAGAAGCGTATAAAGGCAGTAGGAGTATATTTAAGAGGGAAATCAGGAGGGAGAAAAGGGGACATGAGATAGCTTTGGCAAATAGAATTAAGGAGAATCCAAAGAGTTTTTACAAATACATAAAGGACAAAAGGGTAACTAGGAAGGGAATAGGGCCCCTCAAAGATCAGCAAGGTGGCCTTTGTGTGGAGCCACAGAAAATAGGGGAGATACTAAAAGATTACTTTGCATCAGTATTTACTGTGGAAAAGGATATGGAAGATATAGACTGTAGGGAAATTGATGATGACACCTTGCAAAATGTCCATAATACAGAAGAGGAAGTGCTGGATGGCTTGAAATGTGTAGAGGTGGATATATCCTCAGGACCTGATCAGGTGTACCCTAGAACTCTGTGGGAAGCTAGAGAAATGATTGCTGGGCCTCTTGCTGAGATATTTGTATCATCGATAGTCACAGGTAAGGTGCCGGAAGACTGGAGGTTGTTTAAGAAGGGTGGTAAGGACAAGCCAGGGAACTATAGACCGGTGAGCCTGACCTCGGTGGTGGGCAAATTGTTGGAGGGAATCCTGAGGGACAGGATGTACATGTATTTGGAAAGGCAAGGACTGATTAGGGACATGGTCAACATGACTTTATGCGTGGGAAATCATGCCTCAGAAACTTGATTGAGTTTTTGGAAGATGTAACAAAGAGGATTGATGAGGGCAGAGCAGTAGATGTGATCTATATGGACTTCAATAAGGTGTTCAACAAGGTTCCTCATGGGAGACTGATCTCATGGAATAAAGGGAGAACTAGCCATTTGGATACAGAACTGGCTTAAAGGTAGAAGACAGAGGGTGGTGGTGGTGGAGGGTTATTTTTCAGACTGGAGGCCTGTGACCAGTGGAGTGCCACAAGGATCGGTGCTGGGTCCTTTACTTTTTGTCCTTTACATAAATGGTTTGGATGCAAGCATAAGAGGTACAGTTAGTAAGTTTGCAGATGACACCAAAATTGGATGTGTAGTGGACAGTGAAGAGGGTTACCTCAGATTACAACTGCATCTTGACCAGATGGGCCAATGGGCTGAGAAGTGGCAGATGGAGTTTAATTCAGATAAATGCGATGTGCTGCATTTTAGGAAAGCAAATCTTAGCAGGACTTATAATGGTAAGATCCTAGGGAGTATTGCTGAATAAAGAGACCTTGGATTGCAGGTTCATAGCTACTTGAAAGTGGAGTCGCAGGTAGATAGGATAGTGAAGAAGGCTTTGGTATGCTTTCCTTTATTGGTCAGATTATCAAGTACAGGAGTTGGAAGGTCATGTTGCGGCTGTACAGGACATTGGTTAGGCCACTGTTGGAATATTGCATGCAATTCTGGTCTCCTTCCTATCGGAAAGATGTTGTGAAACTTGAAAGGGTTCAGAAAGGATTTACAAGGATGTTGCCAGGGTTGGAGGCTTTGAGCTATAGGGAGAGGTTGAACAGGCTGGGGGTGTTTTCCCTGGAGCGTCAGAGACTGAGAGGTGACCTTATAGAGGTTTACAAAATTATGAGGGGCATGGATAGGGTAAATAGGCAAAGTCTTTTCCCTGGGGTCAGGGAGTCCAGAATTAGAGAGCATAGGTTTAGGGTGAGAGGGAAAAGATATAAAAGAGACCTAAGGGGCACCTTTTTCACACAGAGGGTAGTACGTATATGGAATGAGCTGCCAGAGGAAGTGGTGGAGGTTGGTACAATTGCGACATTTAAAAGGCATCTGGATGGATATATGAATAGGAAGGGCTTAGAGAGATATGAGCTGGGTGCTGGCAGGTGGGACTAGATTGGGTTGGTTTATGTGGTCGGCATGGATGAGTTGGACCGTAGGGTCTATTTCCATGCTGTACATCTCTATGACTCTAATTGTGAAGTCATGCACTTTGGAACACAAATGCAAGAGGAATGTTTACAGTAAATAAAAGGACCCTTAGGAGCATTTTTATCTTAATGTGCAACCAAAACTCACTGAAAGTGAATAAAGTGGTGAAGAAGGTAATGGGCATCGTTGTCTTCATCAGTCAGGGCACTGGGTATACACATTGGCAAGTCACTTTGCAGCTTTTCTGAAATAACGTTTGAGTATTGTGTATAGTAGAGGAATATGGACCACATGCAGCAGATGGGATTATTTTAGAATGGTGTCATGGTTGACACAGATATGATGGGCTGAAGGGCCTGTTCCTGTGCTGTACTGTTTTATGTTTTGCCTTATTCCTAAAAAGAACCTCAGTCTAAAATAACTTTCACAGTTCTTCCATCCTTTCTTGGCCTGTATTAAAAATTCCAGACTCAGTGTTTTGCTACAGGCTACAGTCACACCTGATTTCATTCCATCATCTAACTGAAAGAGAGAGGACACACACAGTTCAAAGCTGGGAAGTCTTGTTTTATTTATTCACATGACACAGCTATTATTGGGGCCCGGTGGAGAAAGTGAGGACTGCAGATGCTGGAGACCAGAGTTGAAAAGTGTGGTTCTGGAAAAACACAGCAGGTCATGCAGCATCCGAGGAGCAGGAGAATCAACATTTCGGGCATAAGCCCTTCTTCAGGAATGGCACACCAGCCTAATTCCTGAAGAAGGGCTTATGCCCGAAACACCGATTCTCCTGCTCCTCGGATGCTGCCTGGCCTGCTGTGTTTTTCCAGAACCACACTTTTCAACTTATAGTTTATTCGTGGCAAGGAAGTGTCACCGGCTCAATTCAGATTTCGTACGCATCCCTAACTGCCCCTTGAGAAAATGATGGTGAGCTGCCCTCTTAAACTGCTGGTGTCCATGTGGTGTTGGTACATCCCCAGGGCGCTGTTCGGGAGGGAGTCCTAGCTGTGTTACTGACTGTCAGGATCCAGACAATATTGGATTTTGGGACAATGCATAGTCTGGAGTTGTCAGCCAACACTGGCCCCTGACGTTCCTGCTACCAACCTGAAGAAAGCAGGAGGCTTCACTTCACTTCACTGTCAAACCAGGCTCTTTACTCATCGGTTTCCTCCATCTAATTTTATATCTGGCCACATTAACAGGATTAAACTGCCTAATTAGGGGCATCAACAAGCCTCCAACTGACGTTGACTGGGCGCCAGGCTTTGATACCCACCGGGCCCCAATAATAGCTGTGTCATGTGAGTCCCGAGTATTCAAGAGCAGGTCTCCTGGCACTCCTTCACTGCAGGTCTCTTTAACTGCTCACATTATCTGTCTCTACAAGCCATTCCTAAAATAGATACTAAACCACCAGGCTGCTCAGAGGCCTCATTCAAACCATAAAGGGAACAGCAAGGAGTGACTGGGCCCAGCACATTCTGCCTGCTCCTTGGGTCAATGTCACTTCTCCCGGAAAGTGTTGTTAGGGTGGCGAACACAAGCTTTTTTTGAATAACTTTGTTCCTGTTGTGGCTTTTGCAGGTAGGGTCAGTATTTATTGCCCGTCCCTAACTGACTTTGAGAAGAAGGTACTGGTGGTAAGACACTTCCTTGAACTGCTGCAGTCCCTTGCTATAGGTGAAAATGTCAATGATGGTGAGGGTTTCAGAGCTTGGGAAACTAATTTGTGATTTATGCATAAATCATTTCCCTGGTCCTGATAAGATGCATCCTCGGATATTAAAAGGAGCTCCAGAGATGCATTAACATGAATTCTTAGATTCTGGGAAATTCCCAGAGGATTGGAAAACTGCCAATGTAACACTTTAATTTAAAAGGGGGAGAGACAAAACCACAAGTAACCATAGGCAAGTTAGGAAATGTTAGAATCTATTGTAAAGGAGGCATTTGGAAATACAAAACATGTTCGAGCAGAGTCAGCCTGGCTCCATGAAGGGATAAATTTAGTATAATTATTTGAGGAGGCATGATAGATAAAGGGGAAGCAGTGGATGTTATATGTTTGGACTTTCTGAAGGCGTTTGAGAGGTACCACATGTTCAGGCTATTTAATAGGATGGTGTTAGAGTCAGTTCATTAGTAAGGATAGAGAATTGGATAACTAACAGAAAACAGAGAATTGGAATGGGGGGGGGGGCATGATTTCATAATGGCAACCTGTAACTAGTGGAGTAATACAGGGATCAATGCTGGGGCCACATATATTTACCATATACTAATGACTTGGACAAGTAACACGAATGTACTATAAACAAGTTTGAGGATGACAAAAAGGATAGATGGGAAGGCAAGAGATGAGGGTGTCTCAAAGAGTCTGCACAGATAGGTTCAGCCAATGGGCTAAAACTTGGCAGATGGAATACAATGTGGAAAACTGTGACATTATGTACTTTGGAAGGAAGAATAGAGGAGCTGAATATTATTTAAATGGAGAAAGACTGCAGAAGGGTAAAGTACAGGTAGATTTAGGAGTCTTTATGCATAAATCACAAAAAGCTAGCATCCAAGTTCAGCAGGAAAGAGGAACATAACTGGAATGTTGGCCTTTAATTCAAGGGACTGGAATATAAAAATAGGGAAGTCTTTCTGAAACAAACAAGGCCCTAATCAGACCACAGCTGGAACACTGTGAACAATTTTGGGTCCCTTATCTAAGGAAAGACTGGAGGCAGTCCAGAGAAGATTCACTAGGTTGATCCCAGCTATGTAGGGACTGTCTGATGAGGAGAGATTGAGGATGCAGGGCCTAGTCATTGGAGTTGAGAAAAATGAGAGGTGACCATATTGAAAACTCTGGGATCTTGGTAGGGTAAACATAGAAAGGTTGTTTCCTCTTGTGGGAGAGTATATGATCAGGGAGCGTAATTTCAAAATAAGGGGGTTGTACATTTAAGACAGGGATGAGGAGGAATGTTTTCTTTCAGAGGGTGCTGAATCTGTGGAATTCTTTGCCACATAGGGCTAGGTCTCTAAGTATATTCAAGGCTGAGAAAGATAGATTTTTAATCCGTAATGGAGTCGAGGAGTATAGGGGAAAGGCAAGGAAGTGGATTTGGGGATTACCATATCGACCATGATCTCATTGAATGGTGCAGCAGAGTCAATGGGCTGAATGGCCTACTTCTGTTCTACTGTCTTATGGTCTTTTGGTCAGTGATGGTAATGCTGTTACTGTTACCAGATGCTCCCTTGTTGGAGATGGTTATTATCTGGAACATGTGTGGCACGTTACTTGCTACTTATCAGTCCAATCCTGGGTATTGTCCAGGAGTCACTGCACCTAGGCACAGGCTGCTATATTTGAGGAATTGTGAATGATGTAAGGCACACTGTGAAACTACCACTGAACATAAACAAATTTGGCCCAATGTCTGTAAACTCTCAGGTAAATACTAGCAATTAATCTGCACTGGAAGAACTTGACTAGGAGAGCAGCAAGCTCTGGAGCACAGGTATTCAGTATTATTGCCGGAATATTGTGAGGGTACATAGTCTTTGCAGCTTGTGGTGCCTCCAACCAATTCTTGATATCATGAGGAGTGAACTGAACTGGCTGAAGACTGATATCTGTGATAGAGTCCTGGAGTCAAGCAGCACGGAAGCAGACCCTTCGGTCCAACCAGCCTACGCCAACCATGTCCCAAAACTAAACTAGTCCCACCTGCCTGCATTTTGGCCCATATTCCATCAAACCTTTCCTATTCATGAATTTATCCAAATGTCTTTTAAAGATTGTAACTGTACCTGCAATCCACCACTTTCTCTGGCAGTTCATTCTATACACTAACCACTCTCTGTGCAAACAGGTTTGCCCCTTTTTTAAATCTTTGTCTCTCACCTTAAATATGTGTCCCCTAGTTTTGAACTTTCCCACCGGTGTCATCACTTTATCTGTGCCCCTCATGACTTTATAAACCTCTCTGAGGTCACTCATCAACCTCCTTATCTCCAGTCTATTTTTATATCTCAAATCCTTGAATTCTGGCAGCATCCTGGTACATTATTTTCTGAACCCTCTCCAGTTTAATAACATCCTTCCATAAAATGGTGACCAGAACTGCACACAGTATTCCAGAAGAGGCCTCACCAACGTCCTGTACAACCTCAACATGACGTCCCAATTTCTATACTGAAAGGTAAAAGTGCTAAATGCCTTCTTAACACCCTGTTACCTGTGACACTATTTTCAAAGAATTATGTACCTAGCCTTCTCTGTTCTACAACATTACCCAGGTCCCTACTATTAATTAAGGATCCTTCCACATCCGACAGAGATTCACTTGCACCTTTACACACACGTTATCTACTGTATCCGTTACACCCAATGTGGTTTCCTGTACAGTGGGGAGATAAGGCGCCAACTTGTGGATCCTTTCAGAGAATATTTCCGAGACACCCACACCAACCAACCCCAACGCTCTGTGACCAAACACTTTAACTCCTCTTCCCACTCCACCCAGGACATGTAGGTCCTGAGCCTCCTCCATCACCAAACCCTAACCACCCGACACCTGGAGGAAGAACTCTTCATGTTCTGCCTTGGGACTGTCCAACCATACGGGATCAATGTAGATTTCACCAGTTTCCCCATTTCCTCTCTCCCCATCTTATCCCAGTCCCAACCCTTCAACTTGGCACCACCTTCTTTTTTTTTTGAAAAAGGAAATTTTTAAAGATTTTTTACAAATTGCAAAAGTTATACAAACAAGTATAAACATCAATATAAAGTTAAATAAATAAGAAAAAAAAATAACCAAAAAAAGGAGAAAGAAAAACCCAACTAACTACTAATTTATCCTACAAACAACCAAAACATAAAATAGAATATCATACATTACTAGCAATAAACAACAAAATAATTAAATAACTAGATACATGCTCAAAATAGATTTACACCAAGTCATAATAAAACCCGTATTTATACGGGATTCCTTCTCCCGGGGAGTCCCTAAACCAGCCAGAACCATCACCATAGCTTGACAAAAGCCCTGGACAATATGGCCAAAATATCTGTGTCAATATAGTTCAAATAGGGCTGCCATGTTTTATAGAATAATTCCGCTTTTTGATGCACCACATTTGTGAGGAAGTCAAGGGGGATATATTCCATGATTAACCTGTGCCAGTTCGAAAGTCCTGGAGGGCCTTCAGCTGCCCAATTCACTAAAATATTTTTCCTTGCACAAAAGGAGAGAATAGCAATTAATTTCCTCCTGTACACATCTGAAGAGCCCAAAAGCAGGGACACTGGATCCAGTCTAATCTCCGTACCCAAGATCTCTGTCAAGGCATTTGCTACTCTATCCCAATACCTACGGATCTTATGGCATGTCCATAGACAATGCGTGAGAGTGCCAACTCCTATTTTACATTTAGGACACATTGGGATGTTCCTACCTTAAATTTTGCGAGTCGTAGGTGCTCTATGAACCCTGTGGAATATCTTTAATTGAATAGTCTGAGTTCTATTACAAATAGAGATCTTTCTGGCATTTTCCCAGATGTCCTCCCACATTTCTAATGAGACTTCTAACCCCAATTCTTGATTCCAGGTGTTAAATAATCATTCCATGTCCTTGGATACTTTATTATATAATGAGTGATAAAGAGTACTAACCGAAGCTGGGGGTCCATCTGCCATAGCACTCTCCTTTCCCTATCTGATTTATAGGGATTGCCCATCAGTGTGGTCTTCTTTTGTATATAATCTCGTATTTGGCAATACTGAAAAAGGTCCCTGTTAGGTAGTCCAAACTTCTGGTGCAACTGTTCAAAGGACATCATAACCTTCCCATCAAACAGATCTCCCAAGCAGGAGATACCTCTGGACTTCCAAGTTTTAAATGTAGCATCTGTCAGCCCTGGCTGAAATCCCGATGCTCCCACTATAGGAGTATAAGGGGAGGTTTTTTGTAGATTACTCTCATCTTGTTGCATTATCCTCTAGGCTTTGATTGTATTTAATACAATAGAGTTTTTACAGTGTCCATGATAGCTCTCATCTTGCCCATAAGTAAAAGATTGATGAGGGGACATTTTGCTTGGGAGGTCTCAATATCTGAAGAAGGGCTCATGCCCGAAACATCGATTCTCCTGCTCCTTTGATGCTGCCTGACCTGCTGCGCTTTTCCAGCAACACATTTTTCAGCTCTGATCTCCAGCATCTGCAGTCCTCACTTTCTCCTAGGCCTCAATATCTAACCAGATTTATCGTGGGTCACAAGAGATCCAGTCAGCTACATAAGATAATAAGGAGCTCAACTGATACCTCCTGGAATCTGGAAAGTCCAGTCCTCCCCTTGCTTGTGGGAGCTGTAGCTTTTCTAATTTGATAAGGGCTGAAAATGTGTTGCTGGAAAAGTGCAGCAGGTCAGGCAGCATCCAGGGAACAGGAGAATCGACGTTTCGGGCATAAGCCCTTCTTCAGGATTCTCCTGTTCCCTGGATGCTGCCTGACCTGCTGCGCTTTTCCAGCAACACATTTTCAGCTCTGATCTCCAGCATCTGCCGACCTCACTTTCTCCCCTAATTTGATAAGGGGCCGTCTATGATTCCAAATAAAGGAGCCGAACTTGCTGTGGAGCTTACACAATACCTATCTCGGCAGCATCAGGGTGAGCATTCTCATAGGGTGTAGAAGACTAAGGCTACTCTGCCTAAACAGGATATTGGGAGATCTCCCCAGCGTTGAAGGTCCTGTCTTATTTTCTCTAATAAGTACATGAAATTAGCTTTATACAGCTGACCAAATACTAGAGTGATAAAAATTCCTAAGTACAGAAAACCTTTTAGTGACCACCAAAAGGGAAAGCAAGATCCGTCTGGTAAATTGGCAAGACCTCCCAACTGCATGGACTCATATTTCACAAAATTGATTTTATAGCCTGAGAATATACCAAATAAATTGATCACTTGGATTAGGCGGGGCACGGATATCAAAGGATCACTTAAGAAGAGAAGGACATCATCAGCATATAGAGTGATTTTATGTTTGCCTGATCCAACCCTCGGAGCCGTTATGCCAGGGTCAGTTCGTACAGCTTCCGCCAGTAGTTCAATCACTAGCGTGAATAATAATGGTGAGAGAGGACATCCCTTACGACAACCCCTGCCAACACTAAAGCTATCCGAACTTAAACAATTGGTGATCATTGCTGCTTTGGGATCATTATATAATACTGAAACCCATCTAGTAAATACCTATCCAACACAGCGTATAAAAACGATATGGCCATTCTACCCAATCAAATGCCTTCTCTGTGTTCAAGGAGACAGCTAGACCCGGTATTGTTCCTTGTTGACAGGTTTGTATCATATTTAAGACCATTCTAATATTATTAGTTGATCTGCGGCCCTTTATAAACCCCGTCTGGTCCTCTTTTATGATGTATGGTAAGACCCTCTCCAATCTTAATGCTAACATTTTAGAAAGAATTTTGAAATCCACATTTAGTAAGGATATGGGCCTATATGATGAGGAATCTTCTGGGGCCTTTCCTTTTTTAAGAATGAGAGAGATATTTGCTTCTCTCAGCGAAGGCAGGAGGCAGCCCTGAGTATGTGAATAAGTATAGATTAGATTAGACTAGATTACTTACAGTGTGGAAACAGGCCCTTTGGCCCAACAAGTCCACACCAACCCGCTGAAGCACAACCCACCCAGACCCATTCCCCTACATTTACCCCTTCACCTAACACTACGGGCAATTTAGCATGGCCAATCCACCTAACCTGCACATTTTTGGATTGTGGGAGGAAACCGGAGCACCCGGAGGAAACCTACACGGTCACGGAGAGAATGTGCAAACTCCACACAGAGAGTTGCCTGAGGCAGGAATTGAACCCGGGTCTCTGGCGCTGTGAGGCAGCAGTGCTAACCACTGTGCCACCGTGCCGCCCATTATACATGTTTATGAGTGGCCTGGCCAGTACCCCTATAAATTCTTTATAGAACTCAACCTGGAATCCATTTGGTCCAGGTGCTTTGCCACTCTGAAGCTGCCTAATTGCTTTCAGTATTTCCTGGGTAGTCAGGGCGGCATTCAAGATCGACACCTGCTCCAAGGTTAAGCCCGGAAGGGCCAAGTTTTTAAAGAAGGACTCCATCTTCTCAGTTCTATCCTCACAGTCCTGCAATTTATACAGTTCAAAATTGAACTTTCTAAAGGCTGTATTGATCTTTTCACAATCACAAGTCAGGGTACCAACACTTTCTCTAATGGGCATAATAGCTTGAGGAGCCTTTTTTTCTAGCAAGGTATGTTAGGAATCTGCCAGGCTTGTGCCATATTCATATAATCTCTGCTTTGAGAATAATATTTCCCTCTTTGCTGTTTGGGCAAGTGCGGTATTCAAGGCTGCCCTAAGGGTTGTGATCCTTTATAGCTTAGTAATAGAGGGCCTATCAACATTCGCTGTCTCAGCTGCCTTCAAACTAGTCTCAAGCAGGCGCTGATGCTCTCCCCTCTGTCTTTTCTGGGTTGCAGAATATGAGATGATCAAACCTCACACATAAGCCTTAAGGTCTCCCACAGGGTCAACGGGTTACTGGTTGTACCTGAATTAATTTCCCAGAAGGTTTTGAATTCCTGCGAAAAATACTTTATAGATTTGCTATCCTTCAATAAGAAGGGATCTATACACCAATGTCGGGGGCCTATCCCATCATCCCTAATCTTGACTTCCATATATACTGCGGCATGATCAGAAATAGTTATATTACCTATTTTACAGGACACTATGGCATTCAAAAGGGTTGAGGGGGCAAGAAACATATCAATACTGGTATGGCACTTGTGTGGGTTAGAGTAGAAAGTAAAGTCTCTACCCTGGGGGTGAAGACACCTCCACACATCTACTAGCCCTAGCTCCTTATTCAGATCCACCAGCTGTCTAGATCTCAGAGATATACCTTATCTGTCTCTGGGTCCATAATACAGTTAAAAGCTCCTCCTATAATTGTATGGCAAGCCCCAAAAGCCATCAACTTCGAGAACGCTTCCGTTTCAAATTTAAAGGGATGCGCCGGGGGGCTATAACGATTCAAAATTCCATACTCCTCTCCATGTATTCGGGCTTTGACCAATATATACTGTCCAGACTCATCTTTTATCTGGCTTAACATTTGGAAAGGAAGATTCTTCCGAGTAAGAATGGCTACTCCCCTACTTTTTGAATTGAAAGATGAGAAAAAAGCCTGATCAAATCCATCGTGTTGTAGCTTTAAGTGTTCTTTGTCAGGTAGATGTGTCTCCTGTAAGAGAGGTACATCAACCCTTTCTTTTTTGAGACTTACTAATATCTTTTTCCTTTTGATTGGTGAATTACTCCCCTTGACATTCCAGGTGCACCACTTAAGCGAATGGCTAGCCATGATTGTTCAGGCAGGCCCGAGACCCCCAGGAGGAAGAACCCCACTCAGAAAACCTTGAATAAAGACCTTAGGAAATTCACAAATGCAAAAGTTCTTTAAAACATTTAAACCAACACAATTAAAAGCTATTCCTAAGTAAAAAAAACTGCAAAACGTATTTGAAAGGAGACTTTCCCCTTTGCTCCCAGGGAGCATAACTACCTATCGAGAACCCCACCATAACCTCTCCTAGCTAGGGCCCTGCCCTCGGCCCAGGCATTATAGAATGGAGTAGACAAATTCAAGTATTTTATAAAATCAGAGTTAAAAGTGAGTAACCACCACCACCGCACCCCCCCCCCCCCACCACCCCATCCAATCCCCCTCAACACCAACTCCTGGGTGCATTTAGCAAACACAGTACAAAATAGAAATATATAAAATTACAAAATTACAATCTCGGCAAGTATTAGGCAATTAAGTAAAATGAGGAAAAGGAAAACCCCGGTCTTAAGAAAAGGGCAAGACAAACAAACGCCCCCTTACCCACAAATCGAGTAAGGCACGCAAACCATAAAAAATAAACCAAAGGGACAGTAAAGGACAAACACCCCCTTACCCACAAATCGAGTAAGGCACGCAAACCATAAAAAATAAACCAAAGGGACAGTAAAGAACAACCCCCCCCCCCCACCCCACCCCAGGGTAAGATGAGTGGAAGAAGGATGAAAAAAAAAAGAAAAAAAAGGGTAAACAAATAAAGCCGTTATCCGTACAGTTTAAGTCCCACAATCTATTTAAGAGAGTCAAAGAATTCTTTAGCGTTTTCCGGTGATCCAAAGTTATATACGGACCCTTCGTGGCTGAAGCGCAGTGTTGCCAGGTAACGCATGGAGTATGGAATATTTAGGTCTCTTAGACGCTTCTTCGCCTCATCGAACGCCCTCCTCTTGTGGACCACAGCTGGAGAGAAATCCTGAAATAACATTATCCTTCTGCATCATGGCCTGGGGATTCTTCCCCAGGAGCATTTGTTTTTCTTTATAGCATTGGAGTTGGATTAGAACCGGGTGGGGGCGCTGGTCCGACCCGGGCCTGTGTACAGCAACCCAGTGGGCCCAATCCACCCACACCTGGCCTGGTCCCGATCCAACTTCAATAATTATGGGAACCATCGCTCCAAAAAGTCTGTAAGCTGACCTTCCTCTTCCCATTCGGGAAGGCCCAGCAACCAATTTTTTTTTGACACCCCCGATTATCGAGGTCATTGATACGCTCCTCCAGGGTCCGGACTTGTTGCTCTAGAGCCCAGACCTGACCCATGGACGACTCAGCAGCCGTCTCTGAGGCCATGGGCTGTTGCTCCGCGTCCCCGACGCGCTGCTCAAGTTTTTCGATTTTTCGGTCGTGTTTCTGCAGCATGACTGAGATCGACTCCCACCTGGCCCTGGACTCTTCAATAAAGGCATCGATCTTCTCCTGAAGTGTGGTGAAGGCGGGTGCCCCACTTTGCCCGAGTCTTAGGCAGAGCACTACAGACTCAGCCTTGCTGGGTCGCCGCCATCTTGAATCTCCAGCACTACCCTCTTGAATGGTCCTGTCTGTCCATCTTCCTTCCCACCTATCTGCTCCACCCTCCTCTCTGACCCATCTACCTTCCCCTCTTGCCCCACACCCCTCTCCCATTTATTTCTCAGTCCCCTGTCCACAAGCCTCATTCCTGATAAAGGGCTTATGCCCGAATCGTCGATTCTTCTGTTCCTCGGATGCTGCTCGATCGGCTGCGCTTTTTCAGCACCAAACTCTCTGACTCTGATCTCCATCATCTGCAGTCTTCTCTTTCCCTGACCATTAATTGGATAAGTCCTGTCTTGTTCGTATTACAAAAATCACAAGACCAAGGACTTCTCAAATTAAACTCCACTTGCCACTCCTCAACCCGTTGACCTAATTGATTAAGGTCTCTTTGTAATTTCAGATTACCTTTTTTTTACTGTCCACTATACCATCGATGTTGGTGTAATCGGTAATTTTACTGACCACAGATCCCTGTGGCCCGCCAATGGTGACAGACCTTAAGAGGCTGAGATAGACCATCTAATTGGTACTTTGTGCTGAAGATTGTTGCGAATGCTTCAGCCTTGTTACACTGATGTGCTGGGCTCCCCTCCATTATTGAGGATGGGGATATTTGTGGAACTCCCTCCCTCAGTGAGCTGTTTGATTCTCCACCACCATTTACAATCAGTTGTGGTAGGACTGCAGAACTTAGAACTGACCCACTGATTGTGGAATCCTTTATCGCTGTCTAACACTTGCTGTCTACGCTGTTTGGCAGCTTCACCAGGCTGACACCTCATTTTTAGGTATGCCTGGTGCTGCCCCTGGCATGTCCTCCTGCACTTTCCATTGAACCAGGGTTAATCCCTTAACTTCATGCTAATGGTAGAGTGGGGGATATAGCAGGTCACATATTGCACTGCAGAAACACATCAAAATTGTTAATTTCCAATCTTTGCCTTCAAGGAGTCATTCTCTGTTGCATGTTAATACATTCTGAAGCCACTGAATGAAAAAGGAAATTAAATGCCAATTATGTAAGAATACATTTATTTACCGAATGCAACCTGATAAATATTTACCTTCTCCTGAAATAACCACAGCATCCCAGAAGGTGCTCTCTGAGCTATCACATTAATCAATGAAATAATTGAATTGAATGAGCTTTATTGTCCCGTGTGCTCAAATGACTACAGTGAAAAGTTTATACATTGTCACTTACAGCACCATCTTCAGTATAAAAGTTATATCTAGGTATAGCTTCTTCAATTGTAAAATCTTGAAAACCAATGAGCATCTTTCACTGAGTTGATGGTCCTCAAGGCACAGTTGATGTTTGTTTCAGTGTACGTCCCGGGGAACAGATTGTAGAGCATGGAGTCCCGTGTCACGGAGCTGCTCGGGACAAACCTCAGCAAACCCCACTGCATTCCTCTCCAGACTTCCTTTGGAAAGGCACATCCCAGAAGGAGGTGTGTGACATTCTCATCCCCACCATAGCCACTTCGAGGACAGTGTGTGGTGGTGCAGAGAGTCTGGGCATGCAGAAAGGATTTCACACCACAGACCACACAATATCCTGCTGCTTGTTTGAAAGTTCTAGCGATGAGGCGTTCTGCCAAATGACTGGTCTTCCATGTGAAGGAGTTGACCCTGAAGGAGTGTTGCAGGCTGGCACATTCCCAGGTCCAGGAGTACATACTGAAGGATGCACTAAAGCTTGGGGAAGCTGCTGCCAAGGTGCAGTGGGGAAAGACCACTGTCTGAGGTCTTTCTGCTAAAGTTAAATGGAGGTCCATTTAGTAACGGGGCCCTGCTGAAGCCTAAGCTCAATGCCAAGAGGTTGATTATAAACATAAAGAATGGTGAACTTCAAGGCTTAATTTGTTTTCTGTAAGTAAAGAGAGCATTAACTGTTCACATATATAAACATTTCTGGGTGTAGGTTTGCTCGCTGAGCTGGCATGTTCGTTTTTGCATTTAGCTGAGACATCAGAGAGTGCTTGATTACTGGATAGTCCCCGCTTATGCTAGGTTTTTTTTAATGTGCCTCATTTCCTGATGCATGAGAATTCCTAGAAGCATGGCATTCCAATTGGAACTCTATCAGGAAACACATTGACTTGGATCCCATTTATCACCCACTGAGAAGAAGAATAGGAAATTATGTCACCACATGAAATGACATCACCAACCCAAGGAAACCTAAACATATAAATAGAAGTGGGCAATAACACCTGTGCTTCATTCGGACACTCACTGAAGATGTTACCTTGTATGGTGATGAAACGTCTAGAAGTGAACCTTCCAGCTCATTTCCTATGGTGATGTCATTTCCTGTTATTTTTCCTAATGTAATTTACAAAATACGATGCAAGAACTGTAACAAACACTACATTGGACAAACAGACAGAAAACGAGCCACCAGGATACATGAACACCAACTAGCCACAAAACGACATGACCCTCTCTCACTAGTATCCTTACATACAGATAAGGAAGGACACCACTTCGACTGGAACAACACATCCATCCTAGGACAAGCCAAACAGAGACATGCATGAGAATTCATAGAAGCATGGCATTCCAACCGGAACTCTATAAACAAACACATTGACTTGGACCCCGTGAGAAAAAGAACAGGAAATGACATCACTATAGGAAATCACATCACCACAGGAAATGACATCACCAACCCAAGGAAATCCAAACATAAAAATAGAAAGCAGAAAACATCAGCAGTGCTTTGTCCAGGGGCTCACTGAAGATGTTACCTAGTAGGGTGACAAAACGTCTGAAATGATCCATTGAGCAAACCTACATCCTGAAATAATGTTCCTGGTGTCCTGAGGATGGACTCCACTGGTGTCTGCCACCAGTCATGGAACTCCTCGAGCCTAATAACAGACTCCACTTGGCCTTTCTGCAGACCCTGCTGCAAAGACACCGACAAGAGTGAGGCAGGCATTGACTCAAATAGGACCCTCAACCGCACACTTCCTGGGTTTGTTAACCATCATCATGGCCAAATCCAGGGGCAAACTAATGCATAATCTCTGTAATGGTTTAGTCTGATGACTAGTATTGAGCAAATTAACAAATTCACTATTTAACTATTCACTGCCCATCTATCTTTATATTCATTCAAGTAAGACCAAATTTAAAAATCAAAAAAAACTGACAACCCACCGGTTTGCAGGACTGGGGCCAATATTGCTGTGGGACTGTCAGGCAGGGTTCAAACTGACTTGTCAAGGGATGGGAATGAGACTGAGAGGGAGAGAAACAAAACGGCTAATGAGAAGTAGAAAATAATAAATTAAAAGTAGGCGGCAGTAGAATGAACTGTCAACATCAAAAAAGACAAAATGTTAGAAAGGTGGGATTAAAGGCTGTATCTAAATGCAGCAGCATTCACAATAAGGTGGGTGAATTAGTGACATAAATAGAAGTGAACAGGTAAAACCTAGTTGCCATTACAGAGGGGTGGCTACAAGATGGTCAAATATAGTAAGCGAAGTTTCAGTGTTTCGGAAGGATAGGGAAAAAGGAATAGAGTTGGGATGGTGCTGATAATCAGTGATGAGATCTGTACATCAGTGAGTGAGGAACTTAGTTCAGAAGAATAAGATGGAGAACCAGTTTGCACGAAAATGGAAAATACAAGGAGCTGTTCAGAAACAATCAAACTACTGTGGTAATAGAGGCCATGGTTTAAATTAGAGAACTAGAGTGAATGTGTAAGGTGTAATGCAGTAATCATGGGTGACTTCAATCTGCATATTGTCTGGGGTAAATCTAACAAGCACCAACGCTAATTCCTTTTCTATGCATGAGATGGACTGTTATTACAGCAGTACATTGAGGAACCAACAAGGGAACAGGCAATTTTAGATCCAGTGTTATTCAACAAGAAAGCTAATTTTATTGTAAAAGAACCCTAAGGGAATAGTGACCATACTATAATAGAATTTCCCATTAAGTTTGAAAATTACATAGATGGATATCAAACACAGTCTTTAATATAAACTGTGAAAGTATAGGGGCCAAATGGCAGTAGTGGGTTGGACAAACTCATTAAATAGCAGCCAGTAATTAAAGAATTAGCAAAAGGTTTGCAATAACATTCACTCCTTTAAGGGACAAAATCTAATCGGGGAGCCAGTTAACTGTGGCTGACAAATGAAGTTAAACCTTGGATTCAATCAAAAGAGGAGGATATAAACTTGTCAGAATGTAATACATTTTTGAAATGGGAGCATTTTAGAATTCATCAAAGGGGAGCCATGAAATCTATGAAGAGAATATGAATCAAAACCGGAAGGAACAAAAAAAAGTGATAAAAATTTATTATAGTTTTGCTAAATGGGGAAAAAAAACTGGCAAAGAGAAATCTGGGTTTGTGACAAGCAGAGACTGGAGAACCTAGAATGAGAAATAGGGAAATAACAGACAGATAAATCTCAGCCAAATCTTCTGATTTGTTCTGGAGAAGGATGGGTTGCATTGAGTTTTTTGGAGGTAATCACGTGCAAGACCCCCAGTGAGATTTCTCACCGTATTTTTTGAAATGTGCCTTATTAACTATCAAAGCACATCCCTAGCATGTTCCTTATGTCTGATTCTAGCCCCGTCTTATCACATGACATTCCTAAAACATCACCATTCAATAGATCTCCAACCAGTATACCTACTCACCCTGCATTGTCTCTATGCTGCCAAATGCCTGGGATACCTCACAAGCTCTCTCTAACAGCACCAGCATTAACAGCCATACACTCACGTTCACCTCAGTCATTCCTTGGTGTAGACAGCCCGTAAAAGGGCAGAGAGATCTTATACAGATGGGGGTGACCCACATTAGGCTCCTCAGCTCTAATGAGGACATCCAGCTCCCATCAGCCACGTAAGGACTATCTTCAATGCACTGCAATCCTCCCAGTAACTCCACTGAGTGTGTGATGGGGAGGGTGAGGGAGGAGAGTGAGAGTGTGTGTTAGTTTCATGGTCATGCCCACTGGTTGCTGATGGTTTCAGAGATGAAAAGCAATAGGTGATCTAGGGAACAGCCCTGTGATGTCCGGGCTGACCATCCTTAGGGGTTGGGGGTGGAGGGGATGGTATTAGTGAGTGTGAAATCTGTCCTAGATGCTGGGTTTGACTTGACTTGGCGTGTTCTCCAGCTCTTCACACTCGTGTAAATCCATTGGGAAAAGTCATAAGTAGAATTGCTCAAGTTGATGGGGAAACGCTCTGGAGAGTTTGGATTGGATGATAGATTCAGAAAATCCCTATACTATGGAAACAGGCTATGCAGTAATCATGGGTGACTTCAATCTGCATATTGTCTGGGTAAATCTAACAAGCACCAACGCTAATTCCTTTTCTATGCATGAAATGGACTGTTATTACAGCAGTACATTGAGGAACCAACAAGGGAACAGGCAATTTTAGATCCAGTGTTATACTGGATCCAACAAGTCCACACTGACCCTCCGAAGAGTTATCCACCCAGACCCATTCCCCTACTCTACTATTCTATATTTACCCCTGACTAATGCACCTAACCTATACATCCCCGAACACTATGGGCAATTTAGCATGGCTAATTCACCTAACCTGCACATCTTTGGACTCTGGGAGGAAACTGGAGCAAACCCACACAGACATGGGGAGAATGTGCAAACTCCACATAAACAGTCGCTCAAGGCACGGTGGCACAGTGGTTAGCACTGCTGCCTCACAGTGCCAGAGACCCGGGTTCAATTCCCACCTCAGGCGACTGACTGTGTGGAGTTTGCACGTTCTCCCCGTGTCTGCGTGGGTTTCCTCCGGGTGCTCCGGTTTCCTCCCACAGTCCAAAGATGTGCAGGGTCAGGTGAATTGGCCATGCTAAATTGCCCGTAGTGTTAGGTAAGGGGTAAATGTAGGGGTATGGGTGGGTTTCGCTTCGGCGGGTCGGTATGGACTTGTTGGCCCGAAGGGCCTGTTTCCACACTGTAAAGTAATCTAATCTAATCAAACCCGGGTCCCTGGCGCGGTGAGGCAGCAGTGTTAACCACTGTTACGCTCTGGGTTTACGGGGGTTAACTCTGGTTTGCCTGAGGACACTCCCTGGCCTAAGAGTTTGATTATACAGTGAAGCCTGTAGCACTCTGTGCCTTCTGTCAATGTGTCACATGCTCTATCAGGTCAGGTCCTACCTACTCACCACAGGAAGCAGCTGCTGGGCTCTGACTGAAAGGCTAATTTCAGGCCCAGTTCCCAAGCTGCTTCAGGTAGTTTCAATTTCTGGGGCCTCTCTGTGGACTCAGTGCAGGCTGAATATCAGCAGCAGCCAGTTCGAAATGACATTCCGGGAATGCCCCAGGTCAGAGGCAAGCAGTACGGTGCTATTTAAGTTAATGAACCATTTACTTAAGATCTCCAGCAAGACTTTGTGACCATTTATAGGCCTGACAAGTTGTTGTTGGGAGGCAGGGGAAATAGTTACACAAATATAATCATCTTACCCTCACAAGGAGGGAGGCATTTCATTCGAATGTGATATGGTCCTTCTAACTAGCTGCACATACTGTAAAAGGTCTTTTATTGTTGGCAGAGATACAGCTCCTCGCCTCCTTCACATAGAGACATGTACGAGCAGTGTTCAACACCATCCTTGCCAAAGTGAGGACTGAATACTGCAGCAGCAGTGTCTGCCTGAGACATTAATTTCTCAGGGTTAAAAAATTGAGTAACACCATCTACATCTCTAAATCTAACATCCCAGGCTGAGCTGTAGAAACCTACCTTCCTGTCTCCACATTGGAACCAAACCTCCTTCTCTCTGCACTGGGGCCATGGACCTCGCTGTCTCCTTGCTGGGACCATGGACCTCCCCGTCTCTGTGCTGGGACCATGGATCTCCCTGCCCACACAGTTGGTTGGGAGGACACCCTTCCCTAACAATCAGGCAACCTGGGCTGATACAAAAGTGATTTGTTATTAATTTAACCACAATTTACAAAATTCATTTTCAAATGGATTTGCACTTATTATTTAATTGTGGTGGCGGGGCACACTCACATGGAGGGTGCCTGGGGAATGAACTCTCATTGGGGTACATTCCCACACACACACTGACTCTCACTGGGATACAGTCCCACAGACACTGACTCTCACTGGGGTACAGGCCCCCACACACTGACTCTCACTGGGGTACAGTCCCCCACACACTGACTCTCACTGGGGTACAGTCCCACACACACACTGATTCTCACTGGGATACAGTCCCACACACACACTGACTCTCACTGGGATACAATCCCACAGACACTGACTCTCACTGGGGTACAGTCCCCCACACACTGAATCTCACTGGGGTACAGTCCCACACACACTGACCCTCACTCAGGTACATCCCACTCACACTGGCTGTGACTAGAATAGATACCCACACACAGACAAACACTGACACCCTGGGTTACAGTCCCACACACACTGACTCTAACTAGGGTACAGTCCCACACACAATAGCTCTCACTGGGGTACAGTCCCACACACACTGACTCTCACTGGGGTACAGTACCACAGACACTGACTCTTACTGGGATACAGTCCCACACACACACTGACTCACTGGGATACAATCTCACAGACACTGACTCTCACTGGGGTACAGTACCACAGACACTGACTCTCACTGGGGTACAGGCCCCCACACACTGACTCTCACTGGGTACAGTCCCACACACACATTGACTCTCACTGGGGTACAGTCCCACACACACTGACTCTCACTGCGGTACAGTCGCACACACTGACTCTCACAAGCATCCAGTCTCTCAGACACTGACTCTCAATGGGTACAGTCCAACACACACTGACTCGCACTGGGATACAGTCCCATTCACACTGACTCGCACTGGGATACAGCCCCACTCACACTGACAGCCATTGGAGTAGAATCCCAGACACACTGACTCTCACTGTGGTACTGTCCCACATACACTGACTCTCACTGGGATACAGTCCCACACCCCGCAACTCTCACTGGGGCACAGTCCTACACACAGTGACTCCCACTGCAGTACGGGGTCTCACACACACATTGACTCTCACTGTGGTACAGTCCCACACACACTGACTCTCACTGTGGTACAGTCACGCCCACTGACTCTCACTGGGATACAATCCCATTCACACTGACTCGCACTGGGATACAGTCCCACACACATTAACTCGCACTGGGATACAATCCCATTCACACTGACTCGCACTGGTAAATAGTCCCACACACACACTGACTTACACAGCGGTATCTGTCCCAATGTTTGTGAGAAGATTTATAGCTCGGGTGCTCGTTGTTAAGGTTCTGTTCGCCAAGCTGGGAATTTGTGTTGCAGACGTTTCGTCCCCTGTCTAGGTGACATCCTCAGTGCTTGGGAGCCTCCTGTGAAGCGCTTCTGTGATGTTTCCTCCGGCATTTATAGTGGTTTGTCTCTGCTGCTTCTGGTTGTCAGTTCCACACACACTGACTCTCACTTGGGTACAGTCTCACACACACTGACTCTCACTGGGGTACAGTCTCACACACACTGACTCTCACTGGGGTACAGTCCCACACACACTGACTCTCACTGGGGTACAGTCCCACACACACTGACTCTCACTGGGGTAAAGTCTCACACACACTGACTCTCACTGGGGTACAGTCGCACACACTGACTCTCACTGAGGTACGGATTCCCACACACACAATGACTCTCACTGGGGTACAGTCCCACACACACTGACTCTCACTGGGGTACAGGCCCCCACACTCTGACTCTCACTGAGGTACAGGCCCCCACACACTGACCCTCACTGGGGTACAGGCCCACACACATTGATCCTCACTGAGGTACAGTTTGTCAGCCTTTGTGGCTCAATCCTGCTTGTAATGCAGTGATGTTGTGTTCTGATCTGGTGCCCTGTTTACAGTGAGCAACAGGAGATGGCATGAACACACACTGATGAGTTTCTAATTTGGAAGGAAGAGATTGGGAGGTCAAAGCTCTGCCCACCAAAGACTGGGAGTAGGGACTGAACCTCTGCCAATATCTTGCTGATGGCTCTGAGATAGGTGTCATAGTAAACAGTGTGGATTGAAGATCACCTTCCAGCTCCAGCTGGCATCTCACTATTTAAATGGGAACAGACTTTCTTCTGAAAGTGAGGTAGGAGGCACTGAGGTAAGGCAGGTGGGTGGGGACATAAAAGCCAGTTTGGGGGCAACACGGTGGCTCAGTTGGTTAGCACTGCTGCCTCACAGTGCCAGGCAACTGTGTTCGATTCCAGCCTGTGTTTGTGTGGGTTTCCTTCGGGTGCACCAGTTTCCTCCCATAGTCCAAAGATGTGCAGGTTAGGTGAAATGGCCGTGCTAAATTGCCCGTAGTGTTCAGGTGTGGATTAAGTGTGTTAGTCAGGGGTAAATATAGAGTAATAGGGTCGGGGAATGGGTCTGAGTGGGTTACTCTTCAGAGGGTCGGTATGGACTTGTTGGGCCAAAAGGCATGATTCCACACTGTAGGGATTCTATTTAAAGAAAAAAATTGCTGTAACTGAATTGACGAACTAGAATATCCCTTGGAAACTGGCGCAGTGTGGTTTTGTGAACTGTAGTGCCACCTGCTGACATTGCAAAGAACTGATAGGTTCAATCTATTCTTCAACTTCACCCATGCTTCTCGCTTCAGGTTAGTTTAAATTTACTTCTCGATTCCTGTTCTGACCTCTCAATATTCTGGTAAAGAGGAACTTAGGATCCTGGAACAGCATTTTCCAGAACATTGCCCATTGTAGCATTTCACAGCTTTTCAGAAGCAACATTGAATTCAGACCATTATCTCTACCCCTTTACAGTCTTGTGTTCACTTTATGCTTTGTTTTAGAGATGGCAGCTATTGGGGAAGATTCTATTTTTCCAATAACACCTCTCCATCTTTTGTCACTGTTCATGTCCCTTTACCAACCTAAAGCTCCCTTAAACCTCCTCTGACTTCCACCCTTTCAGAGTCCTGAAGAAGGGTTACACCTGAAACGTTGGCGTGTCCACCTCCTAATGCTGCCTGGCGTGCTGTGTTCTTCCAGCCTCCTGCCTGTCGACACAGTTATCCTGTAAGCAACACAACAAACAGCCAGAACACAGCAAGCTCCCACAGCCATGTCATTACAATTAGGACATGCATATTGCTGACTCTGATCGAGGAATAAATATTGACCAGGCAAGTTTATCACTCATTTTAGAAATTTTATATATTTTCATGTTATTTTTACTTTGATTTTTATTTTAAGAGGACATGTAATAAATACATATTGATCTTTTAAAAGTACGTTATTTTCTAGATATTGAGTTAAAACTAAGTCTGAGTGCGTATCGATTATGTCAAGTAAGTAATCGCTTATGAAATCAGTGTTAATATCATTAACTGTAAATTTGTTTTCTTCCCAAGGACTTTCCCTGCTAACCTAATGTCTGGACTGTTGTTTTCTTGCATCCTCTTGCAAGGATGCCTGCCTTGAAGAAGTTTTCCTCCTCTCTCTACAAGAATCTCAGGGAGTCCCTCTCCCACTGCAACTCCCAGGTCATTTCCTCTGCCCTGAAGCTCTTCTGCAGAGTCTGCCAATTGTAGGTCCATTACGGCAAAGACAGGCAATATTATAAAAGGAACTGGTAGAGAAGAAGCTAAATGTATGATTTGTGTCTTTGTTCACTGAGAAATCCATGAGATGTCTTCCTGGAATAATTAAGATCGTAAGGTCTAGTGACTGAAAGGAATTAATTTTAGTAGAAAAATAGCATGAGAGAAATGAAAGGGATTATAAGTTGATGAATCCCAGGACCTGATGACCTTTACACTACTGAACTGAAAGAGATGGCTACAGAGATTGTGGATGCACTAAGGACATAAGAAATAGTAGCAATGGTAGGCCATGTGACCCCTCAGTCCTGCGCTGCCATTTAACATGATCATTGCTTACCTGCCCAGGCCTTAACTCCTCTTTCCTCATGGCCCTCAACTCTCTGATATTTACAGGATATATCACCCTCTTCTTTAAATACTTTCAGCACAAGGTTCACAAGGTCAATTCCTGGAATGGCAGGACTATCTTATGTTGAAAGATTGGAGCGACTGGGCTTGTATACCCTTGAGTTTAGAAGACAGAGAGGGGATCTGATTGAGTCGTATAAGATTATTAAAGGATTAGACACTCTGGAGGCAGGAAACATGTTCCCGCTGATGGGTGAGTCTTGAACCAGAGGACACAGCTTAAAAATAAGGGGTAGGCCATTTAGGACAGGGATGAGGAGAAACTTCTTCACCCAGAGAGTGGTGGCTGTGTGGAATGCTCTGCCCCAGAGGGCAGTGGAGGCCCAGTCTCTGGATTCGTTTAAGAAAGAGTTGGATAGAGCTCTCAACGATAGTGGAATCAAGGGTTATGGAAATAAGGCAGGAACAGGATACTGATTGAGGATGATCAGCCATGATCATAATGAATGGTGGTGCAGGCTCGAAGGGCAGAATGGCCTACTCCTGCACCTATTGTCTATTGTCTATTATGTAATTTCACAAGTTTCACGGTGGGGGGGAGGGGAGGGGGGAGGGGGGAGTGGAAATTCCAGACATCCATTCCCCTTTGAGAGAAGGGATTATTTAGCATCTCAGTTGAAAATAAGTGTCCTCTAATTCTGTAACTGTGCCCCCTGTGTTTGAGGCTCCCTCATTAGTGGAAACATCTTCTCAACATCAGCTTTCAAGGTCTTATTCATCCTGCAATGTTGCCTGGAGCTTAGAAGGTTCCAAACATGACCCCATTGTTTAAGAAAGAAGTGGTAGAGAAAACGAGGAACTACATATCTATTAGTTTAAAGCCATTAGTAAGGAAAGTACTAGAATCTACTACAAAAGAAGTAATAACTGGAAATTTAGAAAACAATTGTCTGACTGGGCAGAGTCAATATAGATGTATGATGGGAAGTCATGTTTGACAAAGCTGAGAGAGATTTTTGAGGATGTTGCTGACAGAGTTGGTAATGGGAAACCAGTGAATGTTTAGTACTTGGATTTTCACACAAGAAATTGGTAAACAAAATTGAGGTATGTGCCATTAAGGGCATAGATTGAGGGTGACCAACAGGCAGAAAACAGAGAGTTGGCGTAAATGTGTCATTCTCAGATTGGTAATACAGTTTTGGATACTGCTGTGGGGGACAACCTACCGGGAAAAACCACAGTGGCCAGGTCTCTGGCACTGAGCCTGGCTCTGTGGCTCAGAAGGGAAAGGGGAGAATAGGAGAGTGCTAGTGATAGGAGATGCAAAGGTGAGAGAAACAGACAGGAGATTCTGTGGTCATGAGCCAGACTCCGGATGATATGCTGCCTCCCAGTACCAGGGTCAGGATGTCTCAGATCAAGTCTACAGGATTCTTAAGGAGGAGGGAGAGTAGCAAGAAGTCATGATACACATTGGTACGACAGACATAGATAGGGAAAGGGATGAGGATCTGAAAAGTGTATATTGGGAGTTAGGTTGGAAGGTAGGAGACAGGATGAGCAGATTAATAATCTCAGGATGACTACCAGTGCCATGGGCTAGTGAGGCGAAGAACAGGGAGTGAGTTCAGCTGAACACATGGCTACAGAGCTGGTGTAGGAGGAAGGCCTTCAGATATGTGGATCATTGAGATACATTCTGAGGAAGGTCGGACCTGTACAAGAAGGACAGGTTGCACCTGAACTGCAGAGGTACATTATCCTGGGGCGAGAGATTTGCTCGAGCTCTTCAGGAGGATTTACATGAGTTTGGTGGGAGATGGGAGTCCGAGCTATGGATCAGATGATGGAGTTGGTGGTGAACAGGCAGATAGAGCGTGCAGAGAGTTTGTGAGAGGGATAGACAGTTGACAGGGCAAAGATGCAGTCAGTGTGATGGGTTGAAGTGTGTCTATTTTAACACAATAAGTGTCAAATAATGGTGACCAACTCAGAGCATGGATCAGTACTTGGAGCTATGATCTTGTGGCCATTACGGAGACTTGGATATCACAGAGGCAGGAATGGTTGTTGGATGTTCTGGGATTTTGATGTTTCAAAAGGAATAGTAGGGGAGGTAAAGGAGATGGGGGGTGTGGGGGGGGGGTGACATTGCTAATTAGGATAGTGTCACAGCTGCAGAAAAGGTGGTCATCGAGGAGAGTTTGTCTCCAGAGTCAGTATGGGTGGAAATCAGAAACAGGACAGGAGCAGTCACTTTATAGGGAGTTTTCTACAGCCCCCTCCCCCCCCACCCCCAATAGCAATGGAAACAAGGAAAAGCAGTTTGGAGGTAGATTTTGGAAAAGTGTAAAAGTAACAGGGTTGTTGCTATGGGTGACTTTAACTTCCCTAATGTTGATTGGAACCTCGTTAGTTCAAATAGTTTGGATGGAGCAGCCTTTGGCGGTGTCCAGGACAGGATGGGAACATTTGCCACAGCAGATTTGCCGCCGCCGATTAGCCACTGCCCTTTGACCACCGCGGATGCTTAGCCACAGGCCATCTGCCACTGAAGACAATTCGCCATTGCACATAGAAATATATACAATATTGGATGAACCCCATCGAGTCTTTTTGCTAAAATATAATATACCTGAGAGAACAAAATAGGGGCTATGTTGAACGTACCATCCACAAACCACGTCAATTCTGCTAAATGATGTATCTAAGATTCGCTATCAAATATGATTATACGATTACTTCCTTGACCAGCCAATAGTGTGTATACTTCTACCAAATAAGCAGCGTTCAACGTATGTATTCATGTTTGAAATGGTGAAGTCCTTGGTACCTAATCCCAGACCACAGTATATCCATTGTGACTTTGAGCAGGCAGCTATCAGTGCTATGACAGAACATTTTCCTGAAGTTAGAATTAGGGGCTGGTTCTTTCATTTGGCACAAAGTATGCATGAACATATTGCTGCAGTTGGAGCAACTCGTTAATACAACACCGATCCTGATTATGCTTTAAAAGCAAAAATGATAATTGCTTTGGCTTTTATCTTTATAAATAAATAACACATAACTATCAAATGGACTAAAATTTCATTGTTTAATATTAATGTGAGATTTTACTGCCATTATAAAGATTTTTAAAATATATTTCCTTTTTCTGGTTAAAGTTTGTAACTCATTTTTATATATAAACCAATAAAATGATATTTATCTTACCTCTTTTTTTATTAATAAAGGGGACTGAGAAGTATGAAAGAACAGGCGGGAGGGAAAACAATCAGTACACATATATATTTCCGGTGGTGAATAGTCTCCAGAGGTCAAACAACCCCAGTGGAGAAACGCTGGTGGAGAACCGGCAGTGGCTAATCATCGGTGGCGAATCTGCCGTGGCGTATCGTCACCAACCCATTCAGGAAGGGTTCCTGACTCAATATGACGATAGGCTGACTAGAGGGGGGGGGGGGGGGGCATATTGGATTGGTGCTTGACAACAAACCAGGCCAGGTGTCAGATCACTCAGTGGGAAAGCATTTTGGTGATAGTGATCACAACTCCCAGACCTTTTACTAGACTCATGGAGAGGGATAGGAGCAGACGGTATGGGAAAATATTTAAATGGGGTAGGGGGAATTACAATGCTATTTGGCAGGAACTGGGGTGCCTAAATTGGGAGCAGACATTATCAGGAAAATGTCCGACAGAAATGTGGAGGTTGTTCAAGGAGCACTTGCTGTGAGTGCTGGATAGGTTTGTCCACTGAGGCAGGGAAGGGATGATAGGGTGAAGGAACCTTGGGTGACAAAGGGTGTGGAACATCTGGTCAAGGTTGAGGAGGAAGGATCAGACAGGGCTCTGGAGGATTACAAGGTAGCCAGGAAGGAACTGAAGAATGGACTTAGGAGAGCTAGGAGGCATGAAAAAGCTTTAGTGGGTAGGATTAAGGAAAACCCCAAGGCATTCTACACTTATGTGAGGAACAAGAGGATGGCCAGAGTGAGGGTAGGGCCAATCAGGGAGCCTGGAGTCGGAGGAGATAGCGGAGGTCCTTAATGAATACTTTGCTTCAGTATTCACTAGCGAGAGGGACCTTGACGTTTGTGAAGACAGTGTGAAACAGGCTAATACGTTTGAACAGGTTAATGTTAAGAAGGGGAATGTGCTGAAAGTTTTGAAAAACATAAGAATAGATAAATCCCCTGAGCCAAGGTTACTACAGGGAACAAGGAAAGAGATTGCAGCATCTTTGGTGATGACCTTTGCATCCTCACTCTCCACTGGAGTAGTGCCAGATGATTGAAGGGTGGAAAGTGTTATTCCCTTGTTCAAGAAAGAGAATATGGATAATCCTGGGAATTATAGACCAATTAGTCTTACATCTGTGTTGGGCAAATTATTGGAAAGGATTTTGAGAGACAGGATTTATGATTATTTGGAAAACATAGCTTGATTAGAAATAGCCAACATGGCTTTATGAAGGGCAGATCATGCCTTACAAATCTTAATGAATTCTTTGAGGATGTGATGAAACACGTTGATAAAGGTAGAACAATGGATGTGGTGTACATGGATTTCAGCAAGGTGTTTGATAAGGTTGCCCATGGTAGGTTCATTCAGAAAGTAAGGATGCATGGGATACAGGGAAACCTGGCTGTCTGGATATAAAATACTCAGCCCAGAGCTCAGTGACCAGTGGTGTTCCACAGGGATCTCTGCTCTTTGTGATTTTTATAAATGACTTAGATGAGGAAGTGGAAGGGTGGGTTAGTAAGTTTGCCAATAACATGAAGGTTGGTGGAGTGGTGGAAAGTGTGGAGGGCTGTTGCAGGTTACAACGGGACATTGACAAGATGGAGTGCTGGGCTGAGAAGTGGCAGATTGAGTTCAACCTGGAAAAGTGTGAAGTGATTCACTTTGAAAAATTGGAACCTCCTTAGTTGAATGTGGAATACTGGGTTAAAGTCAGGATTCTAGGCAGTGTGGAGAAGAGAGAGATCTTGGGGTCCACATCCTTAGAGCCCTCAAAGCTGCCACCCAATTTGATAAGGTTATTAAGAATGTGTATGGTGCGTTGGCTTTCGTTAGCATGGGCATTGCGTTTCAGAGCTGCGAGATTATGCTGCAGCTCTATAAAACCCTGGTTAGGCCACACTTGAAATATTGTGGTCAGTTCTGGCTGCCTCATGATAGGAATGATGTAAAAATTTAGAAAGGGTGCAGAGGAGATTCACCAGGATGCTGCCTAGACTGGAGGGCACGTCTTATGAAGAAAGTTTGAGGGAACATGGGCTTTTCTTATTGGAGTGAAGAAGGATGAGTGGTGACTTAATAGAGGTGTACAAGATGATGAGAGGCAGAGATAGAGTGGATAGCCAGAGACCTTTCCTGAGGGGGTATGATTTTAAGGTGATTGGAGGAAGGTATAGGGGAGATGTCAGAGGTAGGTTCTTTACACAGAGAGAGGTGGTGTGTGGAATGCACTGCCAGCAGTGGTAGTAGAGTCAGAGACATTAAGGACATTTAAGTGACTGCTGGATACGCACATGGATGATAATGCAATGAAGGGTATGTAGGTTAATTTGATCTTAGAGTAGGATAAAAGATCGACACAACATTGAAGACTGAAGGACCTGTACTGTGCTGTCCTGTTCTATGTTCTAGGTAACCAGTGGTGGCCTTGGTGCCTGTCCCAATGGTGCAATAGATTAGATGTTTGACTGTTACCTAGAAGGTTGGTGGTTGGAGGGTTGACAGACCTCCTTACTTTTGGGTGGCACAGTGGTCAGCACTGGTGCCTCACAGCGCCAAGGGACCCGGGTTTGATTCCAGCCTCGGGCAATTGTCTGTGTGGAGTTTGCACATTCTCCCCGAGTCTGTGTGGGTTTCCTCCAGGTGCTCTGGTTTCGTCCCACAGTCCAAAGATGTGGAGATTAGGGTGGATTGACCACCCTAACTTATCCATTGCACCCAGGGATTAGCCATGGGGAATGCAGTGTTTGGCAATTCAGTGGATCTGGGTGGAATGCTTGTTGGAGGGGCGTTGTGGGCTCGATGGACCGAATGACAAGTTTCCACACTGTCGGGATTATATGATTACAGTGTCAGTGGAAGACAGTGCTTGGCCCAGTCTTTCACAATCTATCTTGATAATTTGGATGTTGAGACCAATTGTAAAATATCCAAGTTTACTGATGACACTAATGAAGGTGAGTTGAGGAAGATTCAAGTTGACAAAAACAGAAATTGCTGGTAAAGCTCAGCAGATCTGGCAGAATCTAGGGAGAGAAAGCGGAGATTTCTTAGAGCCGAGTGAGTGGGCAAGAGCCTGGCAAATGAAACATAAAGTGGATAAATATGAGATTATCTTGCCCTTATCCACTCTGGAAAGAGGAAAGGGGGTGAGCGATGAAAAAATGTTGGTGTCTAAAAGTACCTGGATGTCCTTATTCATAAATCACTGAAAGCTAATGTATAGGTACAGCAAGTGATTCTGAAGACAAGCACGATAGTAACCTTTAGTGCAAAGGGATTTGAGGACATGAGCAAAGAAATCTTGTTCTAGTTGTATTAAACTCTGGTAAGACTGCAGGTGAAGTATTGTGTCCAGTTCTAGTTCCCTTGCCTGGGAGATGATAGATTTACAATATCAGGAATACAGCAGAGGTTCACCAGGCTGCTTCCTGGAAAAGTGCTGCTGACCTATGAGGAGGGTTTGAGGACCTGTATTCTCCCGAGTTTAGAAGATTGAGAGAAACATACTAAGTTCTTAAAGGGATAGACAGACGAAATGCAGAGGAAATCTTTCACATTGCTTTGGGATCTGGAACCAGTGCACACAGAATTAGAATGAAAGACAAATCATTTGAGGAAGAATTTCTTGACTCGGAGGGTGAAGAGGTTTGGAATTCCCTACCCCGGAGCGTTATGGAGACTCAGTCAATCAGTAAGTTCCAGCCCAGGATTGATAGATTTTGAGTGGCAGATGACATCAAAGAATAGACGAATACTGCAGGAATATTGTGTTGAGGTAGATCATTAACCATTATAACACGGTATCACATGTTTAAGACAGAGATGAGGAGAATTTATTCCCTCAGGGAGGAGTGAATCTGTGGAATTCTATATTGCTGGATCATTAAGTATATTCAAGGCTGATTTTTATTCAGAAATGGAATCAAGGGTTATTGAAAAAGTTGGCTAAGTGGATTTGAGAATGATCAGATCAGCATTATTTCATTGAATAGTGGAGAAGAATTGATGGGCTTGATGGCCAAGTTCTCCTCTGCCTTATGGTCTACAATGGGGGCTGAATGGCCTACTCCTGCTCCTATGCCTGCTCCTGTTCCTATAAATTTGATAAAAAGCCACAGTTATTATACTTGTGGGAAAGTTTGGATAAAGCCTCAGAAGGTTGGAATCAAACCATAAATAGGAGTTAAAGGCACAGATCTATTGCAGCGGGAGGATATAAGTCAAACACTGAAGGTGACATGTAAAGGAATATTGAAGGAGTGACTGATAAGACCGTCCACCCCATGTCACATTATTCAGAGGCTTTGATGATGTATGCTGTGACGATGCTGCTCCTTTAACAAGGTTATGTTGTTATCAAAGACACAGACTCTGAAAGATCTAGGGTTGAAGGGTTTCAGGACTAGTTTGCTTATAGCTAACAGATACTCCCCCAGGCAGAAGGCTTTCAAGTTTTAAAAGAAAGAGGACTTGTACAATGAAAGGGGAGGGGCCAGTTCTCCCAGTTCAGTTTTTCTCTGGTTTGATTAGGTTTTTAGCAGTAGTCTGGAAAAAGCTGCTGGACCCAAAGAAGCAGGTCCAGCTTGATACTCTCCCTGACTTCTATCCTTTAAGAACCCTGTGTTGATTTTACCTTTTGTGCCAAGGGTGTCTATGGGGATTGTTGCACGTATTTGGAACAGCATCATTAAGTTGCGATGATCTGTTGGGTTTTTGGATAGGTTGTTATTTGGTATTCTGCTCTCTTTTGTTTGTGTTGCATTTGGTAATCTTGTAAATACATTCTGTTTTGTTTAAAACTAAGTGGTTTGACCAACTGCATCACTCCTGGAATATCTGTGTTACATTTGCTTAAAACAACTGGCAAAGTTAAGGTCTGGGCTACTTTCTTGAAATGTTTGAGGGGGTCTGGCCTGGTCCAGAACAGATTGGCGGCTCTTTGCAGGATTTGTTCTATAGCTCTTGGGGCGGCACGGTGGCACAGTGGTTAGCACTGCTGCCTCACAGCACCAGGGACCCAGGTTCAATTCCCGCCTCAGGCGACTGACTGTGTGGAGTTTGCACATTCTCCTCGTGTCTGCGTGGGTTTCCTCCGGGTGCTCCGGTTTCCTCCCACAGTCACAAAGATGTGCAGGTCAGGTGAACTAGCCAGCTAAAGTGCCCGTAGTGGTAGGTAAAAGGATAAATGGGTCTGGGTGGGTTGCGCTTCGGAGGGTTGGTGTGGACTTGTTGGGCCAAAGGGCCTGTTTCCACACTGTAAGTAATCTAATCTAATCTAATCAATTCTGAATTGGGATTAGGGTTGTTGGACTCGAAGGCAGTGAGTTGGTATTAGTACGTATTAGATCAGATTATTTACAGTGTGGAAACAGGCCCTTCAGCCCAACAAGTCTACACCTACCTGCTGAAGTGCAATCCACCCATACCCCTACATTTACCCCTTCACCCAACACTATGGGCAATTTAGCATCGCCAATTCACCTAATCTGCACATTTTTGGACTGTGGGAGGAAACTGGAGCACCCGGAGGAAACCCACGCAGACACGGGGAGAATGTGCAAACTCCACACAGACAGTCGCCTGAGGCGGGAATTGAACGTGGGTCTCTGGCGCTGTGAGGCAGCAGTGCTAACCATTGTTTTAGGTGTTGAATTTGGTTGGTTTAAGCAGTGTGCGGGTAAGTAATGGCTCTTTCAGTAACCAAGAGTTTTCTGAAGGTGGAAGAAGTGACCTTGGGGGTTTTACAAAAAGTGATTAAGGCCAAGCTGCAAAAAGGAAACCCTTGAAGGGGAAAGAGAAATTAAAAAGCTCCAGTGTTATCACTGCAATAAAGTCGGCCACATGAAATCACAGTGTTGGTGGGTTAGGAAAAGCACTGGGAGGCCAGATGTAGGTAAACAGGATCAGGCGGTGAACTTTGTTGGAGTGGTAATGGAAAGCACAGTGGAGGCTTAGAAAGCTGCACCAGAATGTACAAGCTGGTCAGAGGTTGGTCCAGGAGGAAGTGCCAGATCTTCTTAAAACATTTACCTATGAAGGTAAAGTTTACTTACATAGGCCAGAAGCAGCAGGTAAAGAGATTACAATATTAAGAAACACAGGATCCTCTCAGTCTCTGATGCTGAAAGATGAGGAGATGTGTACTTCTGAAGGACTATTGCCATAAAATGGACTAGTAACAGGAATTCACGGTGCGAAAGAAGCGCTCAATTATGTAAAGTGAGGTAAGAGTGTGCAGTGAAGTGTGGGAGGGTCGTGATAGGAGTACTGGACAAACTCTCAGCTCCAGGAATACAATTTGTCCTTGGAAATGATGCAGCTGATTCACTGGTAGGAGTGCTGCCTACTGTGGTTGAAAAGCCAGTGGAAATGCAGGCAACTGAACTATTGCAGGACACATACCCTGGGCATTTTCCTGACCGTGTAGCAACGAGGTCACAAAGTCACCAGTTGAAAAGGGAGAGATTAGATTAGATTAGATTAGATTACTTAAAGTGTGGAAACTGGCCCTTCGGCCCAACAAGTCCACACCGACCCGCCGAAGAGTAACCCACCCAGACCCATTCCCCTACATTTACTCCTTACCTAGCACTACAGACAATTTAGCATGGTCAATTCACCTGACCTACACAGTGGGAGGAAACTGGAGCACCCGGAGGAAACCCACGCAGACACGGGGAGAATGTGCAAACTCCACATCAAAGAGTACAGATCACAAAATTGAAGTGGAATTAGCAGAGACCCTGTTTGATCAAATGGTTGAGACAAACTAGGAGCAGATAGATGACAATGCAGACATCTTTAGTTCAGATAAATTAACTGAGTTACAATAGAAAAATGAAAATTTAAAGCAATTGTATCAAAAAACAAACCCAGGAAAATAATCTGAATGCATTCCTGAATGTTATTATCTGAAAAATGATGTCTTTATGAGGAAAGGGAGACATTCACATATTCAGGCGGATGTGAAATGGGCAGAAGTTCATCAAGTTCTCTTGCCAGTGGAGGTGTTGTGAGTAGCTCATGAGCTACCTCTAGGGGTCATTTGAGAGTGAGAAAAGCTCAAGTTAAAAAACAAAATCTTTTTAACTTGCCTGGACTGCACAAGAATAGAATTGAATTTTGCCAGACATGCCATACGTGTCAAGTAATTGGAAAACCACAGGCAGTAATAAAACCCACACCTTTAATACCTGCATTTTAGGAACTTTTAAAAGAGTCTTAACTGATTGCACAGGACCCTTACCTAAAACAAAAACTGGGAATCAGTATTTGTTAACAACAATAGATGTGTCGGCTAGATTTCCAGATGCCGCTCTATTACCCAATATCACACCTAAAAGCATTGTAGAGGAGTTACTCAAATTTTTCACGAGATATGGACTACCAATAGAGATATAATCAGATCAAACTTTACGTTGAAATTATTCAAGGAAGTTATTGACAGCTTAGGAATAAAACAACTCAAATCTACTGCGTACTATCCAGAAATGCAGAGAGCACTACAAAGGTGGCATCAGACATTAAAGACCATGCTGAGGGCTTATAGTCAGGGTGATCCAGATGATTGGGATAAGGGAGTTGCGTTTGTGCTTTTTGTGATCAGAGATGCACCAAATGAATCGACCACATTCAGTCCATTTGAATTAATTTTTGGGCAAGAAGTGAGAGGACCATTAAAATTAATTACGAAGAAATTGGTAAGTCAGAATTCAAAAATCATGTATTTGGACTATTTGTTAAATTTTCGGGAATAATTAAATAGAACGGGGGAGTTGGCTAGACAGCATTTAAGAGTATCATAGCATACAATGAAACAGGAAGCAGACAAGAAATCAGAAATTTGCAACTTTGATATCAGGGAAATGGCATTAGTGTTACTTCTAGTGATAGGTGAACCTTTAAAAGCAAGGTTTAATGGACTGTGTCCAATCAAGTGGAAATTGAATGAGGTGAACTACTTGATAGAGACTCCAGACAGAAAGAAATCGCACAGAGTGTGTCATGTGAATATGCTCAATAGGTATTTTGACAGGGAAGGAAGGCAAGAGGGGAAGCTGTTAATGATTACAACACAGAGTGAAGGACCAAGTTCAGAGGATTCTGAATTGGACAGTCCTCAAATTAAATTGGACAATGAGGAAGTTGTCAAAAATTGGGATAAAGTTTTGAGTGACTTGCCAGAGGAAAATGGAAATGACCTGAAAGAGTTATTGCCAGCACATGGGGAGATAATTGGAAATAAGCTGGGAAGTACTAACCTAATTGTGCATGATATAGATGCTGTTCCGATTAAGCAACATCCTTATAGGCATAACCCTCTAAAGTTGGCACAGGTTCAAATGGAGATTGAATGCAAGCTCTAAGACAACATAATCGAAGTGAGTTACAGTGACTGGAGCTCACCCATAGTCATGGTGCCAAAACCAGATGATACCCAACGGTTACCTTTTTAGATTAGATTAGATTACTTACAGTGTGGAAACAGGCCCTTCGGCCCAACAAGTCCACACCGACCCGCCGAAGCGCAACCCAGCCAGACCCATTCCCCTACATTTACCCCTTCACCTAACACTACGGGCAATTTAACTTGGTCAATTCACCTAACCTGCACATTTTTGGATTGTGGGAGGAAACCGGAGCACCCGGAGGAAACCCACACAGACCCGGGGAGAATGTGCAAACTCCACACAGAGAGTCACCTGAGGCGGGAATTGAACAGGGTCTCTGGCGCTGTGAGGCAGCAGTGCTAACCACTGTGCCACCGTGCCGCCCTCACGTGTGGACTATTGCATAGTCAACACCATTACAAAGACTGATACAGTTCCAATTCTGCATTTGGAAGACTGTGCTGAGAAGGTGGAACAAGCAACTTACATTTCTAAGTTGGACTTGCTCAGAGGAGACTGGCAGATACCTTTGTCAGACAGATCAAAGGCAATTTCAGTTTTCGTAACTCTGAATAGACTGTATCAGTTCAAAGTCATGCCATTTGGTATGAAAAATGTGCCAGCAATATTTCAGAGACTAACCAATAAGGTCATTGCTGGATTACCCAGATGTGTGGTGTACATTGATGACCTGGTGATGTTTAGTAACACATGGAAGGAAGATTTACAACATTTATTGGACTTTTTTGATCAACTTTGGAAGGTAGGCTTGGTAATAAACCTGGCTAAAAGTGAATTTCCCAAAGCCCAAGTCACCTTGCTGGGCCATGTTACTGGACATGGACAAATGGTCCCATGGTATGCGAAAATTCAGGTAAGTGGGGGGGTTCCCATACAATTGACAAAAACAACCAAGAACAGCATAATCTTGTTAAAGGAGCAGCATCGTCACATTATTCGAAGGGGGACTGTAGCAACCTGGGGATCGAACCTGCAAGGAGCATTTTAAGGTTATTATTTGTGCTATAATAACACTGACTTCCTTCCTTCATTTCCACATATATATGTGTATTTGCATACTGCAGTCAAAAGTCACATTTTGATGAAGCTTTTCATCTTTCACTCATCAAGACAATTCATAAGAATATGAAGTTAAAAATCACACAACAGCAGGTTACAGTCCAACAGGTTTAATTGGAAGCACTAGCTTTCAGAGCGCCGTTCCTTCATCAGGTGGTTGTGGAGTACACAATTGTAAGACACAGAATTTATAGCAAAGATTTACAGTGTGATGTAACTGAAATTATACACTAAAAAATACCTTGATTGTTTGTTAAGTCTTTCATCTGTTAAATACCATGATTATTTCACTTCTTTCATATGAAAATCACAAAACATTTTTTAAAAACAGTTACGTTCTCAGGTTAACTGTAACAATTGGTGTCAGCCCAGATAAGATGTTAAAATGTTGAAGGTATAAGCCCCTGTGTTCTCTGTCTGTGCCATAATGTTTAGACTGGTTCTAATCTAAAAAGTGAATTAACAGAACCTTACATGGATTCATGCAGTTTTTGAGCAAAGTACAATGTAACTCTGCAAGTACAAATTCACCCCACAAATGTATATGTGTGTGTGTCTGTGTGTCTGGGTGGGGGTTGTGTGTGTCTGTGACAGAGAGTATATGTGTGTGAGTGTAAAGTGGTTTAAGTCTGTGAGAGGGTGCATGTGTGAGTGTGGGAGTGTGTGTGTCTGTAAGGGTCTGTGTGTGTGCCTGTGTATATGTGTATCTGTGTGTATGTGTGTATATAGGAGTGCCTGCGTGTGTGTGAGAGTGAGTGTGTGTCTGTAGGAGTGTCTGTGTGTGTATAGTGTGTGTGTGTAGTGTGACATGAACCCAAGGACCCAGTTGAAGCCCTCCCTATGGGTACCGAACTTCACTAATTCACCCCACAAATGTATATGTGTGTGTGTGTGGAGAATGTGAGGGCTGCAGATGCTGGAGATCAGAGCTGAAAATGTGTTGCTGGAAAAGCGCAGCAGGTCAGGCAGCATCCAAGGAACAGGAGAATCGACGTTTCGGGCATAAGTGTGTGTGAGTCTGGGGTGGGGGGTGTGAGTGTCTGTGAGAGAGAGTATATGTGTGCGTGTGTGAGTGTAAAGGGGTCTAAGTCTGTGAGAGAGTGCATGTGTGAGTGTGGGAGTGTGTATGTGTCTGTAGGAGTGTGAGTGTCTGTGAGAGAGAGTATATATGTGCGTGTGTGAGTGTAAAGGGGTCTAAGTCTGTGAGAGAGTGCATGTGTGAGTGTGGGAGTGTGTGTGTGTCTGTAGGAGTGTGAGTGTGTGTGTGTGTCTGCGGTGGGGAGTTGTGAGTGTCTGTGTGAGAGAGTGCATACGTGAGTGTAAAGTGGTTTAAGTCTGTGAGAGGGTGCATGTGTGAGTTTGGGAGTGTGTGTGTCTGTAAGGGTGTGTGTGAGTGTCTGTGTGTGTGTCTGTGTATATGTGTGTCCGTGTGTCCATGTGTATGTGTGTATATAGGAGTGCCTGTGTGTGTGAGTGTGTGTGTATGTAGGAGTGCCTGTGTGTGTGTGAGAGTGTGTGTGTGTGTGTGTGTGTGTGTAGGAGTATCTGTGTGTGTGTATAATGCAATGGTGGTCACCTGTAATGTGACATGACCCCAAGGTCCCGGTTGAGGCCCTCCCTATGGGTACCGAACTTAGCTATCAGCCTCTGCTCGGCCATTTTTTGCTGCTGTCTGTCCCAAAGTCAACCTCGAAGGTCCGAGGCTGAATGTCCTGGACCACTGAAGTGTTCCCCAACTGGGAGGGAACCCTCCTGTCTGTTGATTGTTGTGCGGTGCCCATTCATCTGTTGCCGTAGCCTTTGCTCGGTTTCACCAATGTACCATGCCCCAGGGCATCCTTGCCTGCAGCGTATGTGATAGACAACGTTGGCTGCATTGTATGAGTACCTGCCGAGTACATGGTGGGAGGTGTCCCTACGTGTAATGGTGGTATCCATGTCCACACTCTGACATGTCTTGCAGCGCCTACCGTGACAGGGTTGTATGGAGTTGTCCTGAGAGCCGGGCAGTTTGCTACAATAATGATCTGTTTGAGGCTAGGAGGCTGTTTAAAGGTGAGCAGTGGAGGTGTGGGGAAAGTCTTGGTGAGGTGCTCATCCTCATTGATAACGTGCTGCAGGCCGCGAAGAACATGACGTAGTTTTTTGGCTCCTGGGAAGTACTGGACAACAAAGGGTACATTGTACTTTGCTCAAAAACTGCATGAATCCGTGTAAGACTCTGTTAACTCACTTTTTAGATTAGAATCAGTCTAAACATTATGGCACAGACAACAAAACACAGGGGGCTAATACCTTCAACATCTTAACATCTTATCTGGGCTGACACCAATTGTTACAGTTAACCTGAGAATGTAACTTCTAAAAAACGTTTTGTGATTTACATATGAAAGAAGTGAAACTATCATGGTCATTCCAATAGATGAGAGACTCAACAGACAAACAAGGAATATTCAATTTATAATTTCAGTTACATCACACTGTAAACTTTTGCTATAAATTTTGTGTCTTACAATTGTGCTCTCCACAACCACCTGGTGAAGGAGTGGTGCTCCAAAAGCTAGTGTGCTTCTAATTAAACCTGTCGGACTATAACCTGGTGTGTGTGATTTTTAACTTTGTACACCCCAGTCCAACAATGGCACTTCCAAATCACAAGAATATATTTAACATATATCCTTTATGTAAACTGCTAACCACCACCAATAATCACCTGGGTAGCAAATCAAGTATGTATGAGCCTGGCCCATACAATATGCTTTTTTAAAAACCTACTTTCCAAACAATCTTCTCAGCAATGTTACTACATACCTCTGAAACAGGTGCAATGTGAACCTGGGCCTCCTGTTCCAAAGGAGAAAGTGAGGACTGCAGATGCTGGAGACCAGAGTTGAAAAGTGTAGTCCTCTACATTGGGGAGACAGGCCGTCTACTTGCGGAATGTTTCAGGGAACACCTCTGGGACACCCGCACCAATCAACCCAACCGCCCCGTGGCTAAACACTTTAACTCCCCCTCACACTCTCCCAAGAACATGCAGGTCCTTGGCCTTCTCCATCGCCAGACCCTGGCCACGCAACGCCTGGAGGAAGAGCACCTCATCTTCCGCCTAGTAACCCTCCAACCACACGGGATGAATGTAGATTTCTCCAGCTTCCTCATTTCCCCTCTCCCCACCTTATCTCAGTCCCAACCCCTGGTTTCAGCACCACCCTCTTGACTTGCAGTCTTCTTCCCGACCTCTCTGCCCCCACCCCTCTCCGGCCTATCACCCTCACCCTCACCTCCTTCCACCTATCGTATTTCCAGCGCCCCTCCCTCAAATTCCACCCCCCCCTACCTTTTATCTCAGCCCACTTGGCACACCAGCCTCATTCCTGAAGAAGGGTTTATGCCCGAAACGTCGATACTCCTGCTCCTCAGATGCTGCCTGGCCTCCTATTCCAAAGGCAGGGACACTACTATTGTGCCACATGAGCCCCTCATTAATCCTTTCTGAGAGGAGACTGCTGATTGGCAAGTCTGTTCTGGTTGTTAGAGGCATTGCCATGGAGATTGAACCAATTAATAATGATTGACAGTTTTGTTTAAGTGTTAAATAAAGCAGCTTGATTCTGATTGGTTACTGCTCTGGCAAACAAACCAGCTGTCATGCATTTTTATTCAGTTGGCACAGGCACAGCGTGTGTAAATCTTCTTTCTGTCTGTGAATTCAATATCAAATGTGATTGCCCTGGATGTGGGTATGTTTGCTGAGCTGGGAAGTTGATTGGCAAATGTTTTGTCCCCTATCTAAGTGACATCTTCATTGATTTGGAGCCTCCTGTGATGTGCTACTGTACTGTGTCTCCTGGAATTTATTTGGTTTTGTTTCTGTTGCTCCTGGTTACAGGTTGCCGGTGTTAGTTGTAGTGGTCGGTGTATTGAATCTAGGTCAGTGTGCTTTTTTTTAGATTAGATTCCCTACAGTATAGAAACAGGCCATTTGGGCGGCACGGTGACACAGTGGTTAGCACTGCTACCTCACAGTGCCAGGGACCCGGGTTCAACTCCCACCTCGGGCAACTGTCTGTGTGGAGTTTGCACATTCTCCCCGTGTCTGCGTGGGTTTCCTCCGGGTGCTCCGGTTTCCTCCCACAGTCCAAAGATGTGCAGGTCAGGTGAATTGGCCATTCTAAAATAGCCTGTAGTGTTAGTTGTAGGGCAATGGGTCTGGGTGGATTGCTGTTCGGATGGTCAGTGTGGACTTGTTGGGCCGAAGGGCCTGCTTCTACACTGTAAGTAATCTCATCTAAGTCCACTTTGACCCTCTGAAGAGTAACCCACCCAGACCCATTCCCCTCTGACTAATGCACCTAACACTCTGGCCAATTTAGCATGGCCAATTCATCTGACCTGCACATCTTTGTGACTGTGGGAGGAACTGGAGCATGAAGAGGAATCCCATGCAGACATGGGGAGAACATGCAAAATCCATACAGTCACCTGAGGCTGGAATCGAACCTGAGTCCCTGGCGCTAAGAGGCAGCAGTGCTAACCACCATGTTGATAGAATCCTGGGATGACTGCCATGCTTCCAAGAATTCTCTGGCTGTGCCCTGTTTAGCTTGTCCTGTGATAGTTGTGTTGTCCCAGTTGAATTTGTGGTCCCTGTCATCTGTGTGTATGGCTACTAGGGAGAGCTGGTTGTGAGGTTTAGTGGGTGAGTTGGTGTGAATGGGTATGGATTGTTAGCTATCTGCCTGTTTATCTTTCATAGTGTTTTGTGCAGTTTTTACAACTGGCACCTAAGCTACAAATCTTTACAGAAACCTTGTTCAGATGTGATTCCACAATTGGATACTTGCATGATAGAATTTAGTGTATGAAGAATTGCACAGGGTTGTTTAGTGACTTTGCAATATAGTGCATGTGTTTGTCCAGGAAGGAGATGTATTAGTTAATACACAGGGCTCCATTCTTGGAGGTTCTCCCTGCACTGACCCCCCAGTGGAGGTTCTCCCTGTGCTGCCACCTTTCCCCACCCTCCCCTGCGGCTGGAGTTTCTCCCTTCGCTGACCCCCCCCCCCCAGCGGCTGAAGGGAATTGTATTGGAGAAACAGAATCTGTGAAGAGCCACTCCTCCAATCACCTCTATCTCCAATGCTGGCTGCTCCAGTCCCTACCCAATCGGAAGTAACCTTTGTCCGTCTCTTGGAGTTCTTACAGACACTGAATCTGTGATTGGAGGAGCAGCCAAGGGGTGTGAGGAAGGGAGCTACACTGATTGATTGTCCCCAGGGTGACCATGAGAGAGAGCTCCACCAATGTGGAGCAATGGCTATTCAAGATAAACATTTATTGCCTTTGAAATTGTTACATGATATGTAATGTGCTGGCATAAAGTTACTGGTTTCATCATCAGTCTCTCTGTCTAAATTAGATTAGATTCCCTACAGTGTAGAAACAGGCCCTTCAGCACAACCAGTCCACACTGACCCTCTGCAGAGTAACCCACCCAGACCCATTTCCCTCTGACTAATGTATCTAGCACTGAGCAATTTAGCATGCACCTGACCAGGCAATTCACCTAACCTGCACATCTTTGGACTGCGGGAGGAAACCGGAGCACATGGAGGAAACCCACACAGACACTGGGAGAATGTACAAACTCCACACACAGTTGTCTGAGGCTAGATTTGAACCTGGGTCCCTGGTGCTGTGAGGCAGCAGTGCTAACCACTAAGCCACCATGCCACTGTCTAATGACATTAGTATAGTATCTTCAGTCAGTCAGTTTTAGGTAGAGTAGCATCAGACACTATGTAGGTCTGTGATACTGTCGCCATATAAATCGATCTGTGCACATGGACACCGAGATCTCTCTGCTCATCCACACTACCAAGAATCTTAACATTAGCCCAGTACTCTGTATTCCTGTTATTCCTTCCAAAGTGAATCACCTCACACTTTTCTGCATTAAACTCAATTTGCCACTTCTCAGCACAGCTCTGCAGCTTATCTATGTCCCTCTGTAACCTGCAACATTCTTCCGCACTGTCCACAACTCCACTGACTTAAGTGTCATCCACTAATTTACTAACCTATCCTTCTTCACCCTCACTCAGGTCATTTATAAAAATGACAAACTGCAGTGGCCCCAAAACAGATCCTTGCGATACACCACGAGTAACTGAGCTCCAGGATGAACATTTCCCATCAACCACCACCCTTTGTCCTTTTACAGCTAGCCAATTTCTGATCCAAACTGCTAAATCAAAATCACCCTCAATCCCATGTCTCCGTACTTTGTGCCACAGCCTACCATGGGGAACCTTATCAAACACCTTACTGAAATCCATATATACCACATCAACTGCTTTGCCCTCTTCCATCTGTTCCAGTGATAGATTAAATTACATTACAGTGTGGAAACAGGCCCTTCGGCCCAACAAGTCCACACCGACCCGCCGAAGCACAACCCACCCATACCCCTGCATTTACCCCTTACCTAACACTACGGGCAATTTAGCATGGCCAATTCACCTGACCCCACACATCTTTGGACTGTGGGAGGAAACCGGAGCACCCGGAGGAAACCCACGCAGACACGGGGAGAACGTGCAAACTCCACACAGTCAGTCGCCTGAGGCGGGAAATGAACCCGGGTCTCTGGCGCTGTGAGGCAGCAGTGCTAACCACTGTGCCACCATGCTGCCCATCTGTTTGGTCACCTTCTCAAATAACTCAATAAGGTTTGTGAGGTATGACCTACCCTTTGCAAAACCGTGTTGACTATTCTTAGATGATTATAAATCCTATCTTTTATAATTCTTTCCAAAACTTTGCCCACAACAACAGTAGGGCTCACTGGTCTATAAATACCAGGATTGTCTCAAATATGAATTATTCCTTGTGGCTTCCTTTGTCAAACTGACTATTCCAAACTTCACAAAGATTAAAGCTACCCATGATTATCGTACAGTCTGTGTTACATGCCCTCATTTTCTGTTGAGTTATTCTCTGACCCACGATATAGCTACTGATAGAGGGCTGAGGGATTTTGCCAAAACAGTGTTTTCTTTCCTTTGTTACTTCTGCCTCCACCCACAGAGATGCTACATCTTCTAATTCAGGATCATTTCTTCATAGAATCCCTACACTGTGGAAGCAGGCCATTCAGTCCATCATGTGCACACTGCCCCTCCAAACAGCATCTCACCCAGGTCCACCCCTTACTCTATCCCTCTAACCCTGCATTTCCCATGGCTAATCCACCTATGGATTGTGTGAGGAAACCAGAGCACCTAAAGGAAACCCACACAGAAACAGGGAGAATATGCAAACACCACACAGACAGTCGCCTGAGGCTGGAATCAAACCCAGGTCTCTGGCGCTGTGAGGCTAGCCACTGAGTCACTGTGGGCCACTGACTACACTAGCTGTTTTTGCTGGTGTACTTATTCCATCCTGTACTAACAATGCTATCCCACCTTCCTTTCCGTTCTTGCTGGTCCGTTTGAAAAGTCACAACTCCCTGAATATTTAGTTCCCAGCTTTGACCTCCTTGTAACCTTTATCTGTAATGGCTATGACATCAGACACATCTGTATTTGTTCCATTAATTCATTTAATTTGTTCTGAATACTATTGCATCCAAGTAAAGTCATTAGTTTGGCCTATTTTCCATGTTATCCCCATTTGACCCTACTTACTGCTGCTATTCTCTGTTGTGCACTCTGTCACTTCTTGGTTGTCATTATTCAAACGATAAAAAATAAATATTTAACAATCTGAAGTTAGTGCCTGTAGCTTGAGGAATGTTGTCTCAGAGTTGATGAGCTGGGTTTTGGCTTTGGATGTTACACTGCATCAGGGAGGGAGGAAGATACCAGGACGTTTTGTTTCAGGAGTTGTAAAGTGTGGTGCTGGAAAAGCACAACAGGTCAGGCAGCTACGAGCAGCAGGAGATTTGATGTTTCGGGCATAAGCCCTTCATTAGGAATGTGAACTTTCTCCTAGTTTTGTTCCAGAAGGCAGTTGTAGTCCTCTGGCTGGGTACTTGCTCAGAGACATGACTCCAACTGAGACAGGTCTGGAGATCCAGAAGGCAGCACTGGGGGTGTCACAGCCCTTGTAATTGTCCAACAGGTTCAAGACTCTTACAGCTTGTGTGAATGAGAGGAGGGCCACTGGGAGATGATAAGCAAACTGAGCAGGTTACTGGGGCCACTCAGGTGGGAGGAGAGTCAAAACAGTTGCAGTAGGGGAAGATACAGTTAGATGGACAGCTGCTATTCTCTGCAGCTAAGTGCATGAGTCCTCACAGTTGTGTTGCTTGCCCTGTGTCAGGGTTGAGGAAATTTCCTTTGAGCTGGAGGGGTCTTGGACAGGGATGATGTGGATCCAGTTGTCATTGTGCACATGAATACTAAAGACATGGGTTGTACTGAGACTGCATGACAAAGAGAACCACAAAGGCAATAATATTATCCATGAACAAACGAGCATGGCCGAAGGTTTAATGTGGGAGGGAGGACAAGACGACACAGCAGAGAATTAGAGGGTGGCAGGAAGGAGACAGTGTACAAACATTAGGGAATAAATGGAAGGCTTTTCTCTGTGAATGCAGGAAAAATTGCAGCGAAATAGATGAACTGATGAGATAAACAGTAAAATATGGCTCTAATATGAGGAATTCAGGTGGCTATCATCACACTGGTATTTACCAATCAATACGGTAAGAAGCTGGAGAGAGGGGCAATCCAAATGAAGGGAGAATACTGGAGACAGGTAAAAGTATTCACTGTTTGGTGGCTAAGCCTCTTGTTCAAAGAGGAAAACGAGGGTTAGGGAGAGGCAATGGATAAGGAACTCAAAAATTATTAAGGTGGGTGTAAGATGTGATATTGTCTCTAATGGACGCTCCTGGTGTTTGCCACCTCCACTAGTCCATAAGGGCTGTTTTACTCGATTCACTGCCACCAATCCTTTCTCTTAGTTTTGTCTTTAGCCCATCTAATGACCAGTGGTAGACGATGCACCTGCGTAAAGTACATAATCAGCTCTGTGCATCAATAACTAGAAGCTTTAATGCGTGAGACAGACTGGTGCAGATCCATCTCCTCCCTCCAAACGCGAGACTAGAACTCCTTGTCTCTGTCCACAAGCTGTGTGTGACCTCAGTAGAATGGATAGAGTTTATGCACCATAATAATTAACCTCTTCAGAAGCATCCCCTTGACACTACAAGAGGATAAAGTTGAGGCCTGAGATTGCTGAGAGCCTGAGAGGGGAGCTCAGAGTGAATACCTGGTGAGAAGTGAAGTGATGACAGAGGGTTGGGTTGGTGGGAGGGAGGCTGAATGATCTAGTGGTCTGTCACCATGAGTTACTGGAGACAATCTTTAAAATGATGAGTGGTCAGTACAGAGTTGCACTGTGAAAGTTTCCCTGTGACTATATGTTAATACAGCAAACCTTTCCGATCCAGATGGCTTGTTCTTGTGTCTTGAGTTCTACATGAGGTGTTCAGTCATTAGAAATCACACCCAGGATTAAGAAGACTCCTTGCATCACACTGCTACCTAGTGAGAGCTGCAGGTTCTGAACATCAACTCTGTGCCCCTTACCCATCCCCAGCCCCCGCCCCCACCCCCACCCCCTTCCTGAGAGATGCTGATCTGACTGTGATGCTGTGAGTTATAGCTTCACAATCCTGGCCTGTCAGCCAGGGAGAGGTGAGATCTCCTGTTCACCTGCCCTTGAACCAGAGTGACTGCTTCTCTCCAGCTTCATCAAATGTTTTGAGAAGTTGGGGATGTATTGAGTTTTTCTAATGCTCTGCAACAGGAATCTAATTTACAGCAGAGTCACTAAAGGAAACAGAGGAACTTCAGCCTGTAACTGGCACTTGTCAGCCAATCCAAGTGAATACAGACACAAGAATGGAAATGCACAGTTTCCAATCAGCATCTGAAAATGGGGAAAGTCTGCTTTTAGTTGCCAGGTTTTGTTTTCAATGACAGGATAGAATGAGTGTTGGTATGGTGAGCAGTGTGACATTGCTCTCAATGTGTGTAGAAGGCCTTAATACAAAATGTCCTTCTTAAAAGCTGGTATCACAGATGAGAACACTGCCTACTGTGTGTAATATGCTGTGTCACTGGCCCCTTTCATAGAATCAGAAGACCATAAGAAAAATGAATAGGAGCAGGTCATCCAGTTCTTTGAGCTCACTCCACCATTCTAAATTGCCCATCGTGTTCAGGGATGTGTAGATTATTTGCATTAGTGGGGGAAATGTAAAGTAATAGGGTTTGGGAATGGGTCTGGGTGGATGCTCTTCAGAGGGTTGGTGTGGACTTGTTGGGTCGAATGGCCTGTTTCCATACTGTAGGGATTCTATGACTGTGGCCCCACAGCTCTCCGTGACAAGGAGTTCCAAAGACTCTTCACCCTCTGAGAGAAGAAATTCCTCCTTACCTCATTCTCAAATTGGTGACCCTCTTGATTCTGAGACTATGCCCTCTGGATCTAGATTCTCCCATGGGGGACAACGTCCTCTTGGCAAGCATCCTCTCCCAATCAAGCCCCTTAAGAATCCTATATGCTTCAATGGGATCACTTCTCATCCAGTGAGTAGAGTTACAATTAGTTTGTTCCTAAGACAATCCGTCCATACCAGGGATCATCCGAGTGAATGTTCTCTGAAATATGTTTCCTCAGAGAAGGATACCAACACTGCTCACGTTACTCCAAATGTGGTTTCCCCATCAGCTTGTACAGTTGCAGTAAGACTTCCCTACTCTAATACTCCAACCCCCATCATCCCATCAGCCTTCCTGATTCCCTGCTGCCCCTGTACTCTAGCTTTCTGTGTTTCATATACACGTTCCTCCCAAATCCCTTTGTGTTGCAGCTTTCTGCAGTTCTTCTCCATTAAATAATATTCTGTTCTTTTGTTTTCCCTTCCAAAACGAACACATTTTCCTAAGCTGCACTCAATTTTCCAACTTTTTTGCCCTCTTACTTAATCTATCAGCATCTCTCTGCAAACTGTTTGTATTCCTCTCAAAAGTTGCCTTCCCACCTACTTTTGCAAATTTAGCTACAGTACATCACAGAGTCATCAAGATGTACAGCACAAAAACTGACCATTTGGTCCAACTCATCTGCACTGACCAGATATCCTAGTCCCACCTGCCAGCACCTGGCCCATATCCCTCTCAACCCTCCCTATTCATATACCCATCCAGATGCCTTTTAAATGCTGTAATTGTATCAGCCTCCACCACTTCCTATGGCAGCTCATTCCACACACTCTCCACTCTCTGTGCAAAAATGTTGCCCCTCAGGTCCCATTTTAAATCTTTCCCCTCTCACCTTTAACCTATGCCCTTCAGTTTTGAGCTCCGCTACCCTAGTAAAAAGACCTTGACTACTTACCCTATCCATGCCCTCATGATGTTACAAACCTCTATCACATCACCCCTCAGCGTCTGATGCTCCAGGGAAAATAGCCCTGGCCTATTCAGCCTCTCCCTATAGTTCAAACCCTCCAACCCTGGCAACATCCTTGTAAATCTTTTCTGAACCCTTTCAAGTTTCACAACATCCTTCTGATAGGAAGGAGACCAGAATTGAACGCAGAATTCCAAAAGTGGTCTAACCAATGTCCTGTACAGCTGCAACATGACCTCCCCTATACTCAATGTACTGAACAATGAAGGCAACCATACCAAACACCTTCTTCACTGTCCTATTTACCTGTGACTCCACTTTCAAGGAACTATGCACCTACACCCCTAAGTCTCTTTGGCAAAACTCCCCAGGGCCCTAAGAGTAAATCCTGCCCTAATTTTGCAGCACCTCCCATTTATCTAATTTAAACTCCATCTTCCACTCCTCAGCCCATTGGCCCATCTGGAGTATAACCAGGCCTGGATGGAGTCTTTGATAATGTTGATTGCTTTCCCGAGGTGGCAGGAAGTGTAGATGGAGTCAGAGGATGGAAGGCTGTTATGTGTGATGGACTGGGCTCTGTTCACAACTCTCTGTAGTTTCTTTTAGCCTTGGGAAGAGCGGTTGCCATACCACACTGTGATGCATCCAGATAGAATGTTTTCTGTGGCGCATCTATAAAAAATTGGAAGTGTCTTTATGGATATGCTGAATTTTCTTAGCCTCCTGAGGAAGTGGAGGTATTTCTGTGCTTTCTTGACCATTGTGTGTGGCCAGGATGGATTGTTGGTGAGCATCACTCCCAGGAACTTGATACTTTGGACCATCTCCGCCTCAGCACCATTGATGCAAACAGGGGTGTGTCTTCCACTCCCCTTCCTGAAGTCAATGACCAGCTCCTTTATTTTGATGATGTTGCTGTTGTCTTTACACCATGCTGTTAAGCATTCTATTTCCTCCCTTTACTCCATCTCATCATTGTTTGAGATCCCAACTACAAAGGTGGCGTTGACAGTAAAATTGTAAATAGAGTGCAGAAAGAGTATAGTAAGGGGCTGAATATGCAGCCTTGTGTTGAGGATTATCGTGGGTGTTGTCACCTATTCTTACTGATTGTGGTCTGTTGGTCAGGAAGTCGAGAATCCAGTTACAGAGGGGGGAGAGCAGAGACTTAGTTCCTGGAGTTTGGAGACAAGTTTGTTTGGAATTATGATATTAAAGGCTGTAGTTGAAAAATGTGATGCTGGAAAAACACAGCAGGCCAGGCAGCATCCAAGGAGTAGGAGAATTGATGTTTCGGGCATAAGCCCTTCTTCCTGCTGCTCGGATGCTGTCTGGACGGCTGTATCTTTCCAGCATCACATTTTTCAACTGGCTCCCCTTTCCCATTCAATGGCATTGCCATCCCTGAACCTCCCCACTATGAACATCTTGGGGGTTACCAGAAATTGCTGGAAGAGCTCAGCAGGCCTGGCGGTATCTGTGGAGAGAAATCAGAGTGAACGTTTCAGGTTGAGTGACCCTTCCTGAGGGTTACCAGAGTTCTATATGGGTCTGAAAAGGTAAACACTAAGGAGGTGCATTCACCCCACCCACTCTGATAATTGTGAATTGAACAGTTTAGGATCCCAAAGAAGTGGCATCCAACATCTGGTCTTTCACCAAGTCTCTCAAACAATGTCTAAACTATCATTGTAGCTTGTCACTAATTGCCAATATGCAATAAACTAAGTGCTGAGTATTGCTGAAAAAAGATGCATTTTTGTCACAGGTTTTCATCTTCAGTTATCAGAACAATTTGCAAGAACTGCCAAAATAAAGGGAAATTAGCATTTTATGCTGAGTGAGAGGAATAGACTCTGACTAGCTGACATGCAGCCATGGAGTCCACTTGCAGAAAAGCCAGCATTCTCCTTCCATCACCAGGGAAATGATGCTGAGCTTGGATAAGATTAGTTAGACCTCAGTTTGGGTACACTGTGTAGTTCTGGGTACCACACTATAAGATGGATATGAATGCATTGGAAAAAGTGCAGTAAAGGTTTGGATGAATGGTTTCAGGGATGAGAAACTTCACCTCTGAGAATAATCTGGAATGTGGTTAGCTCTGCTGCCTCATAGCGCCAGGGACCCGGGTTGGATTCCACCCTTGGGCGACTGTCTGTGTGGAGCTTGCACGTTCTTCCCGTGTCTGTGTGGGTTTCCTCCCACAATCCAAAGATGTGCAGGTTAGGTGAATTGGCTGTGCTAAATTGCCCATAATGTTCAGGGATGTGTTGGTTTGGTGCATTAGTCAGGGGTTAATGTAGGGGAATAGATGTGGGTGGAATACTCTTGTGGACTTGTTGGGACAAATGACCTGTCTCCACACTGTAGGAATTCTATGTTGGGACTGTTTCCCTTGTGGAGGAGAAGGTTATGAAGAGATTTACTAGAAGTTTTGAAAATCCTCAAGGGCCTGGTTAGAGAAAACAGAGGCAAATTATTTCCATTCATAAGAAGTTTGAGTATGACAGGGCAGATTCCAGATTATTTTATTAAAAACAAATGTAAGGTGGCAAGAAACCTTTCACACGTGTGATTTGAGTATGGAATGTACCGGCTAGAAGCATGGGAGAGACAGGTTCAGCTGAGGCATTCAGGTGGGCATTAGGTGAAACAATGTACGAGGTTAGAGGGAAAAGGCAGAAGAATGATATTCAATCATAACGATCATTCGAAGAGCCGGTACAGACATAATGGGCCAAATGGCCTCTTTCTATACCTTATTTGATCCTGTCATGCTACCTACTGAGGAAGGGTCACTTGACCTGAAACATTAACTCTGATTTCTCCCACAGATGCTGCACACTTGCTGAGCTTTTCCTGCAATTTCTGTTTTTGATTCTGTCTACTAACCCTGATTAGGTGCAAGACCATTCCAGGTATAAATGTGCCTTCAAATGTTTCACTAAATTTATGAATTTGCCACTATAAGAACAAAACAATGATACTCCTTAAAGGCAGTGTTTTTCACTCAGTACACTTCAAATCACCAGCTTGTCTACCTGTGGCTGACTGCACAAATGTTTCTTGTTAAGTGCTATTGATCCAAGTTCTCTTTCAGTCTACTGTGCACTCTACTGTTCAGAGTTATGGCTTATTAACCCTTTGTAGTCACTACCTGTGAACATGATCAGAGACATCTTAAACTCACATGGTCAATCTTGGAATAATTGGACAGTGTTTGTCAAGTTTTTTGATTAGCTTATCTTCTTGCTGATATCACCCCCTGGTATCTTCTGATGATTTTTCAGAGATTTCAGACATTTATGGGATCATCCCTTTCATTACAGCTGGGCACTATTATTTAATAAGTTTTATAAACAAATACTGGGATAATGAGGCATCACTGAAGTAATCTTGGAGCATAAGAAATAAGGTGCAGGAGTAGACCATTCTGCCCCTCAAGCCTGTTCCAAGATGGCCATTCGGCCCCAAGCCTCCTCTTTCATGCCAACATGCCATTGCCCTCTGATATGGCCAATGAGACCTAGGGGTGCAGGTGTGCAAGGACTCAACAATGGAGCCAGAACATAAAAGTATGCCACCTCAGCTATTCAAGAGTGTATTGCATTACCACTGTCATACCAGACCACAGGGGCTGCTCTCTCATCAGAGAGAAGCGACTGGTGGCAATTTAACCTGAAGGCCACCAGACTGCAAGTAAGGGAAAAGGTAGAGAAGGAGAGTCCTTCATAATAACCTCAAAGCAGTGATGGAAATTGAACCCATGCTGTTAGCATCACACTGCTCTGTAAACCAGCAACCTAGCCAACTGAGCGAAACCAATTACCAGTGCAGTAGCAGTAAACGTGCACTAAACACATAGACAAGGTAGGGTTAGTCAGACCTGGTTCCACTTAAGCAAGGAAACATGCAGCCAAGCATGTGGGCAAGCTGAGCCTGTCTCAATTCAGCAAGAAAACAGGAAACTAAACCACATTTAACCTGTGCTGCAGAGGTTTGAGGTAAATGATCTGATGCAAAGTGCCATGTACCCAAAGCTCAATGCGAAATGTCTATTATGTTACCAAGGCTTGAAAATCAATATGTAATTGGTTAATAAGAAGGAACTGATACATGATTGGTGCGGTTTTGTGTATGAAAATACGATTGTAACCACCAAAAGGCAGGCTTTTTGGGGAAGGCTGAGTCCCTTACATTGTAAGTCATAAAGGAGCTGCGTGTGTCCAAAACAAAGAATACTATCGTCTGTCAATATGCTTCCTCCGACACAGGTGCCCAGTTCCTTGAAAGTGGAGTCTCAATAGACTGAGCAGTGAAGGAGGTGTTTGGTACATTGCCTTCTTTGGGCAGAACATTGAGTACAGCATGTTGTGACTGTACAGGATATTGGTAAGGCCACTTTTAGAGTACTTCACATAAATCTGGTCACGCTTCTAAAGGATGTTGTCAAATTTAAGAGGGTGCAGAAAATATTGTCAGGACTGGAGGGTTTGAATTACAAGGAGAGGCTGAATAGTTGGGGTTTATATCCGTGAAGCACTGGAGGCTGAGGGGTAACTTTATGGAGGTTTATAAAATCGTACGGAGCATGGATAGGGTGAATAGTCAAGATCCTTTTTCCAGGGCAGGGGACTCCAAAACTAAAGGGCATAGGAAAGATACAGCGGCTTTGGAGAGAGTGCAAAGAAGGTTTACCAGGATGCTGCCTGGACTGGAGGGCTTGTCTTATGAAGAAATGTTGAATAAGCTTGGACTTTTCTCTTTGGAGAGAAGGAGAAAGAGAGGATACCTGATCGAGGTGTATAAAATAATGAGTGGAATAGATAGAATCAATAACCAGAGACATTTCCCCAGGACAGGATTGACTGGTACGAGGAGTCATAGTTTGTAGATATTAGGAGGAAGGTATAAAGGAAGCATCAGAGGTAGTTCTTTACGCAGAGAGTTGTGAATGCATGGAATGCGTTACCAGCGGTGGTGGTGGAAGCAGAGTCATTGGGGACATTTAAGCAACTGCTGGACATGCACATGGATAGCAGTGAGTTGAGGGGTGCGTAGATTGTTTCTATATTTTACATTAGGATTAAACCTTGGCACAACATCGTGGGCCAAAGGGCCTGTTCTGTACTGTACTTTTTCTATGTTCTATAGATTTGGGGTGGGAGGGTGTTCGGAAGGTTTCAAAAGAACTGAGGGGCAACTTTTTAACATGGTGGGTGGTCTGTGTGTGGAACGAGCTGCCAGAGGAGGTGGTAGAAGTGGCTACAATTACAACATTTAAAAGGCATCTAGATGGATTTATGAATAGGAAGGTTTTAGAAGGATATGGTCCAAATGCTGGCAAATGGGACTAGGTCAGATTGGGATGTCTGGTTGGTGCAGACGAGTTGGTCTAAAGGTTCTGTTTGATGGTTGGTGGACAATTGTACTAAACTATTTTGATTTGTGCTTTTCAGTTCATCTGTATTATTACGCACATTCAGACTCTGAGCTGATGATCCCTAGTTACCTAGTACCCACTTACCATTTATATGCCCATTAAAGACTTTTGGATTGTTGTTATGTTCATTACCAGTGTTACGAAGTGGGGGAAGTAATTGTAGATTGGGAGGCAGGAAGTTAGAATTTGGTGTTTGTAAAATTGTAAAAGGGAGGGGGAAGCATGGTCCCTTTAAAAGGTGGTGTATTTTCAGTGCTTAGTGTTAAAATGGATGTTCTTAAACAGCTTTAAAGTTTGCAGATGCACAGAGAGCACCTGAATTGAAACATCTGTATCGAAAGATCATACAATTAGCAGGCCAAGCAACAGTTTTTATCAAGACAACAGGTTTGAATTTAGCCAATCAATTTAAACCAAGCACCTAGATACCAAAAACCTATGAAACTTAAATTTGATAGTTTTGACAACATGGGACAAATCCTATTGTAAAAAGTTGATATGTCATCACGAGTATAAAAAAAAGGGCAGTTGGACAGCCCTCAGCTCTGGAGAGAGAAATTCACTGTCACAGTCATCTTGTGTTAGAGAAAACACCATCCACATTCCTGACAGAAAAACAACAAAGACAACATTTCAGACAGAATAATCGAATGTGAAGACGTTCCCTGACAGACGAACAACAGAAGAGACACAGAACATTGTGCAAAACACACAACCTGGCTGTAATTTCAAGAGACTAAATTCTGTTTTTTTTTGTATGTGAGTGAGATTTGTATTTATTGGAACAGCACATCATTAGAATCATATTTTATTTGGGATTAGTTAGTAGTCAGAAGGGATTATTCAGTTTGTTAATAGTTTAGTCATTTAGTGTACAAACTCCCATGCAAGGACTGCACAAAACACTATATAGGACAAACAGGAAGACAGCTAACGATCCGCATACATGAACATCAACTAGCCACGAAACACCACGACCAGCTATCCTTAGTAGCCACACACGCAGACGACAAGCAACATGAATTCGACTGGGACAACACTACCATTATAGGGCAAGCCAAACAAAGAACAGCCAGGGAATTCCTAGAAGCATGGCACTCATCCACAAACTCCATCAACAAACACATCGACCTGGACCCAATATACCGGCCACTACAGCGGACAGCTGAAACTGACAACCGGAAGCGGCAGGGACAAGCCACTATAAATGCCAGAGGAAACACCACAGAAGCGCTTCACAGGAGGCTCCCAAGCACTGAGGATGTCACCTAGACAGGGGACGAAACGTTTGCAACAAAAATTTCCAGCTCGGCGAACAGAACCACAGCAACGAGTACCCGAGCTACAAATCTTCACCCAAACTTTGAATAGTTTGGTCAATTTGTTCACTGTTAGAGTTTGATAAATAAATTGTTACTTGTTGATTTTAAAGTGAGTGTCAGGGATTTATTTTTATTTAACCACTGGAAGTTGCTGAAGAGCTGGTTAAACCACTTTTCACACACTTTTATAAGGAGAGTTGAGAAAGCGTGAGCCCGGGGGCAGCCAGGATTTTAAGTTTGAATATTAAATACTTACCTTGTGAATCAGAGCGAAGGGTGAAAAGGAGTGGAAGCAGACAAGAGGACTGCTGGGTAAGTGAACTAATATATTCAGGTAGTGGCTAAGCCCAAAACACGACACGTGTAGTGTCATCCATCTGTCCTCCTCCTCAAACCAAAACAAAGACTCTGTGTGGAGGGTAGGGATGTTTTAAATCTCTTTTGACAATTTAGAGTAGCGAAGATGGAGGTTAGAGCAGTTGCATGATCCTTTTGCAGGCAGCGGGAGGTCAGGGTCATTGCTGGTGTCCCTGCTGACTTCACCTATGAGAATGCACCCACCTCCAGCTCCTGACAGACTGCATTATGGAACTAGAGCTGGAGCTGGATGAACTTTGGATCATTCGGGAGGCAAGGGGGTGATAGAGAGGAGTTCCAGGGAGGTCGTCGTACCTAGGTTACAGGAAAAAGGTTAGGCTGGGTGACCGAAAGGGAATAGACAGTCAGTGCAAGGACCTTCTGTGGCCGTTCCCCTCAATCATAAATACACCGTTTTGAATACTTTTGGGGGTGGGGGAGCGCAGGGGTGACCTACAAAGGCAGGCCAGAGCAGCCAGTTCTCTAACCCTGAGAAGGGGAGGAGAATAGGAGAGTGCTGGTGACAGGAGATTCAGTTGTGAGAGACACAGACAGAAGATTCTGTGGTCACAAGCAAAACTCCTGGATGGCAAGTTGCCTCCTGGGTGCCAGGGTCAGTGATGTCTTGGATTGAGACTACAAGATTCTTGAGGGGGAGGGAGAGCAGCCAGAAGTTGTGGTACACATTGGTACCAATTATATAGCTAGAGAAATGGAGGAGGACCTGAAAAGAGAATATAGGGAGTTAGGTTGGAAGCTAAAAGGCAGGACGGGCAGAGTCGTAATCTCAGGATTACGACCGATGCCATGGGCTAGTGAGTCTAGGAACAGAGTGAGTGCAGCTGAACACGTGGCTGCAGAGCTGGTGTAGGAGGGAGGGCTTCATATTTGTGGATTATTAGGATACCTTCTGGGGAAACTGGGACCTGTACAAGGAGGACGGGTTACACCTGAACTGGACGGGCACCAATATCCTGGGTGGGAGATTTTGCTAGAACTCTTCGGGAGAGTTTAAACCGGTTTGGTAGGGGAATATGAACTGGAGCTACGGATCAGAAGATGGGATAGCTGGTGAACAGGCAGGTACAGCGTGAAGAGAATCTGTGAGGAGGGATAGACAGTTGATAGTGCAAAGGTGCAGTCAGGGTGATGGGTTGAAGTGTGTCTATTTTAATGCAAGAAATACCAGGATGAACTCAGAGCAAGGATCAATACTTGGAACTATGATGTTCTGGCCATTATGGAGATTTGGATATTACAGGGGCAGGAATGGTCATTGGATATTCCAGGGTTTAGATGTTTCAAAAGGAATAGTGGGGGAGGTAAAAGAGGTGGAGGAGTGACTTGCTAATCAGGGATAGTATCACTGCTGCAGGATCTACAGAGTCAGTATGGGTGGAAGTCAGAAACAGGAAAGATCACTTTATTGGGAATTTTCTACAGTCCTCTTAATAGCAACAAAGACACGGGGGAGCAGATTGGGAGGCAGATTTTGGAAAGGTGCAGAAATAACAGGGTTGTTGTCATGGGTGACTTCAACTTCCCTAATATTGATTGGAACCTCCTTAGTTCAAATACTTTGGATGGCAGTTTTTGTCAAGTGTGTCTAAGAAGGACTCCTGACTCAATATGTAGATAGGCTGACTACAGGGGAGGTCATATTGGATTTGCAGATGACACCAAAACTGGAGGTGTAGTGGACAGCGAAGAGGGTTACCTCAGATTACAACAGGATCTGGACCAGATGGGCCAATGGGCTGAGAAGTGGCAGATGGAGTTTAATTCAGATAAGTTGAGGTGCTGCATTTTGGGAAAGCAAATCTTAGCAGGACTTATACACTGAAAAATGTGTTGCTGGAAAAGCGCAGCAGGTCAGGCAGCATCCAAGAAGCAGGAGAATCGACGTTTCAGGCATAAGCCCTTCTTCAGGACTTATACACTTAATGGTAAGGTCCTAGGGAGTGTTGCTGAACAAAGAGACCTTGGAGTGCAGGTTCATAGCTTGTTTGAAAGTGGAGTCGCAGGTCGATAGGATAGTGAAGAAGGGGTTTGGTATGCTTTCCTTTATTGATCAGAGTATTGAGTACAGGACTTGGGAGGTCATGTTACAGCTGTACAGTACATTGGTTAGGCCACTGTTGGAATATTCTCTGCAATTCTGGTCTCCTTCCTATCGGAAAGATGTTGTGAAACTTGAAAGGGTTGAGAAAAGATTTACAAGGATGTTGCCAGGATTGGAGGATTAGAGCTATAGGGAGAGGCTGAACAGGCTGGGGCTGTTTTACCTGCAGTGTCAGAGGCTGAGGGGTGACCTTATAGAGGTTTACAAAATTATGAGGGGCGTGGATAGGATAAATAGACAAAGTATTTTCCCTGGGGTGGGGGAGTCCAGAACAAGAGGGCATAGGTTTAGGGTGAGAGGGGAAAGATATAAAAGAGACCTATGGGACAACTTTTTTCACACAGAGGGTGGTACGTGTATGGAATGAGCTGCCAGAGGATGTGGTGGAGGCTGGTACAATTGCAACATTTAAGAGCCATTTAGATGGGTATATGAATAGGAAGGGTTTGGAGGGATATGGGCCGGGTGCTGGCAGGTGGGACTAGATTGGGTTGGGATATCTGGTCGGCATGGACGGGTTGGACTGAAGGGTCTGTTTCCATTCTGTACATCTCTATAACTCTATGGTGCTTGGTAGTGGGAGAACACCTCCAAATCAGAGCATTTTGGTGATCATGATCATAACACCCTGACCTTTACTGTAGTCATGGAACGGGATAGGAGCAGAAGGTATGGGAAAGTATTTAATTGGGGGATGGGGAATTACAATGCTATTAGGCCGGAGCTGGGGTGCCTAAATTGGGATCAGATCTTCTCAGGAAAATGCACAATAGAAATGTAGAGGCTATTTAGGTAGCACTTGCTGATAGTGCTCGACAGGTTTGTACCACTGAGCAAGGAAGGGATGGTAGGGTGAAGGAACCTTGGGTGACAAGGGGTGTGGATCATCTAGTCAAGAGGAAGAAGGATGCTTACTTAAGGTTGAGGAGGTAACGATCCAACAGAACTCCAGAGGGTAACAAGGTAGCCAGGAAGTAACTGAAGGATGGACTTGGGAGAGCTGGAAGGAGGGCTGAGAAAGCTTTAGTGAGAAAGATTAAACAAAACCGTAAGGTATTCTACACTTATGTGAGGAACAAAAGGATGGCCAGAGTGAGGGTAGGGCCAATCAGGGATAGGGGAGGGAACTTGTGCCTGGAATCGGAGGAGGTAGGGGATACACGCAAGGTTACTATGAGTAGCGAGGGAAGAAATTGCTGCACTTATGGTAATGATCTTTGCGTCTCACTGTCCACTGGAGTAGTACCAGATGGTTGGAGGGTGGCAAATGTTATTCCCTTTCTTGAAAAGGGAATAGAGATAATCCTGGGAATTACAAACCAGTCAGTCATACGTTGGTGGTATGCAAATTGTTGGAGAGGACTCTGAGAGACAAGATTTATGATTTATTTGGAAAAGCATAGCTTGATTAGAAATAGTGAGCTTGCCTTTGTGAGAGGCAGGTTATGCCTCACAAACATTATTGAATTCTTTGAGGATGTGACAAAACACATTGATGAAGGTAGAGCAGTGGAAGTTGTATGGATTTTATCAAGGCATTTGATAAGGCTCCCCATGGTAGGCTTATTCAGAAAGTACAGAGGCAAGGAATACATGGAAATCTGTCTGGATACAGAATTGGCTGGCCCATAGAAGACAGAGGGTGGTAGTAGGTGGAAAGTATTCAGCCTGGAGCACAGTGACCAGTGGTGTTCCACCGGGATCTGTTCTCTTTGTGATTTTTATAAATGACCTCAGTGAGGAAGTGGAAGGGTAGGTTAGAAAGTTTGTTGATGACACAAAGGGTGGTGGATAGGTGGAGGGCTGTTGTAGGCTGCACTGGGACATTAATGGGATGGATAGCTGGGCTGAGAAGTGGCAGATGGAGTTCAACCTGGAAAAGTGGGAAGTGATTCACTTTGGAAGATCGAATTTGAATGCTGAATACAGCGTTAAAGACAGGATTCTTGGCAGTGTGGAGGAACAGAGGGATCTTGGGGTCCACGTCCATAGATCCCTTTAAGTTGCCACCCAAGTTGATAGTGTTGTTAAGAAGTGTATGGTGTGTTGGCTTTCATTCACAGGGGATTGAGTTTAAGAGCCACAAGTTTATGCTGCAGCTCTATATTTAGATCATATTTGGTTCATGTCTGGTTCCCTCATTACAGGAAAGATGTGGAAGCCTTAGAGAGGGTGCAGAGGAGATTTACGAAAATGCTGCCTAGACTGGAGGGCATGTCTTATGAAGAAAGGTTGAGGGAGCTCGCGGCTTTTTCATTAGAAAGATGAGAGGTGACTTGACAGAGGTGTATAAGATGATGAAAGGCAGAGATAGAGTGGATAATCAGAGTCTTTTTCCCAGGGCGAGAATGGCTATCACAAGGAGGTATAATTTTAAGGTGAATGGAGGAAGCTTTGGGGAGATGTCAGAGGTAAGTTCTTAACATAGGGAGTGGTGGGTACATAGAATGCACTGCCAGCAATGATGATAGAGTCAGATACATTAGGGTCATTTAAGTGACTCTCGGATTGGCACATGGAAAATAGTAAAATGTAAGGTATGTTGGTTAGTCTGATCTTAGAGTAGGATAAAAGGCAGGCACAACATCGAGGGCCAAAGGGCCTGCACTATGTTGTCCTGTTCTATGTTCTATGAGGGGCTCCTATTTGGGTGTTTCGGTTTTAGTTCTCAGAGTGGGGGGGTCAACCTTTGCTTCATAATACCAATCTCTCTCATACTTTCTGTTTGCCTCACATATTTCCTTTCTCATTTCCCCTCTGAACCTCCTGCACTCAGTCTGCTCTTCATTTGAATAATCAACCTGATATCTGCCATTCTCACTTATTTTTATGCTTTAACTACTGTCTGTCTGTCTGTCTCTCTCTCTCTCTTTTGTCTTCCGGGGAACTCTGGATTTGTTTGTCTGATTGTTTCCCACCATGGGACTGTACCTTTACTGTGCCCAAACCATCCACACTTTAAAGGGAGTCCATAGTTCCATTACAGATTTGTTTCCTGTTCTCTATTCTGATTTACTGAGGGCCTCATTCCAATGGCCCTCTTCCAAGGAGGAATTTGTACTGTACATCATGTACTGTTCTTCTTCACAGCAAACTTGAAGCTTACAATCACTTATCTGAAAGACACTTAATCCAGTTGACACTTCATTTCCCAGAACCAGATCTCACCTTCCTAATTGGACTGGGAACACACTGATGTAAAACAAAATCTCCTGGATGTATTTCAGAAACTCTTTCTGCTTTCTGATCTTTACTCTGTTACTAGCCTAGTCTTCGTCATGATAATTGCAGTCCCCTATTATCACTATATGACTTTAGATCTCACTGTAATTTTACGGCACTTTTTTACATCTTTCCAGCCAGTTTGTTGTCTGCCGGCTACACCCAGTGAACACATTGTTCCCTTGCTCCAAAAAAGTAGGTTTTGTCATTGATCCCACTAGACCAACCTCGTTCATATTCAATACTGTCAGCCTGCTTGCTTTTATTGCTTATCAGTTTTAAACACCTTGTGTCTGGGAATATTTAGTATGGAATCGTCCTGCTGTTGTTTTGTATCACATTTCTGTTATCACTGCATAAACATATTCCCACTGAGGCTATCTGCCTTTGCTGCTCACCAACATTATTAACCATACTACAGCTATTTATGTTCATAGAATCCTGACAGTGTGGAAACAGGCCATTCAGCCCAACAAGTCCACACCGACCCATTCGCCTACCTTATATTTACCTCTGACTAATGCATCTAACCTACCCATCCCTGAACACTATGGGCAATTTAGCATGGCTAATTCATATAACCTGCACATTGTTGGACTGTGGGAGGAAACCAGAGTACTCGGAGGAAATCCACACAGACATGGGGAGAATGTGTGAACTCCACACAGACAGTCGCCTGAGGCTCGCATCGAACCCAAGTCCCTGGTGCTGTGAGGCAGCAGTACTTACCATTGGGTCACCATGCTGCCTTTTAAAATGCCAGACTTTTATTGAATTCAGATTTCACCATCTGCTGTGGTGGGATTTGAACTCTTGTTGTCCTAGAGTGTTAATTCAGCATCTAGATTACTAGCCCTGTGACATGCTGCAGCACCATCACTTTCCTCTTGGTCATAAAATTTACTCCAACTTTGTTCCATTTTAGTCTAACTCCATTTAACAGCCCTCCAAGCTATCCCCACAAAACATGTTCAGAGCAGGAACAGCATGGGGTAAGATAGAGTAAAGTTCCCTCTTCACTGCCCCTATCAAACAACCCCAGGACAGGGACAGCATGGGGTAAGATACAGAGTAAAGATCCCTCTACACTTACCCTATCAAACCCTTCCGGACAGGGACAGCATGGGGTTAGATACAGAGTAAAGTCCCTCTACGCTGCCCCGACCAAACACTCCCAGGACAGGGACAGGACGGGGTTAGATACAGACTAGGAATATGTTTATGCTGTGATAACAGAAACCTGGTTTCAAAACAGTGGGAAAGTAAAGTTTGCTTTATTCTTTTACTCTGAAAGTAAAAGCCCTCTCTTCTCCTTTAAAGTGGAAGCAAAATGCCCTCTACTCGTTTAAACTGAAGCTGAACCATACTCTACTCTTTGACACTGAAAGAAAAGCTTCCTCAACACTGTCCTGTCACACCCTCCAAGGACAGGCACTGCGCAGGGTTACATACAGAGTGAAACTCTCTCTACTCTTTTAAATTGGAACTCTGCCTCTACCATTTTATGTGGAAAGTAAAGCTCGTCTACTCACTAACAATGACAGTAAGGCTCTCTTTATAATTGTAAACTGAAAAGCAAGCTTCCTTGACTCTGTCCCAATCAAACATTTCTAAGATAGGTACAGCACTGGGTTAGATACAGAGTGAAACTCCCTCGACAGTTTTAAATTATACCGAAGTCTACCTCAAGTATTTTAAATTGAAAGTAAAGTTCTTTTGACACTGTCCCCATCAAACACTCCCAGGACAGATACAACATGGGGCTAGATATAGAAAAATGCATCTCTACTCTCTTAAACTGAAAGTAAAGTTCTCTCAGCACTGTCCCCATTAAACACTCCCAGGAAACCAAGCAGACGCTATGGCAATGGATGAATGGACACAGCACAACAATCACTAGACTGGGATGCCCCCTCCCAGTCGGGGAACAGTTCAGCGGTCAGGGACATTCAGCGTCAGATCTTCAGGTGACCATCTTCCAAGACGGACTTTGGAATACACAGCAATGCAGAGTCACCGAGCAGAGGCTGTTAGCCAAGTTCGGTACCCATGGGGATGGCCTCAACCTGGTCCTTGTGTTCATGCTCACTCGGTGACCCCACTGCACTACACACACACACGCATGCACACACATATAAGTTTTTGAGGTGAATTTGCATTTGCAGATTTGTATTTGCAGATACTTTCTATTTTGTTCAAAAAGCAGACAATCAATCCATGTGATAGTTTATAAACTCCTACTTTGGAAATAGAATCAGTCTGACTCAAGGTTGGGATACAGACAGACTCTAACCTCAGACCTTTAATGCGTTGTCTGAGCTGAGTTGTCAACTTTTTTAATGCTGATAAAATATTAAATTATCTCAGGACTGTGACTTGAAAGGAGTTCTGGGATTTACATATTAATTAATCAAAACCTGCATCCCCGTTCCAAGTCACTAAAGACTTAACAGCAATCTAGGTTTGTTCAATATATTGCATTAGTTGTAATGACTATTTGATCTCCTATAAATTCTGTGTCCTATAATCTTGCCCCACAGTTATCTGATGAAGGAGGGGCGCTCTGACAGCTTCTACTTCTATTGGCCCCAGGACAGGTTCTGCTTGGGGTTAGTCATTTAACAAGCAATATTTCCCCTGAAGAGTCAGTATGAATCTTGTTCAGAATCCTACTGGGTTTCTCACATGACTTGACCACATTCCACCAGTCAATCTGGATAAATTCACAACTGGAATTCAATCTGGATAAAGAGGTGGTGATGCACTTGGGCAGGACAAACAAGGCATGGGAATCTATGATGAATGGTAGGACCCTGGCAAGCACCTAGGATCAGAGGGACCTTGTTGTTCATTGAATACCAGTTATTTAAGGTAACAGAGTAGGTCGCTGAAAGACATATGGTATATTGCCTTTATTGCCTTGATGCATAGTAATTGAGAGCAGGGAGATTATGCTGGAAATATATAAGATATTGGTTAGGACTCTGCTAGAGCATTGTGTGTGCAATTCTGGTATCCAGAGTACAGAAGGGATGTGTTTGCACTGGAAAGGGTTCAGAGGAGATTTATCAAGACTAGAGACTTTCAGTTATCAAGAGAGATTGGACAGACTGAGTTGCTTTCCTTTGAGCAGATGAGACTGAACAAGGAAGGTGATTAAGATGTATATAATGATCAGCATAAATAGGGTGGAAGAGAAGAGGCTGTTTCCTTTGACGAAAGGATCAATGACCAGGGAACATAGATTTAAGGTAAGGGGTAGGTGTTTAAGAGGAGATGCTCACTGAGAGAGCAATGGGATTCTGGAGCGCACTGCTGTGAGGCAGAAACTCATCTAATATTTAAGAAGTATTCAGATGTGCATGTGTGATGCCAAGGCGTACAAGGCATTGGGCTAAGTGATAGAAAATTATAGAATCTATAATCCAAGATGGAGGATGGGAAAAATTTCTGGCTGTAAGAGCGGCTCCTTTTTTGAGATATTTTAGATGCTGGAGGTGATTTCCTTGAATTCCAGGAGCAGCAATTCCTGTTTTATATGCTGTTTTATTGTTTTGGAAATTTGGGAAAAAACATCAAAACAACAGCAGTTTTAAAAGGGAGAAGAACAGACAAAGGAAGCACATGGAGAGGTCAGTGCAGAAGGGAGACAGAGAGAGAGAGAGAGAGATAAAAACTGACACACAGTGTTTCTGCACAATTACTGCCTTTGCTATTTGAATTCATATATCGCTGGACATCGAAGTGTGTGTGGGAAAATTAACAAATAGTGAAATTCACAACTGATCTTGGAGGAACAGTTTGTGTGAAGTTCACAGCACAGCACAGGAAACACCACAGAAGCGCTTCACAGGAGGCTCCCAAGCACTGAGGATGTCACCTAGACAGGGGACGAAACGTTTGCAACAAAAACTTCCAGCTCGGCGAACAGAACCACAGCAACGAGCACCCGAGCTACAAATCTTCTCACAAACTTTGAACAGCACAGAAACAGAAAAATGAATTGTTTTAAGTGTGGCCTACAGAAAGTCTGCAGTAGTGAGTAGAGTGGGCTCTTCCTTGATTATATGTTTTTTGAGATATCTCTCTAGATTAACCTTAAAATATAAGCCATAACTATTCATTTAACCTGGAGCAGTGTTTTATAGAGGAAAAAGACCGTGTTATTTTCTGGGTCTGTAGATTGTGAAGGAGCAAAAATGGACTTTAGTAGAGTGATATGTGCTTCTTGTCAGCTGTGGGAGTTTAAAGAGAGTTTAAGGGTTACTGCGTTTTTATCTGCAATAAATGCTGTTGGTTGCGAATCCTATCAGATCGAATGGATTGGTTGGAGAGACAGTTAGAGGCAATGAGGAATTTGCAACAGCAACAGTATGTGATGGATGGCAGTTATAGGAAGGAGGGGAAGTCTCACATAGATGGGTTAACTCCAGTAAAGGTAAGAGAGGTAGGCAGCTAGTGTAAGAGTCTTCTGTAGCCATCCCCATTTCAAACGTATGCTGTTTTGGAAAATGTAGGGGGTGATCGATTCACAGGGGATCGTAGCATGAACAGCCAAGTTTCTGGTATTGAGACTGGCTCTAATGCAATGAGGTATATGTTGGGTTCCAAGAGATCAACTATGTTAGGGGACTCTCTTGTCTGAGGTACAGAGAGATGTTTCCATTGTCAGCAGAGAAAAAGCAGAATGGTGTGTTGTTCCCCTGGTGCCAGGATCAAGGATGTCTCAGAGAGGGTGTAGAATGTTCTCGGGGGGGGGGGGAGGGGGGGCAGCAGGAGGTCATTGTCTACATTGGAACCAACAACATAAGAAGGGAAAAAGTTGAGATTCAGAAGGGAGGTTACAGAGAGATGGCAGGAATTTAATAAAGGAGGTCCGAGAGAGTGGAAGGATGGGGATGGATGTGGAAGGGTGGGGTGAGGGTGGAAGGGTGGGGTGGATGTGGAAGGGTGGGGTGGATGTGGAAGGGTGGGGGTGGATGTGGAAGGGTGGGGGAGGATTGGATGGGTAGGGCGGATGTGGAAGGGTGGGGCGGATGTGGAAGGGAGAGGCGGATGTGGAAGGGTGGGGATGGATATGGAAGGATGGCGTGAGTGTGGAAGGGTGGGGGTGGATATGGAAGGGTGGGGGTGGATATGGAAGGGTGGGGGTGAGTGTGGAAGGGTGGGGTGGGTGTGGAAGTGTGGGGTGGATGTGGAAGGGTGGCGTGAGTGTGGAAGGGTGGGGTGAGTATGGAAGGGTGGGGTGGATGTGGAAGGGTGGGGTGGATGTGGAAGGATTGGATAGATGTGGAAGGGTGAGGTGGGTATGGAAGGGTGGGATGGGTGTGGAAGGGTGGGGTGAGTGTGGAAGGATGAGGTGGATGTGGAAGGGTAGGGATGGATGTGGAAGGATGAGATGAGTGTGGAACGGTAGGGGTGGATGTGGAAGGGTGGGGTGAGTGTGGAAGGGTGGGTGGATGTGGAAGGGTGGGGTGAGTGTGGAAGGGTGGGGTGAGTGTGGAAGGTTGGGGTAGATGTGGAAGGGCGGGGTGGATGTAGAAGGATGGGGTGGATGTGGAAGGGTGGGGTGGATGTGGAAGGGTGGGGGTGGATGTGGAAGGGTGGGGGTGAGTGTGAAAAGGTGGGGGTGGATGTGGAAGGGTGGGGGTGGATGTGGATGGGTGGGGCGGATGTGGAAGGGTGAGGCGGATGTGGAAGGGAGAGGCGGATGTGGAAGGGTGGGGATGGATATGGAAGGATGGCGTGAGTGTGGAAGGGTGGGGCTGGATATGAAAAGGTGGGGGTGGATATGGAAGGGTGGGGGTGAGTGTGGAAGGGTGGGCTGAGTGTGGAAGTATGGGGTGGATGTGGAAGGGTGGGGTGAGTGTGGAAGGGTGGGGTGAGTGTGGAAGGGTGGGGTGGATGTGGAAGGGTGGGGTGGATGTGGAAGGGTGGGGTGGATGTGGAAGGATGGGATGGATGTGGAAGGATGGGATGGATGTGGAAGGGTGAGGTGGATATGGAAGGGTGGGATGGGTGTGGAAGGGTGGGGTGGGTGTGGAAGGGTGGGGTGAGTGTGGAAGGGTGGGGTGGATGTGGAAGGATGGGGTGGATGTGGGATGGTGGGGATGGATGTGGAAGGGTGGGGATGGATGTGGAAGGGTAGGGATGGATGTGGAAGGATGGGATGAGTGTGGAAGGGTAGGGGTGGATGTGGAAGGGTGGGGTGAGTGTGGAAGGGTGGGGTGGATGTGGAAGGGTGGGGTGGATGTGGGATGGTGGGGATGGATGTGGAAGGGTGGGGATGGATGTGGAAGGGTGGGGTGGGTGTGGAAGGGTGGGGATGGATGTGGAAGGGTGGGGATGGAGTTGGAAGTGCGGGGGAGGATGTGGAAGTGCAGGGGTGGATGTGGAAGTGTGGGGGTTTATGTGGAAGTGTGGGGGTGGATGTGGAAGTGCGGGGGTGGATGTGGAAGGGTAAGGGTGGAAGTGGAACGGTGGGGGTGGATGTGGAAGGGTGGGGGTGGATGTGGAAGGGTGGGGATGGATGTGGAAGGGTGGGCGTGGATGAGGAAGTGTGGGCGTGAATGTGGAAGGGTGCAGTGGATATGGAAGGGTAGGGTAGATGTGGAAGGGTGGGGTGGGTGTGGAAGGATGGGGATTGATGTGGAAGGGTGGGGATGGATGTGGAAGGATGAGGTGAGTGTGGAAGGGTGGGGTAGATGTGGAAGGGTGCGGATGGATGTGGAAGGGTGGTGGTGGATGTGGAAGGATGGGGTGAGTGTGGAAGGGTGGGGTGGATATGGAAGGGTAGGGTAGATGTGGAAGGGTGGGGTGGGTGTGGAAGGGTGGGGTGGATGTGGAAGGGTGGGGATGGATGTTGAAGGGTGGGGGTGGATGTGGAAGAGGGTGGGGTGGGTGTGGAAGGATGGGGACGGATGTGGAAGGGTGGGGATGGATGTGGAAGGGTGGGGATGGACGTGGAAGGATGAGGTGAGTGTGGAAGGGTGGGGTAGATGTGGAAGGGTGCGGATGGATGTGGAAGGGTGGTGGTGGATGTGGAAGGATGGGGTGAGTGTGGAAGGGTGGGGTGGATGTGGAAGGGTGGGGATGGATGTTGAAGGGTGGGGGTGGAGGTGGAAGGGTGGGGCTGGAGTGTGGAAGGGTGGGGGTGGATGTCGAAGGGTGGGGGTGGAGGTGGAAGAGGGTGGATGGATGTGGAAGGTGGGGATGGATATGGAAGGATGGGGTAAGTGTGGAAGGGTAGGGGTGAGTGTGGAAGGGTAGGGGTGACTGTGGAAAGGTAGGGGTGAGTGTGGAAGGGGGAGCTGCATGTGGAAGGGTGGGGTGGATGTGGAAGGGATGGTGATGGATGTGGAAGGGTGGGAGTGGATGTGGAAGAATGGGCTGAGCGTGGAAGGGTGGGGTGGATGTGGAAGGGTGGAGTGGATGTGGAAGGGTGGGGTGGATGTGGAAGGGTGGGGGTGGATGTGGAAGGGTGGCGTTGAGTGTGGAAAGGTGGGGGTGGATGTGGAAGGGTGGGGGAGGATTGGATGGGTGGGGCGGATGTGGAAGGGTGGGGCGGATGTGGATGTGGAAGGGATGGTGATGGATGTGGAAGGGTGGGGTGGATGTGGAAGGGTGGAGGTAGGTGTGGAAGGGTGGGGGTGGATGTGGAAGGGTGGGGGTGGGTGTGGAAGGGTGGGGGTGAGTGTGGAAGGGTGGGGTGGGTGTGTAAGGGTGGGGTGGGTGTGGACGGATGAGGGTTTATGTGGAAGGGTGGGGGTGAATGTGAAAGGGTGGGGATGGATGTGGAAGAATGGGGGTGGATGTGGAAGGGTGGGGATGGATGTGGAAGGGTAGGGTGGATGTGGAAGGGTGGAGTGGATGTGGAAGGGTGGGGTGGATGTGGAAGGGTGGAGTGGATGTGGAAGGGTGGAGTGGATGTGGAAGGGTGGGGTGGATGTGGAAGAGTGGGGGTGGATGTGGAAGGGTGGCGTTGAGTGTGGAAAGGTGGGGGTGGATGTGGAAGGGTGGGGGAGGATTGGATGGGTGGGGCGGATGTGGAAGGGTGGGGCGGATGTGGAAGGGAGAGGCGGATGTGGAAGGGTGGGGATGGATATGGAAGGATGGCGTGAGTGTGGAAGGGTGGGGGTGGATATGGAAGGGTGTGGGTGGATATGGAAGGGTGGGGGTGAGTGTGGAAGGGTGGGGGTGAGTGTGGAAGGGTGGGGTGGGTGTGGAAGTGTGGGGTGGATGTGGAAGGGTGGCGTGAGTGTGGAAGGGTGGGGTGAGTGTGGAAGGGTGGGGTGGATGTGGAAGGGTGGGGTGGATGTGGAAGGATGGGATAGATGTGGAAGGGTGAGGTGGGTATGGAAGGGTGGGATGGGTGTGGAAGGGTGGGGTGAGTGTGGAAGGATGAGGTGGATGTCGAAGGGTAGGGATGGATGTGGAAGGATGAGGTGAGTGTGGAACGGTAGGGGTGGATGTGGAAGGGTGGGGTGAGTGTGGAAGGGTGGGGTGGATGTGGAAGGGTGGGGTGAGTGTGGAAGGGTGGGGTGAGTGTGGAAGGTTGGGGTGGATGTGGAAGGGCGGGGTGGATGTAGAAGGATGGGGTGGATGTGGAAGGGTGGGGTGGATGTGGAAGGGTGGGGGTGGATGTGGAAGGGTGGGGGTGAGTGTGAAAAGGTGGGGGTGGATGTGGAAGGGTGGGGGTGGATGTGGATGGGTGGGGCGGATGTGGAAGGGTGAGGCGGATGTGGAAGGGAGAGGCGGATGTGGAAGGGTGGGGATGGATATGGAAGGATGGCGTGAGTGTGGAAGGGTGGGGCTGGATATGAAAGGGTGGTGGTGGATATGGAAGGGTGGGGGTGAATGTGGAAGGGTGGGCTGAGTGTGGAAGTATGGGGTGGATGTGGAAGGGTGGGGTGAGTGTGGAAGGGTGGGGTGGATGTGGAAGGGTGGGGTGGATGTGGAAGGGTGGGGTGGATGTGGAAGGATGGGATGGATGTGGAAGGATGGGATGGATGTGGAAGGGTGAGGTGGGTATGGAAGGGTGGGATGGGTGTGGAAGGGTGGGGTGGGTGTGGAAGGATGAGGTGGATGTGGAAGGGTAGGGATGGATGTGGAAGGATGGGATGAGTGTGGAAGGGTGGGGTGGATGTGGAAGGGTGGGGATGGATGTGGAAGGGTGGGGTGGGTGTGGAAGGGTGGGGATGGATGTTGAAGGGTGGGGATGGAGTTGGAAGTGCGGGGGAGGATGTGGAAGTGCAGGGGTGGATGTGGAAGTGCGGGGGTGGATGTGGAAGTGTGGGGGTTTATGTGGAAGTGTGGGGGTGGCTGTGGAAGATTAAGGGTGAGTGTGGAAGGATGGGGTGAATGTGAAAGGGTGGGGATGGAGTGGTAGAATGGGGGTGGATGTGGAAGGGTGGGGTGGATGTGGAAGGGTAAGGGTGGAAGTGGAACGGTGGGGGTGGATGTGGAAGGGTGGGGGTGGATGTGGAAGGGTGGGGATGGATGTGGAAGGGTGGGCGTGGATGAGGAAGTGTGGGCGTGAATGTGGAAGGGTGCAGTGGATATGGAAGGGTAGGGTAGATGTGGAAGGGTGGGGTGGGTGTGGAAGGATGGGGATTGATGTGGAAGGGTGGGGATGGATGTGGAAGGATGAGGTGAGTGTGGAAGGGTGGGGTAGATGTGGAAGGGTGCGGATGGATGTGGAAGGGTGGTGGTGGATGTGGAAGGATGGGGTGAATGTGGAAGGGTGGGGTGGATGTGGAAGGGTGGGGCTGGATGTTGAAGGGTGGGGGTGGATGTGGAAGAGGGTGGGGTGGGTGTGGAAGGATGGGGACGGATGTGGAAGGGTGGGGATGGATGTGGAAGGGTGGGGATGGACGTGGAAGGATGAGGTGAGTGTGGAAGGGTGGGGTAGATGTGGAAGGGTGCGGATGGATGTGGAAGGGTGGTGGTGGATGTGGAAGGATAGGGTGAGTGTGGAAGGGTGGGGTGGATGTGGAAGGGTGGGGATGGATGTTGAAGGGTAGGGGTGGAGGTGGAAGGGTAGGGGTGAGTGTGGAAGGGTGGGGGTGGATGTCGAAGGGTGGGGGTGGATGTGGAAGAGGGTGGATGGATGTGGAAGATGGGGATGGATATGGAAGGATGGGGTGAGTGTGGAAGGGTAGGGGTGAGTGTGGAAGGGTAGGGGTGACTGTGGAAAGGTAGGGGTGAGTGTGGAAGGGGGAGCTGCATGTGGAAAGGTGGGGTGGATGTGGAAGGGTGGAGGTGGATGTGGAAGGGTGGGGATGGATGTGGAAGGGTAGGGTGGATGTGGAAGGGTGGAGTGGATGTGGAAGGGTGGAGTGAATGTGGAAGGGTGGGGTGGATGTGGAAGGGTGGAGTGGATGTGGAAGGGTGGGGTGGATGTGGAAGGGTGGAGTGAATGTGGAAGGGTGGGGTGGATGTGGAAGGGTGGAGTGGATGTGGAAGGGTGGGGGTGGATGTGGAAGGGTGGGCGTGGATGTGGAAGGGTGGAGTGGATGTGGAAGGGTGGAGTGGATGAGGAAGAGTAGGGGTGCATGTGGAAGGGTGGGCGTGGATGAGGAAGGGTAGGGGTGCATGTGGAAGGGTGGGGATGGATGTGGAAGGTGGGGATGGATGTGGAAGAATGTGGTGGATGTGGAAGGGTGGGGTGGATGTGGAAAGGTTGGGTGGATGTGGAAGGGTGGGCGTGGATGAGGAAGGGTGGGGGTGAGTGTGGAAGGGTGGGGTGGATATGGAAGGGTCGGGTGGATATGGAAGGGTCGGGTGGATATGGAAGGGTGGGGTGGGTGTGGAAACATGGGGATGGATGTGGAAGGGTGGGGATGGATGTTGAAGGATGGGGTGAGTGTGGAAGGGTGGGGTGGATGTGGAAGGGTGGGGGTGAGTGTGGAATGGTGGGGTGGATTATGAAGGGTGGAAGAGAGTGTGGAAGGGTGGGGTGGATATGGAAGGGTGGGGTGGATATGGAATGGTGGGGTGGATGTGGAAGATCGGGATGGATGTGGAAGGATGAGGTGAGTGTGGAAGGGTGGGATGAATGTGGAATGGTATGGGTAGGTGTGGAAGAGTGGGGGTGGATGTGGAAGGATTGGGTGCGTGTGGAAGGGTGGGGTGGGTGTGGAAGGGTGGGGATGAATGTGGAAGGGTGGGGATGGATGTGGAATGTGGGGATGGATGTGGACAGATGGGGTGAATGTGGAAGAATGGGGTGGATGTGGAATGTGGGGATGAATGTGGACGGATGGGGTGAATGTGGAAGGGTGGGAAGGTAGTGGAAGGATGGGGTGGATGTGGAAGGTGGGGATGGATGTGGAAGGGTGAGGGTGGATGTGGAGGGGTGTAGATGGATGTGGAATGGTGTGGGTGGATGTGGAAGAACGGGGTGGAATGTGGGGCTGGATGTGGATGGATTGGGTGAGTGTGGAAGGGTGGGGTGGTGGTGGAAGGATAGGGTGGATGTTGGGTGGCACGGTGGCACAGTGGTTAGCACTGCTGCCTCACAGCGCCAGAGACCTGGGTTCAATTCCTGACTCAGGCGACTGACTGTGTGGAGTTTACACATTCTCCCCGTGTCTGCGTGTGTTTCCTCCGGGTGCTCCGGTTTCCTCCCACAGTCCAAAGATGCGCAGGTTAGGTGAATTGGCCATGCTAAATTGCCCATAGTGTTAGGTGAAGGGGTAAATGTAGGGGTATGGGTCAATTGCGCTTCGGTGGGTCGGTGTGGACTTGTTGGGCCGAAGGGCCTGTTTCCACACTGTAAGTAATCTAATCTAATCTAATCTAATCTAATGTGGAAGGCTGTGGTTGGATGGGGATGGATATGGAAACTTGGGGTGAGTGTGGAAGTGTGGGATGGATGTGAAGGGGTGGGGATGGATGTGGAAGGGTGGGGGTGACTGTGGTAGGGTGGGGGTGACTGTGGTAGGGTGAGGGTGAGTGTGGAATGGTGGGGTGGATATGGAAGGGTGGGGGTGGATGTGGAAGTGGGGGAATGGATGTGTAAGTGCAGGGATGGATGTGAAAGGGTGGGGATGGGTGTGGTAGGGTGGAGATGAATGTGGAAGGGTGGATGTGGAAGCGTGTGGATGGATGTGGAAGCATGGAGGTTGTGTGGAAGGGTGGGGATGGATATGGAAGGGTGGGGATGTGTGTGGAAGGGTGGGGATGGATGTGGAAGGGTGGGGATGCGTGTGGAAGGGTGGGTGGATGTGGAAGGATGAGGGTGGATGTGGAAGGATGAGGGTGAATGTGGAAGCGCGGGGGGTGGATGTGGGAGGGTGGGGGTGAGTGTGGAAGGGTGGGGTGGATGTGGAAGGATGAGGGTGGATGTGGAAGGATGAGGTGAGTGTGGAAGGGTGGGTTGGATGTGGAAGGATGAGGGTGGATGTGGAAGGATGAGGTGAGTGTGGAAGGGTGGGGGTGGATGTGGAAGGGTGGGGGTGGATGTGGAAGGGCGGGAGTGTTTGTGGAAGGATGAGGGTGGATGTTGAAGGATGAGAGTGGATGTGGAAGGATGAGGTGAGTGTGGAAGGGTGGGGGTGGATGTGGAAGGGTGGGGGTGGATGTGGAAGGGCGGGAGTGTTTGTGGAAGGGCGGGAGTGTTTGTGGAAGGATGAGGGTGGATGTTGAAGGATGAGAGTGGATGTGGAAGGGTGGGGTGGATGTGGAAGCAAGGGGTGTACGTGGAAGGGTAAGGGTGGGTGTGGAAGGATTGGGTGGATGTGGAAGAGTGGGGATGGGTGTGGATGGATGTGGAATGGTGGGGGTGGATGTGGAAGAGTGGGGTTGGGGGTGGAAGGGTGGGGTTGGATGTGGAAGGATGGGGTGCATGTGGAAGGATGGGGTGGATGTGTAAGGATGGGGTGGATGTGTAAGCGTGGGGATGGATGTGGAAGGGTGAGGGTGGATGTGGAAGAGTGGGGGTGGGTGTGGTAGAGATGGGGTGGTTGTGGAAAAGTGGGGGTGGTTGTGGAAGGGTGGGGGTGGATGTGGAAGGATGGGATGCATGTGGAAGGTGGGGAGGGGTGTAGTAGGTTGGGGTGAATGTGGAAGAATCAGTGTGGATGTGGAAGAATGGGGTGGATGTGGAAGAACGGGGGTGGATGTGGAAGAACGGGGGTGGATGTGCAATATGGGGATGGATGTGGACGGATGGGGTGAGTGTGGAAGGGTGGGGTGGTGGTGGTGGAAGGATGGGGTGGATGTGGAAATGTAGGGATGGATGTGGAAGGGTGGGATAGATGTGGAAGGGTAAGGGTGGATGTGGAAAGATGGGCTGAGTGTGGAAGGGTGGGGATGTATATGGAAGGATGGCGTGAGTGTGGAAGGGTGGGGTGGATGTGGAAGGGTGGGGTGGATGTGGTAGGGTGGGGATGAGTGTGGAAGGGTGGGGTGGTTGTGGAAGGGTGGGGATGGATGTGGAAGGGTGGGGATGGATGTGGAAGGGTGAGGGTGGATGTGGAATTGTAAAGGTGGATGTGGAAGGGTGGGGTGGATGTGGAAGACTGGGGGTCATGTAGAAGGGTGGGGGTGAGTGTGGAAGGGTGGGGGTGGAAGAGGAAGAGTGGGAGTGAGCGTGGATGGGTGGTGTGGATATGGAAGGGTAAGGGTGGATGTGGAAGGATGAGGTGAGTGTGGAAGGGTGGGGTGGATGTGGAAGGGTGGGGCTGGATGTGGAAGGGTCGGGGTGGATGTGGAAGAGTGGGGATGGATATGGAAGGATGGGGTGAGTGTGGAAGGGTGGGGATGGATGTGGAAGTGCAGGGATGAATGTGGAAGGTTGGGGATGGGTGTGGTAGGGTGAAGATGAATGTGGAAGGATGGGGTGGATGTGGAAGGATGGGGTGGATGTGGAAGGATGGGGTGGATGTGGATGGTTGGGGGTGGATGTGGAAGGGTGGGGTAGATATGGAAGGATGGGTTGGATGTGAAAGCGTGGGGGTTGTGTGGAAGGGTGGGGATGGATGTGGAAGGTGGGGATGGATGTGGGAGGGTGGTGGTGAATGTGGTAAGGTGGAAGTGAGTATGGAAGGGTGGGGGTGATTGTGGAAGGGTGAGGTGGATATGGAAGGATGAGGGTGGATGTGGAAGGATGGGTTGGATGTGCAAGGGCGGGGGTGGATGTGGAAGGATGAGAGTGGATGTGGAAGGGTAGGGTGGATGTGGAAGGGTGGGGTGGATGTGGAAGGGTGGGGTGTATGTGGAAGGGTAAGGGTGGGTATGGAAGGATTGGGGTGGATGTGGGAGGGTGGGGATGGATGTGGAAGGGTAGGGATGGATGTGGAAGGGTAAGGGTGGGTGTCGAAGGATTGGGGTGAATGTGGAAGAGTGGGGATGGATGTGGAAGGATGGGGGTGGATGTGGAAGGGTGAGGGTGGATGTGGAAGGGTGTGGATGGATGTGGAATGGTGGGGGTGAGTGTGGAAGGGTGGGGTGTGTGTGGTAGCGTAGGAATGGATTTGGAGGCATTAAAGGAAAGGATGTGAAATGGAATTAATGCAGGAGGGTTTTGTGATGTATAACATTCTGGGTAATTCAAGATGAAGGACAGGAAAAAATTCTGGCTGTAACAGAATTCTGGCTGCTCATTTTTTTGAGGTATTTTAGGTCCTGGAGGTGATTCCCTCAAATTCCAGGAGCAGCAATTATTGTTTTATATGCTGTTGCATTGTTTTGGAACTTTGGAGAAAGAAAGTCAAAGCAACAGCACTTTTAAAAGGGAGAGGAACAGACAAAGGCAGCACATGGTGAGGTCAGTGCAGGAGAGAGAGAGAGAAAAAAAGAGAAAAACTGACACACAGTGTTTCTGCACAATTATTGTCTTTGCTGTTTGAATTCATGTATCGCTGGACATCGGAGTGCTTCTGAAAAAATTAACAGTGAATTTCACAACTGATCTTGGAGAAACTGTTTGGGTGAAATTCACAGCACAGAGACAGATAAGTGAATAGTTTTAAGTGTGGCCTTGCTGTAAGTCTGCAGTAGTGTATAGGGTGGGTTCTTTCTTGATTATATGTTTTATTGAGATATGTCCCTTGATTAAACTTAAATATATAAGCCATAAGTATTAAGTTAGCCTGGAGCAGTGTTTTGTAGAGGAATAAGACGGTGCTATTTTCTGGGTCTGCAGACTGGAAGAAGCAAAAATGGCCCTTAGTAGTGTGATATGGTTCTTCTTGTCAGATGTGGGAGTTTAAGGAGGGTTTACGGGTTACTGAGGGTTATATCTGCGATAAATGCCATTGGTTGTGAATCCTAAAAGATCGAATGGAACAGATGGAGCAACAGTTAGAAGCAATGAGGAATTTACAAGAGCAAGGGGATGCGATGGATAGCAGTTATAGGAAAGGGGTAAAGTTGCACATACAGTTAACTCCAGGAAAGATAAGAGAGGTAGGCAGGTAGTGCAGGAGTCTTCTGTGGCCATTCCCATTTCAAACAAGTATGCTGTTTTGGAAAATGTAGGGGGTGATGGATTCTCAGGGGAATGTAGCGGAAACAGCCAGGTTTCTGGTATTGTGACTGGCTCTAATGCAATGAGGGGTACATTGGGTTCGAAGAGATCGATTGTGTTAGGAGACTCTCTAGTTTGAGATACAGATAGATGTTTCTGTTGCCGGCAATGAAAAATCAGAATGGTGTGTTGCCTCCCTGGTGCCAGGATCAAGGGTGTCTCAGAGAGGGTGCAGAATGTTCTCAAGGGGGAGAGGGCCCAGCAGGAGGTCATTGTACACATTGGAATCAATGACATTGAAAGGGAAAAGGATGCAATTCTGAAAAGAGTTAGGCAGGAATCTAAAAAGGAAGTCCTCAAGAGTAGTAATATCTGGATTACTCCCAGTGCTGTAAGTTAGTTAGTGTAGGAATAGCAGGATAGAGCAGATGAATGCATGGATGAGGAGCTGGTTAATGGGAGAAGGATGCACATTTTTGGATCACTGGAATCTGTTCTGGGGTAGAAGTGACCTGTACAAGAAGGATTGCACGTGAATTGGAAAGGGACAAATAAACTGACAGGGAGATTTGCTAGAGCTGCTCGGGAGGATTTAAACTAGTAAGGTGGAGGGGTGGGACCCAGGGAGATAGTGAGGAAATAGATCAATCTGAGACTGGTACTATTAGGAAAAGAAGCGAGTCAAACAGTCAAGGCAGGCAGGGACAAAGCAGAGAACAAGGTAGGACTAATAAATTTATTTCAATGCAAGAGGCCTACTGGGATATCATAGCAATTACAGAAATGTGGCTCAGGGACGGACAGAACTGGCAGCTTAATGTTCCAGGATACAAATGCTACAGGAAGGACAGAAAGGGAGGCAAGAGAGGAGGGGAGTGGCGTTTTTGAGAAGGTATACCATTACAGCTGTGCTGAAGGAGGATATTCCTGGAAATACATCCAGGGAAGTTATTTGGGTGGAACTGAGAAATAAAAAAAGGGATGATCACCTTATTGGGGTTGTATTATAGACCCTCAATAGTCAGAGGGAAATTGAGAAACAAATTTGTGAGGGGATCTCAGTTATCTGTAAAAATAAGAGGGTGGCTATGGTAGGGGATTTTAACTTTCCAAACATAGACTGGGACTGCCATAGTGTTAAGGGTTTAGATGGAGACGAATTTGTTAAGTGTGTACAAGACAATTTTCTGATTCAATATGTGGATGTACCTACGAGAGAAGGTGCAAAATGTGACCTACCTTTGGGAAATAAGGCAGGGCAGGTGACTGAGGTGTCAGTGGGGGAGCACTTTGGGGCCAGTGACCATAATTCTATTTGTTTTAAAATAGAGATGGAAAAGGATAGACCAGATATAAAAGTTGAAGTTCTAAATTGGAGAAAGGCCAATTTTGACAGTATGAGGCAAGAACTTCCAAAAGCCAATTGGGGCAGATGTTCACAAGTAAAGGGACGGCTGGAAAATGGGAAGCCTTCATAAATGAGATAATGAGAGAACTGAGAGTGTATATTACTGTTAGGGTGAAAGGAATGGTGGGTAAGTGTAGGGAATGCTGGATGACGAGAGATTTGAGGGTTTGGTTAAAAAAAAGAAGGATGGATATGTCAGGTATAGACAGGATATATCGAGTGAATCCTTAGAAGAGTATAAAGACAAAAGGGTAACTAGGGAGACAATAGGGCCCCTCAAAGATCAACAAGGCGGCCTTTGTGTAGAGCCACAGGAGATGGGGGAGATACTAAATGAGTATTTTGCATCAATATTTACTGTGGAGAAGGACATGGAAGATATAGACTGTTGGGAAATAGATGGTCACATCTTCAAAAATGTCCATATTACAGAGGAGGAGGTGCTGGATGTCTTGAAATGCATATAAGTGAATACATTCTCAGGACCTGATCAGGTGTACCCGAGAACTCGGTGGGAAGCTAGAGAAGTGATTGCTGGGCCTCTTGCTGAGATATTTGTATCATCGATAGTCACAGGTGAGGTGCCAGAAGATTGGAGGTTGGCTAACGTGGCACCACGGATTAAGAAGGGTGGTAAGGACAAGCCAGGGAACTAGAGACCAGTGAGCCTGATGCTGGTGGTGGGCAAGTTGTTGGAAGGAATCCAGAGGGACAGGATGTACATGTATTTGGAAAGGCAGGACTGATTAGGGATAGTCAACATGGCGTTGTGCGTGGGGAATCATGTCTGACAAACTTGATTGAGTTTTTTGAAGAAGTAACAAAGAGGATTGATGAGGGCAGAGTGGTAGATGTGATCCATATGGACTTCAGTAAGGCATTCGACAAGTTTCCCCATGGGAGACTGGTTAGCAAGGTTAGATATCACGGAATACAGGGAGAACTAGCCATTTGGATACAGAACTTGCTCAAAAGTAGAAGACAGAGGGTGGTGGTGAAGGGTTGTTTTTCAGACTGGAGGCCTGTGACCAGTGGAGTGCCACCAGGATCGGTGCTGGGTCCTCTACTTTTTGTCATTTATATAAATGATTTGGAGGTGAGCATAAGAGGTACAGTTAGTAAGTTTGCAGATGACATCCAAAATTGGAAGTGGACAGCGAAGAAGGTTACCTCAGATTACAAGATCTTGATCAGATAGGCCAATGGGTGGCACAGTGGCTCTGTGGTTAGTACAGCAGCCTCACAGCACCAGGATCCCAGGTTTGATTCTAGCCTTGGGAGACTGTCTGTGTGGAGTTTGCACGTTCTCCCTGTGTCTGCGTGGGTTTCCTCTGGGTGTTCTGGTTTCCTCCCACATTCCAAGAATGTGCAGGTCAGGTGAATTGGCCATGCTAAATTGCCCATAGTGTTGGGTGCATTAGTCAGAGGGAAATGTGTCTGGGTGGGTTACTCTTTGGAAGGTCGGTGTGGACTGGTTGGGCCGAAGGGCCTGTTTCCACACTGTAGGTGATCTAATATAAAATGGGCTGAGTAGTGGCAGATCAAGTTTAATTTAGGTAAATGTGAGATGCTGCATTTTGGGAAAGCAAATCTTCGCAGGACTTATACACTTAATGGTAAGGTCCAGGGGAGTGTTGCTGAACAAAGAGACCTTCGAGTGCAGGTTCATAGTTCCTTGAAAGTAGAGTCACAGGTAGATAGGATAGTGAAGAAGGCATTTGGTATGCTTTCCTTTATTGGTCAGAGTATTGAGTACAGAGGTTGGGAGGTCATGTTGCGGCTGTACAGACATTGGTTAGGCCACTTTTGGAATATTGCATGCAATTCTGGTCTCCTTCCTATCGGAAAGATGTTGTGAAACTTGAAAGGGTTCAGAAAAGATTTACAAGAATGTTGCCAGGGTTGGAGGATTTGAGCTGTAGAGAGAGGCTGAATAGGCTGGGGCTGTTTTCCCTGGAGCGTCGGAGGCTGAAGGATGACGTTATAGAGGTTTATAAAATCATGAGGGGCATGGATAGGATAAATAGACAAAGTCTTTTCCCTGGGTTAGGGGAGCCCAGAACTAGAGGGCACAGGTTTAGCGTGAGAGGGGAAGGTTACAAAAGAGACCTAAGGGGCAACTTTTTCACGTAGTGGGTGTTATGTGCATGGAATGAGCTGCCAGAGAGTGGTGGAGGCTGGTATAATTACAACATTTAGGAGGCATCTGGATGGGTTTCTGAAGAAGGCAGGCTTGGAGGGATATGGCAGGTGGGACTGGATTGGGTTGGGATATCTGGTCGGCATGGATGAGTTGGACTGAAAGGTCTGTTTCCGTGCTGTACATCTCTATGACTCTATGATTCTATTCTGCCTGGTGTGAGTTTGAAACAGATTAAGCTAAATGAAAATATTCCACAAGGAATTGAAACAGTATTTAAAAAGGAAAGCATTGCACAACTCTGAGAACTCAGCTGAAGTGGCTTTCATTGAGTAATCTCTCACCAATGGCTTCCTTCACTGCTAATTAATTCAGTCAATCTGCAATACCATTAATGTTGTCTCATCTGGACATCTCTCATCCCTGTAGCCTGCTTAGTACATGGGACAGTAAACCTGACCAGTTAAACAGCCCACAGTGGCCTCTTTTCCAGAGGGCAAGGCCTCTAAACAGCCCTGACCATCCTGCAATGCATAAATTCTTTGAGGTTGATAATCAGTAACCACACTTCGTCTAGGTCAGTCACCAGCAGACGCTGGTCCAGGTGCGAAGCTCGATCTGGACTTAGATCTGGATTCAAACCTTCCAGTTGTGGGTGATTTTATTGACCACTTTGAATCTCAGTGAGTGTCCTGTTAGGAGCTGTTTCCAAGGATATTAAGATCTGCAAGAACCTGTTTCCAAGGATACAAATCAGTATGTGAGCTCGTTTCCAAGGAGATGAATTTGCAGCATTTTGCTGACTGTTTTAGAATCTTTATAGAATCCCTACAGTGTGGAAGCAGGTCATTCAGCCTATTGAGTTCTCACTGACCATTCAGAGAGCATCTCCCCCCCCCCTACTTTATCCCCTAACCTTGCATTTCCACCTAGCCAACACATAGAACATAGAACAATACAGCGCAGAGCAGGCCCTTCGGCCCTCAATGTTGCGCCGATCTGTGAACTATTCTCAGCTTGTCCCCCTACACTATCCCATCCATGTACTCATCCAAGGATTGTTTAAATCTCCCTAATGTGACTGAGTTGACTACCTTAGCAGGTAGAGCATTCCACGTCCTTACCACTCTCTGAGTAAAGAACCTGCCTCTGACATCTCTCTTAAATCTATCACCCCTCAATCTGTAGTTATGTCCCCTTGTACAAGCTGATGTCATCATCCTAGGAAAAAGACTCTCACTGTCTACTCTATCTAATCCTCTGATCATCTTCTATGTCTCTATCAAATCCCCTCTTAGCCTTCTTCTTTCCAACGAGAACAGACCCAAGTCTCTCAGCCTTTCCTCATAAGACCTTCCCTCCAGACCAGGCAACATCCTGGTAAATCACCTCTGCACCTTTTCCACTGCTTCCACATCCTTCCCGAAATATGGGGACCAGAACTGTACACAATATTCCATGTGGGGCTGCACTAGCATTTTGTATAGTTGCAGCATGATATTGCGGCTCCAGAACTCAATCCCTCTACCAATAAAACGTAACACTTCAAATGCCTTCTTAACAGCACTGTCCACCTGGGTGGCAACTTTCAGGGATCTATGTACATGGACTCCAAGATCCCTCTGCACATCCACACTACCAAGAATCTTTCCATTGACCCAGTACTCTGCCTTCCTGTTATTCTTCCCAAAGTGCATCACCTCACATTTAGCTGCATTGAACTCCATTTGCTACCTCTCAGCCCAATTCTGCAGTTTATCCAAGTCCCCCTGCAACCTGTAACATTCTTCCAAACTGTCCATTACTCCACCGACTTTAGTGTCGTCTGCAAATTTACGAATCCATCCACCTATGCCTGCGTCTAAGTCATTTATAAAAATGACAAACAGCAGTGGTCCCAAAACAGATCCTTGTGATACACCACTAGTAACCAGACTCCAGGCTAAATATTTTCCATCAACCACCACTTGCTGCCTTCTTTCAGAAAGCGAGTTTCTAATCCAAATTGCTAAACCACCCTCAATCCTATCCCTCTGCATTTTCTCCAACAGCCTACCATGTGTAACCTTATCAAAGGCTTTACTGAAGTATACCACGTCAATACCCTCATCTACATGCTTGGTCACCTTCTCAAAAAACTCAATGAGGTTTGTGAGACACGACCTGCCCTTGACGAAACCATGTTGACTATCTGAAATCAAATTATTGCTTGCTAGATGATTATAAATCTTATCTCTTATAATCCTTTCCAAAAACCTTTCCTACAACAGAAGTAAGGCTCATTGGTCTATAATTACTTTGGTCATCTCTACTGCCCTTCTTGAACAAGGGCACAACATTTGTAATCCTTCAGTCCTCTGGTACTAAACCTGTAAATAATGATGACTCAAATATCAAAGCCAAAGGTTCTGCTATCTCCTCCCTAGCTTCCCAGAGAATCCTCGGATAGATCCCATCCAGCCCAGAGGACTCATCTACTTTCACTCCTTCTAGAATTGATAACATCTCTTTGTAACTAACCTCGATCCTTTCTAGTCTAATATCTTATTCTTCTCCTCTACAATATTCTCCTTTTCCTGAGTGAAAACTGATGAGAAATGTTCGTTTAGCACCTCTCCGATCTCCACAGGGCGCACACTCAACTTCCCACTTTTGTCTTTGGCCATTTTCCTACCCTAGTCATCCTTTTATTCCTCACATGCCTAAAGAAAGCTTTAGGGTTCTCCTTTATTCTATTTGTTAAAGACTGCTCGTGTCCTCTCTTTGCTCTTATTAACTCTCTCTTTAAATCCTTCCTAGCTGATCTGTAACTCTCCATCGCCTCATCTGAACCATCTTGTCTCATCGTCACATAAGCCTCCTCCTTCTGCTTAACAAAGGATGCAATTTCTGTTGTAAACCACGGTTCTCTTACCTTGTCGCTTCCTCCCCGCCTGACAGGGACATACCTATCAAGGATACGCAATATCTGTTCCTTAAACCAGCTCCACATTTCCATTGTCTGCATCCCCTGCATTTTGTTACCCCACTCTATGCATCCTAATTCCTGCCTAATCGCATTATAATTGCCCTTGCCCCATCGATAACTCTTGACCTATGGCATGTACCTATCCCTTTCCATCACTAAACTAAATGTAACTGAATTATGGTCACTCTCTCCAAAGTGCTCACCTACCACTAAATCAAACACCTGGCCTGGTTCATTACCAAGCACCAGATCCAGTGTGGCCTCCCCTCTTGTCGGCTCTTCGACATACTGTGTCAGGAAACCCTCCTATACACACTGGACAAAAATTGATCCATCCGACGTACTAGACCTATAGCATTTCCAGTCAATGTTAGGGAAGTTAAAGTACCCCATAATGACCACCCTATTCCTGTCACTCCTACCCAGAATAATTTTGCCAATCCTCTCTTCCACCTCCCTGGAACTCTGCGGAGGCCTATAAAAAAACTCCAAGCAGTGTGACCTCTCCTCTCCTGTTTCTAACCACAGCCCATACTACCTCAGTAGACGAGTCCTTGTCAAAAGTTCTCTCAGCCACCGTTATGCTATCCTTGACTAACAAGGCCATACCTCCTCCTCTTTTACTGCCTTTCCTGTTCTTAGTGAAATATCTAAACCCTGGAACCTGCAACATCCATTCCTCACCCTGTCTCTGAAATGGCCACAACATCGAAGTCCCAGGTACCTATCCATGCTGCAAGCTCACCTACCTTATTTCAGATACTTCTGGTGTTGAAGTAGACACACTTCAAACCACTTCGCTGTCTGCCAGCACGTTCCTGTGACCCTGAAATCCTGTCCCTGTCCTCCCTTCTCTCATGCTCCTGTGCACTGCAACTACACCTCCGGTTCCCATCCCCCTGCTGAGCTAGTTTAAACCCACATGAATAGCACCAGCAAATTTCCCACCCAGGATATTAGTACCCGTCTGGTTCAAGTGAAGACCGTCCTGTTTGTACAGGTCCCACCTTCCACAGAATGAGCCCCAATTATACAAGAACCTGAAACCCTCCCTCCTGCACCATCCTTGCAGCCACGTGTTCAGCTGATATCTCTCCCTATTCCTTGCCTCGCCATCACGTGTCACGGGTAACAAACCAGAGGTAACAACTCTGTTTGTTTTAGGTCTCAGCTTCCACCCTAGCTCCCTGAAATCCTCCCTTACATCCCTATCCTTCTTTCTACTTATGTCGTTGGTACCTACATGGACAACGACTTGAGGCTGGTCACCCTCTCCCTTCAGGACCCCAAAGATACGATCTGAGACATCACAGACCCTGGCACCTGGGAGGCAACAAACCAACCATGAGTCTCATTCAGTCACAACAAACCTTCTATCTGAGCCTCTAACTATTGAGTCCCCAATGACTAACACTCTCCTCCTTTCCCTCCTTCCCTTCTGTGCAACAGGGACAGGCTCTGTGCCAGAGACCTGGGCCCCACTGGTCCCCCTCAACAGTATCCAAAAACGGTATACATGTTTTTCAGGGGAACGACCACAGGGGATCCCTCCACTGACTGTTTTTCCCCCTTCAAACAGTCACCCAGCTTTCTTCGTGCCTAGGAGTAACTACTTCCCTGAAACTCTTATCTATCACAGCCTCTACCTCCCGAATGATCCGAAGATCATCCAGCTCCCGCTCCAGTTCCCTAACACGGTCTTGGAGGAGCGAGAGTTGGGTCCACTTCCTGCAGATGTACTTGGATGCGTCCCTCACTTCAAGCATCATGCAAGAGGAACATTGCTTTCCCTGCACTGCCACCCCTGCTAGTCCCCTTATCACAAAGTAAATAAGAAGAGACGCTTACCTGATGTGTCCCTGGTCTTTAAGGTTAGAGGAGGTGGTTGGAGGGAGGCCCCACAAAGGTAGGGTCACGGGTTTAGAAAACACTGACTTATATAGGTGGACGGAAATAAAAATAAGAAGTCCCTCCTTTCCCAGAAACCTCTGTTCAAATCAGTGACTCACCGCTCCTGGCAGGCCCCGGATCTAAACTCCCGCCCTTCAAGCTGCTGCTGCTGAAACACATCCCTGCACACTATGGAAAATTCCAATGCCAATTCGCCTAACGTGCACGTCTTTGGACTGTGGGAAGAAACCGGAGCACCCAGAGGAAACTCACGCAAACATGGGGAGAATGTGCAAACTCCACACTGAGACTCAAATTGAACCTGGGTGCCTGGTGTTGTGAGGCAGCAGTGCTAACCACTGAGCTGCTGCTTCTAGAACATTCTAGCTCCTCTCCATCATAGCTGAAGTGCCAGGCTCAGGAGGAGGTCACAGGAAATGGTCATCACACCTACACAGTGGCTGATATAAGCTGTCTCCTGGTGAAGCTCCAAAACTGGAGCACATCTTGGGAAAGCTGTCTCTAGTCATTCTGCTAACTTTATTTTCTTCTGCATGGAAACACACGCAGACATAGGGAGAATGTGTAAATTCCACACAGGTGGAATTGAACCCAGGTCCCTGGCGTTGTGAGGCAGCGGTGCTAACCACTGAGACAGGTTTACAGCAAACATTGGATATCTCCCAGGCTGGTGTGTGAGGCAGGACAGGGGATTACCAGCACCCTGATATTATTGTTTAAATCCTCTCTGGCCACAGGACAGCTGCCAGAGGACTTGGGGGTGGGGGCAGTCAATGTGTTGTGCCATTAGAAGGATGGTCAGGATAAACAGGGAACTGTACAACAGTGAATCAAACACCAGTGGTTGGGACACTATTGAAAATATTGTAAGGGACAGAATTATTCTTTACTTAGAGAGGCAAGGGTTAATCAAGAATGGTCAGGAGAGATCATGTCTGACTGATTTCCTTGGGTTTTTCGAGGAGGTGACGTGATGTGATAATGAGGATGGAATCTACATGGACTTCAGAAAGGTTTTTAAGCATGGAGACAGGTCAAGAAGCTAAGAACATATGGGACCCAGAGCAATTTAAAAAAAGTTGAATCTAAAATTGGTCTTGTAGCAGGAAACAGAAGATTGCTTGAGTCCCTTGCTGTTTGTTGTATACATTATATTTCCTACATTCTTGTCTAGATCATTAATCAGTAAGTTCATAGATGACACTGCATGGGTGTTCAGGGAAATGAAAAGGAAATCCTTAGACGACAGGGTGATATAGAAGGGCTGGTCAGAAATGGCAGAATAGTAGCAAATGGAATTAAAGCTTGAAAAATTGAGCTGATGCACTTTGGGAGGATGAGTAGGCACAGTGATAGTGTCCCTACCACTGAACCAGGAGGACTTGGTTCAAGACCCACCTGCTCCAAAGTTGTATCATAAACAGCCCCAAACAAATTGATTAAAAATGTCCATAGGGAGAGACTGGAAATTGTACTCAGCTCCTCATTAAGGGAGTGGCTAGATATCCCGTTTATCACTGTGGGTATGCAAGGTTCAATGCCCTCTCATTGTAATGGGGGAAATTGCTGTTTATTGGGAAGCAGTGGTGTAGTGGTAATATAGTAATCCAGAACCCCAGGTTAATATTCTGGAACACGGGTTAAACTTACAACATAACAGTTAGTAAAATTTGAGCACAGTGAAAAAAAAAATTGGAATAGAAAGCTAGCTTAATAGTGTCCAGTAAACGTTAATGTCCCTGAGGGCAGGTAACCTTAGACCCCACACAAATGGATTTGACTCAACTGCCCTCTGTGCAGTCAAAGATGCAGTAAATGCTGACCTGGACAGTCATGCCCAAATTCCACAACCAATCAAAAAAAAAAACAAGGTAAGGGAATATGTTGTGAAGGGTGGGCATGAGGAAGCACAAAGGATCAATGTCTGTACATGACAGGAGTGCGGGGGGCAGATTGTGCCCTGAACAGTTGCCACCAACTATCCAAAATGGAGGTTGATTAGAGCAAGTGATGGATTGAATCCACCAGGTACACATTCTGGTTTTCATGTGAAATTTTCCTGATGTGAAATCTGTTTCAGTAATTCTCCTATCTTTGTGGTGAAGAATTGTGAAAATCTACCCCTTCACTTTAAAGTCTATGCCTCCTGACCCTTGTAGTTGGCTGAATTTTTATATGATTCACTAAAACAGATACAGCAGCTCTCTATCAAACTTAAATTGCATTTCCATGCCCTTTATCTCAATATCATTGACCAAAAACTGAACTGGACAAGTTATGTACACACAGTCACTACAAAAGCAGGTCAGAGGCTAGCAATACACAGCAAGTAACATAGTTCCTGACTTGACCAAAGCCTGTCACCGTCTACAAGGCACAAGTCAGGAGTGTGATGTATAACTTTCCATATTCAAGAAGCTTGACAATATCCAGGATAAAGCAGCCTACTTGATGACACCACATCCACAAGCATCCACACCCTTCACTGCTGACACTCAGAAGCAACAGAGTGTACCATCTACAAAGATGCACTGCAGAAACTTAGCAGGGCTCCTTAGACAGCACCTACAACTGTTTTTTTAAAACTGAAATGAAATGGAAAATAAAGTTCCCTCAACATTATCCTCATCAAACCTTCCCAGGACAGGGATAGCACAGGGTTAGACACAGAGTAAAGTTCCCTCTACTCTTTTATCATCGTAGAGTTTTCATAGAATCCCTAGTATGGAAACAGGAGAAAGTGAGGACTGCAGAGTCAGAGACAAAAAATGTGGAGCAGGAAAAAGCACAGCAGGTCAGTCAGCATCTGAGGAGCAGGAGAGTCGATGTTTCATGCATTCCGCCCATCAAATCCACATCAACCCGCCGAAGAGCATCCCACCCAACCCACGCTCCTACCCTATCCCTGCACTTCCCATGGTTAATCTACTTATCCTGCACATCTCTGGACATGATAGGGCATTTTAGCATGGCCAATCCACCCAACCTGCACATCTTTGGATTGTGGGAGGAAACGAGAGCAAGTGGTGAATGGGAGAACATGGAAACTCCACACAGACTGTCACCCGAGGCTGGAATCGAACCCGGGTCCCTGGCACTGTGAGCTGCCGTGCTGCCCCAATGTTGGATTTTTTGACTTTGATCTGCACTTCTAGAAGCACTTATTTGAGATAGAATTAGACGTGGGAGTCTCTTAAGGACCAGTTGATTAGAATGCAAGACGGGTATGTTCCTTTGAAAATAAAGGACTTGAATGGCAGGATTTGGGAACCTTGGATGATAGCAGGAGAGCTGCCAGAGGACTGGGGGGACAGTCAACATAGAGTCATTAGGAGGATGGTCAGGATAAACAGGGAACTGCAGACCAGTGAATCGAAAACCAGTGTTTGGGACACTATTGGAAAACATTGTGAGGGACAGAACTAAACTCCACTTAGTCAGGCAAGGGTTAATCAAGAATACTCAGGGAGGATCATGTCTGACAGGTTTCAATGGGTTTTTCAAGGAGGTGACTCAGTTTGTAAATGAGGATAATACAGTGGATGGAGTCTATGTGGACTTCAGAAAGGTTTTTAAACACGGAGACAGGCCAAAAGGCTTAGAGCACATGGGACCCAGAGCAATTTGGAAAAATTGAGTCTAAGATTGGTCTTGTGGCAGGAAGCAGAAAATTACTTTTGTGTTTAGAAGTCTGTGTCCCTTGCTGTTTGTTGAAAACAGGAAGTCAAGAATAATAATAATGAAACAGCCCTTGCTGGGGCAATGTATCAAAACCAAACACAAATTAACAGTCAAATGGAAACCTACAGACCAAAGCAGAAACTTACGAAATTAAAATAACATCTGGGGTGATGACGCATCCCTGCCCTGACAGCATCTTCCAAAGCCATGACCACTTCCATCTAGAAGGACAAGGGAGCAGATACATGGGAACACCACCGCCTGCAAGTTCCCCTCCAAACCACTCACCACCCTGATTTGGAAGTATATCGCTATTACTTCAGTGTTTCTGGGTCAAAATCATGGAACTGCCTCCCTAATAGCATTGTGGGTCTAACTAAAGAACGTAAGCTACCACAGTTCAAGATGGCAGCTCACCAACACCTTCAAGGGCAACTAGAGACGGGCAGTAAATGCTGGTCAGCCAGCAACATCACATCACATAATTGATTTTAAAAGGAACAAACATTCTTGTCTTCTGTCCCCACTTCTCTTTGTGCCTGGTATTGTTTTGTTCTGATTAGTTGCTTCCAGATTTTCATATGTGGATTTTTCAATCGTTGACGACACTTGCTTGTGTTGGAGTTGGCCAATGGGGAGGAGAGCTCTGTGACAAGGCCCAGTCTTAGTCTTATGCTCGGTTTGTCCAGCTCCCCTCAGTGCTGTTTTAATTGGTTATCCTTAGTCTGCTATACGCTGCCAATAATCTGAATGTAGACATGGAACAGTAGTTAAAAGTCCTCATTCACACCATATCATGATGAGCGTTTTGTACAGAGAGTTGCTTCTCACAGTCTCAAACTCTTCTGAATGTGCTGCTGTTGTCCTGATTGCAATATTATTTACATTGTCACTGCCTGATTTCCATTAACCCTGCACTCCCCAGAGCTTTCTGAGAAGCTGAAATGTTTCAATGAGTCTCTAATTAGGTATTTCCTAGTCTACTCAAACTCTCATCATTTCCAATAGTTTTGAAGTCATTTTTGTAGGTTGGATATTTTGGCTTTGATGTGCACTTCTGGAAGCTATTGTTCGAGATAGAATTAGATGTGATTAGATTCCCTACAGTGTGGAAACAGACCCTTCGGCCAAACAAGTCCACACCGACTCTCCGAAGAGTAACCCACCCAAACCCATTTCCCCCTGACTAATGTACCTAACACTACGGGCAATTTTGCATGACCAATCCACCTAACCTGCACATCTTTTGGACTGTGGAAGGAAACCGGAGCACCTGGAGGAAACCCACGCAGACACGGGGAGAATGTGCAAACTCCACACAGACAGTGACCCAAGACTGGAATCAAACCCAGGTCCCTGACACTGTGAGGCAGCAGTGCTAACCACTGAGCCACCGTGCTGCCCTATTGTGAATCTTGTAAAGATCTGTTGATTAGTATTGCAGGACAGGCATGCTCCTGTGAAAGTGAAGGACTGGAATGGTGATATGTGGGAACTTTGGATGATAGGGGAATTATCCGGTTAGCCGAAAGAAAGGATGATGTGAAGGTGCTGGTGTTGGACTGGGGTGGACAAGTCAGAAGTCAGAGCGCTGCTCCAGAAAGCTTGTGATTTCAAATAAACCTGTTGAATTATAACTTGGTGTCGTGTGACTTCTGAAAAAAAAATGGAAGCATATCTAATGTCTAGGCAACTCAAACAGACAAAGTCCTTGAAGAAGAAAGGAGCTCAACACAAAGGGGCTATGAAATGTCCATGGCCAGCAGGGTTAAGGCAACCCCAGGGCATTTTACCCATGTCTTAGGAATGAGAAGGTAGCTAAAGAGAGAGTAAGCCCACTCAAAGATAAGACCGTAAGGTCATATGTGGAGCTAGAGGAAATGAGTGAGGTCCTTAGTAAGTACTTTACATTGGTATTCATCAAAGAGAGAGATGTGAGGGATGTTGTGGTTAGGAAAAGGTGTGTGAATACTCGAGAGCAGGTCAACATAATGAAGGAGGAAGTGTTGGTGTCTTGAAATACATTAAGTTGACAAGTCTCCAGGGACAGACAGGATCTATAAAGAGAGGTGAGGAAGGAAATAGCTGGGGCCTTAACAGATACTTTTGCATCCTTTTTGGCCTCAGGTCAGGTTCCAGAGGACAGGACAATGACCAATGTTGTTCCTTTGTTTAAGAAGAGAAACAGAGATGATCCAAGTGACCACAGGCCAGTTAGCCTGATGGCAGTGGTGGGGAAGCTGTTGGAGAAGATACTGAGAGACAGGATTTATTCACATTTGTAAGTAAATGGACTTCTTAGTGACAGGCAGCATAGCTTTGTGTGGGGAAGGTCATGTCTCATCAATTTGGTTTAGTTTGTTGAGGAGGTAACAAGAATGATTGAAGGGGGAATGGTAGTGGCTGCTGTCTACATGTTCTTTAGTAAGGCTTTTGATAAAGTACCTCATCTACAGAAGGGAGAGTCTCATAGGATCTGGGGTATGCTGGTTAGATGGGTACAAAACTGGCCTGGTCATAGAAGATACAGAGGGTAGGGTGGTAGGGTGCTTTTCGGAATGGAAATCAGTAACTAGTGATGCTCTACAGGAATCAGTACTGGAACCTTTGACTGCAGGTAGCTACACTCGCTTCACTACTGCGGAGTCACAATGAGATGGTTCTCAATGTGCTGATTTGATTCCGTTCACATTGACATAGAGACTCGTACAATTCAATCAACCAACAGCATCCAACAGGTCAGCTGGTGAGTGGGATTATCATACAAGTATGAGCTAGATACCACAAAGCTGTGAGGTCTTCACCCTGTACAAGTTACATCGACAACAGAACTTCCCAACTCCAAGCTGAATCAGTCAGGCTGTGGCTCAGGTCCCTGTACAAAATCTTATCAAATATAGACTGATATTTATTGCACCATAGGCCTAAGGCAGCATCAAGAGATTCCAGGATTGATAAATGGTCCAAGAGTTGGCTTTGAAGAGTGTCCTAAAAGAGGAGAGTGAGTCAGAGAGCTGTAGTGAGGGAATTCCAGAGCTCAGAATGTGGTGAAGTGATTTGCATTCAGGACTTCGTGGGGCCGGTGGAATTAGATGATGACAGAGAATTGTTTGGGGTTATGGGGTGGGAGAGGGTCACAGAGAGAGGCGAGGCCAGGCCATGGAGAGATCTGAAAACAAGGATCAAAATGTTTAAATCAAGACACTAAGTGACTGGGAGCCAGTGTAATTCAGCGAGAAGGTGGATGATGGGTAATTGGTATTCAGAATTAATTAAGAGAGAAGAGTTTTGAACGCCCTATAACATCTGGGCATGGTACAAAGAAATCACAAGCATGCAGAATCACTGAGCACACAATTAGGATGCTGAGGCAATTCTAGCAACTTAACACATCTGCAGGTGAGCTTCAGTCTGCCTCAGCTAGGGTTTCCAGATAATAGCACTCTGCTGGATAAAGTGAATCAGAGAGGGTTGGTGCTGGAGTGGATTCAGAGAAGGCTACAGCATAGGAGGTGACCATTTGGCCCATCAGGTCTGAACTGGCTCTCTCAAAGGAGCAACCTGATGACCATTGGAGGAGGAGGAAGAGGTGGAGGAGGAGGAGGGATTTGGAAGAGAAAATGTGGCTGATGGAATGGCATGTGGCTGAGGAATACCAGCTGACTGATGGAGTTCCATACCAGCAGCACCAACTGCAACATAGACAGCACAGAACAAGGCCCTTGTATCTGTGCCAGGCAAAACATCCACCCAAGTTCACTATGTTCTGTCCACAAAAAAAAACCTATAGTCTCCAGTTGCCTGGTCACTTCAACGCGCACCCTGTTCCCTGGCCAACATTCCTGCCTCAGGCTTGCTGCAGTGCTCCAGCGAAGCTCAGCGTAAGCTGGAAGAACAACACCTCATTTTCTCCTTGGTAATTTGACAGACCTTCTGGACTCAATATTTAGTTCAACAAGTTCAGGGTTTGAGCACCTTTTCTCCAGGCTTCCCCTCACCCCCACATACCAGGTCTTGTTATCACATGGTCTGTTATTCCACACCACCCACTGTTAGCCACTAACAGCCCCCATTAGCAGCTACCCATTCTCCTAGGCTGACCATTACCCATTCTTTTATCTGTCCAGCTGTTTTTCATTCTCTTTGGGTATCTCCACTTACCGTTTACTCCTTGTCCCTCCACCCACCCTATCTTTCGTATTAAAAAACAACTTTTTCCTAGCTACCATCCTTTCCGAAGAAGGGTCACTAGACCCGAACTCTGCTTTCTTTCTACAGATATTGCCAGACCTGTTGAGCTTTTCCAGCAATTTCTATGTTTGTCTCTGATTTCCAGCATCTGCGGTTCTTTCGGTTTTTCATCGAGGATGTTTTTCTAATCCAAGCTTCCAGCATTCTGCCCACAGTCTTGTACGCCTTGACATTGCAAGTGCACATTGAAAGACTTCCTAAGTATTATGAGGCTTACTGCCTCAACCACCCTTACAGACAGTGAATTCCTGATTCCCAAGCCCCTCTGAGTAGAAACCGTCTTCCCCATGTCCCCCTCGAAACCTTCTGTCATTTCCTTAAATCTATGGTCCTGATCACTGATCCATCCATCAATGGGAAACATTACTTCCTCTCCATCCTATCCACACCTCTCATAATGTAATGCATCTCAATCATGTGCCCCCTCAGCCTCCTCTGCTCTAAGGAAAACAGCCCCAGTCTGTCTAATCTCTCTTCATAACTGAAACTCTCCAGCCCAGGCAACATTCTCTCCAGTGTAATCACATTCTTCCTTTGAGGTCGATACCAGAACTGAACACAATAACTCTAACTGTGGCCTTACCAATGCTTTACACAGTTCCAGCATCACCTCCTTGCTTTTTGTCATCTGAGGCATAGCTTAAAGGCAAGTATCCCAAATGCCTTATTAACCACTTTATTTACCTGTCCTGATACCGTAAGAGACCGGCGGATATGCACACCGAGGTCCCTCTAACCTTTGGTGCTTCCCAGAGTCCTACCATTCATCATATATTCTCATGCCTTATTTGTCCTGCCCAAATGCATCCCCCCACACATATCCGGATTGAATTCCATTTGCCGCTGATCAGCCAATCTGTATCCTGTTATAATCCAAGGTTATCTTTTTATTTTGTTTATTCATTCACAGGATGAGGGTGTTGCTGGCTAGACTAGCATTTATTGCCTGTCTGTAATTGCCCAGAGGGCAGTTAAGAATCAATCACATTGCTGTGGGTCTGGAGTCACATGTCAGCCAGACAAGGTAAGGATTTCAGTTTCCTTCCCTAAAGAGCATTAGTGAACCCAGATGGGTTTTTCCAACAATCAACAATGGATTCAGGGTCATTATTAGATTATTAATTCCAGATATTTATGAATTCAAATTCCACCATCTGCTGTGGTGGGATTTGAACGCAACTCCCCCAGAACATTATCTGGCTCCCTGAATTAACAGTCCAGCCATTGCCTCCCCATCCTCCTCACTATTTATCACCCCACCAATTTTTGTGTCATCTATGAACGTATTGATCAACCCTCCTACATTAAACTCCGAATCATTTCTATAAACCACAAACAGCAAGGGCCCTAAAACTCACCCCTGTGGAACCCCACTGAGTGCAGACTTTGAAAAACACACCTCAAGCATCACACTCTGCTTCCTGCCACTCTGCCAAATGTGGATCCAATTGTCATTTTTGCTTGTTCATTGGATCCCATGGGCTCTTACCTTTGTTATCAGTCTCCCACGCTGGACCTTATTTCAAGTCTTGCTGAAGTTCTAGTGGACTATATCAAAAACATTACCCTCACCTACACACCTGGTCACCCCTTTGAAAGACTCAATCCACTTGGTCAGACACAATCATACTGACTGTTTTTGGTTAATCCAAAAGCAGATTAATTCTGTCCCTCAGAATTGCTTCCATTAGTTTTCCCACAATCGAGGTTACCCTCTCCAAAGCCATTTCATCCTTCTGGGTGGTGTGGTGAACAGAATGGGACACAATATTCCAAGTATCACCAAACCGAAATTCTATACAGCTGATTGATGAAAGCAAACATTCAATTTGCCTTCTTGACCATCTTATCCACTTGTGTTGCCACTTTCAGGGGACTGTGGACCTGTACACCTTGACCCCTTTGCATGTTAATGCTGGTAAGGGTTCTGCCATTTACTGCATACTTTCCTCCTGCTTTAGAGCTCCCAAAATGCATCGCCTTGCAATTTCATCTGCTAATTCCATCTGCCATTTCTCTGCCCAGTCCCATTCCCACTCCAGCCTATCTATATCCTGCTGTATCCTCCTTACTATCCTTACTATCTATAGCTCCCCCAGTCTGCAAACATACTCTTCATTATCCACGGAATCATTTATATACGTGATAAACAGCAAGGCTCCCAGCACAGATCCCTGCAGAACAATACTGGTCGCAGATCTCTAGTCCACTATTACTATAACCTCGGATCCCATGTGATTTCACCTTCTGTATCAGCCTGCCATGAGGGACATTGTAGACAATATCTACACCCTGCCCTCATCAATCATCTTTGCCACTTCTTCAAAATAGCCCAATCAAAATTGTGAGACGACCTCCCTCTGCACAAAACCATGCTGTTTATTGCTAATAAGTTCATATTTTCCCAAATGTAAGTAAACCCTATCCCAAGGAGACTTCTCCAATAATTTCTCTACCATTGATATAAAGCTCATCAGCCTGTGGTTTCCTGGATTATCCCTGTTGCCCTTCTTAAACAAAGGAATAAATTTGTTTATTCTCCACTCCTCTGAGATCTCTACTGTGACTAAAGAGAATACAAAGATCTCATACAAGATCCCAGAAAATTCCCATTCCTGCCAACCTTAGCATTCTGGGATAGATCCCACTGGGTCATGGGGACTTGTCGACCTCAATGCTTTTCAAAATACCCAACATCTTTTTCATATTGACAAAAGCCAGAATACCAACATACCCCTCTCCAAACTCACCATCCTTAATGAATATTTTGCATCAGTATTCACAAAGTATCTCACCCACTTCCTCCAGATTGTCCCTGAGTGGCCCTACCCTTTCCTTAGCTCCTTCTTGCTCCTTATATATATATGCTTTAAATGTCTTGGGATATTCCTTAAACCTGTTTGCCAAAGACATTTCCTAATTCCTCGTTTGAAAATTTTTCTGCTACCTTTGTATACTTCAAGGGCTCTAAGGAGAAAGTGAAGACTGCAGATGCTGGAGATCAGAGCTGAAAATGTGTTGCTGGATAAGCGCAGCAGGTCAGGCAGCATCCAAGGAGCAGCAGAATCGACGTTTCGGGCATAAGCCCTTCTTCAGGAATGAGGAAAGTGTGTCCAGCAGGCTAAGATAAAAGGTAGGGAGGAGGGACTTGGGGGAGGGGCGTTGGAAATGCGATAGGTGGAAGGAGGTCAAGGTGAGGGTGATAGGCCGGAGTGGGGTGGGGGCGGAGAGGTCAGGAAGAAGATTGCAGGTTAGGAAGGTGGTGCTGAGTTCGAGGGATTTGACTGAGACAAGGTGGGGGGAGGGGAAATGAGGAAACTGGAGAAATCTGAGTTCATCACTTGTGGTTGGAGGGTTCCTAGGTGGAAGATGAGGTGCTCTTCCTCCAGCCGTCGTGTTGCTATGGTCTGGCGATGGAGGCGTCCAAGGACCTGCATGTCCTTGGTGGAGTGAGAGGGGGAGTTGAAGTGTTGAGCCACAGGGTGGTTGGATTGGTTGGTCCGGGTGTCCCAGAGGTGTTCTCTGAAACGTTCCACAAGTAGGCGGCCTGTCTCCCCAATATAGAGGAGGCCACATCGGGTGCAGCAGATGCAATAAATGATGTGTGTGGAGGTGCAGGTGAATTTGTGGCGGATATGGAAGTATCCCTTGGGGTCTTGGAGGGAAGTAAGGGGGGAGGTGTGGGCGCAAGTTTTGCATTTCTTGCAGTTGCAGGGGAAGGTGGCGGGAGTGGAGGTTGGGTTGGTGGGTGGTGTGGACCTGACGAGGGAGTCACGGAGGGAGTGGTCTTTTCGGAACGCTGATAGGGGAGGGGAGGGAAATATATCCCTGGTGATGGGGTCCGTTTGGAGGTGGCGGAAGTGACGGCAGATGATACGCTGTATATGGAGGTTGGTGGGGTGGTAGGTGAGGACCAGTGGGGTTCTGTCCTGGTGGCGGTTGGAGGGGCGGGGCTCAAGGGCGAAAGAGCGGGAAGTGGAGGAGATGCGGTGGAGGGCATCGTCGACCACGTCTGGGGGGAAATTTCGATCTTTGAAGAAGGAGGCCATCTGGGTTGTATGGTATTGGAACTGGTCCTCCTGGGAGCAGATGCGGCGGAGACAAAGGAATTGGGAATATGGGATGGCGTTTTTACAGGAGGCAGGGTGGGAGGAGGTGTAGTCTAGGTAGCTGTGGGAGTCGGTCGGTTTATAGTAAATGTCCGTGTTGATTCGGTCGCCCGAGATAGAAATGGAAAGGTCTAGGAAGGGGAGGGAGGAGTCTGAGACGGTCCAGGTTAATTTGAGGTTGGGGTGGAAGGTGTTGGTAAAGTGGATGAACTGTTCAACCTCCTCGTGGGAGCACGAGGCAGCGCCGATACAGTCATTGATGTAGCGGAGGAAAAGATGGGGGGTGGTGCCAGTGTAGCTGCGGAAGATGGCCTGTTCCACATATCCTACGAAGAGGCAGGCATAGCTGGGGCCCATGCGGGTGCCCATGGCTACTCCTTTAGTTTGGAGGAAGTGGGAGGATTGGAAAGAGTTGTTCAGGGTGCGGACCAGTTCAGTCAGTCGAAGGAAGGTGTCAGTGGATGGGTACTGGTTGGTACGGCGGGAAAGGAAGAAGCGGAGGGCTTTGAGTCCTTCGTGATGGGGGATGGAGGTGTACAGGGACTGGATGTCCATGGTGAAGATAAGGCGTTGGGGACCGGGGAAGCGAAAATCATGGAGGAGGTGGAGGGCGTGGGTGGTGTCCCGAACATAGGTGGGGAGTTCTTGGACTAAGGGGGACAGGACCGTGTCGAGGTATGCAGAGAGGAGTTCGGTGGGGCAGGAGCAGGCTGAGACAATGGGTCGGCCGGGGCAGTCAGGTTTGTGGATTTTGGGGAGGAGGTAGAAGCGGGCGGTGCGGGGTTGTGGGACTATGAGGTTGGAGGTGGTGGATGGGAGATCCCCATCTCTTCATAGCCACCCGTGCTGGCCTCTTACCTGCCCTTGATCTCTTCATAGCTAACTGCCGCCGCGACATTAACCGCCTCAACTTCTCCACCCCTCTCACCCACTCCAACCTCTCACCCTCGGAACGTGCAGCCCTCCACTCCCTCTGTTCCAACCCCAACCTAACTATCAAACCGGCAGACAAGGAAGGCGCGGTAGTAGTTTGGTGCACCGACCTTTGCACCGCTGAGGCTAAACGCCAGCTCGCGGATGCCTCCTCCTACTGCCCCCTTGACCATGACCCCACCTCTCACCACCAAACCATCATCTCCCAGACCATCCATAACCTCATCACCTCAGGGGATCTCCCATCCACCGCCTCCAACCTCATAGTCCCACAACCCCGCACCGCCTGCTTCTACCTCCTGCCCAAAATCCACAAACCTGACTGCCCCGGCCGACCCATTGTCTCAGCCTGCTCCTGCCCCACCGAACTCATCTCTGCATACCTCGACACGGTCCTGTCTCCCTTAGTCCAAGAACTCCCCACCTACGTTCGGGACACCACCCACACCCTCCAACTCCTCCATGATTTTCGTCTCCCCGGTCCCCAACGCCTTATTTTCACCATGGACCTCCAGTCCCTGTACACCTCGATCCCCCATCACGAAGGACTCAAAGCCCTCCGCTTCTTCCTTTCACGCCGTACCAACCAGTACCCATCCACTGACACCCTCTTTCAACTGACTGAACTAGTCCGCACCCTGAACAACTTCTCTTTCCAATCCTCCCACTTCCTCCAAACCAAAAGAGTAGCCATGGGCACCCACTTGGGCCCCAGCTATGCCTTCCTCTTCGTAGGATATGTGGAACAGTCTATCTTCCGCAGCTACACTGGCACCACCCCCCATCTTTTCCTCCGCTACATCGATGACTGTATTGGCGCTGCCTCGTGCTCCCACGAGGAGGTTGAACAGTTCATCCACTTTACCAACACCTTCCACCCCAACCTCAAATTAACCTGGACCGTCTCAGACTCCTCCCTCCCCTTCCTAGACCTTTCCATTTCTATCTCGGGCGACCGAATCAACACGGACATTTACTATAAACCGACCGACTCCCACAGCTACCTAGACTACACCTCCTCCCACCCTGCCCCCTGTAAAAACTCCAACCCATATTCCCAATTCCTTCGTCTCCGCCGCATCTGCTCCCAGGAGGACTAGTTCCAATACCTTACAACCCAGATGGCCTCCTTCTTCAAAGACCGAAATTTCCCCCCAGACGTGGTCGACGATGCCCTCCACCGCATCTCCTCCACTTCCCGCTCCTCCGCCCTTGAGCCCCGCCCCTCCAACCACCACCAGGACAGAACCCCACTGGTCCTCACCAACCACCCCACCAACCTCCATATACAGCGTATCATCCGCCGTCATTTCCGCCACCTCCAAATGGACCCCACCACCAGGGATATATTTCCCTCCCCTCCCCTATCAGCGTTCCGAAAAGACCACTCCCTCCGTGACTCCCTCGTCAGGTCCACACCACCCACCAACCCAACCTCCACTCCCGCCACCTTCCCCTGCAACTGCAAGAAATGCAAAACTTGCGCCCACACCTCCCCCCTTACTTCCCTCCAAGGCCCCAAGGGATACTTCCATATCCGCCACAAATTCACCTGCACCTCCACACACATCATTTATTGCATCTGCTGCACCCGATGTGGCCTCCTCTATATTGGGGAGACAGGCCGCCTACTTGCGGAACGTTTCAGAGAACACCTCTGGGACACCCAGACCAACCAACCCAACCACCCCGTGGCTCAACACTTCAACTCCCCCTCTCACTTCACCAAGGACATGCAGGTCCTTGGACGCCTCCATCGCCAGACCATAGCAACACGACGGTTGGAGGAAGAGCACCTCATCTTCCACCTAGGAACCCTCCAACCACAAGGGATGAACTCAGATTTCTCCAGTTTCCTCATTTCCCCTCCCCCCACCTTGTCTCAGTCAAATCCCTCGAACTCAGCACTGCCTTCCTAACCTGCAATCTTCTTCATGACCTCTCCGCCCGCACCCCACTCCGGCCTATCACCCTCACCTTGACCTCCTTCCACCTATCGCATTTCCAACGCTCCTCCCCCAAGTCCCTCCTCCCTACCTTTTATCTTAGCCTGCTGGAAACACTCTCCTCATTCCTGAAGAAGGGCTGATGCCCGAAATGTCGATTCTCCTGTTCCTTGGATGCTGCCTGACCTGCTGTGCTTCTCCAGCAACACATTTTCAGCTACTTCAAGGGCTCTGTCTGTCTTCAGTTTCCCGAACCTTACATATGCCTCCTTTTTTGGCTAAAATGTCAATTTCTATTGTCATACAATGTTCCCAAATCTTGTCATCCTTATCCTTCATTTTCACAGGATTATGCTGGTCCTGAATCCAAATCAACTGGCCTTTGAAAAATTCCCACAGGCTCATGTGGATGTACCCTTAAATAACCATATCCAATCTGCATTCTACAGTTCCTACCTAATATTGTGACAAAAACGTAGGACTGCAGATGCTGGAAACCAGAGTCTAGATTAGATTAGAGTGGTGCTGGAAAAGCACAGCAAGTCAGGCAGCATCCGAGGAGCAGGAAAATCAACCTTTTCGGGCAAAAGCCCTTCATCAGGAATAGAGGCAGGTTGCCTGCAGGGTGGAGAGATAAATGAGAGGGGGGTGGAGTTGGGGGAAAGTAGCATAGAGTACAATAGGTGAATGGGGGTGGGGATGGAGATGATAGGTCAGAGACGAGGGTGGGGGAAGGTAGCAAAGAATACAATGAGTGGATGGGGGTGGGGATGGAGGTGATAGGTTAGAGTGGAGGGTGGAGTGGATAGGTGGAAAGGAAGACAGGCAGGTAGGATAGGTCATGAGGGCAGTGCTGAGCTGGAAGGCTGGAGCTGGGGGAAGGGGAAATGAGGAAACTGGTGAAATCCACATTGATGCCCTGGGGTTGAAGTGTTCCGAGGCGGAAGATGAGCCATTCTTCCTCCAGGCATCAGGTGGTGAGGGAGCAATGGTGGAGGAGGCCCAGGACCTGCATGTCCTCGGCAGAGTGGGAGGGGAGTTGAAATGTTGGGCCACGGGGCGGTGTGGTTGATTGGTGCGGGTGTCCCGGAGATGTTCCCTGAAGCGCACTGCTAGGAGGCGTCCAGTCTCCCCAGTGTAGAGGAGACTGCATCGGGAGCAATGGATACAATAAATGATATTGGTGGATGTACAGATAAAACTTTGATGGATGCAGAAGGCTCCTTTGGGGCCTTGGATGGAGGTGAGGGAGGAGGTGTGGGCGCAGGGTTTGCAATTCCTGCGGTGGCAGGGGAAGGTGCCAGGATGGGTGATTGGGTTGTAGGGGGGCGTGGACCTGACCAGGTAGTCACAGAGGGAACGGCCTTTGTGGAAAGCGGAAAGGGGTGGGGAGGGAAATGGGTGGTGGGGTCCGTTTGGAGGTGGCGGAAATGTCGTCAGATGATGTGGTTTATACCAAGGTTGGTAGGGTGGAAGGTGAGCACCAGGGGCGTTCTGTCCTTGTTAGGGTTGGAGGGGTGAGGTCTGAGGGCGGAGGTGTTGGATGTGGACGAGATGCATTGGAGGGCATCTTTAACCACGTGGGAAGGGAAATTGCGGTCTCTAAAGAAGGAGGCCATCTGGTGTGTTCTGTGGTGGAACTGGTCCACCTGGGAGCAGCACGTGGGCGGCACAGTGGCACAGTGGTTAGCACTGCTGCCTCACAGCGCCAGAGACCCGGGTTCAATTCCTGCCTCAGGCGACTCTCTGTGTGGAGTTTGCACATTCTCCCCGTGTCTGCATGGGTTTCCTCTGGGTGTTCCGGTTTCCTCCCACAATCCCAAAATATGCAGGTTAGGTGAATTGACCATGCTAAGTTGCCCGTAGTGTTAGGTGAAGGGGTAAATGTAGGAGAATGGGTCTGGGTGGGTTACATTTCACCGGGTCGGTGTGGACTTGTTGAGCCGAAGGGCCTGTTTCCACACTGTAACTGATCTAATCTGATCTAATCTAATGTGGCAGAGATGGAGGAATTGGGAATACGGGATGGCATTTTTGCAGGAGGTAGAGTGGGAAGAGGTATAATCCAAGTAGCTGTGTGAGTCAGTGGGATGTAAAAAATGTCGATGTCAAGTCGGTTGTCATTAATGGAGATGGAGAGTCCAGGAAGGGAAGGGAGGTGTCAGAGATGGTCCAGGTGAATTTAAGGTTGGGGTGGAATGTGTTGGTGAAGTTGATGAATTGCTCAACCTCCTCGCGGGAGCACGAGGTGGCACCAATGCAATCATCAATGTAGCGGAGGAAGAAGTGGGGAGTGGTGCCGGTGTAATTACAGAAGATGGACTGTTCTATGTAGCCAACAAAGAGACAGGCATAGCTGGGGCCCATATGGGTGCTCATGCCTACCCCTTTGGTCTGGAGGAAGTGGGAGGTTTCGAAGGAAAAATTGTTAAGGGTGAAAACAAGTTCAGCCAAACGAATGAGTGTGTCGGTGGAAGGGTACTGTTGAAGATGTCAGGAGAGGAAGAAATGGAGGGCTTGGAGGCCCTGGTCATGGTGGATGGAGGTGTAGAGGGATTGGATATCCATGGTGAAGATGAGGTGTTGCGGGCCAGGGAAACGGAAGTCTTGCAGGAGGTCGAGGGCGTGGGTGGTGTCTTGAACGTATGTGGGGAGTTCCTAGACTAGGGGGATAGGACAGTGTCAAGGTAGGTGGAGATGATTTTAGTGGGGCAGGAGCATGCAGAGACAATGGGTCGGCCGGGGTGGTCAGGCTTGTGGATCTTGGGAAGGAGGTAGAATTGGGCGGTGTGGGGTTCCCGGACTATGAGGTTGGAAGCTGTGGGTGGGAGATCTCCTGAGGTGATGAGGTTTTGTATGGTCTGGGAGATGACGGTTTGGTGATGGGGAGTGGGGTCATGATCGAGGGGGCGATAGGAAGAGGTGTCTTTGAGTTGGCTTCTGGCTTCAGCGGTGTCGAGGTCAGTGTGCCAAACTACCACTGCACCCCCTTTATCTGCTGGTTTGATGGTGAGGTTGGGATTGGACCACTCCACCCTCCTCTCTGACCTATCACCTTCATCCCCACCCCCATCCACCCATTGTACTCTTTGCTACCTTCCCCCACCCTCCTTTCTGACCAATCACCTCCATCCCCACCCCCATTCACCTATTGTACTCTATGCTACTTTCTCCCCACCCCCACCGCCATCTCATTTATCTCTCCACTCTGCAGGCACACTGCCTCTATTCCTGATGAAGGGCTTTTGCCCGAAACATCGATTTTCCTGCTCCTCGGATGCTGCCTGACCTCCTGTGCTTTTCCAGCACCACTCTAATCTAGACTCTAATATTGTGGCAGTTAGTCTTTCCCCAATTTAGCACTTTCCCCCAAGGACTACTTTTGTCCTTATCAATAAGTAACTTAAAACTTATAGATTGATGATCTCTGTTCCTAAAATGCTCCCCCACTGAAACTTCGATCATCTGGCCAGGCTCATTCCCAAATATCGGGCCTAGGATGGTCCCTTGGGCCGAATTGGACTATTTATATAATGTTTCAAAAAACTGTCCTGGACACACAGAACAAATTCTCCCCCATTCAAGCCCTGGTGCTAGGCAACTCCCAGCCAATACGGGGGAAGTTAAAAATCACCCATCACAACAGTCCTGTTGATTTCACATTTTTCCATAATCTATCCACATATCTGTTTCTCGAATCACTGACTGGCTGTTGGGAAGCCTGTGATACAATCCCATCAAAGCAATTGCACCCTTCCCTTCCTGAGCTCTACCCATGTGTCCTCACTGGATGGGTCCTCCAAGGTATCCTCCCTCAGTATAGCTGTGATAGTCTCCTGAAGCAGTCATACCACACCCCTACCATTCCTCCCTCTCATGCCTGAAAGATCTAAATCCTGGAACATTAAGCTGCCAGTCTTGTCCCTCTCTCAATCAAGTATCTTTAATAGCTACAATATCAATTATATGTATTGATCCAAGCTGTAAGTTCATCTGCCTTGCCTTCATACAAATACACTTCAGACTGCCAGTCCCACTGTGTTCAGTAACCTTTCCCTGTCTGTTCTTCCTCTCAGTCGTACTGGCCTTAGTTAGAGACAAAAGAACTGCAGATGCTAGAGTCCAAAGTAGACAAGCAAGAGGCTGGGAGAACATAGCAAGTCAGGCAGCATCAGGAAGTGGAGAAGGCAACACTTCCTGAAGATGGGTTACACCCAAAACGTTGCCTTCTCCACCTCCTGGTGCTGCCTGGCTTGCTGTGTTCTTCCAGCCTCCTGCTTGTCTTACTGGTCTTGCTGTTTGTTATCTATATCAATGATTTGGATGAGAATGTACAAGGCATGATTAGTAAGTTTGCAGATGACACTAAAATAAGCAGTATCGTGGACAGTGAGGAAGGCTATCAGAAGTTGTAGCAGGACCTTGATCAGCTGAGGAAGTGGGCCGAGAAATGGTAAATGGAGTTTAATATAGATAAGTGTGAGGTCTTGCATTTTGGAAAGTCAAATCAAGTTTCATGGTGAATGGTAGGGCCTTAAGGAGTGTAGTGCAACAGAGGGACCTTGAAGTTCAAGTACATAGTTCCCTGAAAGTGGAGTCCCAGGTAGACAGGGCAATGAAGAAGGCTTTTGGCAGACTGGCCTTCATCAGTCGAGGCATTGAGTATAGAAGTTGGGAAGTTATGTTGCAGTTGTACAGGATGTTGGTGAGGCCACACTTGGAGAATTGTGTTCAGTTTTGGTCACCTTTTTATAGGAAGGATGTTGTTAAACTGGAAATAATTTACAAGGATGTTGCCAGGACTTAATGGTTTGAGTTATAGGGAAAGGTTGGACAAGCTAGGACTTTTTTCTTTAGAGCATAGGACACTGAGGGGAAACCTTAAAGAGGTATATAAGATCATGAGAGGCATGGATAGGGTGAGTGCACTCAATCTTTTTCCAAGGATTGGGGAATCGAGTACTACAGGTTAGAGGGGAAAGAATAAAAGGGAACCTGAGGGGCAACTTTTTTATACAGAGGATGGTACACATCTAGAATGAGCTGCCAGTGGAAGTGGTTGAGGTGGGTACATTAACAACATTTAAAAGGCATTTGGACAAATACATGGATAGGAAAGGATTAGAAGGATATGGGCTAAGTGCAGGGAAATGTGGTTAGCGTAGATGGACATTTTGGTCGGCATGGACCAGTTTGGGCCAAAGGGCCTGTCTCCATGCTGTAGACTCCATTTGCTTGCTGACCTACTGCTCTGGTTCACTCCCACCCCTACTTTCCTGCCACACTAGTTTAAACCCTTCTTAGTGGCACCAGCAAACCTCCCTATCAAGATGCTGGTGCCCCTCCACTTTAGGTGCAACCCATCCTTCGAGTACAGGCCGCACCTGCCCTGGAAGACATCACAAAGATCCATATATCTGAAGCCCTCCCTCCGACACCAGCTCTTTAGGCATGTATTTAAATGTACTACCTTCCTATTCATAGCCTTATTGGCACAAAGGACAGGATGTAATCCCAAGATTACAGCCTGAGAGATTCTGCTTTTCAAGAACATTTGCCTGCTTCCCTTTTGTCTTCAGAATATCCTGTGCCTGCTCAGAAACATGCTTGACGCTGACACCAGCCTGGAGTCTCACTCGGGGTCACAGAAATGCCTACCTGTACCTCTGACTATGCAGTTCCCTATCACGACTGCCCATGTACTCTCCCTGTTGTACAACAGAGCCAGTCATGGTGATACTGGCCCAGCTGGTGTTTCTTCTTTCTCCAAGAGGCTATCCTCTCCCAACAGTATCCAAAATGATATCCCTGTTTGAGAGGGATTGGCCACAGGAGACTCCTGCACTGTCTTTCCACATTTACTTGTCTTCCTGCTGGTCATCCAACTCTTCTTGTTCATGTAGCCCATCCTGGTGGTGTGGTTCGCTCACTAAGTGTGCTACCTATAACATTCTCCTCCTCATGGATAATCCATAGAGATATCCATCCACAGCTCCAGGCACTCCATGCACAAATCAGGAGCTGCAGTAGATCATACTTCCTAAATAAATAGTCACCATATTCAGTGTCCAGGCTTTCCCACATATTGCAGGAGGAGCATTCCACAGGCCCAGAGTTCTCCTGCCATTATGGTCTTTACCAACTACAGACAGTATTTCAGGAACTGAGCCTCATCCACCTGTGATCAAACTCAAGTTTCCTTTCCCGCTCTCTTTTCCTAGCAGACTACAACCACAAAATGTAAGTACTTTCCAGACACTACTCACTGCAAATCTGGAACCTCATCAACAGCCCAGAGGACTCAACATTGAGTTCTCCAATTTCAAATAACCTCCCTTCCCATCCCCTTCCAGCCCCTCCCCCCTCCTTTCCATTCCACTGACCAACTCTTTCTTCCAGTTACCAATCGGGTTCATCCCTCCAATTGACGAACAAGGTTGTACCCATTTCCTGTGTTCACCTATCACTCCCTCACCACCCCGCCCCTCTCCCCACCCAAAACCATCCCCCACCCACCCCCTTTTATCTTCAGCTCCCCTTACACCCACTGCCAGTACTGAAGAAGGGTAACACCCAAAATGTTGGCTTCTCCACCTCCTGATGCTGCCTGCCTTGCTGTGTTCTTCCAGCCTCCTGCCTGTCCCTCCTGATGCTGCCTGCCTTGCTGTGTTCTTCCAGCCTCCTGCCTGTCCCTCCTGATGCTGCCTGCCTTGCTGTGTTCTTCCAGCCTCCTGCCTGTCCCTCCTGATGCTGCCTGCCTTGCTGTGTTCTTCCAGCCTCCTGCCTGTCCCTCCTGATGCTGCCTGCCTTGCTGTGTTCTTCCAGCCTCCTGCCTGTCCTTCCTGATGCTGCCTGCCTTGCTGTGTTCTTCCAGCCTCCTGCCTGTCCCTCCTGATGCTGCCTGCCTTGCTGTGTTCTTCCAGCCTCCTGCCTGTCCCTCCTGATGCTGCCTGCCTTGCTGTGTTCTTCCAGCCTCCTGCCTGTCCCTCCTGATGCTGCCTGACTTGCTGTGTTCTTCCAGCCTCCTGCCTGTCCCTCCTGATGCTGCCTGGCTTGCTGTGTTCTTCCAGGCTCCTGCCTGTCTAACCTGGTTCCTGAGCAACTCAGCCTTGGTCACCTTTTGAGTTGAGATATCACCGCCCCCAGATTCAGCTTTGAGCTGCTCCTGTTTGTAGGCCAAAGGGCCAGTACTGTACTGTTCTTTGTGCTTTGTTTGTTCATTAGAAGGTGGCAGGAGTCTGGAGCTCACTGCCTGTAATTGTGTTAGAGTCAGAAACCTTTAATATTTAAGAAGTATTTAGATGAGCATTTGTGATCCCAAGGCAAACAAGGCTATGGGCCAAGTGCTAAAAAAAAGGGATTAGAATAGGTAGGGCCTTGTTTTTGACTAGTGTGGACTTGATGGGCTGAATGGCCTTTTTCTGTACTTTATTTATGACTCAAACTGTGGAGGGATTTGACAGGGTCGATGATGAACAAATGGTTACCCTGCTTGGGGAATTTGAGGTCAGAGTCTCAGAAACATTATCACACGAATCTCTGCCTCACCATGTTAATTCAATGTGAATACAGTCATAGAGCTCCTCCTTGAAGCTTATTTTCTTTGTCAGTAACATTAAAGCTAAAAACAGTGTTCTTATAAAGAGGTTCCATTTCGAGTGCAGTAATAAATGTCGCCACACCAGCCGAGTCACTTTTAAAAGTAAGTCACTTCTGCTGATCTCTCAATGTCTCCTTTTAAAACACGCTGGAATCTGGGTGCTGCTAAGCATATTCAAAATGGGGATGAATAAATATTTGGATACCGATGGAATCGTGGGAACTGGCTGGCTTGCAAAGTGAGTGGTTTGGTGTAACACCAGCAGCACAGGTTTTATTCCCATCACAGCTGAGGGAGACTTGGAGTCTGCCTCTGCATCCTATCCATCAAGGGACAGGAGATGGAGAACCAATACTGACAAAAAATGGCAAGGTGAAAAATCAGCAGACACTGAGCCAGGGACCTACCTCCGGGCAGGGCGTGTGTGAATAAATGATTAGTTTTAAAGGATACGGAGTTAGTGCAGGAAGGTGGAACTAAGGAAGTCTATTGGCCAGGATCTCATTACAGGCTGGGACAGAGTTCTGGAAAGCTACACCAGATCCTAAACTTCATGTTCTGAGCCAGGAGTATAAAGAGAGGCTGCTTTCACTGGGGGAGTGCGGAAACTGTGTATGTCTGAGAGGCCGTGGGCAGTGAAGAGGCCAAGAGCAGTGTGTGCTAGAAAGAGGAGACAGTGTGAATACAGTCAGATTCTCTGTATAGACAGAGCTGGGATTAATTCCCCAAGCTGCTGGATATAGCTGTCAGAAGGTCAGTCATAAACATGTGATTCCAGACACTAAATAGAGCATGGTGAATCTATTTGAGTGAATGAATTAATCAGATAAGAATAGTCCAGGGCTTGTATGACATTTCATTTAGTTATTTATATTATCAGTTATTACAAACAAATGTAAATGTTTAAACATGATCCTTAAAATAATTACAAACCCCACACAATGAGACAGGTGTGAGAAGGCTGAGAGGTATATCAGAGTGTTACAGTGAGAGGTGTGAGGTTATCAGAGTGTTACAGTGAGGGGTGTGGGGTATATCAGAGTGTTACAGTGAGGGTTGTGGGGTATATCAGTGTGTTACAGTGAGGGGTGTGGGGTATATCAGAGTGTTACAGTGAGGGGTGTGGGGTATATCAGAGTGTTACAGTGAGGGGTGTGGGGTGTATCAGAGTGTTACAGTGAGGGTTGTGGGGTATATCAGAGTGTTACAGTGAGGGGTGTGGGGTATATCAGAGTGTTACAGTGAGGGTTGTGGGGTATATCAGAATGTTACAGTGAGGGGTGTGGGGTATATCAGAGTGTTACAGTGAGGGGTGTGGGGTATATCAGAGTGTTACAGTGAGGGTTGTGGGGTGTATCAGAGTGTTACAGTGAGGAGTGTGGGGTAGGTTGGAGAGTTACATGAAATAGGTTGGGTGTTTCAGAGTGTACTGTTTGAGATGTGAGGTATATCTGAGTTTTACAAGGTGGGATGTGGGGTATATCAGAAAGTTACCATGATGTGTGTGTGTGTTGAGCTACAGTGAATGGTGTGGATTGCTTCGGAGTGTTACAAGGGAGAGTGTGGGATATATGAGAGAGTTACAGTGAGGAGTGTGGGATGTAATAGAATCAATATGTATTCAGGCAAACTTTCTATTGGTTGGAGCCATACCTGACACATGGAAAGATGGTTGTGGTTGTTGGATGTCAGTTGTGTCAGCTCGAGGACATCTCTGCAGGAGTTCCTCAGGGTAGTGTCCTAGGCCCAACTATCTTCAGCTGCTTCATCGATGACCTTCCCTCCATCAAAAAATCAGAAGTGGGGATGTTCATCGATGATTATACAATGTTCAGCACCATTCCTGACTCTTCAGATATTGAAGCAGTCCATGTTCAAATGCAATAAGATCTGGACAATATCCATACTTGGGCCGATAAGTGGCAAGTAACATTTGCATCACATAAATGTCAGGCAATTGTCATTTTCAAAAAGAGACGATCCAACCACCACTCCATGACATGCTGTGGTATTACCATCACTGAATCACCCACTGTCAAATCCTGACCAGAAACTGAACTCCACTTGCCACATAAACATAGTGGCTACAAGAGCAGGTCAGAGGCTATGAATATTGCAGTGAGTAGCTCACCTCCTGACTTCTCAAAGCTTGTCCACCATTTAGAAGGCGCAAGTCAGGAGAGTGATGAAATACCCCCCACTTGTCTGGATGGGTGCAGCTTTAGGAACATTCAAGGATCTTGGCACTATCCAGGACAGAGCAGCCCATTTGTTTAGCATCAAATCCACAATTATCTACTCCCTCCACTACTAATCTCAGTGGCAGCAGGGTATGCTATCTACAAGATGCACTGCAGAAATTCACCAAAGTTCCTCAGACAGTACCTACAATCCCATGGCCACCTCTATCTAGAAGCACAAGAATAGCAGATACATGGGAACATCTCCACCTTCAAGTTCCCTGACAAGCCACTCACCATCCAAACTTGGAAATATTTGCCATCCTTTCACTATCGCTGGAACAATGTCCTGGAATTCTTTCCCTCAGGGCATTGTGGATCTACTGACAGCCCATGGAGTGCCTCAGTTCAAGAAGGCAGCTCACTGTTACCTTCCTAACGGCGACTAGTATAAATAATAGATAATAAATTCAGGCCAGCAAGCAAGGCCCATGTCCCACAAGGAAGTTAAGAAAATAATCAAATTGTTACAACAAAGGATGAGGGATATATCCGAATGTTGAACATGGATGTGGAAGAGCCAGTGTTGGACTGGGGTGGACAAAGTTAAAAATCACACAACATCAGGTTATGGAGTATCAAGGCAAAAAAGGTGGGAGAGGGGTTAGTAGCTTTCTTCCATTTCGTCCCCTGTCTAGGTGACATCCTCAGTGCTTGGGAGCCTCCTGTGAAGTGCTTCTGTGATGTTTCCTCCGGCATTTATAGTGATTTGTACCTGCCGCTTCCGGTTGTCAGTTCTAGCTGTCCGCTGCAGTGGCCGGTATATTGGGTCCAGGTCGATGTGCTTATTGATTGAATCTGTGGATGAGTGCCATGCCTCTAGGAATTCCCTGGCTGTACTCTGTTTGGCTTGTCCTATAATAGTAGTGTTGTCCCAGTCGAACTCATGTTGCTTGTCATCCGCGTGTGTGGCTACCAAGGATAGCTGGTCGTGTCATTTCAGACAGGGGACGAAACGTCTGCAACACAAATTCCCAGCTCGTCGAACAGAACCACAACAACAAGCACCCGAGCTACAAATCTTCTCACAAACTTTGAGTAGCTTTCTTCATATGGTACGGGCTACTCAGAGAGATTCAGTCAGACCAAGGGTCAAATTTTACTGCTAGGCTGTTTAAGGAGTGTATGGATAGCTTAGATATACACACTGGAATTAACGTGCTATATCATCCTGAATCCCAGGGAGCTTTAGAAAGGTGGCATCAGACCTTGAAGACCATGTTGAGAGCATACTGTCAGGATTATTGGAATGATTGTGATAAAGGTATCCCATTTACATTATTTACCATTAGAGATGCCCCAAAACAATCTACTCAGTTCACTCCCTTTGAGTTAATATTCGGTCATGAAATGAGAGGTCCTTTGAAATTAATTAAGGGAAAGTTGACAGGACCAAAGTCAGACGTCTCACATTTAGATTATGTATCAGAGGTGAGGGAGAGATTAAATCATGTAGATGAGTTAGCTAAACAGCCCCTAAAGAGGGCACAGTGTAGAATGAAACAAGTGGCAGATAAAAGCTCTGAGATATCGGATGTTTTCCCGAGGGGATGATGTGCTAGTACTGCTACCAATGAAAGGAGATCGCTTAAAAGCCAGGTTTAGTGGTCCCTATCAAATTGGGAAAAAGTTGAGTCAGGTGAACTATCTAGTAAAGATGCCAGATTAAAAAGAAAGGTAGCAAGTATGCCATGTGAACATGTTGAAACCGTATTATACTAGAGAGAAAGAACTGGAGAAACAGGTGTTAGTTACTGCCCCGCAGAGTGAGGAATCAAATCCAGACGATGTGGATTTGATGTGCCTCAAAATAGATTAAGAAAGGAAGAAGTCCTTGACGAGTAGGATATGTTCATAAACTATCTGTCTCAGGAGAATAGAATGCAGTTGAAAGATTTGTTACTAGGTATAAGGACATATGTAAGAATCAGATGGAGAGCACCAATGCTATTGTACATGAAGTAGACATAGGGAATACTGCTCCGATAAAACAACATCCCTATCAGCTTTATCCTTTCAAAGCCAGACAGGTCCAGATGGACGATGACATCATCGAACCGAGCCAGAGTGAGTGGAGTTTGCCCGATCGTCCTAGTTCCCAAGCCAGTCGGGACTCAACAATTCTGCATGAATTATCGAAAGTTCAACGCCGTTACAAAATTGGACTCATATCCAGTTCCTAGATTGGAGGACTGTATTGAGAGAGTCGGATAAGCCAGTTACATCACCAAGTTGGACTTAATGCATAGTTACTGGCAGGTATTTTTATCAGATATGACGAAAGAAATGTCTGTGTTTATAACCCCAAATGTTTAAAGTGATGCCCTTTGGAATGAAGAATGTGCCTGCCACATTCCAAAGACCCATGAACAGAGTTGCGGCTGGGTAAACAAACTGTGCAGTCTTTTGGACGATGTTGTGATCTTTAGTAAGTCCTGGAAAGATCACATGGTACAGTTGGCAGAGCTCTTTGAACGACCATGAGAAGCGAAACTGGTGATAAACTTAAATAAAACAGAATTCGTGAAAGCAGAGGTGACGTTCTTGGGACATAACATCGATCATGGAAGGTTGACCCCACATGGAACACAAAGCCGAAGGCCATCAAGGAATTTCCATGACCAACCTCGAAGAAAGAGGTGTTTCGATTTTTAGGACTCAACAGATTCTATTGGAAGTTTGTTCCAAACTACAGCAGTGTAGTGGCACCAGTAACCGATTTGCTAAAGAAGAACGCAAAGTTTCAGTGGACAGAACCATGCCAGGAGGCATTCGACCATTTAAAATCAATATTAACCAGCAAACCAATTTTAGCTACACCAAACTTTTCAAAACCTTTTAGAGTCGTCATCGATGCTAGTGACATAGGAGTAGGAGCTGTACCCATACAGGAAGATGAGGATGGGATTGAACTGCCAGTTGGTTACTTTTCAAAGAAGATCACCATCCACCAGAGGAAATACTCCACAATCGAAAAGGAACGATTGAGTTTGGTACTGGCCTTACAGCATTTTAATGTGTTCGTCACGAATAATGTGTCAGAGACAATTGTATACACAAATCAGGATCCTCTTACATTCTTAGAACACTTTAAAGACAATATTATTTCATTGGAGTCTTATGTTACAGATTTTTAATTTAAAAATCGTACATGTTGCAGATCATAAGAACGTAATCACAGATACGTTATTGTGGATTTAACAGATAAAGTTCAGATGAGATTTGTATTTATTTAATGTTTTATATATATTGGGAAAGGAGGAGTGCAGTGAGATCTGTATGTCTTTGGACACCAATCGCTGGAAGTTACCATTCAGACATGGCAGGTGCTGAAGATACAAATGATATGTTGGCCATCATAGCTAGAAGATTGGAGTAGAGGAGCAAGGATGTCTTGCTGCAATTGTACAGAGTCCTTTAACCAAAAGGATGCACTGTTAGCTCAAACAGAGATAACCTGATTGGTATTACAGAAACATGACTGAAAGGTGGCCATTGCAACTGAATATATTTTGACATATTGGAATGACAAGAAGCTTGGGGAAGGAAACTGCAGGGGATGGGCACAATTGAAATGTGGAACTTACTCAAGGATAAGTATGAACCTGTCAGGCAGGGAGGAATTGGTTGAGCAAGGGAGCTGTGATTTACGAAAGAAATTGAATCTCCCAATTAGTTATTTGGGTGGAACTGAAAAATAAGAAAGGGATGATCAACTTATTGGGATTGTATTGTAGACCCCCCAATAGTCAGAGGGAAATTGAGAAACAAACTTGTAAAGGGGATCTCAGCTATCTGTAAGAATAAGAGGGTGGTTATGGTAGGGGATTTTAACTTTCCAAACATCGACTGGGACTGCCATAGTGTTAAAGGTTTAGATGGAGAGGAATTTCTTAAGTGCGTACAAGACAATTTTCTGATTCAGTATGTGGATGTACTAGAGAAGGTGCAAAACTTGACCTACTCTTGGGAAATAAGGCAGGGCAGGTGACTGAGGTGTCAGTGGGGGAGCACTTTGGGGCCAGCGACCATAATTCTATTTGTTTTAAAATAGTGATGGAAAAGGATAGACCAGATCTAAAAGTTAAGTCCTAAATTGGAGAAAGGCCAATTTTGATGGTATTAGGCAAGAACTTTAAAAAGCTGATTGGAGGCAGATGTTCGCAGGTAAAGAGACGGCTGGAAAATGGGAAGCCTTCAGAAATGAGATAACAAGAATCCAGAGAAAGTATATTTCTCTCAGGGTGAAAAGAAAGGCTGGTGGGTATAGGGAATGCTGGATGACTAAAGAAATTGAGGATTTGGTTATGAAAAAGAAGGAAGCATATGTCAGGTATAGACAGGATAGGTCGAGTGAATCCCGAGAAGAGAAGAAAGAAAGTAGGAGTATACTTAAGAGGGAAATCAGGAGGGCAAAATGGGGACATGAGATAGCTTTGGCAAATAGAATTAAGGAGAATCCAAAGGGTTTTTACAAATATATTAAGGACAAAAGGGTAACTAGGGAGAGAATAGGGCCCCTCAAAGATTAGCAAGGCGGCCTTTGTGTGGAGCCACAGAAAATGGGGGAGATACTAAATGAATATTTTGCATGAGTATTTACTGTGGAAAAGGATATGGAAGATATAGGCTGTAGGGAAATATATGGTGACATCTTGCAAAATGTCCAGATTACAGAGGAGGAAGTGCTGGATGTCTTGAAACGGTTAAAAGTGGATAAATCCCCAGGACCTGACCAGGTGTACCCGAGAACTCTGTGGGAAGCTAGAGAAGTGATTGCTGGGCCCCTTGCTGAGATATTTGTATCATCGATAGTCACAGGTGTGGTGCTGGAAGACTGGAGGTTGGCAAACGTGGTGCCACTGTTTAAGAAGGGCGGTAAAGACAAGCCAGGGAACTATAGACCAGTGAGCCTGACCTCGGTGGTGGGCAAGTTGTTGGAGGGAATCCTGAGGGACAGGATTTACATGTATTTGGAAAGGCAAGGACTGATTCGGGATAGTCAACATGGCTTTGTGTGTGGGAAATCATGTCTCACAAACTTGATTGAGTTTTTTGAAAAAGTAACAAAGAAGATTGATGAGGGCAGAGCAGTAGATGTGATCTATATGGGGGGGGGGGGGGGGGGGGTGTAGGTTTGCTCGCTGAGCTGTAGGTTTGATATCCAGATGTTTCATTAGCTGGCTAGGTAACAAGGATGTTGCCAGGGTTGGAGGATGTGAGCTGCAGGGAGAGGCTGAACAGGCTGGGGCTGTTTTCCCTGGAGCGTCAGAGGCTGAGGGGTGACCTTATAGAGGTTTACAAAATTATGAGGGACATGGATAGGATATATAGACAAAGTATTTTTCCCTGGGGTCGGGGAGTCCAGAACTAGAGGGCATAGGTTTAGGGTGAGAGGGGAAAGATATAAAAGAGACCTAAGGGGCAACCTTTTCACGCAGAGGGTGGTACGTGTATGGAGTGAACTGCCAGGGGATGTGGTGGAGGCTGGTACAATTGCAACATTTAAGAGGCATTTGGATGGGTGTATGAATAGGAAGGGTTTGGAGGGATATGGGCCGGGTGCTTGGCAGGTGGGACTAGATTGTTGGGATATCTGGTCGGCATGGACGGGTTGGACTGAAGGGTCTGTTTCCATTCTGTACATCTCTATGACGCTAAGTACAGAAAGTAATTAGGCAGGAAAAAGGATGTCCTATACTGCAAGGCAAATGGAATATAAAAGTATAGAAGTTTTGCTGCAGCTGTACAGAGCATTGTTAGGATTAGAGTTCGGTGACCCGATACTGATTAAAAAAACCAAAGAACTGCGGGTGCTGGAAATCAGAAACAACATCAAACATTACTGGAAAAACTCAGCTGGTCTGGCAGCATCTGTGGAAAGAAAGCAGAATAAATGTTTTGTGTTCAAATTGTCTTCTTCAGATCTGGAAATGTTACTGATAATGATCGAATAAGCGATTGCCTGTCAGGGATTAACTAACTCCATGGCATTCATTTAAAACTCTAAAGCATGCTACAAGTGCTGAATCAGGCTTTACAGCAAACCAACTGATCCCTGTGTGTGATCTAACTTGTAGACCCACAGCAGACAGTCAGACACAGGCATGACATTGTATACCACAAGGATTCTGGATAATCCACGATGGAGGACGGGAAAAGATTGTGCCTGTAAGTGCTCCTTTACTGAGACATTTTCGGTGTTGGAGCTAATTTCCTTGAATTCTAGGAGCTGTAATTGCTAATCTATAAACTATTGGATTGTTTTGGAACTTTGGGGGAGAAAAGCTCAAAACAACAACACTATAAAAAGGAGGAAGACAGACAAAGGGCAGGGACAACATGGGCAGTTTGCTGGGCCCCTTGATGAAATATTTGTATCATCGATAGTCACAGGTGAGGTGCCAGAAGACATGGTGCCACTGTTTAAGAAGGGCGGTAAAGACAAGCCAGGGAACTATAGACCAGCGAGCCTGATGCTGGTGGTGGGCAAGTTTTAGATTAGATTAGATTACTTACAGTGTGGAAACAGGCCCTTTGGCCCAACAAGTCCACACCGACCTGCCGAAGAGCAACCCACCCAGACCCATTCCCCTACATTTAACCCTTCACCTAATACTATGGGCAATTTAGCATGGCCAATTCACCTAACCTGCACATCTTTGGACTGTGGGAGGAAACCGGAGCACCCAGAGGAAACCCACACAGACACGGGAAGAATGTGCAAACTCCACACAGGCAGTTGCCTGAGGCAGGAGTTGAACCCAGGTCTCTGGTGCTGTGAGACAGCAGTGCTAACCACTGTGCCACCGTTGTTGTTGGAGGGAATCCTGAGGGACAGGGTGTACATGTATTTGGAAAGGCAAGGACTGATTTGGGATAGTCAACATGGCTTTGTGCATGGGAAATCATGTCTCACAAACTTGATTGAGTTTTTTGAAGAAGTAACAAAGAGGACTGATGAGGGCAGAGCGGTAGACATGATCTATATGGGCTTCAGTAAGGCGTTCAACAAGTTCCCCGTGGGAGACTGGTTAGCAAGGTTAGATCTCATGGAAAACAGGGAGAACTAGCCATTTAGATACAGGACTGGCTCAAAGGTAGAAGGTAGACGGTGGTGGAAGGTTGTTTTTCAGACTGGAGGCCTTGGACCAGTGGAGTGCCACAAGGATCGGTGCTAGGTGCACTACTTTTCATCATTTATATAAATGATTTGGATGTGAGTATAAGAGGTACAGTTAGTAAATTTGCCGATGATTCCAAAATTGGAGGTGTAGTGGACAGCGAAGAAGGTTACCTCAGATTACAATGGGATCTTGATCAGATGGGCCAATGGGCTGAAGAGTGGCAGATCGAGTTTAATTTAGATAAATGCGAAGTGCTTCATTTTGGGAAAGCAAATCTTAGCAGGACTTACACAGGTAATGGTAAGGTCCTCAGGAGTGATGCTAAACAAAGAGACCTTGGAATACAAGTTCATAGCTCTTTGAAAGTGGAGTCACAGGTAGATAGGATAGTGAAGAAGACATTTGGTATGCTTTCCTTTATTGGTCAGAGCATTGAGTATAGGAGTTGGGAGGTCATGTTGCGGCTGTACAGGACATTGGTTAGGCCACTGTTGGAATATTGAGTGCAATTCTGGTCTCCTTCCTATCGGAAAGATGCTGTGAAACTTGAAAGGGTTCAGAAAAGATTTACAAGGATGTTGCCAGGGTTGGAGGAATTGAGCTATAGGGAGAAGTTGAATAGGCTAGGGTTGCTTTCCCTGGAGTGTTGGAGGCTGAGGGGTGACCTTATAGAAGTTTATAAAATCATGAGGGGCATGGACAAAGTCTTTTCCCTGGGGTGGAGGAGTCCAGAAGTAGAGGGCATAGATTTAGGGTGAGAGGGGAAAGATATAAAAGACCTAAAGGGCAACTTTTTCATGCAGAGGGTGGTATGTGTATGGAATGAACTGCCAGAGGAAGTGGTGGAGGCTGGTACAATTACAACATTTAAAAAGCATCTGGATGGGTATATGAATAGGAAGGGTTTGGCGAGATATGGACCAGGTGCTGGCAGGTTGGACTAAATTGGGTTGGGATATCTGGTTGGCATGGACGGGTTGGACTGAAGGGTCTGTTTCCGTGCTGTACATCTCTATGACTCTATGATTCTATGCTGTGTGACCCAGCAGTAACCTGCATAGTTGCTGCCTTTGTTATCTGTTTACAAGTATCTCTGAACATCAGAGTTCGTTCTAAGAAAAATAAATGAACAGCGAAATTCACAGCTGACCTTGGAGAAACCTGTGTGGGAGAGCGCACAGTAAGGGAGCAGCTAAGTAGCTTTATAAAGTATAATCTTACTGATTTTCTTTTTGTAAATCTACAATAGTGAGTAGAATAGATTTTTTTTTGATTATATGTTGTGTAATGTGTTTCTTGATTAAACTTTAAAAATATAAAAACACAGTTACCAAGCTAGCGTGGAGCAGTGTTTTTTAAAACAGTAGGACTGTGCTACCTTCTGGGTCTGTCGATTGTTATGGTTCAAAGATGGCCTTTAGCACAGTGATGTGCTCTTCTAATTGGATGTGGGAGATTAGGAAGAGTATCCATATTACAGATGATTACATCTGTTCAGAAGTGTTCGTTGCAATTTCTATTAGATCACATGGACTGGTTGGTTTACCAGTTAGAGGCAATGAGGAATTTACAGGAGCCAGTTGCAGAGTGGGCGATAAACCACAGATACAGTCAGGTAGATGGGTTACCACCAGGAAAGATAGGAGAGGGAGGCAAGTATTGCAGGAGTCTCCTGTGGCTATCGCCATCTCAAACAAGTACACTGTTTTGGAAAATATACAGGGTGATGGATTCTCAGGGGAATGTAGCACAAACAGCCAAGTTTCTGGTGCTGAGACTGGCTCTAATGTAATGAGAGGTACATTGGGTTCCAAGCAATCGATTGTGTTAGGGGACTCTCTGGTCAGAGGCACAGACAGACATTTCTGCGGCCGACAGAAAGAAATAAGAATGATGCATTGCCTCCCTGGTGCCAGGGTCAAGGATATCTCTGAGAGGGTGCAGAATGTTCTCAAAGGGGAGAGGGACCAGCAGGAGGTTGTTGTACACATTGGCATTAATGACATAGGAAGGGAAAAGGACAACACTCTGAGGAGAGAATATAAGAAGTTAGGCAGCAATTTAAAAAGGACGTCCTTGAGGGGAGTAATATCTGGATTACTCCTGGTGCTCTGAGCTAGTGAGAGTTGGAATAGGAGGATAGAGCAGATGAATGCATGACTGAGGAGTTGGTGTGGGGGAGAAGGGTTCACATTTTTGGATCATTGGAATCTCTTCTGGGGTAGAAATGACTTGTACGCGAAAGGTGGATTGCACTTGAATTGGAAGGAGACTAATATACAGGTGGGGAGATTTGCTAGAGCTGCTCAGGAGGATTTAAACTAGTAAGGTGGGGCAGTGGGACACAGGGAGATAGTGAGGAAGCAATCAGTCTGAGACTGGTACAGTTGGGATAAAAAAATAAGTCAAACAGACAGGGCAGGCAGGAACAAAGTAGAGAACAAGGTAGGATTGATAAATTAAACTGCACTTATTTCAATGCAAGAGGCCTGACAGCTAAGGCAGATGAACTCAGGGCATGGTTAGGAATTGGGATATCATAGCAATTACAGAGATGTGGCTCAGGGTAGACATGACTGGCAGCTTAATGTTGAAAGGTATAGATCCTGTAAGCAGTATCGAAGGGGAGGGGTGCATTTTTGATATTACAGCTGTACTTAGAGTGGATGTTTCTAGGAATATGTCAAGGGAAGTTATTTGGATGGAGCTGAGAACTATGAAAGTGGTGATCACTTTATTGGGATTGTACCATTGACCCCCTAATAGTCAGCAGGAAATTGAACAACAAATTTGTAAGGAGATCTCAATTATCTGTAAGAATAATAGGGTGGTTATGGTAGGGGATTTTGACTTCCCAAACATAGACTGGACTGCCATAGTGTTAAGGAATTGGATGGAGAGCAATTTGTTAAGTGTGTACAAGAAAATCTTCTGATTCAGTGTATGGATGTACCTACTAAAGAAGATGCAAAATGTGACCTACTCTTGGGAAATAAGGCAGGGCAGGTGACTGAGGTGTCACTGGGGGAGCACTTTGGGGTCGATGATCATTCTGTTAGTTTAAAATAGTGATGGCAAAAGATAGATCTAATCTGAAAGTTAATGTTCTAAATTGGAGGAAGGCCAATTCTATCAAAGCTGTAGAATTTATCTTTCTTGGGTTCAAAATGGATAACTTCGCATGTGTTCATGTTGTCAAAAGGCTTTGAGACCCTTGAGCAATCTTACCAGGATGACAAGGAGCTTCCCTCACTAGGCACAGTGTGGCTGGTGTTAGAAAGAGAAGAAACCCAGGCAGGCAAATGTGTGGAATCCAGTAACTAGCAGCAGGTAGGAGACTTTATGGAAAAATATTTCAATAATCTAACAGTAAGAAGCACACTTGCTGTATCGCTGAATACTATGTATTGCAGTATTCTGTCTTAGTATGAATTAACTAGTGTTCTGATGAAGCCTAAGCCTGAAGACGGTTCTTGACCTTGTCTTCCCTTTTTCTCTGGCTTGAAGCCAAACTTGTGGATGTGGACATAAAGGCCCACACAGCAAGAGTCCACATTAATTCCATCTGTTTTCTTTTTGCCCGATTACTGAATTAGTTTTCCAGCTCACAGCTCTACCACAGTTGACTGCCTGTGCTCTTCCATTCAGCATTTGTGTATTCACTGTCTCAAGCTTTTTACATCATGCCCTATACCACCCTTCACAGAGTCAATTCTCTGCAGTTCCAGGGGGCAGAAACACGGTGGAAAGAAACAGCTAAACAAAATGATTTTTTTTTAAATCTGAAAAAGACACATTGATGATACATTGCATTGTATTTATGCTTGCCTTATCACAAGTATATGTGCAGTAATTTGTTCAAAAGACATAGTCCTGTACATTACTAGTGCTCTATCTCTAGCATCACTGAATGCTGTGCATAGAACTCTGACAATCAGCCAATAGTCCAGGGGAAGCACAGCTGGTCAGATAGCATCCAAGGAACAGGAGAATCGACATTTCAGGCATTAGCCCTCCATTAGGGGTTTTCTTGCTCCTCAGAAGCTGCCTGGCCTATTGTGCTTTTCCAGCACCACACTCTCAATTCTGATCTCCAGCATCTGCAGTCCTCACTTTCTCTCAGTAGTCCAGGGGATCATTGCAAATCTCAAACACATCCTACACCAACAGACGTTTCATAGAACATAGAACATAGAACATAGAAGAATACAGCGCAGTACAGGCCCTTGGGCCCTCGATGTTGCGCCGATCCAAGCCCACCTAAACTACACTAACCCACTATCCTCCATATACCTATCCAATGCCCTCTTAAATGCCCATAAAGAGGGAGAGTCCACCACTGTTACTGGCAGGGCATTCCATGAACTAACGACTCGCTGAGTGAAGAACCTACCCCTAACATCAGTCCTATATCTACCCCCCCTTAATTTAAAGCTATGCCCCCTTGTAATACCCGACTCAATACGCGGGAAAAGGTTCATACTGTCGACCCTATCTAACCCCCTAATCATCTTGTACACCTCAATCAAGTCACCCCTAAACCTTCTTTTCTCTAGTGAAAACAACCCCAAGTGCCTCAGTCTTTCCTCATACGATTTTCCTTCCATACCAGGCAACATCCTGGTAAACCTCCTCTGCACCCGTTCCAATGCCTCCACATCCTTCCTATAGTATGGCGACCAAAACTGCACACAATATTCCAGATGCGGCCGTACCAGAGTCTTATACAACTGCATCATGACCTCAGGACTCCGGAACTCAATTCCTCTACCAATAAAAGCCAGTACGCCATATGCCTTCCTCACCGCACTATTTACCTGGGTGGCAACTTTCAGAGATCTGTGTACATGGACACCAAGATCCCTCTGCTCATCCACACTACCAAGTATCCGACCATTAGCCCAGTACCCCATCTTTTTGTTATTCTTCCCAAAGTGAATCACCTCGCACTTAGCTACATTGAATTCCATCTGCCACCTTTCTGCCCAGCTCTGCAGCTTCTCTATATCCTGCTGTAACCTGCCACATGCTTCCTCACTGTCAACAACTCCTCCGACTTTCGTATCATCCGCAAACTTGCTCACCCAACCTTCTAACCCCTCTTCCAGGTCATTTATAAAAATGACAAACAGCAATGGTCCCAAAACAGATCCTTGCGGAACACCGCTAGTGACGGCACTCCATGAAGAAACTTTGCCATCAACTACTACCCTCTGTCTTCTTCCATCCAGCCAATTCCTAATCCAAACCTCCAACTCACCCTCAATGCCATATCTCCGTATTTTCTGCAGTAGCCTACCATGGGGAACCTTATCAAACGCCTTACTAAAATCCATATATACCACATCTACCGCTTTCCCCTCATCAACCTCCTTCGTCACCTTTTCAAAGAATTCAATAAGGTTTGTGAGGCACGACTTGCCCTTCACAAAACCATGCTGACTATCCTTGATCACATTATTCCTATCCAGATGTGCATAAATCCTATCCCTTACAATTCTCTCTAAGACTTTGCCCACAACAGAAGTGAGACTCACCGGCCTATAGTTACTAGGGCTATCCCTACTCCCCTTTTTGAACAAGGGAACCACATTTGCTATCCTCCAGTCTTCTGGGACTACTCCTGTAGACAAAGAGGACATAAAAATCAAGGCCAATGGCTCTGCAATCTCCTCCCTTGCTTCCCAGAGAATCCTAGGATAAATGCCATCAGGCCCAGGGGACTTATCTATTTTCACCTTTTCCAGGATTTCCAACACCTCTTCTCTACATACCTCAAAGCCATCCATTCTACTTATTTGTGACTCAGTATTCTCATCGACAACAATGCCCTGTTCCTGAGTAAATACTGAAGAAAAGTATTCATTCAGTGTCTCCCCAATCTCTTCCACCTCCACACGCAACTTCCCCCTACTATCCTTGACTGGACCTATTCCAACCCTAGTCATTCTTTTATTCCTAACATACCTATAGAAAGCCTTAGGGTTTTCCCTAATCCTATCGACTAAGGACCTTTCATGTCCCCTCCTTGCTGCTTTTAGCTCTCTCTTCAGGTCCTTCCTGGCTACCCTATAACTCTCAATCGCCCCAATTGAACCTTCACGTCTCATCTTGAGATAGGCCGCCCTCTTCCATTTAACAAGGGATTCCAATTCCTTATTAAACCACGGCTCCCTCGCACGACCCTTTCCTTCCTGCCTGACAGGTACATAATTATCAAGGACACTCAATAGTTGCCCCTTGAACAAGTTCCACATATCATTTACACTCTTGCCTTGGAGTCTACTTTTCCAAGCCACACATCCTAAGTCATGCCTCACCGCATCATAATTTCCCTTACCCCAGCTATAATTCTTGCCCTGTAGTACACACTTATCCCTCTCCATCACGAGTGTAAAAATCACCGAATTATGGTCACTATCCCCAAAGTGCTCACCTACCTCTAATTCTAACACCTGGCCTGGTTCGTTACCCAGAACCAAATCCAGTATGGCCTCACCTCTTGTTGGCCTGTCTACATATTGTGTCAGGAAACTCTCCTGCACACATTGAACAAACACTGACCCATCTAACGAACTTGAGCTATAGCTTTCCCAATCAATATCAGGAAAGTTAAAGTCCCCCATAACAACCACCCTATTACTGTCACTCATCTCCTGAATCACCTTCCCAATCCTTTCTTCAATGATTCTAGGACTATTAGGAGGCCTGTAAAAGACTCCTAACAGGGTGACCTCACCTTTCCTATTCCTAACCTCAGCCCAAACTACCTCAGATGGCAAGTCCTCATCCATTGTCCTTTCCACCGCTGTAATACTATCTTTGACAAGCAATGCCACACCTCCCCCTCTTTTACCCCCACCTCTGACCCTACTAAAACATTTAAATCCCGGAACCTGCAACAGCCAATCCTGTCCCTGTTCTAGCCATGTCTCCGTAATAGCCACAACATCGAAGTCCCAGGTACCAACCAACGCTGCAAGTTCACCTACCTTATTTCGTATACTTCTTGCATTGAAGTATACACACTTCAAGCCACTTCCCTGTTTACAGGCACCCTCCTTGGAAATTGATGCCATGTTCCTCACCTCCCTACACTCCAGGCCCTGCACCCTGAAGCTACAATCTGGGTTCCCATGCCCCTGCCGAGTTAGTTTCAACAAGATTCTCAACCTCATGGAGACAAAACCTTTCACCCACTGTCCATGATTATTGGAAACAAATCAACTTCCTTGCATTGATGCACTGGCACTGGAGGGGGTGCAGAGGAGGCTCACTAGATTGATTCTACAATTTAGGGGGTTGGCTTATGAGGAGAGACTGAGTAGACTGGGATTATATTCATTGGAATTCAGAAGATTGAGGGACAATTTTATAGAAACATAAAATTATGGAGGGAATCGATAAGATAGATGAGAAAGGATGGTTCCACTGGCAGGTGAAGCTAGGCCAAGAGGGCAGAACCTCAAAACTAGGGGGATCAGATTTAAGACAGAATTGAGAAGGAACTTCTTCACCCAGAGGCTTGTGAATCTGTGGAATTCCCTGTCCTGTGAGTAGTTGACACCACTTCAATAAATATTTTTAAAGTGCAGATAGATTTTCTTTTTGAACAATGTAGGAATTAACGGTTATATTGAGGGCAGGGGTAAGTGGAACTGAGACCATGAAAAGATCAGCCATGATCTTATTGAGTGGCCGAACAAGCGAGAAGGGCCCAACAGCCCACTCCTGCTCGGGGTTCTTATGCTGTTCTGTTATGATCGGGACTGGTGGGATGAGGTCACAGAAACAATTAACAATATCCACTGGAGCCCTGAGGCTGTGAATGACTTCCCAGGGTTCCCCATCGTGGATAGTGCAAAAGCTAACATTTGCAAAACATATTACAGGCAAGAGATTCGAAGAGCTGGCTGTGGATAAGAGTGAGGAGTTACTTTAATTTTGTCAAGCAGAGCTCTCTACACAAGAATTGGTGGCACTGAGGAAATTACATCGATATAAAGAGGAGGAGGGAGAGCCTGAGAAAGGCCAAATTCCTCCAATGGTAATAGCAGTCCTCCAGAGGTCAGCTGAAGGATGACAGCCCACGGTACAAACATGAAGTAGAATGGGTACCTGACAGCACCAGCTCATCACTGGCTGTGAAGGGCTGCACATTACTGAGTAACAAGCAGCAGCTCAGGTTATAATGCACTGGCACCAGCCAAATGGCCCCCATCGCCCAGGCACTTTGGTATCTGACATTTGCGAACCCCTCATAGTCATCATGGCACCACTCTGGTGTATGTGCAGACTGCTCAGGAATTGTAGGATGCATCAGCAACTAGCATTGAAAGGCTGTAAGGACACTCAGTGCATGGATAGGACCCAGCCCATGGACTGGACCAAGCTGCATCTAAGGGCTTATCCTAATAGCTCTTACTCACTCAGCACCTCCCAGCATGGGCTCAGTATCCCTGCCTTGCCTTGCTGCACCATACTGCACCTGTTGGCATGTTGTCATATCAGAGAGATCCAAAGACTGTCCCTACTGCTGGACTGACATCCTCTTCTGTGCAGATAGACTGCTTCTCAGTAAGGTTTTGTCTAGGGGCGAGAGGCAGGGCGACATCATGAGGTATGACACATCTACAGAGGAGGAAAGCATTTTTGGAGGTGGGGAAAGGCAGGGAGGAGGCATTAGAGATGCATGGGATATGCTGAACAGCGTTTCAGGGCATTGTAGGCTACGGGGGAAATCCTCATGTCAGTGATCACCACTATAGCCTCCATGGCAGGAGCATGGAGAGCAGCTTGGGTTTCTTTGAGGTGTCATCGCAGGCCTCGAGGCATGGAGGACAGTTAGAGGCAGAGTTCAATGTGTTTTGTCTTACCATAGGCAGTGGGTGGAAAAGGACTGCTGCAAGTTAAAAGCTGACAATAAGGATGGTGATAGGGGGTTTGTGGGGTACCTGGTAATCTGGTAGATCCTGGGACAGCCAGTGTTCACTACAAGCTGCATACCCATCCCACCTTCACTGCTATTCTCTAGATGCGAAATACAACAGGAGAATGCTGGGATAGTGCCCAGGGTGGGTGGGGTCAGCATCAGTTTGTTGGGTGGTAGTGCGGGATCCACATTTGCTGGACAAATACAGGAAGCATGGGTTTGCAAACTCCAGCTATGTTTCACGTGTAAACCTTTCTTTGCTCATGTACATCACATTCAGAGTTAATGTACTGATTTGTTAAACACTGGTCACATCACAGGCAGCAGCTAAACTAACATTGTCATGTCAGTGATGCTGAGGTGAGGAGCAGTGACCTATAGGAGGTGCGTGCTCGGCAGAGTGTTCCATCACTTGTAAAACTTCCAAGCGAACTGTGGGACGAGAGCAGCATCATTGCAATGTAGTCGTAGGAGATGATGGACTCGAATATAATGGAAAGAGGCATGGTTGAGGTGAGCCGAGAATGGGAAAAGGTTGGAGCACAGCAGGCATTGCCTTTCCATGTAGGTGAGAGTCACCAAGTTGCCACCCATGCTTTGACTCACATTGTGGTGAACCAGATGATGGTGCAGCTAAAGATCCAGTTTCGATCCCTAGTGGACTTTAGTAAGGCGTTTGATAAGGTTCCCCATGGTAGACTAATGGAGAAAGTGAAGTCACATGGTATGCAGGGTGTTCTTGCTAGGTGGATAAAGAACTGGTTGAGCAACAGGAGACAGAGTAGTAGTAGTTGAAGGGAGTTTCTCGAAATGGAGAAATGTGACCAGCGATGTTCCACAGGGGTCAGTGCTGGGGCCACTGTTGTTTGTGATATACATAAATGATCTAGAAGAGGGCACTGTTGGTATGATCAGCAAGTTTGCAGATGACACGAAGATTGGTGGATTAGCAGAAAGCATAAGGGACTGTCAGAGAATACAGGAGAGTATAGATTGACTGGAGAGTTGGGCGGAAAAGTGGCAGATGGCTTTCAATCCACACAAATGTGAGGTAATGCATTTAGGCAAGTCTAATTCGAGAGTGAATTATACAATGAACGGAAGAGCCTTGGGAAAAGTTGATGGGCAGAGAGATCTGGGAGTGCAGCTCCATTGTACCCTGAAGATTGCTGCACAGGTGGATAGGGTGATCAAGAAGGCATATAGTATGCTTGCCTTCATTGGACGGGGTATTGAGTATAAGAGCTGGCAGGTCATGTTAAAATTGTACAAGATATTGGTTTGGCCGCATTTAGAATACTGTGAACAGTTCTGGTCGCCACATTACCAAAAGGATGTGGGCGCTTTGGAGAGGGTGCAGAGAAGGTTTCAAGGATGTTGCCTGGTATGGAAGGTGCTAGCTATGAAGAGAGGTTGAGTAGGTTAGGTTTATTTTCACTAGAAAAAAGGAGATTGAGGGGGGATCTGATTGAGGTTTACAAAATCATGAAGGGTATAGTCAGGGTGGATAGAGACAAGCTTTTTCCCAAGGTGAAGGATTCAATAACGAGAGGTCATGCTTTCAAGGTGAGAGGTGGAAAGTTTAAGGGGGATACACGCGGCAAGTACTTCACACAGAGGGTGGTGGGTGTTTGGAACACGTTGCCAGCAGAGGTGGTAGAGGCAGGCACGGTAGATTCATTGAAGATGCGACTGGACAGATGCATGAGTAGGTGGGGAGCAGAGGGATACAAATGCTTAGGAATTGACCAGCTCAGGCTTGAAGGACCCAAGGGCCTGTTCCTAGGCTGTAAATTTTCTTTGTGTAGTCTGGACAGTGTGCTGCATCATCCTGTGCACAATTGGATAATGCAACAAGACAAGCTTGTGATGGGTGCTGAGGAGACAGGGAAATATGAGCTGTTGTCTGAGGAAAAGGATGAAGACACTGAACTGGAGGAAGGTCTCCTTGTGGATGTCAGAGCTCAGCAACATGACCTGACTGGCACTCGGTTCCAGCAGGTGAAAGCTGGCTGCAGACAATGGTCGTGAACTGTCAAAGTCAAGATGCCAGTACTTGTCTTGAACTTTGGGGTTGAACTGCAACCTGTATTTGTTCCCTTTTTTCAATTCTCTCATGGGAAACTGGCATCGCTGGCTGGGCTAGCATTCATTGCCCATCCCTAGTTGCCCCTTGAGAAGGTGGTGGTGAGCTGCCTTCTTGAATCACTATAGTCTCTATGCTGTAGGTTGACCCATTATACCCTTAGCGAGGGAATTCCAGGATTTCGAGCCAACAACACTGAAGGAATGTGAGGGAGGTGAACTTGCATGGGTTGGTGTTCCTGTATATCTGTAGCCCTTGTCCTTCTAGATAGAAGTGAGTTTGGAAGGTGCTGTCTAAGGTGAATTTCTGCAGTGCTTCTCATAGACAGTACACTCTGTTGGTGGTGAAGGGAGTGAATGCTTATGGATGTGTTGCCAATCAAGTGGGCTGCTATAGTGGATAGAGTCAAGCTTCTTGAATGTTGTTGGAGCTGCATGCATTCAGGCAAGAGGGAAATATTCCATTGTACTCTCGACTTGTGCATTGTGTTATGACATGGAGTAAACTCTCCTGCTCAATTTAACCCAGCAACACAGAAAAGACTTATCCCATGCAATAATCTGAAAATTCGATAGGCCAAGAACTGGTTAAAGTAAAAATTAACAACATTATTTCTTAAAGTAGAACAGAGAATAATTAACTAACAACTATTTAGAACTCCTTTCTCTAACCTACCATTTACATTCCCTTCTATAATACTAGTCTGATAAAACTCCCATTTAAGATTTACAAAACAAATCTTCTTACCTCAAAGCCAGGCAGCTTTCGGTTCTTCTCTGTATTCCTGTCTTCTTTTCTTCTTCTTGAGGATTCTGTTTCACAGTTTACTGATCAATAAAGGTAACTTTAAGAGAGCTATTCTCTGGGCAGTTTGCAGATGTCGTTGGCTTGGCAGTTCTCCTCCCAACTGTTCAACTTTCTCCGGTCTTATACCCCCAAAGGATCAGATTGTGTCATTGGCTCTTAAGATTGTCAATATACTAAACTCAAACTTGATTGGAGTTTGGTATTTTTTGGGGTATAATTTAAACTGATTTGGCCAAATTCAAATCTGTTTTTTTGTCTCCAGGCAAACAGCTACCCTAGCTACCCCAGTAGCTGGATCACATGTTACATTGTATCTTATTCAGAACACTTGGAGCTGTCACTGTTAGCTTTTAACTCTCTTAGAGGTGCAATACACCCATATCTTCATAACACCTCCACTCTTAAGAAAAAAATGAACCATCATAATGAAAAAAAGGCTTCTTTTTCCTATTTTTTAAACACATTACCCTAACATACAGATAACTTTAATATAAGTTCACCTTAACTTCTTCCCATATACCTGAGTATATATAAAATATTAAATAAATTCAAATCGCATCTAAACTCTATCAGTTAAATCCACAATAAAGTATCTGCAATTACATTCTTATGACCCACATGTATGATTTTTAAATTAAAAGTCTGTAATGTAAGATTCCAATAAAATAGTCTTGTATTCATGTCTTTAAAGCGTTCTAAGAATGTAAGAGGATTGTGATCCGTGTACACAACCTCTCCAACACATTGTTTGTGACATACACATTAAACTGTTGTAAGGCCAGTTCCAAACTCAATCTTTCCTTTTCGATTGTGGAGTATTTCCTCTGGTGGATTCAATCCCATTGTCATCTTCCTGACGGAGTACAGCTCCAACTCCTAAGTCACTAGCATCGATAGCGACTTTAAAAGGTTTTGAAAAGTTTGGTGTAGCTAAAACTGGTTTGGTGGTTAATATTGATTTCAAATGGTCGAATGCCTCCTGGCATTGTTCTGTCCACCGAAACTTTGTGTTCTTCTTCATCAAATCGGTTAATGGTGCCACTACACTGCTGAAGTTTGAACAAACGTCCGATAGAATCTGCTGAGTCCTAAGAATCGAAGCACCTCTTTCTTTGAGGTTCGTCATTGAAATTCCTCGATGGCCTTCGTCTTTGCACTTCATGGGGTTAACCTTCCATGACCAAGAACGTCACCTCTGCTTTTGCGAATTCTGTTTTATTTAAGTTTATCACCAGTTTTGCTTCTCATGGTCGTTCAAAGAGCTCTGCCAACTGTACCATGTGATCTTTCCAGGATTTACTAAAGATCACAACATCGTCCAAATAAACTGCAGTTTGTTCACCCAGCCACAACTCTGTTCATGAATCTTTGGAATGTGGCAGGCACGTTCTTCATTCCAAAGGGCATCACTTTAAACTTAAAAAGCCCATTTGGGTTTACAAATGCAGAAGTTTCTTTCAATGTCTCTGCCAGTAACCACACATTAAGTCCAACCTGGTGATGTAACTGGCTTGTCTGACTTTCTCGATACAGTCGTCCAATCTAGGAATTGGATATAAGTCCAATTTTGTACCTATGTTGACAAAGAACAAAGAAGGTTTACAGCCCAGGAACAGGCCTTTCAGCCCTCCAAGCCTGAACCGATCCAAATCCACTGTCTAAACCTATCACCCAATTCCTAAGGATCTGTATCCGTCTGCTCCCCACCTACTCATGCATTTGTCCAGATGTACCTTAAATGAATCTACTACCCTACTACCTCTGCTGGCAATGCATTCCAGGCACCTACCACCCTCTGTGTAAAGTACTTTCCACACGTGTATCCCCCTGAAACGTTTCTTCTCTCACCTTGAAAGCGTGACCTCTTATTATTGAATCCTTCACACTGGATAAAGCTTATCTCTATCTACCCAGTCCATACACTTCATGATTTTGTAGACCCCAATCAGGTTCCCCCACCACCTCTCCTTTTTTCTATGAAAACAATCCTAACCTACTCAACCTCTCTTCATAGCTAGCACCTTCCATACTAGGCAACATCCTCGTAAACCTTCTCTGCACCCTCTCCAAAGCGCCCACATCCTTTTGGTAATGTGGCAACCAGACTGTACACAATATTCTAAATGCAGCCAAACCAAACTCTTGTACACTTTTAACATGACCTGCCAGCTCTTATACTCAATATCCCATCCAGTGAAGGCAAGCATACAATATGCCTTCTTGACCACTCTATCCACCTGTGCAGAAACCTTCAGGGTACAATGGACCTACAGTCCCAGATCTCTCTGCCCATCAACCTTTCCCAAGGCTCTTCTGTTTACAGTATAATTCACTCTAGAATTAGACTCCTCAAAATGGATCACCTCACATTTGCTTGGATTGAACTCCATCTGTTATTTCTCCACCGTCCAGTCTATCTATATCCTCCTGTATTCTTTGACAGTCCCCTATGCTTTCTGCTATTCCACCAATCTTCATGTCATCTGCAAACGTACTGATCAGACCACCAATGCCCTCTCCAGATCATTTATGTATATCACAAACAACTGACCCCTGTGAAACACCACTTTTCTCCATTTCGAGAAACTCCCTTTAACTACAGGCCAAAGGGCCTGTACTGCACTGTAATGTTCTAACTACTACTCTCTGTCTCTTGTTGTTCAACCAGTTCTTTATCCACCTAGCTAGAACACCCTGCACACCATGTGAGTTCACTTTCTCCATCAGTTTACCATGAGGCACCTTATCAAACGCTTTACTGAAGTCCATGTATATGAAATCTACAGCCCTTTTTTCTTCTATCAACTTGGTCATTTCCTCAAAGAACTCGATTAAGTTGGTAAGGCATGATCTCCCCTGCACAAAACCATGTTGCTTATCACTGATAAGCCCATTATTTTCCAAATATAAATAGATTTTCTGTCTCAGAACCTTCTCCAGCAACCTTCTGGGTTCTGTCTGCGTGGGTTTCCTCCGGGTGCTCCGGTTTCCTCCCACAGTCCAAAAGATGTGCAGGGTCAGGTGAATTGGCCATGCTAAATTGCCCGTAGTGTTAGGTAAGGGGTAAATGTAGGGGTATGGGTGGGTTTCGCTTCGGCGGGTCGGTGTGGACTTGTTGGGCCGAAGGGCCTGTTTCCACACTGTAATGTAATGTAATCTAATCTAATCTAATCTAATCTTCCCACCACTGACGTAGGCTCACTGGTCTGTAGTCACCTGGAATATCCCTACTACCCTTCTTGTACAGGGGGACAATATGAGCAACCCTCCAGTCCTCCGATACCTCACCTGTGTTTAAGGATGTGACAAAGATCACATCCTTAAACCTTTAAATTGCTGCCTAACTTCTTATATTCTCTCCTCAGAGTGTTGTCCTTTTCCCTTCCTATGTAGCAAAAATTTACAGTGTGATGTAACTGAAATTATACATTGAAAAATTGATTGTCTGTTAAGCCGTTCATCTGTTAGAATAGAGCGGTAGTTTCACTTCTTTCATGTGTAAATCACAAACCTTTTTTTAAAAACGTTGCATTCTCGGGTTAGCTACAAAACTACACCACGTACATGCACGCCAAGAACAAAAAACTGGAGAAACTTGGCATTCTCACCAGTAATTGCAAAGGCCACCCTGGAACCACAGTAGACAACATTATCACTGCGGGGAAGTCTGTTATCAACTTATCGGACCACACCTTTCGACCGGAAGAGATTGAAGTCCTGAGTAGGGGTCTCAACTTCTGCCCCACCACCAAAATGGACCCGTTGGTTCTGGCAGCAGACACGGAGGAGTTCATCAGACGAATGAGACTCCGGGAATTCTTTCAAGGTGCCAGCAGTGACCCCAATGAGCCCACTGATGAACTGGAACAGTCATCACAGGGATCTGTAGAGGAGCAATCAAAGAATGTGTCAACTTGGACCCCACCGGAGGGCCGCTGCCCTGGGCTTGACATGTATGCTCAAACCGTCAGGAAATATATAAATGCCAGATTCATCAGGCATACCCACAAGGTAGAGCAAAACATCACCCGTTCACAGTGCAATGCCATCCAGGCTCTCAAAACCAATCACAACATTGTCATCAAACCAGCAGATAAAGGAGGAACCATTGTCATTCAGAATAAAACAGAATACTGCAAGGAAGTGTACCGACAACTGAACAACCAGGAACACTACAGGCAACCACCAGCTGATCCAACCAAAGAACACACCCGTGAATTAAAGACACTGATCAGAACTTTGGATCCAGCCCTTCAGAGTTCCCTACGTGCCCTCATCCCACGTACTTCTCATGTAGGCGACTTCTACTGCCTTCCAAAGGTACACAAAGCCAACACACTGGGATGTCCCATCGTGTCGGGCAATGGGACCCTATATGAGAATCTCTCCGGCTATGTGGAAGACATCTTGAAACCTATTGTACTGGGGATCTCCACCTTCTGTCGTGAGACTATGGATTTCTTACAGAAACTCAGCACCCACGGACCAGTCGAACCGGGAACATTCCTCGTCACAATGGACGCTTCCACACTCTACACCAGCATCCCCCACAATGATGGCATCGCGGCAACAGCCTCAGTACTCAACACCAACAACTGCCAGTCTCCAAACACCACCCTACAACTCATCCGCTTTATCTTTGATCATAACGTCTTCACCTTTGACAACCAGTTCTTCATCCAGACACATGGAACAGCCATGGGGACCAAATTTGCAACCTAATATGCCAACATTTTTATGCACAGGTTTGAACAAGACTTCTTCTCTATGCAGGATCTCCAACCAACATTGTACACCAGGTACATTAATGACATTTTCTTCCTCTGGACCCATGGCGAAGAGTTACTGATAAAACTACACAGTGACATCAACAAGTTTCATCCCACCATCAAACTCACCATGGACTACTCTTGACTATGTGTCTCATTCTTGGACACATGTGTCTCCATCAAGGATGGACACCTCAGCACCACACTCTACCACAAACCTACAGACAACCTCACAATGGTACACTTCTCCAGCTTCCACCCAAAGCATATTAAAACAGCTATTCCCTATGGGCAAGCCCTCTGCATACACTGGATCTGCTCAGATGAGGAGGAACGTGACGGACACCTGGAAGTACTCAAGGATGCCCTCACAAGAATGGGGTACGATGCCCAACTCATTGACTGCCAGTTCCGACATGCCACAGCAAGAAACCGTAATGACCTCCTCAGGAGACAGACACTTGCTGCAACTGACAGGGTACCCTTCGTTGTTCAGTATTTCCCAGGAGCCGAAAAACTACGCCATGTTCTTCACAGCCTGCAACACATTATCATGAGGGTGAGCATCTCGCCAAGACCTTCTCCACACCTCCACTACTTGCCTTTAAACAAACGCCAAACCTCAAACAGATCGTTGTTCGTAGCAAGCTGCCCGGCTCTCAGGACAACTCCATACAACCCTGTCATGGTGGACGCTGTAAAACGTGTCAGATTGTGGACAAAGATACCAGCATTATGCATGGGGACACCTCCCACCTTGTACATGGCAGGTACTCATGTGACTCAGCCAACGTTGTATATCTTATACGTTGCAGGCAGGGATGCCCAGAGGCATGGTACATTGGGGAAACCGAGCAAAGGCTACGACAACGGATGAATGGGCACCGCACAACAATCAACAGACACGAGGGTTCCCTCCCAGTTGGGGAACACTTCAGTGTTCCAGGACATTCAGCCTCGGACCTTCGGGTGACCATCCTCCAAGGTGGACTTCGGGACAGGCAGCAGAGAAAAGTGGCTGAGCAGAGGCTGATAACTAAGTTCGGTATCCATAGGGTGGGCCTCAACCGGGACCTTGGGTTCATGTCGCATTACAGATGACCACCATTGCACTATATACACACACAGATACTCCTACACACACACACAGGCACTCCTATACACACATACACATGGACACACAGACGCGCACACAGACACCCACACACACCCTTACAGACACCCACACTCACACATGCACCCCCTCACAGGCTTAAGACACTCTGCACTCACTACACACACACACACACACACACATACACTTTCTCACACTCACAACCCCCAACTCAGACAGACACACACAGACAAAGACCCACATGCACACGTATATTTTGTGGGGTGAATTTGTACTTGCACGGTTACATTGTACTTTGCTCAAAAACTGCATGAATTTATGTAAAACTCCGATATCTCACTTTTTCGATTAGAATCAATCTAAACATCAGGTCATAGACAGAGAACACGGGAGGCCAACACCTTCAACATATTGTCTAGCTATCACCATTGTTAAGAGCTAACCTGAGAATGCAACTTTTTAAAAAAAAGGTTTTGTGATTTACACATGAAAGAAATGAAACTATCACTGTATTCTAACAGATGAAAGGCTTAACAGACAATCAATTTTTCAATGTATAATTTCAGTTACATCACATTGTAAATTTTTGCTATAAATTCTGTGTTAGGATCGAGCCCTCCACTACCACCTGATGAAGGAGCGTTGCTCTGAAAGCTAGTGTGCTTCCAATTAAACCTGTTGGACTATAACCTGGTGTTGTGTGATTTTTATCTCTTTATAAGGCAAGCCCTCCAGTCCAGGCAGCATCCTGGTAAACTTTCTTTGTGCCCTCTCCAAAGCCTCTGTATCTTTCCTTTAGTAGGGCGACCAGAACTGGACACAATATTCCAAGTATGATCTCACCAGGGACTTGTAGAGCTGTAGCAAAACCTTGCAGCTCTTAAACTCGATACCCCTGTTTATGAAAGCCAAAACACCATATGCTTTCTTAACAACCCTATCCACTTGGGTGGCAACTTTGAGGGATCTACATACTTGAACACCAAGATCCCTCTGTTCCTCCACACTGCAGATCTTACAGTCTCTAGTTTCCACCTCATTGTCTTCTCTTCTGGTTCCCAGCCCCCTGCCACATTAGTTTAAAGCCTCCCCAACAGCAGTAGCAAAAACTCCCCCAAGGACATTAGTTCCAGTCTGGTTCAGGTATAGACTATCCAATTTGTAATAGTCCCACCTTCCCAATGTCCCACAAATCTAAACCCCCTCCCTCCTACACCATCCCTCAAGCCACATGTTCACTCTGCTTATTCTTTCATTTCTACCCTGGCTAGCACATGGCACAGGTAGCAATACTGAGATAACATCGTTGATGTCCTCCTCTTTAACTTCTCTCCTAGCTCCTTGAATTCTGCTTTCAGGACTTCATCTTATTTTTTACTTATATCATTGATGCCAATGTGCACCATGACAACTGACTGTTCATCCTCCCCTTTTAGAATGCTCTGCAGCCGATCGGTGACATCCCTGACCCGAGCATCTAGAGACAACATGCAATCCGGAGTCTCGTTTTTGGCCACAGAATCACCTATCTGCTCCCTTTACAACAGAATCGCCGATGACTAGGGCCCTACGAGTCTTTTTCCCACCCTTCCCAACAGCAGTGCCCACCACGGTGCCATGATCCTGGCAACTGCTGCCCTCCCCTGGTGAGCCATCTCCCCCAAAATAATATACCTGTTTTGGAGGGAGATGACCGCAGGGGACGCCTGCACTGCCTTCCTACTCTTTCTCTGCCTTTAGGTCACCCATTCACTGTCTCCCTCAGCAATTCTATCAGACCTTCAGATAATCCATGCACAATCATTGAGTCGCGACTGGTTTGGGAACTAAGACGATCAGTGAACTCCACTCGCTCTGGCTTGGTTTGATGATGTCCTCTAGGAGATAGTGAGGACTGCAGATGCTGGAGATCAGAGCTGAAAATGTGTTGCTGGAAAAGTGCAGCAGGTCAGGCAGCATCCAAGGAGCAGAAGAATCGACGTTTCGGGCATGAGCCCTTCTTCAGGAATGAGGAGAGTGTGCTAAGCAGGCTAAGATAAAAGGTAGGGAGGAGGGACTTGTGGGAGGGGCTTTGGAAATGCAATAGGTGGAAGGAGGTTAAGGTGAGGGTGATAAGGTGAGGGTGATAGGCCGGAGTGGGGGTGGGGGCGGAGAGGTCAGGAAGAAGATTGCAGGTTAGGAAGGCAGTGCTGAGTTTGCGGGTTGGGACTGAGACAAAGTGGGGGGAGGGGAAATGAGGAAACTGGAGAAATCTGAGTTCATCCCTTGTGGTTGGAGGGTTCCCAGGCAGAAGATGAGGCGCTCTTCCTTCAGCCATCGTGTTGCTATGGTCTGGTGATGGAGGAGTGCAAGGACCTGCATGTCCTTGGTGGAGTGGGAGGGGGAGTTGAAGTGTTGAGCCACGGGGTGGTTGGGTTGGTTGGTCCGGGTGTCCCAGAGGTGTTCTCTGAAACGTTCCGCAAGTAGACGGCCTGTCTCCCCAATATAGAGGAGGCCACATCGGGTGCAGCGGATGCAGTAAATGATGTGTGTGGAGGTGCAGGTGAATTTGTGGCAGATATGGAAGGATCCCTTGGGGCCTTGGAGGGAAGTAAGGGGGGAGGTGTGGGCGCAAGTTTTGCATTTCTTGCGGTTGCAGGGGAAGGTGCTGGGAGTGGAGGTGGGGTTGGTGGGGGGGTGTGGACCTGACGAGGGAGTCACGGAGGGAGTGATCTTTTCGGAACGCTGATAGGGGAGGGGAGGGAAATATATCCCTGGTGGTGGGGTCCGTTTGAAGGTGGCGGAAATGACGACGGATGATATGATATATATTGAGGTTGGTGGGGGGGTAGGTGAGGACCAGTGAGGACCAGTGATGTCTTCGTCAAGCATGGCCTCCATTTCCTTCTGGGCCTGTCTGGTTTTGAACGGATTAAGCCGACAGGGCTATTGTTTTATTGGAGCAGTATTCCCTACGTCTACTTCATGTACAATAGCATTTGTCCTCCCCATCTGATTCTTATATATGTCCTTATACTGCAGTAACAAATCTTTAAACTGTGTTCTATGCTCCTGAGACAGATAGCTTACTAACCTATCGCACTCAAGGACTTCATTTTTTAATCTATTTTGAAGCAACTCAGAATACATATCATCTGGATTTGATTCCTCACTCTGCGGAGCAGTAACTAATACCTGTTTCTCCAATTCTTTCTGTCTAGTATCATACGGTTTCAGCATGTTCACATGACATACTTGCTACCTTTTTTAAAATCTGACATTTTTACTAGATCGTTCACCTGACTCAACTTTTTCTCAATTTGATAGATGCCACTAAACCTGGCTTTGAAGGGATCTCCTATCACTGGTAACTGGTACTCGAAGGGAGTGAACTGAGTAGATTTATTTGGGCCATCTCTAATGGCAAACCATACAAATGGGATACCATTATCCCAGTCATTCCAATAATCCTGACAGTATGCTCTCAACAAGGTCTTCAAGGTCTGATGCCACCTTTCTAAAGCTCCCTGGGATTCAGGATGATATGCACTGGATTTAAAGTGCTGTATAACAGAGCTATCCATAACCTCCTTAAACAGCCTAGCAGTAAAATTTGACCCTTGGTCCAACTGAATACCATATGAAGAAAGCTACTAACTCCTCTATTACCCTTTTTGCTTTGATGCTCCATAATGGAATTGCTTCTGGAAATCTGGGAGACACCATCTATCATAGTTAACAAGTACTGGTTCCCAGTTTTAGTTCTCGGGAGGGGACCTACACAATCAATTATAACCCACGTGAAAGGTTCTTCAAATGCGGGAATCAGCAACAAAGGTGCTGGTTTTATTACCGCGTGTGGCTGACCTACCATTTGGCATGTAAGACTTATTTGGCAAAAGTTGACCACATCCTTGTATATTCCAGGCCAATAAAAAAGTTTTTGTACCTTAACCTGAGTCTTTCGTACCCCTAGGTGACCTCCTACAGGTAGTTTATATGTTACCCCTAATACCTCCTGTCTGTATGCTAGCGACAACACAATCTGGTGCATGTCGGCCCATTTCTCCTCTACACTAACCTGCCGTGATCTCCATTTCCATCTTAGGATTTTATCTTTCAGATAATAACCCTCCGGAATATTCTCTGCCTTCTTTTTAGAGTACACATCCACATATATGCATATCTTTTATTGTTTTGTCTTGCTGTTGCAAGTCTCTTAGACTTTCAGGACTAAACAGAAGTCTGACCCTCTGCTTGCTCAGGGTTCTCCTGCACCATTACATCAAACACGGTATCTGCTAACTGAACCTCCATTCCTTCATCTTTCTCTTTATTTTTCACTTTGTGCAGTGACTTATGATAGTGGGATCTGGTTACCAGAGTCTGGGAAAATACCAGGATATTTCTGTTTTTCCTCCTCAGTTTCTTGGTCTTCCTTGGGCTTTTGTTTTAGATTAGATTAGATTACTTACAGTGTGGAAACAGGCCCTTCGGCCCAACAAGTCCACACCGCCCCGCCAAAGCGCAACCCACCCATACCCCTACATTTACCCCTTACCTAACACTAGGGGCAATTTAGCATGGTCAATTCACCTAACCTGCACATCTTTGGACTGTGGGAGGAAACCGGAGCACCCGGAGGAAACCCACGCAGACACGGGGAGAACGTGCAAACTCCACACAGTCAGTCGCCTGAGGCGGGAATTGAACCCAGGTCTCTGGCGCTGTGAAGCAGCAGTGCTAACCACTGTGCCACCGTGCCGCCCAACTTGAGGCTTCTCCTCAACATCCTGCCAAATCATTCCCAAGAACAAATTGAATTTCAGGAACTGACGGTCTGTCAATCACTCCCACTGTAACTTCCCGAGTCTTAAGTTGGCACTCCAACCTGATCTTACATAGGGGAAGGCTAAATTTCTGTCCGTCTATCCCACAAATTACCACACTCTCGTGTAACAGTTCAGAAAGAATGTATATTCGCTCATCTCTTACTATCAACGACTGGTTAGTTCCTGTATCTTTCAAAATTATAACTCTCTGTCCTTCTCCCCTGTTCTTTCTGAATAAACTTTAACCCACAGAGACGAAATCTTTGTAGAGATCAGGTACTAACTCCATACCCAGCCCCTGCCTGGGCTGTGCACACTCCTGCAGCTCCTTGACTCTTCTTGGGATCTCCTTTACTCTCTTCACTAATGCCACTGGCTTAGCTTCTTTTGCCACATCTTTTCCCACAGTGCCTTTCTTTAACAACCAGCACTGTGACTTTATGTGTCCCACCTTCTGGCAGTGAAAACACCTTTTCCAGAGCCCTTCTGAAACCACTGGCACTGTAATTTTCTGTGGCCATTACAGTGAAAACACCTGAGGCCTTTCACCTCCTTTCCACCCTTTTGGGCTTCTTTTTTTATCCTGTGGTAAACTCTGACCAGTGCTCTCTACTCTTAGTTTCATCATGTCCCTTTCTCCCAACTTCTATCCCTCACAGGACGAAATTCTGGCTGGAAGCTTGTCTTATGCACCAACATGTACTCATCTGCTAATTCTGCTGCCCTTCTCACTTCCTGAACTTACTGTTCCTACACATGAATTCTTACTATCTCTGTAATTGATTTTTAAAACTCCTCCAGCAGAATAATCTCTCTTAGAGCCTTACAAGTCCTATCTATTTGCAAAGCACGCATTCATCGATCAAAATGACTATATTTAATTCTTTTCGAACTCAACATAAGTCTGACCTGGTTCTTTCTTTATGTTTCTGGATTGCTGTCTATATGCTCCTGGTACCAATTCATAAGCACTTAAAATAGCCTGTTTAACCTCTTCATAATCTCTTGACACCTCATCTGACAGTACGGCAAATACCTCATTAGCTCTGCCTACCCATTTAGTCTGAACTAGCATTACCCATAAATCCTTGGACCACTCCATCTGCCTAGCCAATTTTTCAAATGAAGTAAAGAAGGCTTTAACATCTTTTTTATCAAAATGTGGCATAGTTTTGACATATTTCTATATATCACTACTTTCTCTTTTAATCTCCATCCTGTTAACTTGACTTTGCTGACAAAGTCTCAAGTTCAAATTCTCTCTCTCTTTTTGTTCAGCTAAGAACTTTCTCTCTCTTTCTTTTTCCACTCTCTTTCTCTTTCTCTCTCTTTCATTCTCCCTCCCTTTCTTCTCTCTCTCTTTGCTCAGCCAAGAACCTTCTCTCTTTCTTTTTCCTCTCTCTCCTCTCTTTTTCTTTCTCATTCTCTCACCCTTTCTCTTTCCTCTCCCTCTCTTCTTTATCTTCTAACTCCATTTTCCTCAATTGTAATTTAAGTTTTTTCTACGTTTACTGCACTTGTCTGTTTCTTTACCACACCTAAGTGTTTGAGTAACTCCCTTACAATTTCAGCTTTACTTTTACCCCTGGTTAAACACAAATTTAATTGCTTTGCTAATTATAAAAGTAGGGCCTTTTTCTTTCCTTCTAAACTTTCTTGGCAAATTTGAGAATCATCTTCAAATCCCAGAACCTCTTTAGCAATTTTAAGAGCCATTTCTCTCACTTTTAATTTAATCAACCACAAGTTACCGAAATTAAACAAATTGTCTCACCTATGTTTTATTTAAAGATCTAGGACAATAACCTGCAAATGTTTAAATCTGCTGGGATTTTTTGTACCCCAAAATCTATTCAAATCTGTCTAAACTTGTTCAAATCCTGACAATGAGCCCCCAAACTGTTGCAACATGGGGTAAACAGAAAATAATTAACTAACAACTATTTACAACTCCTTCCTCTAACCTATCTTTCACCTACCCCTTCCACAATACTAGTCCAATAAAACTCCTGATTAAGATTTACAAAACAAAACTTCTCATCTCTAAACCACGCATCTTCGGGTTTGCTCTGTATTCCTGTCTTCTTTTTCTTCTTCTTGGGGATTCTGCTTCACAGGTTACTGATTGATAAAGGTATCTTTAAGAGAGCTATTCTCTGCCAAGCCATCTGGGCAGTTTGCAGATGTCGTTGGCTTGGCAGTTCTCCTCCCAACTGTTCAATTTTCCCCAGTCTTATACCCCCAAAACATTGGATCATGTCATTGGCTTTTACAGTTGTCAATATACTAAACTCAAACTGGATTGGAGTTTGGTTTTTTGGGGGGCATAATTTAAACTGATTGGCCTAATTCAAATCTGCTTTTTGTCTCCAGGCAATCAGCTACCCTAGCTACCCTAGTAGCTAGAGTGCATGTTATGTTGTATCTCATTGAGAACACTTGGTGCTGTCACTGGTAGCTTTTAACTCTTTTAAAGGTATAGTATACCCATATCTTCATAACACTTGTAGATGGTGTTGTACAGGCTATGGGGAGTCAGGAGGTGAGTTACTTGTCATGGTATTCCTAGCCTGAGTCCTGCTATTGTAGCCACAGTATTTATAAAAGCAAGTCCAATCAAGTTGTTGGTCAAGTGAGCATCCAGGATATTGATATTCAGGGATACAGTGATGGAGACATTATTGAATGTCAAATGGAGATTGTTAGATTGGAGATGGTCATTGCCTGGCACTTGTGTGGTGTGAGTGTTATTTGCCACTTGTCAGACCAAACCTGGATAATGTCCAGATCTAGTTGCTTTTGGACATGGACTGCTTCAGTATCTGAGGAATCACAAATGGTACTTAACATTGTGTAATTATTTTTGGCGCACCGACCTTTACACAGCTGAAGCTAAACGCCAGCTCGCGGACACCTCCTCCTGCCCCCTTGACCATGACCCCACCTCCCACCACCAAAAACCAACCAACCCAACCTGTAGCCCAACACTTTAACTCCCCCTCCCACTCCACCAAGGACATGCAGGTCCTTGGACTCCTCCATCGCCAGACCATAGCAACACGAGGGTTGGAGGAAGAGCGCCTCATCTTCTGCCTAGGAACCCTCCAACCACAAGGGATGAACTCAGATTTCTCCAGTTTCCTCATTTCCCCTCCCCCCACCTTGTCTCAGTCAAATCCCTCGAACTCAGCACCGCCTTCCTAACCTGCAATCTTCTTCCTGACCTCTCTGCCCCCACCCCACTCCGGCCTATCACCCTCACCTTGACCTCCCTCCACCTATCGCAATTCCAACGCCCCTCCCCCAAGTCCCTCCTCCCTACCTTTTATCTTAGCCTGCGGGACACACTTTCCTCATTCCTGAAGAAGGGCTCATGCCCGAAACGTCGATTCTCCTGTTACTTGGATGCTGCCTGACCTGCTGCGCTTTTCCAGCAACACATTTTCAGCTCTGATCTCCAGCATCTGCAGTCCTCACTTTCTCCCATTGTGTAATTATTGGCAAACATCCCCACTTCTAACCTTATGATGGAGAGAAGATTGTTGATGAAGCAGCTGAAGATGGTTGGGCTGAGGACACTACCCTAAGGAACTCCTTCAGAGATGTCATGGAGCTGAGATGACTGACTATCTTCCTATAAGGTATGGCTCTAACCAGCAGTGGGTCCCCTCCACCCCCCGTACTCATAAATTCTGTTTTGCTTGAGTTCCTTGATGCCACACCCAGTTGATTGCAACCTTGATGTCAAGGGCTGTCACTCTCTCCTCTCCTCTGGAACTCAGCTCTTTTGTCCATTTTTGAACCAAGGCTGGAATGAGGTCAGGAGCTGAGTGGCCCTGGTGGAACCCAAACTGGGAGTCACTGAGCAGGTTGTTGCTGAGCAAGTGCTGCTTGATGGCACTGTTGATGACCCCTTCCATCACTTTACTGATGTTGGAGAGTAGATTGATGGGGCGGTAATTTGCCGGGTTGGATTTGTCCTGCTTCTTGTGTATTGGACATTCCTGGGCAATTTTACAAATTGTTGGGTAGATGCCAGTGTTGTAACTGTACTGGAGCAGCTTGGCTAGGGGAGCAGCAAGTTCTGGAGCACAAGTCTTCAGTACTATTGAGGGAATGTTGTCAGGGCCCATAGCCTTTGCAGTACTCATTGCCTCCAACCGTTTCTTGACATTAGACAGAGGGAATCAAATTGGCTGTAGACTGATATCTATGAAGCTGGAGATCAGTGAAGGAGATGAGATGTATCATACATTTGGCACTTCTGGCTGAAGATTGCTGCGAATTCTTCAGCCTTAAACTTGCACTTTTATCTGTGTATCCCTTTTGTTAGTTCTCAAAAAAAGTGCCCGTTTGGACTTGTCAGATTGCTTGCCTGTGTGTGATGTTCCCTGATGGGCTATGATGCAGTTGTTTACTGGGTATTGGGGCAACAGTTGCGTGGAGTCCAAGAGGGCGTTAATTAGGATGTAGCTAAGGACAGGTGAACAGTTCGATGAAAGTGATGGAATGGGGACGTACATGTGGAGAGAGTGTCAACAATATTGGCTTTTTGTCGTGGGCTGCAGGGCTTTGTGGACACTGTTATATTGTTGATGATTGGCAATGCCATTTCACCTCCCAAAGGTGAAGCAAGTGCAAGGACTGTCAGTCTTTTGGTGAACATCCAGTGGGAGGCGAGTTGTTCTGGAAATAGCAAGAGATAAGAAAACTGGATATGGGGATGCCAAAGGGATGGGGATGTGGTTAATGAGGTGCATTTGGCAAAAAATGACATAATAACTCACTTGGACTTGCAGCAAGAATCCCTCCAAAAATCTCAACACAACTCACACTTGGCCAAAAAATATTAGATTCAGCTCACAATCTTAATTGAGCCACATTGAGAGCATCATCTACATTAGCCGTGCCCCCAACTCTACCTTAGAGTAAACCTTCACTGACTTCACCTCATAATAAAGATCAGTCTGAAATATTTTCTATTTTTCTGATTTATTGAACTACTTCTGTACTTGGGAAAGTAAAATGTTGCTGGCTAGAACCTTGAGCCACTCCCTGAGAACATCTTTCCTGTACTGACCTTCTAACCTAATGACCTCTGCAAACCCGAACATACAACTGCCTCTCCCTTCATTCAAGTCTTCAATCTATATCATGAACAGAGCTCAGGAATAGCCACTTATCACATCCAGGCAGAATAGTTTATCCCCACTCTCAGTCTACAAATGCCCAGCCAATTTCCTAACCAAGTGGAAGTACACTCCTTCATTCTGTGAGTTCTCTGTTTTGTAACCTGCCCTGCAAACCAGGAACTTAACTGGAGTTTCATTATCAATACATGAGCTACAAGAGCAGGTAAGAGACTAGGAATACCACAGCAAGTAACTCACCTCCTAACTGCCCAAAGTCTGTCCACCATCTACAAGATACAAGTCAGGAATGTGATGGAATACTCCTCACTCGTCTGGATGGGTACAGCCCCAATAACATTCAAGAAGTTTGACACCATCCAGGATAAAGCAGCCTATTTGATTGGCACCATAACCACAAGCATTCACTCCCTCCTCCACCAATGCGCAGCAGTAGCAGTGTGTACTATCTACAAGATACACGACAGAAATTCACCAAAGACAGCACCTTCCAAATTCATGACCACCTCCATCTAAAACAACAAAGGCAACAGATATATGGAACACTACCACCTGAAATTTCTCTTCCAAACCACCCACCATTCAAGACTTGGAAATATATCACCATTCCTTCACAGTTGCTGGGCCAAAGTCCTGGAATTCCCCTCCCTAATAGCATTATGAATCTACCTACACCAAGTAGACTGCAGCAGTCCAAGAAGGCAGCTCACCACCACCTTCTCAAGGGTAAAACGGAGACGGGCGATAACTGCTGGCCAGTCAGCGAGGTCCACATCACATAAGAATTGTTTTAAAAACTCCTTCTGAAACAGCCATTGCCTTGATGATGAAATTGACAGACACACAGAATCTGTCACTGTGTCAGATAACAATGTGGCAAAGTGGTGCACGCTGGTGGTCAGTGATAGTTGGCATTTGCCAGAAGTACAGGAGGTGATAATTGGAACTGTTTCCTGTTTATTTCGATTTGTGAGTGAGGAGGCTCGTTGGCCTCTTTTTAAAATTTTTATCTGTTGCACATGAAGGCGGAGCTAACTGAATCTATTTGTGAAGAGGTTATAGTTTGAAGATTATTGGTTGCCGTGACAAAGTTGGAACAACCTTGTTAAATAAATGAGTTCCATTATATTCTAATACAATGAAATGGATGGATTTAGCTTTATAATTTGTTTGATCAGATACATTGTGTTCAAAGATGTTTGTCATATTTGAATCCTCTATTTAGAAAGAATATGTGAAGAGCTGTTGTAAGCGTTCAATTCTATCGCAGTGATCCAGAGAATTGAAACTTAACTTAATTAATCTGGGATAAAAGGAATGTTAATCGCACCAAAGTTGCAAAATTGTTAAGTACAGAGGTAACTAGATTATCCAAAGAACACAGCGGGGAGTATTTCGTTTGGTTAACCGAATGCTGGATAATCGATGCCGGATAACCATAGTTAGCCAAGCATCGGGACCTTGCGATCTTGTTCAGATGATCCGAAGTTTGGTTAATTGAATGCCAGATAATCGAGGTTCACAAATGGTCTCAGCCAGTCTGGCCTGATGGCCTGTTAGTGGATGAGTTGGAGCCAGTTTTCACATACTTATATTTGGAGAGATAGACATTTATTAACATGCACCTCTTAACCCAGTGACACTCCCACTTAGAACATTCCAATTCAATTAGCCGAATGGTCAATTAACCTTTAATCGTTCATAAAATAATTCATCCTTTCTAGTTACAGTGGTTATATTTAATACAGCATAAGTGAAATTTGACACAAACTGAGGGTTCACCAGTTAATATTAAAGCACCACATTATTACCATTCTGCTCAGGACAGAGGCCTGGTCTCCATATAATTATTTCCTGGTTGTTTCAGTCAATGCAGCAGCAACAAGTGTATGTCCCCAGCCAGCCTCGACCTTCTGTGAGACAGCTCTGTCTGCAGGATGGTCCTATATTGTGAAGCTGTGCTGTGATTTTATGAAACCACAAGAATTAGAGTGGGTAAATTTATCCACTTAAATTTGATTTTAAAGAACAAATCTGCAAAGGGCTTTCTTGAGGCTTTGATACAGAGCAGAGACATCCATGTTCAATGTCAGCACATTCCTGGCAGAATTAGGGGAAGTTACTTTTGAGGATATAAATGTTCTGTCCCTTGAACAGTTAAAAGATTTAGTGAGAGTTTTGGAATTAGAATTTTGCCAATAGCCAGAGAGCCCAAAAGTTTAAAAGTGCTTACCCAATGGTTTTCAACTGGAAACTGAGGAAAGTGAAGCCTGAGCCACTGATACTGAGGTGTGTAGTGGAAGAGAGATTAAAATTTGAGTGGTGGAAATTAGCACTTTACGCAAAAAAGGAATGGCAAACAGAGAGAAAGGGAGAAAAAAGCAAGGAGGGAAATAGAGAATTTCAGGAAAATAGCAGGAAAGGAGTTTGAACTCAGATAGTTCAAGCTGAGGAGCAAGAACTCTACTATGTCCCATGAACACATTATTCGCTCAGACTTAAGGGCAGAGGAAATTTGGTTAACTCATTTAATTCCTAAATTTGAGGATGCAGAGGTAAAAGCTTTCTTTAGCTCCATCAAGCATGTGGCACAGCTGTTAAAGTGGCACAGCTGTTAAAGTGGCAGTCCAGTATTGGCCCTTTCTACTGCAGGGTAAGCGCTTGGGGAAAGCTCCCTCTTGCCTGAGCCACTGATACTGAGGCAGTAAAAATGTCTATTTAAAGAGCACACCAGTCAGTGCCTGAGACTTATCATCAAAAATTCATAACCTCATGAAATGGCCTGGTGAGAAATAGCTGGAATTTGAACAGCTCAAGCGTATGGCCAGTGGGCACGGGGACTTAAGGCAGAGGCAACTGACAAAAGTCTTCTTGGACTAATTGTCCTCCCATCCCCTTCCGAATAAGAATGCTCCTTGGGGTGTCTGGGTCCAAGCAGGCAGCGTCATTGGCTGCTGAGCTGAACCACAAAACCCTTGTTCCTGAAGAAATCCTCCACACAACCAACTGGAAAGGATTGAGGTGGGAGAGTGAGCACCAATGGTAGAGAGGGAAGTCCTGAGTGCTCTCCTCAGGACCAAAAGGCTGGTGCTGAATTGAAAACTGTGGCCAAGTCCTTCTGTTTTATCTTCTGGAAGTCCAGATATCGGCTGAAGGCTATGGGGAAAAACAGTGGGATTTATTAGATTTATTATTTCTCTTTCAGAGCATATGCACCTCATGCAATGAATGGAAGACTGTCAGAGACTGTAACAATCCATGCTATGGCTCTCAGTGTGGCTTAGATTCCTCGTAAAGATACTCCAAAGAACGTCAATGAGGTTAAACAAATCCCTGAGAGTAAACGGGATTTTGTATTGAATAGAAATATGGCTACATTTCCCCGAGGTGAGGCAAACAAGGCCATAGTGATACTGAGTGATATCAGAACCAGCCAAACTCTATTGCCTGATCTTCTCATCAGAGAGTCCAGTGAGTTCTAAGGTGCTACTGAAAGGGATTGATGGAGGGAACATACCCATTTCCCTCACTGGCTGCACCCTGAGACCGACTTTAGGTTGGATCAGTGATGATAGGAGTTGTCCCCAATCTGCCTGAGGATGGGATCGACCTACTCTTCAACAGTGATTGGGTGGGATCAAAACACCCCCAGTGATCGACCAGGCAATGGTCCAATGAGGTACCAGATGGAAATATTGCAGATGGCTTATCAGATTCCGAAGGCTGGGAATGTTGGTAAAGGCAAAACCCACACCCACATCAACTGGCATTATTCCTGGCCACAGCCTCACAAGGAGGTAGTAAGGGAACCTGCCTCACCTGTAGCATGTGGAAGAATCCCAAACTGCAATAAGACCGGCATTAACATTCTCAGGTTGGCTTTACGGAAACCATTCAGCAAGGTGTTAGTGAACTGTGTCAAACTCAAATCAAAGTGTGGGGGACGTGGGTGTGAACAGAACCTCCTTGTCATCGATGGGCTTGCCAGTTTCCCAGACACTGTTCCCTGAGAACCATATCTGCTAGATTGGTGTGAGAGAATTGACCCAATTGGTCAGCCAGAATGGTCTGCCCACTGACACCCAATCAAACCAGGGCTCCAATTTCATGTCCAAGATATTCCTGGAAGTTGTAGATAACCTGAATGTGACCCAGTGAGGTCTTCAGTGTATCTCCCACTAATGGGCACTAGAATAAAACATTGGCACTCAAACAAAATGACAAGAGCACACTGCCACAATGATCCCCATGATTTGGAGGGTCTTCTTCCACTCACCTCGTGGGATTCACCCAATTGGGTCCACCAGGTTTACTTCATTCGAATTAGTTTATGGCACCAAATGTGAGGGCCTCTGAAAGACAGGATTTTAGAAAACAAGTTGTAAGTGTCCATGTTAGACCTACACAGCAGAAAGTGTGGGCCTGTAGCCTGAAAACACCTGAAAATCTCCCAGACAGTGATGAAACAAAAGGTAGATAAACATTTAGCCAGGAGACCCATGTTTTCATGCTCCTGACCCTATTTACACCAATATTGTGTGACCCCAAAAGGTCGCCAGTACAGAATAGCAAAAAAGTTTGGGAAAGTGAAATATCTGATTGAAACTGTAGATTGGAGTTAAAAAGCAACAGTTCTGTCATGTTAAAATGATAAATCATTACCCACCGCCAAGGGAACAAGCAGGTAACAGTCTGTCTCATTGCAATACCTAGAGGACGAGGCTAGTAATGGAGAGGAATTTGAAGGAGACATTGATACGGCCCACATTGAATCCTCTACTGCCTGAATAACCATCACAGATAAGCTAGAACATAGACACATTACTTATAGCCTAGGTCATTACAGCAAACAAACTAACAGGACTGCTCACTGCACTCAGGGCGCTTATGCAGAAACAAGCTCGGCTACACCATCCCAACTCAAAATATGATGGAGCTGTAAGAGAGGTCCCTCCCATCAGGCAACATCCTTATCAGCTTGGCCCAGAAACGCTGGCTCAGGGCCACACAGAGAATAACTTTCTCCCAGAGAATAACTACAGGCTAGGGAACTAATGAGTAGATTGGGTGGCACGGTTCCTCAGTAGTTAGCACTGCTGCCTCACGTTGCCACGGACCCTGGTTTGATTCCCACCTCAGGCGACTGTCTGTATGGAGTTTGCACATTCTTCCAGTGTCTGCATGGGTTTCCTTCAAGTGCTCCGGTTTCCTCCCACAATCCAAAGATGCGCTGGTTAGGTGAATTGGCCGTGCTAAATTGCCCATAGTGTTCAGGGATGTGTAGATTAGGTACATTAATCAGTGGTAAATATAGGATAATAGGCTAGGGGAACGGGTCTGGGTGGGTTACTCTTCAGAGGGTCAGTGTGGACTCATTGGGCCGAAGGGCCTGTTTCCACGCTGTTAGGATTCTATAGAGTGTAGCAGCAATAGTGAGAGCTCCCGTTGTCCTGGTGTCCAAGCAGGACAGCTTCATAAGGGTCTGCATTGCCGACTGAAAAGTTAATGCAGTGACTGGAGCCAACTCCTTCCCAATACCCAGTTGGAAGATTGTGTAAATAGGGTCAGTAAAGCAGCATGTGTTGTATCAAGATAGATCTATTCCAGGAATTCAGGCAGACTCCCCTGATTTCCTAAGTGATGGAAATCTCTACCTTTGTAATGCTGCATGGGGTGTACTCGTGTCAGGTAATGTCAATCAGACTCTGAAGTCTCCCGGGCACCTGCCAAAGGCTGATTAACCAGATTTACCCGAAAGCATAATTTACTGAGACCTCCCCGCATACTGTGACACTTGGGAAACATACCGAGAGTCCTCTTTGAGAGAATATAGTCAGCTGACCTCAGGGTCAGTCAGGTCAGGCAGCATCCAGGGAACAGGAGAATCGACGTTTCGGGCATAAGCCCTTCTTCAGGAATCCAGCAACACATTTCCAGCTCTGATCTCCAGCATCTGCAGACCTCACTTTCTCCTCAGGGTCAGTCAGTTTGCTAAGGTCCAAGGGACTTGTCTAAGAGACACAGTGGGTCAAAGGTCCAGAACTATAGCCCCTAGAGTTTGGAAAAATAAGGGGGTATCTGATACAAACTTATAAAATGTTAACAGGACTAGATAGGATAAATGTAGGAGGGATGCTCCCAATCATCAGGGGGTACAGAACAAGGAGTCACAGTCTAAGGTTTGGCCATTTAGGACTGTGATGAGGAAACATTTCTTCACCCAATGTGGTGAGCCTGCAGAATTCCCTGCCATAGAAAGTGGTTGAGGCCAAAATATTGAATGGTTTCAAGAAGGTGTTGGATATAGTTCTTAGAATTACAGGAATAAAAGCTTGTGGGAGGAAATGGGAGCAGGGTGCGGAATTGGATGATCAGTCATGATCATATTGAATGCTGGAGGCCTGCTCTCACTTTCTATGTTTGTATGTACTACCCAGCACTGCAATCAATAGCATAGTTCCCCATTCCCACAGCAAAACCAGAAACCATACATGAATGGGTTCTACAAAAAGATCATTCCAAACTTCAGCACACCACTGACAGTGATACTACAGAAAACAAAGGCTGACTGAGAAATGCCAAACAGCTTTTGGAAAGGCGAAAACCATTTTAATAAGTGAGGCTGTGCCTACAGCTCCAAACTTTAACCAAACATTGGAAGTAACTATCAATGTGATTGACCTTGGGATTGGGGCTATCTTCCTTTGGGTAAGTGAATCCTGAATAGAGAGACCAATTGGGTATTTCTCCAAAGGTCTAAACAAGCATCAGACATGGTCCTCCACAGAAGAGAAGGAAACCATTGATTTATTACTGGTTTTCAAACACTTGGAGACACACCAGGAGAAAGTGAGACCTGCAGATGCTGGAGATCAGAGTTAAGAGTGTGTTGCTGGAAAAGAACAGCAGGTCAGGCAGCATCCGAGGAACAGGAGATTCAAAGTTTCATCTTGCCTAAAACGTTGATGCTTCTGATCCTTTCTACAGACAAAAGAATGGAGAAACAATTGCAGTGACTGTCAGACAAAGTCCTGTGTGGGACTCATGGAATGTTACACCCATGGGAACATTAAGTAAATTTCAAAAAAAGAGAGAGATTTAACAGGAAGAAGTAACAAAGGGGCTGACTATCTCTCCACACTCAGCAGAAAACCAACTCTTACAGCCATTCTATTGTGTTATGCCCTTTTAGGATTATACAAAAAAAACAGTTAAAACAATGTTTAAAAACTGACTGAGGTCCTGATCTGTGGGTGTGCATGAGAGAAGGTGTGTGAGTAAACTGGAGAATTCCTTCCAGGGGTAATGATGTCTCTGATCGTGTTTTTGGATCCTTGTGGGGGAGGGGGAGCAGCTCCGAGTCATGGTCCACATAGGCACCAGCAACATAGGTAGGAACAGCGATGGGGATTTAAGGCAGAAATTCAGGGAGCTAGGGTGGAAGTTCCTCCTGCAGAATATGGGAGGTAAGGGTCACTACTAGTATCCCTTCTGACTGCATCTGCGGGAAGTGCACCCAACTCCAGCTACTCAAAAACCCCGTTAGGGAAGTGGAGCTGGAGCTGGATGAACTTTGGATGATTCAGGAGGCGGAAGGGGTTATTGAAAGGAGTTACAGGAGTAGTCACACCTCAGGTACAAGAAAGTTGATGGGTTACCATCAGGGGATGGAAAGGGTACCATCAGGGGACGGAAAGGGAACCAACAGACAGTGTAGGGATCCCCTATGGCCGTTCCCCTCAACAAATATACCATTTTGGATACAGTGTGGGGGGGGGAGGTGAACGACTTACCAGGGGTAAGCAGTGAGACACAGGTCTCTGGCACAGAGTCTGTCCCAGTTGCTCAGAAGGGGAGGGGGGGGGGGGGAGAGAAGCAAAGCATTAGTCATTGGGGACTCCATAATTAGGGGGACAGATAGGAGGTTCTGTGGGAACGAGAGAGACTCCCGGTTGGTGTGTTGCCTTCCAGGTACCAGGGTACGTGACGTCTCAGATTGTGTTTTCAGGATCCTTGAGGGGGGAGGGCAAGCAGCCCCAAGTTGTGGTCCACATAGGCACTAATGACATAGGTAGGAAGAGAGATGGGATTTAATGCAGAAATTCAGGGAGCTAGGGTGGAAACTTAGAGCTAGGACAAACAGAGTTGTTATCTCTGGTTTGTTGCCCGTCCCACATGCTAGCGAGGCAAGGAATAGGGAGAGAGAGGAGTTGAACACGTGGCTACAGGGGATCGTGCAGGACGGAGCGTTAGGATACCTGGATAATTGGGGCTCTTTCTGGGGTAGGTGGGACCTCTACAAACAGGATAATCTACACCTGAATCAGAGAGGTACCAAGATCCTGGGGGGGATATTTGCTAATACTCTTCGGGAGGATGGGAACTGAGATTGTAGTTTGAGTATACAGTAGGTTAAGAGTAGGGAGGTCTGAAATAAGGGTTCAGGGTCACAAGAGGGCAGCGGCAAGCAGGAAGGTAGTTTGAAGTGTGTCTATTTCATCGCCAGGAGCCTCTGGAATAAGGTGGGTGAACTTGCAGCATGGGTCGGTACCTGGGACTTCGATGTTGTGGCCATTTCAGAGACATGGATAGAGCAGGGACAGGAATGGATGTTGTAGGTTCTGGGATTTAGATGTTTCAGTAAGAACAAAAAAGATGGTAAAAGAGGGGGAGGTGTGACATTGTTTATCAAGGACAGTATTACTGTTGCAGAAAGGACGTTTGAGGACTCCTCAACTGAGGTAGTATGGGCTGAGGTTAGAAACAGGAAAGGAGAGGTCACCCTGTTGGGAGTTTTCTATCAGCCTCTGAATAGTTCCAGAGATGTAGAGGAAATGAAAGCAAAGATAATTCTGGATAGGAGCGAGAGTTACAGGAGTTCAACTTCCCAAATATTGACTGGGAATATTATAGCTCAAGTACTTCAGATGGGTCAGTTTTTGTCCAATGTATGCAGGAGGGTTTCCTGACACAGTATGTAGGTAGGCCAATAAGGGGTGAGGCCTCATTGGATTTGGTACTGAGTAATGAACCTGGCCAGGTGTTAGATTTGGAGTAGGTGAGCATTTTGGTGATAGTGACCACAATTCGGTTATGTTTACTTTACTGATGGAAAGGGATAGGTATACACTGGAGGGCAAGAGCTACAGCTGGGGGAAAGGCAACTATGACGCAATTAGACAAGATTTAGGATGCACAGGATGGGGAATGAAACTGCAGGGCATGGGCACAATTGAAATATGGAGCTTATTCAAGGAACAGCTACTGAGTGTCCTTGATAATTATGTACCGAGAGTAAGATTAGATCCAATCAAGGACAACAGTGGGAAGTTATGCGTGGAGTCAGAGGAGAGAGGAGTAGTGATAAATGAATATTTTTGGTCAGAATTCACACTGGAAAAAGACAATGTTGTTGAGGAGAATACTGAGATATGACTAGACATGATTGAGGTTCACAACGAGGAGGTGTTAGCAATTCTGGAAAGTGTAAAAATAAATAAATTCCCTGGGCTGGATGGGATTTAGGCAAAAGTGAGGACTGCTAATGCTTAAAATCAGACTCTAGCAGCATCCGAGGAGCAGAAAAATCAGGACTGACGAAGGGCTTTTGCCTGAAATATTGATTTTCCTGCTCCTCGGATGCTGCCTGACCTGCTGTACTTTTCCAGCACACTCTAATCTAGATGGGATTTATCCTAGGATTCTCTGGGAAGGCAGGGAGGAGATTGCCAAGCCTTTGGCTTTGATCTTAATGTCACCATTGTCTAGAGGAACAGTACCAGAAAACTAGCAAATGTTGTTCCCTTGTTCAAAAAGGGGAGGAGAAACAACCCTGGTAATTATAGACAAGTGAGCCTTACTTTGGTTGTGGGTCACATGTTGGAAAAGGTTATAAGAGATAGGATTTATAATCGTTGAGAGTGGAATACGCTGATTAGGGAGAGTCAACATGGGTTTGTGAAGGGGAGGTAGTGCCTCACAAACCTTACTGAGTTCTTTGAAAAGGTGACCAACAGGTGGATGAGGGTAAAGTTGTTGATGTGGCATTTATGGATTTCAGTAAGACGTTTGATAAGGTTCCCCATGGTAGGCTGCTGCACAAAATACGGAGACATGGGATTGAGAGTGATTTAGCAGTTTGGATCAGAAATCAGCTGGCTGAAAGAAGATAGAGGGTGATGGTTGATGGGAAATGTTCATCCTGGAGTTCAGTTACTAGTGGTGTATTGCAAGGATCTGTTGTGAGGCCACTGCTGTTTATCATTTTTATAAATGACCTGGATGAGGGCGTAGAAGGATGAGTTAGTAAATTTGCGGAAGACACTATGGTAAGTACAGTTGTGGATAATGGTGAAGGATGTTGTAGGTTACAGAGGTACATAGATAAGCTGCAAGTTGGGCTGAGAGGTGGCAAATGGAGTTTAATGCGGAAAAGCGTGAGGTGATGCACTTTGGAAGGAGTAACAGGAATAATGATTTCTGGGCAAATGGCAAGATTCTTGGTAGTGTAGATAAGCAGAGAGATCCCGGTGTCCATGTACATAGATTCCTGAAAGTTGCCACCCAGGTTGACAGGACTGTTGAAAAGGTATACAGTGTGTTAGCTTTTATTGGTGGAGGGATACAAGGTCATGCTGCAGCTGTACAAAACTCTGGAGCGGCTTCACTTGGAGTATTGTGTGCAGTTCTGGTCACCGCATTATCGGAAGGATGTGGAAGCTTTGGAAAGGGTTCAGAGGAGATTTACTGGGATATTGCCTGGTATGGAACGAAGGTCTTATGAGGAAAGGCTAAGGGACTTGAGACCGTTTTCATTAGAGAGAAGATTGAGGGGTGACTTAATTGAGACATAGAAGATAATCAGAGGGTTAGATAGGGTGGACGATAAGAGCCTTCTTCCTCGGATGGTGATGGCTAGCACAAGGAGACATAGCTTTAAATTGAGGGGTGACAGATATAGGACAGATGTCGGAGGTAGTTTCTTTACTCAGAGAGTAGTAGGGAGGTGGAATGCACTACCTGCAACAGTAGTAGACTTGTCAACTTTACGAGCATTTAAGTGGTCATTGGATAGGCATATGGATGAAAATGGAATAATGTAGGTTAGATGGGCTTCAGATTGGTTTTACAGAGCGGCGCAACATCGAGGGCCGAAGGGCCTGTATTGCACTGTCATGTTCTATGTTCTATGAACTCAGACTCCTGTTCCAGCCTGGGTTTAAATGCTATTCAACTGAGAAAGCCAAAGAAACACCCATTAGTCTCCTCTAAGAGCTGGAGTCCAACCAGCCAGCAAGCCAATGTGAGGAAGCAGGACCAGCAAGACAGCCCCAGCCAATCACCACCAAAGGAAACAGGACCAAGGGACTTCAACCTCACTGCAAAACCAAGAACCCTGAAGTTAAACTAACAATGTTCCCCAATTCATTGTTCATTGTAAAACCTTGACAACCTGATTTATTTCTGAGATTTTAGAGAAGATTTGTAGCTTAGGTTGTAAGTTTGCTCACTGAGATTTGTTCTCAGATGTTTTGTCACCATGCTAGGGAACATCGTCAGTGAGCCTCCATTGAAGCACTGGTGGTCTATCCCGCTTTCTATATGTGTGTTTTGGTCTGTTGTGGTTGGTGATATCACTTCTATTTTTGTTTCTGAAAGGTTGGTAATGGGGTCCAAATCTATATGGTTGTTAATGGAGTTCCAGTTTGAATGCCAGGCCTCTCAGAATTCCCATGCATGTCTTTGTTTAGCCTGTCCCAGGATGGATGCACTGTTCCAATCGAATTGGTGCCCCACTTTGTCTGTGTGTATGGAGACCAGTGATAGTTGGTCATGTCTTTTGGTGGCCAGTTGGTGCTCGTGTATCTTGATGGCTTGTCTCCAGCCCGTCTGTCCAATGTGACATTGGTTGCACTCCTTGCAGAGTATTTTACGTATGATTGTTCATTCTGCTGGTTGTTGGTACGGCTCCTTTTAAATTCATCAGGAGCTGTTTCAGTGTGGTGGTAGACTTGTGGGCTACCATGATACCCAGGGGCTGGAATCATAGGGTGGCTAGAGTCTGTGGGCGTGTTGTGTCTTCTTGTTTAGATCTGTGGTGTAAGAATCTGTGGACTGTGCTTATCAGGTACCTGTTCCTGAATACGTTGTGTAGGTGTTTTTCCTCAGCTTCCCGTACTTCCCGGGTGCTGAATGTGTTTAAATAATGTCCTAATGCAGCTCCCCTTGAGGATGTTGGGATGGCTGCTCCTGTAGTTGAGTATCTGGTCAGTGTATTGTCGCTTTCCTGTAGACGTGGTCTGCAGCTCTCCATTGACTTATCATTCTACTATGACATCTAGGAAGGGGACTCTGTTGTTGTTCTCTTCCTCTTTGGTGAACTTTACACTGGTAAGGATGTTGTTTGTGGGTTTATTCTAATTTGTTGCATTTTGAGATGACAAAGGTATCATCCACATAGCAGACCCAAAGCTTGGGCTGGATCATGGGAATGGCTGTTCACCCTTACCTCTGCATTACTGCTTCTGCTAAGAGCCTGAACATTAGTGATCCCATAGGTGCCCCCATTTGGATACATGAGCACCAACTAGCTGCCAAAAGATATGATCAACTATCACTGGCATGCATATACACAGATGAAGGGGGACTCCAGTTCAGTTAGGACAATGCATCCATCCTGGGACAGGCTACACAAAGATATGCACAGGAACTCCTAGAGGCCTGGTATTCAAACTAGAACTCCATTAACAAACATATTGATTTGGACCCCATTCTCCAACCACTCAAACAGAACCGGAAGTGATTTCATACACCACAACAAACTGAGACAGATAAATAGCAAGTGGGACAGAACACCAGAGTTTCATCGGAGGCTCACTGATGATGTTACCTAGTATGGTGACGAAACATCTGAGGACAAATCTACCAGCTCAGCAAGTAAACTTCCAACTGATTCATTTCTCTTTTAACTTTAATCTTTCTTTGGGCTCACTTCTTATTCCTAACCTGTGTTGGGTATAATGCCACCATGATTCTTTCTTTTCATGTTTAATAATTAACAAACTCACTCTCTAGTTAACTGAAAACAGCCTGGTTAAATCTGCCCCTTTTAAAGCATCAATTCATTTGGTCCAGGTGAAAGGCATCCACAAGGGAGAGATCCTTTATAAATTAATCTTGAAGTGACCAACCAAGGAGGTAGATGAACAAGAAGGGGAGCCAGTTCATCCCTCCTCACCCAGGAACTTAATGAGTTTGGCTATTTGAATTAGGTAAATGTGAGGAGCTGCATTTTGGAAAGGCAAATCACAGCAGGATTTATACAATTAATGGTAAGGTCCTGGGGAGTGTTGCTGAACAAAGAGAACTGGGAGTGTAGGTCCATAGGTCCTTGAAAGTGGAGTGGCAGGTAGACTGGATAGTGAAGGAGGCGTTTGATATGCTTTCCTTTATTGGTCAGAGCATTGAGTATAGGAGTATATGTTGTGGCTGCACAGTTCATTGGTTAGGCCACTTTTGGAATATTGTGCGCAATTCTGGTTTCCCTCCTCTAGGAAGGATGTTGTGAAACTTAAAAGAGTTCAGAAAAGATTTAAAAGGATGTTGCCAGGGTTGGAGGGTTTGAGCTATAGGTAGAGGCTGATTGGCCGGGGATGTTTTCCCTGAGAGGTGACCTTTATAGAGGTTTATAAAATCATGAGGGGCATGGATAGGACAAATAGACAAGGTCTTTTTCCTGGGGTGGGGGAGTCCAGAACTAGAGGGCACAGGTTTACGGTGAGAGGGGCAAGATTTAAAAGTGATCAATTGGGCAACTTTTTCATGCAAAGGATGGTGCATGTGTGGAATGAGCTGCCAGAGGAAGTGATGGAGGCTGGTACAATTACAGCATTTAAGAGGCATTTGGATGGATTTATGAATAGGAAAGATTCAGAGGGATATGGACCAATTGCAGGCAGATGGGACTAGATTAGGTTGGGATATCTGGTCAGCATAGACGAGTTGGACAGAAGGGTCTGTTTCTGTGCTGTACATCTCTATTTTAGATTAGATTAGATTAGATTACATTAGATTACATTACATTACAGTGTAGAAACAGGCCCTTCAGCCCAACAAGTCCACACCGACCCACCGAAGCACAACCCACCCATACCCCTACATTTACCCCTTACCTAACACTACGGGCAATTTAGCATGGCCAATTCACCTGACCTGCACATCTTTGGACTGTGGGAGGAAACCGGAGCACCCGGAGGAAACCCACGCAGACACAGGGAGAACGTGCAAACTCCACACAGTCAGTCGCCTGAGGCGGGAATTGAACCTGGGTCTCTGGCGCTGTGAGGCAGCAGTGCTAACCACTGTGCCACCGTGCCGCCCACCAACAGATATGTTGTATCTGTCTGGAACCTTGCCTAGGGTTTGATCATAACATTACACAATTGAGACGAGAAAACTATAACACTATGAATAAAATTGGAGACTTCAAAGCTGAGTATGATAAATTCTATAAGGAATTTGTCAGTAGAGTGATCAAGAAGGCATACAGCATGCTTTCCTTCATTGGAAGGGGTATTAAGTACAAGAGTTGGCCAGTCAGTTTACAGTTGTATAAGAATTTGGTTCGGCCACATTAGGAATACTGCATACAGTTCTGGTTGCCACATTAACAAAAGGATGTGGATGGTTTGGAGAGGATGCAGAGGAGGCTCACCAGGATGTTGCCTGGTATGGAGGGCGGTAGCTACGGAGACAGGTTGGGTAGATTAGGGCTATTTTCATTAGAAAGACGGAGGTTGAGGGAGGACCTGAATGAGGTTTACAAAATCATGAGGTATAGACAGGGTGGATTCCAAGAAACTTTTTCCCAGAGTGGGGGACTCAATTACTAGGGGTCATGAGTTCAATGTGAGAGGGGAAAGGTTTAAGGGAGATACGCGTGGAAAATTCTTTACACAGAGAGTGGTGGGTTGCTAGCGGAGGTGATAGAGGCAGGCACGATAGCATCATTCAAGATGTATCTAGAGAGATATATGAATGGGCACGGAGCAAAGGGATACAGATCCTTGGAAAATAGACGGCAGGTTTTGATAGAGGATCTGGATTAGCGCAGGCTTGCAGGGGCAAAGGACCTTTTCCTGTGCTGTAATGTTCTTTGTTCTTTGAATCAGGATATGGAGCACAGGCAGGGAAATTGAATTAAGGCAGAGATTGGTCAATGGTCTTGTTCATATTTTCATCCTTAAGGAATTGGGTTTCTATTGATCTTTTGAAAGGCTATGAGAATGTGGGTGGTTTAGCTGCCAATATGGATGTTGGGGAGGACAGGTGAGGGGTGACAGGCAGACTGCCACAATCTGACACCTGCAGACCACACAACAGCTTTGTTTCCACAAAATTTTCAGATCCAGCACCTATACCCAGGAGCACTGGGTCATCCATGGATTGAGTACCATAATCTGCTCCAATGATACAGGGACCTGTCCGTTCCAAAGGATTCCCACATTGATCCAGGCAACATTTAGGTGGGGCACAGCTCCAGTTTCAACGCCCAGGTCATAGAGTCACAGAGATGTAAAGTACAGAAACAGATCCTTCAGTCCAACTCGTCCATGCCAACCAGATAACCTAACCCAATCTAGTCCCATTTGCCAGCACCCAGCCCATATCCTCCAAACTTTTCCTGTTCATATACTCACCCAATGCCTTTTAAATGTTGCAATTGTACCAGCCTCCACCACTTCCTCTGGCAGCTCATTCCATACACGCACCACCCTCTGCGTGAAAAAGTTTCCCTTTAGGTCCCTTTTATATCTTTCCCCTCTCACCCTAAACCTATGCCCTCTAGTTCTGGACTCTGCTACCCCAGGGAAAAGACTTTGTCTATTTACTGTATCCATGCCCCTCATAATTTTGTAAACCTCTATAAGGTCACCCCTCAGCCTCCAATACTCCAGGGAAAATAGCCCCAGCCTATTCAGCCTCTCCCCGTAGCTCAAATCCTCCAACCCTGGCAACATCCTTGTAAATCTTTTCTGAACCCTTTCAGGTTTCACAACATCCTTCGGATAGGAAGGAAACCAGAATTGCATGTAATATTCCAAAAGTGGCCAAACCACTCTCCTGTACAGCCACAACATGACCTCCTAACTCCTATATGTAGACAGTGAGGTCTGCAGATGCTGGAGGTCAGAGTTGAGCATGTGGTGTTGGTATAGCACAGCAGGTCAGGCAGCATCCAAGGTGCAGGAAAATCCAATGTTTCCGGCCAGAGACCTTCGTCAGGAAGAGAGAGTTCCTAATTTCGATACTCAATGCCCTGACCAATAAAGGAAAGCATACCATACACCTTTTTCACTATCCTCTCAACTGAGATTCCACTTTCAAGGGGCTATGAACCTGCACTCCCAGGTCTCTTCATTCAGCAACACTAGGACCTTACCATTAAGCATGTCCTACCCTGATTTGCCTTTCCAAAATGCAGCACCTCACATTTATCTAAGCTAAACTTCACCTGCCATTCCTCGGCCCATTGTGCAGTCTTGGGTTGCTGGGCCCACGGCTTGTTTTAGTGGGGTCCTGATGAGTGAGGTGGAGCTCTATGTGAGGCAGGGGCCAGCCGGTAAGACTGATCCTCTGCTCAGCATTCCTGCCACAGGCACCATCCTGCGGTTGGAGGTGGTCCAGGCTCTTCCAGCTTCTGCCCGTTGACTGCACGGAGGTGCCTGTGGGTTTTGGTTTGTTAGGAGAGCCCTGTTAGTTTCCCCCTTCCCCTGGTTTGCTGCATTGATTGGGACGGCGTGTCAGAGCCCCGTTAGATCCGAGCTTGCGGTCTACCCCAGGGCAGTTCCTGCCTTTTTATCTGTAAGCGAGCCCAGCCCATAATAGACACTTATCTAATGCTTGGCAGAGCTCAGCAGTGAACACACCCACTCGCTGCTGTCTCTCTCTCTTTCTCCCCCCTCTGTGTCTGATGGTCAAGGCCTGTGTGTGTGTACTGCCTGGATGATCAGCTCCCACAGAGAGCCCCCGTTGTGGGTCAGATTGAACCGGAGCTTGCACAGTGAGTACACCTATCGCCCCAGTTTGCTACCTCACGCTGTGCGGGGTCGCTGCCCAGGTTACTGCAACACACGCCGCTCTCGCTCAATCCTCTCAGTGTGTGTGCCAGCCCCAGATAGCAGAGAAAAACAGCTCCATTCTGCAGCCAGACATTGATCCCTTGGGGGGTGGGGCTTTTTTTTCTGGAAGTGTCACAGTGTCCTGAGAAACACAGTCTGTAGAAACACACAGAGACATGTCCAACAGGAGAGACTTGGAGCAGCCCCTGTCCCTGTGCTCACTCCGTTGGCCCAGACTCGGGCCCCGACGCTGCTTCCCCACCGCAAGCCCGCTCAGGGAGCACAGGAAACAGAGGGTTCACGGAGCCACACTTCAGTGAGAGTCAGTGTGTGTGTGGGACTGTACCCCAGTGAGAGTCAGTGTGTGTGTGTGGGACTGTACCCCAGTGAGAGTGTGTGGGACTGTACCCCAGTGAGAGTCAGTGTGGGTGTGTGGGACTGTACCCCAGTGAGAGTCAGTGTGTGTGTGTGGGACTGTATCCCAGTGAGAGTCAGTGTGGGTGTGTGGGACTGTATCCCAGTGAGAGTCAGTGTGTGTGTGGGACTGTATCCCAGTGAGAGTCAGTGTGTGTGTGGGACTGTATCCCAGTGAGAGTCAGTGTGGGACTGTATCCCAGTGAGAGTCAGTGTGTGTGTGGGACTGTATCCCAGTGAGAGTCAGTGTGGGACTGTATCCCAGTGAGAGTCAGTGTGTGTATGTGGGACTGTATCCCAGTGAGAGTCAGTGTGGGACTGTATCCCAGTGAGAGTCAGCGTGTGTGTGTGTGGGACTGTATCCCAGTGAGAGTCAGTGTGGGACTGTATCCCAGTGAGAGTCAGTGTGGGTGTGTGTGGGACTGTACCCCAGTGAGAGACGATGTGTGTGGGACTGTATCCCAGTGAGAGTCAGATGAATTTGCAATGTAGTTGCCGGCGACCCCTTGGGAATGACCAATCATAATATGGTAGAATTCTTTATCAAGATGGAGAATTGAGGTAGTTTGATTCTAAGATGAGAGTCCTGAATCTTAAGAAGGGAAACTGCGATGGTATGAGGCATGAGTTGGGTATGATGTAGGGTATTGAAAGGGATAACACTGGATAGGCAATGGCAAACATTCAAAGAGTGAATGGGTGAACTGCAAAAATTGTTTATTCCTGTGTGGCGTAAGCATGCAAAGAGAGCAGTGGCCATACCACATCTTATAAGGGAAGTTAAATATTAAATACAAAAAAGATACACAAAATTGGCAAAAAAAAAATAGGTCTGAGGATTGGGAACAGTTTCGAAGTCGGCAAAGAAGAACCAAGAGATTGATTAAGTTTGGTTAGTTGCAGGAAGGATGTTCCTGACGTTGCAGAAGTCCAGGACCAAGGCTCATAGTTTAAGGCTATGAGATAAATCTTAGGGAACTGAAGTGAAGAAAAATTTCTTCATCAGAGAGTAGTAATTCCGTCAAATTCAGTACCATAGAAAGTGGTTGAGACCAAAACATTGTGTTTTCTAGAAGGAGTTAGGCATAGCTATTGTGACTAAACAGATAAAGGGATTTTGAGGGGATGGACATGAATTGAATTGATTGTCATGTGTACTGAGGCACAGTGAAAAGCTTTGTCTTGTGAGCAATACAGGCAGATCACAGAGTTAAGTAGCACAGATAAGTGGCAAAAACCAAAACACAGGTACAGATGAATGTTAATAGTTTGTGAGTCCATTCAGTATTCTAACAACAGGAGGGTCGGAACTGTTTTGAAACCGGCTGGTGCATGTGTTCAGGCTTCTGTACCTTCTCCCAGATGGTTGAGGTTGTAGAAAAACATTGACAGGGTGGGATGGATCTTTGAGAATGCTGGTGGCCTTTCCTTGACAGCGGGCCTGGTAGATGGATTCTGTAGATGGGAGGTTGGCCTTTGTGATTGTCCGAGCCGAGTTTACTACTCTCTTTAACCGTCTCCGATCTTGAATGGTACAGTTGGCATACCCATTTAGTGATACATCCGACAGAATGCTCTTGATGGTGTACCTATAAAAGTTGGCACGGGTATATACCGTCATGTCAAATTTCCTCAGCTGCCTGAGGAAGAAGAGATGTTGTTGGGCCTTTGTAACCAGTGCGTCCACATGAAGAGTCCAAGAAATCTTGTTGTGGATGACCACTCCCAAGACACTCTCTACTAGTTCCACCTCTGTGCTGTTAATGTGTAGGGGGGCAGGTGAAGGCAGGACTAAGGTATTGAGCATGGTGATCAGCCACAATCATAATGAGTGGCAGAGCAGGCTGGAGTGGTTGAATAGCCTTATTCCTCCTACTGGCTTCTATGTTGTTGTGTTTCTATATGTATGGGACACCTAACCCAGTGAGAGTCAGTGTGTGTGTGTGGGACACCTAACCCAGTGAGAGTCAGTGTGTGTGTGTGGGACACCTAACCCAGTGAGAGTCAGTGTGTGTGTGTGTGGAACACCTAACCCAGTGAGAGTCAGTGTGTGTGTGTGGGACTGCTCCTGTGTGTGTGTGTGTGGGACACCTAACCCAGTGAGAGTCAGTGTGTGTGTATGTGTGTGGGACACCTAACCCAGTGAGAGTCAGTGTGTGTGTGTGTGTGGAACACCTAACCCAGTGAGAGTCAGTGTGTGTGTGTGGGACACCTAACCCAGTGAGAGTCAGTGTGTGTGTGTGGGACACCTAACCCAGTGAGAGTCAGTGTGTGTGTGTGTGTGGAACACCTAACCCAGTGAGAGTCAGTGTGTGTGTGTGGGACACCTAACCCAGTGAGAGTCAGTGTGTGTGTGTGGGACTGCTCCTGTGTGTGTGTGTGTGTGGTGGGGGGTGGGAGAGAGGGGGGACTGTTCCCCAGTGAGAGTCTGTGTGTGGGGGACTGTTCCCCAGTGACAGTCTGTGTGTGTGGGACTGTTCCCCAGTGAGAGTCTGGATGTGGGGGACTGTTCCCCAGTGAGAGTCTGTGTGTGTGGGACTGTTTCCCAGTGAGAGTCTGGGTGTGGGGGACTGTTCCCCAGTGAGGGTCGGTGTGTATATGGGACACCTAACCCAATGAGAGTCAGTGTGTGTGGAAGCCTGTTCCCCAATGAGAGTCAGTGTGTGTGGCACTGTACTCCAGTGAGAATCAGTGTGAATCAGGAGAACCCATACCCCAATGAGAGTTGGTTTGTACGGAAACCGAGCACAGGAAGGGTTAGTTTGTGCAGGACCTTTGCCTCAGTGAGAGACAGTGTGTGTGACCTGAACCCAAAGATGTGCAAGCCAGGTGAATTGGCCATGCTAAGTTGCCCGTCGTGTTAGGTGCATCAGTCAGTGGGAAATGGGTCTGGGTGGATTACTCTTTGGAGGGTCGGTGTGGACTGGTTGGGCCAAAGGGCCTGTTTCCACACTGTAGGGAATCTAATCTAATCAAAAACCCCAGAGAGAGCCAGTATATGTTGAAGTTAGAGTTAGTTTGTGTGGGATCTGTATCCCAGTGAGAGTCAAATGTGTGTGAGATCATTGCCCCAGTTAGAGTCATAGAGCAGTACAGCACGGGAACAGGCCCTTCAGGCCCAACATCTCAACGCTGACCATGATGCCATTTTAAACTAATCCCATCTGCCTGCATGTGGTCTGTATCCCAGTATTCTCTGCCTGTTCACGTGTCAGTCTAAATGTCTCTGAAACATTACTATTGTATTTGCTTCTACCAGCTCTCCTGCCAGTGCGTTCCAGGCACCTACTACCCACCCACACATACCTACTACCCTGTGTAAAAAAACGTGCCTCACCCATCTCGTTTAACTTACCCCCCTCTCACCTTAAGTCTATGCTTGCAAATATTTGAAGTTTCTACTCTGGGAAAAAGACTGACTGTCCACTCTATCCATGCCTCTCATAATGTTAACACTCTATTAGATTGCTCCTCAGCCTCTGACATTCTTGTGATAACAATCTAAGTTTGTCCAAACTTTCCTTATAGCTAACACTCTCCAATCCAGGCAATGTCCTGGTAAACTTCTTTCGCACCCTCTCCACAGCTTTCCTATAGTGTGGTTACCAGAATTACATACAATACTTGAAACTTGGCCTCACTAAAGTCTTATACGACTGCAGCATGACTTGCTATCTTTTATGCTCAATGTCCCAACTGATGCCCCCTTGTGTTGCTATTTTCAGGGAACTATGGACTTGCACCCCCAAGATCCCTCTTTACATCAGCCTCCTACGGGTCCTGCCAGTTACTGTATGTTCTCTTCTTGCATTTGACCTCCCAAAATGCTCATCCTGGTTAAACTCCACCTGCCATTTCTCTGTCCAACTTTCCAACTAATCTAAATCTTGCTCTATGCTTTGACAACCTTTATCACTATCTACACTTCCACTTATTTTCATGTAATCTTTTCCAACTTCCTAATTAGACCACCTACATTTTCATCCATATCATTTATATGTATTACAAACAGAGGTCCCAGCACTGATACTTGTGGAATACCATGGGGGTGGTATGGTGGCTCAGTGGTTAGCACTGCAGCCTCCCAGCATCAGGGACCCAGGTTCAATTCCTGCCTCGGGCGATTGTCTGTGTGGAGTTTGCACATTCTCCCCGTGTCTGCATGGGTTTCCTTCGGGTGCTCCGGTTTCCTCCCACAGTCCAAAGATGTGCAGGTCAGGTGAATTGGCCATACTAAATTGCCCATAGTGTTAGGTGCATTAGTCAGAGGGAAATGTGTCTAGGTGGGTTACTCTTCGGAGGGTCAGCGTGGACTGGTTGGGCCGAAGGGCCTGTTTCCACACTGTAGGGAATCTAATCTAATCTAACAAAACCATGGTCATAGACCTCTAGTCAGAGAAACATCCCTCCACCACTACCCTCTGTCTTCTGTGACCAAGGCAATTTTGTATCCAACTTGCCAACTCACCACGGATCCCAAGCGACTTAGTCTTCTGGATCAGCCTATCATGAGGGACCTTGTCAAATTCTGTATTAAAAGTCCCATGTAGACAACATCAACTGCCCTATCCTCATCAATCATCTATGTCACATCCTCAAAAAAACTCAATCAAATTGGTGAGACATGGCCTCCGCACTCAAAGTCATGCTGGCTACTCCTTGTAAGTCCATTCTTTTCTGATAGAGGAATATAGGAACTAGGAATGGGAGTAGGCAATTCAGCCCTTCAAACCCGCTGTTTAACATGATCATGGCTAACATTATCCTGGCCTCAACTCCACCTTCCTGCCTAATCCTCATACCCTTTATCCTGCTTTTCATCAGAAACATCTCTATTTCTTTTTCTAAATCTGTTGATTGGAAAGGAGTTCCACAGATTCACAACTCTCTGAAAGAAGTAGTTTCTTCTGATCACAGTTTTGAACCGACCTCCTCTCACTCTATAGCTATATCCTCTTGTTTGAGACTGTCCCACAAGGAGAAGCATCTCTTCAACGTCCACCTTATCAATCCTCTTTAGCATCTTGTATACCTTAATCATATCCCCCCTCATTTTTCTGAACTCGAGCGAATATTCAGCTGCTCCTCATATGGCAGCCTTTTCATCCCTGGAATTAATCTGGTGAACTGCCTCCATTGCCATTACATCCTTCCTCAATTAAGGAGACCAGAACTGGTCACAGTACTCCAGGTGTGGTCTCATCAATGCCTTATAAAATTGTAACAACACTTTTTTTAGTCTTGTAATCCAGTCTTTTTGCAATAAATGCAGGATTCCATTTGCCTTATTATATACTGCATCTGCATACCCACTTCCTGTGATTCATGCACAAAGATTCCCAGATCCCTCTGCACTGATGCCTCCCATTTTGAATCTGCTTCCCATTTAAATAATAATTTGCCCTTTTATTTTTCCAGCCAAAATGGACAACCTCACACCCACATTAAACACCACCTGCCAGGTTCTGCATCATTCTCCTAGTCCATCAATATCCATCTGTAAATTCTTTATCTCCTCATCACTGCCTGCTTTCCTATTTTTGTATCATCTGCCAACTTTATTATATTACACTCTGTCCCTGTTTACAGATCACTTATCTAATGCATGTAAATCCTGTCACTGAGAATATTCTTCAGTAATTATTCTACTACTGATGTAAAGATCACCAGCCTATAATTTCCTGGATTATCCCTTCTTAAATAAAGGAATGACATTGGCTATTCTCCAGTCTTCTGGGACCTCACCTATGGCTAAAGTGGATAGGAAGATCTCTGCCAAGGCCTGAGCAATCTCAAACCTTCCTTCCCTCAGTATTCTGGGATAGATCCCATCAGGCCCTAGGGGCTTACCTTCCTTAATGTTTTTCAAGGTACCCAATAACACCTCCTCCTTAATATCGACATGCCCTAGAATGTCAGCATACCACTCCCTAATCTTACCGTGCCATCCATGTTCTTCTTTTTGGTGAATACTGATGTGAAGTATTTGCTGGCTCTACATATAAATTTCCTCCTTTGTGGGCCTACCTTTTCTCCAACTACCTTCTTGCTCCTAGTACATGTGTAAAATGCCTTGGGATTCTCCTTAATCCCAAGTGCCCAGGACGGGTGGCTCAGTGGTTAGTACTACAGCACCAGGGACCTGGGTTCAATTCCATCCTCGGGTGACAGACTGTGTGGAATTTGTATGTTCTCCCTGTGTCTGTGTGGGTTTCCTCCAGGTGCACTGAAGATAGTGTTTTGGCCATGCTAAACTGCCTCGTGTCCAAGGATGTGCAGGCTAAGTGGATTAGCCATGGGGAATGTAAGGTTACAGGGATAGGGAGTAGGATGCTGTTTGGAGGGTCAGCATGGACTCGATGGGATATGGTCTGCTTCCATGCTGTAAGGATTCTACAGTTTCATGACCTGCTTCCTTTATACTCATCAAGGGCCTTGTCTGATCTCAGTTTGCTGAAACTTACATACGCTTCCTTTTTTATTAGCTAAACATCCAAAATCTTATGCCATCCAGAGTTCCAAAGTATTTCCATTCTTATCTTTCATCCAGATTGGAACGTGCTAATCCTGAACTCTGATCAACTGACCATTAAAAAACTCCTCCATGTCAGAAATGGATTTATCCTCAAACATGTGCTCCATACCTGATTTCTCCAGTTCCTCCTTAATACTGTTATAATTATCCTTCCCACAATTTAGCACATGCACTTGATGGATTTATTCTTATCTATAAACCACCTAAAACTTAAGGAATTATGATCACTATTTCCAAAATGCTCCCCTACTGAATCTTCAATCACCTGGCCAGGCTCCTTCCCTAGTTGGACTATCTACATATTGTTTCACAAAGCACTTGACAAAGTCTGACCCATCCAAGCCCCTGGCACTAATCCAGTCCCAGTCAATATTGGGGAAGTTAAAATCACCCACTACAACATGTCTTTCCATGATCTGTTTACATATCTGTGGTTCTATTTCTGCCTGGCTATTCGGAGGACTATAGTATAAACCCATCATAGTGATTGCACCTTTCATATTCCTGAGTTCTGCCAATATGGCCTCACTGGATGAGCCCTTCAGCATGTCCACTCTTAGGGCAGCTGTGACATTTTCCTTAATCAGTAATGCAACTCCCTCACCCCTTCTACATGCCTCTCTATCACACCCTAAATATTTAAACGCTGGAACATTGAGCTGCTAAACCTGTCCTTTTCTCAACCAGGTTTCTGTAATAGTAACATTGTAGTAACATTGAACTAATCCAGGTCCTAAGCTCATCTGCTTTACCCAATATACTCCTTGCTTTGAAATAAATACACTTTGTTAACCTGGCCTTGCCTTTTCTTCCTATCAAACTGACTTAACCTCTTCCTCCTCCTTCATCGATCCACAGTGTGTGTGGGACTGTACCCTAGTGAGAGTCAGCATGTGTGCGTGGGACTGTACCCTAGTCAGAGCCAGTGTGTGTGTGTGTGTGACTGTACCCTAGCGAGAGTCAGTGTGTGTGTGTGGGACTGTACCCCAGTGAGAGTCAGCGTGTGTGTGTGGGACTGTACCCTAGCGCGAGTCAGTGTGTGTGTGTGGGACTGTACCCCAGTGCGAGTCAGTGTGTGTGTGTGGCACTGTATCCCAGTGCGAGTCAGTGTGTGTGTGTGGCATTGTACCCCAGTGCGAGTCAGTGTGTGTGGGGGACTGTACCCCAGTGAGAGTCAGTGGCTGTGTGTGACATTGTACCCCAGTGAGAGTCATTGTGTGTGGGGGGGACTGTACCCCAGTGAGAGTCACTGTGTGTGTGTGGGACTGTACCCCAGTGCGAGTCAGTGTGTGTGGGGGACTGTACCCCAGTGAGAGTCATTGTGTGTGGGGGGGACTGTACCCCAGTGAGAGTCACTGTGTGTGTGTGGGACTGTACCCCAGTGCGAGTCAGTGTGTGTGTGTGACATTGTACCCCAGTGAGAGTCATTGTGTGTGGGGGGGACTGTACCCCAGTGAGAGTCATTGTGTGTGGGGGGGACTGTACCCCAGTGAGAGTCACTGTGTGTGTGTGGGACTGTACCCCAGTGCGAGTCAGTGTGTGTGTGTGACATTGTACCCCAGTGAGAGTCATTGTGTGTGGGGGGGACTGTACCCCAGTGAGAGTCACTGTGTGTGTGTGGGACTGTACCCCAGTGCGAGTCAGTGTGTGTGGGGGACTGTACCCCAGTGAGAGTCAGTGGCTATGTGTGGGACTGAAAGGAGGTACTCGAGAGTAGTAATATCTGGATTACTCCTGGTGCTGCGAGCTAGTGAGGGTAGGAATAAGAGGATCGAGCAGATGAATGCGTGGCTGAGGAGCTGGTGTGTGAGAGAAGGGTTCAAATTTTTGGATCATTGGGATGTCTTCTGAGGTAGAAGTGACCTGTGCAAGAAGGACGGATTGCACCTGAATTGGAAGGGGACTAATATATTGGCGGGGGGATTTGCAAGAGGTGCTCAGGAGGATTTAACCTAGTAATGTGGTGGGGGAAAAAGAGGTGGTGGGACCCAGGGAGTAATAGTGAGGAAAGAGATCAATCCGAGACTGGTACAGTTGAGAAAAGAAGTGAGTCAAACAGTCAGGGACAAAGCGGAGAACAAGGTAGGACTGATAAATTAAACTGCATTTATTTCAATGAAAGAGGCCTAAAAGGGAAGGCAGATTAACTCGGGGATGGTTAGGAAAAAGGGACTGGAATATCGTAGCAATTACAGAAACGTGGCTCAGGGATGGACAGGACTGGCAGCTTAATATTCCAGGATACAAATGCGACAGGAAGGATGGGGCGGGGGGGGGGGGGCAAGAGAGCAATGAGGAGTGGCATTTTTGATAAAGGATAGTATTACAGTTGTACTTAGGGGGGATATTCCTGCAGTGAGTGTCAGTGTGTGTGTGTGGGACTGTATCCCAGTGAGAGTCACTGTGTGTATGAGACTGTATCCCAGTGATAGTCAGTATGTGTGTGTGGGACTGTACCCCAGTGAGAGCCAGGGTGTGTGTTTGTGAAACTGTACCCCAGTGAGAGTCAGGGTGTGTGGGGGGGACTGTACCCCAGTGAGAGTCACTGTGTGTGTGTGGGACTGTACCCCAGTGCGAGTCAGTGTGTGTGTGTGACATTGTACCCCAGTGAGAGTCATTGTGTGTGGGGGGGACTGTACCCCAGTGAGAGTCATTGTGTGTGGGGGGGACTGTACCCCAGTGAGAGTCACTGTGTGTGTGTGTGGGACTGTACCCCAGTGCGAGTCAGTGTGTGTGTGTGACATTGTACCCCAGTGAGAGTCATTGTGTGTGGGGGGGACTGTACCCCAGTGAGAGTCACTGTGTGTGTGTGGGACTGTACCCCAGTGCGAGTCAGTGTGTGTGGGGGACTGTACCCCAGTGAGAGTCATTGTGTGTGGGGGGGACTGTACCCCAGTGAGAGTCACTGTGTGTGTGTGGGACTGTACCCCAGTGCGAGTCAGTGTGTGTGTGTGACATTGTACCCCAGTGAGAGTCATTGTGTGTGGGGGGGACTGTACCCCAGTGAGAGTCATTGTGTGTGGGGGGGACTGTACCCCAGTGAGAGTCACTGTGTGTGTGTGGGACTGTACCCCAGTGCGAGTCAGTGTGTGTGTGTGACATTGTACCCCAGTGAGAGTCATTGTGTGTGGGGGGGACTGTACCCCAGTGAGAGTCACTGTGTGTGTGTGGGACTGTACCCCAGTGCGAGTCAGTGTGTGTGGGGGACTGTACCCCAGTGAGAGTCAGTGGCTATGTGTGGGACTGAAAGGAGGTACTCGAGAGTAGTAATATCTGGATTACTCCTGGTGCTGCGAGCTAGTGAGGGTAGGAATAAGAGGATCGAGCAGATGAATGCGTGGCTGAGGAGCTGGTGTGTGAGAGAAGGGTTCAAATTTTTGGATCATTGGGATGTCTTCTGAGGTAGAAGTGACCTGTGCAAGAAGGACGGATTGCACCTGAATTGGAAGGGGACTAATATATTGGCGGGGGGATTTGCAAGAGGTGCTCAGGAGGATTTAACCTAGTAATGTGGTGGGGGAAAAAGAGGTGGTGGGACCCAGGGAGTAATAGTGAGGAAAGAGATCAATCCGAGACTGGTACAGTTGAGAAAAGAAGTGAGTCAAACAGTCAGGGACAAAGCGGAGAACAAGGTAGGACTGATAAATTAAACTGCATTTATTTCAATGAAAGAGGCCTAAAAGGGAAGGCAGATTAACTCGGGGATGGTTAGGAAAAAGGGACTGGAATATCGTAGCAATTACAGAAACGTGGCTCAGGGATGGACAGGACTGGCAGCTTAATATTCCAGGATACAAATGCGACAGGAAGGATGGGGCGGGGGGGGGGGGGCAAGAGAGCAATGAGGAGTGGCATTTTTGATAAAGGATAGTATTACAGTTGTACTTAGGGGGGATATTCCTGCAGTGAGTGTCAGTGTGTGTGTGTGGGACTGTATCCCAGTGAGAGTCACTGTGTGTATGAGACTGTATCCCAGTGATAGTCAGTATGTGTGTGTGGGACTGTACCCCAGTGAGAGCCAGGGTGTGTGTTTGTGAAACTGTACCCCAGTGAGAGTCAGGGTGTGTGTGTGTGGGACAGTACCCCAGAGAGAGTCAGTGTGTGTGTGGGACTGTACCCTAGTGAGAGTCAGGGTGTGTGTGTGTGGGACAGTACCCCAGAGAGAGTCAGTGTGTGTGTGGGACTGTACCCTAGTGAGAGTCAGGGTGTGTGTGTGTGGGACAGTACCCCAGAGAGAGTCAGTGTGTTTGTGGAACTGTACCCCAGTGAGAGTCAGGGTGTGTGTGTGTGGGACAGTACCCCAGAGAGAGTCAGTGTGGGTGTGGGACTGTACCCTAGTGAGAGTCAGCGTGTGTGTGTGGGACTGTACCCCAGTCAGAGCCAGTGTGTGTGTGTGGGACTGTACCCTAGTGAGAGCCAGTGTGTGTGTGTGGGACTGTACCCCAGTGAGAGAGTCAGCATGTGTGTGTGGGACTGTACCCTAGTGAGAGTCAGCGTGTGTGTATGGGACTGTACTCCAGTGAGAGAGTCAGCATGTGTGTGTGGGACTGTACCCCAGTCGGAGCCAGTGTGTGTGACTGTACCCTAGTGAGAGTCAGTGTGTGTGTATGGGACTGTACCCCAGTGAGAGTCAGCGTGTGTGTGTGGGACTGTACGCCAGTGAGAGTCAGCGTGTGTGTGTGGGACTGTACGCCAGTGAGAGTCAGCGTGTGTGTGTGGGACTGTACTCTAGTGAGAGTCAGCGTGTGTGTGTGGGACTGTACCCCAGTGAGAGTCAGCGTGTGTGTGTGGGACTGTACCCTAGTGAGAGTCAGCATGTGTGCGTGGGACTGTACCCTAGTCAGAGCCTGTGTGTGTGGGACTGTACCCCAGTGAGAGTCAGTGTGTGTGTGTGGGACTGTACCCCAGTGAGAGTCAGCGTGTGTGTGTGGGACTGTACCCCAGTGAGAGTCAGCGTGTGTGTGTGGGACTGTACCCCAGTGAGAGTCAGCGTGTGTGTGTGGGACTGTACCCTAGTGAGAGTCAGCATGTGTGCGTGGGACTGTACCCTAGTCAGAGCCTGTGTGTGTGTGACTGTACCCTAGTGAGAGTCAGTGTGTGTGTGTGGGACTGTACCCCAGTGAGAGTCAGCGTGTGTGTGTGGGACTGTACCCCAGTGAGAGTCAGCGTGTGTGTGTGGGACTGTACCCCAGTGAGAGTCAGCGTGTGTGTGTGGGACTGTACCCCAGTGAGAGTCAGCGTGTGTGTGTGGGACTGTACCCCAGTGAGAGTCAGCGTGTGTGTGTGGGACTGTACCCCAGTGAGAAAGTCAGCGTGTGTGTGTGGGACTGTACCCTAGTGAGAGTCAGCGTGTGTGTGGGACTGTACCCCAGTCAGCGCCAGTGTGTGTGTGGGACTGTACCCTAGTGAGAGTCAGCGTGTGTGTGTGGGACTGTACCCCAGTGAGAGTCAGCGTGTGTGTGTGGGACTGTATCCCAGGAGCTTCTGTAAAGTGTGCCATTTGTAATTTGACTGTTCTGACGATGTTTTTGCTTTGATACCTCTGGCCAACTTTGCCCAACATGCAGGAGCGTGAGGTCTTTCTGGACATCCTAACTTCACCTCAATGTCAATCTCTCCATCTGTGCCCCTTTGATTCCCTAATTTTTTTTTTGATTCCCCACAGTGTGGAAACAGGCCCTACGGTCCAACAAGTCCACACCGACTCTCCGAAGAGTAACCCACCCAGACCCATTTCCCTCTGACTAATGCACCTAACACTACGGGCAATTTAGCATGACCAATTCACCCTGACCTGCACGTTTTTGGACTGTGGGAGGAAACCAGAGCATCTGGAGGAAACCCACGCAGACACGGGGAGAATGTGCAAACTCCACACAGACAGCCGCCCCAGGCTGGAATCGAACCCAGGTCCCTGGTATTGTGAGGCAGCAGTGCTAACCACTGAGCCACCGTGCTGCCCCACGGTGCTTTGAATATGGTCAGAGCACAGAGCCTGGCTGACATTTCCGCTGCTAGCTCACCGGATCATGGTGAACCAGAGCTCCATCTCAGCGGCTGTTGTGTTGAGATTATCCAAGAGAGAGATGGGAGCATTGGGCACACTCTGATTCTCGTCCAGCCCGTGAGGCCGAATATCTGACTGGGTGCTTCTCTCCTGGTTTCTGGGTCTCGGCATTAGTCTGGCAGCTCTTTCCTGCCCCCTTGGGGCTTATTATTGGACTCAGCAATTCAGTACTGATCTGTATGGTTCAGTACTAGACTTGGTGGTCCTATAGAGCTCAATATCAACATGGACGGTTCACTCTCAGTCTTAGGGGCAGGCTGATCTGCTCAGCAGTAGAAATAATGAAACTGAATAGTGGTGTGTTTACACAGCTAAGTCTGGAAGCAAGGCTGAAACCCGACTCAGGGACTTGAACTGCCTGCTCTGTCACTGCTGAATCAGGTCAATTGCTGGCTTTGTGGCTAATCCTGAAAAGGGAGTGTTGTGGGCAAGTGGGGTGTGTGTCCCTGTAAAGGGCACAGAATGAATGAGCCCTGGAAACGGTCTGTGGGTCTACATCACTGGACCTTGCCATCGGTGTGAAATATTCCTTTAAGACTGAACCAGAAACGATACAGATTTCTGGCCCTTCGCAGGAGTCAGTATTTCGATGTTTCTGGAAAGGGCACAAAGCTTTGTCTCTTTCTGCAGCTTTGTGGATATTGCAGGGCTGAATTTTTCTGGCAAGCTGACAATGTGGCAGATGGAGACAGGGTTAGAGACTTGTGTATAATGGGGAATGTCGTGTAATGGAATGCTGTTCTGCAGTGAATTTAAAGGAGATCCATCGTTAGCAAAGAAATCCTGTGCCGTTCTGCACTAATCATGAATATGGAGGTGTAGCTGATCCCTCTCCCCTCCCCCTCTCTTTCAGGCTGAATCTGTGTGGGAATAGCTGAGCATCAGTACCAATGCAGTGTAACAAGCCCCTGCACAACTCATCAGGAGAACCCGATCAAGCTGCAGCAGAGATGGAGACAGTGGTTAGTGGAGAGCACAGTCTGTGTGTCGACCAAGATAGGGACAATAAACCAGCACCGGGCCTCCCCGAGGTGAACGAGAATGGAGTTGGGGTAACCGCAGCAACGCAGTTTGGGGCAGCAAACCAAGCGACTAAAGGTCAGTGAAGAAAAAGGGGCTTTGTTATGAATTGGTTTTCTTTCTCAGATGGGTGGAAGCAGCAGAGTTAAGCACAGATGGCTCAGGGCGTTGCTGCAGCCAGTGCTGGAATATTCTAGCAAATACTGACATATATGCCAGGGCTGCAGTTGCTACAATTTTTTCAGAATGAGCTTTTGTGTGCAATTGGTCGCAGCTTTGAAATGCTTTTCCTGCAGATTAATGCTGCTAAAGCATCCTCAAACAGACGGAACCAATTTAGACAGAGCTAATTCTGTAACCCTTGGTGACCTGCTCTCTGGTTTGAAAAGCTTCAATTACATCGAGAGAATCCACTCCAGAAAGGACCTTTCGGTTTTCTTGTTCCAGTGCAAGACATCCCCACAACCGACAAAACCGAAGGTGATTTTCTTGCTGTGGCTTTGTGCAGCCATTGTGCCCCACCCCAGCTCGTACATAGTGGAGAGGGAAACGCAGAAAAGGTTCACCATTGCTGTATGTTACAGACAGTGGCAGGCACCTGTCCACCAGGTCAGAACTCAGCTTTTTATCACAAATCAATTGTCTGTATTAAAAAGGGGTTCCTCTGTCAGCTCACAGGCACCCCAGGCATGGGTTGTCTTTTCTGCCTCACGCAGTCATATTTTCACATCCAGAACACCATCAGATTTCAGGTCTGAGAGCAGTGGAGTGGGGTTGGGTTTATGTGTGATCATGTCATATATGTGACAGCAAGTCGAAAGCTTGTTTTACACCTGTCCCATTGCAACTTATGATGAGCCCGAAAGAAAGTTGGGATCTGACTTACGTCTCCTTGTACCCTGACCTAAGATCATTACTACAACCACCAACTAACAAGATCATGCAAGAGCACAGGCAGTAGCTTCAAACAGATGGGCCGAATGGCTTGGTTCCATACTGTAGTTTTAGATTTTGTTTATTTATCATCATGTGTATCTTATTGCAAAATACAATGAAAAGTGTTCCATAATGTTACCACTCTTTGACACCATCTTAAAAACACAGAAAAATAACCAAAAGATGGAACATAAATGCAGAAAAATGAAGAAATCAAGAGAATGTCCACTTTGACAGTCGTTCTTGTTGTGTGCTCTCTTATGGGGCTGGTGACCAGGCACAAATCTCCTTCATCATGCCACCCCTGAAACGCAAGCTGCCCACTCTTCAGTGCCATCTCCCCTCCACTGACCCCCTCGTCACTGAGTCCTCGATGGATCAATGCTGCTGGCTACTGCACCGTCCCAAACTCACCTCCGCCACCATCACCGTGAGTCCACTCAGGGCCCACCTCGCCAACACAGCCGCTGCTGATGCTGCCGAGTTTTGTACCGGGCCCCAACCAGTCACGGCCTCCGCCATCTCCGTGAATCTGCACTGGACGTAGATGGTGTTGGGAACCCCAGGCCGGCCTCCCACCTCACTGTCATGGGTCCGCGCTGCTGGGCACACTTGCCGCTGCCAACACTGTCACCGCAATGGAGTTCTTCACCAAGAGGTAAGTGAAACAAAAAGAGAAAGAAGAATAAACAGGAAAAGAAGAAAACAGAAGGATAACTGGCAGAAGGGTGAGGCCCCGGCTCGGGAGCCCTACTTCATCACTACCTGACCGGATATTACCGGTATCATAATCACCCATTAGGGTCCGACTGAACCATCACCACTGTCTGGAAATGTGTTGCTGGAAAAGCGCAGCAGGTCAGGCAGCATCCAGGGAACAGGAGAATCGACGTTTCGGGCATAAGCCCTGCTGCGCTTTTCCAGCAACACATTTCCAGCTCTGATCTCCAGCATCTGCAGTCCTCACTTTTTCCATCACCACTGTCTGTTTGCTTAATGGAAGCATACATCAACTGCCATGGAGTTTGCCCTCACCAGTCAGCATGTGCTCACCTATCTGGACAATTTATTCACCCAGGGGAACTGCCTGTATATCAGGCTCACAGAAGCCCAAGAACATGCCGTTCAACTCAACAGCTCCATGCTTCACCTGAACATCCTCCCATCCTTCTTCATCACATTCCTCTCATTGCTCAGTATCTAACTCAATCAACGGATCTTTTTATTGATTCTTTCCTTAAGTCTTTATGCAGCTTTGCCTTAAAACTATGTTTGCCTTTTGTCTCTCTTTTCTTCCTAAGGCAGCAGGTTCCACATTCTCACTACTTGCTGAGTAAAAATGTTTTTAATTAGTTTCTTATTATATTATTAGCATCTTATACTTATAATCCCTGGTACTGGTTTCTTCCACAAGAGGAAACATCAGTTCTATATCTACCTTATTGAACTCTTCAAAACTTTAAAAGCCTCTGTATGGTTCCCCCTAGGTTTTCTCTATAACAGAGTTGCAGCCTCTTCAGTTTTCCCTGATCAGTAAAGCCTCACTTTTGTGTCATTTTTCAAAATCATTTTTACAACATCTCCAATACTCTGCATCCTCTTAATGATGTGGAAATAAGAACTGTTCCTGGTACTACAACTATAATCCAATCATATTCTGATATGAATTTAATGTACTTTCTTTGCTTTTCAATGCCTTATAGAACTAAACGTTTTTTCCTTTTAAATAGCTTTATTAACCTGAATCACAATCAGTAGTTAACAATCCTAGTGACATTCAGAAGTATGTAGACTTCCTTATTCTCCTGTCTGTTATACAGACGGTCATCTGCCAATTGCATGCCCATTCTGAAAGTTTATCAATCTTGTCTTTGAATCTTTTGCAGTTCTCCTTTGCATAAATTATTGCGTTAAATTTAGTGCTGATTGCAAATTTTGAAATTGTGATTCCACTTCTCAAGTCCAGTGGAACAGATCTGAATTATTGTCGCAGAACTTCTTCAACTGATCTGTTGCTTCTTAATTCACTCACACAGGATGTGGGTGTCAGACCTGCAATTATTGTCCATCCCTAATTACCCTGGAGAAAGACCTACCTCCACGAATCGCTGCAGATTCGGAAGGGACAGTGGCATAGTTCCAAGCCAGGATGGTATGTGACTTGTAGGTGGTGGGTTTGTTTTTTAAAAATCCCTTCAGTGTGGAAACAGGCCCTTTGGCCCAACAAAATCCCACCCAGACCCATTCCCCCTCCCCCTAATGCACCTAACCTACAATCCCTGAGCACTATGGGCAATTTAGCATGGCCAATTCACCTGACCTTTGATTGTGGGAGGAAACATCTTTGATTGTGGGAGGAAACCAGAGCACCCGGAGGAAAGCCTCGCAGATACGGGGAAAATGTGCAAACTCCACACAGACAGTTGCCTGAAGCAGGAATTGAACCCAGGTCCCTGGTGCTGTGAGGCAGCAGTGCTAAATATGAGCCACTGTGCCATCCCAAATGTTTTCCCATGTGTCAACTGCCCTTGTCCTTCACTGAGTCATTGGCTCAGAAGCTGCTACCTAAGCAGCCTTGGTGAGCTACTACAATGCGCCTTGTAATTTATCCACACCTGCTACTACTGTACATTGGTAGTGGAGAAAGTGAATGTTTAGGTGATGTATGGTAAACTTATCAAGTGAGCTGATTCTCCTGGATGGTGTCAAGCTTCTTGAATGGAGAGGGTTCATCACCCTTCTGACTTATGTCTTATAGATGGTAGATAGGCTTTGGGAAGTCAGGAGGTGAATTACAGTGATGGACCAGGCCAGACTCTCTCAAAGCATTTGAAGAAGGCAGCCGAGACCCTAACTTTTCTCGTTGCTTTAAGCAGGTGTAACGCAGATATTCCAGGAGTGATGCAGCTGGCCTGACCACTCAGTTTTAAACAAAACCGTGTTTATTTAATCATGAACAAAAGAGAACAAAATATAGAATAACATCACTTACCTTAAAACCCAATCGACTCTATTGCAACTAATGATGCTGTTACAAATACTTGCAACATGCCCAAAATCACCCCCTTGGCAAAAAAAAGGTAAATTCAAATAGAGGTCATTACAGAAGAGAGATTGTAGAGAGAGGAAGAGGATCAGCATAGAGCTGCTTCTTTGGGTCCAGCAGTTTGTCTGGGTTCCCAGCTAAGACTTGACCCATACCTGCAAAACATCCAGACTACAAAAAACAAAACAAACCAGAGAAAAGCTAAGCTGGGAGAACTGGCCACTCCCCTTTCATTGTACAAGTATTTTATTAAAAACTTAAAAGCTTCTTCAAGAAGATAAACCCAGACATATTGGAACCTCTGCCTTTACGACCCCTAAGAAAAAACCCAACGACAACATAACCATGTTAATGGAGCAGCATTGTCACATTACTCACTGCAAGCTTCCTAGCCTCTGACCTGCTCTTTTACCCACAGTGCTTTTTATGGTCAGTCCAGTTCAGTGTTTGCTCAATCATAACCCCAGTATGTTGACAGTGGAGTATTCAGCAAAGGTGATGTCATTGGATATCAAGAGCAGGTCGTTAAATTCTCTCTTGTGGGATAGGGTCTTTGACTAGCACTTGTATGGCAGAAATGTTACTTTCCACATGTCAGCCTAAACCTGAACATTATCTCAAATTTTGCTGTACAAAGGCAGGGTCTTTACGTTATTTGAAAAAGTTGCAAAAGGTGCTGAACATTGAAATTTGCACGATGAACATCCCCAATCCTCACTTTATGATAGAGGGACGGCCATGATTAAACAACTGAAGGTGGTTGGGCTGAGGACACTAATCTGAGGACCTCCTGAAGAGATATCCTGGAGTAGAGATAACTGACCTGTAATAACCACAGCCATGTTCCTGTGATAGGTGTGGCTCCAACCAGTGGAGAGTTTTGCTGCATTTGGTCAAAAGCTCCTTAATGCCAAGGGCAGTTGCTGTCACCTCTCCTCTCTTCACCAGTGTTTGTGTAGTAGAAATTATTATACTGATCCGATTACTAGTTGAGTTAATGTTAACAGTTCAGATGAATGCTGCAGTAATTGTTCTATTGATTTAGGTTAGTTCTATAATCTTGTAGTACTTATACTGATCTGGATTAGTGTGCTAGATTCCATTGTATATCTGGATTAGTGTTTTAGAGTACTGCTCTGGATTAACTCCCTCGAATTAATTATATTCATTTGAATTAATAATCAAGATAATTTAACCTGAAAGACCTATTATGGATTTAAAACTGAGCCAGATAAGTGACAAATTTCTCTGGTATTTTGAATGATATATATCCACTTTCAGATTCTTCTCCTTTGTCAGATGAGCCTGTTTCAGATGCTTCTGATGTAAAAAGTACACCATCTTCAGAAGGTAAGTGCCTTCCTTTCTCCGTATAATAGAAACAATTGCCTCCTAAAGAGTGGTTTAAACCTACTGCAAAGTCCAGAAAGTCCTGGGATGAAAACAGAATGCTGGAGAAACTTAGCAGATCAGGCAGAATTAACATGTCAGGTTGACGAATTTTATTGGGATCTTCTGATTTCTTTTCCCAAAATCAGAACAACTATACATCTAGTGCACCCCACGTTTACATTCATACAATTCAACATTGACATCAGTGCATTAGTCATCATGTTCAGTATTGATTTGATCTGACACTAAAATTACATCAGATTCTCTGAACTATCAACTCTAATACGTTTCAATATTAACAAGATCAGTTTCAATATCTAAACAAATCACTTATCACAATTATGTGGCAATCTAATTGCCTTAAACTCAGCAAAAAAAAAATCCAGAAAATTACATTCATTAATAAATAAATTAGCATGGGAACTCTTGTAAGGCAAGGGCAGTCTCCCTGCTTCCAGACGTGAAGCTCTAGGTTAGAGCCTGATACCAAGAAGTGTTGATCATGGTAGGGTGGTTCATATGGCCAAGCAGTTTGGTTGCCAGCCTGTTAATCTTTTCAATACAGGCAGTGACAGGGGAAGAGTCTCCTAGTCAGCTATCCCACTGAAGATCACTGCAGCACTTTGCCCATAAATGTGGACCATCCAATGGGAGTTGATGGCCCAACCCTCAAAGTGCGGATGGAAGAAAAGGCAGACAGAGCCTAAATAGACATTCACTGTGCTCCACACTAACAAGGGAAATGTCCATTATACTTTGATCTCTTTACATCCCTATGTTCCTTCTCTAGTATGTTAATTCTATATTCCATTGTGCCATAAAGCTGCATTGGATTGTACTGTAGAATCCGGTATTACCATAGGAGCAGACTAGACAGATTGAGAGGAGAGAGGCAGGCTTACAATGCAGTTATGTAAAGGTACGTTGTGCTTAATAAGGTTGGTAAACTACTAGCAAAAATGTGCATAGGGTTTTGATGTGGTGACAATAACAGAAAAATATCTTAAAAATAGTGAGGACTGAATCTTTTATATTCAGGGGTAGAACATGGTCAGAAAAGAGAGTTCAGGAGAAAGGCAGTGAGGCAATAGGACTGATTAGGGTAGACATTAGCATTAGAAAGACAAAATGCCCTTGAGGGAGAGCAAAGGCAGAAAAAACAAATTGCTGGAGAAACTCAGCAGGTCTGGCAGAGTTAATGTTTTGGGTCCGGGGATCCTTGTTCAGAACTAGGCAGAATCTGTTTGGAGAGAGCTGAGAAACAAAAATGATCAGGTTTATCTGGGGAGATAGACATCCAAAGGTGGAGAAATAAATCATCAGTGAAATGACCGAGATACGCAAGACAAAGAGGGTTACCTCCGATTACAACAGGATCTTGACCAGATGGGCCAATGGGCTGAGAAGTGGCAGATGCAGTTTAATTCAGATAAATGCGAGGTGCTGCATTTTGGGAAAGGAAATCTTAGCAGGACTTATACACTTAATGGTAAGGTCCTAGGGAGTGTTGCTGAACAAAAAGACCTTGGAGTACAGGTTCATAGCTCCTTGAAAGTGGAGTTGCAGGTAGATAGGATAGTGAATAAGGCATTTGGTATGCTTTCCTTTATTGGTCAGAGTATTGAGTACAGGAGTTGGGAGGTCATGTTGCGGCTGTACAGGACATTAGTTAGGCCACTGTTGGAATATTGTGTGCAATTCTGATCTCCTTCCTATCGGAAAGATGTTGTGAAACTTGAAAGGGTTCAGAAAAGATTTACAAGGATGTTGCCAGGATTGGAAGATTTGAGCTATAGGAAGAGGCTGAACAGGCTGGGGCTGTTTTCCCTGGAGCGTTGGAGGCTGAAGGGTGACCTTATAGAGGTTTACAAAATTATCAGGGCATGGATAGGATAAATAGACAAAGTCTTTTCCCTGGGGTGAGGGAGTCCAGAACTAGAGGGCATAGGTTTAGGGTGAGAGGGGAAAGATATAAAAGAGACCTAAGGGGCAACGTTTTCACACAGAGAGTGGTACGTGTATGGAATGAGCTGCCAGAGGATGTGATGGAAGCTGGTACAATTGCAACATTTAAGAGGCATTTGGATGGGTATATGAATAGGAAGGGTTTGGAGGGATATGGGCCGGGTGCTGGCAGGTGGGACTAGGTTGTGTTGGAATATCTGGTCGGCATGGACGGGTCGGACCGAAGGGTCTGGTTCCACGCTGTACATCTCTATGACTCTAAGTATAGAGGGATTGACTTATTATTATTATTTAATTACCCAAATTATTGTTAGAATAAAGCATAGTTGGGCGGGTTGAGAATTAGGTTCAGTATTTCCTTGATGAGTATTTGCTGAACCCAGTGAGGAAGGAGTGTCTGGTGTGGGGGATTGAAGTGTCTGAAGGGGGACAAGTTGCTATGGGAGAACATTTGGAGAAGAGTATTCATTATATCACTTAGTTTTGATTCGTAATGGAGAAGTGCAAGAAACTTACAAGGTAGAACTTCTAAATTGAAAGATTAATTTTAATAGGATATTGAGGAGCCCTAGCCAGGGAAAATTACTTCAAAAGTCTGTGAAGAAAACTAATAGATCAACGGTTGCTCTTTGAGGAGGTGGTGTTTCAGGCACAGACTGTGTAAATGCCAAAGCTGAAAGGTCAGGGGATCAAACACAGAACTCATTGTTGGATAAGCGAGATTGAGAATATAATGAACCCAAATAAAAGGGTGTATGAGGCATATCAGGTGAATTCTCCAATCAATAATAACCAGGTCAGAGAGTGTGAGAATAGAATGGCAGTCTGCATTGAAGGGAGCCCAACATCTTCCTCCAGTGGGCAGGAAGTCAGCAAGTGGGAAGAGGCAAACACAGGGTCTCAGGGATGTAGATCATGCTAAGTCAAGGCTGGAATGCGAAGGCACTCTACTGGAGTATGTTCCCTTTGTATCTTCTGGCTGTTCAGTGCATCCTCCATAACCTTTGGTCCTTGAGTGTGGGCCTTATTTATCCCACTACTCCACAGTGAGTCCTTTCCATAAACTGCTGAACTAACTGTGTCTCTAAATATTACTGTTTGTTCAGATTCCTGGTGTGGCTTTCTGTATATTCCACTGCTCCTTATTGTGTCCCTTACATGCACTACACTCCCTAATGTGCCTTGCCTATACTCCACTGTTTCCCAGCTCACCCCTCTATATACCCTAATGTTCTCCAGTATGTTCCTCCCTGTGTTTTGAACTTACCAACTGGTTGCCTGTGACATTACACTGTTACCCAGTATAGCTCCTTAAACTTGCATTTTCAAAATTTCAAAATCTAACCTTTGATCCTCCATTTGCCGTAACACTTTGCAGCTCCTGATTTACTCAGTTATGCTCTCACCTCCATCTCTGATGCTCTAAGAACACAGTCAAACGATGAACCTCTCCAAATCTAGCTGTTCCCCTTAGTTTGGGCCTTAGCTCTGTCCTTTAAAAACAAAGGATACAAACTTGAACAAACGTGACAGAGCAATTGTTGACCATCCACTTCCGCATTTAACTGGATCCCATCGGGTTCTCCTCCCATTTTCTAAAACTGTTCGCTGCAGTCAGAGCAACTGAAGATAATTCACAGGTTTTTTTCCTCTGCTGTAAACCAACTTTCACTTTGTTTAATTTTATGGAACATGGGAATAATCGGCTGGCCAGCATTTATTGCCCATTCCGAATTGCCCTTGAGAAGATGATGGTGAGCTGCCTTCTTGATTGGTGCAGTCCCTATGTTGTAGGTGGACTCACAATGCTGGTGGGAGGGAATTCCAAGATTTGGATCCACTAAAGGAAGGGTGATATATTTCCAAGTCAGGATGGTGAGTAGCTTGGAGGGAAACTTGATGGTGATATTTTCATGTATTTGCTGCCATTGTCTCACTAGGTCTGTTGTGGTTGTGAGTTTGGAAATTGATGTCTAAGGAACTTTGGTGAGTTTCTGCATTGCATCTTGTAGATAGTGGCAGTAATGCATACTGAGTGTCAGTGGAGGAGGGTGTGGATGTTTGTGGATATGCCAATCAGGCTGCTGCTTTGTCCTGGCTATGGGGAGTATTCCATCACACTCCTGACTTGCACCTTTCAGATGGTGGGCTGGCTTTGGGGAGTCAGGAAGTGAGTTACTCACTATAGTATTCCTCACCTGTGACTTGCTCTTGTCGCCAGTGTGTTTGTGTGGGTAATCCAGTTCAGTTTCAGGTCAGTGGTAAATCTCGATGTCGATAATAGGGGATTCAGTTGAACATAAAAGAGCAATAGCTCAAATCTTTCTTATTGCAGATGGTCATTTCCTGGCATCTGTGTGGCGCAAATGTTACTTGCCACTTGTCCAGACCTTGTAACTATGCCACATCAGGCCTTATGATGGAGGGAAGGTTGTTGATGAAGGAGCTGAAGATGGTTGGGTCTAGGGCACTACCGTGAGGAACTCCTGCAGAGACATGCTGAAGCTGAGACTGCCTAGAACAATAGCTATCTATGTCTCAGGTATGACCCAAACAGCAGAGAGTTTTCCTCTGATTATATTTGATTCTAGTTTTATTAGAGCTCCTTGTTGCTGCACTTAGTGAATATGGCCTTGATGTGAAGGACAGATATACTCACTTCTCTTCTGGAATTCAGCTCTTTTGTCCATGCTTGAACCAAGGCTGTAGTGAGGCCAGGAACCCAAATGGACTGTCAGTGTGCAGTTGTTGAGCAGGTGCTTTTTTGATAGTATTGATGATCTAGAGTAGACCCAATTGGCCGGGTTGGGTTTGTCCAGCTTTTTATGTACAGGACATACATGGGCAATTTTCCACATTGTTGGGTAGCTGCCAGTGTTGTAACTGTACTGAAACAGCTTGGCTAGGGGAGCAGCAAGTTCTGGAGCACAAGTCTTCAGTAATATTGCTGGAATGTTGTCAGGGCCCATAGCCTTTGCAGTATTCAGTGCCCCCAACTATTTCTTGATAGCACGTGGTGTGAATCAAATTGGCTGAAGACTTGTATCTTTGATGCTGGGGGCCATTGGAGGACACCAAGATGGATCATCCCCTCAGCATTTCTGGCTGGAGATTGTTGCAAATGCTTCAGCCTTACCTTTGTACTGATGTGCTGGGCTCTTCCAGCAGAATATCTGTGGAGCCTCCTCCTTCAGTGAGTTTATTTGTCCACCATCACTCATGACTGGATGTGACAGGACTGCAGAACTTAGATCTGATCTGTTGGATGTGTGATCACTTAGATCTACATGGTATACATGTAGTCCTGTTTGGTGGCTTCACCAGGTTGGCACCTCATCTTCAGGTATGCCTGGTGCTGCACCTGGCATGCCCTCTTGCACTCTCCATTGAACCAGGGTCGATCCCTTGGCTTGATGGTAATAATAGAGTAAGGTTCAGGGGCAATGAGGTTGCAGATTGTATTGAATAAAATTCTGCTGCAGCTAATGGCCCACAGTGCCTCATGGATGCTCAGTCATGAATTGTTAGATATCTATCCTATTTAGCATCATGGTCCGTCCACATTGGAGGCAGGATTATGTCTCCACAGGACTGTGCAGTCCTGGATGCTGGATAAGCTGCATGAGAATTTGGGATCAGTGTAGGATGTAATAGAACTGGTGTCAACATTCAGATAATGGGCATCACGTAGGTGAGAAATAGAAGGAAACCAAGGACAGTCTTACCAATGCTGCCATGGATCTGCAGCCAGCAGAGACTGGCAAGGATGGTGTCAAGTAAGCTCTCCCCTTTTCTTGGTTCCCTCACTACCCACTGCTGACCCAAACTAGTAGCAAAAACAGAAATTGCTGGAAAAGCTCAGCAGATCTGGCAGAATCTGTTAAACATGTCAGGTCGAGTGACCTTTCCTCAGAACTAGGAGTAGCCTTTACTCAGGGACTCCAGTAGCTATGTCCTTGAGGATCCAACCGACTGAGTTAGTATTGATGCTGCTTACCCACTCCTGGTGATGTCCCCCAATTCTGCTCAACCTATCCTGTCGATGGGACGGGACATACCTCAGGATGGTGAGAGTGTTGCCTGAGACATAGTCATTCTCAAGAAAAATTACCGTGCAGCTGTTTTTTTAATTGACAGTGGGAAAGCTCTCCCAGTTTTAGTACAAGCTTTCATTTGTTAGTAAGAATGACATTGCAGGACTAATAGGGTCGATTTGCTGTTATGGTTTCCAATGCTTTGGCCGATGTCTGATGTTTTGTCTGGATTAATTTTGTTTATCAGACTTTGTAAATGGTTTCATGCAACTGAATGTGTTGCTGAGCCATTTCAGAAAGCAGTTCAGAGTCAATGATATTGCTGTGGATCTGGAGACATGTGTAGGCTAGACCAGGTAAGGTCAGCAGATTTCCTTCTCTAAAGGGCATTTGTGAACCTGATAGGTTTAATGACGATTGACAATGATTTTGTGGTTATCACCAGACTAGCCTTTTATTCCAGATTGATTAATTGAATTTCACCATCTGCTGTAATGAGATTGGAACCTATAACCCGAGCTTCTCCTACTACATCACTGTCTTCCATTGATCACTTACACTGGATGCCCTCTCCACTTTTGGACCAGTGACTTTCAACTGTCTGTCCTTGGTTTCCTTTTATTTTTCATCTACATGATGCTCATTATCTGAGTGTTGCCAGCACCCAGCTCTATTACATCCTCCACTGATACCAAGTTCTCAGCTTATCCAGCATCCAGGACTGGATGAATTGAAATTTCCTGCAATTTAAAGACGAAAAGCAAGTTTTCCATTCTTGCTCCAAAATCTGTTGATTGTATAAGGTATAAGATCTGAAGGGGTTAATGTTCATGTTACATTGGTTCCACTCATTCTGCTGAAGTTAGAACATAGAAGAATACAGCGCAGTACAGGCCCTTCGGCCCTCGATGTTGCGCCGATCCAAGCCCAACTAACCTACACTAGCCCACTATCCTCCATATGCCTATCCAATGCCCGCTAAAATGCCCATAATGAGGGAGAGTCCACCACTGCTACTGGCAGGGCATTCCATGAACTCACGACTCGCTGAGTAAAGAACCTACCCCTAACATCTATCCTATACCTACCCCCGCTTAATTTAAAGCTATGCCCCCTTGTAATAGCTGACTCCATACGTGGAAAAAGATTCTCACTGTCGACCCTATCTAAACCCCTAATCATCTTATACACCTCTATTAAGTCACCCCTAAACCTTCTTTTCTCCAATGAAAACAACCCCAAGTGCCTCAGCCTTTCCTCACACGATCTTTCTACCATACCAGGCAACATCCTGGTAAACCTCCTCTGCACCCGTTCCAGTGCCTCCACATCCTTCCTATAGTATGGCGACCAAAACTGCACAGAATACTCCAGATGTGGCCGCACCAGAGTCTTATACAACTGCAACATGACCTCAGTACTCCGGAACTCAATTCCTCTACCAATAAAAGCCAGTACGCCATATGCCTTCTTCACCGCACTATTTACCTGGGTGGCAACTTTCAAAGATTTGTGTACATGGACACCAAGATCCCTCTGCTCATCCACACTACCAAGTATCCGACCGTTAGCCCAGTACCCCATCTTTTTATTACTCTTACCAAAGTGAATCACCTCACACTTACCTACATTGAACTCCATTTGCCACCTTTCTGCCCAGTTCTGCAGCTTATCTATATCCCGCTGTAACCTGCCACATCCTTCCTCACTGTCTACAACTCCTCCGACTTTCGTATCATCCGCAAACTTACTCACCCAACCTTCTAACCCCTCCTCCAGGTCATTTATAAAAATGACAAACAACAATGGTCCCAAAACAGATCCTTGCGGAACACCGCTAGTGACGGCACTCCAAGATGAACCTTTGCCATCAACTACTACCCTCTGTCTTCTTCCAGCCAGCCAACTCCTAATCCAAAACTCCAACTCACCCTCAATGCCATACCTCCGTATTTTTTGCAGTAGTCTACCATGGGGAACCTTATCAAACGCCTTACTAAAATCCATATATACCACATCTACTGCTTTCCCCTCGTCCACCTCCTTAGTCACCTTCTCAAAGAATTCAATAAGGTTTGTGAGGCACGACCTGCCCTTCACAAAACGATGCTGACTATCCTTGATCACATTATTCCTATCCAGATGTTCATAAATCCTATCCCTTACAATTCTCTCTAAGATTTTGCCCACAACAGAAGTGAGACTCACCGGCCTATAGTTACTAGGGTTATCCCTACTCCCCTTCTTGAACAAGGGAACCACATTTGCTAGCCTCCAATCTTCTGGCACTACTCCTGTAGACAACGAGGACATAAAAATCAAGGCCAATGGCTCTGCAATCTCCTCCCTTGCTTCCCAGAGAATCCTAGGATAAATGCCATCAGGCCCAGGAGACTTATCTATTTTCACCCTTTCCAGAATTTCCAACACCTCTTCTCTACATACCTCAAAGCCATCCATTCTGCTTAATTGTGACTCAGTACTCACATTGACAACAATGTGAGTACTGAGTCACATCTGGATAAGGTTCCCCATGGTAGGATTTATGCACATCTGGATAGGAATAATGTGATCAAGGATAGTCAGCATGGTTTTGTGAAGGGCAGGTCGTGCCTCACAAACCTTATTGAATTCTTTGAAAAGGTGACGAAGGAGGTTGATGAGGGGAAAGCGGTAGATGTGGTATATATGGATTTTAGTAAGGCGTTTGATAAGGTTCCCCATGGTAGGCTACTGCAGAAAATACGGAGATATGGCATTGAGGGTGAGTTGGAGGTTTGGATTAGGAATTGGCTGGATGGAAGAAGACAGAGGGTAGTAGTTGATGGCAAAGTTTCTTCATGGAGTGCCGTCACTAGCGGTGTTCCGCAAGGATCTGTTTTGGGACCATTGCTGTTTGTCATTTTTATAAATGACCTGGAAGAGGGGTTAGAAGGTTGGGTGAGCAAGTTTGCGGATGATACGAAAGTCGGAGGAGTTGTTGACAGTGAGGAAGGATGTGGCAGGTTACAGCAGGATATAGAGAAGCTGCAGAGCTGGGCAGAAAGGTGGCAAATGGAATTCAATGTAGCTAAATGTGAGGTGATTCACTTTGGGAAGAATAACAAAAAGATGGGGTACTGGGCTAATGGTCGGATACTTGGTAGTGTGGATGAGCAGAGGGATCTTGGTGTCCATGTACACAGATCTCTGAAAGTTGCCACCCAGGTAAATAGTGCGGTGAGGAAGGCATATGGCGTACTGGCTTTTATTGGTAGAGGAATTGAGTTCCGGAGTCCTGAGGTCATGATGCAGTTGTATAAAACTCTGGTGCGGCCGCATCTGGAATATTGTGTGCAGTTTTGGTCGCCATACTATAGGAAGGATGTGGAGGCACTGGAACGGGTGCAGAGGAGGTTTACCAGGATGTTGCCTGGTATGGAAGGAAGATCGTATGAGGATAGACTGAGACACTTGGGACTCTTTTCATTAGAGAAAAGAAGGTTTAGGGGTGACTTGATTGAGGTGTACAAGATGATTAGGGGGTTAGATAGGGTTGACAGTGTGAACCTTTTCCCGCGTATGGAGTCGGGTATTACAAGGGGGCATAGCTTTAAATTAAGGGGGGGTAGATATAGGACTGAAGTTAGGGGTAGGTTCTTCACTCAGCGAGTCGTAAGTTCATGGAATGCCCTGCCAGCAGCAGTGGTGGACTCTCCCTCTTTATGGGCATTTAAGCGGGCATTGGATAGGTATATGGAGGATAGTGGGTTAGTATAGGTTAGGTGGGCTTGGATCGGCGCAACATCGAGGGCCAAAGGGCCTGTACTGCGCTGTATTCTTCTATGTTCTATGTTCTAATGTCCTGTTCCTGATTGAATACTGACGAAAAGTATTCATTCAGTGTCTCCCCAATCTCTTCAGCCTCCACACGCAACTTCCCACTACTATCCTTGACTGGACCTATTCCTACCCTAGTCATTCTTTTATTCCTGACATACCTACAGAAAGCCTTAGGGTTTTCCCTAATCCTACCAACTAAGGACCTTTCATGACCCCTCCTTGCTGCTCTTAGCTCTCTCTTCAGGTCCTTCCTGGCTACCTTATAACTCTCAATCGCCCCAATTGAACCTTCACGCCACATCTTTACATAGGCCGCCCTCTTCCATTTAACAAGGGATTCCAATTCCTTATTAAACCACGGCTCCCTCACACGACCCTTTCCTCCCTGCTTGACGGGCACCTACTTATCAAGGACACTCAATAGTTGCTCCTTGAACAAGCTCCACATATCAATTACACCCTTGCCTTGAAGCTTACTTTTCCAGGCCACACATCCTAAGTCATGCCTCACCGCATCATAATTTCCCTGCCCCCATCTATAACTCTTGCCCTGTAGTGCACACTTATCCCTCTCCATCACTAGAGTAAAGGTCACCGAATTGTGGTCACTGTCCCCAAAGTGCTCACCTACCTCTAATTCTAACACCTGGCCTGGTTCATTACCCAGAACCAAATCCAGTATGGCCTCACCTCTTGTTGGCCTATCTACATATTGTGTCAGGAAACCCTCCTGCACACATTGGACAAACACTGACCCATCTAACGAACTTGAGCTATAGCTTTCCCAATTAATATCAGGAAAGTTAAAGTCCCCCATAACAACCACCCTATTACTTTCACTCTTCTCTTGAATCATCCTCGCAATCCTTTCTTCTACGTTTCTAGGACTATTAGGAGGCCTGTAAAAAACTCCTAACAGGGTGAGCTCACCTTTCCTATTCCTAACCTCAGCCCAAACTACCTCAGATGGCGAGTCTTCATCCATCGTCCTTTCCACAGCTGTAATACTATCTTTGACAAGCAATGCCACACCTCCCCCTCTTTTACCCCCACCTCTGACCCTACTAAAACATTTAAACCCTGGAACCTGCAACAGCCAATCCTGTCCCTGTTCTACCCATGTCTCCGTAATAGCCACAACATCGAAGTCCCAGGTACCAACCCACGCTGCAAGTTCACCTACCTTATTTCGTATACTTCTTGCATTGAAGTATACACACTTCAAACCACTTTCCTGTTTACAGGCACCCTCCTTTGAAATTGATGCCATGTTCCTAACCTCCCTACATTCCAGGTCCTGCACCCTAAAGCTACAGTCTGGGTTCCCATGCCCCTGCAGAGTTAGTTTAAACCCCCCCCAAGAGCACTAGCAAACCTCCCACCAAGGATACTGGTGCTTCTCAGGTTCAGGTGTAGACCATCCTGTTTATAGAGGTCCCACCTTCCCCAGAAAGAACCCCAGTTATCCAAATACCGGAATCCCTCCCTCCTGCACCATCCCTGTAGCCACGCATTTAACTGTTCACTCTCCCTATTCCTCGACTCTCTATCACGTGGCACGGGTAACAAACCAGAGACAACAACTCTGTTCGTTCTACCTCTGAGCTTCCAACCTAGCTCCCTGAAAGCCTGCCTAACATCCTCAGCGCTCCTCCTACCTATGTCATTGGTGCCAATGTGGACCACGACTTCGGGCTGCTCCCCCTCCCCCTTAAGGACCCGGAAAACACGATCAGAGACATCACGTCCCCTTGCACTTGGGAGGCAACATACCAAACGTGAGTCTCTCTCGTTCCCACAAAACCTCCTATCTGTGCCCCGAACTAGCGAGTCCCGAATTACTATTGCTCTGCTCTTCTCCACCCTTCCCTTCTGAGTAACGGGGACAGGCTCCGTGCCAGAGGCCTGAGCCCCGTTACTTGCCCCTGGTAAGTCGTCCCCCCCACAAGTATCCAAAACGGTATACTTGTTCTTGAGGGGAACGGCCGCAGGGGGTCCCTGCACTGGCTGCTTCCTCCCAGTCCCCCTCACTGTCACCCATCTATCTGCCATCTTTGGAGTTACTACTTCCCTAAAGCTCCGATCTATGACCCCCTCTGCCTCCCGAATGATCCTAAGTTCATCCAACTCCAGCTCCAGTTCCCTAACACGGTCTTGGAGGAGCTGGAGATGGGTGCACTTCCTGCAAGTGTTATCAGCCGGGACGTCCATGGCATCCCTCACCTCAAACATGTTGCAAGAGGAACATTGCACTGCCTTCACTGCCATCCCTCTGAAAGTAACCTTTTATAAAAAAAAACTGGGTCTGAAGAATACAACAAGCAAAATGCAGCACTTACCTACTTACCACAACGGGTCTTATTATTTAGGTTAGAGGAGGAGGGTGGGTGGGAGACACTACCTCTGTAGTGCCTCGGGTTCTTCTCCTGCGCGCTTTTAAAGGGAAAAAAAACCTACCCGGCTGCCCCTCCGGTCTTCGTCACTTCCCCCTGCTGCTCCCGCTCTTTCTGTAAAGAGAGAAAAAAAACACCGCTGCCCGCTACCGGTAAGTAATTTTAAAACAAACTGTCTTACCTTAGCTGCTGCTCGCACTCAAAGTGACTGTTGGCGTCGAAGGGTGAGTATTTATACTCACTGCTTTCCTTCCCGGCTGCCCCCAGCATGTTACATACATGCTGGCGTGGAGACAGTGAGTTCTACTGCAGCTTTTAGAGGAAGTGGAGAGACCAGCTAACTAACATCCTAGTAATTCTGCCAGACTTACTGGTCTTATGCAATAAACCTTAGCATTATCTAAGAGTAGCGCCTGTTCTGCAGATATTCTATGCTGGTATCTCTGTACCACTAAGCACTAGATGGAGGAAAAAGGAGGATTATTGGCAACAGGGCACCTCAAACAAACCCTTACCCAGTACCAAGGACTGATAGAGATGGCAACTATTACAAGGTATGAGCTTTGAGCTCTGAGAGAGTGTTGCACCATTCCCGAGCCACTGACTTCACTCCTGTCTCTGGAAAGACTCTAAGACTAACCCAGTCTAGTCATAACCTTGGGGTCAGATTTGATGAGACTTTGCTAAGGCCACCAATTTCCACTCTGTAATATCAGCTTTGCTCCTGTTCTGGCTTGTGTAGCTGAAATCCTCATGGACTATCCCAATTCACTCCTGAGCTTCCTGCCCCATTCAACCCCCGCTAAGTTTCAGTTTATCTAAATCGTGCTGTCCATTCCTGATGTTGCACTGAGTCCTGTTGCCCTGTCACCCCTTGGCTCACTGGCCTGGATTGCCTACTGATGAAGCAGTATCTTGATTTAAAACTTCAGGTGCCTGTTTTCAAATTGCTGCATGGTCTTATCCATCCCCATTTCTATAACCTCCACCAGGCCACAACCCTTCAAGATATCATCAAATTCTACACTCGTGAATATCTGTCTCTGTCTTTCTAGCTCAATTCATTTTGCTTGAGATCCTCCTTAAAACATACCTGTTTGACTAAAGATGTGGTCATTTTCTCATGTTTCCCAATGGGTTTTGGTGTTATACTCTGTCTAGTAATGTTCCTATGAAGTCCCAGCTGACTAGAGGGCTTCTCCAAATCATTGTGTTCCCCAGGATATTTCTGTATGCAGTGCTGTTCAGCAATGCTCCTACTGTACCTGACTGTTCTCTAGTGTGTCTCTAAATCACAATGTTCCCAAATGTATTCCTGAATATCCCATTGTTCACAATTCTGTCCTATCCATATGTGCTCCCATTGTGTCCCAGTTTGTCCCCCAGTGTGCCTGTTCCTTCTGTGACACCTCGATACCCAGTTTGTCCTCTCTATTTCTCACTCTTCTCCAGATTATCTCTTCCTTGTTTTTCACACTTCCTAGTGTGACACTTCTCTCCTGTCCCCAACACTGTCTTCTCTATATCCCACTGTTCTGACTCCATCCCTTATGTATGTAACACTATCCCCACTATATCCCATTTCTCCACAGTTTGTCTTTGCCATATTCCCCATTGATCCATGCTGTATCCTCTTCATACTTATAGTGAGCAGTCCTGTAGTTATCTAGAACTGTGGCGGGGACTTTATCTTTACCTTCCTCCTTGCATTCCATCTAGAATATTCCGATCCCCACTGTGGCTCCAATGTTTCTTACTGTTTGATTAGATTAGATTACTTAGATTAGATTACTTACAGTGTGGAAACAGGCCCTTCAGCCCAACAAGTCCACACCGACCCGCCGAAGCGCAACCCACCCATACCCCTACATGTACCCCTTTTTACCTAACATTACGGGCAATTTAGCATGGCCAATTCACCTGACCTGCACATCTTTGGACTGTGGGAGGAAACCGGAGCACCCGGAGGAAACCCACACAGACACGGGGAGAATGTGCAAACTCCACACAGTCGGGAATTGAACCCGGATCTCTGGCGCTGTGAGGCAGCAGTGCTAACCACTGTGCCACCGTGCCGCCCACGGTTTGTCCTGTATACATCTAATTGTCTTCTCTATGTCGTGTCTATATATCCCTCCTACCTGGCATGTTTTCCTATAATGTTCTAACAACACTCACCATTCCCCAACATGACCTTTCTACATTCCACTAGTGCTCATTGTAGCCCTCTCAATGCATCCCACATTCCCAGTGTTTCTCCTCTTTTCCCACTGTTTCCATGTGTCCACTCCATATCCTGCAGTTTTACAAAGTATTCCGATTCTCCTGCAGGTTAGCTGGAATATGTTCCTGCTGTATACCCTGTTGTTTTCCCAGGGTGTTTCCTCAAAATCTCACTCCTCCACAATGCTTTCCTATTTACACTCCAGTTTTTCAGTGTACTACTGCATCACACCATTTCCCAGAGTATTTCCCCAGAACCAACCCCAGTAGGTTGCCATCCCTACAATCCCATTATTCACCAATGCATCTATGCTACATTCCACCATTTCTTACTGTAACCATGTACGTCATGCTGTCTCCAACTGTGTTTCCTCCACAGATCTCACCATTCCTAGTGTGTCACATCTAGATCTCACCATTCCCTAGAGTATCCCATCTTTATCTTACTGCATCCCATGATTTTTACCCTGCTGTTCCTTCATATCCCAGTATGCCCTGTCTTAACCCAGTGTTCTCTAGTGCAAATCCTCCATGTACCACTTTTTCATTGTGACTCCTCGGCATCCTATTGTTCGCCAGTATGTTCACTGTAAATCCATAGCTGTCTCCCCTTCCGGTTTGCATCCACCTTCACTTGGATAGTCCTTCTTAATCGCACTGTTCCCCATTTTATTAGCTTTTCCTCATTGCTCCCTCTATATCCTTATGTCGCTCAGTGTATTCTCGCTATATTCCAATGTCCTTGAATGTGATTTGGAGGTGCTGGTGTGGACTGGACAACACCAGGTCATAGTCCAACAGGTTTATTTGGAAGCACTAGCTTTCGGAGCGACGCTCCTTCATTGGGTGGATGATGAAGGAGCAACCACTTGACGAAGAAGCAGAGCTCTGAAAGCTAGTTGGACTATAACCTGGTTTTGTGTAATTTTTATTCTTGAAGGTGACCCTTAATGAGCTGCTGTCCCTCACTGTGACCCCCCTAGTTTCTGTGCCCATGTATCGGCTGTATATACCACTCACAGAACAATGCTTAAAATGTACAGTGGCCACCCTCAAAATACCAAAATCATCCAGGAGATGTCACTCAGAGCAGCCAGTCACCCATGTGATTAGAATCGCCTTTTCCTGCTCCTAATTCCTATGTTTCAATGAAATATTAGAAAGCTGTAGTTCCAATCAAAGGCCAGGTCTCCTCTGTACTTGTTGTTGACAGGAGAGAAGCAAGCTGTGATTGGAGGACAGCTAGATAATTCAGTGGGGCCAGTGAGGAAGTCACCAGAGGATCAAGCAGTGGGCTCTGGGATCAGGGGCATCTGTGAGAAGGTATGGGAATCAGGTGGGTGGGGAGGTGGGGAGGTGGGGAGGTGGGAGGCAAAGAGCAGAAAGCCTGCAGTGTAGAAGCATAGGCCCAAGATCCAGGGCCTTTCTACCCAGAGCAGGAGGGGAGTGAGGTGAGTGAGAGAAACAGGGAGAAAGACAGGCTAGCAGGAGACAATGATTTAGAGGTGGACAGGGAGCTTGGGGAGATAGGGATGCTGCAAGTCAGCTGAGAAAGAGAAGGTTGACTCAAGAGCTGTGGGAGAGAATGGGCAGCTAGAAAGAAACCTCCCAATAAAAGTCTGCAGAAAGTGTGTTTCGGGTGATGGCTTTTTTGGGTGTCGACACATTTGTTAGGTATCAAAAAACAGTTTACTCACCTATGCTTGTTTTCCACTGTCAATACTATAGGACCAAGGAAATCAATACTTTCTTTGTGTGTTATGGTTTTAAGGTTAATGCAGTTGTTAATTATTGAGGATATTGAAGAATTCTTCTAATTCAGCTTTTGTACAAGTCCAAATACCTCAGGCATCACACGTAATTAATGTAATGTAACTATTTGACTGCAATACTTAATGAGAACAGAAAAGCCACTCCTGAAAATCAAAAATGTAGCCATCAAAAGGTGCCATTGAAAAAAGAAAATAATTTTTGCCATGCTCCCAATAGGGTACCTTCAATGCCCTCCAGTTTCCCAGTCTGTTCTCTCTATATCCCTGTGCCACCATGTGTTTTCATTGTGTAATCAGTGTTGACCAACATGTCCCTTCAGAATATCTCACTGTTCCACATTGTGGCCCCTCATTTTCCTACGTTTTGATTAGTTCCTTCATTACATCTCATTGTTCCTTGCTGCATCCCCCAGCCCTTCAGTATGCCCCTCAATACATTTTGCTGATCCCTGGTGCATCCCCACAACAACCAACTGCTCCCCACTATGTCCCTTCCGAACCACTGTTTCTCAGTGTGTTCCCTCTGTACATCCCATTGTTTCTCAGTGTCCCCTTCTTTATCTAATGATTCCACATTTGTGTCTCCTCTAAGTCCTAACGTACAACACTCTTCCTGTTCTCTATCCATCTCACTCTGTTCTAAACGTCACTGTTGCCCAGATTCCATGGTTCCCCAGTGTGTCCCCTCCATATTCAGTTTCTGCTGTATCCCTTCACTCCATGTACTTCATCTGTGTTTTTCTCTCAATGAATGTTAATTGCTAATATCATTGTTCATTTCCTGATTGATGTTTCGTTTTTTTAAATTATTTCCCAATGCACCTGTTTGGAAATGTTCTTTTCTTTGAAAAACAATGGATCTGGCTGGCCTTACAGCAGCACCCTTGGACCTGTCTTCACAAGAGGTCACAGCAGGTAAGACTGCTCTCGTGCTCAGTCCCAAATACAGGAGGCTTTTCATTGGGCAATGAGAACAGACAAACATCTCGAAATGTACCGAGAGACAGAAACAGCTGGCTGACACTATCACGCAATGAAAGAATGATTGTCTGAAATTTGTAAATGCAGTGGATATGAGTAATTTAGAGGGTCGCTGTATATTCCTCCATTAGACTCCAGTATGACCCCTCCTTGGGGTCTAAAACTTGTCCTTCTAAAAATAACTTTGTGGGTTGGGTGTGCAGGTGGGGTCCATGTCTAGCCTGGAGTCTCAAATAAAGCAAAGTGCATCTTTTGGACATTGCTCCTGGCAAACTCAGGGAAGGACTGCGAAGACATGGAAAGAAAACAGTGTTTCTTCTTCATCTTCTTTGAACCCTTCTGTTTACCCAGATAAAAATATTGGAGAAAAGGAAATAGCTGTTTGTCCACGGCCACAAACTGCACAATCATTTCATAAAAGGGTTTGTTGGCTGTCCAATTCACATTGAAAAGGTAGGAAGCTGTGAGACTGGATGTTGGGATTGTGGAGGGAGGAGCAGCAGTTGGTAACATGTGAACTATGACCAGCCAGAGACAGAGGCAGTTTGTTGTGGTTCTGTTCGTCGAGCTGGGAATTTGTGTTGCAGACATTTCGTCCCCTGTCTAGGTGACATCCTCAGTGCTTGGGAGCCTCCTGTGAAGCGCTTCTGTGATCTTTCCTCCGGCATTTGTAGTGGTTTGAATCTGCCGTTTCCAGTTGTCAGTTCCAGCTGTCCATTGCAGTCGTCGGTATATTGGGTCCAGATCGATGTGCTTATTGATTGAATCTGTGGATGAGTGCCATGCCTCTAGGAATTTTGCTGATGTTCGATAAATGTCTGCTGTAAGATCCGTAATCTACAATTCGAACTAAAATGGTCACCAGTAGCTGACCAGACTCAGCCCTAAGTATCACTCTAGACTTTCCCTTCCAGGCTAGAGCTAAGATTGGCAGTTGGAAATTCAGCTTCAGTCAGCATAGCCATCCCAATATGTAGCACCATGGTAACTGTATCCTCGGGATTTTAAGTCATGTTCAGAGTGAATCATGCTGCCTGAAGTTGGGATGTCAATCCAGTGTACAAATCTGTCATTCTAAAAAGATACCTTACCTATAAATAAATTTTGCAGGCGTCTGAATACAGGATTAATCTCGGGGGATTGGAGGATTGCAAATGTGATGCTGTTGTTTAAGAAAGGACAAAGAATAACCCAAGACACTGCAGATTTGTCACCTAGATATCAGTAATGGGAAAACTGATGGAGGCTGTTATACAGGATAAGATAAATATAGACTTAGAGAATCTGAGCTGAAAATGTGTTGCTGGAAAAGCACACAGGTCAGGCAGCATCCAAGGAACAGGAGAACCGACGTTTCGGGCATAAGCCCTTCTTCAGGAATGAGCTTATGCCCGAAACGTCGATTCTACTGTTCCTTGGATGCTGCCTGACCTGCTGCGCTTTTCCAGCAACACATTTTCAGCTCTGATCTCCAGCATCTGCAGACCTCACTTTCTCTTAGAGAATCTGAGGCAAAGGGGTGAAGTTTATAAATAATGAGGGGCATGGATAGGGTGAATAGACAAGGTCTTTTCCCTGGGATGGGGGAAGACCAAAACCAGAGGGTATAGGTTGAGGGTGAGAGGGGAAAGATATAAAAGGGACCTAAGGGGCAACGTTTTCACACAGAGGGTGGTGCATGTATGGAATGAGCTGCCAGAGGAAGTGGTGGAGGCTGGTACAATTACAGCATTTAAAAGGCAACTGGATGGGCATATGAATAGGAAGGGTTTGGAGGGATATGGGCCAAATGCTGGCAAATGGAACTAGATTTATTTAGGATATCTGGTCAGCATGGATGAGTTGGACCAAAGGGTCTGTTTTCGTGCTGTACATCTCCATGACTCTACAGCTTTGTCAAGGGCAGGTCATGTTTGATAAATTTGATTGAGTTCTTTGACGAGGTGACACATTTTTAATGGTGGATGAGGTGGATATTTGGATTTGGCAGTTTGGTTGGCAAATTAGAAATGTTTGGGACTAATAGCTACTTTGCAGGATGGATTAGAAGTTGGAAAAAGGATACGAAATAGAGGGTGGGTATAAATGGCATTTCTCAGAATGGATGTGTGCTGAAAATGGTATTCTCCAGGGACCCTTGGCTTTTCTGATTTATATAAAATGATTTGGAGAAAGGTGTTGAGGACAAAATCTATAGTAAACTGAGGAGAAGAGTGATTTGTGAAGATGATGCTGAGTGATTTCAGAGGGGCATTGACAAGTTCGCCAAATGGGCAGGTACTGGCAGATGAATTTCAAAGCAGAGAATGTGAGGTCGTGCATTTTGGTAGATGAAACATGGAGAGAAAATACAGGCTCCGTGGTACAACTCTGAGGGAAGGGCAGGAACAGAGACATTTCAGGATTCACGTGTAATTTTCTGAAGGTAGCCAGGAAAGCTGAAACAGTTATTAAATGGTTTATAAATAGAAGCAGAGAGTATAGAAGTAAGGAGGTGATGCTACCCCTGTAAAAATCATTGGTCAGACCACACTTGGAGTATTGTATTCAGTATTGTATTCACTTTATTTAAGAAAAGATGTTAAAGTCCTGGAGAAAGTGGAAAAGAGATGACTACAATGGTGCTAGGAATGAGGGACTTTAGAAACCAGGAAAAAGAGAATTTGAGCTTATGTTCCTTGTGGCACAGAAGATTGAGGTGACCTTATTGAGGCTTTCAAAATTATGAACAGTTTTGACAGGGTAAAGAAGGATATCCTGTTTCCATAAGTTGGTACGTCAGTAACTTGGGGGTCACAATTTCAAGAATGTCAGCAAAAGAGGGAAGATTGAGATGAGAAGAAACGTCTTTTGTCAAAGAGTTGTTAGGATTTGGAATGTGCTGCCTGAGAGAGGTATCGAAAAGAGTTGAATATGTATATGTAAGGGATGAATTCAGAGGGCGATGGAGACAGGATTGGAGGATGGGACTAGCTGGGTAGCTTTATTGGGAGCTGGTGCAAGCATGTTAGGTGGAATGGCCTCTTTCTGTCCTGTAAAATTCTATGTTTTATAAAATTTACTGCTTCAGATTATTTGTGACAGGAGACATTTATGTTGATGGCCCTGATGAAAGTAACCATTTAGTAAAATGGTGACCAGCCTTCAGGTTTTCCTGATTGAGGGGACTTCCCCACCCCTCCTCAAATTTAGGCATACATAATGTGGAGCCAACATGATCTGACATTAACCAGCTTGTAATAAATGTTGAGTTTGTCAGCTCAATCCAATCATCCCCAATGTCAATATGTCCCTCAAAGTGAAAGAAGAAAGTCAACCGGCACTAACTAGTTTGTGAGCCTAAACCGCTTCTTCAGGCCTGACCAGAATGACAGTCAAACCAGTACTCCAGCTATAACTAATGCAGATTGAACTAACGGCCTCACTATACTGGCTTTGCGCATGGGAAATCATGTTTCACAACCTTGATTGAGTTTTTTGAAGAAGTAACAAAGAGGATTGATGAGGGCAGAACGCTAGATGTGATCTATATGGAATTCAGTAAGGCGTTCGACAAGGTTCCCCATGGGAGACTGGTTAGCAAGGTTAGATCTCAGAATACAGGGAGAACTAGCCATTTGCATACAGAACTGGCTCAAAGGTAGAAGACAGAGGGTGGTAGTAGAGGGTTGTTTTTCAGACTGGAGGCCTGTGACCAGTGGAGTGCCACAAGGATCGGTGCTGGGTCCACTACTTTTCGTCATTTATATAAATAATGTGGATGTGAGCATAGGAGGTATAGTTAGTAAGTTTGTAGATGACACCAAAATTGGAGGTGTAGTGGACAGCAAAGAAGGTTACCTCAGATTACAACACGATCTTGATTGGATGGGCCAATGGGCTGAGAAGTGGCAGATGGAGTTTAATTCAGATAAATGCGAGGTGCTGCATTTTGGGAAAGCAAATCTTAGCAGGACTTATATACTCAATGGTAAAGTCCTAGGAGTGTTGCTGGACAAAGAGACAGGTTCATAGCTCCTTGAAAGTGCAGTCGCAGGTAGATAGGATAGTGAAGAATGCGTTTGGTATGGTTTCCTTTATCAGTCAGAGTATTGAGTACAGGAGTTGGGAGGTCATGTTGCGGCAGTACAGGACATTGGTTAGGCCACTGTTGGAATTTTGTGTGCATTTCTGGTCTCCTTCCTATCGGTAAGATGTGAAACTTGAAAGGTTCAGAAAAGGTTTACAAGGATGTTGCCAGGGTTGGAGGATTTGAGTTATAGGAAGAGGCTGAACAGGCTGGGCTGTTTTCCCTGGAGCGTCGGAGGCTGAGGGGTGACCTTATAGAGGTTTACAAAATTATGAGGGGCATGTATAGGATAAATAGACAAAGTCTTTTCCCTGGGGTGAGGGAGTCCAGAACTAGAGGGCATAGGTTTAGGGTGAGAGGGGAAAGGTATAAAAAGAGACCTATGGGGCAACGTTTTCACACAGAGGGTGGTACGTGTATGGAATAAGCTGCCAGAGGAAGTGGTGGAGGCTGGTACAATTGCAACATTTAAGAGGCATTTGGATGGGTATATGAATAGGAAGGGTTTGGAGAAATATGGGCCGGGTGCTGGCAGGTGGGACTAGATTGTGTTGGGATATTTGGTCGACATGGACGGATTGGACCGAAGGGTCTGTTTCCATGCTGTACATCTCTATGACTCTATGATAACTACCATATGTCTAATAAATACTCCACTCTAACCAATAGTTTATACATTTAGTGCCAGTGACAAAATGGATTTAACTGGTGCTACAGGACAGAAGGCACATGTCAACAAAATGGATTGTACAAATGCTCAAGCATCCATACTGGGCACATTGTTTACAGGTTATTTATCCTGGATCCCAAACCTACTGCATTGTACTGGATATTTCAGAATTTATCTTCTTTACAGCTGGAAGAAAGATCTTAAGGGCAAAATTTAAAAAAAGGTTTTCTTTGAACACTTGAATATATCAGAAATAGAAATATTGGAAAAGAGGGAAAAAATGCCCACTTGATTGTCAGGTTTCTGCACTTTGCTGTCTATCCTGATACCCTTTGAGGGAAGGGAAGCTCAGTGGTGCAGAGGGATCTTGGGATATTTGTCCACAAATACCTGAAGGTGGCTGGACAGGTTAATAGGGTAGTGAAGAAGGCATTGGGATACTAGCCTTTATTAGTCAAGTTATGGATCATAAGTGCAGGAAGGTTATGTTGGAGCTGAACAGGACTGTACGCCACAGCTGGAGTACTGAGTGCAGTTCTGGTCTCTGCACTGTAGGAAGGATGTGACTGACTGGAGGGGGTGCAGAGGAGATTCATCAGCATGGCGCTGTGAGGCAGCAGTGCTAACCATAGCTACCGTGCTGCCCCATAATTTAGCGATGGAAAGGGATAGGGATATAACATAGGGCATGAGTTATTGCTGGGGGAAAGGCAATTATGATGCGATTAGGCAAGATTTAGGATGCATAGAATGGGAATGAAACTGAAGGGAATGGGCACAAGTGAAATTTGGAGCTTATTCAAGGAACGACTACTGCGTGTCCTTGATAAGTATGTACCTGTCAGACAAGGAGGAAGTGGTTGAGCAAAGGAGCTGTGGTTTACTAAGGAAGTTGAAACCCTTGTCAAGACGAAGAAGAAGGCTTATGTTAGGATGAAACGTGAAGGCTCAGTTAGAGTACTTGAGAGTTACAAGTTAGCCAGGCAAGTTCTAAAAAGGAAATTTAGAAGAGTCATGAGGGGACATGAGATGTCATTGACAGATAGGATCAAGGAAAACCTTAAAGCTTTCTATCAGTGTATCAGGAATAAAAGAATGACTAGAGAAAGATTAGGGCCAATCAAAGATAGTAGTGGGAAGTTGTGCTTGGAGTCCGAGGAGATAGAGGAAATGCTAAATGAATATTTTTCATCAGTATCCAAGGAGCAGGAGAAACAATGTTTTGGGCATAAACCCTTCATCAGCACATTCCTGATGAAGTGCTGATGTCCGAAACGACAATTCTCCTATTACTCGGTGCTGCCTGACCTGCTGTGCTTTTCCAGCACCACACTCTCAGCTCTGATCTTCAGCATCTGCAGACCTCACTTTCACTCAGGTTGATAGGGTTGTTAAGAAGGCGTACAGTGTGTTAGCTTTTATTAGTAGAGGGATTGAGTTCCGGAGCCACGAGGTCATGCTGCAGCTGTACAAAACTCTGGTGCGGCTGCACTTGGAGTATTGCATACAGTTCTGGTCACCGCATTATAGGAAGGATGTGGAAGCTTTGGAAAAGGTTCAGAGGAGATTTACTAGGATATTGCCTGGTATGGAAGGAAGGTCTTATGAGGAAAGGCTGAGGAACTTGAGGTTGTTTTTGTTAGAGAGATGGTTAAGAGGTGACTTAATTGAGACATATAAGATAATCAGAGGGTTAGATATGGTGGACAGGGAAAGCCTTTTTCCTTGGATGGTGATGGCTAGCATGAGGGGATATAGCTTTAAATTGATGGGTGACAGATATAGGACAGATGTCAGAGGTAGGCTCTTTACTCAGAGAGTAGTAAGGGCTTGGAATGCCCTGCCTGCAACAGTAACTCGCCAACTTTAAGGGCATTTAAATGGTCATTGGATAATCATACAGATGATAATGGAATAGTGTAGGTTAGATGGGCTTCAGATTGGTTCTACAGGTTGGTGCAACATAAAGGGCTGAAGGGCTTGTACTGCACCAGAATGTTCTGTGTGTGCCCTAAACAATCACCAGAGCAATTGGAATGAGCTGAGTGGGCGCCATGGTCAGCATGGACCAGTTTGGGCCGAAGGGCCTGTTTCCATACTGTATTACTCTGACTCTATGACCCTATATCTCTATGCCAGACTATGCCCCTCCATTGCCCCTTGTGACTATGGGACTTTGATGCCAATCAAATACCATTCATTGTACAGACAAGCCTTATTATGTATTCTCAGCTGATCTCTTGGACATCTCTTGCTTGAATCAGAGGGCTCGAGCTGTCTGATCTCTGCTTTCAAATTTCACAATGTTCATTTACACACCATTACCCAGTTTGCAGTGTCTAGCTCCTATTCCAGAAATCAGTTTGTATGAACCTTCTCTGAAATGCTTAAAATTCAGCTATATCCTTTCTTAGATCAGGAGACCAAAACTGTACTTCAAACGTGGTCTCACCAAGGCCTTGTACAGTAGCAGCAAAATATCCCAACTTTTATATTCCATTCCCCTTACAAAGAATGGCAACATTTCACGTTGTTAATCACTTGCTGTATCTACATTCTAACCTTCATACTTCAGGACACCCAGATTCTCTTCCTATGATTAATACATTGTTTTTGTATCCTTCCTGCCAAAGTCATATTTTTCATGCAAATACCCTTTTGGAAGAATATCTGCTCCTCATTTATCTATTAAAGTCCCTTTGCAGACTTCCTTCTGTCCTCTTCACAGGGTTAGGTGGCAGCCTTCACCCTATATTTGGGAGCCACACAAAGGTCAGGGAAATGAGCTGGGCCTTGTGGTGACATTATCCCAACCTTCTTCCTGTATGATGCCATCGCTACAGAAACAAAAGTTCCTCAAACCAGACAGATCCTGGCATTTCCCAGTCATTTTGTTTTTAAACTATTTTCCCTTGGGTTTCCTCCAAGGAAATCTGTTGTTCCCAGGTCCACGGTGAAGGAATGCTGGCCTGGTGAGTGAGCTGTGTGCAAAGTCTGTTTAATGGTTATTTGAGGTAAAAACAATGACTGCAGATGCTGGAAACCAGATTCTGGATTAGTGGTGCTAGAAGAGCACAGCAGTTCAGGCAGCATCCAAGGAGCTTCGAAATCGACGTTTCGGGCAAAAGCCCTTCATCAGGAATAAAGGCAGTGAGCCTGGAGCGTGGAGAGATAAGCTAGAGGAGGGTGGGGGTGGGGAGAAAGTAGCATAGAGTACAATGGGTGAGTGGGGGAGGGGATGAAGATGATAGGTCAGGGAGGAGAGGGTGGAGTGGATAGGTGGAAAAGGGGATAGGCAGGTTTGACCTCCCCTTGTGTACTCACTTTGTCACTGCACCCAGCAATGTTGAAGATCTTTTAGGAGCAAGACTTAGTCATAGAGATGAAGTGCATGGAAACAGACCCTTTGGTCCAACTCGTCTATTACAACAGATATCCAAAATAAATCTCATCCCATTTGCCAGCATTTGACCCATATACGTCTAAACCCTTCCTATTCATATAGCCATCCAGATATCTTTTAAATGTTGCAATTGTATCAGCCTCCACCATTTCCTCTGGCAGCTCATTTCATACATGCACCACACTCTGCATGAAAATGTTGCCCTGCATGACCCTTTTAAATCTTCCCCTCTCACCCTAAACCTATGCCCTCTAGTTCTGGACTCACCCATCCCAGGGAAAAGACATTTCCTCCCTGGATTGTAACCCACTGCGTGTTCCTTATCTATTTATCCTATCCATGTCCCTCATGATTTTATTAGGCCACCCATCAGCCTCTGACATTCCAGGGAAAACAGCCCCAACCTATTCAGCCTCTCCAAACTCACCAACCCTGGCAACATCTTTGTAAATCTTTTCTGAAATTTAACAACAGCTTCTGATAGAAGGGAGACTAAAATTGCACACGATATTCCAAAAAGTAGGCAAACCACTGTCCTGTACAGCTGCAACATGACCTCCCAACTCCTATACTCAATGCTGTGTCCAATAAAGGAAAGCATACCAAACACCGCCTTCAGTATCCTATCAAGCTGTGATTCGACTTTCAAGGAGCTATGAACCTACACTCCAAGCTTATGATTGGAGAATGAGACCATTCACAAATTCTGTGTACATGCACAGCATGAATGGTTTAAACTCAGTGATGCAGAGGAAGAGAAACAGATACAAATAGAGACATAAAGAAGAGAAAAACAGAGAGAAAAAAAAGAGAGGGAGCAAAGACAAAAAGTGAGAGGGAAAGGGAGCAATTAAATAAAATCAGCAGCTTTGATTTAGTTTCCCACTGACACCCAAACATGAGCTCAGTGTCATTCACCAGGTGGAGGGATGTAGGTGGCCCAGGCATTATCATGTCCCACAGGTTGTACACTCAGCTTCCAAAATACACACAACACCATTTTAATTCTTGTCAACACTACATAATAATTAAGTGCCACCTCACTGGCATTGCTGTGATACAGTGTGACTGAATCATAGTGGCCTCCTATTTCAGTATATCTCAGAAAGATGATTTATATATTCTTCATGAGTGAGTACCAGGGTAAGGGAGGGGGCAGTAGAATGGGGAGATCAAAACCAAAATGTTTGTTTTTCTGGTGTAAATCGAGAAATGTGAAAAATATCTGTCTCTGTCAGTACATAGCAGAGCTACTGAAATGGGTCTGGATTGTAACCCACCGTATGTTCCCAGAGGACAGAGGATTGGGACCTCATATTGACCAAGTGCTGGCAAATGGGACTAGATTAGGTTAGAATATCTGGTTGGCAGGGATGAGTTGGACTGAAGGGTCTGTTTCTGTGCTGTACATCTCTATGACTCTGTGACCAAGAAAGGAAAATTCAGACAAACTGCATTCTCCAGGAGATGTCTGCTGTCATCTGCGCTGACAGAGTGGCTGTGCCACCTTGAAGCCAGTGAGCAGACAACTCCTCACCAATTCACATATTGTAAACAGACTGACACCCACAGCCAGGTTTAATTATCATCTGATGTGTGGACAGACATTCTCCGGAGGGTATGGCAGAAACTTAAAAGAATCAGCTCAACATTAAGAAATTAACAGTGCTAACAGTGCAGGTTAAGGAAGATTTTTATATTTAGATTTTTACAGTGTGGAAACAGGCCCTTCGGCCTAATAAGTCCACACCGATCCGCAAACCACCCAGACCCATTCCCCTACATTTACTCCTTCACCTAACACTGCGGGCAATTTAGCATGGCCAATTAACCTGACCTGCACATCTTTGGATTGTGGGAGGAAACCGGAGCACCCGTAGGAAACCCACGCAGACAATGTGCAAACTCCACACAGACAGTCACCTGAGGCAGGAATTGAACCCGGGTCTCTGGTGCTGTGAGGCAACAGTGCTAACCACTGTGCCACCGTACCGCCCAGATTGTTTTGCTACAGATGAAATCGCACTAGCCTGCTCACTATCCATTACGACAAAGCCAGTTTACTGTAGGAACGAGCAGAGATTGCTGTGGCTCACACATAAAACCTCCTCCTCAATGAACGGGAATTCCCAAGTGAACCAAAGGTGATTGAAATTCAGGCCATGTCTGGGCATTTTCACTTCATGTCAGGACTGTGCATGACTTGTCTCTTGTGTTTTTGGGTAATTTTCCAGCAGCTTTCCTCGCCCACAGATTACATTTCATTCATTCAAACCAATGTTCAGCCAAGAGCAGTGAAAAGGTGGCTGCATTGGCCATCAGCTGTCAAAACTGTATTCTTTCTGCAAAGACATCTGCAATTTGGAAGGCTGCAAAAGTAAGCCTATTGTTTAAGAAAGGAAGGAGACAGAAAATGAGGACCTACAGAACCTTTTAGCTTGACCTCCGAAGGAAGAAAATTATTGGACTCTATTAAAACCATACAATTATTAGAACAGTAGGAAATGATTGTCTGATTACACAAAGTCAGCACAGATTTATGAAGAGGTAATCATGTTTGACAGACCTGATATAATTATTGTGGGATAGTTTTTGAGGATTTTACTTGTACAGTCATCCTCAAAAAACTCCCTCGGGTTTGTCAAACATGATTTCCCTTCATAAATCCATACTCGACAGAGTCAATCAGATAATTATTTTCTAACTTAGAGAGTTGATAATGGGGAACCAGTGGATGTGGTGAATTTGGATTTAGAGGTTTTTGATAAAGTATAAATTTAGGAAGCAAACAGTAGGAATAAAAGGTGTCATTCTCAGGTTGGTAACCAGTGCTTGGCCCAGTTGTTCACAATCTGTGCAGTGATTTGGATTTGGGGACCAGTTGTAATATTTGCACATTTACTAATGATACAAAACTAGGTGGGAAGGTGACAGTTGTAAGAATGATGCGAAGAGGCATCAAAAGGATTGGAGAGAGGCTGAGTGAATAGGTAAGAACTTGGCAGATGCAATATACTGTGTATGAAGTGAGAGGTTACAAAGAAACAGTGTATTTCTTAAACAGTGAAAGATTGGGAAGTATCAATGTTGTTGTCAAAAGGGATCTCGGTGTCACGATACATAAGTCACTGGAGACAGGTGTAGCCAGCAATTCAAAAGTGAAACTGCATGTTAGTGTCTATACAAGAGGGTTTGCGTACAGGAGCAAAAATCTTTGTGTCAATTTTATGGAACACTGATCAAGCTGCACCTGGAGTATTGTGTATAGTTCTAATCCTCTTGCCTAAAGGAAGGATAGACTTACTACAGAGGAAACAAAGACAGTGGAGGTTCACCAGACTGGCTCCTGGGATGATGGGATTGTCCAAGAAGGAGAGATGGAGGAGACTTGACCTGTATTCTCTGGAGTTAAGACTGAGAGGTGATCTCATAGAAACTTAGAAAATTCTGATGGGGATCAACAGAATAGGTGCAGAAAGGATGTTTCACCTTGCTTTGACATCTAAAACCAGGACACACAGTCTCAGAACAAAAGGAAACTACTTAGGACTGAGAAGAGGAGGAAATTGTTCTCTCAAAAGGAGGTGAATCTTTAGAATTCACCAGAGATCAAGGCAAAAGGACATTAGTGAACTAGATGAGTTGACACAAGGATTGGTGGCAGTTTCATGGTCACCATCACTTGAGGCCAACTTTTAGAATTCATTATTTATTCTTTGAATTCCAGTTCAACTATTTGCCTTGGTGGGATTTAAAACCATATTGCCAAAATATTATCCTGAGTCTCTGGATTACTGGTCATTAATATTGCCACTATACCACCATTTCTCCTCAAAATGACATCAGAGCATAATGGGCATAGTGCAGGAATCTGGCATTGAGGTAGATGATCAGCCATGATCTAGAATGGGGCAGCAGTCTCAAAGGGCTGAATGGCCTCCTCGCACCTCTACATTCACACTATCACATTCCTCAACTGATGTTCTGTTTGCCATTTTTCAGATCTTCAGATCATATCATTATTTTCATGTGAGACTCATATTGAGGGGAATGGTGTCAGGTGGATGGGTTTCTGGCAGAGAGGTTTGGGAGGAGGGGGTGCTTGGAGGAATGGTGTCCAGGAAAGGGGTGATAGAATGGTGAGGTTTCTGGGGAGACGGTGTCAGACTAGATGTTTGAGGGGTGGGGGAATGTGCAGGAGGATGCCTGAGGACAGCGTTCCTGGGGGACGAATGTTTGTGGTGGGGGCAACAGGAAGAGGCGGAGGGAAGTGATGGAGCAAAGGTAATGGTAGCAGGTAACTAGCAGGTTTCTGGGGAGGGTATGTCTTGGGATAGAGGTTCTGGTCTGGATAGCTGCTGAGGGGAAGGGGTTGAGTGTCGTGGGAGGGATATCTGGTTGGGTTTCAGTATGAGCGTCTGGGTAGATGTCTGAAGATGTCCGGGTGCCTGATTGGAATGTATCTGGGGAGAGAGTGTGGGAAGAGTGTCAGGGGAAGGGCTGTTGAGTGGATGTCCAGGCTGGGATTTTTGCAAGGCGGGAAAGCATTGTTTGCCAAGGTTTAAAATCAGTGACTGTATTGTTTGTTGTCATGACTCAATGTGTTCATTGTATGTGTTTCTTTGTTTATCCATTGACTCCATTCTGTTAATGACCCTTGACCCCACTGTCATTTGATGACAAAGGCTGAAGGGTAAGAGCCCTGGCAGCAGCATCCAGCCCTTGGCCTAGCCTCGAGGTGGAAAATGAGGAACCCGGAGGGAGTGTCCATCAATTTCCCTTCTTGTTTCTGGGAAGATGCAATAGTTTCCCAGAGCTGCTGCCAGGAAGAGAATGTACAGCTGGGAAGAGAGTGGAAGGAGCTGGATGGAGTGACAAAGAGGCAGCTCTGTGCGCAGCTGTTTTATTTTTAATTTCGGGAGGAGGCTGTACTTCATTAATTCAGCAGCTTTGTTTCTCAGCAGAAATTGGCAACATGTGAGGTCTTTACAGCCTCTCTGTTCTGTTGGGATTCCCGTGTTACTGCTTAGCCTTCCTTGTATCAGAATTCCAACAGATGTGGGTTTATTTCGCTAAATTGCGGCCTTACTTCCCTAATGACAGAAGAAGAGGAGCAAACTGTGGCCTTTGTTGGAGTTCAGCTGAGTTACAGGCAACAGAGTGCTGTTGAGAGGATGGGAACCGAGATAGGCCCGAGTGAGCAAACCAGCCTAATTCTTCAGGAACCGCTTGTACCCGTGAGCTCGATATGGCCTGAGGAGGCAGTGACCAATACCCCATCAGTCACAGAACAGGCATTTCTCACTTTGGACAATTCACAAATACCTGACGTTATTCAGGATATGTCTGGGCTGGGAGCAGTAAGCTTTGGATTAGAAGAGAGACAAATTTGTGAGCAATCAAGCCCTCAAGATACTGTTCTAGCAACTTCAGAACAACCCAGAGAGCAGGAGCTGGCTGAGAGTATGGAGGAGGATATGGGGGAACTCCTTCCTGAGGCTATCGGAGCTCTAAGTCTGGTAACTACAGACGGTGCAGGAGAATCAGCTGACATGACCTTGACAGATGGAAGAGTTCCTCAGGCTGAGTTTAAGATTGAAGCAGCTTCAGACCCAAAGTTAATGGAAGGCAGTGTGTGTGTGGAGGGCCTGGGAGATGCAGAATTCAGAGAGCAGGGGGAGGATATCCTGCTTACAGGGGATCATGATACAGCAACCCATCCGGTGGAAGAGGTTGAAGATCGTCAGTCACATCTGGCCATTCAGGAAGGAGACCTGGGACTTGTCCAAACACCAACCCTGGAACCTCAGAGGAGTAAGTGCGAAGAAGATCTGCCTGTGTCAGCAGCGAAAGGTTTGTCCCTTCCTTTCTGTCCTGTCAGCACCTTCTCTTTCTACCCCACTCTCTCAACATGTGCCTCTTGCTCCTTCTTCCAGCTGCCTGGAGCTTCCCAGTCCCTGAGCAGCAACCTTGCGTTCTCACTCTGGCAACAACTGGCCTTGCTGCTGCATGACATCTTACTGCATGTGTCACTTCCACATCCTGTGTCCTTCACCTGTTTCTTCTTTGCTTCTTTCTCAAAGCAACACCTGGAAAGGCATCTTTTCTCTCAGGTTCTCTTGTGATGCAGCATTTTGTGTCCACTAGCTTGAAAAAGAACTGCTATTCCCTCCATTGATGGCTGGAGCAAACAAAGTCTGGCAGCAGAAAGAACAGAAACAGGGAGTTTGAGTGCACGGGTAGCAGTGCCAGTTCCAAGATATCAAGAGAATGGATTCTGGACTTCACTGAACCAGGGAGTCTGAGACTCAAAAGGACAGAGACTGTGAGATACTGTGTCTGACCAGCTTCCAGTACCAGCTGGTTTCACAGAAATAAATCGAGTCTCTCCCTTTCTCTGGGGAGGGTTTGTGTAGGGTTCAGGGTCAGTTTGGAGAGGATAGAGGATGCAGCAGGATGAGGAGAGGGCTGGGAATGATAGGCACTCTGTCAGGAGGAGATTGTAGCCAAGATGGGATGGGTCAGAGGCTGAAGTTCTGCTGTTAACTGATAAGAACTAGTTGAAAACCTGCCTGAGTAAAACACCTCCACAGAAATTGATTGGCATCTGGTTTAATCTGGGGAGATTGGGTAGCACACTCAAAACAACCCCAGGTACATGCTGCAGCCCATGGAAGAGGGCAGTGCAGTATCCTGTCAATCAGTGATTGACTGATTGGATATGCACCACGGCCTGTATTAAATGCCAAGTGCCGATATGATTACAGCATCGGCATTTGTCCCAACTCTCAGAAGAGAGGTGTCGGGGACTGTTCCAGTCAACTGCTCAAAACAAATTTGCCCTCTCTCTGCAAGCCATCACACATCTCGCCTTATTCCTACAAATCCTACCAGACTACTAATCAGTCAGGTTTCATTTCTACTGTCCTGATCACCTTACACTGGGTGTTTATTCTTTGTTACAGTGAAGAGTATTCCCCTTGTAAAATATTCACTCACTTTTCATACACATTTTGATCCTTCAGAAGCCATATCTGTCAACACAGTAGACACAGGAACTACAACATCGGCACTACAAGATATGCAGCAACCACAATTTATACAGCAGCTACAATGTAACAGGGGCTGCAAATGAACACAGGGTTTATGAATATAGAATTACAATGTGTACAGGGCCACACTATGCACAGGGACGTAGCTGTAATAGAGACAGGGGTTGCAATGTTCACAAGGCCACAGTGTATACAGAGACTCCAGATACACAAAGGGATAACAAATATACACAGCCAACAGTATGCAAAGGGACTGTAACATATAGTGCTACAAACAAACATGGTATTCTAATAAACAGAAAAACTATGATATACTTTGCTACATATACATTGGGGTTGCAATATACACGGAGGATACAAAGTACACAGCATACTCAGGGACCAAAAATACTTACAACATATACACGAGTTACAATATAATTAGGGCCTACAATATAAATACAGGCAGTCCCTATATTTTGAATGGGGTCTGTTCATAAGTCTATTTGTACACAAGTCAAAACATAATGCAGGGCAATATAAAGTTTATTTATAAGTACAGGAAATGTTCACATGTCAGATCTTTAAAATTACACTCTTGTGTGCAATCGCATTCGTTACTATGAGTTTTTGTAAATCAGACATTCTTAAATCAGGGACCCCTATACTACAACGTACGTAGGAACTGCAAATATCCACAGAATATAGAGGCTATACTATGCACAGGAACAACAGTAAACATCACAGCTACAACATAGTAAGGGGGTACATTATACACAGTATTACAAAGTGCACAGGGATACGCATACTCAGAATTGCAATATATATGGGGACTACATGTGTGCACGAGGGTTAAAGATATACACAGGGGTCGCAAGATAGAGAGGATCCATAATACACATATGGGTCACAATATATACAGACTGACTATGAATATACACAGTGGATATAGTACAACCGAATGCACAAGGACCAAAAATATATACAGCAGCTGCAATATACACCACTCCCTCATATAGATGGAGGGGGCTAGATTATACAGTGACTACAACCCACACAGGAGCTATGATGTACAGAAGGGCTAAAATATATACAGTGCTATAAGATATACAGCACTACCAAATAGATAGGGTACAATATATTGAGTGCTACAAAGTGCATAGGTGCTGCTATAAACATAGGGTCAACAGTATATTGTAGCATCAATATACACAGGAGCAATAATACACTGGCTAGGCCAACATTCATTGCCCATTCCTAAAGGCTCTTGAATTTAGTGGTTTGGTTGGCCACATGGCTATTGGTCTGAAGTCACGTGTAGACCTCAGACCAGGTAAGGATGGCCGATTTTCCTTTCCTGAAGGATACTGGTGAGTCAGATGAGTTTTTTTTAAACAAATAGTGGCATAGTTGCTAAATTTTCATTCTAAGCATCTTTATTACATTAAAACTTCACCACATGCCATGATGGGATTTGAACCCTGCCTCCAGAAAATTCGCCTGGAATTCTGGATTACTAAGACTTTGCTGTTGCCACCACACCCCACATGAGATACAACATGAATAACGGTATACACCAAGGCTGCATATACACGGTGATGCAATAAACACAATGTACAATGTACACAGTGCCATACTATACACTGAGACTACACTATACACAAGGGGGAATAGGAAGGGTTTAGAGGATTATGGGCTAAGTGCTGGCAAATGGGTCTAGATTAGGTTGGGATATCTGGTTGGCGTGGCCAAGTTGGACCGAAGGGTCTGTTTCTGTGCTGTAGATCTCTATGACTCTGTTGCTGCAGATCTAAGTGGGGTTACATTATAGATAAGTGCTACAATGTAGACAGCGACTAGAAAATACATAAGTGACCACATGATTTACAATAGTTACTATGTACACAGCATCCCCAAATATAACAATGCTGCAATATATAGAGGTGCCACAATTATAGAGATCCAAATATAAATTACGCCCACAGGTATAAACAGTGCCTACAATATACGCAGTGTTATAGCATACACAGAGGCTAGATAAGTGCTACAAATATATAAAGGGCCCATAAATGTACATAGCATCCAAAAGATACACAGTGCCTACAATATACACAGCATCCACAAATATACACAATGTTACAATATACAGAGGTGCTACTAATATACACAGGGGCTACAATACAGAAAAAGGCTGCAAATTTACACAGGACCACAATGTACACAATGGATTCAACATACTATAAATGTAGACAAAGGCTAAAAAAATGTATATGGGTTTAGCATGGAAACAGACCCTTCAGTCTTACTAGTCCATGCTGACCAGATATCCTAAATAAATCTAATCCCATTTGCCAGCATTTGACCCATATCCCTCTGAACCCTTCCAATTCATCGAGCCATCCACATGCCTTTTAAATGCAGTAATTGTACTAGCCTCCACCACTTCCTCTGGCAGCTCATTCCATACACGCACCACCCTCTGCATGAAAACGTTGCCCCTTAGGTCCCTTTTAAATTTTTTCCCCTCTCACCTTAAACCTATGCCCTCTAGTTTTGGACTCCCCCACCCAGGGAAAAGACCTTGTCTATTCACCCTATCCACACCCCTCATGATTTTATAAACGTTTATAAGGTCACACCTCAGCCTCCGACACTCCAGGGAAAATAGCCCCAGCATATTCAGCCTCTCCCTACAACTCAAACCCTCCGACCCTGGCAATATCCTTGTAAATCTTTTCTGAACTCTTTCAAGTTTCACAACACCAATCCTATAGCAAGGAGACCAGAATTGTGTGCAGTATTCCAAAAGTGGCCTAACCAATGTCCTGTTCAGCCAAAGCATGACCTCTCATACTCAATGCACTGACTAGTAAAGGCAAGTGTACCAAATGCTTTCTTCACTATCCAATCTACCTGTGACTCTGCTTTCAAGAAACTATGAACCTGCACTCCAAGGTCTCTTTGTTTAGCAACACTCCCCAGGATCTTCCCATTAATTGTATAAATCCTGCCTTGATTTGACTTCATAATAGTAGCACCTCACATTTATCTAAATTAAGAACATACATAGAACATAGAACAAAACAGCACAGTACAGGCCCTTTGGCCCTCAATTTTGTGTCAGCCATTTATCCTAATCTAAGATCAGACTAACCCACATACTCTTTGTTGTACTATCTTCCATGTGCCTATCCAAGAGTCACTTATATGTCCACAATGTATCTGACTCTATCATCATTGCTGGCAGTGCATTCCACACGCCCACCACTCTCTGTGTAAACAACCTCCCTCTGACATCACTCCTAAACCTTCCTCCAATTACCTTAAAATTATGCCCCCTCATGATAGACATTTCCGCCATGGGAAAATGTCTCTGGCTCTCCACTCGATCTGTGCCTCTCAATAACTTATACACCTCTATCAAGTCACCTCTCATCCTTCGCTCCAATGAGAAAAGCCCGAGCTCCCTCAACCTTTCTTTATAAGACATACCTTCCAGTCCGGGCAGCATCCTGGTAAATCTCCTCTGCACCCTCTCTAAAGCTTCCACATCTTTCCTGTAATGAGGCGACCAGAATTGAACATAATAGTCCAAGTGTAGTCTAACCAGGATTTTATAGAGCTGCAACATAATCTCGTGGCTCTTAAACTCAATCCCCCGCTAATGAAAGGCAACACACTATAAGCCTTCTTAACAACCATATCAACTTGGGCAGAAACTTTGAGGGAATCTATGGACGTGGACCCTAAGATCCCTCTGTTCCTCCACACTGCCAAGAATCCTACCTTTAACCCTGTATTCTGCATTCAAATTCGACTTTCCAAAGTGACTTCACTTAACTCCATCTGGCACTCTACACAGTGGTTACAATATACACAGGAAAGTATAGACAGGGCTATACGCAGGGACTACAATAAAAATAGCTTTTACAATATATGCAGGCTATGAATTTACACAGGGACAACAAATATGTGTAGTCTAGCCCCTGTGTTTAACATACAAAGATGATACAATGTACACAAGGGCTAGAATATATGCAGTGCTCCAAGTGTACATGAGTTACAATACACACAGGAGTGACAACAAAATATACTGGGGCTATAATATAGACAGGGACTACAGTATCAACAGAGATTAGATGATACACAGGGACAAATATACACAGGTCTCCAATATAGCCCAGGGCTACAAAAATGTATAACACTACAAGGAGTGGCAAAAATTCACATGGGTCCAGAATATATGCAACTCTGCAATATTCACAGGGCCACAAGTATCATAAGGCCAGAAATGTACCCAGAGGCTATCATGTACACAGCAGATACAAATTACACTTGGGCTGCAGGATGCATGGTATCTTCACTACACTGTGCTCCACATACACAGAAGTTACAATGGTAAACAGTGCTACGTATACGTAGGGCCTACCTTAACTTTTCAATTCCTGAGCCCTCAATTTCCCAGCCAGCTGGAACAGTTTCTTTTAAACTTCCCAGTCTGTTTCTCATTATATATTGAAAGCTTTCATCAAGTCACCCGATGACCTTCTAACCTGCAGGGATTAAAAAGCCTTGTAATTTAACCCATGAAGTCCTGTAAATCAACACTGTGCATGCACACACACCACGTGCTATGTTTTATCTGTCACCGGTGGATGTGTTTTCGATACAGAGAGATAGGTGGGGGTGACAAACTCACTGCCATCGTTCCCTGCCTAATCTCACCAGCACCATCCACTAGGGGCTATGCTCCAATCAGCAGCCCACCTACCATATTTCATTAAATAATTAACTGTCAGGCTTGTTCACAATAATCGACTTAGAGTCATAGAGAAGTACAGAATGGAAACAGACCCTTCGGTCCAACCTGTCCATGCCGACCAGATATCCCAACCCAATCTAGTCCCACCTGCCAGCACTCGGCCCATATCCCTCCAAACCCTTCCTATTCATATACCCATCTAAATGCCTCTTAAATGTTGCAATTGTACCAGCCTCCACCACATCCTCTGGCAGTTCATTCCATACACGTACCACCCTCTGCGTGAACAAGTTGCCCCTTAGATCTCTTTTATATCTTTCCCCTCTCACACTAAACCTATGCCCTCTAGTTCTGGACTCCCCAAACTCCCAGGGAAAAGACTTTGCCTATTTATCCTATCCATGCCCCTCATAATTATGTAAACCTCTATAAGGTCACCCCTCAGCCTCCGACGCTCCAGGGAAAACAGCCCCAGCCTGTTCAGCCTCTCCCTGTAGCTCAGATCCTCCAACCCTGGCAACATCTTTGTAAATCTTTTCTGAACCCTTTCAAGTTTCACAACATCTTTCCGATAGGGAGGAGACCAGAATTGCACGCAATATTCCAACAGTGGCCTAACCAATGTCCTGTACAGCCGCAACATGACCTCCCAACTCCTGTACTCAATAATCTGACCAATAAAGGAAAGCATACCAAAAGCCTTCTTCACTATCCTATCTACCTGCGACTCCAGTTTCAAGGAGCTATGAACCTGCACTCCAAGGTCTCTTTGTTCAGCAACACTCCCTAGGACTTTACCATTAAGTGTATAAGTCCTGCTAAGATTTCCTTTCCTAAAATGCAGCACTTCGCATTTATCTGAATTAAACTCCATCTGCCACTTCTCAGCCCATTGGCCCATCTGGTCCAGATCCTGTTGTAATCGGAGGTAACCCTCTTCGCTGTTCACTACACCTCTAATTTTGGTGTCATCTGCAAACTTACTAACTGTACCTCTTATGCTCGCATCCAAATCATTTATGTAAATGACAAAAAGTAGAGGGCACAGCACCGATCCTTGTGGCACTCCACTGGTCACAGGCCTCCAGTCTGAAATACAACTCTCCAACACCACCCTCTGTCTTTTACCTTTGAGCCAGTTCTGTATCCAAATGGCTAGTTCTCCCTGTATTCCGTGAGATCTAACCTTGCTAATCAGTCTCCCATGGGGAACCTTGTTGAACTCCTTAGTGAAGTCCATATAGATCACATCTACTGCTCTGCCCTCATCAATCTTCTTTGTTACTTCATCAAAACATTCAATCAAGTTTGTGAGGCATGATTTTCCACGCATAAAGCCATGTTGACTATCCCGAATCAGTCCTTGCCTTTCCAAATACATGTACATCCTGTCCCTCAGGATTCCCTCCAACAACTTGCCCACCACCGAGGTGAGGCTCACTGGTCTATCGTTCCCTGGCTTGTCTTTCCCACCCTTCTTAAACAGTGGCACCATGTTTGCCAACCTCCAGTCTTCCGGCACTTCCCTGCAGCACCTCACCTGACAATGGCATGGGCAGGCCCCCCCATAACCCTCTCCTTGCTGGACCCTAGGATCCCTGTCTGCCCTAAAACCCCAGGATAACTTTATGCACAGCCAAATGCCTCTTTAGGCTTCCATCCTACAGTTCTGATAAGCCCGCACCTGAACTCCCTGAAGGCAGGCCTGGAATTCCTGATGTTAATCAATGTTGCCTATCCCCAGGGCTCGAAGAGACTCAGTGCAGCTGACTGTCCCTCTGGGGAAGAACAGTCAACAGCCCCCGATCCTCTGGGGCTGTCCTTTCACAGGCACAGTGCCCAGAACTGCTCACTGAATCCCCACATTTCAAGCATAATCATCTTTACAACCCTACCGTAGCCTTACTGACTGCAAACTTTCAAAGATGCTCAGTCACCCTATCTTTGTTGAGACTCACGTAATCTCCTGACTTACTGCTCTTAAGCTATTGGTTTATAATCGAGGTTTCCCACTCTCCGATGTTTAAATAATGGAGGGGCATTGTCAATTTAAAGGAATAGTTCATAAATTAAGAGATCTTGGAAAGATACACAGGACCTGTGGCATACAGGGGAATGGAATATCCACAGAAACCAGTATAATATACTACTGGGGCTGCACCCAGTTAAAAAAAAAATCTCTTCTGTGAAGTCATGAATGTACAAAAGTCGATTTCCTCACATTTCTCCCATTCTCCATCGCAATAGAGTTTGATCTCCATTTCATCCATTTGTGAAACTAACTTTCACGGTCATCGTGTGCAATCAGGGAAGCTAATGCATTAATCTCAGTGATTTGAAATTCTTTGGGTAACTTGTTACTGCATTTTGTGGCAAGGTGAAATCTTGAAATCATCAGGTTGAATCATTTGTGTGAGGCTTGCGGTGTAATAAATGCTGTGTTTCACTTTCCAACCTGATTGGGTATTCACTATCTGCTTCCTGGTAGTCACAGCAATGGCTGAGAGTTGTTATTGTGTTGGTGGAGTCAGTGGGACCAGGCTCAGTGTGTGGGAGCTATGTGCAAGGTTTCCTTAATGTAAGTTTCTGCTGCTTTCTGCCCCTTGCTCACAGCACCCATCTTCTGTCCAACCTTTTTAATGGCCCATTTAAAGTTGGAGAGAACTCATTTTGTTCTGTTTCATTTTTTTAGCTCAATTGCCTGTGTCAGGAGAAGAAGGAAACAAATCTCAGGCACCTGAGAACAAGACCAAGGTGAGAGTGACAGCAATAAACAAGCTATTCAGCATCCAGTCACTCCATTAATCCATTGGCGCCCAAATGTTTCATCTTGTTTTGCTATATTCTTTTTTTATCCATAATTTATTTGGTTTATGGATTCATATGTTATGTTGTCATTTTGAATTTTATTTTCATATAAAGAGCTGCACACCTACATCTGCCAAAATCTCAAAACCTAGGCCTCAGGCCTCTGCTACTCCTAAGAGGCCTACTACAGCTGCCCGTAGCAACAAATCTTCCAGTCTTATCTCCACCCCCAAAAGGCCTCAATCGACTACAAGCCAAGATGGTGCAGGAGTTAAGGAGCATAGAGCAATGAAGGTAAGGATTACATTATAGTTCGAGGAGTTCTCTCAACTGCAGATTCTGACAACCCAAATGCACATTGTCAGTGGCTGAGCCTAATTACTTCATGTTTATTTTTGTTCATTCATGGGATTTGGGCATAAGCCAGCATTTATTGCCGATCCCTGAAAATCTGTCAGGTTCATTTGTGCTTTTTTGCTCTGGTTCAGGTTAATGTGTTTGGCTTCCATTTTCCAAATCAGCTTTTTACTCAGTGAAGAACTCATGCTATTCAGGGTATTGCTTTAATGATTTCCTCGTTTTAGTCTTCTCAAACCCCATAAATCCCTCTTTAGCCCTCATCCCTCTCAAACCGCCAATCTACAGCAAACTCCCTCGCATAACCATAAATACTATACCTTTAGCCTCTGCCACATCAACCCCTTCCCACTGTTTCCCCTCAGCCCTCACCATCTCATGCTTGCTAGGAGTCAGGACCCTCATTGTCTGTCAAGCTCATGATATCAGACCTCTAGTAGGATGTCATGGGCCAGCTCTCAATCAGCCTAGCCCCTATGAACTTGATAATTCAATGCAGCAACTGAGGTCCATGCCGTATCCTGGAGGATTCCCCACGTCAGCTATTTCTATCCAAACCATCATCCTTTGCCATCTAGTTCGGGGGTGGCACGGTGGCTCATTGGTTAGCACTGCTGCCTCATAGTGCCAGGGACCCGGGTTTGATTCCTGCCTGTGTGGAGTTCACATATTCTCACCGTGTCTGCGTGGGTTTCCTCCAGGTGCTTTGGTTTCCGCCCACAATCAAAAGATGTGCAGATTGGGTGAATTGGTCATGCTAAATTGCCCATAGTGTTTAGGTGAATGAGTTTGGAGTGAATATAGGGTAAGAATAAAAGAATTGTAAGTTGCCAATTTGACAGCCATTTCAATGATGAATACTAGGTTTCATGAAATCCAACAGGTTGTATTAAAGACACTTAGGATTGTATCTTGCATGAATTCCAAAGTGACCAGTCAATACAAACAGCTTCTGCAGACCTCGGGAGATTTCTCCTGATTTTCTCTAGACTGGGTTCTTTTCTCAGGACTTTCAATAAATCGATAACTGGGGAATAACTTGAGAGAGCAAAATGAAAAACCCAGTCCTGCAGTTTTCAAAGCAACACTCTGCCACCTTCCCAAAACCTCGGTAAAAGCCAGTGCACTCCTAATGGTTTCTCTTTCCCAATATCCTCTGTGATTGGCTGGCGAGCCCCAGTCCTCCCTCAATTGGCCAATTCAACATGGGTCTGGGTGCGTTACTCTTCGGAGGGTCGGTGTGGTCTTGTTAGGCAAAATAGTCTGTTTCCACACTGTAGGGTATCTAATCCAATCAGTATGGTCTCCTGCTCACTCTATCTCAAGAGAGTCATCTATGAGCAGCAGCTTGGGTTGGTTGGTTTCATAAAAGCATGATGCCCTTAGAACATAGAATAGTACGGCACAGGAACAGGCCCTTTGGCCCACCATGTCTGTACCAACCATGATGCCATTCAAAATTAACCCCATCTGCCTGCACAAAGCCTGTATCCCTCTACTCACTGTAAAAACTGCTATCATATCTGCTTCCATCACCTCCCCCGAATCCCCAGGCAGACACAGCTATCAGGAAACATGTGCTCTACCATCCCTACAGCAAGAATATTTGGCCGCAGGAGTGTACAGAAATGAATCGATTCTGTCTAAGTAGCCAGATAATATCAGAATTAGTATTTGCCATCCAGTTTAACAGCCTAATAATTCACTGAAGGTAACAGAGACTAGGAAGACTCCAGGATCACAAGCACCATCTGGTCTCAGAATGCCAGGAAGTGTCGGTGCAAAGACACCTCCGAAGCCGACAGCCGCTGCGAAGGGAACACCTCACTCTCCTGATATCAAAAGGACAACAAGTAAGTGTGGGAAGCGGGTGGAGGAGAAATGGGAAGGCATAGTGGGATTGAGTGAATGAACTGGGAGTGGGTGCAGCTGATGTGTTTTCATACAGAAATATTGCAGATAGCACAGATCCAGCAATAAAATCAGAAAGAGCTGGAGAAACTCCAAAAGTTCTGGCAGCACCTGAGGAGTAGTATGACGCAGGGATAGCAAGTCAAAACACATCGGACTGGCTAACACTGGATTCATAGCATAGTGAAATTAAAACATTTGATGACCCTCAAAATTACCTAATTATTCCGAATCAGTTATTTACAAATAACTAATCTTGGATATCAAGTTTATAACTTAAACCAAAATTAATAATTTATTACCAATAACGTAATTTTAACAGAACACAAATGAACTACAAAATAATCTAATTAATACCTGCAATCTTAGTCCAGTCTTGTTTGGTCATAAACTCCCAATCACATGCCAATAGTCAGACATAGTTAAGGGGTAATTTTATTTTTATAAATAAAAGAATTGTAAGTTGCCAATTTGACAGCCATTTCAATGATGAATACTAGGTTTCATGAAATCCAACAAGTTGTATTAAAGACACTTAGGATTGTATCTTGTATGAATTCCAAAGTGACCAGTCAATACAAACAGCTTCTGCAGACCTCGGGAGATTTCTCCTGATTTTCTCTAGACTGGGTTCTTTTCTCAGGACTTTCAATAAATCGATAATTGGGGAATAACTTGAGAGAGCAAAATGAAAAACCCAGTCCTGCAGTTTTCAAAGCAACACTCTGCCACCTTCCCAAAACCTCGGTAAAAGCCAGTGCACTCCTAATGGTTTCTCTTTCCCAATATCCTCTGTGATTGGCTGGCGAGCCCCAGTCCTCCCTCAATTGGCCAATTCAACATCCAACCAGCTACCAGTTCCTGAGCATAACATCCTGGTGCTGGGACATCTGGAGTGTGCTTAGAGTCGGACGTAACCTGCATAGTCCTTCCAGGCCAGTTCCCAAGAGCAAACATCGTTTGTTCTCTTCTTATTTTTCAAATAAGCTGATATTCAAAATTCAATTTTCAACTGCAACTCACAGTTCCAAACAAAAAATTAGAAAATAGAAACAAATAACAATGGTCTGAGCAGAAGAGAGAGACAGATCTAATCTTTCAATTCCAATGTGACTCTCCCTCAGAACTGAAGAGAAAGATGATGTATTTATACTGTCGAAAAAGCAAGAGGAGCAGGTAGCATGTAAGTGAAGGTCTGTGGGAGGCTAGAAGGTGAGGGACCTAAAGATCAGAAGTTTCATCAAACAAAGGCAAAGGAAGTGGTCATGGTTGTAGAGGAGACTCAAAACATAGATTGCAAGTTGGTGTTAATAGACAAATAAAGTTCAACTCTGACTGAAAGAAAGAGCATGAAAACAAAGTAAAGACACTGAAAGGAAAACGATACTAAAATGGAGGACAACGCTCATGGTCTGAAGTTGTTGAATGCTGAAGGCTGTAACATACCCAAGCAGACAAAGTGAAAAGGTGCTGTTCCTTCAACTTGCGCTGAGCTTCACTGGAATACCGGAGCAGGCCTTGGATAGAAATGTGAGCTCAAGAACAAGATGGTGTACTGAAATCGCACATGACCAGAAGGTTGAGGTTAAGCTGGTGAACTGTGTGGAGGTTTTTCACAACGCAGTCACCCAACCTGCACTTGGTTTTCCTAATGTAAAGGACACCTCCTGAGCACCAAATACAATTGATTAGATTGAGAAGGTAAATCACTGCTTCGCTTGGAAGGAGTGTTTCGGGCCTTAGACATTGAGGGATGTGATTGGCCCACAGTGATTTAAAGGGCCGTAGGAGGGGATATGGTGTTTAGGATGAGAGAGGAATGGACCAAGGAGGGAACAGTCCCGTCAGAATACTCCTGGGGGAGAGGAGGTGTGTTTACTGGCAGGATTGACAGAAGTTGCAGAGATTGATCTTTAAATGTAAAGGTTTGTGGGGTGGCAAGTGAGAGCATGGGGAACCTTATTGGGTTTCTAGAAGGGAGGTGAAAGGGTGAAGGCAGAAAGATGGGAAACGAGTCAGGCAAGGTTGGAAGTCCTTTAGGGCCTTTTATTGCCAAAATCACCATTTTGAAACTAGAATTCTGCCCCACTCAGTCTCCCTCCGGTTCTAGTCTGCCCCTCTCAGTCTCTCACCCTCAATCTCTCAGTATTTTCTCTTTTGCCCTGTCTCTCTCTCTCTCTCTCTCTCTCTCTCCCTCTATAGTATCCCCCTCTTTCCCTCAGTTTCTCCTGCGAACGCTCCTCCCTGAATTCTCTCCTGTCTCTACCCTGCAGTCTCAGAATCTTCTCCCCGCAGTCTCTCGCACAAAGTCTCTCCCCCTCAGCCTTTCCCCCTCAGCGTGTTCCTTTCAGTCCCTCCCTAAGTCTCTCTTCCTTTCTCTACCCCCCCCCCCCCCCCCAAATACCATCCCGCTGGAGTCTCTCCCACTCAGTCTCACCCTTTCAGTCTCTCCCCCTCATCTCGATATCTTTCCCTGTCTTCCCTCCAACCACTCCCTCTTCAGTTCCTTCCTTTCAGTCTCTCCCCCTCAGTCTCGCTCCTTTGGTCTCTCTCCCTCAGTCTCTCCCCCTCAATCTGTTCCCTGATCTAATTCTGTAGTTCCCTTTCTCTAACATTTTGATTTATTTTCCTGAACAGCAAAGGTGGAGCAGAAGAAATCGGGAAAAGGTGAGTGGGGCTCAAATGTGTGTTTAGTTGACTCCCTCATGCGTCTGGAGCAGCTACTTTCAACTTCAAACAGAACAAAAGAACAGTACAGCACAGGAACAGGTCCTTCAGCCCTCCAAGCCTGTGCTGATGATCATGCCCTAACTAACCTAAAAAGACAAACCAACTGCCCTCATTTAGTCTGTATTCCTCTGTTCCCTCCCAATTCATGTAACCATTCAGATGCCTCTTGAATATCGCCAACGTGCCTTCTTCAACCACCTCTTCTGGCACTGTGTTCCAGGCTCCTACCACGCTCTGCATGAAAAACTTCCCTCGCACATCTCCCTTTACCTGTCCTCCTCTCACCTTGAACCTGTCACCCCTTGTAATTGAAACTTCAACCCTGGGAAAAAGCCTCTGACTATCCACCCTATCTATGCCGCTCATAATTCTGTTGACTCTATCAGGTCTCCTCCTAGCCACCGTCTTTCCAGTGAAAACAATCCTAGTCTTTTTAACCTTTCCTGTCAGCCAATGCTCTCGACCAGGCAACATCCTGGTAAACCTTCTTTGCACTCTCTCCAAAGCTTCCTCACCCTTCTGGTAGTATGGCGACCAAAACTGCCCCCAATACGTCAAAAGCGGCCTAATGAGGGTTTTTCATAGAGTCATAGAGATGGACAGCATGGAAACAGACCCTTCGATCCAACTCGTTCTTGTTGATCAGATATCCTAACCTAATCTAGTCACATTTGCCAGCACTTGGCCCATATCCCACTAAACCCTTCCTATTCACATACCATCCAAATGCCTTTTAAATGTTGTAATTGTACCAGCCTCCACCACTTCCTCTGGCAGTTCATTTCCATACACACACCATCTTCTATGTGAAAAAGTTGCCCCTCTGTTCCTTTTTAAATCTTTCCCCTCTCACCCTAAACCTATAACCTCTGGTTGTAACATGGTTTGTCAACTCTTGTACTCCAGGCCCTGGCCAATAAAGACGTGCCATTTGCCTTCTTAATCACCTTAGCCACCTGTGGACCTGCCCACCCAGATCAGTCTGTGTGGTAATGTTCCTAGGGGTTCTGCCATTTACAGTATAGTTCACACCTAAATTTGATTCCCCAAAATTCATCATCTCGCATTAGATTTTTTTTTAGATTACTTACAGTGTAGAAACAGGCCCTTTGGCCCAACAAGTCCACACCGACCCGCCGAAGCGCAACCCACCCAGACCCATTCCCCTACATCTACCCCTTACCTAACACTACGGGCAATTTTTTGATTGTGGGAGGAAACCGGAGCACCCGGAGGAAACCCACGCAGACACGGGGAGAATGTGCAAACTCCACACAGATGGTCACCTGAGGCAGGAATTGAACCTGGGTCTCTGGCGCTTTGAGGCAGCAGTGCTAACCACTGTGCCTCCAACTGCTATTTCTGTACCCAAGTCACTAATCTATCCATATCCTGTTGTATCTTTTCAGAATCATTGGCACTATCAGCAACTCCACTAATCTGCATGTCATCTGCAAACTTACTAATCAGACCACCCACATTTTCCTCCAGATCATTTATATATACTACAGACAACAGAGGACCTAAGATTGATCCCTGGGGAACACCAGTCTCAATCCTGAAAAACATCCTTCCACTGCTACTCTGTCTTCTATGACCAAGCCAGTTTTGTATCCATCTCGCCAGCCCTCCTTGAATCCCATGTAATTTTAGTGTTTGTACCAATCTGCCATGTGAGACTTTATCAAACGCCTAATTAGAGTCCAGATAAGTAACATCCACAGCCCATCCCTCATCAATTATCTTTGTCACTCTTCAAAAGATTCAATCAGTTTGGTGAGACATGTCTTTCCCTGTACAAAACCATGCTGCCTGCCAGTAACTATTTTCTTCCTAAAGTGCATATATTCAGTCCCTCAGTATCTTCTCCAAAGGCATCCCCACCACAGATGTCAGGCTCACTAGCCTGTAATTTCCTGGGTTATCCTATCTAAACAAGGGAACAACATTGGCTAATCTCCAGTCCTCTCGAACCTGAGCTGTGATCTAAGAAGATGTGAAGATATCAGTGGGCAGCACGGTGGCACAGTAATTAGCACTGCTGCCTTACAGCGCCAGAAACCGTGGTTCAATTCCTGCCTCAGGCAACTGACTGGAGTTTGCACATTCTCCCGTGTCTGCATGGGTTTCCTCCGGGTGCTCCGGTTTCCTCCCACAGTCCAAAAATGTGCAGGTTAGGTGAATTGGCCATGCTAAATTGCCCGTAGTGTTAGGCGAAGGGGTAAATGTGGGGGAGTGGATCTGGGTGGGTTGCGCTTTGGCGGGTCGGTGTGGACTTGTTGGGCTGAAGGGCCTGTTTCCACACTGTAAGTAATCTAATCTAATCTAACATCGGCTAATGTCCCAGCTATTTCTTCCCTTGCCTCTCAGTGATAGATCCCGTCTGGCCCTGGGAACTTGTCTACCTTAATGCACTTTAGGATACCCACACTTCCTCCTTCAATATATTGACATTCTCCATTGTATTCACACACTCCTCCCTGACCTGTACATCGGTCATGACCTTCTCTTTGGTGAATACCGATATCAAGTACACATTAAGGATTTCTCCCACTTCGTGCAGCTCCATGTGTAACGTCCATCCTTAGTCCTTGTGTAGGATGATCTTTTCCCTTGCTACCCTCTTCTAATATCTGCATAAAAAGCTTTGGGATTTTCCTTGACCCCTTTTACTAAAGGCCCCTTTTAGCTTTCTTAATTCTGCGTTTTAAGTTCCTTCCTAATTTCTCTATACTCCTCAAGGGCTTCTTCAGTTTGTAGCTGCCTAGAACAATCATATGCTTCCTATTTCCTTTTGACTAAGCTTACAATTTCCCTTCTCATCCATGGTTCCTGAATCCCTCCATTCCGATCCTTCATTTTTGCAAGGACATGCATGTCCTGCACTTTAATCAACTGGTCTTTAAAAATCTCCCGATGTTATCAGCACTTTCTGTAAGGCTCCAATACTAAGTAATATTTTAATTTATTCACTACATGCTCAAGCATAAGTGTCACGCTTTTGGAAGTGTTCATGACCTGAATATGTTCTCCTGTCAGTAAAGGTCAGTGTGTGGGACTGTACCCCAGTGAGAGTCAATGTGTGAGATGCTGTATCCCAGTGAGAGTCAGTTTGTGTGGGACTGTACATCAGTGAGAATCAGTGTGTATGTGGGACTATACCCCAATGAGAGTCAGTGCATGTGGGACTGTACCACAGTCAGAATCAGTGTGTGTGGGACTGTACCCCAGTGAGAATCAGTGTGTCTGCGACAGTACCCCAGTAAGAGTCACTGTATATGGGACTGGACTGTACCCCAGTGAGAGTCAGTGTGTGTGTGGGACTGTATCCCAATGAGAGTCAATGTGTGTGTGTGGGACTGTACCCCAGTGAGAGTCAGTGTGTGTGGGACTGTACCCCAGTGAGAGCCAGTGTGTGTGGGACTGTACCTCAGTCAGAATTTGTGTGTGGGACTGTACCCCACTGAGAGTCAGTGTGTGTGTGGGACTGTACCCCAATGAGAGTCAGTGTGTGTGTGGGACTGTACTCCAGTGAGAGTCAGTGTGTTTGGGACTGTACCTCAGTCAGAGTTCGTTTATGGGACTGTACCCCAGTGAGAGTCAGTGTGTTTGGGACTGTACCTCAGTCAGAGTTCATATGTGGGACTGTACCCCAGTGAGAGTCAGTGTGTGTGGGACTGTACCCCAGAGAGAGCCAATGTGTGTGGGATTGTACCCCAATGAGAGTCAGTGTGTGTGGGACTGTACCCCAGTGAGAGTCAGTGTGTTTGGGACTGTACCTCAGTCAGAGTTCATATGTGGGACTGTACCCCAGTGAGAGTCAGTGTGTGTGGGACTGTACCCCAGAGAGAGCCAGTGTGTGTGGGACTGTACCCCAATGAGAGTCAGTGTGTGTGGGACTGTACCCCAGTGAGAGTCAGTGTGTGTGGGACTGTACCTCAGTCAGAATTTGTGTGTGGGACTGTACCCCAGTGAGAGTCAGTGTGTGTGTGGGACTGTACCCCAGTGAGAGTCAGTGTGTGTGTGGACTATACCCCAATGAGAGTCAGTGTGTGTGTGGGACTGTACCCCAATGAGAGTCAGTGTGTTTGGGACTGTACCTCAGTCAGAGTTCATATGTGGGACTGTACCCCAATGAGAGTCAGTGTGTGTGGGACTGTACCCCAGAGAGAGCCAATGTGTGTGGGACTGTACCCCAATGAGAGTCAGTGTGTGTGGGACTGTACCCCAGTGAGAGTCAGTGTGTTTGGGACTGTACCTCAGTCAGAGTTCATATGTGGGACTGTACCCCAGTGAGAGTCAGTGTGTGTGGGACTGTACCCCAGAGAGAGCCAGTGTGTGTGGGACTGTACCCCAATGAGAGTCAGTGTGTGTGGGACTGTACCCCAGTGAGAGTCAGTGTGTGTGGGACTGTACCTCAGTCAGAATTTGTGTGTGGGACTGTACCCCAGTGAGAGTCAGTGTGTGTGTGGGACTGTACCCCAGTGAGAGTCAGTGTGTGTGTGGACTGTACCCCAATGAGAGTCAGTGTGTGTGTGGGACTGTACCCCAGTGAGAGTCAGTGTGTTTGGGACTGTACCTCAGTCAGAGTTCATTTGTGGGACTGTACCCCAATGAGAGTCAGTGTGTGTGTGGGACTGTACCCCAGTGAGAGTCAGTGTGTTTGGGACTGTACCTCAGTCAGAGTTCATATGTGGGACTGTACCCCAGTGAAAGTCAGTGTGAGGTGAACTGCAGATTTTACCTTAATATCTCCTGACAAGGTGGAGAACTCGCCTGCAAACAACGTGGTTTCTCCTTTTTGTCTGATGTATCTGTTTTTCCTTGTTCTCAGGTGATTCGGCAGCCAAAGCCGGTGGTAGTGGCAGTGGGTGCAGCAGTCCAGGTACCCCTGGGACTCCCAGCAGTCGCTCCCGTACACCTTCCCAGCCCTCTACCGGAGCGGCAAAAGAAGTGAAGAAAGTGGCAATTGTTCGTACGCCTCCTAAATCACCAGCAGCTTCCAAAGTACGGGCAGCCCCTGTTACTGTGCCCATGCCTGATCTGAAGAATGTTAAATCCAAAATTGGATCAACAGACAACATTAAGCACTCACCCGGTGGTGGCAAGGTAACTTACTCATTCATTTCTCACCACATTCTTTCCACTTTGGTCCCACCTCTAGCCAAATCCCCTGCAGCTGTTCCATGGACTGGCCAGAGAAACGCATCAAAACCCGTCAGCAATTCGAGACAGACAAACTCTGTGTTATTCTTTAGGCAATAATATTACAAGGCAGTGAAGTTCTGTTTAAATTATACAAAGTCAGTCTTACATCCATGGTTCCTGAATCCCTCCATTCCTATCCTTCATTTTTGCAAGGACATGCATGTCCTGCACTTTAATCAACTGGTCTTTAAAAATCCCCACATTATCTCCAGATGTTAGAGCACTGTACAAACCTCTGTTTTCCAGAATGATAATAAGAGTAAGGAAGATTATTGGATTGGATGTTTCCCCTTGTGAGGCTATCTAGGCGAAGGGGTAGCAGATTTAAAACAGAGATGAGGAGAGGTTCCTTTTCTCTATGGATTGTGGATTTGTGGAATTCACTGCCCCAGAGTGCAGTGGATGCTGGGACATTGAGTAAATTGAAGGAGCACATTGACAGATTTTTATTTAATAACAGGTTGAAGGATTATAGGCAGGTGTTGAGGCCCAGATGAGATCAGCCATGATCTTATTGAATGGTATAGTAGAGTACAGGGGTGATAATTGCCTACATCTGGTCCTAGTTCTTATGTTCTCACATCAAGGCATTTGAGAATACACAAGAAGGCTTTTCAAAATTATAACAAGGGGCTAAACACGTCAGGAAAGTATCAGCGGAATGGCGCTGTCTACTCAGAGAAAACTGAACGGAAATGCAATATCCTATGAAGCTGCTCCAACATTCATTAAGATTATGGCTGATCTGGCTGTGGGTGTGGTCTCAGCTCCTGTCTGAACCCCAGAATCCTCAAGCTCCTTTGTCTGTCAAACACCCATCAAACTCAGTCTTCAATAAATTGGAAGACTCAGTCTCCACTGTTCTCTGTGAAAAAGACTTCCACAATTCTGGCAGCCTTCTGGGAGAGAAAGAAAATCTTCTCATCTCCATCTTAAAAAGGGAGACCCTGTGTTCTTAAATGATATCCCCTCATTCTAATTCATTCCCTGCTCCTTTGAAAAGGAACATGCTTCTGTTATACACCCTGCCAAATCTGCACAGGATCTTATATGTTTCAATAATATAACCTGTTCGAAACTCCAACCTGTTCAACCTTTCTTCATAACACAAATGAGTCAAGTGAACCATCTCCCAGATTGTAATTGGAGCATCCAATCTGCACATAGTATTCAAGTTGTGGTCTCACCAAGACTCTGTACAGCTGCAGCTTCACTTTTATGTCCCAATGCCATTGCAAAAACACCATTCCATTTGTCTCCCTAATCACTTGCTGTAGCTGCAATATCACTCTTTGTGATTTATTGGGGGCCATTGAGTGGGAATGCCAGAGAGGGTTTAGAATGAGACACTCAGCTATGATGCAGTACGTTTAGTCTGTGTTTTGCTGGTTTTTACTGTTGGAAATGTCTGGTCAGGAAGGACAAAGCGATCTGCAGTGGTTAGCTAGGAGTCAGGTGTCAGGCTGTGGTTAGAGGAAGGACCAGTGAGCAACATGACAGAGTGAGACTCCCAGAGGGAAATCCAGGGAAAAAAACAATCTGACCTGTAAATGAACATACCAGTTGTACTGGTGTACCATGTTGAAACTTTTTTTTCCTCTTTATTCATTAACGGGATGAGGGTGTCGCTGGCTATTCAAACCTGGGTTCCAGGACGTTATATGGGTCTCTGGATTAACAGTCCAGCGATAATACCAGTAGGCTATCACTTCCCCCATGAGAAAAGTGGGACCAGAACGTCTCAATTGCCAGATATTTTGACTGTTCAAGGCAAACAGTGCATGCAGAACCCATCAAATAATTGCGCAAGTCTACTTCCAGACATAATATATGACAGTACAAGAAGTCTGCACCACAGATCAGACACAAAGCATGGATGAGTGCAGGGATGCCAACTCTCCAGGATACACTGGAGTCTCTCGGTAGACCATTTAGGACAGAGATGAGGAGAAACTTCTTCACCCAGAGAGTGGTGGCTGTGTGGAATGCTCTTCCCCAGAGGGCAGTGGAGGCCCAGTCTCTGGATTCACTTAAGAAGGAGTTGGATAGAGCTCTCAAGGATAGTGGAATCAAGGGTTATAGAGGTAAGGCAGGAACAGGATACTGATTAAGGATTCTGGATCAGTGGTGCTGGAAGAGCACAGCAATTCAGGCAGCATCCGAGTACAGGCAAAATCGACGTTTCGGGCAAGAGCCCTTCATCAGGAATAAAGGCAGAGAGCCTGAAGCGTGGAGAGATAAGCTAGAGGAGGGTGGGGGTGGGGATAGAGTAGCATAGAGTACAATAGGTCAGTGGGGAAGGAGATGAAGGCGATAGGTCAGGGAGGAGAGGGTGGAGTGGATAGGTGGAAAAGGAGCTGGGCAGGTCGGACAAGTCCGGACAAGTCAGGGGATCGTGTTGCTGGAGGTTAGAAACTAGGATGAGGTGGGGGAAGGGGAAATGAGGAAACTGTTGAAATCCACATTGATGCCCTGGGGTTGAAGTGTTCCAAGGCAGAAGATGAGGCGTTCTTCTTCCATGCATCTGGTGGTGAGGGAGCGGCGGTGGAGGAGGCCCAGCACCTCCATATCCTCGGCAGAGTGGGAGGGGGAGTTGAAATGTTGAGCCAAGGGGCGGTTTGGTTGATTGGTGCGGGTGTCTCGGAGATGTTCCCTAAAGCGCTCTGCTAGGAGGCGCCCAGTCTCCCCAATGTAGAGGAGACCGCATCGGGAGCAACGGATACAATAAATGATATTAGTGGATGTGCAGGTAAAACTTTGATGGATGTGGAAGGCTCCTTTAGGGCCTTGGATGGAGGTGAGGGAGGAGGTGTGGGCACAGGTTTTACAGTTCCTGCGGTGGCAGGGGAAAGTGCCAGGATGGGAGGGTGGGTCGTAGGGGGGCGTGGACCTGACCAGGTAGTCACGGAGGGAACGGTCTTTGCGGAAGGCGGAGAGGGGTGGGGAGGGAAATATATCCCAGGTGGTGGGGTCTGTTTGGAGGTGGCGGAAATGTCGGCGGATGATTTGGTTTATGCGAAGGTTGGTAGGGTGGAAGGTGAGCACCAGGGGCGTTCTGTCCTTGTTGCGGTTGGAGGGGTTGGGTCTGAGGGCGGAGGTGCGGGATGTGGACAAGATGCGTTGGAGGGCATCTTTAACCACGTGGGAAGGGAAATTGCGGTCTCTAAAGAAGGAGGCCATCTGGTGTGTTCTGTGGTGGAACTGCTCCTCCTGGGAGCAGATATGGCGGAGGCGGAGGAATTGGGAATACGGGATGGCATTTTTGCAAGAGGTAGGGTGGGAAGAGGTGTAATCCAGGTAGCTGTGGGAGTCGGTGGGTTTGTAAAAAATGTCAGTGTCAAGTCGGTCGTCACTGATGGAGATGGAGAGGTCCAGGAAGGGGAGGGAGGTGTCAGAGATGGTCCAGGTAAATTTAAGGTCAGGGTGGAATGTGTTGGTGAAGTTGATGAATTGCTCAACCTCCTCGCGGGAGCACGAGGTGGCGCCAATGCAGTCATCAATGTAGCGGAGGAAGAGGTGGGGAGTGGTGCCGGTGTAATTACGGAAGATCAACTGCTCTACGTAGCCAACAAAGAGACAGGCATAGCTGGGGCCCATACGTGTGCCCATGGCTACCCCTTTGGTCTGGAGGAAGTGGGAGGATTCAAAGGAGAAATTGTTAAGGGTGAGGACCAGTTCGGCCAAACGAATGAGAGTGTCGGTGGAGGGGTACTGTTGGGAACGTCTGGAGAGGAAAAAACGGAGGGCTTGGAGGCCCTGGTCATGGCGGATGGAGGTGTAGAGGGATTGGATATCCATGGTGAAGATGAGGCGTTGGGGGCCGGGGAAACGGAAGTCTTGGAGGAGGTGGAGGGCGTGGGTGGTGTCTCGAACGTATGTGGGGAGTTTCTGGACTAGGGGGGATAGGACAGTGTCGAGGTAGGTAGAGATGAGTTCAGTGGGGCAGGAGCATGCTGAGACAATTGGGAAGGAGGTAGAACCGGGCAGTGCGGGGAATTCCACCATAGATCTGCTCCCAGGAGGAGCAGTTCCACCATAGAACATACCAGATGGCCTCCTTCTTTAGAGACCGCAATTTCCCTTCCCACGTGGTTAAAGATGCCCTCCAACGCATCTCGTCCACATCCCGCACCTCCGCCCTCAGACCCAACCCCTCCAACCGCAACAAGGACAGAACGCCCCTGGTGCTCACCTTCCACCCTACCAACCTTCGCATAAACCAAATCATCCGCCGACATTTCCGCCACCTCCAAACAGACCCCACCACCAGGGATATATTTCCCTCCCCACCCCTCTCCGCCTTCCGCAAAGACCGTTCCCTCCGCGACTACCTGGTCAGGTCCACGCCCCCCTACGACCCACCCTCCCATCCTGGCACTTTCCCCTGCCACCGCAGGAACTGTAAAACCTGTGCCCACACCTCCTCCCTCACCTCCATCCAAGGCCCTAAAGGAGCCTTCCACATCCATCAAAGTTTTACCTGCACATCCACTAATATCATTTATTGTATCCGTTGCTCCCGATGCGGTCTCCTCTACATTGGGGAGACTGGGCGCCTCCTAGCAGAGCGCTTTAGGGAACATCTCCGAGACACCCGCACCAATCAACCAAATCGCCCCGTGGCTCAACATTTCAACTCCCCCTCCCACTCTGCCGAGGATATGGAGGTGCTGGGCCTCCTCCACCGCCACTCCCTCACCACCAGACGCATGGAAGAAGAACGCCTCATCTTCCGCCTCGGAACACTTTATCCCCAGGGCATCAATGTGGACTTCAACAGTTTCCTCATTTCCCCTTCCCCCACCTCATCCTAGTTTCTAACCTCCAGCAAAACTGTCCCCTTGACTTGTCCGGACTTGTCCGACCTGCCCAGCTCCTTTTCCACCTATCCACTCCACCCTCTCCTCCCTGACCTATCGCCTTCATCTCCTTCCCCACTGACCTATTGTACTCTATGCTACTCTATCCCCACCCCCACCCTCCTCTAGCTTATCTCTCCGAGCTTCAGGCTCTCTGCCTTTATTCCTGATGAAGGGCTTTTGCCCGAAACGTCGATTTTGCCTGTCCTCGGATGCTGCCTGAATTGCTGTGCTCTTCCAGCACCACTGATCCAGAATCTGGTTTCCAGCATCTGCAGTCATTGTTTTTACCTTACTGATTAAGGATGATCAGCCATGATCATATTGAATGGTGGTGCAGGCTCGAAGGGCAGAATGGCCTACTCCTGCACCTATTGTCTATTGTCTCATAGAGCATAAGAACCAGGAGCAGGAGTAGGTGGTCTGGCCTGTCCAGCCTGCTCCACTATTCAATAACATCAGGGCTGATCTTTTCATGGCCTCAGTTCTATTTACCTGCCTGCTCATCATAATCCTTAATTCCTTTACTGTTCAAAATCAAAATCTCTCAATCTTTGCCTTAAAAGCATCTTATTTACTGAAAACTGGCAAAAAAAACTCAAAGTGAGCTCAAAAACCATAAAATTACTCCCTTAAAAATTGATACTTTTCTTGTCTAACAGTATGAAAGATTTGAGTTGGGGTAGTTCGCGTAGGATTGAAATCGCTAGGAATGTGCTAAATGGAAGTTGATGACCTGAGCGTGGTGTGTGAGAAAAACACAGACCAGGCTTCCCAAATTGATTGTTCCACATCACAGAGATGCCTGGGAATGAATCTCTTGCTTGTGATGTTTGTGACCCTTTTTCTGAACAAATTGTTGCAGATACAAATTGTACACAAGAAGGAAGATTACAGCAGTGTGCAGTCTAAGTGTGGGTCCAAGGAAAAGATCAAACATGTTCCAGGAGGAGGCAATGTAAGTACGGAAATAAATAATGAGAGCCGTTTCAGTGTTGTAAACTAATTACAGTCACTTAGCATGCAGAGTACCCCCATGTCTCAGTGTGAGTCTCCCTCCCTCCCCCCCCCCCCCATGTCCCAGTGTGACACTCCTCCCCCTCCCAATGTCCCAGTGTGACACTCCCACCCCCCCCGTATCCCAGTGTGACATTCCCCCTCCCAGTGTGACACTCCCCCAACTCCCCATGTGACACTCCTCCCCCTCCCAATGTCCCAGTGTGACACTCCCACCCCCCCCCGTATCCCAGTGTGACACTCCCCCTCCCAGTGTCCCAGTGTGACACTCCCCCAACTCCCCATGTGACACTCCTCCCCCTCCCAGTGTCCCAGTGTGACACTCCTCCCCCTCCCAATGTCCCAGTGTGACACTCCTCCCCCTCCCAGTGTCCCAGTGTGACACTCCCCCTTTCCGTATCCCAGTGTGAAACTCCCACTACCCGTGTCCCAATGTGACACTTCCCCTCCCATGTTGCAGTGTTATACTCCCCCTCCCCGTGTCCCAGTGTGACACTCCCCCCGTGTCCCAGTGTGACTCTTCCCCTCCCCATGTCCCAATGTGACACTCCCCCCGTGTCCCAGTGTGACACTTCCCCCTATGTCCCAGTGTGACACTTCCCCTCCCCATGTCCCAGTGTGACACCCCCCCCCTGTGTCCCAGTGTGACGCTCCACCCCCCGTGTCCCAGTGTGACACTCCCCCCATGTCCCAGTGTGACACTCCCCCCATGTCCCAGTGTGACACTCCCCCCCCCCGTATCCCAGTGTGACACTTCCCCTCCCCATGTCCCAGTGTGACACTCCCCCCCCCCCGTGTCCCAGTGTGACACTCCCCCCATGTCCCAGTGTGACACTCCCCCCCCCGTATCCCAGTGTGACACTCCCCCCATGTCCCAGTGTGACACTCTCCCTCCCCCGTGTCCCAGTGTGACACTTCCCCTCCCCGTATCCCAGTGTGACACTTCCCCTCCCCGTGTCCCAGTGTGACACTCCCCCCCTGTGTCCCAGTGTGACACTCCCCCCATGTCCCAGTGTGACACTCCCCCCCCGTGTCCCAGTGTGACACTTCCCCTCCCCATATCCCAGTGTGACACTTCCCCTCCCCATGTCCCAGTGTGACACTCCCCCCCCGTGTCCCAGTGTGACACTCCCCCCCCGTGTCCCAGTGTGACACTTCCCCTCCCCATGTCCCAGTGTGACACCCCCCCGTGTCCCAGTGTGACACTCCCCCCCGTGTCCCAGTGTGACACTCCCCCCATGTCCCAGTGTGACACCCCCCCCGTGTCCCAGTGTGACACTCCCCCCCCTGTATCCCAGTGTGACACTCCCCCCCCGTGTCCCAGTGTGACACTCCCCCCATGTCCCAGTGTGACACTCCCCCCCCCCCGTGTCCCAGTGTGACACCCCCCCGTGTCCCAGTGTGACACTCCCCCCCCGTGTCCCAGTGTGACACTTCCCCCCCGTGTCCCAGTGTGACACTCCCCCCCCCCGTGTCCCAGTGTGACACTCCCCCATGTCCCAGTGTGACACTCCCCCCCCGTGTCCCAGTGTGACACTCCCCCATGTCCCAGTGTGACACTCCCCCCCCATGTCCCAGTGTGACACTCCCCCCCCGTGTCCCAGTGTGACACTCCCCCCATGTCCCAGTGTGACACTCCCCCCCATGTCCCAGTGTGACACTCCCCCCCCATGTCCCAGTGTGACATTCCCCCCCCGTGTCCCAGTGTGACACTCCCCCCATGTCCCAGTGTGACACTCCCCCCATGTCCCAGTGTGACACTCCCCCCCCCCCGTGTCCCAGTGTGACACTCCCCCCCGTGTCCCAGTGTGACACTCCCCCCCGTGTCCCAGTGTGACACTCCCCCCGTATCCCAGTGTGACACTTCCCCTCCCCATGTCCCAGTGTGACACTCCCCCCGCCCTAGTCCCAGTGTGACACTCCCCCCATGTCCCAGTGTGACACTCCCCCCCCGTGTCCCAGTGTGACACTCCCCCCATGTCCCAGTGTGACACCCCCACCGTGTCCCAGTGTGACACTCCCCCCGTATCCCAGTGTGACACTTCCCCTCCCCATGTCCCAGTGTGACACTCCCCCCGCCCTAGTCCCAGTGTGACACTCCCCCCATGTCCCAGTGTGACACTCCCCCCCCGTGTCCCAGTGTGACACTCCCCCCATGTCCCAGTGTGACACCCCCACCGTGTCCCAGTGTGACACTCCCCCCCTGTATCCCAGTGTGACACTCCCCCCCCCCGTGTCCCAGTGTGACACCCCCCCGTGTCCCAGTGTGACACTCCCCCCCCGTGTCCCAGTGTGACACTCCCCCCCCGTGTCCCAGTGTGACACTCCCCCCCCGTGTCCCAGTGTGACACTCCCCCATGTCCCAGTGTGACACTCCCCCCCCGTGTCCCAGTGTGACACTCCCCCATGTCCCAGTGTGACACTCCCCCCCCATGTCCCAGTGTGACACTCCCCCCCCCGTGTCCCAGTGTGACACTCCCCCCATGTCCCAGTGTGACACTCCCCCCCATGTCCCAGTGTGACACTCCCCCCCCATGTCCCAGTGTGACATTCCCCCCCCGTGTCCCAGTGTGACACTCCCCCCATGTCCCAGTGTGACACTCCCCCCATGTCCCAGTGTGACACTCCCCCCCCCCCCCCGTGTCCCAGTGTGACACTCCCCCCCCCGTGTCCCAGTGTGACACTCCCCCCCCCCGTGTCCCAGTGTGACACTCCCCCCCATGTCCCAGTGTGACACTCCCCCCGTATCCCAGTGTGACACTTCCCCTCCCCATGTCCCAGTGTGACACTCCCCCCGCCCTAGTCCCAGTGTGACACTCCCCCCATGTCCCAGTGTGACACTCCCCCCGCCCTAGTCCCAGTGTGACACTCCCCCCATGTCCCAGTGTGACACTCCCCCCATGTCCCAGTGAGACATTCCCTCCAGTCTCCCCCCCCCCCCCCCCCGCCATCGCCCCTGCCCCAGGATCCCAGTGTGACACTCCTGTTTCTCTTAGCTTGATGTTATGTTCACTGAGTCATTTTGAGGCATAAAGAAATTGAATGACATCTACTTGTCGGCTTTTCACTCTCTCTGAAATAAATTCAGGTGCAAATTTTGAACAAGAAGATCGATCTGAGTCACGTTTCATCGAAATGTGGTTCTAAGGACAACATCCATCACAGGCCAGGTAAATGTCTGTCACATTTTGGAGAGAGTAGGAATGCAGTTATGTTTTATAAGGATAGTAAATTCAGATCTAGAGAAACAGAGCACAGTCACATCTCACAGGAGTTTTTAACTTCTTCAACAGAGAATGGGACAGAGAAAGAGGTCATGGAGCGAGTGCAGTTAGACTTTAGAGAAAATTAAGGCAGTCATATTGAAGATAGAGAACTGTCACAACTTAGAAAAAGATAACATCATTACATCTCAGGGAGTGAGAGTGCAGTCACATCTGAGAGTAAGGGACAGGCATAGTCACTTCTCAGTGAAAGACATGTTAGAGAGAGGGAGAATGCAGTCACACCTTAAAGCTAAAAATCACACACCAGGTTATAGTCAGTGAGGGGGGAGGGGAATGTCAGTGATGGGGAGGGGAGTGTCAGTGAGGGGGGAGGGGAGTGTCAGTGAGGGGAGGGGAGTGTCAGTGAGGGGGGAGGGGAGGGTCAGTGAGGGGGAGGGGAGTGTCAGTGAGGCGAGGGGAGTGTCAGTGAGGAGGGAGGGGAGTGTCAGTGAGGGGGAGGGGAGTGTCAGTGAGGGGAGTGTCAGTGAGGGGTGAGTGGAGTGTCAGTGAGGAGGGAGGGGAGGGTCAGTGAGGGGGAGTGGAGGGTCAGTGAGGGGGAGGGGAGTGTCAGTGAGGGGAGTGTGGAGTGTCAGTGAGGAGGGAGGGGAGGGTCAGTGAGGGGGAGTGGAGGGTCAGAGAGGGGGGAGGGGAGTGTCAGTGAGGGGGGAGGGGAGTGTCAGTGAGGGGGTAGGGGAGTGTCAGTGAGAGGGGAGGGGAGTGTCAGTGAGGGGGGAGGGGAGTGTCAGTGAGGGGGAGGGGAGTGTCAGTGAGGGGGAGAGGTTACTGCTCACAGTTACTGACTGAGAATATGAAGTGAGTGCCTGAATCTGTGATGAGGCAGCGAGAAATGAACAAATGTTGAAACTGGATGAAGTAGTTGTCAAGTTAAAGCTGGCAGAGAGTAACTCCCTCAATGTTCCCTTTAGGTGGTGGAAATGTAGAGATCAAATCGCAGAAAGTTGACTTTAAGGACAAAGCTCAATCCAAAATTGGTTCAATGGACAACATCAGCCACACACCAGGCGGGGGATCGAAAAAGGTGAGAGGCTTGGCTACAGTGACGAGGTGGAAATTAAATACAGATGGAAAGAACTTCACGTAGACAGCTCTATTCAATACCCAGAACTGCAGAAAATGCCTTATAGTCAGTCAATGACATGGCAGTAAAGTGTTGTAATAGAACAAACAGCAATGCAGCATAAGATGTCCAATATTTTGGAAGTTGGTTGATGGTTAAGTGTTTACCCAGACAATGGGAAGCTATTCTCTGCCTTTCCTTGCTGTGAAATCACCCGATTGTCAACCTGAATTATAGGGAGTCATGAACCCTCAATCTGTTTTGCAGATACAAGTACTAGAGCAAGTACAGGGACTGGGGCAGATAGAGACATATACAGGATACAGAGGCAGATGCAGATAGGGGTAGGTGTCAGATTAGAAACCGGTGCAAGATGCAGAGACATACACAGGTATGGGGAAAGGTGTAGGATACAAAAAAAAAACATAGGGGCATGTATGTGCAAATCCAGGGACAGGTTTGAGAGAGGGGCAGATGTGGAGACAGGTGTCAGATATGGAGGAAATGTAGGTTAGAGAGACAGATGGCAGTTACAGAGGCATGTACAGATACAGAGATAACTGCAAATGCAGGGACAGGTGCAGAAACAGAGATAGGTGCAGAGCAGGGACAGGTACCGATGCAGGGACACAGCAACAGGTGTAGGATACGGCGACAGGTGCAGGAAACGGCGACAGGTGCAGGATATGGCGACAGGTGCAGGAAACGGCGACAGGTGCAGGAAACGGCGACAGGTGCAGGAAACGGCGACAGGTGCAGGATACGGCGACAAGTGCAGGATACGGCGACAAGTGCAGGAAAGGGCAACAGGTGCAGGATACGGCAACAGCTGTAGGAAACAGCAACAGGTGCAGGATACGGCGACAAGTGCAGGATACGGCAACAGGCGTAGGATACAGCGACAGGCGTAGGATACAGCGACAGGTGCAGGATACGGCGACAAGTGCAGGAAACGGCGACAGGTGCAGGATACGGCAACAGCTGTAGGAAACAGCAACAGGTGCAGGATATGGCGACAGGTGTAGGATACGGCGACAGGCGTAGGATACAGCGACAGGCGTAGGATACAGCGACAGGTGCAGGATACGGCGACAGGTGTAGGATATGGCAACAGGTGTAGGAAACGGCGACAGGTGCAGGATACGGCGACAGGTGCAGAATACGGCGACAGGTGTAGGATCTGTTCGCCGAGCTGGAAATTTTTGTTGCAAACATTTCGTCCCCTGTCTAGGTGACATCCTCACTGCTTGGGAGCCTCCTGTGAAGCGCTTCTGTGGTGTTTCCTCCGGCATTTATAGTGGCCTGTCCCTGCCACTTCCGGTTGTCAGTTTCAGCTGTCCGCTGTAGTGGTTGGTATATTGGGTCCAGGTCGATGTGTTTGTTGATGGAGTTTGTGGATGAGTGCCATGCTTCTAGGAATTCCCTGGCTGTTCTTTGTTTGGCTTGCCCTATAATGGTAGTGTTGTCCCAGTCGAATTCATGTTGCTTGTCGTCTGCGTATGTGGCTACTAAGGATAGCTGGTCGTGGCGTTTCGTGGCTAGTTGATGTTCATGGATGCAAAGAACAGCCAGGGAATTCCTAGAAGCATGGCACTCATCCACAAACTCCATCAACAAACACATCGACCTGGACCCAATATACCGGCCACTACAGCGGACAGCTGAAACTGACAACCGGAAACGGCAGGGACAGGCCACTATAAATGCCGGAGGAAACCCCACAGAAGCGCTTCACGGGAGGCTCCCAAGCACTGAGGATGTCACCTAGACAGGGGACGAAATGTTTGCAACAAAAATTTCTAGCTCGGCGAACAGAACCACAACATCGAGCACCCGAGCTACAAATCTTCACCCAAACTTTGAAGGTGTAGGATACGGCAACAGGTGCAGATACGGCGACAACTGTAGGAAACAGCAACAGGTGTAGGATACGGCGACAGGTGTAGGATACGGCGACAGGTGTAGGATACGGCAACAGCTGTAGGAAACAGCGACAGGTGCAGGATACGGCGACAGGTGCAGGATACGGCAACAGGTGCAGGATACGGCGACAACTGTAGGAAACAGCAACAGGTGTAGGAAACGGCAATAGGTGCAGGATACGGCGACAGGTGCAGGATACGGTGACAGGTGTAGGATACGGCGACAGGTGCAGGATACGGCAACAGCTGTAGGAAACAGCAACAGGTGCAGGATACGGCGACAGGTGCAGGATACGGCGACAGGTGTATGTTACAGCAGCAGGTGTAAGGACACAATGACCGGTGTAGGATACAGCAACAGATGCCGGTTTCAGTGACAAGTGTATGATGCAGCAACAATTGGCCACTCTAGATTTCCCATAGTGTTAGGTGAAGGGGTAAATGTAGGGGAATGTGTCTGGGTGGGTTGCTCTTCGGAGGGTCGGTGTGGACTTGTTGGGTCGAATGGCCAGTTTCCACACTGTAAGTAATCTAATCTAATCCAATCAAATCAAGTGCAGGATACAGCAACAGATGTAGGATACAGTGACAGGTGTAGCGTACAGTGACAGGTGCAGGATACATGGACAGGTGCAGGATACAGCGACAGGTGTGGGGTACAGTGACAGGTTCAGGTTAGAGCGACAGGTGTCAGATTCTGTGACAGGTGCAGGACACAGTGACACGTGTAGAATACAGCGACAGGTGTAGGCTACAGTGACAGGTATAGAATACAGTGACAGGTATAGGCTACAGCGACAGGTGTTAGAATACAGTTTCTGGATCAGTGGTGCTGGAAGAGCACAGTAATTCAGGCAGCATCCGACGAGCAGCAAAATCGACGTTTCGGGCAAAAGCCCTTCATCAGGAATAAACCCGAAACGTCAATTTTTGCTGCTCGTCGGATGCTCCCTGAATTGCTGTGCTCTTCCAGCACCACTCATCCAGAATCTGGTTTCCAGCATCTGCAGTCATTGTTTTTACCTCGTTAGAATACAGTGACAGATGTAGAATACAGTGACAGGTGTAGGGTACAGCGACAGGTGTAGAACACAGTGACAGGTGTAGGTACAGCGACAGGTGTTAGATTCTGTGATAGGTGTAGGATACAGCAACAGGTGTAGGATACAGTGACGGGTAGGATACGGTGACAGATGCAGGATACTGTCGCATGTGTAGGATACGGTGACAGATGTAGGATACAGTGACAGGTGTTAGGATACAATGATAGGTGTAGGATACAGAGAAAGATGTAGGATACAGCAACAGGTGTCGGATTCTGTGACAGGTGCGGGATACACTGACAGGTGTAGGATACAGCAACAGATGTAGGATACAGTGACAGGTGTAGGATACAGCAACAGGTGTAGGTTACAGTGACAGGTGTAAGATGTAGAGACAGGTGCAGGATTCAGTGACAGGTGCAGGATTCAGTGACAGGTGCAGGATACAGTGACAGGTGCAGGATACAGCGACAGGTACAGGATACAGCGACAGGTGCAGGATACAGTTGCAGGTGTAGGATATGGTGACAGGTGCAGGATACAGCAACAGGTGCGGGATACAGTGACAAGTGCAGGATACAGCAACAGGTGCAGGATTCAGTGGCAGGTGTAGGATATGGTGACAGGTGCAGGATACAGTGACAGGTGCAGGATACAGTGGCAGGTGTAGGATACGGTGACCGGTGTACGATACAGTGGCAGATGTAGGATACGATGACAGGTGCAGGATACAGCAACAGGTGCAGGATACAGTGACAGGTGCAGGATACAGCGACAGGTACAGGATACAGCGACAGGTGCAGGATACAGTTGCAGGTGTAGGATATGGTGACAGGTGCAGGATACAGCAACAGGTGCGGGATACAGTGACAAGTGCAGGATACAGCAACAGATGTAGGATACAGTGACAGGTGTAGGATACAGCAACAGGTGTAGGTTACAGTGACAGGTGTAAGATGTAGAGACAGGTGCAGGATTCAGTGACAGGTGCAGGATTCAGTGACAGGTGTACGATACAGTGGCAGATGTAGGATACGATGACAGGTGCAGGATACAGCAACAGGTGCAGGATACAGTGACAGGTGCAGGATACAGCGACAGGTACAGGATACAGCGACAGGTGCAGGATACAGTTGCAGGTGTAGGATATGGTGACAGGTGCAGGATACAGCAACAGGTGCGGGATACAGTGACAAGTGCAGGATACAGCAACAGGTGCAGGATACAGTGGCAGGTGTAGGATATGGTGACAGGTGCAGGATACAGCAACAGGTGCAGGATACAGTGGCAGGTGTAGGATACGGTGACCGGTGCAGGATACAGTGACAGGTGTAGGATATAGAGACAGGTGCAAGATACGGTGGCAGTGTAGTATATAGAGACAGGTATAGTATATAGAGACAGGTGTAGAATACAATGACAGGTGTAGGATATAGAGACAAGTGCAGGATATGGTAGAAGGTACAGGATACAGTTCAGGTGTAGGATTTAAACAGGTGTCAGACACAGCGAAAGATTCTGTGTACAAAGTCAGATGAATGTTGCACACCAGTGATAGGTGTAATACAGGTGTATGTGTAGGATACAGAGACAGCTGCAGATGTAATTGGACTATAACATGGTGTTGTGTGATTTTCTAACGATGTAAGGAAAGGTTGAGATAGAGGGACAAGTGGAACTACAGGAACAGATGCAGGATTGAGGGACGGGTGCACTATAAGAGATAAGTGCAGATACAGAGATCACTGCAGATACAGATACAGGTGCAGAATAACAGATATGCACAGATACAAGGACAGATACAGAATAAGATCTAAATGGAGGGACAGGTGGAGATAGAGAAACAGGACCGTGTTGTACGATACAAAGACTAGTGCAGGATAAGAAATCAATGCAGGCCAGAGACATGATTAGATTAGATTACATTACATTACAGTGTGGAAACAGGCCCTTCGGCCCAACAAGTCCACACCGACCCGCCGAAGCGCAACCCACCCATATCCCTACATTTACCCCTTACCTAACACTACGGGCAATTTAGCATGGCCAATTCACCTAACCTGCACATCTTTGGACATGATGCAGGGCCAGGTGCAAATCTAGATGTAGGTGCAGATACAGTGACAGGTATACAATACATGTATAGGTTGAGGAATTGTGCAAGATTCAAAACATTGTTTGGTTAAAGGAATTGCATTGTTGGGGATCTCCATATTGTTACTGAGTCTTGTTCTGCTGCACTTTTCCTTCTCTGTTTCATTCACTACATCATCTGCTTCTTCCATCTGTTTTCTTTACTCTGGCGTCGCTCTCAGTCTCTGCAGCAGAGGAGAGGTTCTGGGACTTCCTGGTAACTACCTGAAAATGGACACTGCAAAAAAACGTCAGCTTCAACTTCCAGTCACCCTCTGGGAAACAGCCGTCCCCTTGCTTTTATTCTCCTGCAAACGATAAAGTTCTGTGCATCTCAGAATCCCTACAGTGTGGAAGCAGGCCATTTGGCCCATCGAGTCCACATCGCCCATTCGAAGACCATCTGACCAGATTCCACCCCCACCATAATCCTGCATTTCCCCATGGCTAGCCTGCACATACCTGGACACTACGGAGCAATTTAGCATGGTCAATCCAACTAACCTGCCCATATTTTGGACTGTGGGAGGATACCCACACATACACAGGGAGAATGTGCAAACTCCACACACATTGTCACCCGAGACTGGAATCGAACCCAGGTCCCTGATGCTGTGAGCCACAGTGCCACCCTTTCTTGGAGACAGCCAATTGCAAGCTGCTCAGAAAGTGGCCTCTTGTCTCCACATAAAGACATCTTCATCACAGTGACAAGCAGCAACAACTCACCAGGGGAACTATCAATTCTTTCCAAGTTTTCCCTATCTCACACAAGCTCCTGAAAGCTGTAGTCAGAGGTTTGACCAAACAGTTAGGCTTTTACTCAAGACCATGCCAGGAACCAGGGGCAGTGACTCAAATGGTACAGTTGCCCAGGGAGAGTTCCCCTCCCCTCCCCTCCCCCAACTCTTTCCTTCTTTGCAGCAACAACGTTCTCTTTTTCCTGGTGAGGGGTTAAGACCCAACAGTGCTGCCTGCCAGGGATATTCCCTGATGCTGCAGCCATCTGAGACAGCACATTATCCATTCCAAGAAAACCGAGTAAATTCTAGAAGTAGATGAATGAGTGACCCTGCATCAGGCCCAGACTTCTTTGCCTGAGACATTAACTGTCTGTTTCCACATCAGACCGTGTCTGTGAGCCAGGGGAGCTGTTTGTGAGATGCCTGGACAGCTGCAATCAGATATGATTCAGTTGTCGACATCTCTTCCCATTGGAAAAGGGCAGTTTTGTGAAGATTAACTGCATTCCCAGGAAACCTCAAAACCCTCACCCCAGAGCTTCCCTCCTTTTTTGCTTGTACTTTAGAGTCTAAATGAGCAAGTTAACTTTTTTAAAAAACTGAGTTTAAGGATGATGATGTATTGTGTGCCACCCTGATTTCATTTATAGAAAGAGAACAGGAAGGAAGAAGCAGTGAATGAAACAGTTGAGAACTGTGTCAGTGATACACCTGCACAAGTGCCTGTTTCAGGTGTGACTGATTCCTGTGAGTTACACACAACCCCGAACCGGGAAACACAGGCAGACAAGACGTGTGAGTGAAACCATCGCAGCCTCTCATCTAGAAGTGTCTCTGTTACTTTATCACAAAGTTGTTCTAAGAGCAGGATTAAGTTTTGGGAGTGTTCTGTCAGTTATCCACAGCCAGCAGTATTCCGAGTGCAATTTGGTCAGCTTTGATTCCATATCTGGGCAGTATCCACAGGGAAGATTAGATCCGGGCCACGTGCTGAAGAGAAGTAGTCACATTAAAGTTATACACAGAGAGTCCAAACACACAACGGTCTCCAGAAACTACACACGGAGCCGCATGGAGACCCCTGGATAATAGAGAGAGAGAATCTGAGAATCAAACATAGGAGAATAGCTCCTGCAGCCTGGGAGGGTGTGGAATCTGAGGGTGTTGTGTCAGGGTTGTCGGGTTGTCAGGCTTTTGTTGGTTTTGGGGAGGGGCAGGGTCTGGGCTGGGCTGTATGTGCTCGTTATTTCTCAGGGTGATTGTTTCTCATCTGCGTACAGAATGGTTTCTCCTACCTGATGCATGACACTGACACAATTGTCCTCCTCTCTCCAGATTGAATCTCACAAGCTGACTTTCCGTGAAACAGCCAAATCTCGCACAGATCACGGTGCAGAAATCATCTACAAGTCCCCCACCATCTCCAACGAGGGCTCCCCACGCCGTCTCAGTAATGTCTCCTCCACCAGCAGCATCAACATGGTGGAGTCGCCACAGCTTGCTACTCTCGCTGACCAGGTCTCAGCCTCTCTGGCTAAACAGGGTTTGTGACTGTTACTTGAAAGGCTCCCCTTCCTCCACAGCAGTTTGCAGGTGTCTAACATGAACTGGTGTTGGACCATCCTGAGCCCTCTCTATCTTGCTCCTTCCACTGTCCTCTGAAACATTCAGTCCAGCTGTGTCAAAATTATCTGGCCATTTACAGACAGTGGTGCTTTGTTGTATTTTGTATGCCCTTGCACGCACAGTGTGTTAAACTCCTGATCTGCGATCCTTTAGGCTTTGTGAGAAGACTAGCACTCGAGATGTGGTTTGTCCCTTTATTTAAAGTTTTGGGGGTCCAAGCAAGAAGCAAGTGGAGAAGTGCAAAAATAAATTTAATATATGAATAGAATTTTGTTTCTTCTTTCAAGTGGCTAAAGTTCGGAGGGGTGGAGTTTGTGCTGCAGTTGCGTGAATTATTGGTTAAACCACATCTAAATAACCCCTCAGTTCTGAACACTGTATCACAGGAAGGAGATAGTGTCCTCTGAGAGAGTGCATTGGCTCCTCCACCAAATTGCTATCGAGGTTAAAATGGCTGCGTAAAGTGAGATTCTGTTACATGGATGAGGATTCATCCATGAATGTAGAAGCTAAGGTGGTGTTTAACTGATGTTTAAGTTGACTATAGGAGTTGCGAGAGAAAGTACTTGTTCTGGTGGGAACTGGGGAATGAAGGGGCTCAAAGTGGTCAGGAATGGAAACAGGGAACTCTCTTCCACCAAAAGCTTTTGAAATTGGCGTCAACAGATAATTTCAAATTCTGAGATTGTTAGACATGGTTTTGTCAAGGCAGAGTGTCAAGGGTGATGTAACCAAGATGGGTAAATGAAGTTAGGGTATAGCTCAGCATTGAGCAGCTTAGATGGTGGAGTCACTAGAAGGCTGTCTGTCTCTTGGTATTCCCTGTTGTGTTCTTTCTGGTAATGATTGCACTTGGTCTTATCCGATGGGGGACACAATGCTGGGCAGTTTCCCCCCTGGGTTGTGAGCATTGTGGCCAAGAGCCCAACTTCCTTCCGAATGGCTGAATGGAGCATACTTTCATGTAAAACTTCTCAAGATCAATAACTGGAGAGGTTTGCTCAAAGTGAGTTGTTTTTTTTTCTGAACGGCATTTAGTATTTTCCATTTTCTGTATTTTGTGTGGGGAAGAGCTTCCTGAAATCACCCCTGGACAGCATGACTCGAATTTAATATTTTGCCCATTGTTCCTACCAGAGAAATCTGTTTGTTGTCCTGCCTGTCAAGTCTTTAGATTATATTAAATGCTCTGTTACGTGGCCTTCAATTTTCTCTGCTCAAAGGACTACAAGACTGGTGAATGCAGTCTGTCCTCATACGTTTTCCACATTCAGCCCAGGCCTAATTCTGGCGACACTGATCAATTTAAGCAGCATGTGGGGAATGACAGACTGTTCACTGGAGAACCTCACATCTCTTACTGATCAAATTCAGTACAGTGCTACAGGGACACAGCAGCCAGACAGGCCCAGACACCCCTCCGCATCCTGTCCAGACAGGCCCAGACACCCCCACCCAGTCCAGGCAGGCCCAGACACCCCCACCCCCACCCTGTCCAGACAGGCCCAGACATCCCCCACAACCTTGTCCAGACAGATCCAGACACCCTCTCCTCCACCCTGTCCAGACAGGATCAGATACCCCACCCTCACCCTGTCCAGACAGCCCAAGACACCCCCACCCCAACCCTGTCCAGACAGGCTCAGATACCCCCTCCCCCAACCTGTCCAGATAGGCCCAGACAACCTCTCCCCCTACCCTATCCAGACAGGCCCAGACACCCCCACCCCCACCCTGTCCAGACAGGCCCAGGACACCCCCACCGTGTCCAGACAGGCCCAGACACCCCATCCCCACCCTGTCCAGACAGGCACAGATACCCCACCCACACCCTGTACAGACAGGTTCAGATACACCCCACTCCACCCTGTCCAGACAGGCACAGATACCCCCTTCCCCCCACCCTGTCCAGGCAGGCTCGGATACCCCCACCCCTACCCTGTCCAGACAGGCCCAGACATCCCCTCCCCACCCTGTCCAGACAGGCTCAGATTTCCCCACCCACACCCTGTACAGACAGGTTCAGATACACCCCACTCCACCCTGTCCAGACAGGCTCAGACACCCCCACCCCCACCCTGTCCAGACAGGCTCAGATGCCTCCACCCCTGCCCTGTCCAGATAGGCCCAGACACCCCACCCCCACCCTGTCCAGAAAGGCACAGATATACCCTCCCCCCAACCTGTCCAGACAGGCTCAGACACCCCACCCCCACCCTGTCCAGACAATCTCAGATACCTCCACCCCTACCCTGTCCAGACAGGCCCAGACACCCCACCCCCACCCTGTCCAGACAGGCTCAGACACCCCACCCCCACCCTGTCCAGACAGGCTCAGACACCCCACCCCCACCCTGTCCAGACAATCTCAGATACCTCCACCCCCACCCTGTCCAGACCGGCTCAGTCACCCCCACACCCACCCTGTCCAGACAGGCACAGATATCCCCTCCCCCCCCCACCCTGTCCAGACAGGCTCAGATACCCCCTCCCCACCCTGTCCAGACAGGCTCAGATATCCCCTCCCCCCCACCCTGTCTAGACAGGCTCAGATATCCCCTCCCCCCCACCCTGTCCAGACAGGATCCGATATCCCCTCCCCCTCACCCTGTCCAGGCAGGCTCAGATATCCCCTCCCCCCCCACCCTGTCCAGACAGGCTCAGATACCCCGTCCCGTATTGTCCAGACAGGCTCAGACTCCAACTCCCCCTTCCCTCCAGACCACTCAACACCCCCTTCCACACTCTCCAGGCAGGGCCAGACACCCCTTCCTCCGACTCTCCAGACCAGCCCAGGAACCCCTTCCCCCAACAGTTTATCTGGCACCCACTGAGCACTGTCCTGTTCACTATGATTGATGTTATCTGGTGTGTGCTTCTCAGCCTGTGTTTCAGACACAGTCTGAATCGATACTGCTTGAGTTGAGGCTGTGTTACAATCCATGAGGTTGGTGCTGGAGTGTAATGCACTTTGTATCTCATTGAGTTTCACTGGTCAAAGGGTCAGCGGTCAAACAAGTGTGGGTCTGAACACAGGATGTGTTAACTCCTCATTTACTTAAAATTAAATGCCCTCACCACAATTTGGGTCAGGGAAGGGAGTGAGCACAACATTGCTGTCCACAAAACAATCAGAGCATCACTGATAGCCTGGTCGAGATTCATCTCAACCTGAGGCTTCTCAGAGTGAAAAGGTACAAAATATCCCGGAGTGATTTAATTTAAACTTTACAAAATCCTCATTAACATCTCCTTAATCCTGGCTAAATTAACCCATTCAACCCAAGATGGGTGCAACCACCAGAACTCATTGATTAAACAGAATGTCTGGCTAGGGCCATTTCAGAGGCCAGTCAAGAGTAAATAATATTGCTGTGGGTCTGGAGTCACATGTAGGTCAGACCAGGTAAGGACAGGCAGATTCCCCTCCCTAAAGGATATGAATGAGCCACTTAAGGTTTTTTTGACAATCAATGATAGTTTCATGGTTGCCATTGCTGAGACTAGCTCTGTATACCACCTTTTATTCATTATTAAATTGAAATTTCGCCCACTGCCATCATGAGATTTGAATCCATTCCCCATAGAGATTTGTTATCAGTACATCACTGCCTACTCAACATTGATGTCAGAATATCGAAAGGTTCAGTGAAAGTTATGGGCTGCTTGAATTTCTCGTAGTGATTTCATTACAATACCTAAACTCCTTAATTAGATTCCAGTCTGTACCCCGCCTAAAACCTCTTATTAATATTCTAGTGTGTAACTGATATCAGGGTGGTATCACCTACCACCACCCTGTTCCCTCAATATGACTCATATTGTGCATATACTAGTCTTTCATTTATTGTGTTACAGAAGATTTTTTTATAACTGAATGATATTCTCTCCAGCAAGTCCTTTATTGTAAGGGTATACCCTGAGCAGGTTCAGGTTGTACTATCTATTTCAGGAGGGCAGTTTAAGAATATGCTTTTTTGCTGTTGTAACCTTGGTTCAGATTAAACATCGCTTTAACCTGGCTGTGAACTTCACTCTCCAGTGACCTCTCTACAGTGACCCTCACTCTCCAAAAACCTCTCTCCAGTGACTCCTCTCTCTGCAGTGACCTCTCTCTCTACAGTGACTCCTCTCTCTGCAGCGACCTCTCTCTCTGCAGTGACCTCTTTCTCTCCAGTGACTCTCCTCTCTGCAGTGACCTCTTTCTGCAGTGACCTCTCTCTCTCCAGTGACTCTTCTCTCTGCAGTGACCTCTCTCTGCAGTGACCTCTCTCTCTCTCTACAGTGACTCCTCTCTCTGCAGTGACCTCTCTCTCTCTCTACAGTGACTCCTCTCTCTGCAGTGACCTCTCTCTGCAGTGACCTCTCTCTCTCTCCAGTGACTCCTCTCTCTGCAGTGACCTCTCTCTGCAGTGACCTCTCTCTCCATAGTGACTCCTCTCTGCAGTGAAGACTCTCTCTACAGTGACTCCTCACTTCCCAGTTATCTTTCTCACCAATAAATTCCCTGTCAAGAGATCACACTCTCCAGGGTTATCTCTCTCCAGTGACCTCACTCCGTAGTGATTTTTCTATCAAGTGAGTTCTCTCTTCAGTGATTGTTTGCTGAGACACAGAGTTTAAGAGCAGGAAGGTGATGCTGGAACTGTATACAACATTGGTCAAGCCACAGCTGGAATATGATGTTCCATTCTGGAATCCATGTTATAGAAAGAATGTGATAGCACTGGAGTGAGGGGCAAAGGAGCTGCCTGGGCTGGAGAGTTTCAGTGATGAAGAGACATTGTATAGACTGGGGTTATTTTCCATAGAGTAGAGGAGATTGTGAGGAGACATGATTGAGTTGGATAATATTATGAGAGATAGAGCGAGTGTAGAAGGGACGGAGGGATCATTGACCAGGGGTAAGGGGCAGGAGGTTTCGAGGGGACATGAGGAAACCTTCTTTTAAACGAGTGGATGGTGAGAAGCTGGAACTCATGGCCTGTAAAGGTGGCAGAAGCAGAAGTCCTCATAACGTTGAAGCAGTATTTACATGTGCATTTGCAATTAATTCCAAGGCATACTCTGCCATGGGCCAAGTACTGGCAATGAGATTAAAGTAGTTAGGTGATTATTAGTGACCAGCACAGACTGAATAGGCTGAAGGGCCTTTTTCTGTGCAGTCAACCATGATAACCAAGGCCTTTCTCTCCAATGATCCCCCTCTCCAATGATCCCCCTCTCCAATGATCCCCCTCTCCAATGATCTCTCTCTCTCCAATGATCCTCTCTCCAGTGATCCCTCTCTCCAGTGATCCCTCTCTCCAATGATCCTCTCTCCAGTGATCCCTCTCTCCAGTGATCACTCTCTCCAATGATCCTCTCTCCAGTGATCCCTCTCTCCAATGATCCTCTCTCCAATGATCCTCTCTCCAGTGATCCCTCTCTCCAGTGATCCCTCTCTCCAATGATCCCCCTCTCCAATGATCCCTCTCTCCAATGATCCTCTCTCCAGTGATCCCTCTCTCCAGTGATCCCTCTCTCCAATGATCCTCTCTCCAGTGATCCCTCTCTCCAATGATCCTCTCTCCAGTGATCCCTCTCTCCAATGATCCCCCTCTCCAGTGATCTCTCTCTCCAATGATCCTCTCTCCAATGATCCCTCTCTCCAATAATCTCTCTCTCCAATGACCCCCCTCTCCAATGATCCCTCTCTCCAATGATCCCCCTCTCCAATGATCCCTCTCTCCAATGATCCCCCTCTCCAATGATCCCCCTCTCCAGTGATCCCTCTCTCCAATGATCCCCCTCTCCAGTGATCCCTCTCTCCAATGATCCCTCTCTCCAATGATCCCCCTCTCCAGTGATCTCTCTCTCCAATGATCTCTCTCTCCAATGATCCCCCTCTCCAGTGATCCCCCTCTCCAATGATCCCCCTCTCCAATGGTCCCCCTCTCCAATGATCACTCTCTCCAATGATCTCTCTCTCCAATGATCCCCCTCTCCAATGATCTCTCTCCAATGATCCCCCTCTCCAATGATCTCTCTCTCCAGTGATCCCTCTCTCCAGTGATCCCTCTCTCCAGTGATCCCCCTCTCCAGTGATCCCCCTCTCCAGTGATCCCTCTCTCCAATGATCCTCTCTCAAGTGATCCCTCTCTCCAGTGATCCCCCTCTCCAGTGATCCCCCTCTCCAGTGATCCCCCTCTCCAGTGAGTTCTCTCTCCAGTGATCCCTCTCTCCAATGATCCCCCTCTCCAATGATCCCTCTCTCCAATGATCTCTCTCTCCAATGATCCTCTCTCCAGTGATCCCTCTCTCCAGTGATCCCTCTCTCCAATGATCCTCTCTCCAGTGATCCCTCTCTCCAGTGATCCCCCTCTCCAGTGATCCCCCTCTCCAATGATCCCCCTCTCCAATGATCCCCCTCTCCAATGATCCCCCTCTCCAATGATCTCTCTCTCTCCAATGATCCTCTCTCCAGTGATCCCTCTCTCCAGTGATCCCTCTCTCCAATGATCCTCTCTCCAGTGATCCCTCTCTCCAGTGATCACTCTCTCCAATGATCCTCTCTCCAGTGATCCCTCTCTCCAATGATCCTCTCTCCAATGATCCTCTCTCCAGTGATCCCTCTCTCCAGTGATCCCTCTCTCCAATGATCCCCCTCTCCAATGATCCCTCTCTCCAATGATCCTCTCTCCAGTGATCCCTCTCTCCAGTGATCCCTCTCTCCAATGATCCTCTCTCCAGTGATCCCTCTCTCCAATGATCCTCTCTCCAGTGATCCCTCTCTCCAATGATCCCCCTCTCCAGTGATCTCTCTCTCCAATGATCCTCTCTCCAATGATCCCTCTCTCCAATAATCTCTCTCTCCAATGACCCCCCTCTCCAATGATCCCTCTCTCCAATGATCCCCCTCTCCAATGATCCCTCTCTCCAATGATCCCCCTCTCCAATGATCCCCCTCTCCAGTGATCCCTCTCTCCAATGATCCCCCTCTCCAGTGATCCCTCTCTCCAATGATCCCTCTCTCCAATGATCCCCCTCTCCAGTGATCTCTCTCTCCAATGATCTCTCTCTCCAATGATCCCCCTCTCCAGTGATCCCCCTCTCCAATGATCCCCCTCTCCAATGGTCCCCCTCTCCAATGATCACTCTCTCCAATGATCTCTCTCTCCAATGATCCCCCTCTCCAATGATCTCTCTCCAATGATCCCCCTCTCCAATGATCTCTCTCTCCAGTGATCCCTCTCTCCAGTGATCCCTCTCTCCAGTGATCCCCCTCTCCAGTGATCCCCCTCTCCAGTGATCCCTCTCTCCAATGATCCTCTCTCAAGTGATCCCTCTCTCCAGTGATCCCCCTCTCCAGTGATCCCCCTCTCCAGTGATCCCCCTCTCCAGTGAGTTCTCTCTCCAGTGATCCCTCTCTCCAATGATCCCCCTCTCCAATGATCCCTCTCTCCAATGATCTCTCTCTCCAATGATCCTCTCTCCAGTGATCCCTCTCTCCAGTGATCCCTCTCTCCAATGATCCTCTCTCCAGTGATCCCTCTCTCCAGTGATCCCCCTCTCCAGTGATCCCCCTCTCCAATGATCCCTCTCTCCAGTGATCCCTCTCTCTAGTGATCCCTCTCTCCAGTGATCCCTCTCTCCAATGATCCTCTCTCCAGTGATCCCTCTCTCCAGTGATCCCTCTCTCCAATGATCCCTCTCTCCAGTGATCCCTCTCTCCAGTGATCCCTCTCTCCAGTGATCCCTCTCTCCAGTGATCCCCCTCTCCAGTGAGTTCTCTCTCCAGTGATCCCTCTCTCCAATGATCCCTCTCTCCAGTGATCCCCCTCTCCAGTGATCCCCCTCTCCAATGATCCCTCTCTCCAGTGATCCCTCTCTCCAATGATCCCTCTCTCCAGTGATCCCTCTCTCCAGTGATCCCTCTCTCCAGTGATCCCTCTCCAGTGATCCCCCTCTCCAGTGAGTTCTCTCTCTAGTGAGCTGTTCCTCTCTAGTGAGCTGTTCCTCTCTAGTCAACTCACCCTCTCCAGTGCTTTCTCTCTCATGCCTAGGCTCTCTTTCTCTCTCTCTCTCACTTTCTCTCTCACTCTTTTCTGTGCACTCTCTCTCTCTCTCTCTCTAGTGATCTTTCTCTTGTGATCTCTTTCTCCAATGATCTAAATCCCATTGATGACGATAGAATCTATTTTCAGGATGTTTTTGATAGCTGTGAATGAGGCCTTCAATGATCAATACACTTGAGTGCAGACTAACTGGTGGTCAGTTCCCTTTACAGTGTGTTGGATTACTGCTGACAGTGAATGGCCAGGAGAGAGCAGCTTGTGTTTTTACAGTAGCACAAATGGACCTCTATCTGAACAGCTCCTGGTACCTCAGTCACTGATCCCAGGAAAGGGCTTTGAGAGGACCTGTCATTAACTGAGGATGAAGTCTGAGGAAGTGACCAATTAGAACAGAACAGACTGTGGAGCCATTAGACAGACAAGAGATGTGGCCTAGATGGTAACGGGTTGATCAATAGATTGACAGCACAGCTAGACAGTCAGACCAACTGATCCCAAGTGCACATCAGTCAGCTTCCATTGTCATGACCACTTCACACTATTTCTCTCTCCCCTCCATTCCCTTCTCCCAAAGGTATATATCAAGCTTACCCTTCAGTGAGTTCCTGTTAATTAATTCAACTACTGCATGTAAAGCCAGCTGCACCCCCTACCCCTTCCTCATTGCTGGTGTCAGGCAATGGGCTATGATGCTGACCCACTGTAACTGTGTTTCAGGGTCTTGGTTGTCACTGCTGGAAGCTATTACTGTGCTCATGTTCAATACAATGACTGTATTTGATTGTCTTAATATTTGTGAAAAAGCTTTTTCCATGTAGTTTCCAAATTCGGAAATGTGGTGAATATATTGTAATTAGCTGGTAGTGAATGAGCAGAAATAGCCGTGCAATGAGGCAGACTGAGAATTGTAGAAACCTGCACACAGCAGGGACTTTGCTGGACCCCTTGCTTTAGAAAGATCAACCCTTGCTCATGGTCAGTAGTCAACTGCATCCATACCACCTCTGATCAAACAATTAAATAAACTCCTTTAAATCTGAAATTGCTAATCTCCTGGAGCCATTGACAGGAGCTCGTGATTGGCTGGAGTTAACTGAACACTTTGTGATTGAGATCTTCCCATCAAGTGAGATGAGAAGCAGAAAAATGCTGTTTCTGGAATCTGAATGAAGCTGGGATCACTGAGCAGATACTCATTATTGTCACTCCTGGTTTGGCCATTCAGCAGAGTTGTGATAGAAACACTAAATGGAGTTTCCTCTTCATTCTGATGAAATTACACCAGGAAGGCAAGAGTAGCTGTGAGGAATTTATGGCCAATCTTGTCTCCAATTTGATCACTAATTCTATGACTTGCAGAATTACACCAATTTACGTATTTTGAGTTAATTGCTGCAACTGACGAATGAATTGATTCATTTTAAGCAAGCAGTGATTAGTCAGTAAGTCATGAGCTGCTCTTGTCTCAGTGTCTGGGAGGTATCTGCTTCAGTGAAGGAGCTCCTTGTTCAGCTTTGAGCTACCCTGTTAACACCAGCCTGGCTCTTCCTGCTGCAGGAAACATGGGACAGGATGATTGAGCAGGACAGATCATTTTGCACCAAGGATCTCCAGAACCTAGTGAGAGTCAGACTGAGAGCAGGATAAAGGCGTCCAAAGTGACTTCCTGTGCTCGCTGTCAACATTGAGTCTTGTAGCAATTTTCAGGCTCTACGTTGCTCTAAAAGGGCTGAGGACATGGGAGTGGCAGGGTTTGGAAGAGGTCATTAAACCATCTAAACTGATCTCTTTGAACAGACCTTCTTTCTCATCCTACTGTAGATTTTTTTCTGGGCTCAGGCAGGTTAGTGCCGATGAAGGTATGTTTAGTGGCAACTGCACGTTGTTTCTTAAAGCTTGCTCTTTGAGGTGTGAGACACGGTATTTTAATCCCGATGGTAACATCTTTGCTAATGTTCAGTGGCTTCGCTTCGTGTCTGTGATATTCATTGCTGTAACTGTTTTAATCACTGGTTTACATTGATAATCGTTGCTGTAAAAGTAAAAGTTTGGAAATAAAGTCTGTGTAACAATTTCTGCGGCTTCCTGTCTTATTAACTTCCTCTTTGTGAATGAACCCAATCAAGACTTTTGAGTGAACTTCAGTTTTAGGAGACTGCTCCAGTAAGCATTGGAGAGATACCAAAGAGAGATGAGGCGCTCATCAACAGATAAGCTGAGGCAGAGTGACAGTAGACAGCCAGAGGTTTGGAGTCAGAAGTAGGTATTCTTGATTGAGCTGTTGTACGGTCACATTCTAACTCACACAAAGTCCCATGCACCCAACATTCTGGATTTGTTGGCCTCCATTGATTCCTGGTCCAGCAAAGCTTTGACATTAAAATTTTCTTCCTTGTTTTCAAATTCTTCTCAATCTCTGTAACCTTCTTTAGCTTCACATCCCCCAAGGCTCCTGTGCTGCAACAGTTCTAGACTCTTGAGTATGAGAACATAGAACGTTACAGCGCAGTATAGATCCTTCGGCCCTCGATGTTGTGCTGACCTGTGAAATTAATCTGATGCTCATCTAACCTACCCCATTCCATTATTATCCATATGTATGTCCAATGCCCATTTAAATGCCCTACTGTTGCAGGCAGGCCATTCCATGCCCCGACTACTCTCTGAGTAAAGAAACTGCCCCTGATATCTGTCCGAAATCTATCACCCCTCAATTTAAAGCTATGTCCCCTTGTGTTAGCCTTCACCATCCGAGGGAAAAAGGCTCTCACTGTCCACCCTATCTAACCCTCTGATTATCTCGATGTTAATCACTCCACTATGAGTGGCCATGCCTACATTACCTGGGATCGTGAGCTCTTGCATTCCCTCCCTACATCTCTCTTTGCCTCACTCTCTTTAAGATGCTATTTCAAAATGACTTCATTGAGCAAACCTTTGATACTAAGACCTCATGTTCTCCTTCCATGGTTCAGCATGAACTAATGCTTGCACATGCAACGGTGGAGCATTTTGCAACATTAAAGGCAGTATATGAATTCAGGTTGCTGTTGTTGATCAGAAAGTTAAAAATCACACAACACCAACTTATAGTCCAACAGGTTTATTTGGAAGTACAAGCTTTTGGAACACTGCTCCTTCAAGAGGAACTGTGGAGCAAGATCATAAGACAGAATTTATAGTAAAAGATCAAAATGTCATACAACTGATGTCATACAATTGAATGAAACTAGATTGCTGTTAAGTCACTTAGACTCTAAGTCACTTAGAGTGAGGATGTAAGTTTCAATTAATTGATATGTAAATCCCAGAACTCCTTTCAAATCACAGTCCTGAGATAACTTAAAGGGATTGGCTTATGGGGAGACACTGAGTAGATAAGGATTATATTCATTGGAATTTAGAAGAATGAGGGGGGATCTTATGGAAACATAAAATTATGAAGGGAACAGATAAGATAGAAGTAGAGAGGATGTTTCCACTGGCTGGTGAAACTAGGACAAGAAAGCTTGCAAGAGTTGGTGCAACTTTAAACTCGCTCTGCCTCAGAAGGTGGTGTAATTGAATATTCTTAAAACACAGATGTACAGGTTCTTGTGAAGTAGGAGAATTAGAGGTTATCACAGCTCGATGGAAATGTGGAATTTAAAACACAAACCAATCAGCCACGATCTTACTGAATGTGGAGCAGCCTTGAGGGGCTGAACGATCTTTGTCTGTTTACAGTAGGTCAGTCAGAGATATGATGATTAGATCCCACAGGGGTCTTTGCTGAGATGTCAACATTTCACAATTTGTATCAATGACTTAGATTAGGGAAGCAAAGACAGTGTGGGTAGATTCATAGACAGCATCAAGATAGATAGGAAAGCATGTTGTAAAAACAAATCAAGAGTTTGTTACTGTCTCAGCAAGGTGTTACTGAAGTGTTAGTCAGAGAGCAATTTGGATCCAGTGACCATAACTCTCTTCGTTTTAACCTAGTTATGAATAAAGATAGGATAAGTCCACAGGTTATGTGCTAAACTGGAGCAGGGCCATTGGGCAGGATCTAGCAGACGTCAATTGGGCGAGTCTGTTTGAAGGAAAAGGAACAACTGGCTAATGGGAGGCTTTGAAAAGTGTGATATCAAGAATCCAGGGACAGTATGTCCCTGTTAAGGTGAAGAGAAAAGCTGGCAGGTGTAGGATCTCTGGCTGACGAGAGATATTGAGGCTCTGGTCAGGAATGGGAAGAAAACATGCATTGGGTTTAAGCTGTCAGGCTCAAGTAAATCCCTAGATGATATAAAAAGTGTAGCAGCACATTTAGGCGAGAAATCAGGAAGCAAAAAGAAGGTATGATAGGTTAAAGGTAATCCAAGAGGTTCTAACGCTGAATAAAGAGTAAAAGGGTGGCTAGGGAGAGAATAGGTCCCCCTTGAAGATCAGCATGGAGCCACAAGAGATGGGGAAGATTTTTAATGAACATTTATCCTACATGTTTACTAAGGAGAGAATCATGGATGCTAAGGAAATAAGAAAAATAAATGGGGAAATTTTGGATCGCATACATATTACCAGAGAGGATGCATTTGCAACCTTAAAGTCCATTAAGGTGGATAAATCCCCTCAGTCTGATCAAGTCCATCCTCAGACATTGTGGGAAGCTCAGAAGGAAATTCCAGAGGGTCTTGCAGAGATTTTTGCTTCACCTTTAGCCACTAGTGAAGTTCTGGAAGACTGGCGGGTGGCTAATGTTGTTCCATTGTTTAAGAAAGGTAGCAAAGACAGGGAACTAAAAGCCAGTAAGCCTGACATCAGTGGTAGGCAAGTTGTTGGAGAGGATACTGAGGGACAGAATCAACCAACATTTGGATAGTCAAGGTCTGATTAGGGATAGTCAGCATGGATTTATGCATGGGAAGTCATGTCTGACAAATCTTTTAAAGGTTTTCGAAGAGGTAACCAAGAGGATAGATGAGGGTAGGGCAGTGGATGTTATTTGGATGGACTTTAGTAAGGCCTTTGACAGGGTTCTGCACGGCAGGCCAATCAGGAAGTTTAGGTCGTACGGGATCCAGGGAGACAGAGTTCATTGGAGGGGGGGAGATTACTGTCCCAGCCAGTGGTCACTGTTCCGGCCAGGGGTCACTGTCCCAGCAGGGAGTCACGGTCCCAGCCAGGGAGTCACTGTACCAGCCAGGGGTCACTGTCCCAGCAGGGGATAACTGTCACAGCAGGGAGTCACTGTCCTAGCAGGGGATAAATGTCCCAGCCAGGGATCATTGCTCCAGCCAGGGATCACAGTCCCAACAAGGAGTCACTGTCCCAGTCAGGGGTCACTGTCCCAACAGGGGATTACTGTCCCAGCAGGGAGTCACTGTCCCAGCAGGGGGTAACTGTCCCAGCCAGGGCTCACTGTCCCAGCAGGGAGTCACTGTCCCAGCCAGGGGTCATTGTCCCAGCAGGGGGCCACTGTTCCAGCCAGGGGGCCACTGTCCTAGCAGGGAGTCACTGTCCCAGCCAGGGGTCACTGTCCCAGCCAGGGGTCACTGTCCCAGCAAGGGGTCACTGTCCCAGCCAGGGGTCACTGTTCTAGCCAGGGGTCACTGTCCCAGCCAGGGGGCCACTGTTCCAGCCAGGGGTCACTGTCCTAGCAGGGAGTCAATGTCCTAGCAGGGATTCACTGTCCCAGCCAGGTGGTCATTGTCCCAGCCAGGGCATCACTGTCCCAGCAGGGGGCCACTGTTCCAGCCAGCGGTCACTGTACCAGCAGGGAGTCACTATTCCAGCCAGGGGTCACTGTCCCAGCCAGGGATCACTGCCCCAGCAGGGGGCCACTGTTCAAGCCAGCGGTCACTGTCCCAGCAGGGAGTCACTGCTCCAGTCAGGGATCACTGTCCCAGCCAGGTGTCACTGTCCCAGCCAGGGCTCACTGTCCCAGCAGGGAGTCACTGTCTCAGCCAGAGGTCACTGTCCCAGCAGGGAGTCACTGTACCAGCCAGTGGTCATTGTCCCAGCAGGGGGCCACTGTTCCACCCAGGGGGGCACCTTCCTAGCAGGGAGTCACTGTCCCAGCCAGGGGTCACTGTCCCAGCAAGGGGTCACTGTCCCAGCCAGGGGTCACTGTTCCAGCCAGGGAGTCACTGTCCCAGCCAGGGGTCACTGTCCCAGCCAGGGGGCCACTGTTCCAGCCAGGGGTCACTGTTCCAGCCAGGGAGTCACTGTCCCAGCCAGGGGTCACTGTCCCAGCCAGGGGGCCACTGTTCCAGCCAGGGGGCCACTGTCTTAGCAGGGAGTCACTGTCCCAGCCAGGGGTCACTGTCCCAGCCAGGGAGTCACTGTCCCAGCCAGGGGTCACTGTCCCAGCCAGGGGGCCACTGTTCCAGCCAGGGGTCACTGTCCTAGCAGGGAGTCACTGTCCTAGCAGGGATTCACTGTCCCAGCCAGGAGGTCATTGTCCCAGCCAGGGCGTCACTGTCCCAGCAGGGGGCCACTGTTCCAGCCAGGGGTCACTGTACCAGCAGGGAGTCACTGTTTCAGCCAGGGGTCACCGTCCCAGCCAGGGATCACTGCCCCAGCAGGGGGCCACTGTTCAAGCCAGCGGTCACTGTCCCAGCAGGGGCCCACTGTTCAAGCCAGCGGTCACTGTCCCAGCAGGGAGTCACTGCTCCAGCCAGGGATCACTGTCCCAGCTAGGTGTCACTGTCCCAGCCAGGGGTCATTGTCCCAGCAGGGGCCACTGTTCCAGCCAGGGAGTCACTGTCCCAGCCAGGGGTCACTGTCCCAGCCAGGGGGCCACTGTTCCAGCCAGGGGGCCACTGTCTTAGCAGGGAGTCACTGTCCCAGCCAGGGGTCACTGTCCCAGCCAGGGAGAGACTGTCCCAGCCAGGGGTCACTGTCCCAGCCAGGGGGCCACTGTTCCAGCCAGGGGTCACTGTCCTAGCAGGGAGTCACTGTCCTAGCAGGGATTCACTGTCCCAGCCAGGAGGTCATTGTCCCAGCCAGGGCGTCACTGTCCCAGCAGGGGGCCACTGTTCCAGCCAGGGGTCACTGTACCAGCAGGGAGTCACTGTTCCAGCCAGGGGTCACTGTCCCAGCCAGGGATCACTGCCCCAGCAGGGGGCCACTGTTCAAGCCAGCGGTCACTGTCCCAGCAGGGGCCCACTGTTCAAGCCAGCGGTCACTGTCCCAGCAGGGAGTCACTGCTCCAGCCAGGGATCACTGTCCCAGCTAGGTGTCACTGTCCCAGCCAGGGGTCATTGTCCCAGCAGGGGGCCACTGTTTCAGCCAGGGGGCCACTATCCTAGCAGGGAGTCATTGTCCCAGTCAGGGGTCACTGTCCCAGCCAGGGAGTCACTGTCCCAGCAAGGGGTCACTGTCCCAGCCAGGGGTCACTGTCCCAGCAGGGGATAACTGTCCCATGAGGGAGTCACTGTCTTGGCAGGGGATAACTGTCCCAGCCATGGATCATTGCTCCAGCCAGTGATCACAGTCCCAACAAAGAGTCACTGTCCCAGTCAGGGATCACTGTCCCAGCAGGGGATAACTGTCCCAGCAGGGAGTCACTGTCCCAGCAGGGGATAACTGTCCCAGCCAGCGGTCACTGTCCCAGCAGGGGGTAACTGTCCCAGCCAGGGCTCACTGTCCCAGCAGGGAGTCACTGTCCCAGCCAGGGGTCATTGTCCCAGCAGGGGGCCACTGTTCCAGCCAGGGGGCCACTGTCCTAGCAGGGAGTCACTGTCCCAGCCAGGGGTCACTGTCCCAGCCAGGGGTCACTGTCCCAGCAAGGGGTCACTGTCCCAGCCAGGGGTCACTGTTCTAGCCAGGGGTCACTGTCCCAGCCAGGGGGCCACTGTTCCAGCCAGGGGTCACTGTCCTAGCAGGGAGTCAATGTCCTAGCAGGGATTCACTGTCCCAGCCAGGTGGTCATTGTCCCAGCCAGGGCATCACTGTCCCAGCAGGGGGCCACTGTTCCAGCCAGCGGTCACTGTACCAGCAGGGAGTCACTATTCCAGCCAGGGGTCACTGTCCCAGCCAGGGATCACTGCCCCAGCAGGGGGCCACTGTTCAAGCCAGCGGTCACTGTCCCAGCAGGGGCCCACTGTTCAAGCCAGCGGTCACTGTCCCAGCAGGGAGTCACTGCTCCAGTCAGGGATCACTGTCCCAGCCAGGTGTCACTGTCCCAGCCAGGGCTCACTGTCCCAGCAGGGAGTCACTGTCTCAGCCAGAGGTCACTGTCCCAGCAGGGAGTCACTGTACCAGCCAGTGGTCATTGTCCCAGCAGGGGGCCACTGTTCCACCCAGGGGGGCACCTTCCTAGCAGGGAGTCACTGTCCCAGCCAGGGGTCACTGTCCCAGCAAGGGGTCACTGTCCCAGCCAGGGGTCACTGTTCCAGCCAGGGAGTCACTGTCCCAGCCAGGGGTCACTGTCCCAGCCAGGGGGCCACTGTTCCAGCCAGGGGTCACTGTTCCAGCCAGGGAGTCACTGTCCCAGCCAGGGGTCACTGTCCCAGCCAGGGGGCCACTGTTCCAGCCAGGGGGCCACTGTCTTAGCAGGGAGTCACTGTCCCAGCCAGGGGTCACTGTCCCAGCCAGGGAGTCACTGTCCCAGCCAGGGGTCACTGTCCCAGCCAGGGGGCCACTGTTCCAGCCAGGGGTCACTGTCCTAGCAGGGAGTCACTGTCCTAGCAGGGATTCACTGTCCCAGCCAGGAGGTCATTGTCCCAGCCAGGGCGTCACTGTCCCAGCAGGGGGCCACTGTTCCAGCCAGGGGTCACTGTACCAGCAGGGAGTCACTGTTTCAGCCAGGGGTCACCGTCCCAGCCAGGGATCACTGCCCCAGCAGGGGGCCACTGTTCAAGCCAGCGGTCACTGTCCCAGCAGGGGCCCACTGTTCAAGCCAGCGGTCACTGTCCCAGCAGGGAGTCACTGCTCCAGCCAGGGATCACTGTCCCAGCTAGGTGTCACTGTCCCAGCCAGGGGTCATTGTCCCAGCAGGGGCCACTGTTCCAGCCAGGGGTCACTGTTCCAGCCAGGGAGTCACTGTCCCAGCCAGGGGTCACTGTCCCAGCCAGGGGGCCACTGTTCCAGCCAGGGGGCCACTGTCTTAGCAGGGAGTCACTGTCCCAGCCAGGGGTCACTGTCCCAGCCAGGGAGAGACTGTCCCAGCCAGGGGTCACTGTCCCAGCCAGGGGGCCACTGTTCCAGCCAGGGGTCACTGTCCTAGCAGGGAGTCACTGTCCTAGCAGGGATTCACTGTCCCAGCCAGGAGGTCATTGTCCCAGCCAGGGCGTCACTGTCCCAGCAGGGGGCCACTGTTCCAGCCAGGGGTCACTGTACCAGCAGGGAGTCACTGTTCCAGCCAGGGGTCACTGTCCCAGCCAGGGATCACTGCCCCAGCAGGGGGCCACTGTTCAAGCCAGCGGTCACTGTCCCAGCAGGGGCCCACTGTTCAAGCCAGCGGTCACTGTCCCAGCAGGGAGTCACTGCTCCAGCCAGGGATCACTGTCCCAGCTAGGTGTCACTGTCCCAGCCAGGGGTCATTGTCCCAGCAGGGGGCCACTGTTTCAGCCAGGGGGCCACTATCCTAGCAGGGAGTCATTGTCCCAGTCAGGGGTCACTGTCCCAGCCAGGGAGTCACTGTCCCAGCAAGGGGTCACTGTCCCAGCCAGGGGTCACTGTCCCAGCAGGGGATAACTGTCCCATGAGGGAGTCACTGTCTTGGCAGGGGATAACTGTCCCAGCCATGGATCATTGCTCCAACCAGTGATCACAGTCCCAACAAAGAGTCACTGTCCCAGTCAGGGATCACTGTCCCAGCAGGGGATAACTGTCCCAGCCAGGGGACACTGTCCCAGCCAGGGGTCATTGTCCCAGCAGGGGGCCACTGTTCCAGCCACGGGTCCCTGTCCTAGCAGGGAGGCACTGTCCCAGCCAGGGGTCACTGTGCAAGCAGGGAGTCACTGTTCTGGCCAGGGGTCACTGTCCCAGCAGGGAGTCACTGTCCCAGCAGGAGATAACTGTCCCAGCCAGGGGTCACTGTCCCAGCCAGGGGTCACTGTCCCAGCAGGGAGTCACTGCTCCAGCCAGGGATCACTGTTGCAGCCAGGGGTCACTGTCCCAGCCAGGGGTCATTGTCCCAGCAGGGGTCACTGCCACAGCCAGGGGTCACTGTCCCAGCCAGGGGTCACTGCCCAGCCAGGGGTCATTGTCCCAGCAGGGGGCCACTGTCCCAGCCAGGGATCACTGTCCCAGCCAGGTGTCACTGCCCAGCCAGGAGTCACTGTCCCAGCAGGGGATAACTATCCCAGCCAGGGGTCACTGTCCCAGCAGGGAGTCACTGCTCCAGCCAGGGATCACTGTTGCAGCCAGGGGTCATTGTCCCAGCAGGGGGCCACTGTCCCAGCCAGGGATCACTGTCCCAGCCAGGTGTCACTGTCCCAGCCAGGGGTCACTGCCCAGCCAGGAGTCACTGTCCCAGCAGGGGATAACTATCCCAGCCAGGGGTCACTGTCCCAGCCAGGGGTCATTGTCCCAGCCAGGGGTCATTGTCCCAGCAGGGGGCCACTGCCCCAGCCAGGGATCACTGTCCTAGCAGGGAGTCACTGTCCCAGCCAGGGGTCACTGTCCCAGCCAGGGGTCATTGTCCCAGCAGGGGGCCACTGCCCCAGCCAGGGATCACTGTCCTAGCAGGGAGTCACTGTCCCAGCCAGGGGTCACTGTCCCAGCCAGGGAGTCACTGTCCCAGCAGGGAGTCACTGTCCCAGCCAGGGGTCACTGTCCCAGCCAGGGATCACTGTCCCAGCAGGGAGTCACTGCTCCAGACGGGGATCACTGTCCTAGCAGGTAGTCATTGTCCTAGCAGGGAGTCACTGTCCCAGCCAGGGGTCACTGTCTCAGCCAGGGAGTCACTGTACCAGCCAGGGGTCACTGTCCCAGCAGGGGATAACTGTCACAGCAGGGAGTCACTGTCCTAGCAGGGGATAAATGTCCCAGCCAGGGATCATTGCTCCAGCCAGGGATCACAGTCCCAACAAGGAGTCACTGTCCCAGTCAGGGGTCACTGTCCCAACAGGGGATTACTGTCCCAGCAGGGAGTCACTGTCCCAGCAGGGGGTAACTGTCCCAGCCAGGGCTCACTGTCCCAGCAGGGAGTCACTGTCCCAGCCAGGGGTCATTGTCCCAGCAGGGGGCCACTGTTCCAGCCAGGGGGCCACTGTCCTAGCAGGGAGTCACTGTCCCAGCCAGGGGTCACTGTCCCAGCCAGGGGTCACTGTCCCAGCAAGGGGTCACTGTCCCAGCCAGGGGTCACTGTTCTAGCCAGGGGTCACTGTCCCAGCCAGGGGGCCACTGTTCTAGCCAGGGGTCACTGTCCTAGCAGGGAGTCAATGTCCTAGCAGGGATTCACTGTCCCAGCCAGGTGGTCATTGTCCCAGCCAGGGCATCACTGTCCCAGCAGGGGGCCACTGTTCCAGCCAGCGGTCACTGTACCAGCAGGGAGTCACTATTCCAGCCAGGGGTCACTGTCCCAGCCAGGGATCACTGCCCCAGCAGGGGGCCACTGTTCAAGCCAGCGGTCACTGTCCCAGCAGGGGCCCACTGTTCAAGCCAGCGGTCACTGTCCCAGCAGGGAGTCACTGCTCCAGTCAGGGATCACTGTCCCAGCCAGGTGTCACTGTCCCAGCCAGGGCTCACTGTCCCAGCAGGGAGTCACTGTCTCAGCCAGAGGTCACTGTCCCAGCAGGGAGTCACTGTACCAGCCAGTGGTCATTGTCCCAGCAGGGGGCCACTGTTCCACCCAGGGGGGCACCTTCCTAGCAGGGAGTCACTGTCCCAGCCAGGGGTCACTGTCCCAGCAAGGGGTCACTGTCCCAGCCAGGGGTCACTGTTCCAGCCAGGGAGTCACTGTCCCAGCCAGGGGTCACTGTCCCAGCCAGGGGGCCACTGTTCCAGCCAGGGGTCACTGTTCCAGCCAGGGAGTCACTGTCCCAGCCAGGGGTCACTGTCCCAGCCAGGGGGCCACTGTTCCAGCCAGGGGGCCACTGTCTTAGCAGGGAGTCACTGTCCCAGCCAGGGGTCACTGTCCCAGCCAGGGAGTCACTGTCCCAGCCAGGGGTCACTGTCCCAGCCAGGGGGCCACTGTTCCAGCCAGGGGTCACTGTCCTAGCAGGGAGTCACTGTCCTAGCAGGGATTCACTGTCCCAGCCAGGAGGTCATTGTCCCAGCCAGGGCGTCACTGTCCCAGCAGGGGGCCACTGTTCCAGCCAGGGGTCACTGTACCAGCAGGGAGTCACTGTTTCAGCCAGGGGTCACCGTCCCAGCCAGGGATCACTGCCCCAGCAGGGGGCCACTGTTCAAGCCAGCGGTCACTGTCCCAGCAGGGGCCCACTGTTCAAGCCAGCGGTCACTGTCCCAGCAGGGAGTCACTGCTCCAGCCAGGGATCACTGTCCCAGCTAGGTGTCACTGTCCCAGCCAGGGGTCATTGTCCCAGCAGGGGCCACTGTTCCAGCCAGGGGTCACTGTTCCAGCCAGGGAGTCACTGTCCCAGCCAGGGGTCACTGTCCCAGCCAGGGGGCCACTGTTCCAGCCAGGGGGCCACTGTCTTAGCAGGGAGTCACTGTCCCAGCCAGGGGTCACTGTCCCAGCCAGGGAGAGACTGTCCCAGCCAGGGGTCACTGTCCCAGCCAGGGGGCCACTGTTCCAGCCAGGGGTCACTGTCCTAGCAGGGAGTCACTGTCCTAGCAGGGATTCACTGTCCCAGCCAGGAGGTCATTGTCCCAGCCAGGGCGTCACTGTCCCAGCAGGGGGCCACTGTTCCAGCCAGGGGTCACTGTACCAGCAGGGAGTCACTGTTCCAGCCAGGGGTCACTGTCCCAGCCAGGGATCACTGCCCCAGCAGGGGGCCACTGTTCAAGCCAGCGGTCACTGTCCCAGCAGGGGCCCACTGTTCAAGCCAGCGGTCACTGTCCCAGCAGGGAGTCACTGCTCCAGCCAGGGATCACTGTCCCAGCTAGGTGTCACTGTCCCAGCCAGGGGTCATTGTCCCAGCAGGGGGCCACTGTTTCAGCCAGGGGGCCACTATCCTAGCAGGGAGTCATTGTCCCAGTCAGGGGTCACTGTCCCAGCCAGGGAGTCACTGTCCCAGCAAGGGGTCACTGTCCCAGCCAGGGGTCACTGTCCCAGCAGGGGATAACTGTCCCATGAGGGAGTCACTGTCTTGGCAGGGGATAACTGTCCCAGCCATGGATCATTGCTCCAGCCAGTGATCACAGTCCCAACAAAGAGTCACTGTCCCAGTCAGGGATCACTGTCCCAGCAGGGGATAACTGTCCCAGCCAGGGGACACTGTCCCAGCCAGGGGTCATTGTCCCAGCAGGGGGCCACTGTTCCAGCCACGGGTCCCTGTCCTAGCAGGGAGGCACTGTCCCAGCCAGGGGTCACTGTGCAAGCAGGGAGTCACTGTTCTGGCCAGGGGTCACTGTCCCAGCAGGGAGTCACTGTCCCAGCAGGAGATAACTGTCCCAGCCAGGGGTCACTGTCCCAGCCAGGGGTCACTGTCCCAGCAGGGAGTCACTGCTCCAGCCAGGGATCACTGTTGCAGCCAGGGGTCACTGTCCCAGCCAGGGGTCATTGTCCCAGCAGGGGTCACTGCCACAGCCAGGGGTCACTGTCCCAGCCAGGGGTCACTGCCCAGCCAGGGGTCATTGTCCCAGCAGGGGGCCACTGTCCCAGCCAGGGATCACTGTCCCAGCCAGGTGTCACTGCCCAGCCAGGAGTCACTGTCCCAGCAGGGGATAACTATCCCAGCCAGGGGTCACTGTCCCAGCAGGGAGTCACTGCTCCAGCCAGGGATCACTGTTGCAGCCAGGGGTCATTGTCCCAGCAGGGGGCCACTGTCCCAGCCAGGGATCACTGTCCCAGCCAGGTGTCACTGTCCCAGCCAGGGGTCACTGCCCAGCCAGGAGTCACTGTCCCAGCAGGGGATAACTATCCCAGCCAGGGGTCACTGTCCCAGCCAGGGGTCATTGTCCCAGCCAGGTGTCATTGTCCCAGCAGGGGGCCACTGCCCCAGCCAGGGATCACTGTCCTAGCAGGGAGTCACTGTCCCAGCCAGGGGTCACTGTCCCAGCCAGGGGTCATTGTCCCAGCAGGGGGCCACTGCCCCAGCCAGGGATCACTGTCCTAGCAGGGAGTCACTGTCCCAGCCAGGGGTCACTGTCCCAGCCAGGGAGTCACTGTCCCAGCAGGGAGTCACTGTCCCAGCCAGGGGTCACTGTCCCAGCCAGGGATCACTGTCCCAGCAGGGAGTCACTGCTCCAGACGGGGATCACTGTCCTAGCAGGTAGTCATTGTCCTAGCAGGGAGTCACTGTCCCAGCCAGGGGTCACTGTCTCAGCCAGGGAGTCACTGTACCAGCCAGGGGTCACTGTCCCAGCCAGGGGGCCACTGTTCCAGCCAGGGGTCACTGTCCCAGCAGGGAGTCACTGTCCCAGCAGGGGATAACTATCCCAGCCAGGGGTCACTGTCCCAGCAGTGAGTCACTATCCCAGCCAGGGGTCATTGTCCCAGCAGGGGGCCACTGTTCCAGCCAGGGGTCACTGTCCCAGCCAGGGGTCACTGTCCCAGCAGGGGATAACTATCCCAGCCAGGGGTCACTGTCCCAGCAGGGAGTCACTGTCCCAGCCAGGGGTCACTGTCTCAGCAGGGAGCCACTGCTCCAGGCAGGAATCACTGTCCTAGCAGGGAGTCACTATCCCAGCCAGGGGGTCACTGTCCCAGCCAGGGGGCCACTGTTCCAGCCAGGGGTCACTGTCCCAGCAGGGAGTCACTGTCCCAGCAGGAGATAACTGTCCCAGCCAGGGGTCACTTTCCCAGCCAGGGGTCACTGTCCCAGCAGGGAGTCACTGCTCCAATCAGGGATCACTGTCCCAGCCAGGGGTCTTTATCCCAGCAGGGGGCCACTGTTCCAGCCAGGGGTCACTGTCCTAGCAGGAGGCCACTGTTCCAGCCAGGGAGTCACTATCCCAGCCAGGGGTTACTGTCCCAGCAGGAGGCCACTGTTCCAGCCAGGGGGTCACTGTCCTAGCAGGGGGTCACTGTTCCAGCCAGGGGTCACTGTCCCGACAGGGGATTACTGCCCCAGCAGGGAGTCACTGTCTCAGCAGGGGATAACTGTCCCAGTCAGGGGTCACTGTCCCAGCCAGGGATCACTGTCCCAGCCAGGGATCACTGTCCCAGCTAGGGGACACTGTCCCAGCTAGGGATCACTGTCCCAGCCAGGGGTCACTGTCCCAGCAGGGAGTCACTGTCCTGGCCAAGGGTCACTGTCCCAGCAGGGAGTCACTGCTCCAGCCAGGGATCACTGTCCCATCCAGGGGTCATTGTCCCAGCAGGGGGCCACTGTTCCAGCAGGGGTCCCTGTCCTAGCCGGGAGGCACTGTCCCGGCCAGGAGTCACTGTCCCAGCAGGGAGTCACTGCTCCAGCCAGGGATCACTGTCTCATCCAGGGGTCATTGTCCCAGCAGGGGGCCACTGTTCCAGCCAGGGGTCACTGTCCCAACAGGGGATTACTGCCCCAGCAGGGAGTCACTGTCCCAGCAGGGGATAACTGTCCCAGTCAGGGGTCACTGTCCCAGCCAGGGATCACTGTCCCAGCCAGGGATCACTGTCCCAGCTAGGGGTCACTGTCCCAGCTAGGGATCACTGTCCCAGCCAGGGGTCACTGTCCCAGCAGGGAGTCACTGTCCTGGCCAAGGGTCACTGTCCCAGCAGGGAGTCACTGCTCCAGCCAGGGATCACTGTCCCATCCAGGGGTCATTGTCCCAGCAGGGGGCCACTGTTCCAGCAGGGGGTCCCTCTTCTAGCCGGGAGGCACTGTCCCGGCCAGGAGTCACTGTCCCAGCAGGGAGTCACTGCTCCAGCCAGGGATCACTGTCCCATCCAGGGGTCATTGTCCCAGCAGGGGGCCACTGTTCCAGCCATGGGTCCCTGTCCTAGCAGGGAGGCACTGTCCCTGCCAGGGAGTCACTGTCCCAGCCAGGGGTCACTGGCCCAGCAGGGAGTCACTGTCCCAGCAGGAGATAACTGTCCCAGCCAGGGGTCACTTTCCCAGCCAGGGGTCACTGTCCCAGCAGGGGATAACTGTCCCAGCAGGGAGTCACTGCTCCAATCAGGGATCACTGTCCCAGCCAGGGGTCATTTTCCCAGCAGGGGGCCACTGTTCCAGCCAGGGGTCACTGTCCTAGCAGGGAGTCACTGTCCCAGCCAGGGGTCACTGTCCCAGCAGGGAGTCACTGTCCCAGCCAGGGGTCACTGTCCCAGCAGGGGATAACTGTCCCAGCCATGGGTCACTGTCCCAGCCGGAGTCACTGTCCCAGTCAGGGAGTCACTGTCCCAACCAGGGGTCACTGTCCCAGCAGGGAGTCACTGTCCCAGCAGGGGATAACTGTCCCAGCCAGGGCGTCACTGTCCCAGCAGGGGATAACTGTCCCAGCCAGGGAGTCACTGCTCCAGCCAGAGATCACTGTCCCAGCAGGCAGTCACTGCTCCAGACAGGGATCGCTGTCCTAGCAGGTAGTCACTGTCCTAGCATGGAGTCACTGTCCCAGCCAGGGGTCATTGTCCCAGCAGGGGGCCACTGTTCCAGCCAGGGGTCATTGTCCCAGCCAGGGGGCCACTGTTCCAGCCAGGGGTCACTGTCCCAGCAGGGAGTCACTGTCCCAGCAGGGGATAACTATCCCAGCCAGGGGTCACTGTCCCAGCAGGGAGTCACTATCCCAGCCAGGGGTCATTGTTCCAGCAGGGGGCCACTGTTCCAGCCAGGGGTCACTGTCCCAGCCAGGGGTCACTGTCCCAGCAGGGGATAACTATCCCAGCCAGGGGTCACTGTCCCAGCAGGGAGTCACTGTCCCAGCCAGGGGTCACTGTCTCAGCAGGGAGCCACTGCTCCAGGCAGGAATCACTGTCCTAGCAGGGAGTCACTATCCCAGCCAGGGGGTCACTGTCCCAGCCAGGGGGCCACTGTTCCAGCCAGGGGTCACTGTCCCAGCAGGGAGTCACTGTCCCAGCCAGGGGTCACTGTCCCAGCCAGGGATCACTGTCCCAGCAGGGAGTCACTGCTCCAGACGGGGATCACTGTCCTAGCAGGTAGTCATTGTCCTAGCAGGGAGTCACTGTCCCATCCAGGGGTCACTGTCTCAGCCAGGGAGTCACTGTCCCAGCCAGGGGTCACTGTCCCAGCCAGGGATCACTGTCCCAGCCAGGGGTCACTGCCTCAGCCAGGTGTCATTGTCCTAGCAGGGAGCCACTGCTCCAGCCAAGGGTCATTGTCCTAGCAGGGAGTCACTGTCCCAGCCAGAGGCCACTGTTCCAGCCAGGGGTCACTGTACCAGCAGGGAGTCACTGTTCCAGCCAGGGGTCACTGTCCCAGCCAGGGATCACTGTCCCAGCAGGGGGCCACTGTTCCAGCCAGGGGTCACTGTACCAGCAGGGAGTCACTGTTCCAGCCAGGGGTCACTGTCCCAGCCAGGGATCACTGCCCCAGCAGGGGGCACTGTTCCAGCCAGGGGTCACTGTCCCAGCAGGGAGTCACTGCTCCAGCCAGGGATCTCTGTCCCAGCCAGGGGTCACTGTCCCAGCCAGGTGTCACTGTCCCAGCCAGGGGTCATTGTCCCAGCAGGGGGCCACTGTTCCAGCCAGGGGTTACTGTCCCAGCAGGGAGTCACTATCCCAGCCGGGGTCACTGTCCTAGCAGGGAGTTACTCTCCCAGCAGGGAGTCACTGTTTCAGCCAGGGGTCACTGTCCAGCAGGGAGTCACTGTTCCAGCCAGGGGTCACTGTCCAGCTAGGGATCATTGTCCCAGCAGGGAGCCACTGTTCCATCCAGGGGTCACTGTCCAGCAGGGAGTCACTGTCCCAGCCAGGGGTCACTGTCCCAGCCAGGGGTCACTGTTCCAGCCAGGAGTCACTGTCCCAGCCAGGAGTCACTGTCCTAGCAAGGGATTGCTGTACCAGCAAGATTCTGTAGGAATGCTGTGGAGGCTTTAGAAAGTGTGCAAAAGAGGTTTCCCAGGATGTTGCCTGGTACGGAGTTCATTAGCTGTAAGAAGAGGTTTGATACACGGACTGTTTTCGCTGGGGCATTGGAGGCTGAGGGACAACTGATAGAAGATTACAGAATTATGAGAGGCAAGGATAAAGTGGATAGTCAGAATTCTTTCCCCATGGGGGGCATATCAAATACAAAGGGACCTGAGTTTAAGGTGAAAGTTTAAAGAAGGTTTGTGAGGTAATTTTTTTATGTAGGCGTGGAGCAAACTGCCAGGGGAAGTGGGAGAAGCAGATCCAATAGCAATGTTTAAGAGTCACTTGGAATGACACATGATTGGGAAGGAATGGGGTATATGGACCATGTGGCAGATGGGATTCGTTTAGAATGGCATCATGTATGGCACAGACATGTTGGGCTGAAGGGCCTGTTTCTGAGCTGTACTGTTCTATGCCTCCCTTTTCCATAGCATCAACATTTTACAGCATCAAAATTAGTTTTACCATTTTAACACGAAATGACACCATAACCCAATAATGCTCCTAACTTGTTATATCATCCATCCCATCAGCCTATCACAGTGAGATTTCTCACCAGCTGCCAGGCCTGACCCCTCCTCCCCCTTTAAGCAAGTCCTTCTTGTTCCTTTTTACTCAGAGACTGAGAATCATCATTCTTTCTCACTCTCCCAAGTATAATCAAAAATCTTCTTCCGGAAATATTTTCCCTGCCTGGTGAATCTGGTCGAACCACATAAAGCAGTATCAGGGCCTGCCCTCATCTGCTAAAACCGCTCACTCCAGAATCATCCGAACTTCTCTTCTCAACTACTGACCACCTTGTGATGACTCCATTTCCTCCTAGTGCTCCAGTATCCTCCCATAGTCCAAAGGTTATGTGGGTTGGCCCCGGACCTTAAATTTACCTGGACCATCTCTGACACCTCCCTCCCCTTCCTGGACCTCTCCATCTCCATCAGTGACGACCGACTTGACACTGACATCTTCTACAAACCCAAAACCCACAGCTACCTGGATTACACCTCTTCCCACCCTACCTCTTGCAAAAATGCCATCCCGTATTCCCAATTCCACCGCCTCCGCCGTATCTGCTCCCAGGAGGAGCGGTTCCACCATAGAACACACCAGATGGCCTCCTTCTTTAGAGACCGCAATTTCCCTTCCCATGTGGTTAAAGATGCCCTCCAACGCATCTCATCCACATCCCGCACCTCCGCCCTCAGACCCAACCCCTCCAACCGCAACAAGGACAGAACGCCCCTGGTGCTCACCTTCCACCCTACCAACCTTCGCATAAACCAAATCATCCGCCGACATTTCCGCCACCTCCAAACAGACCCCACCACCAGGGATATATTTCCCTCCCCACCCCTCTCCGCCTTCCGCAAAGACCGTTCCCTCTGTGACTACCTGGTCAGGTCCACGCCTCCCTACGACCCACCCTCCCATCCTGGCACTTTCCCCTGCCACCGCAGGAACTGTAAAACCTGCGCCCACACCTCCTCCCTCCTCTATCCAAGGCCCCAAAGGAGCTTTCCACATCCATCAAAGTTTTACCTGCACATCCACTAATATCATCTATTGTATCCGTTGCTCCCGATGCGGTCTCCTCTACATTGGGGAGACTGGGCGCCTCCTAGCAGAGCGCTTTAGGGAACATCTCCGAGACACCCGCACCAATCAACCAAATCGCCCAGTGGCTCAACATTTCAACTCCCCCTCCCACTCTGCCGAGGATATGGAGGTGCTGGGCCTCCTCCACCGCCGCTCCCTCACCACCAGACGCCTGGAGGAAGAACGCCTCATCTTCCGCCTCGGAACACTTCAACCCCAGGGTATCAATGTGGATTTCAACAGTTTCCTCATTTCCCCTTCCCCCACCTCATCCTAGCTTCTAACCTCCAGAAACTCGATCCCCTGACCTGTCCGGACTTGTCCGACCTGCCCAGCTCCTTTTCCACCTATCCACTCCACCCTCTCCTCCCTGACCTATCACCTTCATCTCCTTCCCCACTGACCTATTGTACTCTATGCCACTCTCTCCCCACCCCCACCCTCCTCTAGCTTATCTCTCCACGCTTCAGGCTCTCTGCCTTTATTCCTGATGAAGGGCTTTTGCCCGAAACGTCGATTTTGCCTGTCCTCGGATGCTGCCTGAATTGCTGTGCTCTTCCAGCACCACTGATCCAGAATCTGGTTTCCAGCATCTGCAGTCATTGTTTTTACCATGCTAAATAGTCCCTTGGCATGTAGGGATATGCAGACTAGGTGGATTAGCTATGGGAATTATCGTTTACAGGGTTAGAGCAGGAGGGCTGGGTCTCGGTGGGATACTGTTCCAAAGAGTGATGCAGGATTTGATGGGCTGAAAGGCCTTTATCCATACTATAGGGATTCTGTGTTTCTCTGATTCTGAGACCACTCACCCCTGTATCCAACACAGCAAATAGTGCAAGGAGTTTCGAGAAATTCTTGTCATGAGGTATGAGACACTTTGATCAGCTGCCTTTGCCCATCCCTCCTCCTACTGGCTTGCCTGCAAAACTTTCTCTCAGGCACTCATCCCCTGACACCAGCCAACTCCAAATATTTCTCCAGTTTTACTCCTATCTCTCCACATGGATTTCTCCAAGCCCATTTTATCCAAGACACCAACTTCTTGCTCCCTGAATCCTATTTCCATCATCATTATTAGTGTTCCCTCTCAGACAAGGATGACTGTCTCCCACTCTCAAGGTGAGTCTACAGGCAGCTGTACAGACCAATATGTTACCTCAGGCTCTGTTACACCTGGACCAGGGAGTGGTCACAGGAAGGGGTGGGTGGGCATTGATGTGGCAGCATGCTCTTTCTCCTGGCTTCCATTTCTCCCTGATGCCAGGTCTCGAAGTGCTCGCGCCTTCCCGGATACTCCTCCTCCACTTTGGATGGTTTTGGGCCAGTGATTCCCAGGTGTCTGTGGGAATGCTGCACTTCACCCAGTGAGGCCTTGAGGTGTACCTCTGAAGCACTTCATTTGTCCACCTGGGGCTCGCCTGCCCTTTGGGAGCTGGGAGTAGAGCACTTGCTCAGTGAGTCTCATATCGGTCATGGGGACAGCGTGCCCAACCCATCACAGCTGTTTGGGGGGGGGGTCAGAGTCAGTGCCTCAATGCTGGGGATGTTAGCCTGGTCAAGGATGCTGGTATTGGTATCCGCCTTGCCAGCGGATTTGTAGGATCTTGCACAGGCTGTGTTGGTGGGATGCTCCAGCAGCCTGAGGTCCCTGCTCTAGACAGTCCACATCTCGGAGCCATATCAGAGAGTGGAAACCACCACAGCTCTGTAAACCATGATCTTGGTGTCAAAAGAACCCTTTCACAGACACTTTCCACACATTCAGAATCCTATTCCCACTAAATTGACAATCACCCAAATTCTCTCCCTTCTGCCCGTGCTAGTTGATGTTGAAATAGTTCTGTCTCCACAGGCATCCTTCATGTTTGCCATCAGTAACCCTTTCCTGAAGAAGGGCCTGTGCCCGAAACGTCGAATCTCCTGTTCCCTGGATGCTGCCTGACCTGCTGTGCTGTTCCAGCAATAAAGTTTCATCAGTAACCCTCGTCTCCTAAAAAAAAACCTTTAACTTCAGTGGCCTTGTAAGCCACCGTCCCATCCACACACCCCCTCTGTCCCTCCTTGATGCTTAAACGTGATGGTGCCTCCACAACACATTCATATCTTTCCTGAACAGACTTTGGGAAGTCAGGAGTGAGTTACTTGCAGCAGCATTCGTAGCCTCTGACCTGCTCTTGTAGCCATTGTGTTTATGGGGCAAGTCAATGGTAACCACAAGGATGTTAATAGAGGGGGAATTCAGTGATGGTAATACCATTGAATGTCAAGAAGTAGTGAGTAGATTTTCTCTTATTGGAGATGTCATTGCCTGGCATTTGTGTGGTGTCACTTTTACTTGCCCCTTGGCAACACAAACCTTTTGTTGCATTTCAGTATGGACTGCTTTGATATCTGAGGACTCACAAATGGGGCTGAATATTGTGCAATCATTGGCAAACATCCCCTCATCATAATTACATTTTAATCATATATATATATATCTCAAGAAACGTCAATTTTCCTGCTCCTCGGATACTGCCTGACTTGCTGTGCTTTTCCAGCACCACTCTAACCTTGATTCTAATCTCCAGCATCTGCAGTACCCACTTCTGCCTGGCCAATATCGGGCCAGTCAGCAACACTCAACACCCTACAAATGAATTCTTAAAAATTACAAAGTTATTGAGCTTGAGTTGGCCAGATTAGATTCAGAAATTAGATTACAAGGTGAGCTCATAGATTGAGGTGACACGGTAGCTCAGTGGTTAGCCCTGCTACCTCACAGTGCTAGGGACCAGGCGATTCCCATCTCAGCCGACTGTCTGTATAGTTTGCACATTCTCCCTGTGTCTGCGTGCGTTTCCTCTAGATGCTCCAGTTTCCCCACACAATCCAAAGATGTGCAGAACAGATGAATTGCTTATGCTAAATTGCCCATAGTGTGTTTGGTGCATTAGTCAGAGGGAAATATAGGGTCGGGGAATAGATCTGCGTGGATTACTCTTCTGAGGGTCGGCATGGACTTATTGGACTAAATGGCCTGTTTCCATACTGTAGGGAATCTAATCTAATCAAATTAGCAGCAGACATTAAAGGAGGTCATTTGTAACACGCAACAAATATATATTTGATCATAACTCTATAAGAAAGATAGATCAGCTGTTGTGAACGATGGAAGCTAAGGATGGTATCAAAAATGGCATGTTATGAAGATGTATTATCTAAAATATTAATTTATAATATAATTATCTGGACATGAGTGTCTTGAGCCTTTTTTCAGTGAACACTTGGAAAAGGACAAGATAATAATTACAGCAAAATCAATGCTGTATGATTGATTGATACAAGAATGTAGTCACTGAGTCTGCAATGCTTTTAGAAAGAGGTCATTTGCCCCAGTTTGTGGGAATAAAACCTATTGGTTTTCAACAAAGTCTGAGAGAAATTGCACATGAACAAAAGCCTAACCACCCACTCTACACACAAGCAGGCAGACACACACACACAGATGGGTACGCAACCATACACACACACACGCAGATACACACACACACAGAGGCAGACAGACAGATAACGCACACACATTTTATCTGAAAGTCTGCTCATAAAGTTTGAAATTTAGAGAGCGATCTGAGTTATTACTAGGTGAGGAAGGAAGAATATTATTATTTACTAAGCCCCAAATAAATCTAATAAATGTACACTTCAATCAAACACGCACACAGGTAATACATTTAAAAAATGTGAGGGTGCCTGGTACAGACAGGGAGAACAAAGCTTCATCAATTTAAAAGATCTAAGAGTTCTTGTCATGTTAGATTCATGACATAAGGCCCATCTGCAATACTCACTTTCTCAAAGTTGTTAGAGTCATAGTGTCATAGAGATATACAGCATGGAAACAGACCCTTCGGTCCAACCTGTCCATGCCGACCAGATATCCCAAACCAACCTAGTCCCACCTGCCAGCACCCGGCTCATATCCCTCCAAACCCTTCCTATTCATATACCCATCCAAATGCATCTTAACTGTTGCAATTGTACCAGCCTCCATCACTTCCTCTGGTAACTCATTCCATACAGGTACCACCCTCTGTGTGAAAAGGTTGCCCCTTAGGTCCCTTTTATATCTTTCCTCTCTCACCCTAAACCTATGCCCTCTAGTTCTGGACACCCCAACCCCAGGGAAAAGACTTTGTCTATTTATCTTATCCATGCCCCTCATAATTTTGTAAACCTCTATAAGGTCACCCCTCAGCCTCCGACGCTCCAGGGAAAACAGCCCCAGCCTGTTCAGCCTCTCCCTATAACTCAGATCCTCCAACCCTGGCAACATCCTTGTAAATCTTTTCTGAACACTTTCAAGTTTCACAACATCTTTCCGATAGGAAGGAGACCAGAATTACATGCAATATTCCAACAGCGGCCTAACCAATGTCCTGTACAGCCACAACATGACCTCCAACTCCTGTACTCAATACTCTGACCAAAAAAGTAACGCAAACCAAATGCCTTCTTCACTATCCTATCTACCTGCAACTCCACTTTCAAGGAGCTATGAACCTGCACTCCAAGGTCTCTTTGTTCAGCAACACTCCCTAGGACCTTACCATTAAGTGTATAAGTCCTGCTAAGATTTCCTTTCCCAAAATGCAGCACCTTGCATTTATCTGAATTAAACTCCATCTGCCACTTCTCAGCCCATTGGCCCATCTGTCCAGATCCTGTTGTAATCTGAGGTAGCCATCTTCGCTGTCCACTACACCTCCAATTTTGGTGTCATCTGCAAACTTACTAACTGTACCTCTTATGCTCTCATCCAAATCATTTATGTAAATGACAAAAAGTAGAGGGCCCAGCACCGATCCTTGTGGCATTCCACTGGTCACAGGCCTCCAGTCTGAAAAACAACCCTCCACCACCACCCTCTGTCTTCTACCTTTGAGCCAGTTCTGTATCCAAATGGCTAGTTCTCCCTGTATTCCATGAGATCTAACCTTGCTAATCAGTCTCCCATGGGGAATCTTGTCGAACGCCTTACTGAAGTCCATATAGATCACATCTACTGCTCTGCCCTCATCAATCTTCTTCGTTACTTCTTCAAGAAGCTCAATCAAGTTTGTGAGACATGATTTCCCAAGCATAAAGCCATGTTGACTATTCCGAATCAATCCTTGCCTTTCCAAGTCCATGGAGAAAGTGAGGACTGCAGATGCTAGAGATCAGAGCTGAAAATGTGTTGCTGGAAAAGCGCAGCAGGTCAGGGAGCATCCAAGGAGCAGGAGAATCGACGTTTCGGGCATGAGCCCTTCTTCAGGAATGAGGAAAGTGTGTCCAGCAGGCTAAGATAAAAGGTAGGGAGGAGGGACTTGGGGGGGGGGGCGTTGGAAATGCGATAGGTGGAAGGAGGTCAAGGTGAGGGTGATAGGTCGGAGTGGAGGTGGGGGCGGAGAGGTCAGGAAGAAGATTGCAGGTTAGGAAGGCGGTGCTGAGTTTGAGGGATTTGACTGAGACAAGGTCGGGGGAGGGGAAATGAGGAAACTGGAGAAATCTGAGTTCATCCCTTGTGGTTGGAGGGTTCCTAGGCGGAAGATGAGGCGTTCTTCCTCCAACCGTGGTGTTGCTATGGTCTGGCGATGGAGGAGTCCAAGGACCTGCATGTCCTTGGTGGAGTGGGAGGGGGAGTTCAAGTGTTGAGCTACGGGGTGGTTGGGTTGGTTGGTCCGGGTGTCCCAGAGGTGTTCTCTGAAACGTTCCGCAGGTAGGCGGCCTGTCTCCCCAATATAGAGGAGGCCACATCGGGTGCAGTGGATGCAATAAATGATGTGTGTGGAGGTGCAGGTGAATTTGTGGTGGATATGGAAGTATCCCTTGGGGCCTTGGAGGGAAGTAAGGGGGGAGGTGTGGGCGCAAGTTTTGCATTTCTTGCGGTTGCAGGGGAAGGTGCCGGGAGTGGAGGTTGGGTTGGTGGGTGGTGTGGACCTGACGAGGGAGTCACGGAGGGAGTGGTCTTTTCGGAACGCTGATAGGGGAAGGGAGGGAAATATATCCCTGGTGGTGGGGTCCGTTTGGAGGTGGCGGAAATGACAGCGGATGATACGCTGTATATGGAGGTTGGTGGGGTGGTAGGTGAGGACCAATGGGGTTCTGTCCTGGTGGCGGTTGGAGGGGCGGGGCTCAAGGGTGGAGGAGCGGGAAGTGGAGGAGATGTGTTGGAGGGCATCGTCGACCACGTCTGGGGGGAAATTTCGGTCTTTGAAGAAGGAGGCCATCTGGGTTGTACGGTATTGGAACTGGTCCTCCTGGGAGCAGATGCGACGGAGATGAAGGAATTGGGAATATGGGATGGCGTTTTTACAGGGGGCAGGGTGGGAGGAGGTGTAGTCTAGGTAGCTGTGGGAGTCGGTTGGTTTATAGTAAATATCCGTGTTGATTTGGTCGCCCGAGATAGAAATGGAAAGGTCTAGGAAGGGGAGGGAGGAGACCGCAAAGACCGCAATTTCCACTACTCCTAATTTCTTTATACTCTTCGATGGATTCACTCGATCTATCCTGTCAATACCTGACATATGCTTCCTTCTTTTTCTTAACCAAATCCTCAATTTCTTTAATCATCCAGCGTTCCCTATACCTACCAGCCTTCCCTTTCACCCTGACAGGAATATACTTTCTCTGGATTCTTGTTATCTCATTTCTGAAGGCTTCCCATTTTCCAGCCGTCCCTTTACCTGCGAACATTTGCCTCCAATCAGCTTTCGAAAGTTCTTGTCTAATACCATCAAAATTGGCCTTTATCCAATTTAGAACTTCAACTTTTAGATCTGGTCTATCCTTTTCCATCACTATTTTAAATCTAATAGAATTATGGTCGCTGGTCCCAAAGTGCTCCCCCACTGACACTTCAGTCACCTGCCCTGCCTTATTTCCCAAGAGTAGGTCAAGTAGGTACATCCACATACTGAATCAGAAAATTGTCTTGTATTCCTCTCCATCTAAACCTTTAACACTATGGCAGTCCCAGTCGATGTTTGGAAAGTTAAAATCCCCTACCATAACTACCCTATTATTCTTACAGATAGCTGAGATCTCCTTACAAGTTTGTTTCTCAATTTCCCTCTGACTATTGGAGGGTCTATAATACAATCCCAATAAGGTGATCATCCCTTTCTTATTTCTCAGTTCCACCCAAATAACTTCCCTGGATGTATTTTCAGGAATATCCTCCCTCAGCACAGCTGTCATGCTATCACTTATCAAAAACACCACTCCCCCTCCTCTCTTGCCTCCCTTTCTATCCTTCCTGTAGCATTTGTATCTTGGAACATTAAGCTGCCAGTCCTGCCCATTCCTGAGCCATGTTTCCGTAATTGCTATGATATCCCAGTCCCATGTTCCTAACCATGCCCTGAGTTCATCTGCCTTCCCTGTTAGGCCCCTTGCATTGAAATAAATGCAGTTTAATTTCTTAGTCCTACCTTGTCCCTGCCTGCCCTGACTGTTTGACTCACTTCTGTTGTCAGCTGTATCCGTCTCAGATCGACCTCTTTCCTCACCATCTCTCTGGGTCCCACTCCCCCCACCTTACTAGTTTAAATCCTCCCAAGCAGTTCTAGCAAATTTCCTTGCCAGTATATTAGTCCCCTTCCAATTTAGGTGCAATCTGTCCTTCTTGTACAGGTCACTTTTACCCCAAAAGAAATTCCAATGATCCAAAAATGTGAATCCTTCTCCCATACACCAGCTCCTCAGCCATGCATTCATCTACTCTGTCCTCCTATTCCTGCCCTCATTAGCTCATAGCACTGGGAGTAATCCAGATATTACTACCCTTGAGGACCTCCTTTTTAAATTTCTGCCTAACTCTCTGTAATCTCCCTTAAGAATCTCAACCTTTTCCCTTCCAATGTCGTTAGTTCCAATGTGGACAATGACCTCCTGCTGGCCCCTCTCCCCCGTGAGAACATTCTGCACCCTCTCTGAGACATCCTTGATCCTGGCATCAGGGAAACAACACACCATTCTGCTTTTTCTCTGCTGGCCATAGAAACGTCTGTCTGTACCTCTGACTACAGAATCCCCTAACACAATTGATCTCTTGGAAGCCGACGTACCCCTCATTGCATTAGAGCCAGTCTCAACACCAGAAATGTAGCTGTTCGTGCTACGTTCCCCTGAGAATCCATCACCCCCTACATTTTCCAAAACAGCATACCTGTTTGAAATGGGTATATCCACAAAAGACTCCTGCACTAGCTGCCTACCTGTCTTACCCTTCCTGGAGTTAACCCATCTATGTGACTGTATCTGAGACTTACCCCCTTCCCATAACTGCCATCCATCACATACTGTTGCTGTTGCAAATTTCTCATTGCTTCTATCTGTCTCTCCAACCGATCCACTTGATCTGATAAGATTTGCATCCAACAGCATTTATGGCAGATATAATCCGCAGTAAGCCTTAAACTCTCTTTAAACTCCCACATCTGACAAGAAGTACATATCACTGCAAAGGCCATTTTTGCTCCTTCACAATCTACAGACCCAGAAAGTAACTCTGTCGTTTTCCTCTACAAACACTGCCCCAGGTTAAATTAATAGCTATGGCTTATATTTTAAATTTAATCAAGAGACTTATCTCCAAAAACATATAATCCACTATACTCACTACTGCAGCCTTTCTCTTGGACAGACTTAAAACAACAAAGCTATTTTTGAGTTGTTTGTGAATAGCTGTTTCTGCAACTTGATTGTTCACCAGGTTTAAATATGATGATGAGGAATCGGGTGAGAGAGAGGGAAGCTTTCCAAGCTGGGATGGAAGTTACCATCTCTATTTTTAGCATATCTCCAAGCTGGATAATGGGCAATGATCATACAAATGTCAATTAATGGTAACCTGGTTTCAATTTCAGCAGTTTGTTGAGTCTGCATAGGTCTCCTGATCTTGCCTTGCACTGTGGTCAAATGGTAATGGCAGCCATTGTCCTTTTTATAAAAAACATTTTAGTCTCAGATATAACAATCAGGTATGCAAAGCTAAAATTTGCAAGTCAAATTTCCAAAGATTGTAACAATTATAATTAGAAGGTTTTTAAAGGAGATATTTGAACATATACCATTGTCCCAAGAAAAAGGGTGAATGTGTTTATGTTTTTGAAGAATTTCACACATGGGACATGGGGGTTTCTGACTGGCCATAATTTCTTGCCTGTCATTAGTTGCCGTTGAGAAAATGGTGGGGAGCTTCCTTCTTTAAACGCTGCAGTCCATGTGCTGTCAATAGATCCATAATCCAATAGAGGACACTACTGAGAAGTGAATGATGAGTATTCTGGGAGGAGTCAACTCAGTCACCAGCGACTGCCCAAGAGCAAATAAAAGGAAGGGAAGCTATAGCAGAATGACTATTTTTGGAGCAGCCATTTTGAGAAGGGGTGTTTTGTCTTGAAATGCTGCTGAAAGTTTAAGTGTGGGCGTTGGTGACCATTTGGCTTCGGTGAGGAGGAAGATCAGCAACAAGGTAAAGGCACGGTAAAACTCTATCATTTATCTCACTGTGAAGGGTCAGAGATGGCAGTTAGGGCAGTGATGTGCCCCTCCTGCCGGATGTGGGAGATCAGGGAGCAGTCGAATGTTCCCAATGACTACGTCTGCAGGAGGTGTGACCGACTGCACCTCCTCACAGAATGCATTGTTTGGTTGGTGTATGGCAATTGGACACACTGAGGAACATACAGGGGGCAGAGACTGTGATAGACACTAGTTACAGGGAGATGACCACATCACAGGTTCGGTCAGTAGATGGGTGACCACCAAGAGAGGCAGTTAGGTAGTGCAGGAGTCTCCCTGTGAGATCAAAAGCAATCCAGAAAAGAAAGAAAAGATTGAGGTTAGTGAAAGCATATTAAATAGTAGAGGCAGCCTACAAGACAAATTAGCCAGGACAGCAAGGCCACAGTAGAAAGTCTGGGTTAAACTGCAGTTATTTCAATGCAAGAGGCCTGACAGGTAAAGCATGGATGGATAACTGGGACTGGAATATTGTAGCCATTATAGAAACATGGCTGAGGGAAGGACAGGACTGGCAGCTCAATGTTTTAAGATACAGATACTATGGGAAGGACAGAAGGGTAGGCAAGAGAGTTGGGGGAGTAGTGTTTTTAATTAGGGAGAACATCATGTCAGTACTGACAGAGGACATTCTGAAGCTTTCGTCCACTGAGTCTATATGTGTAGACCTGTGAAATAAAAAGGGGGAAATCATTTTGATAGCATTGTATTATGGGCCCTAAGTAGTCAATGGGAGATTGAGTAACAAATATATAAAGAGATTGCAGATAGATGCAAGGATAATAGGGTTATAATAATAGGGACTTCTAACTTTCCTAACATTGGAACTGCCCTCATGTTAAGGGCATGGGTGGAGAGAAATCTGTTAACTGTGTTCAGGAAGAACTTCTCATGCAGTATGTAGATAGCTCTACTAAGGAAGGGGCAAAACCTGACCTCCAATTGGGAAATAAGGTAGGGCTAGTGATGGAAGTGTTAGTGGGGGAACACTTCAGGACCAGTGGTCATAATTCCATTAGTTTCAAAATAGCTATGGAAAAGGATAGGTCTGGTCCACAAGTTAAAGTTCTAAATAGGGACAAGACCAATTTTGATGGTCTTAGCCAAGAACTTGCAAAAGTAGATTGGGGGAGGCTGTTTGCATGCAAAGGGACATCTGGTAAGTGGGAGGCTTTCAAACGTGAGTTAATGAGGGCTCAGGGCCTGCATGTTCCTGCTTTTGTGAAGAATTAGACTGGCAGGGAAATCTGGAACAATGGAGTAATTGGGGCCCTGGTCAAGAAAAAAAAGAGGCTTATGAACATGTGTAGATAGCTGTAATCAAGTGAATTCCTTGAGGAAAGTAGAGGGCTTCAGAGCCCACTTGTGAGACACATCATAGAATGAGAATCCAGACAGTGGGAAAACTGGCCCTTCAGCCCAACAAGTTCACACGACCCTTTGAAGAGTAACCCAACAAGACCCATTCCCCCTACCTTATATTTACCCCAGACTAATGCACCTAACTTCCACATCCCTGAACCCTCACTATAGGCAATTTCCCATGGCCAATCCACCCTAACCTGCACATCTTTGGACTGTGGGAGGAAACCCACGCAGACACGGGGAGAATATGCAAACTCCACACAGGCAGTTGCCTGAGGTTAGAATTGAACCTGGGTCCTGGCACTGTGAGGCAGCAGTGCTAACAGCTGAGCCACCGTACCACCATAAATCAGGAAGGCTTTGGCAGAGAAGATAAAGGAGAGTCTAAAGAGATTCATCAAGTACATGAAAGGCTAAAGAGTAACGAGAGAGAGAATAGGACCTCTTAAAGATTAACAAGGTCATCCATGTGCAGAGCCCCAAGAGATGGGTAAAATCCTAAATGAATATTTTTCATCAGTATTTACCATTGAAAAAAGGCTTAGATACTAGGGAATTTTGGGAAATAAATAGTGATGTCTTGAAGAAAGTCCACATACAGAACAGGAGGCTCTGGAAGTCTTAAAATGCATTAAGGCAGTTAAATCCTTGGAACCTGATGGAATGTTTCCCAGGACATTGTGAAAGGTGAGGGAGGATATTGCGGGACACCTAGCAGAGAAATTTGTATCCTCGAAGGAAACAGGTAGAGTGCCTGAAGATTGGAGGGTGGGGTGGCTAATGTTGTGGCATTATTTAAGAATGGCTGCAGGGAAATGCTTGCGAACTACAGGCAGATATGCCTAACATCTGTAGTGAGTAAGTTGTAAGAGGGAATTCTGAGAAACAGGATCTTCACACATTTGGAGAGACAAGGACTCATTAGGAATAGTTGGCATGGCTTTGTGTGTGGGAAATCATGTCTCACAATTTGATTGAGTTTTTTGAAGAGGTGATGAAGGAAACAGATGAGGGCAATGCAATAGATGTTGTTCATATGGACTTTAGCAAGGCCTTTGACAAGATACCACATGATAGGCTGTTCGGTAAAGTTAAATCTCACAGGATCCAGGGAGAGCTCGCCAATTGGAAACAAAATTGACTTGACTGTAGAAGACAGAGGTTGGTGGTAGAGGATTTTTTCAGTTTTTCAGACTGGAGACCTGAGTTCAGCAGTGTGTCCACTGTTATCATATTTATATCAATGATTTGGATGAGAATTTAGGAAGTATGGTTATTAAGTTTGCAGATGACACTAAGATTGGTGGTATAGTGGACAGTGAGAAAGGCTGTCTGGAATGCAGAGAGATCTTAATCAACTAGACCAGTTGGCTGAGGAGTGGCAGACGAAGTTTTGCATTTTGTAGGGTCAAACCAGGGCATGACTTACACAGTTGATGGTAGGGGCCTGGGGAGTGTTATAGAGCAAAGAGACCGTAGGGGTAAGGGTCCATAGCTCTTTGGAAGTGGAGTCACAGTTAGACAGGATAAATCATAGGATAGAATGCTTGTACCATTTGGTCCATCAAGTCCATACTGACCTTCCAAAGAACAACCCACCCAGACCCAGCCTACAGACCTATTTCCATAACCCCACATTTCCCATGGCTAATCCACCTAGCCTACATGTCCCTGGACACCATGGATAATTGAGCATGGCCAATCCAATTTACTTAAATATCTTTAGACTGTGGAAGGAAACTGGAGCACTCAGAGGAAACCAAATCAGCTGCCAGGAAGAATGTGCAAATTCCACATAGTCAGCTGATGCTGGAATTGAACCTGGGTCCTGGCACTGTGAAGCATCAGTGCTCACCAATGAGCCACTGTGCTGCCCATAGGTGGCGAAGAAGCCTTTCGGCATGCTAGCTTTCATTGATTAGAGCATTGAGTCTAGGAGCTAGAATGGCTTGTTGCAGCTGTACAAGATGTTGGCGAGGCCACATTTGGAGTACTGTGTGCAGTTCTGGTCACTTTATTATAGAAAGAATATTATTAAACTAGAAAGAATGCAGGAAAGATCTACTAGCATGTAGCTAGTTACTAGCATGTTATTGGCATAACCTGGACTGGAAAGTTTGACCTTATAAGGGAGTTTGGATAGGCTGGGACTTATTTCGCTGGAGGGTAGGACACTGAGGGGTGACTGTATAGAGGTCTATAAAACCATGATAGGCATAAATGAGGTAGGTAGCCAACAGCTTTTCTCCACATAGGGTAGTCTAAAACTAGAGGGCGCAGTTTAAAGTGAGATGTTCTACAGGGACAGTTTTTTTCACACAATGGGTGGTGAGTCTCCGGAATGGGCTGTCATTTAAGAAACATTCAGACAGGTACATGGATGGGATAGGTATGGAGGGATATGGACCAAACATAGGCAAATGGAACTAGTTTAATTGTGAAAACTTAGCAGCATGACCTGTTTCCATACTGTGGAACTCCATTACAATGCTATTGTGGAGTGAATTCCAGGATGTTGACCAAATAGCACTGAAAGAATGATGATGTATTTCCAAGTCAGAACAACGCGGGGCTTCAAGGGGACCTTGCAAATGACAGTGCTCCCATGTATCCACTGCCCTTGCCTTAGGTGGTGGTAGTTGTGGGCTTGGAACTTGCAGCCTCGTGATTACAACAGGATCTGGACAGATGGGCCAATGGGCTGAGAAGTGGCAGATTCAAATAATTTAATTCAAATAAATGAGGGGTGCAGCATTTTGGGAAAGCAAATGTTAGCAAGACTTATACACTTAATGGTAAGGTCCTAGGGAGTGTTGCTGAACAAAGAGACCTTGGAGTGCAGGTTCATAGCTCCTTGAAAGTGGAGTCGCAGATAGTGAAGAAGGCGTTTGGTATGGTTTCCTTTATTGGTTAGAGTATTGAGTACAGGAGTTGGGAGGTCATGTTGCGGCTGTACAGGACATTGGTTAGGCCACTGTCGGAATATTGTGTGCAATTCTGGTCTCCTTCCTATTGGAAAGATGGTGTGAAACTTGAAAGGGTTCAGAAAAGATTTATAAGGACGTTGCCAGGTTGGAGGGTTTGAGCTATAGGGAGAGCTTGAATAGGCTCGGGTTGTTTTCCCTGGAATGTCGGAGGCTGAGAGGTGACCTTATAGAGGTTTATAAAATCATTTGGGGCATGGATAGGATAAATAGACTAAGACTTTTCCCTGGGGTGGGGGAGGGGGGGGGGGGTCCACAACTAGAGGGCATAGGTTTAGGGTGAGAGGGGAAAGATATAAAAGAGACCTAAGAGGCAACTTATTCACTCAGAGGGTGGTATGTGTATGGAACGAGCTGCCAGAGAAGTGGTGGAGGCTGGTACAATTGCAACATTTAAAAGGCATCTGAATGGGTATATGAATAGAAAGGGTTTGGAGGGATATGGGCTAGGTGCTGGCAGGTGGGACTAGATTGGGGTATCTGGTCGGCATGGATGAGTTGGACCGAAGGGTCTGTTTCCGTGTTGTACATCTCTGTGACTCTATGACTCGCTGAATTCAAACCAGTTTCTGCCTCACAACTATGTGATTACCTCTTTCTTATTGAACCAGTGCCAATTAGCTCATGGCTCAGATAGTAATCCAGAGATTAATAACTTTTAGATTCTGCTTTTAGATTTATCACCCAGCTGTTCAGATTACCTCAGCAGAACCTATTTCCCCTTTCTACCTGTATCGTTGGTACCTATGTGACCCACAACAACTGGATCTTTCCCCTCCCACTCCAATTTCCTCTGCAAAAAATGTCCGACTGGTCTTTTAAATTTGTAACCTGTAAATATTTCCCCTATGTACACTTACATTCGATAAAAAGCACATCTTCCCCTCTGCACCAGATTCCCATGCTGCCTCCAAATTTCACAAACTATATATATCCATCAGTTGGATAAAAATGTACTACAATCTTATCATTCACACCATGATGTGACATGAGTCATGGAGATGTACAGTGTGGAGGCGGACCCTTCAGTCCGGCACGTCCATGCCGACCGGATGTCGTAGGTTAGTCTGGTCCCATTTGTCGGCATTTGGCCCGTGTCCCTCTCGGCCCTTCCTATTCATATACCCATCCAGAAGGCTTTTAAACGTTTAATTATACCAGCCATCTGTCCTATATCTATCACCCCACAATTTAAAGCTATGCCCCCTCGTGCTCGCCGTCCCCATACTTGGAAAAAGGATCTCCCTGACCACCCTATCTAACCCTCTGATTATCTTATATATCTCTATTAAGTCACCTCTCAACCTTCTTCTCTCTAACGAAAACAGCCTCAAGTCCCTCAGCCTTTCTTCGTGAGAACTTCCCTCTATACCAGGCAACATCCTCGTAAATCTCCTCTGCACCCTTTCCAAAGCTTCCACATCCTTCTTATAATGCGGTGACCAGAATTGTACACAATACTCCAAGTGCGGCCGCACCAGAGTTTTGTACAGCTGCAGCATAACCTCATGGTTCTGGAACTCGATCCCTCTATTAATAAAAGCTAAAACACTGTATGTATGCCTTCTTAACAACCCTGTCAACCTGGGTGGCAACTTTCAACGATCTGTGTACCTGGACACTGAGATCTCTCTGCTCATCTACACTACCAAGAATCTTTACATTAGCCCAGTACTTTCCATTCCAGTTACTCCGACCAAGGTGGACCACTCAGAGAGTAGTAAGGGTATGGAATGCTTTGCCTGCAACGGTAGTAGATTCGCCAACGTTAAGTACATTTAACTCATCATTGGACAAGCATATGGACGTACATGGAATAGTGTAGGTTAGATGGGCTACAGATTGGTATAACAGGTCGGCGCAACGTCGAGGGCCGAAGGGCCTGTACTGCGCTGTAATGTTCTGTGTTCTGTGTTCTATATACACAGACCACCCTCCTCTCAGGCCAAGTGAATTTCTTGAATAGTATTCCATAACTTCTCCACATCATTCCTCTGGCTCATGAACACCAAGACAACGTATTTGTTGAGAATCTAACCTACATTTACTAGCTCCACCCTCAAATTACTGCTGTGGTCCTTAATGGATCCTACTCTTACCCTTGTTATCCTTCTACCCTCAATGTACGTGGAAAACAACAGAGATTTCCCTCTATTTTATCTACCAGTACACTTTTATATCCCATTTTGTTGTCCTTTTAGTTGTTCCATTTAGGTTCCCTTTTACACCTTCTATTCTCCTTCAGTATCTGCTATAAACCTCTCTGTTGCTCTAATCCAATGCTATACATTCCTCAATATTCACAGGATTTGATGATCCCATCATTTTTTGTTGTTGGAAAATATTGCCCTTATACTCTTGTCCATTCTTTCTTCAATGCGTCCCATTGTGCCCTGAGACAGATTTATCTTAAAGTATTTGATCCTGGTCCACTCTGGCCCATTAAAATCCGATCCTATTAAAATTAGCCTTCCCCCAAATCTGAACTTTGATTTCAGATCCATCTTTGTCCTTTTCCAAATTAATCTTGTGTCTAGCAGAATTATGATCACTGCCTGCAAAATGCTCCCCACAATACTTCAATTGGTACCTAAAATTAAGTCCAGGACTGCCGCAGTTTTTTGTAGGGCTTTCTATATACTAACTTTAAAAAACCATTCTAGATATAATATAAGAATTCCACTCCCTACAGACCTCAGGATGATGTTCCTGCCCCGGTACCACGGTCATCCTGAAGTCTCTTTGTTAGCCACAGTAATACCTGTCTCTTCCCCTTCCAATTGAATCTCTGACTATGATAGCCTTGCTGTTCTTTTCTACTCCTTTCTTTAACAGCAGCGGCTGTTACTGCTTCCCCCGAACAGTCATCTCCCCCAGCAGTATCCAACCTACAGCACGTGAACAACAGCAGTGCAAAAGAGAGCTCACCACCACCTTCTCGGGGGCACATGGGGATGGGCTATCAATGCTGGCCAGCCAGCGACAGCCATGAGCGTAAACATGATTTTTTAAAAACATTCTGTCAATTGCATGGAATGACAAATTCAGGAAATGAAAAATTTGAAATTGCTCCTCAATGTTGGTACACCATCTGTCAATCACATATTTGGTGCACCAACATTGAAGAGCAATTTCCTGTATTTGTTTCAATAAAACAATAAGATGGCCATAGAGACTGTCACTCTCCCTGCCTCCCTCTCCTTTGTCTGGCAGTCCCTTATTGCCAGGCAGTGGTGAGTGGTAGGGTGGGATGGAGTGGAGGTGGGTGCTGGATGCAGTGAGTAGAGAGGTGGAGACGGAGCCCAGAAGGAGAGAGATCAAAGGCTAGGCAGACAAAGGGATTATTGATTGCAATCACACATTTCATCTGATCACCTTGGTAAATGTGTTGCCCACAGCTTTCTCAGCATCTCGGATGCGTCATGTTGAACTCACCTGCAGCTCCAAATCCAAAATGCAGTTTGTCAGTAGTTGCAGCTTCAATGAGGTGAGAACTGACTTGTGACAAATAAGTGGGAATCAAAGATTGGTGGGAAAAATCGAGCCAAACAATATTCAGTGAAGAGATGGCTCAGACCCAGTCAAGGTATATCCTGTCAAAAGGGAAAGGGAGGGAAAATAAATCTAAACTCATTGGAACAAAAGACATTGAAATTAGGACAAGGAGAATAAAGTGAGATTATGCAAATGGAAAATACAATTGGGAACTGAACTGAATATGGAAGGTTCACATCGCTGATGAAAGAACTAAGAGAAACAAAGATAGGGTGTGAAAAGAGACTGGCAATTAACATAAAAAGGAACCCAAAGGCTTTCTGTTGACAAAGAAATAGTGTATAAAAGGAGAAGTGGAGCTGATTCAGGACCAGAACGGGTATTGACACATGGAGATTGGGAGCATGGCAGAGTGAATACACAAATACATTGCATCTGTCTTTTACAAGGAAGACACATGTCATGATGATCAAGGAAGTCTTCAGCTGCTTAAAGAGTCTAAAGTCGATAAGGAAGACATTATCTGTACTTTCATTTGATAAGGCACTGGGCCCAGCTGAATTACATCCAAGATACTGCAGGAGATTGCAGAGCCTTTGACTTTGATCTTTGTGTCATCATTGTCTACAGGAATAGTGCCAGAAGACTGGAGGATAGCAAATGTTGTTCCCTTGTTCAAGAAGGGGAGGAGAAACAACCCTGGTAATTATAGACCAGCGAGCCTTACTTCGATTGTGAGTAAAGTGTTGGAAAAGGTTGTAAGAGATAGGACTTATAATAATTTAGAAAGAAATAAGTTAATTAGGAATAGTCAACATGGTTTTGGGAAGAGGTGGTTGTGCCTCACAAACCTTATTGAGTTCTTTGAGATGATGACCAAAGATGAGATTAAAGCGGTTGATGGGATATGGATTTCAGTTAAGGCATTTGAAAAGGTTCCCCATGGTAGGCTATTGCACAAAATATGCCCTTGAACCCCACCCCTCCCAATACAACAAAGACAGAAACCCCCCGGTCCTCAATTTCCACTCCACCAACGTCCACATACATGGCATCATCCTCTGCCACTTTCACCACCTCCAAACGGATCCCACCAGAAATGTATTTCCCTCCCACCCCTATCAGTATTCTAGAGAGACCATTCCCTCCGCAACTCTCTCGTCAGGTCCACGCACCCCACCAGCCCATACCCCACTCCTGGTACCTTCCCCTGCCACAGCAGGAATTGCAAAACCTGCACCCACACCTCTCCCCTCACCTCCATCCAAGGCTCCAAAGGATCCTTCCGCATTCGACAGAAATTTACTTGTAGCCCTACCAATGTCATCTACTGTATCCAATGTACCTGGTGTGGTCTCCTCTACATCAGGGAGACAGGACACCTTCTTGCGGATCATTTCAGAGAACACCTCTGGGACACCTGCACCCACCAACCCCACCGCCCCGTGGCTGAACACTTCAACTGCTCCTCCCACTCTGTCAAGGACATGCAGGTCCTGGATCTCTTCCTCTGCCAAACCATTACCACCTGACACCTGGAGGAATAACGCCCCATATTCTGCCTTGGGACCCTGCAACCACACGGGATAAATGTGGATTTCACCAGTTTCCTCATTTCCCCTCCCCCCCACATTATCCCAGTCCCAAACGTCCAATTTGGCACCACCCTCCTGACCTGTCCATCACCTTATCCATCTACTCCCCAACCTGTCACCTTCTCCCTCACCTTCATCTACCAATCGCTTTCTCAGCTACCTTCCCTCCAACCCCACCCCACCCCTCCCATTTATCTCTCAGCCCCCGGCCCACAAGTCTCATTCCTGATGAAGGACTTATGCTCGAAACGTCGATTCTCCTGCTCATCAGATACTGCCTGAGCTGCTGTGCTTTTCCAGCACCACCCTCTCGACAATATACAGAGGCATTGGATTGAGGGTGATTTAGCGGTTTAGATCAGAAATTGGCTAGCTGAAAGAAGACAAAGGGTGGTGGTTGATGGGAAATATTTAACATGAAGTTCAGTCACCAGTGGTGAACTGCAAGGATCTGTTTTGGGGCCACTGTTGTTTGTTATTTTTATAAATGTCCTGAACGAGGGCATAGAAGGATGGGTTAGTAAATTTGTGGATGACACTAAGGCCAGTGGAGTTGTGGATAGTGCTAAAGGATATTGCAGGTTACAGAGGGACATAGATAAGCTGCAGAGCTGGGCTGAGAGGTGGCAAATGGAGTTTAATGCAGAAAAGTGTGAGGTGATTCACTTTGGAAGGAGCAACAGGAGTAAAGAGTACTGAGCTAATGGTAAGATTCTTGGTAGTGTAGATAAGCAGAGAGATCTAGGTGCCCATGTACATAGATCCCTGAAAGTTGCCACCCAGGTTGATGAGGTTGTTAAGAAGGCATATGGTATGTTAGCCTTTATTGGTGGGGAATTGAGTTTCGGAGCCATGAGGTCATGCTGCAGCTGTACAAAACTCTGTTGCAGCCACACTTGGAGTATTGCATACAGTTCTGGTCACCGCATTATAGGAAAGATGTAGAAGCTTTGGAAAGGGTGCAGAGGAGATTTACTAGGATGTTGCCTGGTTTGGAGGGAAGGTCTTATGAGGAAAGGCTGTGGGACTTGAGTCTGTTTTCATTAGAGTGAAGCAGGTTGAGAGGTGACTTAATTGAGACATACAAGATAATCAGAGGGTTAGATAGCGATGGCTAACACGAGGGGACATAGCTTTAAAATGAGGGGTGATAGTTATTGGACAGATGTCAGAGGTAGGTTCTTTACTCAATCGTAGGGGCGTGGAATGCTCTGCCTACAACAGTAGTAGACTTGCCAACATTAAGGGCACTTAAATGGTCATTGGATAAATATATGGATGATAATGGAATCATGTAGGTTAGATGGGCTTCAGATTGCTTTCACAGGTTGGCGCAACATCAAGGGTCAATCAAGGGTTACTGTGCTGTAATGTTCTATGTTCTATGTTCTATGTTCTATACTGAAGGAGGTTAGGTTGGCTACTTCATGGTGTGAATGACCCACAGAGGCGTGGGTGCACAGTGCATCTATCACCACTGGTAAAACTGCAGCAAGGGGACATACACCCAACTGCAGTTCCTCAGTCACAGGTCACTGATACAGGCCACCAACATAGAACACACACTAACCATCAGACACCAACAAAAGAAACAGAACAACTACAGGTATCACTGCCACAACAAAAGGGATTGTTGATAGCAAACTAGGGCAGAAGGGAAGCTCGTTTGATGAGAATGGGGACTATGAGGAGGTGAAAATGGGCTGGCTGTGTTAAAAGCAACCCATTCGTGAGAGGATGTGGGGTGTGGGGTGTGTAATCGCTTTGGAAGGTGATGTGCACATTCAAAATCATTTTGAGTCCCGAAAGATGAAATGCGGTTCTTCCAGCTTGCACTGGGCTCACTTCTGCACTATTTCTGCTTTTGCTGGTATCAGGTCTCCAGTAACTGCAGTCCTTTGCTTTATTTAAGGTTATATTGGAGCTGGACAGAGCTTTGGTTAGGGAACAGCTGAAGTACTGTGTGCAGTTCTGGCCACCACACTGTAGGGAGAATGCAATTCTACAGGAGGTGGTGTCAAGGAGATTCACCAGGATGTTGCCTCTCATAGAGTGCTCTCGATATGTAGAGAGGCTGGATAAGCCCATTCTTTTCCTCTGGAGCAGAGAAAGTTGAGGTGGGTTCCTGTAGAGGTATATAACAGGACATGCAGATACACCTTTCTTCCCCGGCTTCATTTCATTCCTTTGTCATGAGGAACTCAGGCTTTGCTTATCTGACCTTTCCCTTCATAGGAATGTGCCTTGACTGTAACTGAACTAACTCCTTCATCATGCTTTGCCATTTTTGCCACTTACAGTCAGAACCAACCATCAAAAACATAGTTCCCTCCTTGTTTCTATCTGTGATCCGTAGGGACTGTTCCCTCTGCGACTCCCTTGTTAAATCCACGCTCCCAACCAATCCGTCCTCCACTCCCCAAACCTTCCCCTGCCGCCACACGAGATGTAAAACCCGTACCCACACCTCTTCCCTCGCCTCCATCAAGGCCCCAAATGATCCTTCCAAGTCCAGCAGAGGTTGACTTGCGCATTGTTATGAAGATGTGGGTGTACCTTTAAAAGAGTGAAGGACTTGGCAATTACACCAAGTGCTGGTGAATTTACAAAAGTAACATTTGATTCAGAACAAAAACCACTTGCTGAGTTGCTATGAGACAAAAACACAAATTCGAATTTGGCCAATCAGTTTAAATTATACCCCAAAGAATATCAAACTCCAATCCAGTTTGAATTAAGTATATTGACAAACTTAAAACCCAATGACACAATCCGATGCTTTGGGGGTATAAGACCGGGGGAAATTGAACAGTTGAGAGGAAACTGTCAAACCCAGCATGTAAACAGACTGCCTGAAAATAGCTCTCTTAAAAAGGTACTTTTCAATCAGTAACCTGTGATGAAGAAATTCCAAAGAAAAAAAAGACACAGGAAGATCTGAATAGAAAAATGAAACGTGCTGGATTTGAGATAAGAAGAGTGGTTTTGTAAATCTTTAGATTAGATTCCCTACAATGTGGAAACAGGCCATTTGGCCCAACAAGTCTACACCAACCCTCCAAAGACTAAGCCACCCAGACCTATTCCCCTATCCTATACTTATCCCTGACTAATACACCTAACACTATGGGCAACTTAGCATGGCCAATTCACCTGGCCGGGAGGAGGAAACCCACGCAGACACAGGGAGAATGTGCAAACTCCACACAGACAGTAGCCCAAGGCAGGAATTGAACCCAGTTCCCTGACACTGTGAGGCTACAGTACTAAACACTGAGCCACCATGCCACCCACAAATCTTGACTAGGAATTTATCGGACTAGTATTATAGAAGGGAAGGTAAAAGATAGGTTCAGGGAAGGAATGATAAATCGTTGTTAGTTGATTATTCTTTGTTATACTTTAAGAAATAAAGTTGTTAATTTTTACTTTAAATAGTTCATGGCTACTTGACGTTTTTACAGATTAATGCATGGGATAAATCTTTGCTGTGTTGCTGCTTTTAAATTAAGCAGGAGGGTTTCCCCCGTGTCGTAACAACAACCTCGAACCTCATTTACCACACCCATTGCTCTCCATGTGCTCTCCTCTATGTCGAAAAGACTGAGTGCAAACTTGTGGAATGGTTCAGGGAACATCTCTAGTTCGTACGCACCAATCAACTCCACCTCCCCGTTGCCATCCATTTCAACTCCCCCGAGAGACATGTACCCTGGTTCTCCTCCACCATCTACACAAGGCCACCCACAAACTCGAGGAGGATCACCTCATCTTCCACCTCAAGACCCTACAACCTAATGGCCTCAACATTGGTTTCACCAGTTTCCAAATCTCCCTTAACCCCTCCTCATCCCAGATCCAACCCTCCAACCGGCACAGCCCTCTTGACCTGTCCTACCTGTCCATCTTCCTTCCCACTTATCCACTCCACCCTTCCCACTGACCAATTACCTCCTACCTGCATCCATCTATTGCCATCCAACCCACCTTGCCCCCAGCTCCTCGCCCTCCCCCTATTTATTTCTCAGTCCCCTTTCGCCTCCCCAGTACTGAAGAAAGCTCCTGTCCGAAATCTTGACTCTCTTGCTCCTCTGATGCTGCCTGACCTGCTGTGCTTTTCCAGCACCACACTTTATCCAAGTGTGCTGTCCTCACTACCTCCCAGTTGATGATCTTTGATTCCATTTTACACGGGAGGCATATTTTCCTCACCTTATTGAAATGGACTCTCCTTCAATTAAGTATTTTTATCTCTATCCGCCCTCTGAGGATTTCAGTGCCAGTTCAAGAATGAGCACTGTCATGTTTTGTAAATGTAAAAAGCATTTGGCAGTATATATTGGAGATTGGAGATTGGAGATACAACTGCTTATTCACTCAGTCATTGTAATCAGAATGTGGAGGTGCTGGTGTTGGACTGGGGTGGACAAAGTTAAAAACCACACACAACACCAGGTTACAGTCCAACAGGTTTATTTGAAATCACAAGGTTTTGGAGTGCTGCTCCTTCCTCAGGTGAAGTCAAGCACTCGGAAAGCTTGTGATTTCAAATAAACTTGTTGGACTATCACCTGGCTAGGTAAAAACAAGGACTGCAGATGCTGTAAACCAGACTCTAGATTAGAGTGTTGCTGGAAAAGCACAGCAGGTCAGGCAGCATCTGAGGAACAGGAAAATCAATGTTTCGGCCAAAAGCCCTTCAACAGGAATAGAGGCAGGGTGCCTGCAGAGTGGAGAGGGGGTTGGGGGTGGGGAGAAAGTAGCATAGAGTACAATAGGTGGATGGGGGTGGGGATGGAGGTGATACGTCAGAGGGGAGGGTGGAGTGGATAGGTGGAATAGAAGATAGGCAGGTAGGACAAGTCATGGGGACAGTGCTGAGCTGGAAGTTTGGAACTGGGGTGAGGTGGGGAAGGGGAAATGAGGAAATTGGTGAAGTCCACATTGATGCCCTGGGGTTGAAGTGTTCCGAGGCGGAAGATGAGGCGTTCTTCCTCCAGGCGTCAGGTGGCGAGGGAGCGGCGATGGAGGAGACCCAGGACCTGCATGTCCTCGGCAGAATGGGAGGGGGAGTTGAAATGTTGGGCCACAGGGCGGTGTGGTTGATTGGTGGGGTGTCCCGGAGACGTTCCCTAAAACACTCTGCTAAGAGGCATCCAGTCTCCCCAATGTAGAGGAGACCACATCGGGAGCAACAGCTACAATAATTGATATTGGTGGATGTGCAGGTGAAACTTTGATGGATGTGGAAGGCTCCTTTAGGGCCTTGGATGGAGGTGAGGGAGGAGGTGTGGGTGCAGATTTTGCAATCCCTGCGGTGGCAGAGGAAGGTGGCAGGAAGGGAGGGTGGGTTGTTGGGGGGCGTGGACCTGACCAGGTAGTCACGGAGGGAACGGTCTTTGCGGAAAGCGGAAAGGGGTGGGGAGGGAAATATATCCCTGGTGGTGGGGTCCGTTTGGAGATGGCGGAAATGTCGTCGGATGATGTGGTTTATACCAAGGTTGGTAGGGTGGAAGGTGAGCACCGGGGGGGGGTTCTGTCCTTGTTACGGTTGGAGGGGTGGGGTTTGAGGGCGGAGGGGTGGGATGTGGATGAGATGCGTTGGAGGGCGTCTTTAACCACATGGGAAGGGAAATTGCGGTTCTAAAGAAGGAGGCCATCTGGTGGATTCTGTGGTGGAACTGGTCCTCCTGGGAGCAGATATGGCGGAGGTGGAGGAATTGGAAATACGGGAGGTAGGGTGGGAAGAGGTATAATCCAGGTAGCTGTGGGAGTTGGTGGGTTTGTAAAAAATGTCAGTGGCAAGTCGGTCGTCATTAATGGAGATGGAGAGGTCCAGGAAGGGAAGGGAGTTGTCAGAGATGGTCCAGGTGAATTTAAGGTTGGGATGGAATGTGTTGGTGAAGTTGATGAATTGCTCAACCTCCTCGCGGGAGCACGAGGTGGCGCCAATGCAGTCATCAATGTAGCGGAGGAAGAGGTGGAGAGTGGTGCTGGTGTAACTACGGAAGATGGACTGTTCTACGTAGCCAACAAAGAGACAGGCATAGCTGGGGCCCATACGTGTGCCCATAGCTACCCCTTTGGTCTGGAGGAAGTGGGAAGATTCGAAGGAAAAATTGTTAAGGGTGAGGACAAGTTCAGCCAAACGAATGAGAGTGTCGCTGGAAGGGTACTTTTGGGGACGTCAGGGGGGGAAGAAATGGAGGGCTAGGAGGCTCTGGTCTTGGTGGATGGAGGTGTAGAGGGACTGGATATCCATGGTGAAGATGAGGCGTTGGGGGCTGGGGAAACGGAAGTCTTGGAGGAGGTGGAGGGCATGGGTGGTGTCTCGAACATATGTGGGGACTAGGGGGGATAGGACAGTATCGTGGTAGGTGGAGATGAGTTCGGTGGGACAGGAGCATGCTGAGACAATGGGTCGGCCGGGGTGGTCAGGCTTGTGGATCTTGGGAAGGAGATAGAATCAGGCGGTGAGGGGTTCCCGGACTATGAGGTTGGAAGCTGTGGGTGGGAGGTCTCCTGAGGTAATGAGGTTCTGTATGGTCTGGGAGATGATGGTTTGGTAATGGGGGGTGGGGTCATGGTCGAGGGGGTGGTAGGAGGAGGTGTCTTCGAGTTGGCATCTGGCTTCAGGGTGTAGAGGTCAGTGCGCCAGACTACCACTGCACACCCTTTATCCGCTGGTTTGATGGTGAGGTTGGGGTTGGAGCAGAGGGAGTGGAGGGCTGTGCATTGTGAGGGTGAGAGGTTGGAGTGGGGGAGGGGGTAGACAGTTTGAGGTGGTTAAGGTCTCGGTGGCAGTTGGAAATGAAGAGGTCGAGGGTGGGTAATAGGTCAGCACGGGGTGTCCAGGTGGATGGAGTGTTTTGGAGGCGGGCAAAGGGGTCCTCGGAAGGTGGGCGGGAGTCCTGATTGTAAAAGTAAGCTCGGAGGTGGAGGCGACGGGAGAAAGGTTCAACGTCACAGCGTGTATTAAATTCATTGATGTGTGGGCGGAGGGTGATAAAGGTCAGGCTTTTGCTGAGGACTGATTGTTCGTCCTCAGTGGGAGGTCCCACAGCTATCTGGATTACATCTCTTCCCACCCTATCTCCTGCAAAAATGCCATCCCGTATTCTCAATTCCTCTGCCTCTGCCGTATCTGCTCCCAAGAGGACCAGTTCCACCACAGAACACACCAGATGGCCTCTTTCTTTAGAGACCGCAATTTCCCTTCCCACGTGGTTAAAGAAGCTCTCCAACGCATCTCATCCACACCTTGCCCCTCCGCCCTCAAACCGTAACAAGGACAGAACCCCTCTGGTGCTCACCTTCCATCCTACCAACCTTCGCATAAACCACATTATCCGACAACGTTTCTGCCACCTCCAGACGGACCCCACCACCAGGGATATATTTCCCTCCCCACCCTTTCCGCCCTCCACAAAGACCGTTCCCGTCATGACTACCTGGTCAGGTCCATGCCCCCCAACAACCCACCCTCCCTTCCTGGCACCCTCCCCTGCCACCGCAGGAATTGCAAACCCTGTGCCCACACCTCCTCCCACACCTCCATCCAAGGCCCCAAAGGAGCCTTCCACATCCATCAAAGTTTCACCTGCACATCCACCAATATCATTTACTGTATCTGTTGCTCCCGATGCGGTCTCCTCTACATTGGGGAGACTGGACGTCTCCTAGCAGAGCTCTTTAGGGAACATCTCTGGGACACTCGTACCAATCAACCACACTGCCCTGTGGCCCAACATTTCAACTCCCCCTCCCACTCTGCCGAGGACATGCAGGTCCTGGACCTCCTCCACTGCCGCTCCCTCACCACCCGATGCCCGGAGGAAGAACGCCTCATCTTCCACCTCGGAACACTTCAACCCCAGGGCATCAATGTGGACTTCACCAGTTTCCTCATTTCCCCATCCCCCACCTCACCCCAGTTCCAGCTTCCAGCTCAGCACTGCCCTCATGACCTGTTCTACCTGCCTATCTTCCTTTCCGCCTATCCGCTCCACCCTCCTCTCTTTCCTATCACCTTCATCCCCACCCCCATTCACCCATTGTACTCTTTGCTACCTTCCCCCACCCTCCTCTCTGACGTATCACCTCCATCCCCACCCCCATTCACCTATTGTACTCTATGCTACTTTCTCCCCACCCCCACCCCCAACCCCTCTCATTTATCTCTCCACCCTGAAGGCACCCTGCCTCTATTCCTGATGAAAAGCTTTTGCCGGAAACATTGATTTTCCTTCTCCTCGGATGCTGCCTGACCTGCCGTGCTTTTCCAGTACCACTCTAATCTGGACTATCACCTGGCGTCGTGTGACGTCTGACATTGTAATCAGAGACCAACGCTACCTCCTCCCCATTCTGATCATTTCAGGTCCCACAGTTGCCATCAGGTGCAGATAAAGGCCAGGTTGGTGAACACTACTGGAGGAGTTCACTGTGAATTAGGGTAAGCTTGAGGATCTTATTTTAAAGGTAACTGTGTCAAGGGCAGGGTGGAGAGCTGGTGGAATGGGGCTAGTGGTGAGTGTAACTCAATGGCCATAACAATTGAAAGGAAAGTGAGAGATCATACAGAACAGAGACCAGTTTGAAAACACCGGAATGTTGCACGGTACCAGATGGGAAGTAATGTAATTACAAACAGAAAACCAATAAGAATGGGAGGTACTTGTCGAATGCAATATTTAAGATTAAAAAAACCAGAAGGGTTTTAGACAAATTTGAGGGGAGGAGGATTTGAGCTCAGTAAGTTACTGAGGCTATTAGCAACAGAAACTTACAAGAGTTACACAAGCTGAAAGGTTGCCTTCCATCGGGTGAGGAGCTTGAACAGTGTTTTAAAATCATCAGCTCGGGCTGTTTTGTTTGAAATGTTGTGGTTTAAGCATGGCTGGTCATTCCTGGAACTAAGCTTCACATCCCCTCCACTCGACAATGTGCTTTCTTTCTTCTTGATGTCCAGACAAATGGCAGTTACAGCTCAAGCTCACTACAGAGAAAGGCAGCTAAAGATATAATGATGCTATTTCTGTGAAACATAATTTCAAACAACAGCACAGGATTTTAGGTGAATCCAAATAAACAATTTTGTTTTCAGGTTGATTAATCAGCTGACCAACAACCTCTGATTAGGGATGGGCAACCTGGTTGAATTAAAAAGAAATTAACACCTACCGGCCAAAGTCAGCTGAAACCCCTCTCCCAAGACAATGTTATTGTCAGCATCTGGGTCAGACATCTTGCTGCAGACTTGCTGAACAGTGTAAACAGTATATTTTGAAAGGAAGAAGAAGTTCACCTGTATCTCGGTAAAAAGCAGTGTTACTATCCCTTTCGGAGACTGATAGCTTTGAAGAAGGGGATAAAAAAGTAAAAACATTCATTTTCCCACATTATAGAACAAAGAACAAAGAAGGTTTACATCCCAGGGACAGGTCCTTTGGCCCTCCAAGCCTGCGCCGAACCAAGTGTACTGTATAAACCTGCCAGTCAATTCCTAAGCATCCGTATCCCTCTGCTCCCCACCTACTCATGTATTTATCCAGACGCATCTTTAGTGAATCTACCGTGCCTGCCTCTACTACCTCTGCTGGTAGCGTGTTCCAAGCGCCCACCACCCTCTGTGTGAAGTACTTGCCGTGTGTATCCCCCTTAAACTTTCCACCTCTCACCTTGAAAGCATGACGTCCTGTTATTGAATCCTTCACCTGGGAAAAAGCTTGTCTCTATCCACCCTGTCTATACCCTTCATGATTTTATAAACCTCAATCAGATCCCCCTTCAAACACCTTTTTTCTAATGAAAATAAACCTAACCTACTCAACCTTTCTTCATAGCTAGCACCTTCCATACCAGGCAACATCCTCATAAACCTTCTCTGCACCCTCTCCAAAGCATCCACATCCTTTTGGTAATGTGGCAACCAGAACTGTACACAGTATTCTAAATGCAGCCGAACCAATGTCTTGTACAATTTTAACATGACTTGCCAGCTCTTATACTCAATACCCTGTCCAATGAAGGCAAGCATACTATATGCCTTCCTGACCACTCTATTCACCTGTGCAGCAACCTTTAGAGTACAATGGACCTGCACTCCCAGATCTCTCTGCCCATCAACTTCTCTTCTGTTCATTGTATAATTCGCCGTAGAATTAGTCTTGCCTAAATGCATCACCTCACGTTTGAAATCCATCTGCCACTTTTCCACCCAACTCTCCAGTATATCTATACTCTCCTGCATTCTCTGGCAGTTCCTTATGGTTTCTGCTACTCCACCAATCTTCGTGTCATCTGCAAACTTGCTGATCATACCAACAGTGCCCTCTTCCAGATCATTTATGTATATTACAAACAACAGTGGCCCCAAAACTGACCCCTGTGGAACATCGCTGGTCACCTTTCTCCATTTCGAGAAACTCCCTTCAACTACTACTCTCTGTCTCCTGTTGCTCAACCAGTTCTTTATCCACCTAGCTAGAACATCCTACACACCATGTGACTTCACTTTCTCCGTTAGTCTACAAAGGGGAACCTTATCAAATGCCTTACTAAAGTCCATGTATATGACATCAATATCCCTTCCGTCATCTACCGACTTGGTCACTTCCTCGAAGAACTGTATTAAGTTGGTAAGGCACGATCTCCCCCACACAAAACCATGTTGCCTATCACTGATAAGCCCATTCTTTTCTAAATATAAATAGATCCTATCCCTCAGTACCTTCTCCAGCAACTTTCCCACCACTGACGTCAGGCTCACTGGTCTGTAGTTACCCAGAATATCCCTTCTTCCCTTCTTGTACAGGGGGACAACATGAGCAACCCTCCAGTCCTCCGGCACCTCACCTGTATTTAAGGATGCCACAAAGATATCTGTCAGGGCCCCAGCTATTTCCTCTCTCACCTCCCTCAGTAACCTGGGATAGATCCCATCCGGTCCTGGGGATTTGTCCACCTTAATAACCTCTAGCCTACCCAACACATCTTACCACTTATGTCAACGTGATCCAGACTAATCAAACTTCTATTTCTAATCTCAACATTCATCACGTTCTTCTCCTCAGTGAATACTGATGCTCCATCTGCCAGTTTCTTTCACACTCATGTGCCCTATGCAGACTCCTTTAACCCTTCACACAACTTGCTTTCCTATGTGTCTGTGTCATCAACAAAATTAGCTACAATATAGTTGGTCCCTCCATCCAAGTCATTAATATGGATTGTAAATGGTCAAGCCTCCAACTCTGACCCCTGTGCTAACCTATTAGGTGTAGTTAACTGGACTAAAAATGATACTTTTTTCATGAATCTATACTTTGTTAGTGAGCCAGTCCTTTCATAGCGTAGAAACAGGCCATTTAGCCCATCAAGTCCACACCAACCTTCCAGCGAGTAACCTACCTAGACCCATTCCCCTGCCCTATTATTTTACCCCTGACTAATGCACCTGACCTACACATTCCTGGAAACTATGGGTAATTTAGCCCCTCATCCATTCCAACCTCTCACCCTCACAATGCGCAGCCCTTCACGCCCTCTGCTCCAACTCCAACCTCACCATCAAACCAGCGGACAAGGGTGGTGCAGTGGTAGTTTGATGCACTGACCTCTACACCGTGGAAGCCAGGCGCCAACTCAAAGACACCTCCTCCTATCCCCCTTGACCATGACCTCATCTCCCATCATCAAACCATTATCTCCCAGAGCATACACAACCTGATCACCTAAGGGGATCTTCCAACTTCATTGTTCGGGCCAGTTTTACGTCCAATCCAAGATCCACAAGCCTGACTACTCCGGCCGACCCATCGCCCCAGCCTGCTCCTGCCCCACCTAATTCATCTCCACCTACCTCGATACTGTCCTTTCCCCCCATCCAGGAACTCCCCACATATGTTCGGGACACCACCTACACCCTCCATCTCCTCCAAGACTTCCGTTTCCCTAGTTCCCAACGCCTCATCTTCACCATGGACATCCAATCCCTCTACACCTTCATCCGCCATGACCAAGGCCTCCAAGCCCTCCGTTTCTTCCTCTCCCAACATCCCTACCAGTACCCTGCCACTGACACTCTCATTCATTTGGCTGAACTGGTCCTCACCCTCAACAATTTCTCCTTCGAATCCTCCCTCTTCCTCCAGATGAAAGGGTTAGCCACGGGCACCCGCATGGGCCTCTGCTATGCCTGTCTCTTGTCGACTACATAGAACATTCCATCTTCCAGTGTTATACTGGCATGGTGGCTCAGTGGTTAGCACTGTTGCCTCACAGCGCCAGGAACCCGGGTTCAATTCCCACCTCGGGCAACTGTCTGTGTGGAGTTTGCACATTCCCCCCGTGTCTGTGTGGGTTTCCTCCGGGTGCTCTGGTTTCCTCCCACAATCCAAAGATGTGCAGGTCAGGTGAATTGGCCATGCTAAATTGCCCGTAATGTTAGGTGCATTAGTCAGGGGTAAATGTAGAGGAATGGGTCTGGGTGGGTTAGTCTTCGGAGGGTCGGTGTGGACTTGTTGGGCCGAAGGGCCTGTTCCAACCTGTAGGGAATCTAATCTAATCACTCCCCACCTTTTCCTCAACTACATTGATGACTGCATCGGTGCCACCTCATGCTCCCACGAGGAAGTTGAACAGTTCATCAACTGCACCGACACATTTCACCCCAACCTTAAATTCACCTGGGCCATCTCAGACTCCTCCCTCCCCTTCCTGGACCTCTCCATCTCCATCAACAATGACCAACTCAACACTGACATCGTCTCCCAACCAACCAACTCCCACCCTGTCTCCTGTAAAAACACTATCCCTTATTCCCAACTCATCCGCGTCTGCCGCTTCTGCTCCCAGGAAGAGCAGATCCACCACATAACACACCAGATGGCCTCCTTCTTTAAAAACCATAATTTCCCCTCCAGCGCATCTCATCCACGTCCCGCACTTCTGCCCTCGAACGCCACTCCTCCAGCCACAAGGAGAAACACCTACCGCCATCCCCCCCCTGCCAACCCCTAACACCTCCTCCTCCACCCCAGGTCCTCACCTTCCACCTACCAACCTCCGTATATATCACATCATCCTCCGTCATTTTGGCAACCCAGAAATGGACCCCACCACCAGAGATATATTTCCCTCTCCACCCCATAAAAACCATTCCTGCAGCGACTACCTGGTCAGTTCGACGCGCCCCCTGCCTTACCCTGCCACCACAGGAATTGTGCCCACACCTCCCCCCTCCATTCAAGGCACCAAAGGAGCCTTCCCCCATATCCATCAAGATTTCACCTACACTTTCACAGATATTATTTATTGTATCTGTTGTTCCCGGTGCGCTCTCCTCTACTTTGAGGAGACTGGACGACTCGTCACAGAACCCTTCAGAGAATATCTCTGGGTCACCTGCACCAACCAACCCCACCTTTTGGTGGCTGAACACTTCAACTCCCCTTCCCACTCCACTGATGACATGCAGGTCCTGGGTCTCCTCCACCGCCACTCCCTAACCACTCGACGCTTGGAGGAAGAACGCCTTATCTTCCACCTCTGGACCTTCTAACCCCAGGGCATCAACATGGATTTAACTAGTTTCCTCATTTCCCCTCCCCATCATATCCCAGTTCTAATCTGCCAGCTCAGCATTGTCTTCATGACCTGTTCTACCTGTCCATCATCCTTCCCACCTATCCACTCCACCCTCCCCTCCGACCTATCACCTTTACCCTCACCTTCATCCATCCATTGCACTCTCAGCTACTTCCCCTCCAGCCTAACCCCCGTCCCATTTATCTCTCCACCCCCTTGGCTCCCAGCCTCATTCCTGTTGGAGGGCTTTTGCCCGAAACGTCGATTTTCCTGCTCCTTAGATGCCGCCTGAACTGCTGTGCTTTTCTAGTACCACACTCTCGACTCTAATCTCCAGCATCTGCAGTCCTCACTTCCTCCTGGTAACTTAGCATGGCCAATTCACCTAATCTGCACATCATTGGATGGTGGGAGTTTACTGCAGTCCCCATACAATACACCCTTATCTTGCGTGGTAATGTTTTATGTGGTACCTTATCGAATGCCTTTTGGGGAGAGGTGCTGGTGTTGTGGCAACGTCACTGAACCTGGGAATCAAGAAGCCCAGGCTAATGCTCTGGGATCTGGGTTTGAAAGGTACCAGGAGAAAGTAAGGACTGCAGATGCTGGAGATCAGAGCTGAAAATGTGTTGCTGGAAAAGCGCAGCAGGTCAGGTACCAGGTCAAATGTGAAAAATTGACTCAAAGTGATCTGGAATTAAACTGATAAACAACCACCTGATAAAGGAGCAGCACTTCGAAAGCTAGTGCTCCCAAATAAACCTGCTGGACTATAACCTGGTGTTGTGTGATTTTTAACTTTGTACATCCCAGTCCAACACCGGCGTCTCTAAATCATGGAATTAAAAGGTAGTCTAGTGGCAAACCTGTAATCACAGTTATTGGTTATAAGAACCCAGGTGGTTCACAGAGATATCCTGGAGAAAAGCTGCTATCCTTACCTTGACTGGCTGAAATGTGACTCCAGATCCACAGCAATGTCATTGACTCTTACATGTTCTCTGGGTAATTAAGGATGGGAAATGAATGTAAGCCCATTTCAGGAATTCAGGCCATTCAGCCCAACAAGTTCACAATGACTCTCTGAACAGCATCCCACCTAGACTCACACCCCAACACTCTAATCCTAATGTAATGGCTAATGCACCGAACCTACACAGCCTTGAACACTATGGCCAATCCACCTAACCTGCATATCTTTGGATTGTGGGAGGAAACCAGAGCACCCGGAGGAAACCCACACAAACTCGGGGAGAATGTGCAAACTCCACACAGTCACCCGAGGGTAAAATTGAACCTGGTTTCCTAGTGCTGTGAGGCAGCAGTGCTAACCACTGAGCCACCGTGCCACCCCATCCCATAAATGAATTTTAAAATCTCAAATACACTTCATCTATTGGTTCTTCTTTAACCATCCTGCTTGCTAGATCCTCAAAGAACTCCAATAAGTTTGTTAAACATGGTTTCCCTTTCACATGCTGACTCGACCTAATTACTGTTGAGAGTGTTGTGCTGGAGAAGCACAGCAGGTTAGGGAGCACCCGAGAGGAAGGAGAATCGAGACTGGCTCTAATGTAATGAGGGGTACATCGGGATCCAAGAGATCGATTGTGTCAGGGGACTCTCTAGTCCAAGGCACAGACAGACGTTTCTGTGGCCAGCAGCAAAAAATCAGAATGGTGGGTTGTCTCCCTGCTCCCAGGATCAAGATGTCTCAGAGAGGGTGCAGAATGTTCTCAAGGGGAAGAGGTCATTGTCCACATTGGAACCAACGACATTGGAAGGGAAAAGGTTGAGATTCTGAGAGAGTTAGGCAGGAATTTATAAAGGTCCTCGAGAGTAGTAATACCTGGATTACTCCCGGTGCTATGAGCTAGTGAGGACAGGAATAGGAGGATAGAGCAGATGAATGCATGGCTGAGGAGCTGGTGTATGGGAGAAGGATTCACATTTTTGGATCATTGGAATCTCTTTTGGGGTAGAAGTGACCTGTACAAGAAGGACGGATTGCATCTAAATTGGAAGGGGATTAATATACTGGCAGTGAGATTTGCTCGTGCTGCTCGGGAGGATTTAAACTAGTAAGGTGGGGGGGGGCACCCAGGGAGATAGTGAGGAAAGAGATCAATCTGAGACTGGTACAGTTGGGAAAGGGCGTGAGTCAAACAGTCAGGGCAGGCAGGGACAAAGCAGAGAACAAGGTACGACTGATAAATTAAACTGCATTTATTTCATTGCAAGAGGACTAACAGGGAAGGCAGATTAACTCAGGGCATGGTTAGGAACATGGGACTGGGATTTCATAGCAATTACAGATACGTGGCTCAGGATGGATAGGACTAGCAGCTTAATATTCCAGGGTACAAATGCTATATGCAGACTGAAAGGGAGGCAAGAGAGGAGGGGGAGTGGTTTTATGAAAAGGGATAGCGTTACAGCTGTGCTGAGGGAGGCTATTCCTAGAAATATATCCAGGGAAGTTATTTGGGTGGAACTGAGAAATAAGAAAGGGATGATCACCTTATTGAGATAGTATTATAGACCCCCTAATAGATAGTGGGAAATTGAGAAACAGATTTGTAAGGAGATCTCAGTTACCTGTAAGAATAATAGGGTGGCTATGGTAGGGGATTTTAACTTTCCAAACATAGACTGGGACTGCCATAGTGTTAAGGGTTTACATGGAGAGGAATTTGTTAAGTGTGCACAAGAAAACTTTCTGATTCAGTATGTGGATGTACCTACTAGAGAAGGTGCAAAACTTGACTTACTCTTGGGAAGTAAGGCAGGGCAGGTGACTGAGGTGTCAGTGGGGGAGCACTTTGGGGCCAGAGACCATAATTCTATTCATTTTAAAATAGTGATGGAACAGGATAGACCGGATTTAAAAGTTGAAGTTCTAATTTGGAGGAAGGCTAATTTTGACGGTATTAGGCAAGAACTTTCAAAAGCTGATTGGGCACAGATGTTAGCAGGTAAAGGGACAGCTGGAAAATGGGAAGCCATCAGAAATGAGATAACGAGAGACCAGAGACAGTATATTCCTTTTAGGGTGAAAGGGAAGGCCGGTAGGTATAGGGAATGCTGGATGACTGGAGAAATTGAGGGTTTGGTTAAAAAAAAAGAAGGAATCATATGTCAGGTATAGACAGGATAGATCGAGTGAATCCTTAAATGAGTATAAAGGCAGTGGGAGTATACTTAAGAGGGAAATCAGGAGGGCAAAAAGAGGACATGAGATAGCTTTGGCAAATAGGATTAAGGAGAATCAAAAGGGTTTTTACAAATACATTAAGGACAAACAGGTTAATTGGGAGAGAATATGATCCCTCAAAGATCAGCAAGACGGCCTTTGTGTGGAGCCGCAGGAGATGTGGGAGATACTAAACGAGTATTTTGCATCACTGTTTACTGTGGAGAAGGACATGGAAGATATAGAACGTAGGGAAATAGATAGTGACATCTTTAAAAATGTCCATATTACAGAAGAGAAAGTGCTGGATGTCTTGAAACACATAAAAGTAGATAAATTCCCAGGACCTGATCAGGTGTACCCTAAACCTCTGTGGGAAGCTAGGAAAATGATTGTGGTGCCCCTTGCTGAGATATTTGTATCATCGATAGTCACAGGTGAGATGCCGAAAGACTGGAGGTTGGCTAACATGGTGCCACTGTTTAAGGAGGGCGGTAAGGACAAGCCAGGGAACTTTAGATCAGTGAGCCTGACGTCGGTGGTGGGCAAGTTGTTGGAGGGAATCCTGAGGGACAGGATGTACATGTATTTGCAAAGACAAGGACTAATTAGGGACATGGTCAACAGCTATTACAAGGGGGCATAGCTTTAAATTAAGGGGGGGTAGGTATAGGACAGATGTTAGGGGTAGGTTCTTTACTCAGCGAGTCGTGAGTTCATGGAATGCCCTGCCAGTAGCAGTGGTGGACTCTCCCTCATTATGGGCATTTAAACGGGCATTGGATAGGCATATGGAGGATAGTGGGCTAGTGTAGGTTAGGTGGGCTTGGATCGGCGCAACATCGAGGGCCGAAGGGCCTGTACTGCGTTGTATTCTTCTATGTTCTATGTTCTATGACTTTATGCATGGGAAATCGTGCCTCAGAAACTTGATTGAGTTTTTGGAAGATGTAACAAATAGGATTGATGAGGGCAGAGCGGTAGATGTGATCTATATGGACTTCAGTAAGGCGTTCGACAAGGTTCCCCATGGGAGACTGGTTAGCAAGGTTAGATCTCATGGAATATAGGGACAGCTAGCCATTTGGATACAGAACTGGCTCAAATGTAGAGGACAGAGGGTGGTGGTGGAGGGTTGTTTTTAAGACTGGAGGCCTGTGACCAGTGGTGTGCCACAAGAATTGGTGCTGGGTCCACTACTTTTCATTATTTATATAAGTGATTTGGATGTGAGCATAAGAGGTTTAGTTAGTAGGTTTGCAGATGACACCAAAATTGGTGGTATAGTGGACAGCAAAGAAGGTTACCTCAGATTACAACAGGATCTTGATCAGATGGGCCAATGGCAGATGGAGTCTAATTTAGATAAATGCGAGCTGCTGCATTTTGGGAAAGCAAATCTTAGCAGGTCGCATACACTTAATGATAAGGTCCTAGGGACTGTTGCCGAACAAAGGGACCTTGGAGTGCAGGTTCGTAGTTCCTTGAAATTAGAGTCGCAGGTATGTAGGATAGTGAAGAAGGCGTTTGGTATGCTTTTCTTTATTGGTCAAGGTATTGTGTACAGAGTTGGGAGGTCATGTTGCGGCTGGTCAGGACATTGGTTAGGCCACTTTTGGAATATTACATGCAATTCTGGTCTCCTTCCTATTGGAAGGATGTTGTGAGCCTTAAAGGGTTCAGAAAAGATTTACAAGGATGTTGCCAGGGTTGGAGGATTTGAGCTGTCGGGAGAGGCTGAACAGGCTAGGGTTGTTGTCCTTGGAGCTTTGGAGGCTGAGGGGTGACCTTATAGAGGTTTATAAAATGATGAGGGGCATGGATAGGATAAATAGACAAGATCTTTTCCCTCAGGTGGGGGAGTCCAGAACTAGAGGGCATAGGTTTAGGGTGAGAGGGGAAAGATATAAAAGAGACCTAAGGGACAACTGTTTCACTCAGAGGGTGGTACGTGTATGGAATGAGCTGCCAGAGGAAGTGGTGGAGGTTGGTACAAGCCAGGGAACTTTAGATCAGTGAGCCGGATGTCAGTGGTGGGCAAGTTGTTGGAGGGAATCCTGAGGAACAGGATGTACATGTATTTGCAAAGACAAGGACTGATTAGGGACATGGTCAACATGGCTTTATGCGTGGGAAATCATATCTCAGAAACTTGATTGAGTTTTTTGAAGAAGTAACAAAGAGGATTGATGAGGGCAGAGCAGTAGATGTGATCTATATGGACTTCAGTAAGGCCTTTGACAAGGTTCCCCATGGGAGACTGATTAGCAAGGTTAGATTTAAAAGGCATTTGGATGGGTATATGAATAGGAAGGGTTTGGAGGGATATGTGCCGGGTGCTGACAGGTGGGATTAGATTGGGTTGGGATATTTGGTCAGCAAGGACGGGTTGGACTGAAGGTTCTGTCCTGGGCTGTACATCTCTATGACTCGAATCAATGTTTCGGGTGTCCTGATGAAGGTCTTGTGCCCGAAATGTCAATTCCCCTGCTCCTCAGATGCTGCCTGACCTACTGTGCTTTTCCAGCACCACACTCTAGATTCTGATCTCCAGAATCTACAGTCCTGACTTTCTTCTCTCTCTACCTAATTACAGTTTGATTTTTTGAATGTCCTGCTATTGTTTCTTTAACAATGGATTCTAGCATTTTCCCAATAACAGATATTAGACTAATTGAGAAATTCCTGTTTACAGTCTCCCTCCTTTCTTGAACTGAAGTGTTACATTTGCGGTTGCTCAGTCCACTGGAACCATTCTGGATTTAGGGAGTGTGGAAGATTATAACAAATCCATTCACTTTTTGTAAAAAGCTTCAGCCATCAAGTCCAGGGATGTGTCCGCCTTCAGTCCCATTAGTTTTTCCATTTCATTGTCTCTAATGATGGTGATTGTTTCAAGCAATGCCAAGACTATTGTTGGTTGTGGTTGAGGATAGATCCAGGTAAAAGCAGTTCCATCCAGCTGGACCACAGTGTGAGATATTAGAGGAGGAATGTGTACCTGAATAAAGGTACTGAACTTTAACAAGACCCAGTTAAAAATCACACAACACCATGTTATAGTCCAACAGGTTTAATTGGAAGCACACTAGATTTCGGAGTGACGCTCCTTCATCAGGTGGTAGTGGAGGGCTCCAAATCTTAATAAGACCCCGTGTCTTCTCTTTAAAGAAAGGAGCATTTTGACTTGTCAACTTAATCAACACACACACAGCCCAAGCTCCTGGAGGTTAATGATTGGATTATGTTTCAGCTACTCTTCTGCTTGGTGTGCCCTTCATGCCGCTGCACTGAGGTGTTTAAAATGATGACAAGATTTGTGAGGTGGAGATAAATATTAGTGGTAATCAGAAGCAGTAATTTTTCTCATTTCTTGCTTTGATTTCGGAGGTATCAAGACCAATTCTAGCATTTATATTTATCTTTAATTCCATGTTAACACCTGGGATCAAATTTGGTCTATGTGACTGAATGCCACGTTGGATATGTGTTTATTCCATAGCATTGAGAGCTCTGAGTTGATGTTGTGGGAGAACACACATGAATTTAGTTTGAAAGTATGGAGTCATACAGCATGGATATAGATCTGTCGGCTCAACTCGTCCATGTCTACCAGCTTTCTTAAACTGAACTAATCCCATTTGCCTGCGTTTGGCTAATACCCCTGTTAACCTTTCCTGTCCATCTACCTCTCCAAATGTCTTTTAAATACCCAATCTAGTCCCACCTGCCAGCACCCGGCCCATATCCCTCCAAATTCATGTACCTATCCAAATGCCTCTTAAATGTTGCAATTGTACCAGCCTCCACCACTTCTTCTGGCAGCTCATTCCATATATGTACCACCCTCTGCATGAAAAGGTTGCCCCTTAAGTCATGCAGTACATCTCTATGACTCTAAATGTTGTATTGTACTTGCCTCTACCACATCCTCTGACATCTTGTTCCACATTTGTACCACTCTCTGTGTGAAAGGTTGCGCCTCAGGTCCCTTTTAAATCTTTCTCCTCTCACCTTAAATCAATGCCCTCTAATTTTGAACATCCCTACCTTGGAGAAAAGACTTTGGCCACACACCCTGTCTATGACCCTCATGACTTTATAAGCCTGTATATGGTCACCCCTCAGCCTCTTATGCTCCAGGGAAAGAAGTCCCAATCCTTAGAATTCAAACACTTCAGTCTCGGTAACATGCTTGTAAACCTTTCTTGCATCCTTTCCAGTTTAATAACATTCTTCCTATAGCAAGGTGACCAGAATTGTATGCAGTTCTCCAAATGTAGCCTTATCAATGTGTTATGCAGCTATAGCCTGACGTCCCAACTCCTGCACTCAATGGTCTGACCAAATGCCTTCTTCACCTGTGACTACTTTCAAGGAAATGTGCACCTGCACCCTTCGATCTTTCTGTTTGACAACACTCCCCAGGGCCTGACCATTAACTATGTAAATCTTGCCCTGATTCGTCTGACCAAAATACAGCACCTCATATTTATCTAAAGCCCCATTAGCAATCCTCAACCCACTGGCCCAGTTGATTGAGATCAAAGATTGTTACAAAATGGAGCATGTTGAGAATGGCAGCCAATATGTTTGCATAGGAAAATGTCAAACAACCGCTGTCAAGATAGAGGCCAAGAACCTGAGGTGGAAAGAAACATTGCAAGATGAACATAAATACTAACTGCAGCTGAGCCGAAATTGTGTCAAATCGGAACACAATCATTTTTGAATGCTGATGTTCCCAAAGGATATGCAGTTTCCGAGAAATGACAAGCAGAAGGTAAAATTGGGACTTTTGAGGGGATGTTCGATTCAACTTCTACAGTTCATGGTCGGGTCCTGGGGAGTGTTGCTGAATAAAGAGATGTTGGGGTACAGGTGCATAGTTCCTTGCAGTGGAGTCACAGGTAGGCAAGGGGGTGAAGAAAGTGTTTGGCACACTTGCTTTCATTGATCAGTATAGGAGTTGGGAGGTAATGTTGTGTTGTACGACATTGGTGAGGCCACTTTTGGAATGCTGTGTACAATGCTTTTCTCCCTTCTATAGGAAGGATGTTGTTAAACTTGAGAGGGTGCAGAAAAGATTTACAAGGATGCTGCAGGGACTGGAGGGTTTGGGCTATAGGCAGAGGCTGGGGTTTCTTTCTCTAGAGCGTTGGAGACTAAGGGGTGACCTTATAGAGGTTTACAAAATCATGAGGAGCATGGACAGTGTAAATAGGCAAGGTCTTTTTTTCTAGGCTGGGGTAGCCCAAAACTAGACAGCAAAAGTTTAAGGTGAGAGGGAAAAGATATAAAATGGATTAGAGGAGTAACCTTTTCATGCAGAGGGTGTGCATATATGGAATGAGCTACCAGAGGCTGGTACAATTACAGCATTTAAAAGGCATCTGGATGGGTATATGAATAGGAAAGGTTTGGAGGGAAATAGGGGCTAGGTCAGATTGGGATGTATGGGATGGTGTGGACGAGTTGGTCTGACTCTGCTCCTGAGCTGTCTGAATGGATGAGTCTATAACTTCAAAGTAATTGTGCCAGAGAGGTCATTTTGCAGCCTCTTGTGGTAGAAAATAGAATTGCGCTATTTATAACCTGCATTTATTTCATGAACTAATATGAAAAACAACTTGGAATTGGGTTTGTACTGACCTCCTCAGTTAAGCAGTTGGTCACAGTCTTTCCTGTTCTTATTTGCTCCATTCACTGCTGCATCTAGTTTCACACAACACCAGCTTACAGCAATCTAGGTTTGTTCAATATATCATTTCATTTGCACGACACTGTGATCTTTTGCTATAAATTCTGTGATTTATGATCTTGCTCCACAGCTACCTGATGAAGGAACAGTGCTCTGAAAGCCAGTGCTTCTAAATAAACCTGTTGGATGATAACCTGGTGTTAGGAGAAAGTGAGGACTGCTGGAGATCAGAGTCAAGAGTGTGGTGCTGGAAAAACACAGCAGATCAGGCAGCATCTGGGGAGCAGGAGAAATAAGTTTCCTGACTATACTCTCCACTATAACCTGGTGTTGTGTAATTTTTAATTTTGTCCACCCCAGTCCAACACTGGCTCCTCCACATCATTGAGCTGTAATGGTTCTTTTCACCACCTACCCATAGTCTCACATTGCAGCTATTGCACACAACCTGCTATTGCTCTCTGTTTTGCCTAGTGACCTGATGTGTGCCAAAAGTGAACAGTCGAAAGAGCATTTCTGCCTTTTTCTCTTGAACTTTGAGAGTGTGCCTTTTGAGTGATTTGGTGGCAGCCAGAAAGTTTAAATCAGAGAACAATGGATGTTTCATTGAAAGGCGAGGCAATAATCATGGTGAATTTTAATCGACGTGTAGATGTTCAGGAAGCCATACAAAATGGATGGGCGATGGGTGGTGGAGCCAAACATAGATGTAGGAGGGGACGGCATTGTCAGGGTGGGTGACAAAATTCTGTGAAGAAACGGTATGAATCCAAACAGCCGCATGGTCTGTCCAGTGCCAGGGTCCTGCTATGGTACAGAGAAGAACATGTAGTGGGAAGTTGTCAGGGTCCATGTGGGTACCAGTGACACAGGTAGAACTACGAAAGACGTTTGTCACAGCCAGAATCAGGAACTAGGCACCAAATTAAGAAGCAGAACCTGACAGAACTGAACCACATATAAACTGGCATTGAACCATAGACTCGTACAGTACAGATAAGGCCCTTCAGCTCCTCGAGTCCACCCCACTGACAATAATCTGAATCTACTCCTTCCAGCACTTGATTCAGGGCTTTGAATGTTATGACATGTCTAGTTCTCAACCAAATACTTCTCAAAGGTTAAAAATATCCAAAGAACTCCGAATTAGGATGGCGTGCAGAATAAACAATAGATGGAAATGCAGCCGAGATAGAGAGAGAGAGAGAGAGAGAGAAAGAGAAAACAGCTATTGAGCAGACCAGGGGGACTCTATATTTATTGTCGTTGGGGGAGAACGTTTGAGGGCAGAAGTGCAGAAAATGGAAAGGAAGCAGTTGAGGGCATTATTGATCATGAGGGAGGGGAAATTACGCGCAGTAAAGTAGAATGTGGTAGAGATGGAGGAATTGGGAGCATGGGATTGTATTTTTCCGAGGGGTGGGGGTGAGTGAAAGGAGGTGTAGTCGAGGTAGCTGTGGGAGTTGGTGGGTTTGAAATGACTGGTAGTGGTGAGTTAGTTTCCTAAGATGGCGACAGACAGATCCAGGAAGGGGAGGGGCGTGTCCGAGATGGTCCAGGTGAACTTGAGTTTGGGGTGGAAGGTTTTGGTGTAGTGGATGAACTGCTCAAACTCCTCATGGGAGCACAAAGCAGCACCATTACAGTCATCGATGTAGCGGAAGGAAAGGTGGGGGATGGTGCCAGTGTAGTTACAGAAGAGGGACTGCTCTACAAATCCTACAAAGAGCCAGGCATAGCTCAGTCCCATGCAGGTGCCCATAGTCATCCCTTTGGTTTGTAGGAAGTGGGGGGAGTCAAAAGAAAAATTGTTGAGGGTGAGGACCAGTTCTGCCAAGTGAGTGTCAGTGGAGGGGGACTGCAGGAAGCGAAGGAGTGAAGGGTTTTAGGCCAGAAGCCTGGGGCATACAGGTGTAAAGGGGCTGAATGTCCACAGCGAAGATGAGGTGTTGGGGGCCAGGGAATTGAAAGTCTTGGAGAAGGTGGAGGGCATGGACTGAGTCCCAAACATAGGTGGGGAGCTCCTGGACCAAAGGGAAAAGAATGGAGTTGAGGTTGGAGAGGATGAGCTCAGTGGGCCAGGAGCAGGCAGAGACAATGGGTTGACTAGGGCAGTCAGGTTTCTGGATTTTGGGTAGGAGATAGAAATGGGCGGTGGGGAGTTGGGGAACGTTAGAGGCTGTGGAAGGGAGATCTCCTGAAGTGATGAGGCTGTTGATGGTCTGGCAGATGAAGGCTCAATGATCAGAGGTGGGGTCATAGTTGAGGGGACGGGAGGAGGAGGGATCAGAGAGTTAGCGTCTAGCCTCAGTGATGAAGAGGTCAGTTCACCATACTACCACCACGCCTCCGCCCTTGTCATTGGGTTTAGAACATAGAACATAGAAAAGTACAGCACAGAACAGGCCCTTTGACCCACAATGTTGTGTCGAGGTTTAATCCTAATGTAAAAAAAAATAACTTAACCTACGCACCCTTCAACTCACTGCTCTCCATGTGCATGTCCAGCAGTCACTTAAATGTCCCCAATGACTCTGCTTCCACCACCACCACTGGCAACGCATACCATGCATTCACAACTCTCTGCATAAAGAACCTACCTCTGACGTCTCCTCTATACCTTTCCCCTAACATCTTAAAACTATGACCCCTCGTACCCGTCAATCCCCGTGTCTGTGTGGGTTTCCTCCCACAGTCCAAAGTTTGCAGGCCAGGTGAATTGGCCATGCTAAATTGCCCGTAGTGTTAGGTGCATTAGTCAGAGGGAAATGGGTGTGGGTGGGTTACTCTTCGGAGGGTCGGTGTGGACTGGTTGGGTCGAAGGGCCTGTTTCCACACTGTAGGGAATTTAATGTAAAATCTAATGAAGGAGACGTGGCTGTAGTAGTGGGATTGTTGAATGTGGTTGAAGAACCTCAGGGTAGAGGAGATGATCTGGGGGTAGCAGTGGGAGAGAGACTCACTGAGATCTCTTCAGAACAGGACCAAAACTTCTTCAAGGTGGACATCCTTGACAGAGGCTTCGCAGTAAGGTCACAGCAATGTAGACTGGAAGGACAGCAGATGCTGGAGAGTCAGAGTCAGGAGGGATGGAACCAGAGCAACACAGCATCAGAGGAGCAGGAGAGTCAATGTTTTCAGCCAGGACCCTTCGTCAGGACTGGGGACGGGGAAGGGAGAGCCCAAAAATAAATAGAGGTAGGGGCTGAAGCTGGGGGAAGGGTAGGTGGATGGTGCTAGGTGAATGTAGTACAGGGGTAATCGTGATTGGCCAGTGGGGAGGGGTAGAGTGGATAGGTGAGAAGGAAGATAGACAGGTCAGGAAGTTGGAACGCCTCATCCTGGGAGCAGATGTGGTGGAGGTGGAGGAATGGGGGGATGGGGTCGCAGGTTTTGCAGGAGGGTGGGTGAGAGGAGGTGTAATCAAGGTAGCTATGTGAGTCGGTGAGTTTGAAATGGATATCGGTTGTGAGTTAGTTTCCAGAGATGGTGAAGGAGAGGTCCAAGGCGGGGAGGTGTCCAAGATGGTCTGGGTGAACTTGAGGTCAGTAGAAGGTGTTGGTGAAATTGATGAAGTTTGTTTCAACTCTCTTGTGGGAGCGCGAGGTGGCTTTTCATCGACATAGTGGAGGAAAAGCTGGGGGATGGTGCTGGTGTAACTGCAGAAGAGGGACTGCTCCACATACCCTACAAGAAGGCAGGCAGGGCTTGGGCCTATGTGGGTTCCCAAAGTCACCCTTTTGGTTTGTAGGAAGTGGAATGGATCAAAAGAAAAACTGTTGAGGGTGAGGAGCCAAGCAGGTGAGAGGGAGAGTGGAGGGGGATTGGTTGGGCACATGAGAGTATAAGAAGCAGAGGACTTCTAGGCTACGCTCTGGAGGGTACAGGTATACAGGAACTGTACAGGAGCTTGTTCGAAAGGGTATCGCAATTACCATGGAGGATTTTATGCTCTGTATATACTGGAAAAAACAAATGGGTAAGAAGTAGTCTCGAGGAGAAATTCATTGAGTGTTTTCAGGACAATTTCTTAGACCGGCCTGTTGTGTCACCAACAGACAGCAGTTCTACAGAAGAACTGGCTTTGACCAATGAGGGATAGAATTAATTACTGACATAGTTAAAGTGCCACTGGGTAACAGCAACCATAACATGACAGGATTTCACAGAGTTCAAGGGAAAGAATTCCATGTCTGAGATACGTATTTTAAATTAATATTAGAGCAATGCTGAGAAGGTAAAAACAGAGCGAATGAAAGTGAGCTGGCATTTTGGTTATTGGATTGCTTGTGAGAGATGTACTGGCAACCATTTAAGGGAATATTCTAGAAGGCACAGAATACCTAGATACATTCCAACAATAAGGAAAATTTTGAAGGGAATTTGTAGTTAACTAAAGTGAAAGATAGTACCAAACTCAAAGAAAAAACATAATCATTCTGCTAAGATGGATGGCAGGTCAGAATCTAAAGCCAGCACAGATTTCTGAAGAATTAATAAGAAGGGGAAAAATGATGGTATGAGACAAAGTTAGCCAAAAATATAAAACCAGAGAAGAAAACTGTGGAAAAAGATATGGTAGATATAGACTGTAGGGAAATAGATGGTGACATCTTGCAAAATGTCCAGATTACAAGGGAGGAAGTGCTGGATGTCTTGAAATGGTTAAAGGTGGACAAATCCCCAGGATCTGATCAGGTGTACCCGAGAACTCTGTGAGAAGCTAGAGAAGTGATTGCTGGGCCTCTTGCTGAGATATTTGTATCATCGATAGTCACAGGTGCCAGAAGACTGGGGTTTGGCAAATGTGGTGCCACTGTTTAAGAAGGGTGGTAAGGACAAGCCAGGGAACTATAGACCGGTGAGCCTGACCTCGGTGGTGGGCAAGTTGTTGGAGGGAATCCTGAGGGACAGGATATACATGTATTTGGAGAGGCAAGGACTGATTTGGGATAGTCAACATGACTTTATGCGTGGGAAATCATGTCTCACAAACTTGATTGAGTTTTTTGAGAAAGTAACAAAGAGGATTGATGAGGGCGGAGCAGTAGATGTGATATGGACTTCAGTAAGGCGTTTGACAAGGTTCCCCATGGGAGACTGATTAGCAAGGTTAGATCTCACGGAATACAGGGAGAACTAGCCATTTGGATACAGAACTGGCTCAAAGGTAGAAGACAGAGGGTGGTGGTGGAGGGTTGTTTTTCAGACTGGAGGCCTGTGACCAGTGGAGTGCCACAAGGATCGGTGCTGGGCCCTCTACTTTTTGTCATTTACATAAATGATTTGGATGCGAGCATATGAAGTACAGTTAGTAAGTTTGCAGCTGACACCAAAATTGGAGGTGTAGTGGACAGCGAAGAGGGTTACCTCAGATTACAACAGGATCTGGACCAGATGGGCCAATGGGCTGAGAAGTGGCAGATGGAGTTTAATTCAGATAAATGCGAGGTGCTGCATTTTGGAAAAGCAAATCTTAGCAGGATGTATACGCTTGATGGTAAGGTCTGAGGGAATGTTGCTGAACAAAGAGACCTTGGAGGGCAGGTTCATAGCTCCTTGAAAGTGGAGTCGCAGGTAGATAGGATAGTGAAGAAGGCGTTTGGTCTGCTTTCTTTTATTGGTCAGAGTATTGAGTATAGGAGTTGGGAGGTCATGTTGCGGCTATATAGGACATTGGTGAGGCCACTGTCGGAATATGTCCTCTCTATCGGAAAGACATTGTGAAACTCGAAAGGGTTCAGAAAAGATTTATGAGGATGTTCCCAAGTTTGGAGGATTAGAGCTATAGGGAGAGGCTGAACAGGCTAGGGCTGTTTTCCCTGGAGTGGCGGAGGCTGAGGGGTGACCTTATAGAGGTTTATAAAATCATGAGGGACATGGATAGGATAAGTAGGCAAAATCTTTTCTCTGGGGTCGGGGAGTCCAGAACTAGAGGGCATAGGTTTAGGGTGAGATAGGGGAAAGGTATAAAAACGACCTAAGGGGCACCTTTTTCACACAGCAGGTGGTAAGTGTATGGAATGAGCTGCCAGAGGAAGTGGTGTAGGCTGGTACAATTGCAACATTAAAGCGGCATTTGGATGGGTATATGAATAGGAAGGGTTTGGAGGGATATGGGCCGGGTGCTGACAGGTGGGACTAGATTAGGTTGGGATATCTAGTCAGCATGGACGGATTGGACCGAAGGGTCTGTTTCCATGCTGTACATCTCTATGACTCTACAAGAGTTTCTTAATATTTAAAAAGGAGTTAACCAAGTAGTTGGTCCTAGGGAAAATGCGTCTGGGGTATTGGTGGTAGGGGATAAAGAGATGGCAGACAGGATGCAAGCAGCATCCCAGAAATAGCTGTAAATCAGACTTTCAAAGGGAAGGAGGAACATTAAGAACATTAATATTGCTAGGGTAGGTAGTAAACTGTTGGAATTGTGAGGTCCTGATAGATTTCGCCCCAGGATCTGAACAGAAGTAACCAGTGACTCTTCAGGTTCTTTTTCAGACTGGCAGGATGTCACAAGTGGAGTGCCACAAGGGCCCAGAGCTGAGGTCTCAACTGTTTGCAATTTATAGGGGAGGTGATGGCCTGTTACTCCAGAGACCCAGATAATGCTTGAGGATCATGATTCACATCCTGTCATGGCAGATGGTACAATCTGAATTTAATTTTTTTTAAAATCTGGAATTAAGAGTCTAATGACCATGAATCCATTGTCTATTGTTAAAACCCATCTGTTTCACTAATGTCCTTTAGGGAAGGAAATCTGCCATCCTTACCTGGCCTGGCCTACATGTGACTCCAGACCCTCAGCAATGGTGTCGACGTTTCTGGGATTATGGAATGAGGAGTATCAGTGATGCCCACATCCTGTGAACAAATAAAGAAAAAATACACCTGATTTGGATCAGGGAATTGATGGTGTGGTGATTAAATATGCTGATATCACAAACATGGGAAAGTGAGGAATGAAGAGGCCAGAGATGAAGTGAGAGGACAAAGAGCTCTGCAGTCGAGTACAATGGAGAGGCCATTTCCTCTTGTAGCAGAATTTAGAACTGAATGTCACCATTTAAAATTAAGGGGCCACCTGTTTAAGACAGACGTGAGGAGAATCTTTTTCATTCAAAGGGTTGTGAGTCTCTAAAACACTCTTCCTCAAAATGAGATGGGAACAGAGCCTTTGAATATTTTTAACGCAGAGGTGGATAGTAAACAAGGGGTGAAAAGTTAACAGGGTTAGGCAGGAACATGGAATAATCGGATCAGTCACAATCTTATGAAAATGGTGCAGCAGACTCGAGGAGCTGATGGCCAGTTCCTGCTGCTAGTTCATATCTCTCTCTCTCTTTAGCTTTGTGATTTGCTGTTTTTCTTGGGATTCTTCCTGTGTGTTCGACTGCGATGACAAATACCAAATATTTATTCACAGTCTGTGCCATTTCTTAATTTCCTTTTGCTAATTTCCAGTGTTACCCTTTAACGGGCTATTGCTCACTTTAGATACTTTTTTCCTTTACATGTCATACTTGGAACTCCAAATGCTTTTATAGATCACTCAACTCTCCAAAATGGCCCTTTACTTTTTACTCTTTAACATTCTTTACTGCTTTATCAAATGTTTCCCAATCTTCTGGCCTGTCACTAATCTTTGCAGCCCTGTGCGCCTTTTGTTTTAATTTTATACAAAATCTGACATAGATCAAAGGAACACTGGAACAGAAGAAGGCCACTGAGCCCAGCGAACCTACTCCACACTTTCGTCCTAGCATGGCTGATTGAACACCTTTTAGGAGAAAGTGAGGTCTGCAGATGCTGGAGATCAAAGTTGAAACTTTATTGCTGGAACAGCACAGCAGGTCAGGCAGCATCCAGGGAACAGGAGATTCGACGTTTCGGGCACAGGCCCTTCTTCATTCCTGAAGAAGGGCCTGTGCCCGAAACGTCGAATCTCCTGTTCCCTGGATGCTGCCTGACCTGCTGTGCTGTTCCAGCAATAAAGTTTCAACTTTGAACACCTTTTACCCACAGTATCCCTATAACCGTTTCCACCACTGATAACCAAACACTTATCAACTTTGACTTTAAATATATTTGAAGTCTGAGACTCCCCTCTGGGGAAGAGAATTCCAAAGGCTCAGAACCCTTTGAATAAAAGGATTTCTACTCATCCTAACTGTAAGTGGCACCCTCCACAACTTATCTTTAAATTGTGCTCATCCTCCCAGTTCTAGACTCCCCAACCAGGAGAAGCAGCTTACCTGCATCGATCCTGCCAAATGCTTACAGTAGCTTGGAGCTTTCAATAAGATTACCTCCCACCCATTGAACCTCACAGGATCCAGGTCCAGATTACCTAATTGCTTTCCATAGAAAGATAGATAATAGGAGCAGTAATCATCCATTTGGCCCTTCAAACTTGCTACACCATTCAAAATGATGGTAGCTGATCATTCAACTCAATATCCTGTCCCCGCTTCCTCCATATACTCTTTGATCCATTTCGCCCCAAACTTATATCTAACTGCTTCTTGAAAACATTCAATGTTTTGGCCCAAACCACTTTCTGTGACAGAGAATTCTCCAGCCTCACCACTCTCCAGGTGAAGATATTTCTCCCCATCTCTGTCCAAAATGGCCTAGACGAGACCCTGTGTCCTAGACGATGACCCCTGGTTCTGGACTCCTCAGTCATCAGGAACATCCCCCATACCTGTCCAGTCCTGTTAGAAATTTATCTGTTTCTATAAGACCCTCCTCATTTTCTAAACTCCAGTGAATATTGTGCTAACTCATTGATTCTCTCAACATATTTCAGTGTTACCATCCCAGGAATGAGTCTGGCAAACTTTCATTGTGTTCCCACCTCTAATCTCCAGAACATCCTTCCTCAGATAAGGAGACCCAAAATTGAACACAATATTCCAGGTATGGCCTCACTAAGCCACTGTACAATTACAACAAGATCTCCCTGTTCCTGCTTTCGAGTCTTATAGCTATGAAGGCTAACATTGTTATAGACAAAAAAAACTGCAGATGCTGGAATCCAAGGTAAACATGCAGGAGGCTGGAAGGGCAGAGGGTTACAACCAAAATATTTGACTTCTCCAGCTCCTATGCTGCTGTCTTCTTCTAGCCTCCTGCTTGTCTACCATGAAGGCTAACATACCATTTACCAACCTCACTGCCTGCTGCACCTTCCAGCTTACTTTCAACGACTAGTATTCAAGGGTATCCAGCTCTGGTTGCATGTTCTCCCTTTCGAATCTATCGCAATTCAGAATATAATCTGCCTTCCTATTTTTGCTACCAAAGTGGATAACCTCACATTTATCCAGATTATACTTTGTCTACCATACTTCATAGGACAGTCCTGTCATCTCAGGAACAAGTTTGATAATCCTTCACTGCTTTCCTTCAAGGGCAATAATATCTTTCCTGAGATAAGGAGACCAAAACTGCACACAATTCTTCAGGTGCAGTCTTTCCAAACTTCTTTATAATTGAAGCAAAGCTTCATTCCACCTGTACTCAAATCCTGTTGTGATAAAGTCTAACACTCCATTAACCTTCCTGATAACTTACTGTACCTGCATGTTAGTCTTCAGTGACTTATTCCCAAGGATGCCCAAATCCTTTTGCACGTCTACCCTTTAAAAAGCACTCTGCACATCTCTTCCAAAGTGATAATTACACGTTTTATCACAGTATATTCAATCTATTATTAGCCAATCACTAAGTGTCCAAATTCTGGAAATGTTTTGCATCTTTCTCACAACACACATTCTCATTTAGTTCTGTAAATTCCTTGTTTAACTCCTTGAACTTCAGTTGGTGCATCCTTCTGGCACAGTGTTTCTTCTTCAGTGAAATGTATCTCTGTAAACATTATGGAATATCTCTTTATGTGTCTGCCACTGCTCTGCTACTATCTAAGCTCTTATCCTATTTATCAGGTCTATTCTACCCAACCCTGTCTTCATATACACTTGTAGTTGTCTTTATTTAAGTTTAAGAAACTAATTAGAGACACATTTTTCACTCATAAACAATGCAAAAATCTATCGTGCTGAGACATAGGAATCTTCTATATTTGGGAGGAGTGCATTCTCTCATCAATGTAAAATTTAATTAGCTTTATCTGGTTTGCAATTTGGCCAATTGTATGCTTTTTATAAATAAAATCAGTTTTCTTGAATAAACTCAAAATTATTGATTAATTATAAAAGAAAATGTAATCAATAAGAATGCAGAACTGGTTAACACACACAGTTTGTCAGATGAATTGGATCAAAATCTGGAATTTCCTCCCTAAGGGCATTGTGGGTCAACCCACAGCAGGTGGACTGCAGCAGTTCAAGAAGGCAGCTCACCCCCACCTTCTCAAGGGGGTAACTAGGGACAGGCAGTCAATGCTAGCCAACCAGCAATGCCATATCCCGCAAATGAATTTTCTTTAAACATTACAGGCCACAAACACACACACACAAACAGAAACCAACTAAAGGAAAGAATAGATTTCTTTCTACAGAGATTCACTTTGGAGAAAAAAAAACACCTAAGGCTAATAAGTCTGAGCTTTTAAATATAAAAATGAAGTCTGATACATGAATTTAGCTATTAGTCTGACAACTTGGTAAGTGTCGTCAGGTGCAACCAAATAGTTTGCTGTCTCTGGGATCTTGGCAGACTCAGCTTGCTCAGGAAATGCATTATTGAGAAGTCTTTTAATTGGTCTTCAAGAGGACAATCAGGATTCACACTGAAAGGCGCTTCAGAAACAGGAGACACTGAGCTAAGCAGCTCCTTTCCTTCAGCAAACTTCTCTCAAATGTAAACAGATAATGCTTCAAGCTGCAAAACACTCTAAAAACTGAACAGCTGTAAAACCCAGTCATAAAGACAGTAAGGCAATTTCCCTTAAGTGAATTCAAGAAACCATGATTAGCAATTATTTGGAATGATATAATTTCCAGGAAGGCTTATTAAAAAATATTCTTCTGTCCTTTCATTGGCCATTAAAAAACAAAGTCCAGGTAACCCCATCCTTCAAAGTCAAGTCCACAAAATTACTAAACATCATAAGACAGATTATGATCACCGTTTTCTTATGGGACCTTTTACTGTGACGTTTATGATTAATCCTTTCTCATTTTACTCCAGGTCTTAACTAACTATTTCTGGAGGGTCCCATAACATATTGTTTTCATAAACAGTCCTGAGTACACAGAATAAGTGCATCCTCGGGACACATTTGCCAATTGTGTCATCTAATCATGTTGAAGATTCAAGTCACCCATGATTATTGCAGTATCTTTCTTGCACTTCCTCATTTCCAGTGCATCTTTTCTTAGACAGACTATAAGTAACTTACTTCCTCTGCTATTTCTTATCTCTACACACATTGATTCACACTTTGATCTTACAAATCAACACTATTTTGAATAATTGTACTGATTACAATTTTATGAACAAAGCTACCCCACCTCCTTTACTTTTCCTCCAATTGTAGCTTTGGTTACCTTGTGAACACACCTCTGTAATCGCCATCATATCAGACTTATTTACTTTCATGTGCACTATCAATTCATTCATCTTATTACAAATACTTGAATATTTAAATAATGATCTTCAATTCTGCATTTTCTCCATTTTTTCCTATTCTGACCTAATCTACTGTTACACTCTGATGTGTCTACGCCCTGTCCTTTCCACACTTGTTATTACCCACAGTAGTAACCTGGAATATTGCTTTGTCCTTTCTCTTCAATTTTTCAAATCTCCCTTCCAAGATTCCTGCCCTCACTCAAGTCCTCCTCTGCCTTGTGGAGCGGACTATGTAGAAGTCCCCCAATATTTACTGTAAAGCTCTTTTTATGGCTCTGGTTATACCATTCACCAGGAGACTAGGCTCAGATTGCGTCAGGTCATTTCAACATTATTGCCAGAACTTTCACCAGTACCTGCTGAAGGAGCCTCTTGACTGAAGACCTATTTTTCCTGCACCAATCTTTGAGCCATATGTTCAATTTGTTGGTCTTATTGACTCAGTGCCATACTGTTCATGAATCAGGTAATGATCCAGACCCAAATCTTGTTGCTGTGTGCAATATGTCATTGGCTGTAGCAACATGAGCTCAGATTTCCAGTGAAAATAGGAGGTAGTGGTTAGTAAATTTGCAGATGACACCAAAATTGGACATGTACTAAACAGCGAAGGTTACCTCAGAGTACAACGGGATCTTGATCAGATGGGCCAATGGGCTGAAGAGTGGCAAAGTTTAATTTAGATCAATGTGAGATGCTGCATTTCAGAAAGGCAAATCAGGGCAGAACTTATACAGTGAGTTTTGAAAAGATTTGTAGCTCAGGTTGAGTTCTGGATGTAGGTTTGCTCACTGAGCTGGAAGGTTCATTTCCAGATGTTTCGTCACCCTACGAGGTAACATCTTCAGTGGGCCTCCAGGTGAAGCACTGCTGATGATTCTTGCTTTCTATTTATATGTTTGGGCTTCTTTGGATTGGTGATGTCATTCCTGTGGTGATGTCATTTCCTGTGGTGAATCACTTCCTGTTCTTTTTCTCAGGGGGTGGTATAAATGGGGTCTAACTCGATTCGTTTGTTGATAGAGTTCCGGTTGGAATGCCATGCTTCTAGGAATTTTTGTGCATGTCTGTGTTTGGCTTGTCCTAGGATGGATGTGCTGTTCTAGTCGAAGTGATGTCCTTCCTTATCTGTATGTAAGGATACTAGTGAGAGAGGGTTATGTCATTTTGTGGCTAGTTGATGTTCATGTATTCTGGTGGCTGGTGTTTTGCCTGTTTGTCCAATGTAGTGTTTGTTACAGTTCTTGCATGGTATTTTGTAAATGACATTAGTTTTGCTTGTTGTCTGTATAGGGTCTTTTAAGTTCATTAGCTGCTGTTTTAGGTGGGTTTGCAGGCTACCATGATGCCAAGGGGTCTGAGTTGTCTGGCAGTCATTTCCAAGATGTCTTTGACAAAGGGAAAGAGTGGCTAGGGTCCAAAAACATGTCCAGAAACCCTAGCCACTCTCCCCTACATCAAAGACAACTTGGAAATGACTGCTGAACAAAGAGACCTTAGAATGCAGGTTCATAGTTCCTTGAAAGTGGAGGATAGTGAAGAAGGCGTTTGGTATGCTTTCGTTTATTGGTCAGAGCATTGAGGATAGGAGTTGTGAGGTCATGTTATGGCTGTACAGGACGTTGGTTAGGCCACTTTTGGAATATTGCATTCAGTTCTGGTCTCCCTCCTATTGGAAGGATGTTGTGAAACATGCAAGGGTTCAGAAAAGATTTACAAGGATGTAGCTAGGGTTGGAAGTTTGAGCAAAGGGGAGAGATTAAATAGGCTGGGTCTGCTTTCTCTGGAGCATAGAGGCTGGGGGGGTGACCTTATAGAGGTTTATAAAATCATAAGGGATAGGATAAATAGACAAAGTCTTTTCCCTTGAGTGGCGGAGCCCAGAACTTGAGAGCATAGGTTTAGGATGAGAGAGGAATGATATAAAAGAGACCTAAGGGGCAACGTTTTCATGCAGAGGGTGGTGCATATATGGAATGAGCTGCCAGAGGAAGTGATGGAGGCTGGTACAATTATCGCATTTAAAAAGCACTTGGATGGGAATATAAATAGGAAGGCTTTGGAGGGATATGGGCCAAGTGCTGGCAAATGGGACTAGATTAGTTTAAGAGATCTGGTTGGCATGGACGAGTTGGACTGAAGGGTCTGTTTCCTTGCTGTACGTCTCTATGACTCTAATTCGCACAGATTTCTCAGAAAGTTCAAGGATGAAATTGATTTGATGAGAATAAAGGAACAAAATAAAGTGCACGTCCATTGTTTGGTATAGTCATTAGGACACCAGTTAATGGTAGGGACATAGAGGGCAAATCTGCAAAGATATTACAAAGAAATACAAACATGATAGAATACCTCTAAAGCGGGACTTCAATGATCAGAATGTAGATATGACTGGTGGTAGTGGAAAGACAGGATTCTCCCACAGACTAAGCAAACAGCCTGATAAAATCAGCTTCACTGAATCATACCTCACCTCACAATGTCTCAGTCACCACCATCACCAGCCATGGTTATCACCTGTTAGATTAGATTAGATTACTTACAGTGTGGAAACAGGCCCTTCGGCCCAACAAGTCCACACCGCCCCGCCGAAGCGCCACCCACTCATACCCCTACATTTACCCCTTACGTAACACTACGGGCAATTTAGCATGGCCAATTCACCTGACCTGCACATCTTTGGACTGTGGGAGGAAACCGGAGCACCCGGAGGAAACCCACGCAGACATGGGGAGAACGTGCAAACTCCACACAGTCAGTCGCCTGAGGCGGGAATTGAACCCGGATCTCAGGCGCTGCGAGGCAGCAGTGCTAACCACTGTGCCACCGTGCCGCCCACTACGTGCAAACTCCACACAGTCAGTCGCCTGAGGCGGGAATTGAACCCGGATCTCAGGCGCTGCGAGGCAGCAGTGCTAACCACTGTGCCACCGTGCCGCCCTCCGCAACACCCAGGACAGACCCAGCAGAGGTGGCAGCACAGTGGAATACAGTTGGGAGAACTTCCAAAATGCATCACTTTGCATTTATCCAGGCTGAACTCCATCTGCCATTTCTTAGCCCAGCTCTGCATCCTGTCTATGTCGCACTGCAGCCTAAAGTAGCCCTCGATTCTATCAATGGCACTTCCAACCTTTATGTTATCGGCAAATTTACTAACCCATCCCACAACCTCCTCATCCAAGTAGTTTATAAAAATTTAAAAGAGCAGAGGCCCAAGAACAGAGCCCTGCGGGACTCCACTCAACACTGACCTCCACGCAGAACACTTTCCATCTACAACCACTCTCTGCCTCCTGTCAGCCAACCAATTCTGAATCCAGATAGCCAAATCTCCCTGTATCCCATACTTCCTGACTTTATGAATGAGCCTACCATGGGGAACCTTTTCAAACCCCTTGCTGAAGTCCATATACACCACATCCACTGCTCGACCTTCGTCGACCTGTCTTGACACCTCCTCAAAGAACTCAATACGATTTGGGAGGCATGACCTGCCCCTCACAAAACCATGCTGACTGCCTTTAATCACGCTATGCTTTTCCAAATAGTCATAAATCCTATCCCTCAGAGTTCTTTCCAAAACCTTGCTTACCACAGATGTAATACTGACTGGTGTGTAATTGCCAGGGATTTCCCTATTTCTGTTCTTGAAAAGAGGAACAACATTTGCCTCCCTCCAATCCTCCCGTGGAGAGTGAGGAAGCAAAGATCTTCGCCAGCGGCTTAGCAACCTTGTTTCTTGCTTCCTGGAACAGCCTTAGATAAATCTGGTCGGGCCCTGGGGACTTATCAATCTTAATGTTTGCCAAAATTTCTAGCACATCAACTTCATCAATCCTGATCTGTTTAAGCCTGTTTCCAAGCTCCTCAAAGTTCTCATTGACAACAAGATCCCTTTCCTTAGTGAAAACCGAAGCAAAAAATTCATTTAGGGCTTCCCCTATCTGCTCAGACTCCACGCACATGTTCCTTACGCTATCCCTGACCAGCCCTACTTACTCCCTGATCATTCTCTTATTCCTCATGTATGAGTAAAATGCCTTTGGGTTCTCCCTAATCCTTCCTGCCAAGCCTTTTTCGTGGCCCCTCCTCAGTCCATTTCTGAGCTCCTTTCTAGCAAGCCTGTAATCTTCTAAAGCTGTGCTCGATCCTTGCTTCCTCCATCTTACCTTCTTCTTTTTGACGAGAAGCTCCTCTGCTCTCGTTATCCAAGGCTCCTTAATCTTATCCCTTCTTGCCTGTCTCAGAGGAATAAATTCGTGCATCACTCATAACAATTGCTCCTTAAATAGTCTCCACATGTCTGCTGTGCCCTCTCTGTGGAACAATTGCTCCCAGTCTGTACTTCCCAACTCCTGTCTGATAGTGTCATAATTTCCTTTTCCCCAGTTAAATATCTTCCCTTGGTAACTGCTCCTTTCACTCTCCAAGGCTATGGTAAATGTGAGGCAGTTGTGGTCACTGTCACCAAAGTGCTCTCCCACCTCGAGATATGACACCTGTCCTGGCTCATTGTCGAGCACCAAATCCAAAATGGCCTCTCCCCTTGTCGGTCTGTCTACATACTGAGTAAGGAAACCCTCCTGAACACATGCGATAAAAACGGCTCCATCCAAACCATCTGCACTAAGGAGGTTCCAGTCAATATTGAGAAAGTTGACCCGTAACAACAACCCTGCTATATCTGCATTTTCCCAAAATCTGCCAGCCTGTGAGTCCTTCAATCTCTCTCCTTCTATTAGGGGGTCTGTAGAAAACCCCCAATCGGTGGCGGTTCCCTTGCATTTCCTAACTTCCACCCATACTGACTCAGTAGACAAACCTTCCTCGACAACCTTTTTTCTGTAGCTGCGATGCACACTCTGATTAGCAATGCTACACCCCCTTCTCTTTTTCCACCCTCCCTGTTCTTTTTATATGTTCTAAACCCTGGAACATCTAGCAACCATTCCTGCTCCTGTGAAACCCATGTCTCCTTTATGGCCACAACATCATAGTCCCAAGTACTGATCCATGCTCTAAGTTCATCACTCTTATTTCTGACATTTCTTGCGTTAAAGCAGACACACTTTAACCAATCCCATTGTCTCATCACGTGAAAATCCTTCCCGATATTCAATACATCCTGTCACTGCCCCATCTACAACTACCCCCCTCTCAGATATGTAGCTCTGGTTCCCACCCCCTTGTCAGACTATTTTAAACTCTTCCAAACCACACGAGCAAATCTCTCACCCAGGACATATGTGTTCCTCCAGTTCAGGTGCAACCCGTCCTTCATGTACAGGTCCCACCTTCCCCAGAAGGCATCCCAACGGTCTAAGTATCTGAAGCCCTCCTTCCTGCACCTGCCTCGGAGCCACGTATTAAGCTGCACTCCCTCGCTGTTCCTCACCTCACTGGCTCGTGGTACCGGTAACAAATCTGAGATCACTACTCTACTCGTCCTGCCCTTCAGCTTCCAACCTAACTCTCTGCAGTCACTTTTCAGATCCTCAATCCCTTTCCTGGCTATAACATTGGTGCCAATATGTACCACGATTTCTGCTGCTCACCCTCCCCCTTCAGAATCCTGTAAACCCAATTGGCAACATCCTGGACCCTGGCACCGAGGAGGAAACACACCTTCCGGGAGTCCCGTTCCTGATCACAAAATCTCCTGTCAATCCATCTATGGAGTCCCCTACCGCTAACGCTTTTCTATTTTCCCCCTTTCCCTTCTGAGCCACAGTGCCAGGCTCAGTGCCAGAGACCTGACAACTATGGCTTTCCTCTGGTAGGCTGTCCCCACCAGCAGTATACTTATTGCTAAGGGGAATAGCCATAGGGGATCTCTGCCCTATCTGTTGGTTCCCTTTCCTCCCCCTGACTATAACCCAGCTGTCCTTGTCCTGTGTCTGAGAAGTGACCACCTCCCTGTACATCCTCTCAATTTCTCCCTCCACCTCCCGGATGATCCGCAGTTCACCCAGCTCCAGCTCCACTTCCCTAACTCGGTTTTCGAGGAGCTGGAGTTGGGTGCACTTCCTGCAGATGTGGTCGGCAGAGACATGTGAAGTGCCTCTCACCTGCCACATTCTGCAGGAGGAACATGCAACTGCCCCATCAGCCATACCCCGCTAATCTGAAAGCCCACACAGGACTAAACAAGGAAGAGAAGAAAATGAGAATACCTGACAACTTACTGAGTTTACAGATGCTGAGTAGAGTTAGGGGAGGTGGGTGGGATGGGTGGGAGGGAGGCCCTATGGTGTAGGGTCGTAGGTTTAGATCTCACCCACTTAAAAACTTCCCGGCAGCCCTCGTTTCTCTCTGCCCTCTCTCCTCGCCACTCTTTTCAAAATTGATCGGCTATCACGTCCCCTACATTTTAGGATATAACGTCATAACTTGTGGGCAGCACGGTGGCACAGTGGTTAGCACTGCTGCCTCACAGGTTCAATTCCCGCCTCAGGCAATTGTCTGTATGGAGTTTGCACATTCTCTGTGTGTCTGCGTGGGTTTCCTCCAGGTGCTCCGGTTTCCTCCGACAGTCCAAAGATGTGCAGGTTAGGTGAATTGGCCATGCTAAATTGCCTGTAGTGTTAGGTGAAGGGGCAAATGTAGGGGAATGGGTCTCTTCGGAGGGTCGGTGTGGACTTGTTGGGCCGAAGGGCGTATTTCACACTGTAAGTAATCTAATCAAATCAAATTCGAGGACTGCCCAAAGGATTAATCCTGGGACCCCAATTATTGGCTAAGTATAATAATTACTTGGAGGAGAGGCAGCATATAATGCATTCAAGCTTGATGATAGAGGTAGTTGTGAAGGCATGATAAGAAATCTGTGAGTGGATATAGATATGGTGTGACGTTGGGAAAAATAACTTGGCACGAAAGATTTAGAGTCAGAGAGATGGACAGCATGGAAACAGACCCTTCGGTCCAACCCGTTCATGCCGACTAGATATCCCAACCCAATCTAGTCCCACCTGCCAGCACCTGGTCTATATCCCTCCAAACCCTTCCTATTCATATACCCATCCAAATGCCTCTTAAATGTTGCAATTGTACCAGCCTCCACCACTTCCTCTGGCAGTTCATTCCATACACGTACCACCCTCTGTGTGAAAAAGTTGCCCCTTAGGTCTCTTTTATATCTTTACCCTCTCACCCTAAACCTATGCCCTCTACTTCTGGACTCCCCGACCCCAGGGAAAAGACTTTGCCTATTTACCCTATCCATACCCCTCATAATTTTGTAAACCTCTATAAGGTCACCCCTCAGCCTCTGACGCTCCAGGGAAAACAGCCCCAGCCTGTTCAGCCTCTCCCTGTAGCTCAAATCCTCCAACTCTGGCAACATCCTTGTAAATCTTTTCTGAATCCTTTCAAGTTTCACACCATCTTTCCAATAGGAAGGAGACCAGAATTGCATGCAATATTCCAACAGTGGCCTAACCAATGTCCTGTACAACCGCAACATGACCTCCCAACTCCTGTACTCAATACTCTGACCAATAAAGGAAAGCATACGAAACGCCTTCTTCACTATCCTATCTACCTGCGATTCCACTTTCAAGGAGCTATGAACCTGCACTCCAAGGTCTCTTGGAGGAAGGTATGAGGTCATGAACTTGAGGCAAGAGGTAATCAAAAGGCAAACTATCAATTAAATGGAGCAACTCCAAATAAGTGCAAGAACAAATTATTGTAGATGCTGACATTTTGTACTGAAAACAAAAATGACGGAACTCACAGCGGGTCAGGCAGCATCCATGGAGGGACAGTAAGCTAACGTTTCGGGTCGAGGTGACTCTTCGTTAGAGCTGACGTGAAGTGTGGAGGGACAGCATTTGTGCAACGGGAGGGGGTGGAATGCTGAGGGAGAAAGGTATTGGTGGTTTAGATTAAGCGATTGGAATGTGAGAATGGCAGAATAATGGTGTGTCTAACTGCTAGACTGGAAAGAACAGTCTCACTGGGGTGGGGGAAGGGACAGAGGACATCGTGACAGAGAATATAACAAATAACTCGAAAAGAAGGGGGAGGAATGGGAGTGAGTTCACAATCTGAAGATGTTGAACTCAATCTTAAATCCAGAAAGTTGTACAGTGCCTAGTCTGAAGATGAGATGTTGTTCCCCCAGTTTGCGCTGTGATTCACTGGAGAAATGCAGTATGCTGAACACAGGCATGTGGCCATGTGAGCAGGACACTGCATTAAAATGACTGGCTATGGGAAGGTCGGGGTGTGCGTGCTCTGCAAAACGGTAACCCAGTCTGTGTTTGGTTTCTCCATCAGCCAGATTGGGTGCAGTGACTGCAATAGACCAGATTGGAGGAGGTACAGGTGAAATGCTGCTTCACATGGAAAATCCGTTTAGATCTTGGATGGTGAACAGGGAGATGGAAAAGTGTTGCACCATCTGCGGTTAAATGGGAAAGGGGGATGGAATTGGTGGCTGTAAATGGACTAGGGTGTCCCGGAGGGAACGATCCCTGCAAAATGCAGACAGGGGGAGAGAGGGAAAGATGCATTTGTTGGTAGCGTTCTTATGGGGTTGTCTGAAATGGTGGAAAATGATCTTTTGAATGTGGAGGCTGGTGGGATGAAAAGTGAGGACAAAGGGAACCAGATGATGTTGTTGTGAGAGATGGGAAGGGGCGAGGGCAGAAGTACAGGTGATAGGTTGGATATGGTTGAGGGCCCTGTCAACCACAGTAGGCAGGAAATCACTGTTATGGAAGAAGGAGGCCACGTCAGCAATGCTGTTTCGGAAGGTGGCAGCATCCGAACAGATACAGCATAGGCGAAGGAATTGAGAAAATGGGGTGGAATCCTTGCAGGATGTGGAGTGTAGTGAAGGTAGCTATGGGAGTCAGTGGCTTTGTAGTGGATGGCAGTGGGCAGATGGGAGCATGAAGCAGCTCTGAAACAATCATTGATGTACTTGTAAAAGAGTTGTGGGAGGGGGCCAGTGTAAAATTATGGGTTATGGGGATAGAACAATAGGATTAACAATGATCAGATCAGCAATGGCCTCACTGAATGACAATGTTGACTTGTTTCACTGAATGGCCTATATCTGCTTGTTTAGCCTTCTTCTCTCCAAGGAGAACTGCCCCAACATCATCTACCTACCCTTACAACTGAAATTTCTCAGACCTGGAGCCAAATTTAAGAATTTAAAACAGTACAACACAGGAACAGGCCCTTTGGCGCATCATAATGGTGCTAACCATGATGCCATTCTAAACTAGTCCCATCTGCCTGCATGTGCTCTACGTCCTGCTATTCCCTGCCTGTATGTGTATCTATCTACCTGTAAATGCATCTTAAATGTTGCTATTGTTTCTGCTTCTACCACCTGATAGTATGTTCCAGGCACCTATCACCCTCTGTGTAAGAACTTGCATTGCACATCTCCTTTAAACTTTCCTCTCTCATCTAAAACCTAAGCATCCAAAACTTAAACATTTCCACCATAGGAAGGACTCTGAATAGTCATCCTCTCATAATTTTATAGACTTCTATCAGGCCGCAGTTCAGTCTCTGAAGCTCTAGCGAATACAATCCAAATTTGTACAACCTCTCATTATATAGCAAACACATTCCAATTCAGGCAACATCCTGGCATAAAAGAGGCTCAAAGGCTCCAAATTCTTCCTTTCATGTGGCAACCAATCCTGCACACAATATTTCAAATTTGGCCTAACTGAAGTTTAGTACAGCTGCAACGTGACTTGCCTCCACTTTCTTTACCATCGGATCCAGTTGTGTTGCCACTTTCATCAGAATTGTAAGAAATAGGAGCAGAGGTAGACCATCTGGCCCATCAAACATGCTCCTTCATTCAATAAGATCACAGCTGATCTGTTTATGGATTCAGCGCCCCTTACTTGCTCACCCACCATAACCCTCTATCTTTGCCTTAAAAACATTCAAAGAGGCAGTCTCAATTGCTTCGCTAAGCAGGGAATTCCACAGATTCTCCACCCATTGGGTGAACAAGTTCCTTCCCAACTCAGTCCGAAGTCTACTCCCCCTTATTTTGAGGTATTCTAGTTTTAACCTCCCTGCTTCTATCTGATCTATTCCCTTCATAATTTTGATTGGAGGTGCCAGTGTTAGACAGGGGTGGACAAAGTTAAAAATCACACAACACCAGGTTATGGTCGAATAGGTTTATTTGGAGGCACTCGCTTTCAGAGCGCTGTTTCTTCATCAGGTGGTTGTGAAGCAGGACCATAAGACACAATTTATAGCAAAAGAGTTACACCGTCATGTAGCTGAAATGATATATTGAACAAACCTAGATTAAGTCTTTCATCTTTTAGAATGAGTTTGCTAGTTTCAGGCAGTCAAGCCATGTAATATCTTGTAAATTCCACTTTAGAAACAGAACCAGTCTGACTCAAGTTTGAGATACAGACAGACTCTAACTTTTAATGCATTGTCTGAGCTGATATGGCACCTTTTGTTATAAAACTTGAAGTTATCTTGAGAATGTAAGTCTCATTCTGGGATTTACATATTAAAGAGCTGAAACTAGCAAGTCCTTTCTAAAAGAACTAATCCAGGTTTGCACAATATATCATTTCAGTTGCATGACACTGTAATCTTATGCTATAAATTCTGTCTTATGATCCTGCTTCACAACCACCTACTGAAGATGAGCGCTTTGAAAGCTAGTGCCTCCAAATAAACCTGTTGGACTATATCCTGATGTTCTGTGATTTTTAATTTCATAATTTTATATGGAACTATGGACCTGCACCCCAGTATTCCTCTATGTATTTATGCTAACGGGTGCTGCCATTTATTGGTACTTCCCTCTTGCATTTCACCTCTCAAAATGCATCACCGCACACGTGTCCAGATCAAACTCCATCTGCTATTTCTCCATCCAACTTTCTAACTGATCAACCCTTTGATCTTTTTCACTATTCATAACTGCACCAATTTTTGCGTTGTCAGCAAAGTTACTAATCAAACCACCTACACTTTAATCCAAATAATTTTTATGATAGTATTACACTGATCCTTGTGGTACACCACTGATCACAGACCTCCAGTCAGAAAACAATTCTCTGCAAATATCTTCTGTATCCTATGACCAATTTTGTATTCAACATCCCAATTCATTGTGGTTTCCATGTGACAATCTCCTGGACTAGAGTTGAAAAGCATGCTGCTGGAAAAGCACAGCAGGTCAGACAGCATCCGAGGAGCAGGAGAGCCAACATTTCGGGTAACATAGAACATAACAGCGTAGTACAGGCCCTTCAGCCCTTGATGTGGCACCGACCTGTTAAACCAATCTGAAGCCTATTGAACCTACACTATTCCATTCTCGACCATATGCCTATCAAAGGATCATTTAAATCCCTGAAAAGTTGGCGAGTCTACTACTGTTGCAGGGAGTGCGTTCCATGCTCCTTCTACTGAGTGAAGAAACTATCTCTGACATCTGTCCTGTATCTATCACTTCTCAATTTAAAGCTATGTCTCCTCATGCTAGCTATCACCATCCGAGGAAAAAGGCTCTCACTGTCCACCCTATCTAACCCTCTGATTATTTTGTACGTCTCAATTAAGTCACCTCTCAACCTTCTTTTCTCGAATGAAAACAGCTTCAAGTCCCTCAGCCTTTCCTCATAAAGACCTTCCCTCCATACCAGGTAACATCCTAGTAAATCTCCTATGAACCCTTTCGAAAGCTTCCACATCCTTCCTGTAACGCAGGGACCAGAACTGTACGCAATACTCCAAATGTGGCTGCACCAGAGTTTTGTAAAGCTGCAGCATGACCTCATGATTTCGAAACTCAATCCCTCTACCAATAAAAGCTAACACAACATATGCCTTCTTAACAACTTCATCAACCTGGGTGACAAATTTCAAGGATCTATGTACCTCGACACTGAGATCTCTCTGCTCATGTACACTACCAAGAATCTTACCATTAGTCTGGTATTCTGCATTAATGTTACTTCTTCCAAAGTGAATTACCACACAATTTTCCGCATTAAACTCCATTTGCCATCTCTCAGCCCAGCGCTGCAGCTTATCTATGACCCTCTGTAACCTGAAACATCCTTCGCCACTAACCACAACTCTACCGACCTTAGTGTCATCCACAAATTTAATAACCCATCCTCCCATGCCCTCATTCAGGTCAAACAGCAGTGGACCCAAAATAGTTCCTTGTGGTACACCACTAGTAACTGAACTCCAGGATGAACATTTCCCATCAACCATCATCCTGTCTTGTTCAGCTAGCCAATTTCTGATCCAAACTGCTAAATCACCCTCAATCCCATGCCTTCTTATTTTGTGCAACAGCCTACCATGGAGAACCTTATCAAATATTTTACTGAAATCCATATACATCTTTACCCTTATCCACCTGTTTGGTCACCTTCTCAAAGAACTCAATTAAGGTTTGTAAGGCACGATCTACCCGTCACAAAACCGTGTTGCCTATCCCTAACCAACTTATTCCTTTCTAGATGATTATGAATCATATCTCTTAAAATCCTTTCCAACACTTTACCCACAATGGAAGTAAGGCTCACTGGTCTATAATTACCAGGGTTGTCTCTACTCCCCTTCTTGAATAAGGGAACATTTGTTTGCCTCCAGTCTTCTGGCACAATTCCTGTAGACAATGATGGCATAAACATCAAAGCCATAGGCTCGGCAATCTCCTCCCTAGCTTCCCAAAGAATCCTAGGATAAATCCCATCTGGCCCAGGGGATTTATCTATTTGTACACTTTTCAGAATTGCTAACACCTCCTCCTTCTGAACCTCAATCCCATCTCATCTTGTAGCCTGTATCTCAGTATGCTCAACATTGTCTTTTTCTGGTATTCATTTAGCGCTTCCCCGATCTCCTCTGACTCCACACATAGCTTCCCAGTACTATCCTTGATTGGCCCACAATCTTACTCTAGTCATTCTTTTATTCCTGAAATATCTTTAGAAAACCTCAGGGTTTTCCATGATCCTATCCGCCAACGACTTCTAATCACCACGCCCCCCCCCCCCCGGCTCTTCTTAGCTCTCTCTTTAGGTCTTGTAATTCACAAGCACCCTGATACATTACATCCCATCCTAACATAAGCCTTCTTCTTCCTCTTGACAAGAGATTCAACTTCCTCCCTGCCTGTCAGGTACATATCTATCATTACCCAGTACCAAATCCAATGTGGCCTCACCCCTTGTTGGCCTGTCTACATACTGTGTCAGAAAATCCTCCTCTGCACATTAAATGGCTCAGTTTTTATCCAAAGTACTCAAACTATAGTATTCCCAGCCAATATTTGGAAAGTTTAAGTCCCCCCTAAAAACTACCTTGTTACTCTCGCTCCTATTGAGAATCATCTATGCTATCATTTCCTCTACAACTCTGGATTTAATTGGAGGCCTACAGAAAACTCCCAACAGGGTGACCTCTCCTTTCCTGTTTCTAACCTCAGCCCATTCTACCTCAGTGGATGAGTTGTCAAACGTCCTGCCATCGTAATACTGTCCTTGACTAACAATGCCGCACCTCTCCCTCTTCCACCATCTTCTCTGTTCTTACTGATAGTAAACATAACTGAATTGTTGTCACTATCACCAAAGTGCTCACCTATCTCCAAACCTAACACCTGGCTGGGTTTATTACCCAGTACCAAATCCAATGTGGCCTTGCCCCTATTGGCCTGTCTACATACCATGTCAGGAAACCCTCCTGCACACATTAAATAAAAACGGACCCATTTAAAGTACTTGAACTATAGTATTCCCAGTCAATATTAGGGAAGTTAAAGTCCCCCATAACAACTACCCTATAAGCCCTTCAACAGGAAGATGTTTTCCAGCACAATTTTTGACTCTAATCTCCAGTATCTGTAGTTCTCACTGAATATCTTGGATCAAATTACCATGTTGGACTTTGTCAAATGCTTTAGTAAAGTTCATGTAGACAGCATCCACTGCCATACCCTAATCAATCACCTTCATCTCTTCTTCAAAAACTCAAATCAAATTTGAGACAAGACTTCCTCCACACAAAGCCTACCATCTCTAATAAGTCCATTGTTTTACAAACATGAGTAAGTTCTGTCCCTAAGAATCTTCTCCAATCGCTCCTTTGCCATTAATGCAAGGATCAACAGCCTATAATTTCCTGGATTGTCGCTGTTGCCCTTAGGGTAATCTAAATCTTTCTTATTCCTATCCTGTCCAAATATCTTTTAAATGTTGAAATTGTACCAACCTCTATCAATTCCTCTGGCAGCTTGTTCCATATATGCACCACACTGTGTGAAAAAGGTTGCCCCTCAGATCTTTTAAGTCTCTTCCATCTCACCTTAAACCTTTGCTCTCTAATTTTAGACTTCCCACCCTGGGGAAAATACCTTAGCTATTCATCTTATCTAGGACTTCATGATTTTCTAAACCTATATAAAAGTCACCCTCAGCCTCTTAAGCTGCAAGGAAAGAGGTCCCAGCCGATACAAATGACTCCAACCTTCCAGTCTCGGTTACAGCCTTGTAAGTTTTTTTTTAATAATGTCAGCTATTCTCCAGTCTTCTGGGGCCTTGTAGCTAAAGAGGATATAAAAATTCAAAGTTTGTGAGAAGATTTGTAGCTCGGGTGCTCGTTGTTGTGGTTCTGTTCGTCGAGCTGGGAATTTGTGTTGCAGACACTTTGTGCCGTCTCGGTGACATCTTCAGTGCTTGGGAGCCTCCTCTGAAGCACTTCTGTGATGTTTCCTCCGGCATGTGTAGTAGTAGTTTGTCTCTGCCGCTTCCGATTGTCAGTTCTAGCTGTCCACTGCAGTGGCCGGTATATTGGGTCCAGGTCGATGTGTTTGTTGATAGAATCTGTGGATGAGTGCCATGCCTCTAGGAATTCCCTGGCTGTTCTCTGTTTGGCTTGTCCTATAATAGTAGTGTTATCTCAGTTGAACTCATGTTGCTTGTCATCCGCGTGTGTGGCTACTAAGGACAGCTGGTCATGTCGTTTTGTGGCTAGTTGGTGTTCATGTATACGGATCGTTAGCTGTCTTCCTGTTTGTCCTTTGTACTGTTTTGTGCAGTCCTTGCATGGGATTTTGTACACTACATTGGTTTGTACACTACGATACCCAGCATAAGCAAAACCAACGTAGTGTACAAAATCCCATGCAAGGACTGCACAAAACACTACATAGGACAAACAGGAAGACAGCTAACGATCCGTATCCATGAACACCAACTAGCCACGAAACGACACGACCAGCTATCCTTAGTAGCCACACACGCGGATGACAAGTAACATGAGTTCGACTGGGACAACACTACTATTATACGACAAGCCAAACAGAGAACAGTCAGGGAATTCCTAGAGGCATGGCACTCACCCACAGATTCTATCAATAAACACATCGACCTGGACCCAATATACCGGCCACTGCAGCGGACAGCTGGAACTGACAACCGGAAGCGGCAGAGACAAACCACTATAAATGCCAGAGGAAACATCACAGAAGTGCTTCAGGAGGCTCCCAAGCACTGAGGATGTCACCTAGAAAAGGGACGAAACGTCTGCAACACAAATTCCCAGCTCGGTGAACAGAACCACAACAGGATATAAACATTTCTGACAAGGTCCCAACAATTTCCTCTCTTGCCTCCTTCAATATCCTGGGATAAATCCCTTCAGGTCCTGGAGATTCATCAATTCTTCCTTAATATTGACATGCCCTAAAATATCAACATACCCTTCCTTAATCTTTACCATTGTCCATGCCCATTGCCTTGTTGACTGCTGATATACTCATTAAGGACTTCACCTACTTCCCTGGCTCCACACATAAATTTCTCCCATCATCCTTGAGTGGACTGGATAGGACCAGTTTCCCTAGCTACCCTTTTGCTCCAGACATATAAAATGCCATGAGATTCACCTTAACCCTACTCGCCAAGGATATTTCATAGCCCCTTTTATCATCATATAGTCATAGAATCCCGACAGTGTGGAAACAGCCCATTTGGCCACACTGACCCTCTGAAGAGTAACCCACCCAGAACAATTCCCCTACCCTATTACTCTACAGTTCCTCTGACGAATGCACCTAACCGACACACCCCTGAACACCATGGGCAATTTAGTATGGCCAATTCACCTAACCTGCACATCTTTAGATTGTGGCAAGAAACCCATGGGGAGAATGCACGCAAACCAGACAGTTGCCTGAGGCTAGAAACGAACCTGGGTCCCTGGCACTGTGATGCAGCAGTACTAACCACTGAGCCACTGGGCCCATATCCCTCTAAACCCTTCCTATTCATATATCCATCCAGATGTCTTTTAAATGATGTAACCTACGCCCTCTACCCAGGGAAAAGATTTGTCTATTCATCCTATCCATGTCCCTCGTGATTTTATAAACCTCTATGAGGTCATCCCTCCAAGGAAAACAGCCCCAACCTATTCAGCCTTTCCCTATAGCTCAAACCCTCCAATCCTGGCAACATCCTGTTCTTTTCTAAACCCTTCCAAGGTTCATAATATCCTTCCAGTAGGAAGACCAGAATTGCACACAATATTCCAAAAATGGCCTAACTAATGTCCCATACAGCCACAACATGACCTCCCAACTCCTGTATTCAATGCCCTGACCAATAAAGGAAAGCATACCAAACACCTCCTTCACTATCTACCTGCAACTCTACTTTCAAGGAGCTATGAACATGTACACCAATGTCTCTTTGTTCAGCAACACTTACCATTAAGTGTACAAGTCCAGCCCTGATTTGCTTTTGCAAAATGCAGCACTTATGCGGAAAGTCAGGAGGCATGGGATAGAGGGAAATTTGGCCAGTTGGATAGAAAACTGGCTAACTGGTCGAAGTCAGAGAGTGGTGGTAGATGGTAAATATTCAGCCTGGAGCCCAGTTACAAGTGGAGTTCCGCAGGGATCAGTTCTGTATCCTCTGCTGTTTGTAATTTTTATTAATGACTTGGAAGAGGGAGTCGAAGGGTGGGTCAGTAAATTTGTAGATGATACGAAGATTGGTGGAGTTGTGGATAGTGAGGAGGGCTGTTGTCGGCTGCAAAGGGACTTAGATATGATGCAGAGCTGGGCTGAGGCATATGGAGTTCAACCCTGTCAAGTGAGAGGTTGTCCATTTTGGAAGGACAAATAAGAATGAAGAATACAGGGTTAACGGTAGAGTTCTTAGTAAGGTGGAGGAGCAGAGGGATCTTGGGGTCTATGTTCATAGATCTTTGAAAGTTGCCACTCAGGTGGATAGAGCTTGTAAAGCGGCCTATGGTGTATTAGCGTTCATTAGCAGAGGGATTGAATTCAAGAGTCGTGAAGTGATGTTGCAGCTGTACAGGACCTTGGTTAGGCCACATTTGGAATACTGTGTGCAGTTCTGGTCACCTCACTTTAGGAAAGATGTGGAAGCTTTGGAGAGGGTGCAGAGAAGATTTACCAGGATGTTGCCTAGAATGGAGAATAGGTCGTACGAGGATAGGTTGAGAGGGCTAGGCCTTTTTTCATTGGAATGGTGAAGAATGAGGGGTGACTTGATAGAGGTTTATAAGATGATCAGAGGAATATATAGAGTAGACAGTCAGAAACTTTTCCCCCGGGTACAACAGAGTGTTACAAGGGGACATAAATTTAAGGTGAAGGGTGGAAGGTTTGGGGGGATGTCAGGGGTAGGTTCTTTTCCCAGACAGTGGTGGGGGCATGGAATGCGCTGCCTGTGGGAGTGGCAGAGTCAGAATCATTGGCGACCTTTAAGCGGCAATTGGATAGGTACATGGATGGGTGCTTAAGCTAGGACAAATGTTAGGCACAACATCGTGGGCCGAAGGGCCTGTTCTGTGGTGTATTGTTCTATGTTCACATTTATCTAAATTAAACTTCATTTGCCACTCCTCAGCCCATCTGTATCAAGATTCCATTTTACTCTTGAGGAAATTTCTTCGCTATCTACTACATCTCCAATTTTTGGCATCACCTTCAAACCTACCAACCATACCTATGTTCACATGCAAACCATTTATATAAATGACAAAAAATACTGGACCTAGCACCAATCCTTGCGGCACATTGCTGGTCACAGGCCTCCAGTCTGAAAAGCAACTCTCCACCACCACCACCGTCTGTTTTCGACCTTCGAACCAGTTCTGCACCCAAATCGCTAGTTCTCCCTGTATTCCATGAGAAACCTTGTTGAACACCTTACTGAAATCCATATGGATCATGTCCACTGCTGTCTCAGCAAACCTCTTCATTACTTTGACTAAACTTTCAAAATTTCATGATCCAGGGCTCCTGAATCTTTCCGTCCTTGTATTTCATCACTACAGGAACATACTGATCCTGAACCCTGATCAACTGGCTATGTCAGATGTGGATTTACCCTCAAATAGATGCTCCAACTTAATTTCTCCAATTTCTGCTTAATACAGTTGTAATTAGCCTGTCACCCAATAAAGGACCAGATGCCCCACTACCCCACCCAGACCAGTCTTATCCTAATCCATAACCCATCTTAAAACCTAACAGAATTATGATCACTATTGCCAAAACGCTTCCCCACAAACTTCAAATACCTAGCCAGGTTCATTCCCCAACACCGAGTCTAGATTTTTTTCAAGAAATCCACCTCGATGCACCAAACTCCTGTCCCATCTAAGCTCCTGGCACTAAGAGTCAATACAGGAGAATTTAAAACCACCCACTGGAACAACCTTGCTGTTTTTACATCTTTCCATGATTGCTTACAAATTTGCTCCTTTATCTTGCCAGCCACTGGCAGGTCTATAGTATAACCTCATCATAATGATTGCATTTTTCTTATTCCCAAGTTCTACCCACATAGCCCCAACAGATGAGCCTTCCAAGATATCCTCTCATTGTACAACTGTGACATTCTCCTTCATCAGTAATGAAACTCCCTCATCCCTTCCACATCCCCCTCGATCATGCTTGATACAGCTCAACTGTGGAATGTTGAACTGCAAGTCCTGTCTTTCTCTCAACCAAGTTTTTGTAACAGCTACAACAGTGCAGTTCTGTGTACTAATTCAGGTTCTAAGCCTTTGTAAACTGCTTCTACACTCTATTAAGTTCACATTCTTCCATTAATGGGGCATCCATAATATGGTACATAATACTAAGATCTATCGAGTGTCTTTACATATTGAACATCAGTTTCTTGCTCGTCCTTGATGTTGAAGATACTGTATGCTTCATGAATTCCTCTCTCAACCTTCTGTTTATATATAAATATCTAGGTTCCATTGCTCCTGTATTCCATTGAGAAATGTACCCCCCATTATGTTGCCTTTCAGTATTATTCCTACTAAAATGCATTACCTCACACTGTGTCATTTTGGAGTTCTGCACTGTCCTCGCAGTTTACAATTCTTTCAAATATTGTGTCATTTGCAAACTTGGAAATTGACCTATGAACTCAAAGATCACAATCATTAATTATACCAGGAGAAGCTAGGCACCACCACCCCTCCCATTCTCAACCTTTGTGGAACTCCACTACAAACCTTCAAGTTTAAAAAGTAGCTATTGACCATTATGGTTTCCTATGATTGCCAATTTTGCATCCATGTTGCTACATTCCCCATTACTCCATGACCTGCAACTTTTTCCATATTCTGATGTGTGCCACAGTATCAAATAATTTTTTATATGAGATGTTGACACCTGCTTCTCTCTGTCTGTTCTAAGGAGTTGAGTAAACACTAAAGATCCCAGAACTTTGTTTTCCTGGCCAAAATTCCTCCCTCAACAAAACACACACAAAAAAAATCAGCTATGCACTGCTGCTATGTGGAAGAAAGACTAACTCATGTCCCAAATAATTGTTAGGAACACAAGAAATATGATAACCACTACATTAACGCAAGTCAGCTTTTACCCATGAGGAAGGAAGCAAGGAATCCACCAAATCCAGAAAGTCTTCAACTTTTTTTTAATATTTTTAAAATTTTTAAACTTTTTATAAGCACAGATTGTGCTTAACATTAGGTTTGATTAAGTCATAAAGTCACTGCTTCTCTGCATGAAGAAAAGCCTCTATACAGCAAGGACAAGAGCCCATACCTCCATACACAGCTTTCAAAATGAGAAAATATATACAAAATAGAACATTTTTACAAGGCTAAGGGGTGCTACAATCGAAGCAGTCAGCTACAATTTTTATTTAATGTATATAAAAGATCAAAAAATTGATTTTGTTTTTACACTTTTCAATGACTGAGATGGAAATATACAGACAGACACAGCTAACAGTGAACTAGCTTTTGACATCACAAGGGAAGAAACAGGTACAAATGAGGGACAGTTTGAACAATTTTAAAATGAGAGGGTGTGTCATGTTTGGAGAAAACTGCATTGTATTTGCAGCACAAATAGCAAGTATCACTTCCTTATGAAACATAAATTTAACCCAAGGGTTGCCATCCTTTAATACAAAGGCGAGAGAGCACTAGGCAACTAGGCCTCAACATGACAGGGTGATCAACAGACAAACTCAAATCAACAAGTTCTAATACTGTAAGTTTAAAAACAAGTGTGTGTGGGAATAGAGATTCAAGTGGGACCTTGCACATAAACATTCCCTCTTCACTACTTTGTCACTTCTCTACTTTGCCAGTATGGACTCAATGACTGAATGGCCTCCTTCTGTGCCTTACTTCGATAGCAAGCTGCTTCTAATGTATTTCCAAAATTCCAGAAACAGGCTATATACAAAACCTGTCTGAGGTATTAATCTGCTCTTTAATTACCTGAAAGCAGATTGCTTAGAATAAATGACAACTCCACATGATTGAAAAGTAATACTATTCCAAGACTGGGAAACAAATAGTGACTCTGACTGAACAAATTCAAGCACGAGAACTCTCATGAATGCACACATTCAAGCAAAATGTGAAATTACTTTGGATTGCCAGCTGGACTAGCTGATTGGAAATACAAGCCACACAAGGGGATAATCATCACTTAGTGAACAAACATCCATTGTGATGTAGCCAGGGCAAATGTATGCACAAATTAATCAAAATTGTTTCAATTAAAACTAACTGTTGGAGCCATTGAACAAGTTGGATTTAGGGTGCAATTGCTGGATGCTTCAAACTGTTGCATTACTGTCATGAGCCCAAAAAGGTACAAAAGCTAAGACTGCTGCCACATTAATTCACCGAATCTGAATGCACTGATTTGGTTTAAATCCCAATTTTTTTAATAAGTCACAGGATTTCAGGTTTGAAGCCAAGTATACCAAGTGTGAACAGTACGGTTTATGCTTTCAAACTGTTTCTTGTCAGGATGATATTCTCAACAGTTGATAAGATACATTTAGCTTTTGAGTGAATGAGAAAACCTGCTATGCTTTTCACCATGTTATTTTGCCGTTCTGCAATGCTCGGTACTGAGAGAATAGGAACATTAATTAGAGCCTAAATATAGATTAATACTGATCTAGATTCATTCTGTTCAAACCTACACTTAGCAGTGATACTGAACAGAGGTAAAGCATCTAGGATTATTATCATTCACTTGCACGTGATAGTTATATCTATGGGCTATGTATGACACAGTCACTCTGAGGAAACTATATAAAACTAAGAAACTTCAGCACTCTTCAGAAAACAAAGCAGTAGCTTGTTATTGAATGCCATTTCTTTGGCAAGCTATAGATCATAACTTTTTTTATTGTTTGCTTGGTTGCTCAATTATCTAATATGAATTCTCCATAATTTCCTAATTTCAAAAAGTGTGTCTTGGTTAAATGCATATTTAAAATATTACCACAGTTTGGAATTGGTCAGAAAGTTCACCCAAATCTATTGATATGCTGAGTACAGGTGGCTCACAGATGCAATTCAGACTGTACTAGAATGAATTGCAACTTTCAGAGTGTACACACCACCATGCTCTTCTTTATCAACACCATATTTTGGAGCACAAGTTCTTTTTCTCTTCACTCCACTCACTGGATTGAACCAGCAGGCTGTGGACCAACTAGTTTCAGATGGTTAATACCTTGGCTTGTTTCCATCTCAACGGAAGACATTATATCCAATCTTTACCCTTTCCTCCCACAGTTTAATTACACAGAACAAATTCAAATCAAGCAATGTAGAAAACTTCCACATGGCAAATGATCGAATGTTGGACATCTCTTCATAATTTATTTTGGGAGCATGGCTTTCATTGCTGCTTGCCACTTGCAGTATCAGGAATAGACTGCAGCTACATTAATAGGAGATGAGCATAGGATTCATCTACAACATGCAGACTCGTTTTCCTCACTACCTATATTTAAAGAATGACCTCACCCTGCAGATTAGCACTTAAATCACTCCAATCAGCGAGTGGTGGTGAGGGAGATGGAGGGGTGGGGCTCTTCTCTCAAATGACTGGTATAGTGGTCGTACATCCTACTTTCAGTGCCAATGAGCTAATACAGATCTCTATTGCCAGATATAGAAAACATGGATGCTTAATGTCGTCCCACGACTGGGACATCTCCAACTCCAGAAGTCTTATCTAGGAGTAAAGAAATTTGTCGTTGAAAAAGAGGTGATCAGAGAGCAATTCTGCATGATTGGAGTGTCCTCCATTCATGTTGGCTTCCAGTAAATATCACAACCTGACCACAGAATTGTCTTGTTGGAGGAGTTTCAAATCCTGTCCCTCAGTGATTTTCAGGTCAGGTGGGTGTGTTAAGAATGAGGTAGAGATTTGATATTGAAGGCTTTAAAGATGATTGCTGCTTTAATGTTGTGGGAGAGCTATTAAGACAGATCTTCAGTAAAAACAACCAGTCTCTTCTGATATGGTGCTGTTTGGCCTGTTGTGTATTTCCAATGTTCTTTCACTCTTTGTTTTACAGTATTACTTTATGGTATAGGCTCTGTGTAGTAATACTCTGAGTATTCCTAAATTCGGCCTAGTTTTGTATGGAAGTGCAATCAAACTATTTTCCAAACATTTCTGGAGCCCTCCATTTCTGCACTGACTCATTCCTACTCTTAGCTTAATATCCCGATCAAGTGTTGAAGTAACTGCCTGACAATTGAAGCAGAATGCAACTACAGAAAAGATTAAATGATTGAATATTTCAGCAAGGAATCCACTGTTCAACAGAACTAATTGTAATTCAGATTGGAATAAATATTTATGTGAATGCTTGACTATTGATGGCTTTGCTTGTGTTCTGTTTGTACATAATCTGCATTTAGAACATAAGAACAAGAAGCAAGATGACTGCAGAGCTGTCACCACCTTGGTCATAAGGGATGTGATGCAAACACAACGGTTCTGAAGTGTTGAAAGAGAAGACCTACTGTGAAGCTACAAATGGAATGATGTTTGTACTTTTATTGCCATTTCAGCTTTGCTCACACATGCAACCAAGATGGACATAAAATGCTAATCCTACTGGAATTTGACCACAAATCCAACTACCCTTCAAAATTGTCAATTCTTAATCAAACATCTGATTTCACCTGTCATTTTGCAGTCGTGTCAAAGCAAAATGCAGAAACCAGTAGAGTAAGCAGAAGGGGTCCATAATAGTCACAACTACAGAGTAATGTGCCTTTGAAACCAGTTAGCGCAGGAAATGCTTATGACCACAACATTCAGCAACTCACCAAGTTCATAATAAATTCAATTCAAACCTTGACAGGATTTGATTGAATTAAATCCCCAGGATGCAGATGCTGTTGTCTGTGCACTTTGGCAAGTGCTCACACCAAAACTCAAAATAGGAAGTGAGTGATGGATTCAAATAAAAGCAAAATACTGCAAATGTTGTAAATCTGAAATAAAATAGATCACACTGGACAAAACTCAGCCAGTCTCACAACCTTTGCTGAGACAGAAGCAGAATTATTATTTCAAGTCCTATATGACTAGACTTCATGTGCGGAAGTCGTCTCATACTGGACTTGAAACATGAGCTGTGTTTCTGTCTCCACAGATGCTGTCAGGCCCGCCGAGTTTCTCCAGAATTTCTGCAGTTATTTTAGGAAGTAACACAGTTTTCGTAAGAGTGTATTTAGTCATCTCAGTCGGAGAAGAAAATGGCAAAACCAGAACAAAAAGTGAACACAAAATAGGACTGCTTTTGAACATTAATGAGTGCACGCTCCACTGTTGATTTAAGAGATCGATAATCACTACACGCAACCAAATGAAGTTAGAAACTTCATTTACAAGTCTACTGATACCAATACCTGAAATATCAGTCAATCCAGCTTTTGCCCGAGAATCTAACTTCACCGAACTAACCTCTTCATTGTGATAACTGTGGCCGGTGACAAAACGTTTAACCTAAGAAAGCTACTTAAATGGAGTCTAAATTCACTAAAAACTGTGAATTTTGTTTGGGTGATGTTTGAATATCAAACATTGAGACAAGTGTAGTCGTCACTAAAATTTGTTTATCTGTGCGTGAGCCGCAGAGGTACAGAATGTCTCTGTTTATCATCATGGTGAACTGAGGATAGTGCACCACTTTCTGCCTCTCTGCTTCCTCTATTCGTGCTTCCAGATGATCGTCGACTGTTTCGGGTCTGTCTGAGGCTGGTTTCAGTTCGACTCTCACGTTCAGTCCCAGGAATACATGCCAGTGGGAACGTTCGCTTCTCCCATGGCTGAACCGTCTGGAATAAAGGCAAATTGCTGGGTTACAGACAGAACATGGTACTGTACCAATATGCATACAGATTAGGATAGATCAACTGCCTTTCACCTCTGCCCAGTTTGGAAAAATAGCACAGAATTCAACATCTCCCTCAAGCACTGTGTAAAAAATACTACTTACAAAGACTTCAGATAAACTTGTGCCAAATCAATGAGTTTAGGCAGGACTGCAAAATTCACTCAAAAGACATTGGATAGGTCATTTTCAAAGTAGTACAAGCAAAAAGGTGTTCAAGAAAATAGCAACATAGGCGATCTTTCCTCTAGGTCGAACTGTGCTAAATTTGCATTATTTGGCTGCTTTACTCTATATCTAATCAACACTGAACTTGCTCTGGCACATTTTTCATGCTGAAACGGAGTCCGAAATGAGAAGCTGAAGGGAATTCAGGTTAATCACAATGATTGGCAAAACATCGAGAGTCTTCAACTGCAAGATGTAACAGGTAGGTCAACAGAAAACTGAGCAGGATGCCATCTAAATTAATCAATAGGTGGTCTCAATGTAAGCTTAGTCTTATTTATTGAGTAAGTGCAATAGGATGGGCTATTAGATTATTTCTCTCCTAGTGACCAGCTTGAGTTAATCTAGGAGATGAAAGTAATCGATCAGACTCAGAATCTCAATGTTTATGTACTGCCAGTGTGACACTTAGCCAAATTTTGTGGCTGGGTGGATTATACAACTCTATCCAAATAGAACAGAATAGAAAAATACATACAGTTGTAACATACTACTACCATAGCATTCAGCCATTTTCCTGAGTTACTTCATCAAAACCCTCAAATAATTCTTTTAACACTTCAATTTTCTAATATTCATTTATCTAGTAAAAAAGTTTCAGTATCTCTAGTCAAAAATAAAACCTCAGATCTGACAGTAATTCTTTTGTAGCTTCTATGACCTTGACTTTTTTGCACTTTCCACAGCCTGTACTTACATTCATCCATTGTTAATCCTCAGTGAGTTTTCCCTTATTACCCATTCATCACCCAGATGAAACAACTTTTCATAGCTGATTTAATATCTTTCATTATTTTTGGCAATGCCTATTCTTTCTTAGCCCACTAGATCTTATATTTTTAAGTAGCTTTTTGAAATTCTTCAAAACTATGAAGTCTCATTAAAACAATTTCCATTGCCCCCTTTATCTTGCTCTGGTGTCCTTGCAAGAACTGCACACAGTATTTTAGGCAAAAACAAAGTTTTCACAAATTTAACTGTTGCTCATTTCTTTTGATCAAGAAGGGGAATACAGACAACTCTGGTAATATAGACCAGTGAGTGTTACTTCGGTTGTGGGTAAACTGTTGGAAAAGGTTCTAAAAGATAGAATTTATAATCAGGAAGAGAGGAATAAGTTGATTAGGGATAGTCAACAGTTTTGTGAAGGTTAGGTCACGCCTCACAAACCTTATTGAGTTCTTTGAGAAGGTGACCAAACAGGTGGATGAGGGTAAAGCAGGTGATGTGGTGTATATGGATTTCTGTAAGGTGTTTGATAAGGTTCCCCATAGTAGGCTATTGCAGAAAATAGAGAGGCATGGCATTGAGGGTGATTTAACAGTTTGGATCAGAAATTGGCTAGCTGAAAGAAGACAGTGGTTGATGGGAAATGTTCATCCTGGAGTTCAGTTACTAGTGGTGTACTGCAAGGATATTTTCTGGGGCCACGACTGTTTGTTATTTTTATAAATGACCTGGATGAGGGCATAGAAGGATGGGTTAGTATATTCGCAGATGACACCAAGGTCAGTGGAGCTGCGGATAGTGCTGAAGGATATTGCAGGTTACAGAGGGACATAGATAAACTGCAGAGTTGGGCTGAGGTGGCAAATGGATTTTAATGCGGAAAAGTGTGAGGTGATTCACATTGGAAGGAGTAACAGGAAGACAGAGTACTGGGCTAATGGTAGGATTCTTGGTAGTGTAGATAAGCAGAGAGATCGAGGTGTTCATGTACAGAGGAACCTCAATTATCCCAATACCAATTATCCGAAAATTGGATTATCTGAAGGAAATCCCGATGGAAACATTACATCAAAGACGGGTTTCCAACAGTGATCGCGTCTTTTGCCTATAGTGATTAAACAGGCACCATCTCCAAATGACTGTCTGCCCGCCCTCTCTCTCTCCCCACACTTTACCTGGAGTTCTACACTGGAGTGAATCCTAAACCCTCCTTCCCCTGATAATCTCTCTAACAATGTCCTGTACAGGGCAAAGGTGGAACCTGTCAAAAAGTTGCAGTATAAAGTTGCGTGGCTGTGTGCGTGTGCGCGCGCTATGTGGAGACTCATGCTCCAAAAGGCAGCAGCAGTCTTTTTGTTGGTGTCCAATCCAGTTGGCCCGGAGAGGGGGCAGGTGTGTACGGGGTTGGGATGCAGTGAGGGGCATTATTGGATGGGGTTGGGTGTGGGGCGCAGTGTTGGACGGGGTTGGGGGCGGGGGGGGGGGGGGGGGGGGGAGGTGTTGGGTGCAGTGTTGCACGGGGTTGGGGTGCAGGGAGGGCGGTGTTGGACAGAGTTGGGGGAAGTGTTGCACAGGGTTGGGGGGGGCGGTGTTGCACAGGGTTGGGGTGCAGGGGGGCAATGTTGCACGGGGTTGGGGTGCGGTGTTGGACGGGCTTAGGGCAGTGTTGCACAGGGTTGGGGGGTGAAGTGTTGCACAGGGTTGGGGGGGCGGTGTTGCACAGGGTTGGGGTGCAGGGGGGCAATGTTGCACGGGGTTGGGGTGCGGTGTTGGACGGGCTTAGGGCAGTGTTGCACAGGGTTGGGGGGGGCAGTGTTGCACAGGGTTGGGGGGGCAGTGTTGCACAGGGTTGGGGTGCGAGGGGACGGTTTTGGAGGAGGTGTTGCACAGGGTTGGGGTGCGGGGGGCAGTGTTGCACGGGGTTGGGGTGCGGTATTGGACGGGCTTAGGGCAGTGTTGCACAGGGTTGGGGTGCGGGGGGGCAGTGTTGCACGGGGTTGGGGTGCGGGGGGACGGTGTTGGGGTGCGGGGGGACGGTGTTGGGGTGCGGGGGGACGGTGTTGGGGTGCGGTGTTGGGGTGCGGGGGGGCGGTGTTGGGGTGCGGGGGGGCGGTGTTGGGGTGCGGGGGGGCGGTGTTGGGGTGCGGGGGGGGCGGTGTTGGGGTGCGGGGGGCGGTGTTGGGGTGCGGGGGGGGTGTTGGGGTGCGGGGGGGGGGGGTGTTGGGGTGCGGGGGGGCGGTGTTGGGGTGCGGGGGGGCGGTGTTGGGGTGCGGGGGGACGGTGTTGGGGTGCGGGGGGACGGTGTTGGGGTGCGGGGGGACGGTGTTGGGGTGCGGGGGGACGGTGTTGGGGTGCGGGGGGACGGTGTTGGGGTGCGGGGGGACGGTGTTGGGGTGCGGGGGGACGGTGTTGGGGTGCGGGGGGACGGTGTTGGGGTGCGGGGGGGCGGTGTTGGGGTGCGGGGGGGCGGTGTTGGGGTGCGGGGGGCGGTGTTGGGGTGCGGGGGGGCGGTGTTGGGGTGCGGGGGGGCGGTGTTGGGGTGCGGGGGGGCGGTGTTGGGGTGCGGGGGGGCGGTGTTGGGGTGCGGGGGGGCGGTGTTGGGGTGCGGGGGGGCGGTGTTGGGGTGCGGGGGGGCGGTGTTGGGGTGCGGGGGGGGCGGTGTTGGGGTGCGGGGGGGCGGTGTTGGGGTGCGGGGGGGCGGTGTTGGGGTGCGGGGGGCGGTGTTGGGGTGCGGGGGGCGGTGTTGGGGTGCGGGGGGGGGGTGTTGGGGGGCGGTGTTGGGGTGCGGGGGGGCGGTGTTGGGGTGCGGGGGGGCGGTGTTGGGGTGCGGGGGGCGGTGTTGGGGTGCGGGGGGACGGTGTTGGGGTGCGGGGGGACGGTGTTGGGGTGCGGGGGGACGGTGTTGGGGTGCGGGGGGACGGTGTTGGGGTGCGGGGGGACGGTGTTGGGGTGCGGGGGGACGGTGTTGGGGTGCGGGGGGACGGTGTTGGGGTGCGGGGGGACGGTGTTGGGGTGCGGGGGGACGGTGTTGGGGTGCGGGGGGACGGTGTTGGGGTGCGGGGGGACGGTGTTGGGGTGCGGGGGGACGGTGTTGGGGTGCGGGGGGACGGTGTTGGGGTGCGGGGGGACGGTGTTGGGTGCGGGGGGACGGTGTTGGGGTGCGGGGGGACGGTGTTGGGGTGCGGGGGGACGGTGTTGGGGTGCGGGGGGACGGTGTTGGGGTGCGGGGGGACGGTGTTGGGGTGCGGGGGGACGGTGTTGGGGTGCGGGGGGACGGTGTTGGGGTGCGGGGGGACGGTGTTGGGGTGCGGGGGGACGGTGTTGGGGTGCGGGGGGACGGTGTTGGGGTGCGGGGGGACGGTGTTGGGGTGCGGGGGGACGGTGTTGGGGTGCGGGGGGACGGTGTTGGGGTGCGGGGGGACGGTGTTGGGGTGCGGGGGGACGGTGTTGGGGTGCGGGGGGACGGTGTTGGGGTGCGGGGGGACGGTGTTGGGGTGCGGGGGGACGGTGTTGGGGTGCGGGGGGACGGTGTTGGGGTGCGGGGGGACGGTGTTGGGGTGCGGGGGGACGGTGTTGGGGTGCGGGGGGACGGTGTTGGGGTGCGGGGGGACGGTGTTGGGGTGCGGGGGGACGGTGTTGGGGTGCGGGGGGACGGTGTTGGGGTGCGGGGGGACGGTGTTGGGGTGCGGGGGGACGGTGTTGGGGTGCGGGGGGACGGTGTTGGGGTGCGGGGGGACGGTGTTGGGGTGCGGGGGGACGGTGTTGGGGTGCGGGGGGACGGTGTTGGGGTGCGGGGGGACGGTGTTGGGGTGCGGGGGGACGGTGTTGGGGTGCGGGGGGACGGTGTTGCACGGGGTTGGGGTGCGGGGGAATGGTGTTGCACGGGGTTGGGGGAAGTGTTGCACAGGGTTAGGGTGCGGGGGGGCGGTGTTGGGGTGCGGGGGGACGGTGTTGCACGGGGTTGGGGTGCGGGGGCGCGGTGTTGGGGTGCGGGGGGACGGTGTTGGGGTGCGGGGGGACGGTGTTGGGGTGCGGGGGGACGGTGTTGGGTGCGGGGGGACGGTGTTGGGGTGCGGGGGGACGGTGTTGGGGTGCGGGGGGACGGTGTTGGGGTGCGGGGGGACGGTGTTGGGGTGCGGGGGGACGGTGTTGGGGTGCGGGGGGACGGTGTTGGGGTGCGGGGGGACGGTGTTGGGGTGCGGGGGGACGGTGTTGGGGTGCGGGGGGACGGTGTTGGGGTGCGGGGGGACGGTGTTGGGGTGCGGGGGGACGGTGTTGGGGTGCGGGGGGACGGTGTTGGGGTGCGGGGGGACGGTGTTGGGGTGCGGGGGGACGGTGTTGGGGTGCGGGGGGACGGTGTTGGGGTGCGGGGGGACGGTGTTGGGGTGCGGGGGGACGGTGTTGGGGTGCGGGGGGACGGTGTTGGGGTGCGGGGGGACGGTGTTGGGGTGCGGGGGGACGGTGTTGGGGTGCGGGGGGACGGTGTTGGGGTGCGGGGGGACGGTGTTGGGGTGCGGGGGGACGGTGTTGGGGTGCGGGGGGACGGTGTTGGGGTGCGGGGGGACGGTGTTGGGGTGCGGGGGGACGGTGTTGGGGTGCGGGGGGACGGTGTTGGGGTGCGGGGGGACGGTGTTGGGGTGCGGGGGGACGGTGTTGGGGTGCGGGGGGACGGTGTTGGGGTGCGGGGGGACGGTGTTGGGGTGCGGGGGGACGGTGTTGGGGTGCGGGGGGACGGTGTTGGGGTGCGGGGGGACGGTGTTGCACGGGGTTGGGGTGCGGGGGAATGGTGTTGCACGGGGTTGGGGGAAGTGTTGCACAGGGTTAGGGTGCGGGGGGGCGGTGTTGGGGTGCGGGGGGACGGTGTTGCACGGGGTTGGGGTGCGGGGGCGCGGTGTTGGGGTGCGGGGGGACGGTGTTGCACGGGGTTGGGGTGCGGGGGGGCGGTGTTGGGGTGCGGGGGGACGGTGTTGCACGGGGTTAGGGTGCGGGGGGGCGGTGTTGGGGTGCGGGGGGACGGTGTTGCACGGGGTTGGGGTGCGGGGGAATGGTGTTGCACGGGGTTGGGGGAAGTGTTGCACAGGGTTGGGGTGCGGGGGGGCGGTGTTGGGGTGCAGGGGGACGGTGTTGCACGGGGGTGGGGAGCGGGTGAATGGTGTTGCAGGGGCTTGGGGTGCGGGGGGGCAGTGTTGCATGGGGTTGGGGTGCGGGGGGGGGGCAGTGTTAGATGGGCTTAGGGCAGTGTTGCACAGGGTTGGGGTGCAGGGGGGTGGTGTTGGACAGGGTTGGAGGCTGGGTTGCAGGGTTAGAGGTGGGGTGGTGTTGGATGGGGTTGGGGGCTGGGTTGTACAGGGTTGGGGTGCAGAGTTCCACGGGGCTGGGGCAGGGGGCGATGTTGAACGGGGTTGGGGGCGAGGGGCGGTGTTTGAGGGAAGGTCTTATAAGGAATGGCTGAAGGACTGTAGGCTGTTTTTGTTAGAGAGAAGGAGGTTAAGAAGTGACTTAATTGAGACATAAGATAATTAGAGTGTTAGATAGGGTGGACAGTGAGAGCCTTTTTCCTTGCAATGGCTAGCACAAGGGGACATCGCTTTACATTTAGGGGTGATAGATATAGGACAGATGTCAGAAGAAGTTTCTTTACTCAGACTAGTAGGGGCACGGAATTCACTGCCTGTAACAGTAGTAGCCTCGCCAACTTTAAGGGCATTTCAATGGTCATTGGATAAATATATGGATGAAAATGGAAGATGGGCTTCAGATTGGTTCCAGAGATCGGCGCAACATTGAGGGCCGACAGGCCTGTAGTGCGCTGTTCTTAACCGGCTTGTTGGTTGCACTCTTGCGAGGTCACCTCAAGTCAGAAAATTGTGGGCTCACATTGCAGTCCAGAGATTTCAGTACATAATTTGGCTTCCACTGTAGTGCAGGACTGAGTGAAGACTGCATTATTAAAAGTTCCACCATTCAGATATTAAACTGAAGGCCCTCAAAGTTGGAATTAAGAAATCCTAATGTGTTGTTCAAAGTTGCAGCAGGGATGCTTTCCTTGTATCCTGACCACCAATGAAATAGCCAAAACTCAAAGGGGTCATTCAGTCCATTATGTCTCTTTGAAAGAGCTGCATGCAATTAGTCCTAACAATCAACGTCTCGAAGTGTCCATTTGTTTACCTCACTGCTGCTTCTAGAACTTGGTTTTGAAATAGGCCAAGTGAAAACACTACATAAACTGAAACTCCATGTCTTTGTTTTATGTATACAAAACTCAGGACTCCAATTATTTTCATTCAATTCCTAGCCCTGCTACCACATTAAAGAACTGCAATTTCCTGAATATCTGACCACATTGCTTTGCTGTCTCATGTTCAAAATGCCTCAGGTGTCTGCACCTATAGGCCTACGCTGCTAATTTATATCCCAAAATATTCTTATTCAGATTGCCTTCTCTCTAATTTAGAACCAGAAATGAATTTCCTTCACATACTGTCTTTGTATTAAGCAAAAATCATGGGACTAATCTCCAAGGGACCAATCGAAACATACATCATCAATTTAAAGAATGTCTGGTGTTTTCATGCCAAGTTTGCATAAATGGAAATTAGACAAGGACAATAAGTTCTTCATAATCAATGCTGATAGCCCTTAAATGATCTACATTACTAATTCTACCTCAGAACAAAAAAAGAACCCGAGCTGAATTCAGCCAAAGACCGTCCAATTGCCCTGTAATTTTCTGCTTAACTTGTTCTCCTGCCTTAACCATCCACCACCCCATCATTTGCTCCAACTGGGCTTGATGACTTTGGAACCAGAAGATATCTGCCGTGATTGCCTTCATATCAGCCATTAGGTAATTTAGATTTTAAGACAGTACAATAGTTTTCTCGGTTCAACTGCTCATTCTCACCTGTTCTTCTTGGCTAATATCTGGCGTCGAACAGCGTGTATCCTCATTTGAAACCCGTCCAGCACTCTCTCGAGAAAGAGAAGAACAAAATGTATCCGGGCTGACTGGAGGTGCCGAGGGACTGCAAGGTGAAGGTGTGAGGGGCAAGTCTCCAAGACTATGGAAGCTCACGTCAGGGGAAGCAGGTTGAGGGGTCGAAGGATTTGTGTTACCAGGCTGCGGGGTGGAATGTTCATCTGTTGATTTGTGAGATCTGCAGTTTAGAAAATAAAAATATTTTATCACTCATAGTCACTTGGTCTAAAAAACTGATAGGAGGGCTTATGCCCGAAACGTCGATTCTCCTGTTCCTTGGATGCTGCCTGACCTGCTGCGCTTTTCCAGCAACACATTTTCAGCTAAAAAACTGATCCCTGATTCAGAGAGCTGAGGGATGAATGTAAGGTGAAGGCACACAATTAGTATGAATCTTTCTGGTTTGGGAGGATGGAATAAAAGATAACAATAAAAAAGTTGGAAAGAAATTAAGCACGTGATAAGTGCGTGAAAACATTAGGGAACAGGATCTATTGCTGAATTGGAAGCTTTTTTTACACTAATGCAACTAGCACAAGTAGAAAAGCAAAAATAGAAATACAAACTCAGCTGGAAGACTGTGACGGAGCGACTATCACAGAGGTAGAACACAAAGGTACAGCCAGCAAAGGGGCCTTTGGCCCATAATGTTGTGTTGAATACAACGCTAAATTACTCTAATCCTTTTCGCCTGCTCTTGGTCCTTTTCACTCCATTCCTTGCATTTCATGGAATTATCTAAAAGCCTCTTAAACAGACTTATCATATCTGCCTCCACTACCACCCTTGGCAGTGCATTCCAAACTCCGACCATTCTACATGAAGACTTGTCCCTCATGTCTTCTTTGAACTAGCCCCCGCTCACCTTAAATGTATGCCCCTAGTGTATTAGGCATTTCAACTCTGGGCAAAAAGATTCTGATAGTCAACTCTAACTATGCATCTCATGATTTAATAGACTTCTATCAAGTCTCCTTTCAGCTCTGCCACTCAAGAGAAATCAACCAGAGTTCTAGCCTCTCCTTATAGCTCATACCTTCTAATCCAGACAGCATCCTGGTTAACCTCTTCTGCAGCCTCTGCAAAGGCTCCACATTGTTCCAGTAATGTGGCGACCAGAACTGAATACAATACTTTAAATGTGGCCAAACCAAAATCTTATAAAGTTGCAACATGACATCCTGACTCTTGTACTCAATTCCCTGATCAATAAAGGCAAGCATGCCACACATGCCACACTATCTTTACCACCCTATCTATTTGTTTGGCCACTTTCAGAGAATTATGGACTTGAATCTCAAGATCCCCCTGTACATCAATGCTGTTCAGGGTCCTGCCATTAACTGTATACTTTTCCTTAACATTTGAGCTACAGCGAGGGGCTGAATAGGTTGGGGCTGTTTTTCCTGGAGCATCAGAGACTGAGGGGTGTCCTTATAGAGATTTATAAAATCATGAGGGTTACCGATAGGGTAAATAGACAAAGTGTCTTCCCTGGGGTGGGGGAAGAACTAGAGGGCATAGGTTTAGGGGGAGAGGGGAAAATTTAAAAGGGACCTAAAGGGCAACTTTTTCAGCAGAGGGTGGTAAGTTCATGGAATGAACCGCCAGAGGGATTGGTGGAGGCTGGTCCAATTACAACATTTAAAAGGCATCTCGATGGGTATATGAATAGGAAGGGTTTAGAGCTGGCAAATGGGACGAAATTAGATTAGGATATCTGGTCAGCATGGATGAGTCGAACCGAAGGGTCTGTTTCTGTGCTGTACATCTCTATGACTATGTGATCTCCCAAAGAACAGCACCTCACATTTATCCAAATTTAACTCCATCAGCCATTTCTCCGCTCATACCTGCAACTGATCTATATCCCCCTGTATCTTTTTAACAACCTTCTACACTATCCAAACTCCACCGATCTTTGTGTTGTCTGCAAACTTACTAACTCACCCATCTATACTTTCATTCAAGTATAGATCTTTCATTACATCTATCACAAACACAGGTCCCAGTACAGTTCCCTGTGGAACATCACTAGACATGTACCTCCAGCCAGAAAAACAGATTTCCATCACGACCCTCAGCCTTCTATTGGCAAGGCAGTCCAAGTGACCAATTTACCATGGATCCCATGCATCTTATCTTCTGGATGAGCCTACCATGAGGGACCTTGTCAAAAGTTTCACTGAAATCCATGTAGACACCTCCTTGGAAAAATTTAATCAAGTTACTAAGACATGACCTGCCCCGCACAAAGCCGTTCTGACTACTCCCTAATTAACCCATGCTTTTCCAAATGTTCTTAATACCTATTCCTAAGAATTTTCTGTAATTGCTTCCCAACCACTAATGTGAGACTCTTCTGTCTACAGTTTCCCAGATGTGGATGCAAGCTGAGCATTGGTGAATATTCCAGGTTATAAATTTCCAAGGGAATCAGAAAATAAGTAACGCACTGACAGTTAGAGAGAATTACAGAGTTGGTCAACAGATAGTGCATTAGCTATGGGTAAAACTGAGGAACAGTAAAGGGTACAAGACTTCATTAAGAATTGGGCGGCACGGTGGCACCGTGGTTAGCATTGCTGCCTCACAGCGCCAGAGACCTGGGTTCAATTCCTGCCTCAGGCGACTGACTGTGTGGAGTTTGCAGATTCTCCCCATGTCTGCGTGGGTTTCCTCCCACAATCCAAAAATGTGTAGGTTAGGTGAATTGGCCATGCTAAATTGCCCATAGTGTTAAGTGAAGGGATAAATGTAGAGGAATGGCTCTGGATAGCTTGCGCTTTGGTGGGTCGGCGTGAACTTGTTGAGCCGGCGTGAACTTGTTGGGCCGAAGGGCCTGTTTCCACACTGTAAGTAATCTAATCTAATTGGTTGGAGATGTTCAAGTACAAGAAAGCAATAGAATCCATAAATACTAAGACCAGATAAATTTGTTGCAACAACACTACTTATAATGGGAGGCTCTTCACTTATCACAAAGGTAGAACAATCCGAGAGCCAAAGGCAGCACATAGGTAGTTCTCCAATAATGCCAAAGTTTTGTTCCAGTGAAACCTTGCTTTATAGAAAATCGTTCAATAGAAATAATGGATCGTATAGGAAAAGTGTGGTTAGGGGCACTCCAGCAAAAAAATCACTCACTATCACTCAAATGGGCGGCACGGTGGCACAATGGTTAGCACTGCTGCCTCACAGCACCAAAGACCTGGGTTCAATTCCCGCCTCAGGCAACTGTCTGTGTGGAGTTTGCACATTCTCCCCATGTGCTCCGGTTTCCTCCCACAGTCCAAAGGTGTGCAGGTTGGGTGAACTGGCCATGCTAAATTGCCCATAGTGTTAGGTGAAGGGGTAAATGTAGGCGAATGGGTCTGGGTGGGTTGCTCTTCGGAGGGTTGGAGTGGACTTGTTGGGCTGAAGGGCCTGTTCCCACACAAAGTAATCCATTAAAAAAAAAATCACCCAAAAGTCTAATGCAAAGTATAGCACAGCCTGAATGAGGGTAGAAATCATATTTATTAATGAAACAAAAGTAAACGTAAGAAAGCTGCTGTCTGTACAGCACCTCTCACAGAAAGCTGCTCTCCCAGCAGGGGACACTGACGCACGCGTGGTATGGCACAAAGACCTGCACCAACATTGTGCATGCGCCAAATGGCACAGAAATGTCAGCGCAAATCTCAGCACAAGTGCAGAATAAAGTGCATAAAGTGATCCCCACTGGAATTGTGCTATTGTGAACAGAGGTAAGCGTTCTAGAAAGTACAGTTCCTTAATTCTTCAGTGACATTCTAGCCAAATTACACTGCCAAAACAAGTGTTATCCTAGAACTTCCTGTATCTCGTATATACAAGTATTCTACCAAGAGAACAGGAATACATCAGATATAACAGACCTGAATTAGTTAGTAATCTAATGGAGGAACAGAGGGATCTTGGGGTGCAGGTACATAGATCCCTTAAAATGGCCACCCAAGTGGACACGGTTGTTAAGAAAGCATATGGTGTTTTGCCTTTCATTAACAGGGGTATTGAGTTTAAGAGTCGTGAGATCTTGTTGCAGCTCTATAAAACTTTGGTTCGCCCGCACTTGGAATACTGCGTCCAGTTCTGGTCGCCCTATTATAAGAACGATGTGGATGCTTTGGAGCGGGTTCAGAGGAGGTTTACCAGGATGCTGCCTGGACTGGAGGGTTTATCTTATGAGGAGAGGTTGACTGAGCTCGGACTTTTTTCATTGGCGAAAAGGAGAAGAGGGGACCTAATTGAGGTATACAAGATAATGAGAGGCATAGATAGAGTTGATAGCCAAAGACTATTTCCCAGGGCAGACATGACTAACACGAGGGGTCATAGTTTTAAGCTGGTTGGAGGAAAATATAGAGGGGATGTCAGAGGCGGGTTCTTTACACAGAGAGTTGAGAGAGCATGGAATGCGTTGCCAGCAGCAGTTGTGGAGGCAGGGTCATTGGGAACATTTAAGAGACTCCTGGACATGCATATGGTCACAGAAATTTGAGGGTGCATACATGAGGATCAGTGGTCGGCACAACATTGTGGGCTAAAGGGCCTGTTCTGTGCTGTACTGTTCTATGTTCTAATGGCAAGGAAGCAACCATGTAACAAAGCCTACAGTGACTGATTTTGACATGAGGTTTGAGAAAGAGATAAATCAAGAACCAAACTAAGAGTGATTCTGGAGGGATGAATCAGAAAAGGATCATGATAGTGCGAACAGAACTGTGAATTGATACAACTACGGATCAGCAACAAAGTCGTGAATAAAGAGACATCTTGTGTATGAGATTTCTGCACACACCCTTAGAGGTCTTAAACAACCTTGATTAACAAAGGGAAGTGAGAGTTACTGTGAAACTAAAAAGACATATTAAAAAAGGCATGAAACAGGACAGATCCCACAGCCTGGGCAACTTAAAAAAAGAACAAAAATAAAAGCAGTCAGAACAGTACTGAATGAGACCATTCGGTCATCAAACTCATCCCTGTCAATGAGCAGTCCATTCATTCCACTTTGAAGGCTGCTACTGAATCTGTACCTACCATCTACCACTGTAAATCTTAACCATTTCTCATGTAACAGAGATTCCCCCCTCATATTGCCTCTGGTCCCTTTGTCAATTATCTTAGACTGGTGCCTTCTCATTCAAACCTTTCAACCACTAGAAAATGTTTCTTTCTATTGAGTATATCCAAAGCTTTCCTCTTGACCTTATCTATTAAGGAGATAAACCCATTTTCTCCAGTTATCCACATAATTAATTCTAGGTGCTTTAAACCATTCTCAAGGTTTGCTTGACACTCTTCAAAATCTTGACATGCCACCGAGAGAGACATGGGGACAATAGTCCAGCTGGAATTTTATGTAAGTTTAAAGATAGCTTCCTACCTTATGTATTTTTTGGTTCTATTTATAAAGCCAAGGACTCTTGCATGCTTTATTGTCTGCTGTTTTATAAACTTGCCCTGCAACTTTCAAAGACTGCACCAACACCTGTAAGATCCCTCTCTTCTTGTATCCCTTTAAACTGAAACATTTAGCACGTACTGTTTTTGAATTATTTTTCCACCAAACTCATCTCAAATTTCTGAATTTCACGTACCATGTTTGTTCATTCAGCCAACCTGCTCACATGTTCTTGAAATTTATGATACATTTCATTGGTTATTACATTTGCATTTGTCTGTACTCACTTTTGGAAAGTCAACTGTACTCACCTCCCTTGAGTCGAAATCAAACTGCAATTCTCCACAGTTCTTTGTTTCCTAACACTTACTCAACTATGCATCCATGCTGGTCCAAGAGAGTGCTAATTCCCTCTTGCAACGTTGTTTCTGAATGATACCCCTCCAGTAACATTTACTGGTCTATAAATAGCAAAATTATCTTTCTCACATTTTTTTTAAATTGCAAGGGTGGGAAAAATATATTCAAGTGGATATACTTTTAATCCCCTGTGGCACGGGTAAGTGCCAGAGGACTGGAGGACGGCTAATGTGGTTCCACATTTTAAAGAGGAATGGTAAGGATGAACCAGGAAATTACAGACCAGTGAGTTTCATGTCAGAGGTAGTGAAACTATTGGAGAAAACTCTGAAGAAGCAAATTAATACCTGCTTGGAAAGGCATGGGTTAATTAGGGATAGTCAGCATGGCTTTGTCAAAGGGATTTCATTCCTAACAAATTTGTTAAAATGCTTGGTTAATGTGACCAAGTACATAGATGGGAGAAGTTCAGTTGATGTACTTTATATGGATTTTAGCAAAGCTTTTGACAAGGTCTCACATAGGAGCCTAAGTGAGAAGGTTAAAGCACATGAAACTGAGGGACAAAAACAGAAGTTGCTGGAAAAGCTCAGCAGATCAGGCACCATCTGTGAACAGCAATCAGAGTGAATACTTCGAAACTGGTGACCTTTCCTCAGAACAAGCTGAAGGAAATTTGGTAAGATGGATTACAAACTGGCTTACTAATAGGACACAAAAGCTAGTGATATACATAAATAATATAGATTAAAATGTGGGAGGGAATGCTAAATAAATTTGCTGACAACACCAAGATTGGTAGCATGGCTCATAGTGAAGAAGATGGCTGTAGATTACAAAGAAGACACAGATAGGTTGGTCAGGTGGGCAGACCAGTGGCAGATGTTATTTAACTCTGATAAGTGTGAGGTGATGCACTTTGGAGAAGAAACAAGATGAGGAATTATTTAATGAACTGCATAGCTTAGAGGAACAGAGGGACCTTGGAGCAATTATTCACAGATCCCAGAGGTTGGCAGAGCATGTGAACAGTATAGTTAAGGAGGCATACAGCTAATCTAAATCTTTGAGATGATTACACCTATTAACATAGGCAAGTGAGGACTGCAGATGTTGGAAACTAGAGTTCAGATCAGAGCGGTACTGGAAAAGCACAGCAGGTCAGGCAGCATCCTCGGATGCTTTTCCAGCACCACTCTGATTTAATCTATTGACATGATGCTTTATGCTATGATGGCTGCTGTCAGCCAAGTTTGAGTTGGTAAAACTCTTGTCTCTGTATTTTAAGGTTGAGAGTTTAACCTGAACCTTCCTCATTCTTTTGTTGACGTTGGCTTGGTACAGGCTTCACCTCCTGCAAAACTGGCAAAATTAAGTATCTCACAGGACATCACTAGAGGAGTTTCTCAAGCTATTTTCTAAATGGGGTGGAAATTCAGAAGGCTGAAGTGCAAAGAGACTTGGAAGTTCAAGTCCAGGATTCTCTTAAGATAAACTTGCAAGTTGAGTCAGTAGATAGGAAGGCTAATGCAATGATGGTGTTTAGTTTGAGAGGATTTGAAAGCAGGGACGTACTTCTGAGGCTCTGGTCAGACCACATTTGGAGTATTGTACACCATTTTGGGCTCCATATCTCAGGAAGGATGTACTGGCCCTAGAGCATGTTCAGAGGAGGTTCACGAGAATGGTCCCAGGAATGAAAAACTTGATGTATGAGGAACGTTTGAGGACTGTGGGTCTATACTCGATGGAATTTAGAAGGATTGGAGGGGGTTCACAGAAACATGCAGAATATTGAATGGCCTGGACAGCATGGATGTTGGGAAGATATTTGCATTTGCAGGAAAGACTAGGACCCAAGGGCACAGCCTTAGATTAAAGAGAAGGCCTTTTAGGACGGAGATAAGAAGAAACATCTTCAGCCAGAGAGTGGGGAATCTGTGTAATTCACTGCCACAGAAGGCTGTGGAGGCCAGGTCATTGAGTATATTTAAGTCTGAGATAGATAGGTTCTTGATTAGCAAGGGAAGGGTTACAGGGAGAAAGCAGGAGAATGGAGTTGAGAAACTTATCAGCCATGATTGAATGGCAGAGCAGACTTGATTGGCTGAATGGCCTGACTTCTGCGACTATGTTTTATGGTAGTGACCTTGGTCCAATCACCTTCAATGGCTTCATCAGTCACCTTCCATCTGTTATAAGGTCAGACATGAAAAGTTCACTATTCAGCATCATTCGCAACTCAGAATTGTTATGATGCAGAAGGAGGTCATTTGACCCATTCTGTCAATACTGGCTCCCTAAGCATTTCAATTGAGTTTCACTTCCCTTTCCATGTAACCATGCACACTGGATAACAGAAACAACACCCCCTTGACCTGCCTTCACCATACTTCAGGGAGGTAGATTCCAGAATCTAAAAATTTGATGTGTGAAAAAGATTTTCTCAGCTCATATCTGCTTCTTTTGCAAAACATTTCATAACTCTGCCTTCTGATTTTTGAATTGTTAGTGGGAAGAGTTAATTTCCTTCTACTCTGTCCAGACATCCCATGATCTTGAAAACCTCAATCAAATCTTGGCTTTCTCCTCTCCAAAGAAAACAGTCTCAACTTCCTGTTCTTGCTGCATAGCTAAAATGTCACATTCTAGGAATCATTCTTGGAAATCTCTTCAGCATTCTCTCTCATCCTTTCTACATCCAGAGCGGTACACAATATTCCAGCTGAGGTCTAACTAGGGTTTTAAATTCATCATAATCTCCCTGCTCTTTATTCTAAGTCCCTATGAATAAAGCATAGGATACTGTGTCATTTATAACTGCTCCTCTATCTTTCCTGACTACTTTTAATGGTTTATACACTTTTACCCATAGGTCTCTCTGCTCCTCCACACCCTTTAGAACAGTACCCTTTATTTTGTACTGTCTCTCCACATTCTTTGTACCAAATATCTGACCCTCTCTCGCACTGCACTTCATTTGTCTCCTATCAACCCACTTCACCAAGATGTCAATAACGTTTTGAACTTCTACATTATTCTTATTACAGTTCTTAATGCTTCCAAGTTTTGTGTCATCCAGCACAGTGTTTGAACTTGCCCCTATTACACAAGATCTAGTTAACTGGTTTCAGTGCTGGCCGTGAGGAAACTTTACTACAAGCCTTCTTCCAACTCAAAAAATACCATTAATTGTGGCTGTCTCCTAGCCCTCAGCCAATTTTATATCCATATAATACTGGAATACTACTGCCTGTATTATTCCATGACCTATCACTTTCTGTGGAAGTTTTCTTGAATGTCCATGTACATGGCATCAATTCTCTATTACCCCTTCAAAAAAAATTCCAGCAAGTTAAACACAATTTTCCTTTAATAAATCCATGTGAAATCTTCTGAATCAATCCACAATTTTCTGTGTGAGTATGAATTATTTATAATTGGACTAGAAGTTAAATCGATTGGTTTGTAATAACTGGGCCAATATTTACAACCTTTATTGAACAAGGATTGTTTGCAATCCTCCAATACCATTCCCAAATCTGGGGAAAATACAAATAATTTTAGTGCCTCTTCAATTTCCACTTCCACTACCTTCAACATCCTTGGAAGACTCACACAAATGTAAAAATGAGAAGGGGTACACCGTATGGACTCAGTGGTTCACTGTGCCAACTCAATGCTACCTTCTCCAGGGCAATTAAAGATGGACAATAAATGCTGACCTTGTCCACAATGCCTACATTCATAACCTTTTTTTAGATCCAATTAACAACACTTCTATAAAACATTATCTTCGAGCCAATGACTTAAAACTTAGTTAGAATGGAACGATAATTGTTTACAAAGGCTGCAATTTCTAAGCAATGTGGGAATTTTGAAGTACTACTGATCTGAGCTGGGGGGAGCTGGATACACTCATTACACATGGATGGTGAACTGTGCCTGGATTCTTGAAGTTGTCACTGCCCACTGCCACCTAACAGTACAAAACAGTACCTTAATGTCAAACCTAAATGGTAGGAAATGGTGGGATTCATCCAGGTATGACATTTTCATGCCAGTTAGTCATGGGCAATAAATGCAGGTCTAGCCAGTGACGACACAATGTATGAAAAAATAAAATCTTTAGACCCAATTGACATCAATTATATAAACAAATATCTTGTGGTAAGGGACCTGCATCTCAAAGAAGTGCAGACCACAGTCTGGTACAAGGAAGCAAACAATTGCATAGTAGGTACAGCTGATATGTGTTCTTTTGATCAGGATATATTTGTTCAGGAGAAACCCTTTTGTAGCAGTTTGCTAATGTCCCTACCCCTGGACCAGACAGGCCTGGGTTCAAATCCCACCTGCTTCAGAGGTATTTCTGAACAGGTTGATTGGAAAAATAGTTTATATTTGTCCTGGAGAGGCCCCTCTTGTGGCAGAGTGATAGCGTCCCTACCTCTGGACTGAGACAGCTGGGTTCAAGTCCCAGTTTCTCCACAGGTGCGTAATGACATCACTGAACAGGTTGATTAGGAAAACTTCATCCTGGGAAGGGCTCTTGTAGATAACAGAGTATCCCTATCTCTGGACTAGAAGGCCCGAGTTTAATTCTCATCTGCTCCTGAGCTGTGTCATGACATCTCTGAACAGGCTGACCACAAAAATATATTTGTCCTGGGAGATTCTTGTATGCAACGTAGTGTCATGGCATTCGTGAGATTAGAGATAATATCTCTGAATAGGTTGATTAGAAAATCAACCTGGGGGGATTCTTATGACACAGTGGTAGTGTCTCTACTTCTACCTGGGCGGCACGGTGGCACAGTGGTTAGCACTGCTGCCTCACAGCGCCTGAGACCCGGGTTCAATTCCCGCCTCAGGCGACTGACTGTGTGGAGTTTGCACGTTCTCCCCGTGTCTGCGTGGGTTTCCTCCGGGTGCTCCGGTTTCCTCCCACAGTCCAAAAAATGTGCAGGGTCAGGTGAATTGGCCATGCTAAATTGCCCGTAGTGTTAGGTAAGGGGTAAATGTAGGGGTATGGGTGGGTTTCGCTTCGGCGGGTCGGTGTGGACTTGTTGGGCCGAAGGGCCTGTTTCTACACTGTAATGTAATGTAATCTAATCTAATCTAATCTAAACAAAGCAGCTCAGGTTCAAATCCCACCTACTCCAGAGTTATGTAAAAACACCTCAGATCTCGATCACTACGTTGTTGAAGGTGAAGTGGGTGGTGAGGCACAGGTCCAATAGCTTCCCTCAGACCTGGAACACTACCTGGAACACCAACTTACAGACTGGCCAAAGAACTGAAATACCTAGTAGAAGAGTCACAGCACTCCATCCACTCCACCCAGGAATTCCTAAAAATCATCAAAAACACCAAAATAGAGGAAGACGAAACAATGATCTCATTTGACGTAACGTTCATCTCCATCAACATCGACCTGGCAAAGGAAACACTTACCACACTTTTAGAAGAGACCATCGCACACACCCCAACCACCATCAATCACATTACCAACGAAAACATCACGAAGTTAGTGGACCTGTGCCTCACCACCCATTTCACCTTCAACATAATCTACAAACAAACCAACGGCACATCCATGGGTTCTCCGCTATCATGATTCATAGCAGAAGTGGTAATGCAAAAACTAGAACAAACAGCCCTATCAACCATCAAACCAAAAATCTGAGTCAGCTACGTAGATGACACCTTTGTCATCACAAAACGAAACAAGATAGAAGAGACATTTAACATCATCAACAACACCCTCACAAGCATAAAGTTCACTAAGGAGGAAGAAACCGACAACAAACTCGCATTCCTGGACGTCACAGTCGAAAGAACGGACAACAGAGAACTACAAACCTGCATATACAGAAAACCGACAAACACTGACCAAATACTTAATTACACCAGCAACCATCACAACACACACAAACGAAGCTGTATCGGAACACTATTCCAACGAGCCACCTCACACTGCAGCACAAACTTCAGAAAACAGAGGAGAACCACCTATACAACGTATTCAAGGTGAACGGATACTCAAAAAATACAGTTCGCAGATTCCTCAAGCACAAACCATGACAAGCAGACCAAACACAGCCAGAAACCCTCACCACCTTACCATACATCAAAGAAGTTTCAGAAATAACAGCCAGACTACTAAGACCCCTCAGAATCGTAGTAGCACACAAACCCACCAGCACTCTCAAACAAAAACTAACAAACTTAAAAGACCCAGTACAACCCATGGACAAAACCAACGTCGTCTACAAAATTCCATGCAAGGACTGCTACAAACACTACGTAGGACAAACAGGAAGAAAGTTAGCCACCAGGATTATAGAACACCAGCTAGCCACAAAAAGACACGACCCTCTCTCCCTCGTGGCCCTACACACGGAAGGAAAAAAAAACACCATTTCGACTGGGACAACACATCTATCCTGGGACAGGCTAAGCAGAGAATTCCTAGAGGCCTGACACTCAAACCACAACGCCATAAACAAACACATAGATCTAGATACCATCAACCCCTCAGAAAAACAAACAGGAAATGACATCACCACAAACCCCAGGAACCCCATCCAGGACAAACATATAAATAGAAAGCAGGAGACAACAGCTTTGCTTCACTTGGAGGTCACCACTGATGATGTTACCTAGCCAGGTAATGAAACGTCTGGATATCAAACCTACAGATCAGCAAGCAAACCTATACCCTAAACCTCAACCTGAGCTACAAACCTTCACAAACCTTGCAAAAAAATTATACTGTAGTGGCAACACTTTGGCCTTCATATAGAATTGCACACAAAAGAATTTTCCAATCTCAGTCAGAGGCCACAGAGACCAGGTTTGCGCATTGAAAGATGGGATAGAAACAGTTTACATTACCTACCAATGCTCTCAGCTTATCCACAGGCAGACTTCAAGAAATGACTTAGTATCAGCACCATGGTAACCAAATTCTCAGCTCCTAAGTATAGGTTAGGTGTGATAACCCCTCTGGTTAATCAGAACAAGCAAAGAACAAAGTTGCAATTTTGCCTACTCTTGTTTAATACCTGCTTCCTCGCCTCTGTGCACTGACCGGAGAGGCTGACCATGTTGTCCACCGCAAACGCTCGAACTCCTCATACTTTGCATGCCGAGCTGCAAACACTGCATCCGAAAAATCCTCAATCTAAATCAGATGCAAAATGTTAATATTATTAAAACTGTTTTGTTCAAATTCACTCAACAATGCACAGGGTTAATTTTGTAATGTGGTTGCAAAGTGTTACCTCCTCATGGTCTTCTTCATTGAGTTTGTGATTTTTAAAATCAGGTTTTACATCCACAACACGCCAACTAGACGGAAAAGGAAAAATATTATGACGATATGAATTTGGACGCTCCCCATTTTCTACCTTTTAATGAGGAAGTGCCTAGAACGCTCACTCAGTATAAGAGATAGCATTCAGCATTCCTGCTCACAGGATCAATATTCATAATGCACCAACCTTACAACAGCTGCAGTAACTCCCCCTAGAATACTCAACCAACTCCCCCGAGCATACAGTACTTATACAAAGCAGTGCATACAGGTGATAGGTTACAACATTTGTAGAGGCCAACACAATCCATACCCACGACACCTTGGCATGGCAGCATATTTCTACACTCTACTGTCACATGTTGCTCCAAATACAAAGCTTAACCTTTGAAACTTAAAATTTTCTGGAAAATTGGAAATACCGTACTCCTCAAAATACTGCCCACAAATGATTTGCTCCACTGCACCATTTGCAGATTTGATTAAACAAGGTCTACGTCAACACCACCACTAAATTATCTACTGAACCATCATTACATGAGACAAGTATGTTGAACAGATCCTGCATGCATACCTTGGCGTTAGGATCTCCTTGTACTGAAGCTTTTCTACACGAGTTGTTGCAGCAACTGACATTGGAATCACAATATTGTTGATGTCAAAAGAATTTTCTGCCCTTTTCCTCCTGGCTGTCTGCTGTTATAAGAGCAAAAAGTTAAAACAGAACCTTGTAATGTGTTTCAGTCTATATACGGGTTCAACAGAATACTAGCTTTCAGAACAGAGTTTCACCAGGAATTTACATTTGAGGTAAATTTCCCTGAAGGAAGGCTGAAGCTAGGAGGGGAGGTTAACCTTTACTTTATCAATATGAGAATGTTGCATTGGGCCAATGGTGAACAGTTTCCTAATTTTCTTCTCAGCTTCTGCTCGTCAGCACAAGCAATGCCAAGTAATATGCAGGGTCCCTTTACTTCATTACAATAATGTCAGAACAGGAAATCCCTGCTCCTCTCTCAAGTTTTGGGAATGTGGCAGCATCTAAGTGACAGCCACCTTGAAGAAGGAAGAATATCAGATTCATAATTTTCCAGAACAGCATCTTTGTGATCTTGCAGACAAGTTGCAGATGGTGAGAACTGAAGATGCTGGAGAGTCAGGGTAGATGAAGAGTTCAGCTGGAAAAAGCACAGCAGGTCAAGCAGCATCAGAGGGGAGTGGATGTTGCAGGGTGGAATCTTTTATCTTGCAAACAACAACAACTGAACAGACAAAATTCAAAACCGCCTTTCATTTGAGACTATGAGCAGCCAACTGGTTGAGGGGGGGGGGGGGAGGTATTCATACCATTTATCCAAGCCCTGCATTGAAGTGAGATTATTAAAATTTCAGTTTTGGTATCTGGACACTGTAGGCATTTCTTGCAAATCATGGTTAATTACTGTTGGGATAATGACTTTGAGCTGTTTTCTTACAGTAGAGCACCCTGAGGTGAGAGTCTCCCCTCAGTGTTGTTATGTAAGGTGGTCTAGGATTCTGGACTTGCAACAATGTAAGTATGTATCCAAGTCATTGGAAGTGTCACCGTGCACACACACACACACACACACACACACACACCTGCTGCTCTTGAAAGTTGCCAGGTTTGCCATTTTGCTAGGTGACACACACTGCAGCCACAATGCCTTTGTGGTTTTGGGAGTGAAGGTTTAAGGTGATGGTGCTAATTAAGCAGGTTGCTTCGCCATGAATCGCAGCCAACCTTTTCAGTGTTCTTGAATTGCATACATCCAGTGCAGCATATGCCATAACTTTTACTTATGCCCCATATATAGTGACAAGGCTTTGAAACATCAGATGGTGAATCGACTAGCTGCCAACATCCAACTACTGACCAGCTCTTGTAACCACAGTATTTACGTGGCTGCTATAGTTAAGTTCCTGTCAATCGTGACTTTGAGGATGTTAATTATGGGGAAAGTTGTTGATGGTAATGCAACTGAATGTCAAAAGGTGGCGATTACAGTCTCTGGTTTGTGGGAGATGGTCATTGTCTGGCATTTGAGTGACATTGACGATAATTAGCTCTTAACAGCCCAAGCTTGCATTTTGGCCAAGTTTTCTTGCATGCAAATAGAGACCACTTCATTATTTGCTAATTGAACTAAACACTATCAGCTACCATATGATTTTGACCTTATACTGGGTGGAGAGGGCCAAATGAAGTATATCCCAGATTGTTGAGTGAAGCAAGAGAGAAAATGGCAGGGGTGCTGGCAATCATTTTCAATTCCTTTTTGGTAACAGGAGAGGTGGCAGAGGACTGGAAGACAGCCAACATATCATTATTCAAAAAGGGAGCAATGAACGAAGCAGCCACAGAACAGTCAGTCTAACCATTGGTGAGAAAACTATTGGAAGCAATTCTGAGGGACAGAATTAATCTACATTTGGACAGGCAGGAATTAATCAATGACATGAATTTGTCAAGGGGAGGTCATGTTTGACCAACTTGATTGAATGTTTCTAAGAGGTGACCAGGTGTGTAGACTAGGACCATGCATTTCATGTGGTTTACTTGGTCCTCAAGGAAGGCTTTGGTCGGAAGACAGAGAGAAGCTGAGAACCCATGGGATCCTAGGAAATTTGACAAATTGGATCCACAATTAGCCACAAGTGGCAGGAAGCAGGGTGTGATGTTCACGGGCTGATTTTGTGATTGGAAGCCTGTGTCCAGTCGGGTTCTGCAGGGATCAGTGTTGGTTCCCTTGCTTTTGTGGTGAATATATTAGTGATTTGAATTGTACAGCAGTTGACAAGTAAGTTTGTGGATGATACGAAAATCAGTGGTATGGTAAGTAGAAAGGAGAATAACCTTAGAACATAGTAGGATAAAGACAGGTTTGTCAGATGGACTGATCAGTGGCAAATGGAATTCAAACCAAATAAATGATGCACTTGGGCAAGACAAACAAGGCAAGGAATACAAGATAAACAGCAGATCCTGAGAAGCACAGGGGATCAGAGGGACTTTGTTCATCAACCCCTTAAGAGAGCAGACAGATGGATAAAATGGTTTAAATGCACGAGATACCTGCCTTTATTAGCCAAGGCACAGAGATTAAGAGCAGAGAGGATATGCTGGTACTGCAAAAAACACTGGTTAGGCCACAGCTGCAGTATTGGAATCCACATTATAGGATGACACTGGAAAGGATGCATAGATTTACTAGGATGTTTCCTGGACTAGAAAGTTTTAGTTAAGAAGTCAGATAGACTGGATTTACTTTCCTGGGGTTGAGAGTTTGATTATCAGGCAACTGAACTGACACAGAATTTTAACTAAGAGATTCTAGTAAGTAAACATAAAGAGCATTTTGACTGAAAATTACATTGACATTGCATGTATCTCTTATTGCATGCAACTCCAATCAGAATAAGGAGATCACAAACACTTCAGACATATAAAATGATTATTGAAAATGGGAATGGTTCAAGTTTCGAGCACAAAACTTAAAAAAAAAAGTATTTTACTGTGCTCCTTGCCATAACACAATCCATGTGGTCACGAATTTCTCTTACACTCTGTAAACCATTGTTTTGTAGTTTCCTTTAATTCTCTATTCTCCTTACCAGTGCAGATGCCACACTAGGTGTGTTGGTTGGAATTGGTGTAGAGCTCTCAGATGAAGTGGACAACTGCCGCAGCAATGGGCTATGAACTGAGGTATGAGAGCCAACTGTCGAACTGTATGAACTCCCCGTGTCTGACAATGCCTGTCTTGCTGAAAGAATCAAAAGCAAAAATTCTGAACAACTTAGTATACAAATGCAAATGCTTAACACTTGATTAACACACATGAAACAATTTAATGACACCTGCTACATGCGAAGATTCTCGGGCAGTGTCACCTCACACAGAGCAACACAGTCAGTGTAATCACACACAAACACACAATCCATCACTGGAATCAGCCAGCACAACAATGGAAGAGTGGTTAAACTTCACCCTCACTTCTGATAATGAAACCTACATAGGCTAGTCAACTAAGGCCCATTTACATTTTTGTTTTCCATTTGCCTTTTGCAGCCTGGATATTTGGCAAGGTCTGTTTAGTGTTGTTCCTCACAATGACAAAGCACAGAAAGATGGCATTCAAATGTGCGCCTGCCAATTCTTTTGAGAGATTCCCAATAATACCCACTCTCCTGCTCTTTTGTCATGCCCTGAAAATGTTTCTTTTTCTTGTACTTAGCAAATTCTTTTTCTGAAAATCAACACTAAACCTGTGTTTGCAATTTTTGAGAACCATAACCTATCAATATACTTAAACGGTGTCTGATGAACCTAAAGGATCCTATACAAACAACCAACAAAACAAATGTCATTTACAAAATACCATGCAAGGACTGCAACAAACACTACATCGGACAAACATGCAGAAAGTTAGCCACCAGGATACACAAACACCAACTAGCCACTATCACTAGTATCCTTACATACAAATGGAGGAGGACACCACTTCGACTGGGATAAGACATCCATCCGAGGACAGGCTAAACAGACACACATGGGAATTCCTAGAGGCTTGACATCCAAACCGGAACTCCACCAATAATTTGGATCCCATTTACCAACCTCCAAGAAGAAAAACTGAAATGATATCACCCACCCTAACAAACCAAGATACATAAATAGAAAGCGGGACATAACACCAGCGCTTCCCCGGAGGCTCACTGATGTTACCTAGCATGGTGATGAAACGTCTGAAAACAAACCTTCCAGCTCAGGAATCAAACTTACAACTAAATCTGTGTGCATCACATACAGACAATATATGCCACATTACAACTTACCATGCAAAAATGTTTTCACACATCATCTCCAGTTGTTTTACAATCACCATAAATCTAACCTTGGCTCAGTAATTTTTGTGCCAAAACAAGCTTTAGATTAGATTACTTACAGTGTGTGAACAGGCCCTTCGTCCCAACAAGTCCACACTGACCCTCCGAAGAGCAACCCACCCAAACCCATTCCCCTAAATTTACCCCTTCACCTAATACTACGGGCAATTTAGTATGGCCAATTCACCTAACCCGCACATTTCTGGACTGTAGGAGGAAACCGGAGCACCCGGAGGAATCCCACGCAGACACGGGGAGAATGTGCAAACTCCACACAGACAGTTGCCTGAGGCTGGAATTGAACCCGGGTTTCTGGCGCTGTGAGGCAGCAGTGCTAACCACTGTGTCACCGTGCCGCCCATAATTCCTATTTTAATTCCTATTGGAGAGGATTCTTAGGGATAGTATTTATGCACATTATGCACATGGAAAGGCATGGTTTAATTAAGGACAGTCAGCATGGCTTTGTCCAGGGCAGGCCATGTTTTATTAACTTGATTGAATTTTTCGAGGAGGTAACGACTAGGATGAAAATGTAGATGGGTGGGTTCGTAAGTTTGCAGTTGATACAAAGATTGGTGGAATGTGAATAGTGTAGAAGATGTCAAAGGATACAGCAAGATATGGATCAGTTGCAGATATGGACAGAGAAATGGCAGATGGAGTTTAATCTGGTGAAGTGTGAGGTGCTGCACCTTGGGAGAACCAATATTAAGGAAAAGTATAGAGTTAATGGCAGCACTATGAACATCATTGATGCACAGAAGGATCTTGGGGTTCAAGTCCAGAGCTCCCTGAAACTGGCCATGCAAACAGATAGGGTGGTAAAGATGGTGAATGGTATGCTTGCCTTTACTGGTCGGGGGAACTGAGTACAAGAAACAGGATGCCATTTTGCAGCTTTATAAGACTTTAGTTAGGCCAAATTTAATGTATCGCGTTCAATTTTGGTTGCCACATTACAGGAAGAATGTGGAGGTTTTGCAGAGGGTGCAAAAGAGGTTTACCAGGATTAGAGCGTATGAGCTATATGGAGAAGCTAGAAAAACTTGCGTTGTCTTCTCTTGAGTTGTAGACGCTGAGGGGAGACATGATAGAAGTCTATAAAATTATGACATGCACAGATAGCGTTGATAGTCAGAATCTGCCCCCCTCTCCCGGCATTGAAATGTGTAATACTAGGGGTCATGCATTTAAAGTGAGAGGGTTAAAGTACAAAGGAGACATGGGGGCAAGTTTTATTTTAAACAGAGAATGGTAGGAGTCTGGAACACACTGCCAGAGGCAGATACAATAAGGGCACTTAAGGGACTTTTGGATAAGCCCATGACTATGCAAGGAATGGAGGGATACGGACCAAGGGCAGGCAGAAGGGACTGGATTAATTTGGTGTCATGTTCGGCATAACATCATGGGCTGAAGGCCCCGTTCCTGTGCTGTACTGTTCTAGGGTTACAATTGTGCTGGGGTTACAATTATTTAAAATCTACTTAATGACTTGAATGAAGGAATTAAATGTATGAAAATTAAATTTGTTGGTGACACCAAGATAGGCAAATGGTGACAAAAACAAACTCTGGAAAGGTAGATAATTTGAGCCAGCAGGTAAACTTTTGGCAGATGGAATATTAACATGGGAAAACAGGAGCTAGTCCCCTTGAACAGGAAGAACAGAAAGCAAAACATTACATAAATGGTGAAATACTTCACATATCTGTGGTACAGAGATATTGTTACCATGGAACATATATTACAGATGGTTAGTACACAGGTGCAGCAAGGAATTGGGAAGGCAAACACAATGCTGATCACTTACGCAAGGGGAATTTATTTTATTTTATTTTCATAGGATATCGCTCTCACCGACTAGTCGGTATTTTTAAGGTAATAAATAAGTAAAGGCAACTCTTGAAGTAAGATATCTAAACACACTCAAAGCAAAGACTTCAGATTGCAGTGGGCATCTTGGAGTGAAATAAGGTTCCAGACATAATTAACACTTATTCAGGAAGCACAGTCATAGACATGTTCAGGACAGAAATAGACCATTTGGTCCAATTCATCCATGCCAACCAGATATCCTAAATTAATTTAATCCCATTTGCCAGTATTGCGCCCATATGTCTTAATGCCCCTCCTACTAATATACCCACCCAGATGCCCTTTAAGTGTTGTAATTGTACCACTTCCTTTGGCAGTTCATTTCATACACACACCACCCTCTGTGTGGAAAACGTTGCCCCTTAGGTCCCTTTTAAATCTTTCCCCTCTTTCCCTAAACTTATGCCTTTTAGGTTTGGACTCCCCTACCCTGGGGAGAAGACCTTGACTATTCATCCTATCCACGACCCTCATGATTTTATAAACCTCTGTCAGGCCACCCCTCAGCCTCCGATGCTCCAGAAAAAATAGCCCCAACCTATTCAGCCTCTCCCTTTCGCTCAAATCATCTCACCCTTGCAACATCCTTGTAAATATTTTCTGAACTCTTCTAAGTTGTACAACATCTTTCTTATTGCAAGGAAACCAGAATTGAGCACAGTACTCCAAAAGTGACATTAGACAATAGGTGCAGGAGTAGGCCATTCTGCCCTTCGAGCCTGCACCACCATCCAATATGATCATGGCTGACCTAACTTATGCCCTGTACAGCTGTAACATGACTTCCCAACTCCTATACTTATTGCACTGACCAATAAAGAAGAAAAGTTGAAGAAAACAAATTTTGAGAAGATTTGTAGCTCAAGTTGAGATTCTGGGTGTGGGTTTGCTTGCTGAGCGAGAAGTGTATAAGTCCTGCCCTGATTTGCCCTACCAAAATGCAGCACCCCACATTTATCCAGATTAAACTCCATCTGATCAAGATCCCGTTGTACTCTGAGGTAACTTTCTTCACTGTCCCAATTTTGGTGTCACCTGAAAATTTACTAACCATACATCCAAATCATTTACATAAATGACAACAAGCAGTGGACTCAGCACTGATCCATGTGGCATATCACTGTTCACAGGCCTCCAGTCCAAAAAGCAATCCTCCACTACCACCTTCTGTCTTCTGCCTTTGAGCCAATTTTGCATCCAAATGTCTAGTTTTCCCGGATTCCATGTGATCTAACCTTGTTAACCAGTCTACCATATGGAACCATATTGAAGGCCTTACTGAAGTCAGAAGAGACAGGGTCCACTGCTCTGCATTCATCAATTCTCTTTGTCACATCTTCAAAAAACTCAATTAAGTCAGTGAAGCATGATTTCCCGCACAAAGCCATGTTGATTATCCTTAATCAGTCCTTGCTTTTCAGAGTACATGTAAATCCTGTGCCTCAGAATCCCCTCCAACAACCTGCCCACCACTGATGTCAGACTCATCCGTCTATGGTTCCCTGGTTTTTCCTTTCCACCTTCCAGACTTCTGGCACTTCATCCATGGCCATCAATGAGACAAATCTCAGCAAGGGGCCCAGTAATCCCACATACGCTATGCTTGAGTCGGTCCAGGGCATTTATCCATCTTTATGCATAAACACAGTAATGAATAAACTTAATCTAATGGAAATTCATGGAAGTGGAGCTTGCATCAATAATATGCTCCTTTGAGAAACACATGAAAATAAAAGGAGGTCATTCGGCCATTCAAGCCTGCCCTACCATCAATATGATCACAGCTGACCTATCAACTCAGTACCCTGTCCTGCTTTATCCCCATACGCTTTGATCCCTTTAGCCTTAAGAATTTTATCTACCTCCTTCCTGAAAACATTGAATATTTTTGACTTAACCACTTTCAGTGGCACAGAATTCCACAGGCTCTTTAATCTCAGTGAAGACATTTCTCCTCATTTGAGCCTTAAATGGTTACTCCTTGAGACTGTGACCCACGGTTCTGGACTCCCTGGTCATCAGGAATATCCTCCCTCTGTTTACCCTGTCTGGTCCTGCTGGAATTTTATAGGTTTCTAAGACACACCCCTCATTCTTTAAAATTCCTGTGAATGTAGTCCTAACTGATCCATACTTTCTTCATATGTGCTATTTCAGTAATCAGCCTGGCAAACCCTCCTCAACCAGAACATTCTTCCTCAGACAAGGAAACCAAAACTGCACACAAGTCTGGTCTCACTTGTAAGTTTCAGTGCTAGTTCTCTGCTTCTGTGCTTGAATTCTCTTGCTATGAAGGCCAACACACTATTTGCCTTCTTTATCACTTGCTGCATCTGCATGGTTACTGGTGAATGATTGTACTTAAGTGCTGTTGCACCTCCCCCTTTCCCAATCCACTGCCAGTTCTTCGATTTTGCTACCAATTGAATAACATCACATTTATCAATATTACTGTTCTTCTGCCATGCACTGTCCACTCACTCAACTTGTCCAAATCACACTGAAGGATCTTTGCATCACCCTCACCCAGTGAGCTGTGTTTTATCTGCAAATTTAGAGGTATTACACTTAGTTGTGTAGTCCAAGCACTGATCCGTGTGGCATCTCACTGGTTAGTGGATGCCACTCGAAGCAACCAGTTTATTTATTATCTGCCACCCAGTTCTCTATCCTTATTAGGTCATTACCTTCAATCCCATGTCCTTCAATTGTACATACTAATTTTTTATGCATGACCACACCAAATGCCAATTACATAGGTAAGAAAAGAGATGAGGTTCCACAAGCAAATTATAGGGAGTTAGGATGCGAATTGAAAGGTAAGAACTCAAAGGCTAATAATCTTAGGATTACTACCAGTGCCACGTTCTAACAACAGGAAAAAGAAAAAATAGCGAAGGTGGGAGGGATTCAGACTCCTGGGGCACTGGTACCAATTCTGGGGAAAACGGACAAATTCAAATCAGAGATTATAATATGGTGGCAATTAGTAAAACATGGCTGCAGGATGGACAGAATTGGGAACTAAATTGGGAATTACTGCACACAGAGGGTGGTGGGCATTTGAAATGCATTGCCAGCAGAGGTGGTAGAGGCAGGCACGGTAGATTCATTTAAGATGCCTCTTGACAGATGCACAAGTAGGTGGGGAGCAGAGGGATACAAATGCTTAGGAATTGACCGACAGGTTTAGACAGTACATTTGGATTGGCTCAGGCTTGGAGGGCCGAAGGGCCTGTTCCTGGGTTGTAAATTTTCTTTGTCCTAAACAAAACAGGTTATAAGGTTTATTGGATGGACAGAGAAAATGGCAGAGGAGGTGGAGTAACCTTTCTGATGGGAAACAAAATTACTTCAATGGTGAGGAAGGATATGAGAGGTGAAAGCATTCCGTGGAGACTGTTTGGATGGAAATGAAGAACAGTAAAGGATGTAAATATGTAATATGTGTTGTGTACCAACTTCCTACTAGTAGTTCTGGAGTGCTAGTATTAGGTGAGTGTGTAGCAAAGCCAGAGTAGTCTTTTTTGGAGATTTTAACTTTATTGTGGATTGGAAGAGGCTGACAGATACTGGTCAGAAAGGTAGTGAATTTCTGAAGTGTGCCCAGGATAGTTTCCTACAGTAATGTGTCCTGGATTCAACAACGGAACAAACAATACTGAATTTAGTACTAAGCAATGATCCAAATGCAATTAGTTACCTAACTGTGCATGAACACTTATCAAATAGTGATCATGTTATGATCAAATTTAATGCAACATCTGAAAGTAAAAAAACATGCATCAGTTACTGGACTTTTAGATTTAGGTCAGACCGACTTTAACAGGATGAGACAGACACTGTCCACAGTAAACTAGGAAAATATGCTAATTGGCACAAAAACAGAAGAACAGTGGAGTACGTTTAAAGAAACATTTTGCACATGACAAAACCAGCTTATATCCAGGAGGGAAAAACTCCATTTCATAGAATAGTAGTCATGGACCACTGAAGAATACGGGATAGTATAAAACTATAAAGAAAGAGCTCACAAAGACAACACAGATCTGGTGAATGGGAAAAATAAAAAGCCCAGCAAAGGACCACAAAACAGCTCAGAAGAGCTAAAAAAGTGATGGAGAAATGAAACTTGCCAGGGATATCAAATCAACATGAAGAATTTTATAGTTACGTAAAAGGAATATAGCTGGTAAGGAGCAAACTAGTGGGGATACCGTCATATTATGCTGTGGTGGATGCACTGGTGCAGACTATAATCAAGGATGGGGTAACTGAAACACAAATATTTCAGTTAATCAGAGAGAGCCGGCATGGATTCATAACAAATAAGTTATGCCTGACAAGCTTCATTAGATTTTGAGATGACTAATGTAGTGGACAGAAGAATGTCTATGGGTATTGCTTATATGGATGTGCTAAAGTCCCACATAAGAGACTTTTACCTAAGGTAGAAGCCAATGGAATTGAGGGCAGATACATGGAAACATCACTACCTCAAGTGACTGACCATCCTGACTTGGAAATATATTGCAATTCTTTCATTGCTGCTAGTTCAAAATCATGGAAGTTCCTCACAGCATTGTGGGTCACAGGTAGTAAATATTGCCAGCCAGTGATGCCCACATCCCATGAATGAATAATTAAAAAAAGACTGTAGGGGGCTGAATTGGCTATTCCTGGTCCTGTAAGTGGGATAGGCTGCATCTGAGCTGAACCTACTCTTTTCTTTGATAGGAGTTGGGGGTGGGGCATTTGCTATTTTAAGATAGTGTGGTAATGGATTAGCAATCTGAGCAAGGAGACAGAGGAGAGAGAATCGATGATTGAAATAAAAAACAAAAATAAAGAAGAAAATAGTGGAAACTCTGAAGGTAGTGTAAAATAATGCGAAGATGACTAAAAAGAATAAAAATAAAACTCTAGAGGTTTTGTCTTGAGAGAAAAATGAACTTGCAGCACAAATGGATTCACAAACAGTTATAACATAGTTGCAATTACAGAGGAACCTCAAATATCTGGCTTTTGATTATCTGGATATCGAATTATCTGGCAAGATCGCAAGGTCCTGATGCTTGGGTAAATAACATTATCTGGCATTCGATTATCTAGAATTCAATTAACTGAGCGAAATACTCCTTGCCTGTGTTCTTCGGATAATTGAGATTCTTCTGTGAAGTGATGTGGCTGCAGGATTACAAGGATGGGAACTGTATTCATTATTCAGGAAGGACAGGCGAGAGAAACTAAGTTGAGTTACATTGTTAGTAAAGGAAAAATCTGTGCTATAGTGAGGAAGGATTTTGGTTGAGAAAATTATGTAATCTACTTGGGTGGAACTAGGAAGGATGGAGGGACATAAAACGCTGTTGGGGGTTGTCTGTAGCCTACCAGTCAATAGTAGATATGTATGGGAAGGTATTACAGAATGAATCATGATTTGTGCAATAAGGGTGCAACTTTAATCACACAGATTAGACAAACCAAACTTAGAAAGGTATTGAGTAGGAGCATATCCTGGATGGTGTACATGATTGATTCATCACCACTTAAAAACTGAGAACAGGCTATTCTAGATTGGGTACTTGGCAAGGAGAATGGATTAATTAACATCAAATTGCTGGAGATATTTGGGCCGAGCAGCATCTTTGGAGAGAAATTGGAATTAGCATTTTGGATCCAGAGACCGTTCCTCAGAAGCAATAACCTTGTTCATGGGTAAAATGATAATATGGTCATTATTCATTAAAATGGAGCATGAGGTTGATAAATCCAAAACTACTGTTCTGAATTTAGATAAAGGGAACAAATGCAATGGAGATAGTTGACACTGATGCTCAGTGCTACAGCGGGCGCACAGAGAGGGGAGCCGGAAGGTAAGCGGAGATCAGTTTAAATTAACGTTTTTCTTTTCGCAGTCTGTGTTTTTTCTTTCAACTAGGAGCGGGAATCCGGAAGTCGTCAACAGAGGCTTCTGGGAAGGTAAGAAGTTTGAGTGGAGAAGGAACCCGAGACATTACACGTGTAGTGTCTCCCACCCTCCCTCCTCCTCTAACCTAAAAAAAGGACTCAGTCGGCTGAACAGGTAAGCTAATTAGTGTTCTTGATTTGGAGACTAAGTGTAGAGTTATGGCAACGCAGGCAGGGGAATGTTCCTCCTGCAGGATGTTTGAGGTAGGGGTGACCACCGATGCTCCTGCCGACTTCACCTGCAGGAAGTGCAGCCAGCTCCAGCTCCTCACAGAGCGCGTTAGGGAACTGGAGCTGGAGTTGGATGAACTAAGGATTATTCGAGAGGCTGAGAGGGTGATAGATAGAAGCTACAGGGACATAGTTACACCAGAGAACAGAGTTAGCTGGGTAACAGTTAGAGGTGGGAAGGGGAGGAAGCAGGCAGTGCAGGGATCCCCTGTGGTCGTCCCCCTCAACAATAAGTATACCGCTTTGGATACTGTTGGGGGGGGGACGGCCTAGCAGGGGTCAGCTGCAGTGACCGGGTGTCTGGCACGAGGTCCGGCTCTGAGGCCCAGAAGGGAAAGGGGGAGAGGAGGAGAGCACCAGTTATAGGAGACTCTATAGTTAGAGGGACAGACAGGTGGTTCTGTGGACATGAGCGAGACTCTCGGATGGTTTGTTGCCTCCTGGGTGCCAGGATCCGAGACGTCTCGGACAGTGTCATCAGAATCATTAAGGGGGAGGGTGTGCAGCCAGAAGTCGTGGTGCACATTGGCACCAATGACAGATAGGAAGAGGGGTGGGGAGGTCATTCAGGGGCTCAGGGAGGTAGGCTAAAAGCTAGGACGGACAGAGTCGTCATCTCTGGGTTGTTGCCGGTGCCACGTGACAGTGAGGCAAGGAATAGGGAGAGAGTGCAGTTGAACACGTGGCTGCAAGGAGGGTGTAGGAGGGAGGGCTTCAGGTATTTGGACAATTGGACTGCATTCTGGGGAAGGTGGGACCTGTACAAGCAGGACGGATTGCACCTGAACCAGAAGGGCACCAATATCCTGGGAGGTAGGTTTGCTAGCACTCTTCGGGGGGGGGGGGGGTTTACACTAATTTGACAGGGGGATGGGATCCGGACTTGTAGTCCAGCAAGTAGGTTAGCTGTTTTTCAGGATGTCCAAGAATATAGGGAGGCTGTGGAGAAGATAGCACTGACAGGGAATACTTGCGGACACAGAGATGGGTTCAAGTGTGTATACTTCAACGCAAGGAGTGTCAGAAATAAGATGGGTGAACTTAAGGCTTGGATCGGTACTTGGGACTACGATGTTGTGGCCATCACGGAACGTGGATAGAAGAGGGACAGGAATGATTGTTGGAGATTCCTGGTTACAGATGTGTCAGTAAGATTGGGGGGGGGGGTGGTGGTGGTAAAAAAGGAGGGGGGGTGGCATTGCTAATTAGAAATGGTATAACGGCTGCAGAAAGGCAGTTCAAGGGGGATCTGCCTTTGGAGGTTGTATGGGCTGAAGTCAGAAATAGGAAAGGTGCAGTCACCTTGTTGGGTGTTTACTATAGGGCCCCCCAATAGCAGCGGAGATGTGGAGAGACAGATTGGGAAACAGATTTTGGAAAGGTGCAGAAGCCACAGGGTAGTAATCATGGGCGATTTCAACTTCTCAAATATTGATTGGAAGCTCTTTAGATCAAATAGATTGGACGGGGCGGTATTTGTGCAGTGTGTCCAGGGAGCTTTTCTAACTCAGTATGTAGATTGTCCGACCAGAGGGGAGGCCATATTGGATTTGGTACTTGGTAACGAACCGGAACAAGTGATGGACTTGTTAGTGGGTGAGCATTTTGGTGATGGTGACCACAATTCAGTGACTTCCACCTTGGTTATGGAGAGAGATAGGTGCGTGCAACAGTGCTGGTTTTACAATTGGGGGAAGGGTAAATACGATGCTGCAAGATAGGATCTGAGGGACATAAATTGGGAGCATAGGCTGTCAGGAAAGGATGTCATTGAAATGTGGAACTTTTTCAAGGAACAGATACGACGTGTCCTTGGTATATATGTACCTGTCAGGCAGGAAAGAGATGGTCGTGTGAGGGAACCTTGGTTGATGAGGGAGGTTGAATGTCTTGTAAGGAGGAAGAAGGAAGCTTACATAAGGTTGAGGAAACAAGGTTCAGACAGAGCGTTGGAGGGATACAGGATAGCCAGGAGGGAGCTGAAGAAAGGGATTAGGAGAGCTAAGAGAGGGCATAAAAAATCTTTGGCGGGTAGGATCAAGGATAACCCCAAGGCCTTTTATGCATATGAGAGAAACATAAGAATGACGAGAACGAGGGTAGGTCCGATCAAGGACAGTTGTGGGAGACTGTGTATTGAGTCGGAAGAGATAGGAGAGGTCTTGAATGAGTACTTTTCTTCAGTATTTACAAATGAGAGGGACCGTATTGTTGAAGAGGAGAGTTTGAAACGGACTGGTAAGCTAGAGGAGATACTTGTTAGGAAGGAAGATGTGTTGGGCATTTTGAAAAACTTGAGGATAGACAAGTCCCCCAGGCCTGACGGGATATATCCTAGGATTATGTGGGAAGCAAGAGAGGAAATTGCAGAACCGTTGGCAATGATCTTTTCGTCTTCACTGTCAATGGGGGTGGTGCCAGGGGACTGGAGAGTGGCAAATGTTGTGCCCCTGTTCAAAAAAGGGAATAGGGATAACCCCGGGAATTACAGGCCAGTTAGTCTTACTTCGGTGGTAGGCAAAGGGTACTGAGGGATAGGATTTATGAGTATCTGGAAAGACACTGCTTGATTAGGGACAGCCAGCACGGATTTGAGAGGGGTAGGTCTTGCCTTACAAGTCTTATTGAATTCTTTGAGGAGGTGACCAAGCATGTGGATGAGGGTAGAGCAGTGGATGTAGTGTACGTGGATTTTAGTAAGGCATTTGATAAGGTTCCCCATGGTAGGCTTATGCAGAAAGTCAGGAGGCATGGGATAGTGGGAAATTTGGCCAGTTGGATAGAGAACTGGCTAACCGGTCGAAGTCAGAGAGTGGTGGCAGATGGTAAATATTTAGCCTTGAGCCCAGTTAGAAGTGGAGTTCCGCAGGGATCAATTCTGGGTCCTCTGCTGTTTGTAATTTTTATTAATGACTTGGAAGAGGGAGTTGAAGGGTGGGTCAGTAAATTTGCAGACGATACGAAGATTAGTGGAGTTGTGGATAGTGAGGGCGGCTGTTGTCGGCTGCAAAGGGACTTAGATATGATGCAGAGCTGGGCTGAGGAGTGGCAGATGGAGTTCAACCCTGTCAAGTGTGAGGTTGTCCATTTTGGAAGGACAAATAAGAATGCGGAATACAGGGTTAACGGTAGGGTTCTTAGTAAGGTGGAGGAGCAGAGGGATCTTGGGGTCTATGTTCATAGATCTTAGAAGGTTGCCACTCAGGTGGATAGAGCTTGTAAGAAGGCCTATGGTGTAGTAGCACTCATTAGCAGAGGGATTAAATTCAAGAGTCATGAGGTGATGTTTCAGCTGTATCGGACTTTGGTAAGGCCATATTTGGAGTACTGTGTGCAGTTCTGGTCACCTCACTTTAGGAAAGATGTGGAAGCTTTGGAGAGGGTGCAGAGGAGATTTACCAGGATGTTGCCTGGAATGGAGAATAGGTCATACAAGGATAGGTTGAGAGTGCTAGGCCTTTTCTCATTGGAACGGCGAAGAATGAGGGGTGACTTGAAAGAGGTTTATAAGATGATCAGAGGAATAGATAGAGTAGACAGTCAGAGACTTTTTCCCCGGGTACAACAGAGTGTTACAAGGGGACATAAATTTAAGGTGAAGGGTGGAAGGTATAGGAGGGATGTCAGGGGTAGGTTTTTTTACCCAGAAAGTGGTGGGGGCATGGAATGCACTGCCTGTGGGAGTGGCAGAGTCAGAATCATTGGTGACCTTTAAGCAGCAGTTGGATAGGTACATGGATAGGTGCTTAAGCTAGGACAAATGTTCGGCACAACATCATGGGCCGAAGGGCCTGTTCTCTGCTGTATTGTTCTATGTTCTATGATGAAACCGGCCCTGAAACTAATGGCTGTACTGGGGAATATCTTACAAAATTCCTTAGACTTCAGAGTAGTTCATATAAATTGGAGGGTGGCAAATGAAAACTCACTATTTAAAAAGGGAGATAGGAAAAAAAAAGAATTACAGCCAGTTCACCTAACATTGGTGGGGAAAATGCTGCAGTCTATTATAACATTCATAGGATTTGACAAAGCCACCATGGGTTTATGAAGACAAATCATGCTCAACTCCTCTAGTAGAGTTTTTTTGAGGATGTAACGAGTCTAATAGGTAAGGAAGAACCAGTGTATGTGGTGCATTTGGATTTTCAGAAGGCCTTTGACAAGATCCTTCATAAGGAGATTAATGGACAAAGTTAATGCACATGGAATAGACGTAATATAGATTGATAATTGATTGATAAACAGGGAACAGCACAGGAATAAATGGATCTTTTCTCACTAAGGGGCAATGACTAGTGGGGTACCACAAGAATCTTTGGGCTCCAGATATTCATGAGATATATTTGACAGGATGAGTGAACCAAATGAAAAGTTTCTCAGTTTGACACAAAATTGAGAGCTGAGAGGAGGATGTAAAAGGTTCAGGCAAGTTGAGTGAGTAGGCAAGCAGCAGATGCAGAATGTGGATGAATGTGAAATTACACATTTTTGACATGAAAAGCAGAAGAAAGAGTCTTATTTAAATGATGATTTAATGGAAAGTGTGGATATACAAAGAAATCTTGGTGTCATCAGTTAATGAAAGTCGACAGGCAGATGCAATAAGCAATTAGGAAGGCAAATGATCGCGCAAGAATTTAATTGGCTGCAATTATACAGATTAGATTAGATTACTTACAGTGTGGAAACAGGCCCTTCGGCCCAACAAGTCCACACCGACCCGCTGAAGCGTACCCAGACCCATTCCGCTACATTTACTTCTGCCCTTTCACTACGGGCAATTTAGCATGGCCAATTCACCTAACCTGCACATTTTTGGACTGTGGGAGGAAACCGGAGCACCCCGGAGGAAACCCACGCAAACACAGGGAGAATGTGCAAACTCCACACAGTCAGTCGCCTGACGCGGGAATTGAACCCGGGTCTTTGGCGCTGTGAGGCAGCAATGCTAACCACCGTGCCACCCATACAGGGCCTTCGTGAGACCAAACCTGGAGTATTGCATGCAGTTTTGGTTTCTGTAGGGAGAGGATATACCGGTCATCGAGAGAGTGAAATGGAGGTTCACTAAGCTGATGTGAGTGTGACAGGGCTGTCCTACGGGGACAGATTGGTTCGACTGACCTTTATTCACTGTAGTTTAAGAATGAGAGGGAGTATATTTGAAATGCGTTTATGATGGGGATGAGGTGGAGATGGAATCCCTGCCAAAATACTGAAGTATGGTGGAACATAATGTTCGCCTCTTCAGCTGAAAGCAAAAAAGCATGCCAGGGACCTGCGAGATACTGTGATTGTGCCAATCTATGTGAAAAGGGAGAAGACAGATCGCAGAAAGTACAGAGGGTATCGCTGCTGTCCACCACATGAGCAGTCATTGCAACAATCCTCCACAATCATCTTCACTCAGTATCTGAAAATGCCTCCTGAAGTCATAATCCTTTTATCTTAACTGCTTATATATTTTCTCTTCGAAAACGAATCCATTCATTCCCCTTTTTAATGATATTTTACTTCCTATATTGAGTTTGGCTCTCTACTGTATTATGAATTACATTACAATTATCAAAAGCCTCCTGTTTTGATCTCACATTACCTGCCAAATCTTTAGTCACACAGCTTTTTATGCTCTTCCTTTTCTCTTCACAGAAGCTGGTTTAATCTCTATGTAAATCATATCTTTAAGGGTTCCCATTGTTCAATTACTCGTTTGCCTGTCAACTTCTGACTCCAAATTAATGTTAGCTTTCTGCCAGCTTGGTATATTAATTTTGATTACCTCTGGTCTTTATTGGTGGCCAAATTCTACGGTCATTCTAAGATATTACAGTTGGAGAGGACATTAGTGAGACCACACTTGGATATTGCCTAGAATCAACGATCTGAGTTATAGGAAGAGGTTGAACAAGCTAGCACTGTTTTCTTTAGAGCATAGGAGACTGAAGGCGGGATGTGTGCGTGTGAGACAGGAACACACGTTCATGGAGGCATGGACAGGGTGAATGCACACAGTCTTTTTCCCAGGGTTGGGGAATCGAGGATTAGAGGACATCTGTTTGTTAGAGGGGAAAGAATAAAAAGGAACTTGAGGGGCAATTTTTACACAGAGCGTGGAATGCACATGGTATGAACTGCCAGCTGAAGTGGCTGAGGTGGGTACATTAACAACATTTAAAAGGCATTTGGACAAATACATGGATAGGAAAGGATTAGAAGGATATGGGCCAAGTGCAGGGAAATAGGGTTAGCGTGGATGGACATTTTGGTTGGCATGGACCACTGTGGGCCAAACGGAGAGTTTTACAGCACAGAAACTACATGACTATGTGTATCAGCATTAATTCCTGAATAGAAAGAGCTGAACTTTATTTGTAGACCTGAAGCTCATCAGTATGGACTTTTGGTGCCATAAAAAATTAGATGAAATACATTTGACTTCAGATTTAACTGATTGGAGAAGCACCACTCAGGACGGCCAGTCAGTCCATCATGCTTGCATTGGTTCTTTGAATGATCATTACCTAATGCATATCTCGTGCTTTTTCCTCAACCTGTTGCATACTATTGCTATCTAAATAATCATTCAACGTCCTCTGAGTGCTTCATTTGAACCAGTTTACAGCACAATTCCAGGCAATGAATTCCATATCTTAACCACTGGCTGTATAAAAATGTTTTTTCTCACATCCCCATCATTTCTTTTGCACATGTCTCTAAATCTATGCTCTCTCATTCCTATTCCTTTTACAAGTCTCCCTGTCTACTACATCCTGCTCATGATTTTGAAAACCTTTAGAAAATTGTTTTCAATTTTTTTTTGGCTCATGGGATGTGGGAGCCACTGGCTGGACTAGCATTTTTTGCCACCTCCTCCCAGCTGCTTTTTCTCCAAGGAGAACTTTCTTGACTTCGGTCTATCCTCATGACTGAAGTTGCTCATTTCTGAAACATTCTTGTCAATTGCTTTGGTACACTCTGCAATGCATTCACATCTTTTCTGTAATGCATATACTTAGTTGCTCACTTCTGGGCAAGATAAGTGGTTAATTGAATGGTTAAATTCTAGCATCATTTCTGAGCACACCTCAGTGCCCCTAAATTTCAGAGTACTATCTACCCAAGTGTACATGGATTTTGGTCAACACAGTGTCACTACAAAAGTGTTTACTTCAAGCATCCATGATCTACATATAAAGCTCAGTAATTTGCACAGAGATCTAAATATACCAACGAGTTTGATGCTGAACACACAAGGGAAAAAATGCCATCATTTAATGCACAACAGCTCACACCTGTATCCACACAGTCCCAAACTGCAAATTAATCTGTATTTTCATTGTATCAAGCACATAGTTGCTTAGTCTTCATTTTGACAGGGTCATGTGGTTGGCAAACATTCAATTAAACAATTCAAAACCCAATTGAAAGAAAGTGTATTTCTTGGAGATGGTGAAACCCATGTTGACAGCAAGCTATTCAGGGTAACAGTTTGTAAATATACAAGATATTGTATATTGTGGTACTTCCACCACTCCTCTAGTGGCGATTCCCAGTGTCTGCACTTCCACAAAAAGAGGTAGTGGCTGAAACCGAATACATAAATTAAGCTTCATCTTTGCACCTTTATATAGTTTCTCTTCTCTTCTAAGTGAGTTATAAATGATGCACAACTTACTTTCTGTCAGTTCTGCTGGAAGTTCTCGCTGTCTTTTCTTGTTCAGAATTTTTTCCTGTACTGGTGTGCTCTCTAGTTTAGACACAGATAGTAAATCATCGAAGTGCTGTTTAAATGGCTTCTCCGTACGGTTCTTACTGTGAGCATATTCTGCAATAAGACACAATCACTCAATATGCATGTACCAGTTTTGATACTTGCATTACCCTCCTGAACAATGTTCATTTTAAGTTACTTGATTCTAACAAAACTAGAACCAAAGGTCACAGCTAATATTTGGAACTTGAGGGACAATAGACAGCAAATGAACTGAATCTGAACTTTCCTCATTAAAAAAAACTTTAACCATTAAAACAATGTTCATTCACATAGCACTTTTAATGCAGCATTGAATCATACAAAAATTATCTGAACGAGAAAATGAGAATCTAAATCTGACATCAAGCCTTATAACAAGATATTTGGACAAGTGACTAAAAATATGGTCAAAGGAATTGTTTTAAGAAATGACTTTAAGGGAAAGGCATAACGCCTTAGAGAGAAGTGGGAAATCCATAGCTGTGTTGTGACAGTCATCAATGAAGTGACTAAATATAGCGATGTACAAGGAGGCCAGAATTTGGGGAATGCATGTGTCTTGGAAATTTACAGGTCTGGAAGAGAGTGCAAAGAAACAGTGATGCCACAGACAAATGTGAATACAAGAATGACCACATCAAAACTGAGGTTACTGTGTAACTGAGAGTTAATATAAAGCAGCATGCATAGAGACATGAACCTGATGAAACTTATAATACAGGCAACATAACGTTGGATCAAGTTTAAAGATGAATGGGGAGCTTTTATCACTCCCAAGTGTCCACCTGTTTCAGATGATAATGCATTGAAGTGATAAAGATGATAAAACATTAGCAGTCAATTAATTCAATCAACATCTGAAACATGGGATAATGTTAATTCTTCCCTAAGCTGGTTTAATGCTTAGCCTACATCATTCAAACAAAATGGCAGTCAGTGGGCTCCAGTGTTACAGAAGTACCCAATACAAAAAGCACAATACACAATGCTTAACAAACATAGAACAGAGCACGATTCACCTCATTATTACTGGCCTAATTCTTTGGAAGAGCTATTTAATCAGACATTCATCCCTTTCCTGACATTCCTGTGAATTTTCTTTTTCAGTTATCCTTCCAATTGTCTCGCAAGGCACTAGTGAATTTGTTCCAAACACATTTTCTGGCAGTCCACTGAAGATGACAACTCACGAGGCAAAATGAAAAATGCTTTGATGATGCAACTGATTCTTTTACCACTCATCCTTTTCCTGTTGCATCTAGCTACACGGAGAACAAAAAATTATAGTATCTTAGCACTCCAATCTTCCACAAGATGCAATGATGCTGAAATAGGACTTAGGTGAAAAATCACAAGGTAAAATTACAATGGTTACAACATCTACCAAGGCCATTTAGCCCTGATAATGCAAATCAGCTCAACTACACCCTCCTTCTCACATAGCTCCACAACTGCTCTTCAGATAATTAACCAATTATTTTATGCAATCAAGAATTTTGTTATGTTATTGCTACTAAATCACTTCAAATCAGTGTCCTCTGATTCTCGATGTGCCAGTAAATTCAGTATTTCATAAATATTCGTTGTTGACACCTCCATAATTTTATTGCTCTCATTTATAGTTGGGACTGTGAGCGGTAAACTGAAGGTGACTTGTGGACCATTTCCAGGTTGTTTTTTGGTACAAAAAAGCAAGGAACAAACAACCTGATATTTATCTGTTGGACCTGGCTTGGGAGGCCTATAGATGTTTCAGCTTTGCTCAAAGGCTGGCAGATATTTGGATGTTAGGAGAGGTCTTCACAGGAAGGCCCGTGTTGACTTGTTTAACAAAGAGAATATTGGAAAATCTGAAAAAGAAACCAGTTTGAACCATGTTTTTAGACAGAAAGGCTATGGCTGTGAAAGCTGCAGGAAGGACTTCTGGTGTTTTTAGTTCTTCTCCTGTTAGCAAACTGGAGCACAAGTCTGGAGCACAGAATCCCAGTTTAAGAAATACATGGATATTCCTTGGAGCCTACTGGAAGGTGTTTACATTGTGCTGTGTCTTCATAAAGCAAGATACAATCCCATGTGCTTGTGATACATAATGTTGAAATTGATTAAATGAACTGGGCAATTATATATTCTTTTGTTTAATTTATACCTCTATTCTGTACGTATTTAAGAGACGGTGGAGGCTATCTTCAAAGACGACTGGGGTTTAATTAGGTTTTTTTGTCTGGGCTGTAAACCTGCTGTCTGATATCTGCTATTCTTCAAATCTGGTTAGGAACTATTTGTGGCAATTTTGACGTTGAATAATGTAATTTTACTGTATTACAAATACAAAGAAGGGCTAATTCGACTTGACTTGCTGTCCCTGTTTTGCAAAATTATGATAATTGCCTCACAGTTTGAATACTCAGGATATAGTATACCTTATTAATCACTCTCTTAACTATCCTAGCGTTTTCAATAATTTCTGCACAAAAATCCCCAAGTTCTTTTGCTCCTGCACCTGCTGTAAAACTGCAGCAGTTGTTTTATAAAAACAAAATATTGCTAATGTTGGTGACCTAAGTAAAAACACAAAGTTCTGGCAAAACTCAGCAGATTTGTCAGTATCTGAGAGAAATAAAAGAGATATTTTTGAGTCCAATATTCTTACTGAGAACTTAATTCCATATTGTCTTTGTTCTTCCTCCCCTAAGACTTGACTATGCACTTTGCAAATCTCTTCTGTCACAAGTTCACCTACTCCACCAGACTATGCCAACATGAAACATAATTACAGTTTAAAATATTTCAAAATTGTGTCACCTGCAAATTTTAAAATTGTGCGACATCAAAATTTCAGTCATCAACGCAAATCTAGAAATACAGACCTTTAGGGCATTCAACAGCATACATTCCTCCACAATGCAAAACAATTATTCACCACTAGTCCCTCTTTCTCATCATATCAATAAACATTCTATCCATGCTGACCCAGTCTCTCTTATTCCATTAGATTTAACTTTGCTGAAAAGCATGTTCTGTCATATGTGATCAAATGTGCTTTGGACATCCATAAATAGACAAAGTCTTTTCACTGGGGTGGGGGAGTCAAAAACTAAAGGTTTAGGATGACAGAAGTAGATATAATATGGACACAATGGGCAATTTTTTCACAGAGGGTGGTGCATGTCTGGAATGAGCTGCCAGCGGAAGTGTGGACAGCATTTAAAAGACATCTGGATGGGTATATGATTTGGAAGGGTTTAGAGGTATATGGGCCAGGTACTCGCAAATGGGGCTAGATTAGGTTAGCATATCTGGTTGGCATGGACGAGTTGGACCAAAGGGTCTGTTTCCATGTCATACATCTTTATGACTCTCTACTCAGTTTTGATTCTCGGATATAAGCAACTTGACATTTGTAAACAGTCTCTTCTGCTTAAACGTCTCGTCTCATTCAGAGAATACCGACTTTATCTCAACAGTACTCAACTTTCGACTCTTGAAAGATAGACTTTTTTTGATTACCTCGGCGAAAGTGAGGACTGCAGCTGCTGGAGATCAGAGACAAGATTAGAGTGGTGCTGGAAAAGCACAGCAGGTCAGGCAGCATCTGAGAAGCAGGAAAATCAATGTTTCGGGGCAGGAGCCCTTCCTGATGAAGGGTTTTGCCCAAAATGTCGATTTTCCTGCTCCTCGGATGCTGCTGTGCTTTTCCAGCACCACTCTAATCTTGTCTCTTTTCTTGATTACCTGCCTGTCAATCTTTGATTTGGATTTGCTTAGGTCAGCTCCCTTCTCACCCAACTGGTCCTCTGCAAGTTGATGATTTTTATTCTGGATTTTCCACAAATAACCTAAACCTGATTATAATAGTCCCTAAATATTCCCCATTGGAGCCTTTTGACCCATGTTGTTTTCCTGAACTGACTGGAAGCACATTGTGAACAGACTTGCAAAACTCTTCTCTCCCTATCTCTGCTTTGTACATTACAGAATCACAGAATTATCAGGTTGAAGGAGGCCATTTGGCCCATCCTGACTGCAATGGCTCTGAGCATTTTAATTTCGTGCCATTTTACTGTCTTTTCCCATAATACTGTACAATCAATAATTAAATAGAAACAATGCCCTCTTGAATCTGCCAAAGGCACACTTATAGGAACTGAATTCCATACCCCAAATATTCAATGTGCCAAAGAAAGCTTTTCTCACACTTCGCGTTTGCTTCTTTATAAAATATTTTAAAACCTAGCCCTCTGGTACTCAATCTACTTTTGAGTTGGAAACAATTGTCTTTATCCACTCTGTACAGACTCAGTATCTTGAATAGTTTTATCAACTCTGCAGTGAAGCTTGTTGTATTTCATGTTAAACGAGAAGTGTTAATGACCATAATGTACATTTGCTCCAATTATGAAACATCAATAAACAGGGGCTATAGCATTGTAGTTTTGTGTTTGGACTGGCAATGCAGAGATACGAGTACAAATTCCAACGTGGAACGGAAATTCAGGCAAATCAACAGAATGAAAAAAGCTAGCATTATTAAAGGCAGTCACAAACCAGTAGAATGTCACAAAGACCAAGCAGTTTTGAGGTCTTTTGTAGGAAAGGAAATTCGCTGTCCTTAGCTGGTGTCTAAATCCAGATTACTGCAAGGTTATTGACTTGACCCTCTGAATTCAATTTTATAGAGGTGAACAATAAATGCTGACCTTGGCAGGGAGACCCACATCACACAAGCAAAAAAGGAAATGCCTCAAGTAAGCACATAGACAATGCTGGCTCTGATACTTACTGTCTGAACTGAGTATAGAGTTGGTCAGCTTTTGCCGTGCTCTGCGTGATGGATCTGGCAGGTTGGCCGTTAATAAGCCTTTATGCTTCAGTGAAAGTTTCTTGGAGGTTTTGTTCTTGTCCAGTGATTTATTTTGCCAATGACCTTTCAGAACAGGTTGGAAGTGCATGCTCAGTGGAATGTCTGAGGGAAGAAACAAAGGCAACATTTATACCTTCCAATACACACCATCAACAATTTACTGCAAATTCCACCATTAAGTTATGCTGTCGAATAGAGTGAAGAATAACCTGATAATTACTATTTGCCTCTAAACAGCTACAATTAAATTGGAAATACATCTGTCTTCTGTATGGATCATATCCCCACTAAGAAAGCTAAAGTAATTTATTGAACTGTGACTATGTAAAACTTGATATCCAACAAAGGATCTTCAAGCTTAATAGTACCAACTGAAACAGTGTGCCAGAAATGCAGGACATAATCTAAAATTTACATACTTCAAAACTTAGCTGAGAATACAGCATGAATTAACAGTTTATAATACCTGAACCAGAAGGGTACTAATATCGAGGGGGAAGAAATTTGCTCATGCTCTTCGGGAGGGTTTAAAGTAATTCAGCAGAGGGATAGGAACCTGAATTGTAGCTCCAGCGTACAGGAGGTTGAGAGTACTGAGGTCATGAATAAGATTTCAAGGTCACAGGAGTGTACCGGCAGACAGAATGTTGGTTTTATGTCTGTCTACTTCAATGCCAGGAGCATCCGGAATGAGGTGGGTGGACTTGCAGCATGGGTTGATACCTGAGACTTTGATGTTGTGGCAATTCCGGAGACATGGATAGAGCAGGGACAGGAATGGTTGTTGCAGGTTCCCTGTTGGAGTTTTGTATAGGCCTTCGAAAATTTCCAGAGGTGGAGATGAAAGGATTGCAAAGATGATTGTGGATAGGAGCGAAAATAACAGGATAGTTGTTACAGGGGCCTTTAACTTTCCAAATATTGACTGGAAACGCCACAGTTCAAGTAATTTAGATGGGTTCATTGTTGTCCAATGCGTGCAGGAGGGTTTCCTGACACTATATAAGGCGAACAAAAGGCGAAGCTGCATTGGACTTGATACTGGGTAATGATTCAGGCCAGGTGTTAGATTTGGAGGTAGATGAGCACTTTGGTGATAGTGACCACAATTCAGTTATATTTACTTTGGTGATGGAAAGGGATAGGTACATTCCACAAAGCAAGAGTTATAGCAGTGGGAAAGGCGATTATGAGGCGATTAGGATGCATAGGATGGGGAATGAAACTGCTGGGGATGGGCACAATTGAAATGTGGAGCTTGTTCAAGGAACAGCTACTGCGTGTCGTTGATATGTATGCACCTGTCAGACAGGGAGGAAGTGGTTGAGTGAGGGAACTGTGGCTTACTAAAGAAGTTAATTTCTTGTCCAGAGGAAGGAGGCGGCTGATGTTAGGATGAGGCGTGAAGGTTCAGCTAGGGTGCTTCAGAGATACAAGTTAGCCAGGAAAGACCTAAAGAGAGAGCCAAGAAGAGCTAGGAGGGGACATGAGCAGTCTTTGGCAGAAAGGATCAAGGAAAACCCTAACGCTTTCTCTTGGTATATTAGGAATAAAAGAATGACGAGAGTAAGATTAGGACCAGGCAAGGACAGTAGCGGGAGGTTGTGTGTGGAGTCCGGAGAGGCGCTAAATGAATATTTTTCATCAGTAATCACACTGGAAAAAGATAATGTTGTCAAGGAGAATACTGAAATACAGGCTACTAGATTAGAGGAGATTGAGCTTCATAAGGAGGAGGTATTATAGCAATCTTGGAAAGTGTGAAAATAGATAGGTCCCCTGAGCTGGATGGGATTTATCCTAGTATTCTCTAGGAAGCCAGGGAGGAGATTGCAGAGCCTTTGGTTTTGACCTTTATGTCGTCCTTATCTAAAAAATAATGCCAGAAGACTGGAGGATAGCAAATGTTGTCCCCTTGTTCAAGGGGAGTAGAGACAACCCTAGTAATTTTCGTTGGTTGTGAGTAAAAGTGTGGGAAAGAATTGTAATCACCTAGAAAGAAATAATTTGATTAGGGATAGTCAACACTGTTTTGTGAAGGATAGGCTGTGCCTCACAAACCTTATTGAGTTCTTTGAGAAGGTGACCAAACAGGTGGATGAGGGTAAAGCCAATGATGTGATGCAGATGGATTTCAGTAAAGCATTTGATAAGGTTCTACACGGTAGGCTATTGCTTAAATACAGAAGCATGGGATTGAGGGTGATTTAGGTTTGGTTCGGAAGTTGGCTAGCTGTAAAACAGAAGGTTGTGGTTGATGGGAAAAGTTCATCCTGGAGTTCAGTTACTCCAGTATACCACAAGGATCTGTTTGTCATTTTTATAAATGACCTGGATGAGGGTGTAGAAGGATGGGTTTGTAAATTTGCAGATGGCACGAAAGGCGGTGGAGTTGTGGATAATGCGGAAGGACGTTGCAGGTTACAGAGGAACATAGAGCTGGACTGAGACATGGCAAATCGAGTTTAATCTGGACAAGTGTAAGGCGATTCATTTTGGAAGGAGTAACAGGAATACAGAGTACTGGACTAATGGTAAGATTCTTGGTAGTGTGGATGACCAGAGAGATCTCTGTGTCCATGTGCATAGATCCTTGAAAGTTGTCACCCAGGTTGACAGGGTTGTTAAGAAGGTGCACAGTGTGTTAGGTTTTACTGTGTAGAGGAATTAAGTTTTGGAGCCATAGGGTCATGTTGCAGCTGTACAAAACTCTGGTGCGGCCGCACTTCGAGTATTGTGTACGGTTCTAGTTGCTGTATTATAGGAAGGATGTGGAAACATTGGTAAGGGTGCACAGGAGATTTACCAGGATGTTGCCTGGTATGGAGGGAAGATCTTATGAGTAAAGGTTGAGGGATTTGAGGCTATTTTCGTTAGAGAGAAGTTTGAGAGGTGACTTAATAGACATACAGTATGATCAGGTGGTGGTGGCTAGCAGGAGGAGACACAGCTTTAAATTGAGGAGTGATAGATATAGGTCAGATGTCAGAGTAGGTTCTTTACTCAGAGATTAGCAAGGATGTGGAGTGCCCTCGCCAACTTTAAGGGTATTTAAATGGTCACTGGATAAACATAAGGATGATAATGGAATAGTATTGGTTAGATGGGCTTCAGATTGATTTCACAGGTCGGCGCAACATCGAGGGCCGAGTGTTCTGTACTGTAATGTTCTATGTCCATCAACATGGATAGACAATTGTCTGAAGTCCAGAAAACGGGGAGGAAGGAAGTCATTTCTAGTTTGGCAATTGGATGCTTAAAAAAATCAAAGGAAGACTCAATTATTTCCAATCAACTTCATGTTTAGGTGAAGAATGCAATTTAAAGTATCCAAGTTTGCTGATGATAAAATAAAACTTGCTGATAAAGTGAACTGTGAGGAGGTACATAGATTAAGTGAAAAACAGAAATTTTACATCCATCACAATTTCTTTGGCTACCTGACATATCAAAGTATACAGCCCATGGAGTTTCTTTTGCAGCAACTCACTGCGGTAATAAAGTAATCGCTGCAGCAAATTTGCACATTGAGAGCTCCCACAAAAACATGATAATGACCAGGTAAAGGAAGGGAATGGAAGCCTTAATTCTTTTGCTAAAAATGTAATTTGATTGGGATTTCACATTTAACTATAATTTATTCAAGTTCAAATTTCTTAATGCTCAAACAGGGTCATACAAGAGCTCCCTATCTGAGAACAGCTAAACTAATTAAGGAAATCAGCATCAATTTTTTGATGCTGAAACAGAAACACTTTGAGCAGAGTGCTGGGAGTTCAGTGAATAAGGGAGTTAGGATGAAGAGGGGAACGGAAGTGTTCTTGCAGCGTTTATAATTTATTCATCCTCGAGGATTTGTTCTTAATCTACTTCAGGAAAGATGATTGCTGTTTAGTGAGTATTTGCAAAGTGGTTGACATCTGTAGACCCAATTCAGCAACTATGTCCTTTAAGATTGGACGAGCTTGGTCAGTAGTGATGCTGCCGAGCCACTCAATGATAGACACTAAGTCCTACACCTAGTGTAAATTCTGCACGCAACTTCAGAGTTTCCTCCAAATAGCATCAACATAAAAGGTGTATGGATTCATGAGCTGAGGATGTAGGTATTTGGTCAGCAGTTGGAGGTTTCCTTGCCCATGATTCAGCTGATGCCATGAAACTTCACGGGGTCTGCAGTTAATGTTGAGGGCTCCAACGGTAACTCTCTCAGGACTGTGTGCCACTGTGCAGCCACTTTTGCCAAGTCTGTCTGTCTGGTGGGCAGAGCTTTATCCAGGAGTGGTTATATTGTCATTTGGAACATTGCGTGCAAGTGATAATTTGAGAGTATGATTACATCAGGTTGTTACTTGACCAAGCTGTGAGACAGCTCTTCCAATTTTGGAACTAGGCCCCAAATGGTGGTAAGGAGGAATTTACAGGGTAGATAAGCTGAGTTTGCTAGGGTTATTGGGGGTCTTATTTAATGTCAGGTGGTCTATTCAGTTTTATACCTTTCCTTAGGCTTTGTAGCTGTTGAAACAGCAACTGTTGACACTGACCATTTCAGAGGGCAGTTAAGAGTCACCCACATTGCTGTTGGAATCACATGCAGACTAAACCAGGCAAGGATGATGACTGTCTTCTGTAAAGGACATTAATGAACTGGATGGGGATTTTACAAGAATCAACAACATTTTCATGGCAGTCATGAGATACTGACCCCAGTATTTTGTAATTGAATTCAAATTCCACCATGTGCTGGGATTCAAATCACAACCACGAAAAGATTACAATGGTCTCTGAATTACTCGTCCAGCAACAATACCACAAGGCCATTCACCATCGTCACCCCCCCCCCCATCCCCAACAAAAAAACCCCTGATGAAAACCTATTATTTCTTGTATTCAAAGCTTTCTAGGAATCTTCGTACATGGGGTATGGGAAACTAATACACAACCACAAGTAATTAGAATAGAACATCACATGTTGATGTTTATTGCCAAGAGTTTGAAGCACAAAAGTAAGGAAGTGTTCTGCAAACTTAGAGCTTTCGAAAGACCAAACCAGAAGTAGTGTGTACAGTTCTGGTCTCTGTATGTAGAGAAGAATACATGTGTCTTCGAGACACTGCAATGAAGGTTTACTGGATTGATGGTGGGGATGAAAGGATGAAATTAAATACAATGGTCCTAAGCTCTGATGTTTCAAGGAATGAGACATGATGTAAATGAAACCTACGATTTTGAGCGGCTACAGAACAAGGAGTCAGAAGCGCATCAGCAGGTGATAAAAATGGAAAATAAAGACAAAAAAACAGTTGGAAACATTCAGCAGGTTAGACAGCACCAGCAGAGATAAAGAGAATTAATATTTCAGGTGAATGATCCATCATGATGCCAGAAGAAGAAATCATAGGCCCAGGACAAGCGCATGAAAATTCAGAGTTGAGATGTAAAGAAATTTCTTGATTAAAGAGGATTGCAAATCTTTGGAATCCTATACCTTGGACAGCTGTAGATGCTCCATCATTTTGTGTATTCAAGACTGAGACTGATGGAAAGGGAGTGAAAATGGAGCTGACAGATGAAGATAATCTATGATATTTTGCACTGATAAATCAAGTTCCAGTGTCTAATGACCTATTATTTCTTGCGTTCTTAAAAGAGTAGTATTACGACAAAAATTAAAAAAAAGCCCAAGTTATGAAGTGTCCGATACACTGATGTGGGAAGGGCCAGTGAAGTCAAGATCTCTTTGCAAATCTAAAAGAATTTTTTGTTATGCACCAGATCAAACCCCCTCAAAAAATATCAAGGAGAGAGCCTAGACCCTAACGTTTACCTTATTTAAATGCAAGTGTAGGACGCTCAGTCCAGATGTGATTCAATTGGTCAAACGACTAGGTTTTAAACAAAACATACTTTACTCTTACACCACAGTAAAATACCAACAAGAAAGAATTGGCATTATTTTAACTCTATTAAAACACTTAACACAATAATATATTATTTAACTACTGTTCCAACGTAGCAGCATCCCGTAAATACACCTTTCCCTCACTTGCTATCTCTGGTCCAGCAAAAGGAACACTAAGAAAATGAATCTAGTAGCAGAGACATAACTCAAGCTTTCTGCAGCAGCAGAGGCAGAGAGCTGTATCTAGTAGCTTCACAGAAAACCCCAACTTCAACAACTGAAAGCATAATTAAAACCCTAGGTTTGACATGGATGTTTTGGTCTAATGTTAGAAAAACCAAAGTATTTACTCTGCGTTATGAACAGACACCTCATCACCAGGTTGACAACAGACCACGGAACGAGGACATACCACAATCAAAAGGACTAGCCACACTACCATACATCAGGAGCATCTCGGAACTGACAGCCAGACTACTGGGACCCCTAGGACTCATAACGGCACACAAACCAACAGCCACACTCAGACAACAACTCACCAGAACGAAGGACCCGATACCCAACATGAGCAAGACGAATGTAGTGTACAAAATACCATGCAAGGACTGCACTAAACACTATATAGGACAAACAGGAAGACAGCTAACAATCCGCATACATGAACATCAACTAGCCACGAAACGACATGACCAGCTATCCTTAGTAGCCACACACGCAGATAACAAGCAACATGAGTTCGACTGGGACAACACTACTATCATAGGGCAAGCCAGACAGAGAACAGCCAGGGAATTCCTAGAGGCATGGCATTCATCCACAAACTCCATCAACAAACACATCGACCTGGACCCAATATACCAACCACTACAGCGGACAGCTGAAACTGACAACCGGAAGCGGCAGGGACAGACCACTATAAACACCGGAGGAAACATCAAAGAAGCGCTTCGCAGGAGGCTCCCAAGCACTGATGATGTCGCCTAGCCAGGGGACGAAACGTTTGCAACAAAAACTTCCAGCTCAGCGAACAGAACCACAGCAACGAGCACCCGAGCTACAAATCTTCGCACAAACTTTGACCTTTTTGTGGGCGGCACGGTGGCACAGTGGTTAGCACTGCTGCCTCACAGCGCCAGAGACCCGGGTTCAATTCTCGCCTCAGGCGACTGACTGTGTAGAGTTTGCACATTCTCCCCGTGTCTGCGCGGGTTTCCTCCAGGTGCTCCGGTTTCCTCCCACAACCCAAAATTGTGCAGGTCAGGTGAACTGGCCATGCTAAATTGCCCGTAGTGTTAGGTGAAGGGGCAAAATGTTGGGGAATGGGCCTGGGTTGATGCGGGTCAGTGTGGACTTGTTAGGCTGAAGGGCCCGTTTCCACACTGTAAGTAATCTAAATCTAAAGAGGAACAGGACAACAAATCCTTGTTAAAGGCATACTTTGTCACACTTCAGACTCCTTTCAAAAATGTATCTAAATCCCTGTCAGATGGCTGGCACGTTTTCTTTCTTGCTCTAAATTCAACAAAATCTTGAATGGGCTTGGGAAGGTTTTTCTTGGTTGATGAATTTAGAAAACTGGTGTCAGAAAATTAAATTTTTTTTAAAAGACTGAGTAAAGGAGAAATTTAATCACTCAAGAAGTGCTAATATTTGGAATTCTGTAGGAAAAACTTACGCTGAGTGGTTCTGTTTATTTAAGACAGAGTACAAGACTTTTGGGTAATAAATGATGTCTGATAGTTAAGGGAGGATGGTGGGATCAAGGTGGAAGATTAGGTTGAATGGGACAGCAGGCTCAAGGAACCAATCGACTGAATCAGGTTCCTATTTTTCTGCTCCCAGTGGAGAAGGAACATAGACCTCCTTTGCAGTTCCATGGCGCAGTCACCAGATGGCGTACTTGAATGATGCTGAAAAAGTCTACTGTACGATAAAGTTACTTCAGAAATGTTGGTTAAAACATAATTACGTTTCTGCTGTGGCACAGACTGAGAGAGAAACCTTCAGCCACAGCTTTCAAAGGACAGGAAAGCAGCAGGAAGTTTTCCTTTCCAAGTTTTTGATGCAATGAGTGGTAATGACCTGGAACTTGTAGTTTATGTCGGCGGTGGCAGTGAGTTTTCCTGTCCAATATTTTTGTCTCAGACTTGCTGCAGTGCTCCAGCAAAGCTGAGCATAAGCTGGAAGAACAATACCTCATTTTCCACTTGGGGATCCTGCAGCCTTCAGGAATCTTTTTTAGGAAGAATAAAGTGTTTTCTAAATGGGGAGAAAGTCCAGAAATCTAAAGTGCAAAGGGACTTGGGAGTTGTAGTCCTGGTTTCTCTAAAGGTAAACTTACAGGTTGAGTCAGTAGTTTGGAAGGCAAATACAATGTTGTCATTTAACTCAGAGGACTAGAATATAAAGGCAGGGATGGACTTCTGAGACTTTAAAAGGCTAAATTTAGAGCACTGTGAGCAATCGTAGGCCCCATACCTCAGGAAAGATGTATAGGCCCAGGAGCTGGTTCAGAAGAGATTCACGAGAATGATCCCGCCAATGAAAGGCAGGATCTTTTGAGAACACTGTGTCAATACTTGGAGATTAGAAGGATGAGGGAGGATCTGATTGAAACTTACAGAATACTGAACAGTCTGGATAGAGTGAATGTTGGGAAGATGTTTCCATTGGCAGGAGACGAGGGCCCAACGGCACAGTATTAGAGTTAAGGGAAAACGTTTTAGAACAGAGATAAGGAGCAATTTCTTTAGACAGAGAGTGGTGAATCTGTGGAATTCAATACCACAGAAGGCTGTGGGGGTTAGGTCACAGAGCATATTTAAAACAAAGATAGCTAAGTTCTTGATTGTCAAGGGGATCAGAGGTTACAAGGAGAAAACAGGAAAATGAGGTTGAAAAACCTATCAGCCACGATAGAATGGCAGAGCAGACTTGATGGGTCGAATGGCCTAATTTCTGCTTCTATGTCTTATGGACTATCTATCGAGTTGAATAACTTTAGGGCTTGAACTCTCAAGTCCCAGTCCCCCACCCCCACACATAAGGCCTCATGATCACTATTACACACAACCCATTGTCAGCCATTAACAGTCTCCATTAAGAGCTCTTCACCCTCCCAGCTAGATCATTATCCAATCCTTTCTCCGCCCAACTGTTCTTTTCTCTCTTTGGGTTCTGTCCCCATCGACCATTTACTCCTTACCCCCCTTCTCCCTCACCTATCATCTGCATAAAAACCAACATAATCCTAGCTAGCATCAGTTCTGACCCAAAATGTTAACACTGATTTCTCTTCACAGATACTGCCACACCTGCTGAGCTTTTCCAATAATTTGTTTTTGTGCCATATAATGACGCTCATTACATTGAAAATGTAACTAAGCCATAGTCTTTACAGAACTTACCATCAGAAACTGAAAGGACCGGGTGGAGACAGGGATCTAACAGCGCTAGCCGCTCCGACACAGGCATGTCGTAGCAATTCTCAAATGATTCTGAATTCTTGGATGCACACATGATGCAAGAAGTTGTGACATCACAGTTACATCGCACTGCAAGAGGACGCTGGATCTGCAAACAGGCACAGATAAAACAATCAATGATTGTCAGTAAGGTTCCCTACATGTGTTACTATCACTGTACAGAACAAACTTTCTCACATGTCCCAGTATCAAGTAAGCTATTGATATGCGTCACCAGTAGAAACAAAAATCATCCACAAACCAAAAATATTCTTAACAAGTTACCACAGATGTAGAAGAAAAATATTAAAACAATGCAACATGATGCAGTGCTGATGAGATTTGTGTAAAATGAATTAAGAAAATTAACATTGCAAAATTTTCAGCAGCCACTTACAATCTTCTATTGCTTACATCATAATTAGATTAGATTAGATTCCCTACAGTGTGGAAACAGACCCTTGGGCCCAAGTCCATACTGACCCGCCGATGTACCTCAGTATTTGAGGTTTTAAAAAAAAGAGAATTATTTCTTGTGTTAAGAAAACAATTTATTTTAACATTGATATCTGCCATAAATTTTTTCACTTCACATTTGAAATGAAGGATACCTTGACTTGGCACATGAAAGGAGATTTTTAAAATGAATATCTTTATGTGTCCAAAAAACCCTTTGGTGTGACAAAATAAACAATTCTTCTTTTTGCACATGCAATCAATTACTTTTCTTCATTTTAAAAACAGCAGTTACAATCCAACTTCAAATGTACTTCATGGATTTCAAACGGCTTTTAGAACATCCTATGGCCATAAAAAACTCTACAGGAATTTAATCCTTACTGTCTTTCACTATCTCAAAGCTTCTTACTATCCTTTTGCTCCTGAAAGATTCTCACTATTTTAGTAAAGTCATCTTATGTTATGATCCTCCCTTTTGACTCGCCCCAAATATCCCAGCCACTGCCATATCACTGCACTTTTTATCTCCTCCAAAGAATACTAATAACAATTTGATTCAAAGACTTGTTAAAAAATATAGCCTTCCCCACTGTATAAAGGTCTGAAAGGTTTAATGCTTCATTTGTGTGCAGTGAACACTATCCACTGTGTTGATGTCAAGAGGACTTGGGCAGAGTAAACTAAGAAGTTGACTGGATAAGACCTGAAAAGCACGTGCACTCCCGACAGCCTCTGTAGTCATGCAGATCATATTCAGCTAACACGTATTTGGCTCCCTTTAAGAAAGAAATGGGTCACATACAATCATTTCCTTATGGAGGTAAGAAAGGACAAACAAATTCAGAACTTCCCAGGTGATAAAGAGGGGTAAAATTTATGGTAAAGTAAAAAAAAGGAACTTGACAGGTGTCAGGTAGAAATTACACCTGAGAACCAAGGGGAGACAGAAGGTTCAGAGAAGGGGTGAAACAGCAATACTAAGCAAGCAAAGAAGGATTATGACAAAAGGCTGGCAGCTAGCATAAAGAAAATGCAGAGTATTTTACAGTCATACACACAGCAAAAGTGGGGGTAATAGGATGAGTACGGTTGATTAGTGACCGAGAAGGCAATTTACATGTGGCATCATGGGGCATGGTTGAAGTATTAAATAAAAACTTGGCATCTGTCTTTACTGAGGCGATAAATACTACCCAGGCCAAAGTAACAAAGAAATTAGCTCTGAAACTAAAAGAGTTCAACATTGATAAGAAGTGTGGGTTCTTAAATTTGAATGCCAGGATCTGATGAAATGTAGCCAAGGCTATTGAAGACAAATTTTCAAGGGAGCTGACAATAAACTTTCAATCTTCTCTGAACGTGGGAAAGATTGCAAACATTATACCTCTGTTGAAAAAAAGGTTGAAAGGAGAAGCAGTGAAGCTACAGACAAAGTCAGCTTAACTTGAGCAGTGGGGAAGCTTCAAGAAATAATTATCCTGGGCAGAATCAGTCAAATGGAAAAAGGTAGATTGATGTAGGAAAGTCATGTTTCACAATCTCGATGGAGATTTCTGAAGAACCAACAGAAAGTATCAATGAGGGTAATGTTGTAGATGTGATGCATATGGACCATTAGAAGGGATTCAACACAGTGCCACAATCAGACTTGAGCTAAATTACAGCTTACACGCCACAGGAACGAAAAGGGACAAGTGCAACGTGGGTATAAAATTGGCTGAGTAATAGGAAATACTGTTGCAATGATCAATGGATATCTTTCATACTGAATGAAGGTTTGCAATGGAGTTCCACACAAGTTGATTTTGGGACCTTTGCTTTAGATTTAGATTTCATGTGGACAATTTCAAAGTTTGAGGACCATAGAAAACTTGGGTCGCATTATAAACAGAAAGGAGGACAATGTAGAACTCCACAAGGACACAAGTCCATGGCTAAACTATAATCACATTCTGTGGAGGTGCCAGTGTTGGACTGGGGTGGACAAAGTTAAAATTCACACACTCGGTGATAGTCCAACAGGTTTATTTGGAAGCACTAGTTTTCAGAGTTGCTCATTCATCAGGTAGCTATGGAGCAGGATCATAAGACACACAATGTATGGCAAAAGATCACAGTGTCATACAACTGATATGATATATTGAACAAACCGAGATGGCTGTTAAGTCTTTCATCTTTTAGAATGGGTTGCAAGTTTTGGTTCATTAATATGTAAATCCCAGAACTACTTTTAAGTCACATTCTCAACATAACTTAAGGTTTTATGAAAAATGTTGAGATCTCAGCTCAGACAATACATTAAAGGTGTGAGGTTAGAGTCTGTCTGTATCCCAATCTTGAGTCGGATTGGTTCTATTTGGTGTTGTTAAAGGTTTCACAAACTATTTACAAGAATATTGCCAGGGTTGGAGGATTTGAGCTAAAAGGAGAGGCTAAATAAGCTGGGGCTGTTTTCCCTGGAGTGTCGAGGCTGAGGGGTGACCTTAAAGATGTTCATAAAATCATGAGGGGCATGGATAAGATAAACAGACAAGGTCTTCCCCTGGGGTGGGGGAGTCCAGAACTAGAGGGAACACGTTAAGGGTGAGAGGGGAACGATATAAAATGGACCTAAGGGGCAACGTTTTCACGCAGAAGGTGGTACGTGTATGGAATGAGCTGCCAGACGAGGCTGGTACAATTGCAACATTTAAAAGGCATCTGGATGGGTATATGAATAGGAAGGGTTTAGAGGGATATGGGCCAAGTGCTGGCAAATGGGACTAGATTAGGTAAGGATATGTGGTCAGCATGCACAAGTTGGATTGAAGATTCTGTTTCCGTGCTATACATCTCTATGACTCTTATATGAATTGACTACCTGCAGATTGTATGAAAGAGAGAAAGAGAAAACGCGCGTGAAAGTGTGAATGCGCTTTAGTGTGTGTTTTGCGTGTGCGTGGTAGAATGTGCGTATGAGTGTGACAGGGTATAAACCTGTAAGAAGATGTGTGTGCATGAGTGAGAGTATGGGGGTGGGGTGTACTTGTGTGTGTGAGAGAGAGCATCTGCGTGAGTGGGAGAGTACGTGAGAGTGTGCATGTGTGAGAGAACGTATAGTGTAGTGGGGTCATCTATAGTGTGACATGAACCCAAGGTGTTCCCTCCCAGTCGGGACGCCCTTCAGCGGTCAAGGATATTTGATTAGATTAGATTAGATTACAGTGTGAAAACAGGCCCTTCGGTCCAACAAGTCCACACCGCCCCGCCGAAGCGCAACCCACCCATACCCCTACATTTACCCCTTACCTAACACTATGGGCAATTTAGTATGGCCAATTCACCTGACCCGCACATCTTTGGACTGTGGGAGGAAACTGGAGCACCCGGAGGAAACCTACGCAGACACGGGGAGAACGTGCAAACTCCACACAGTCAGTCGCCTGAGGCGGGAATTGAACCCAGGTCTCTGGCACTGTGAGGCAGCAGTGCTAACCACTGTGCCACAGATCTTCGGGCGACCATCCTCAAAAGTGGACTTTGGGATATGCAACAACACAGTGGTTGAGCAGAAGCTGATAGCCAAGTTCGGCACCCATGAGGATGGCCTCAACCATCCTTGGGTTCATGTCACACTACCCCATGCACACAGCGCGCGCGCGCACACACACTCACGCAGACCCTCTCGCACACACACAGACCTCCCACACACTCCCACCCTGTCAGGTTTATACTCTGCCACACTCATGCAAACACACACACTCTCTCATGTGCACTCACTTGCGCTTGCTCACACACTCGCACTCTCTCTCATGTACGCACACAGACATAAATCTATGGGGTGAATGTGCATTTGCAGACACATTCTATTTTGCTCAAACAGCATACAACATAGAGTCAATCCATGTAACGTTTTAGAAATTCCCACTTTGGAAACAGAACCAGAGTCTGACTCAAGATTAGGATAGAAACAGACTCTAACCTCACACCTTTAATACATTGTCTGAGCTGAGATGTCACTTTTTAAAAAAATAAAACCTTAAGTTATCTCGAGAATGTGACTTAAAAGTAGTTCTGGGATTTAACAAAACAATGCGAATTACAGCACAGGAACAGGCCCTTCGGCCTGCAAGCCTCTGCCGATCCAGGTCCTCTATTTAAACCTATCACCTATGTTCCAAGATTCCTTATCCCTCTGTTCCCTGCCCATTAATGTATTTGTCGAGGTACATCTTAAAAGATGCTATCGTGTCTGCCTCTACCATCTCCACTGGCAATGCATTCCAGGTACTCACCACTCTCTGCGTAAAGAACTTTCCACGCATATCTCCCTGAAACCTTTTCCCTCTCACTTTGAACTTGTGACCCTTAGTAATTGAGTTCCCCACTCTGGGGAAAAAGCTTGTTATCCACCCCAACTATACCTCTCATGATTTTACAGACCTCAGTCAGGTCCCCCCCTCAACATCCACCTTTCTAATGAGAATAATCCTAATCTACTCAACCTCTCTTCATAGCTAGCATCCTCCATACCAGGCAACATCCTGGTGAACCTCCTCTGCACCTGTTTCAAAGCAGCCACATCCTTCTGGTAATGTGGTGACCAGAACTGTACACAGTATTTCAAATGTGGCCAAACCAAAGTCCTATACAACTGTAACATGACCTGCCAACTCTTGTACTCAATACGCCACTGATGAAAGAAAGCATGCCACATGCCTTCTTGACCACTCTATTAACCTGCGTTGCCACCTTCAGGGAACAATGGACCTGAACACCCAGATCTCTCTGTACATCAATTTTTTCCAGGGCTTTCCATTTACTGTACAGTTCACTCTGGATCTTCCAAAATGCATCACTTCGCGTTTGCCCAGATTGAACTCCACTTGCTATTTCTCTGCCGAACTCTCTAATTATCTATATTCTGCTGTATTCTCTGACAGTCCCGTTCACTGTCTGCTACTCCACCAGTCTTAGTGTCATCTGCAAACTTAGTAATCAGATGACCTATATCTTTCTCTTGACCATTCATGTATATCATGGGTTGCAAGTTTGCAGACAACACAAAGGTTGGAAGTGTCGTTGACAGTATAGAGGACTGTTGCAGGCTGCAGCGTGACATTAACAGGATGCAGAGATGGGCTGAGAGGTGGCAGATGGAGTTCAACCTGGATAAATGCAAAGTGATGCATTTTGGAAGGTCGAACTTGAAAGTTGAGTACAGGATTAAGGACAGGATTCTTGGCAGTGTGGAGGAACAGCGGGATCTTGGTGTGCAGGTACATAGATCCCTTAAAATTGCCACACAAATAGACAAGGTTGTTAAGAAAGCATATGGTGTTTTGGCTTTCATTAAGTTTAAGTTTAAGATTGAGTTAAAAACCGAGAGATCTTGTCGCAGCTCTATAGAACTTTGGTTAGACTGCACTTGGAATGCTGTGTCCAGTTCTGGTCGCCCTAATATAGGAAAGATGTGGATGCTTTGGAGAGCAGTTGTGAAAGCGAGGTTTTTAAGAGACTGCTGGGCATGCATATGGTCACAGAAATTTGAGGGTTGGTACATGAGGTTTAACTTACATGAGGATCAATGGTCGGCACAACATCGTGGTCTGAAGGGCATGCTCTGTGCTGTCCTGTTTTATGTTCCATCACAAATCCCTGTGGAACACTGCTGGTCACAGCTCTCCATTTTGATAAACTCCCTTCCACTACTGCTGTCTGTCTCCTGTTGCTCAGCCAGTTCTCTATCCATCCAGCTAGTACACCGGGGACCCCATGCAACTTCACTTTCTCCATCAGCCTACTGTGGGGAAGCTTATCAAACACCTTACTGAAGTCCATGTTTATGACATGCGCAGGTCAAGTTGGCATTAAGTACAGAAGTCCCCAGGTCTGGATGGAATCTATCCTAGGTTACTGAGGGAAGCGAAAGAGGAAATAGCTGGGGCCTTAACAGATATCTTCGCAGCATCCTTGAACATGGGTGAGGTCTTGGAGGACTAGAGAATTGCTAATGTTGTCCCTAGCTTAAGGAAGGTAGGATAATCCAAATAATTATAGACCGGTGAGCCTGACATCAGTGGTAGGGAAACTGCTGGAAAAGATAGTGAGGGATAGGATTTATTTTCAGTTGGAAGAAAATGGGCTTATCAGTGATAGGCAGCATGGTTTTGAGCAGGGCAGGATAGAATTTAAGTATTAATAAACCAAAACCTCCAACTCACTCTAAAAGATGAAAGACTTAACAGGAGTCTTGGTTTGTTAAATACATTATTTCAGTTGCATGACACGGTCACCTTTTGCTATAAGTTGTGCGCCTTATGAGCCTGTCCACAGCTATCTGAAGGAGCAGCACTCTGAAAGCTAGTACTTCCAAATAAACCTGTTGGACTACATTCTATGGAGTATAACTTTGTTCACTACTTGGAATAATTGGTCTCTTTTGTATTTATCCCAAATCCAAATTCTGAATTAGTGTTTCAATAGACAATAGGTGCAGGGGTAGGCTATTCCGCCCTTCGAGCCAGCACCACCATTCATTATGATCATGGCTGATCATCCTCAATCAGTATCCTGTTCCTGCCTTATCCCCATAACCCTTGGTTTCACTATCCTTAAGAGCTCGATCCAACTCTTTCTTGAAAGTATCCAGACACTTGGCCTCCACTGCCTTCTGGGGCAGAGCATTCCACACACCCACCACTCTCTGGGTGAAGTAGTTTCTCCTCAACTCTGTTCTAAGTGGCCTACCCCTTATTTTTAAACTGTGTCCTGTAGTTCGGGACTCACCCATCAGCGGAAACATGCTTCCTGTCTCCAGATTGTCTAATCCTTTAATAATCTTATACGTCTCAATCAGATCTCCTTTCAGCCTTCTAAACTCAAGGGTATACAAGCCCAGTCGCTCCAATCTTTCAGCGTAAGATAGTCCCGCCATTCCGGGAATTGACCTTGTGAACCTACGTTGCACTCCCTCAATAGCCAGAAAGTCTTTCCTCAAATTTGGAGACCAAAACTGTGCACAATATTCCAGGTGCAGTCTTACCAGGGCCCTATACAGCTGCAGAAGGACCTCTTTGCTTCTATACTCAATTCCTCTTGTTATGAAGGCCAGCATGCTATTAGCTTTCTTCACTGCCAGCTGTACCTGCATGCTTGCTTTCATTGACTGATACACAAGAACACCGAGATCTCGTTGTACTGCCCCTTTACCTAACTTGACTCCATTTCGGTAGTAATCTGCCTTCCTGTTCTTGCCAAAGTGGATAACCACACATTTATCCACATTAAACTGCATCTGCCACGCATCCGTCTACTCACCTAGCCTATCCAGGTCACCCTGCATTCTCCTAACATCCTCCTCACATTTCACCCTGCCACCCAGCTTTGTGTCATCAGCGAATTTGCTAATATTACTTTTAATACCTTCATCTATATCATTAATGTGCATCATAAAAAGCTGCGGTCCCAGCAGTGATCCCTGCGGCACACCACACTCTGTTTCCTGTCAGCCAACCAATTTTCAATCCATGTCAGTATTTTGCTCCTAATACCATGCCCCTAATTTTGCTCACTAACCTCCTATGTGGGACTTTATCAAAGGCTTTCTGAAAGTCCAGGTATACTACATCCACTGGATCTCCCTTGTCCACCTTCAGAGTTACATCCTCAAAATATTCCAGAAGATTAGTCAAGCATGATGTTCCCTTCATAAATCCATGCTGACTCTGACCTATCCTGGTACTGCTATCCAGATGTGTCATAATTTCGTCCTTTATAATTGACTCTAGCAATTTTCCCACCAGCGAGGTCAGACTAACTGGTCTATAATTCTCTGTTTTCTCTCTCCCTCCTTTCTTAAAAAGTGGGACTATTCTCTGTTTTCTCTCTCCCTCCTTTCTTAAAAAGTGGGACAACATTAGCCACCCTCCAATCCGCAGGAACTGATCCTGAATCTATAGAACATTGGAAAATGATCACCAATGCATCCACGATTTCTAGAGCCACCTCCTTCAGTACCCTGGGATGCAGACCATCAGGTCCCGGGAACTTATCAGCCTTCATTCCTAACAATCTCTCCAACACCATTTCCTGCCTAATATAAATTCCCTTCAGTTCAGGTCCTTCAGCCACTATTACATGTGGGAGATTGCTCGTGTCTTCCCCAGTGAAGACAGATCTAAAGTACCAATTCAACTCTTCTGCCGTTTCTTTGTTCCCCGTAATAAATTCATCTGTTTCGGTCTTCAAGGGCCCAATTTTAGTCTTAACCATTTTTTTCTTTTCACATACCTCCTTTATATTTTTGCCCAGTTTACCTTCGTACCTGATTTTTTCTTGGCGTATTTCCATTTTAGTAATCCTCTGTTGTTCTTTTAAAGCTTCCCAGTCTTTCGATTTCCCACTCATCTTTGCTATGTTATACTTTTCCCCTTTTGTCTTTGTATGGTCCTTAACTTCCCTCGACAGCCACAGCCACCCCTTAGGATCTTTCGTCCTTTTTGGAATGAACTGATCCTGCATCTTCTGCATTATACCCAGAAATACCTGCCATTGTTGTTCCACTACCATCCCTGCTAGGGTATTGCACCATTGAACTTTGGCCAGCTCCTCCCTCATAGCTCCATAGTCCCCCTTATTCAACTGAAATATTGTCACTTCCGATTCTACCCTCTCCCTTTCAAACTGCAGATTAAACCTTATTGTATTCTGATCACTACCTCCTAATGGCTCCTTTACTTCGAGGTCCCTGATCAAATCTGGTTTGTTGCACAACACCAGATCCAGAATTGCTTTCTCCCTGATGGGCTCCAGCACAAGCTGTTCTAAGAATCCATCTCTGAGGCACTCCACAAACTCCCTTTCTTGGGGTCCAGTACCATCCGGATTCTCCCAGTCTACCTGCATGTTGAAATCCCCCATAACAACTGTAGTAATATCTTTGCGACAGGCCAATTTCAGCTCCTTATTCAACTTACACACTACATCCAGGCTACTGTTTGGGGGCCTGTAGATAACTCCCATTAGGGTCTTTCTACCCTTAGAACTTCTCAGCTCTATCTATGCTGACTCGACATCCCCTGATTCTAGGTCCCCCTGCACAAGGGACTGAATATCATTCCTTCCCAACAGGGCCACCCCATCCCCTCTGCCAGTCTGTCCTTACGATAGCATGTATAGCCTTCAATTATCTGAGCTCTGACAAGCAATTCCACTTCTAATTTTATGTGCCAATTCTATCCTGATATTTCCTGGTGAAGGGCTTATGGCTGAAGTGTCAAATCTTCTGCTGGGCCTGACCGGCTGTACCCTTCCAGAACTACACTCTCAACTATGATCTCCAGCCCTCATTTTCTCCTGCCAATTCTATCAGCTGGCCTCTTGATAACTCTTGTACATTTTTTTAGGCTCTCTCTTAAAAGTTTAATGGATGCTAATACTACTTTATTTTAGTCTGAGAAACCTGGTATCTGTGCTTTAAGCTTAGACTAACTCTGCATTCAAAATTAAGTTGTCCTCGTTCAAAATGTAGCGGAAAACTCAAACATTTGTCACGATTTAACTGGCAAGAGTGCACCAATAATCGTACCTCTCTGTTTCACAAGTCATCACAAATGTGTAAATATATAAAAATCCCACAACAAGATCACAAAAACACAATTTATCTGACTGCTACAGGGACAAAAAAAAACACAATTCTTCAATGACAGTAGAAGAAAAATGAATCTGTTAATTTGTAACACAACTTTAACAAAAACGGTAAAAGAAAGATTTCTAATTTGTGTAACTTGAACAGACTCTTCCAATCCCCAAACACAGGCAGACAAATGATGAAGACAGAAAAAACTCAAGACAGTTCAAAAGATTTAATAACACAGAAAATAAAAACTATGAGGCAGCCATTCGGCACTTAAGCTTTCTCTGCCATTCAATAAGATCATGGCTGATCAACCAACTCACTATCTATTCCTACTTTATCTCACCTACCATTTGATCCCTTTAGCCCAAAACCTATATCCCACTCTATCTTGAGAACATTTGATGTTTTAGCTTGAGAATTCAACAGGCTCACCACTCTCTCCATGAAAACAGTTCTCCTCATCTCAGTCCCAACTGACCTACCCGGATGCTCAGACTGTGGCTGCTAGCTCTGAACATCCCCAGTCATCATGAACTCCCTTCCTGCGTTTCCCCATCTCATACTCTTAAGGCCAGAAGAGCATAGACCATAAGATATAAAACCAAATTAGGCCATTTGACCCATTGAGTCTGCTCCAGTATTCGATCAGGCTGATTTGTTTCTCAATCCCATTCTCTTAACCTCTCGCAGTAACCCTTGACCCCCTTATTAATCAAGAACCTGTCTCTGTCTTAAGTACAATCAATGATTTGGCCTCCACAGCCTTCTGTGGCAATGGGTTCCACAGGCTCATTGCCACTTGGTTGAAGAAATTCCTGCTCATTTCAGTTCTAAAAGGTTATCCCCTCACTTTAAGGCTGTGCCGGGTCCTCGTCTCTCCTACTACTTCTGGGCAGCAATGGGGCTCAGCGGTTAGCACTGCTGCCTCATAGCGCCAGGGACCTGGGCTCAATTCAAGCTTTGGGGAACTGTCTGTGCGGAGTTCGCACATGTTCGACATGTCTGTGTGGGTTTCCTCTGGGTGCTCCCACAATCTAAAGGTGTGCAGCTTAGGTAGATTGGTCAGGGATGTGCAAGCTAAGTGGGTTTGCCAAGGAAATGCAGGATTACAGGGACAGAGTAAGGAGGTGGGTCTGAGTGGCATGTGCTTTGGAGGGTTGGTGTGGACTCAATGAGCCGGATGGTCTGCTTCTACACTGTCAGGATTCTACAATTTTATAATATGAGAAATGTCTGTGTGACCACTATATCTAGGCCTCTCTGCCTTCCCCAAGTTTCAATGAGATCCCCACTCACCCTTCTGAGGACACACCCAGACTCCTCAACCCCTCTCCAGATGACAAACTCTCTATCCCTGGGATCATTCTTGTCAACTTCCTCTCGACCCCCTCTAATGCCAGTATATCCTTCCATAGATATGGGACCTGAAAGTGCTTTCAACATTTTAAATGCAATCTGACCAGATGCTTATACAGCCTCAGTAGTACATCTCTGCTTTCATATTGTAGCCCTCTTGAAATGAATGCTAACATTGCATTTGCCTTCCTAGTTGCCAAATGAACCTGAATGTTAACCTTAAGAAAATCCCAAACTGGGACGCCCAAGTTGGTTGACTCTTAACTGCCCTCTAATTAGATATGGGCAATAAATGCTTGCCTAGCCAGCAATACCCTAATACCGTAAATGAATTTATGAAAAAAAAAATCACTGTTTCAGATTTCTGAAATCTTATCCCATTTAGAAAATAGTCATAATCTCCTTGCTAATTCTTTTGCCAAATATTTGGAGTGTTCCCCTCTTTGGGTATTAATCCTCTTGCAGTTCTTCCTTATTTATTCCATCAAAATCTCTATTTTCAACACTCCTTCAATCTCTCCTGAACCATCTGCTCCAGAAATAATTTCAGTTTCTCTCATCTCCAAGTCAATCCTCATATCCTAACCTGAACGATCCACCAGAAAATGTGGAAGTTTTGTGATACAAGACTGCTGCTAAGCTCGAAGATCTGAGTTGAAGTTTTAGCCCAGGATTTCATTGCCATGATAGGCATATTCATATATCTTTCCAACACACACTAATGCTAGGAGTAACCATAGGAGACATTCCTGGTAAGGCATGGGAGAGAGAAAACTGGAGTCTCTGTTATCACTATCCAGGCTACAAAATGCATGTAGAAATGTATGCAGCCACAGCAACTCAGTGTTACAATAATCAAAGCGTTTTGCATTACAGGAAGGGGTTAAAAGTTTGCAGAGAAGATTACAGCAGGAATTAGAACAAGAGAAAGTAATCGTGCTACAAGTCAAAGCTTAAGACTTTTTTTTTGAATACGTGCACTTGTAAAAAGATAGATGACTTGACAGCACATCAAGTTGTTTTAATTTGCTCCTACTACAGAGATATGATTACAATGTTACCAAGACTGGGAATTCAATAATTGATGAAGAAACAAAATTGGTAAAAAGGAAAAGAAGAATAGGTAGCTTTGTTAACTTTGCACAACTGACCCAGAAATAGGCTATTTTAGATCTAGAATGGATGAAGTAGCAGCATTATTAAGAGCTCTCCTGGTTAAGGATCCTCTCATGGGTAGCAATCACAACACGGTAGAATTTTAATTTCTGTCTGAGGGAAAGCAACTTGAGTCTCAAACTAATGTCTCCAACTTAAAAATGGGCAATTAAAGATGTATGAATAAAGAGTTGTCTGAAGTGGACAGAGAAAAAAAGACTAAGAGGATATTCAATGGATGAACAGACATTTCATAACACTCAGCAAAGATTTCTTCCAGTCAAAAAGGAGGACTTCGTGAGAAGAATGAACCATCCACTTCAACAAAGGTGGTCAAGAAGAGTATCCAAACAAAACTTAAGGTATACAGAATGGTGTAAACTAGTGGTTGCCCAGGGACTCTCCCCAGCTGCCCACCCACCAGACCCCCAACAACTCCCCACCCCAGGAACCAGCAGCAGATAACAAAAAGCTCAAAGAGGTGAAAATTGATTGAAGTAAATTAAATATGAAAACAAAACAGCTAAAGAGAGCAGCTAAAGTGGCCTTGGAGGTCACAGTGGGGAACAGGGAAATACAATTTTAAATAATATTTTGCATCCAACTTCATGGCAGAGGATTCTCTTAACATCCCAAAAATAACAGATAAACAAGGCGTGAATTGGACCAATCTTACACCAATCTCTGTCACAAGGGATAAAAAGTACTTCTCAAACTAATGGGACTGAAGGCAGATACTTTGCTATGGCCTCTACACAATTGCTTTCAAGTAACTGCACAGAATGTGGAGGTATTGGTTGAAATATTCCAGGACTGACTGAATTCTGAGAAGGTTCCAGCAATTCGGAAAACTGCTTCTGTGGTCTGTGTATTCAAGAAGGGAGGGAGACAGAAATCTGTAGGCCAATTCAGGGTCATATTGGTCAGTGGGTAAATATTAAGAGTCCATTATTGAGGAGGAAATAGCAAAGCATTTGAAAGACCTGAACACAACCAAAGGGAGTCAATATGATTTCATGGAGGGAAATCACGTTTGACAAATAAAGTGCCAGATAGAAGCTCATATGGTTGAGAATTATGTATTAGCACATACTGAAGATGGGTTAAGACATAGAAAATAGAATCAACCTTAGCTATCCTTGAGAAGGTGGTACTGAGCTAGCTTCTTGAACCATTGCTGTCTATCCGCTATAGACATTAGGGAGGAAGTTACAACATTTTGATCCAACAACAGTGAAAGAACAGCGATACATTTCCAAGTCAGAATGGTGAGTGGCTTGGAAGGGAACTTGTAGACGGTGGTGTTACAATCTATCTGCTGCCTTTGTCCTTCAAGATGCAAGTGGTCATGAGTTTGGAAGGTGCTGTATAATGATTTTTGCCAAATCATTGCAGTGTATTTTGTGGACTGCTGCTACTGAGCATTGGTGGTGGAGTGACTGAACATTTGTGGACTTTGCCGATCAAGTGGGTTGCTTGTCCTGGATACATGAGTGTTGCTGTTTCTTGAAAGGTGAAGCTTCTGGAATTGGAACAGCAAGTGGGAAGTATTATATCACACTCTTGACTTGTGCCTCCTGTATGGCGGACAGGCTTTGGAGAATCAGTTGGTGAGAATGAGGAAGCAGAGTGCAATGTATCTAAATTTGCTGACAATACAGCAACAGGTGGTCAGGCATGTTGCAATCAGGATACAAGGTTGGCGAGGCCCAATATGAAGTACTGTGCACAGTTTTTGTCCCCATATTCTAGAAAGGGTAAATTGGCAGTGAAGGCCATTCAAGAGATTCAGTATGCTGATTCCTGGGTGAGGGGGGAAATTTTTTTAAAAAGGGACAACTTTTTCATGCAGAGAATAGCGTGTTTTTGGTATGAGCTGCTAGTGGAGGAGACTGGTACGATTAGAACATTTAAAAGGCATCCGGATGGGTATATGAATTGGAAGAATTTAGAGTGCTGGAAAGTGAGACTAGATTAATTTAGGATATCTGGTCAGCATGGATGATTTGGACTGAAGGGTCTGTTTGTGCGCTGGAAACTCTATGAAGGGACAGCTTTCCAAAGAACAGCTAAACAGGTTAGTCCTTTATTCATTAGCTTGTAGAAGAATAAAAGGGATATTATTGAAACATCCAAGATTCCGAGGAGACTCATAAGGGTAGATATTGAGAAAATGCTTCAAGTAGCGAGGGAAATTTGAGCTGGGGACATGACGACAGAATAAAGGTCACTTGTTTGAAAATGAGATGCAAAGGAATTTCTTCTCCCAGGGGACAGTGAATGTTTGGAATTCTCTACCCGAGAGATGTGGAGGTTTGTTATTGATAGCATTTAAAAATGAGGTGGATAGACTTTCGATATGTCAGAGAGTTAAGGGCTTTGAGGAATTGGCATCTAAGAGGAGTTGAGGCCTGGAGAAGATCAGCCACAAAGTTATTGAATTTGGCTTGAGGGCCAAATGGACTACGCCTGCTTCTGATGTTCTTATATTTTCTAAGTCTGCTAACTCTGATTCCCAGAACACTGTAACAAACCACTGTCATTACAACTTGCTGTCTCAACTAAGCATCATGCCTTAAGAGGCATCTTGATGGATAAATGAATAGGCAGGGAATAAAGGATTACGACTGCAGAGGCGAAAGGTTTTTAGTTGAGAAAGGCAGCATGTTTCAGTGTACTCTTGGTAAGTTGAAGGGCCTGTTCCAGTTTCAATCAAACAATTCAATATCCTCCCATTCTTATTAACCACTCAAAAAAATTCAACATGTCATTCTTGCATTGATGTGGGAGCAAAATGCTGTACTTCCCCAAGTAAGTGTGTGAAGAGAACCTGTGAACAAGCAAATGAGGATGGCAGCCTCCTCGCATCATTTCAAAACACCACTAATGACCGACAGCAAATTCTTGTTTTATCTGTGATACCCAAAAGTAAACATTAAAAAAAACCTATTCTCCAAACCCCAATGAACTGCCTCAATATTCATCACTGAACTTCTTGCATCGTCCAACCCAAACACCCCATTCTATTCATGATATTCCCCAACTAAACTAAGCGCTGCTTATGACAGAAAGGATTTCTTACATATAAGTAACAAGTAACTGGCTCCGAAGCCAAAATTTGGTGCTTTTGTTCTTAAAGATTTGAAAGTGTCAACTTTGATGCCTTCATTCACACTGGATATTAATGCATTCTGAAATAATATGGAGTTAATGAATGTTATGCTGTCACACACAACAGTGTACTGTACACTCACCTTCCGGGTCAGTGGTTGAACGCTGTTGGGTCTGATGAGCCTCCGCTTTTTACAGGTCAACAGTGGACGAACTCGAGCTGCAATGCAGGTGCTATCAGGAGGTACAGGCAGCATATTCAATCTCTGCTTTTTATTCAGTAGCTCTTCAGCATCCAAACTGTCAGTGGAACTGTTGTCTGGGAGTAAACTGTGAACACTTAGGAAGAACAGAATATGCATTAGCAAAAGGCAGAGCTTGCTTCAACAGATAAATTTGCATAGAGTCACTTTAAAAAACCTTCCATGCCACGTACAAGCAGAAACCCAAGCAGAAATAACATTTTCACAAATGCAAGGCTGAGACAACTGTCTCAGCAACACATGCTGATTAAGAGCTTAACTGACATCCTTCGCACACTGTTGTCAGATATGGACAAGAGTTTCTTTAGAAAAAGCTTTCAAACATTAGCCAACAAGTCCTTCCTTGAAGAAGCCACAGTGGATAACAGATCTAAACTGGTTTAAAATCCCAGATCATTCAAACAGTCTGTTTAAATCACATTAATTACCTTAACAATATTTAAAGTCTGGCATTTTCTCAAACAAAGGGAACTGTAATTATCAATTTTTACTTCAGTGCGACCTGTCAGAGAATTATTTCAGAAAAAACTACAGGTAATGATGCACAAAATAAAAATTGTAAACAATGGATACAGAATGCTTTTTGTGATTTAATTGGAATGAAAGAAGCACTAGGGAAAAGATGACATCACCACCTACAGATCATGACAATCCAAAATCTTAATTCTGGTTTTTGTCAATGGATTGATAAATATGTTACGCAGAAACAAATAAATAATTCTGAGACTTGTCAGTACACTTGGGATGGATACGTTAAATAGCGCATCATAATAAATTCCATTATGGAATGGAGTGAAATCACATCTGTAATTCCCTGCACTATCACTGCTCTCGTGGTAATTTACCAAAATTCGCTGGACTCTGGGATGGTTCCAGCAGATTGAAAAACAGCAAATGTGATGCCACTGTTTAAAAAAGGAGATAGACAAAAGGTGGGTAACAATAGGTCAGTTAGCTTAACTTCTGCAGTGAAGAAAATGCTTGAATCGATCAAGGAAGAAACAGCAAGGCATCTGGATAGAAACTGTCTTATTGGGCAGACACGGCATGGATTTAAGAAAGTGACTGGAATTCTTTGAGGACATTACCAGTGGCAGTGGACAACCGTGAACTGGTGGATGTAATATATTTGGATTTCCAGAAGGTATTTGACAAGGTGCCACACAAAACGGCTGCTGCATAAGATAAAGGATGTATGGCTTTATGCATAATGTATTAGCATAGATAGAGGATTAGTTAATTAACAGAAAGCAAAGAGTGGGGACAAATGGGTGCTTTTCTGATTGGCGATCAGTAGCTCATGGTGTGCCTCAGGGCTCAGTGTAGAAACTGCAATCGTTTATAATTAACATACATGAGTTGGAGTTGGGGGCCATATATAGTGTGTCAAAGTTCGCAACTGGCAATAAAATGAATGGAAGAGGCAAGTGTGCAGAGGTCACTGAAAACTTATCTATATCCCCCTGCAGACTAAATCAGTGGACAAGGTCTGGAGATGGAGTATAATGTTGGAAAATGTGAGGTCATCCATTTTGGTAGGAGTAACAGCAAAACGGACTCAGTTAAATATTCAAAAATTGCAGCATGCTGCTTGCGGAGGGACCTGGGTACCCTTGTGCAGGTGATTTAATTGGAATGAAAGAAGCACTAGGGAAAAGATGACATCACCACCTACAGATCATGACAATCCAAAATCTTAATTCTGATTTTTGTCAATGGATTGATAAATATGTTACGCAGAAACAAATAAATAATTCTGAGACTTGTCAGTACACTTGGGCTGGATACGTTAAATAGCGTGGCAAATAGAACTTTGTCCTTCATTGCTAGACGGATAGACTTTAAAAACAGGGAGGTTATGTTGCAGTTGTATAAGATGCTGGTGAGGCCACACAGAGTGCTGTGTACAGTTTTGGTCTCCTTACTTGAGAAAGGATGCACTGGCACTGGAGGGGGTGCAGAGGAGGTTCACTAGGTTAATTCCGGAGTTGAGGGGGTTGGCTTACGAGGAGAGATTGAGTAGACTGGGACTGTGCTCACTGGAATTTAGAAGAATGAGAGGGAATCTGATAGAAACATTAAATTATGAAGGGAATAGATAAGATAGAAGCAGGGAGGTTGTTTCTACTGGCAGGTGAAACTAGAACTCGTGGGCATAACCTCAAAATTTAGGGGGAAGCAGGTTCAGGATTGAGTTGAGGACAGACCTCTTCACCCAAGGGATTGTAAATCTGTGCAATTCCTTGCCCAGTGAAGCAACTGAGATGACATCAATGAACATTTTTAAGGTGAAGATATCTGAACAGTAAAGGAATTAAAGGTTATGATGAGTGGGCTGTTAAGTACAGCTGAGTTCACAAAAAAAATCAGCCATGATCTTGTGAATAGTGGAGCAGACAGGATGGACCAGTTGGCCTACTCCTGCTATTTCTTATGCTGAACTCCAAGAACCATGGCGAGTAAATTCACTTTAGTGTTAACATGAGTCAACAAATAAAAATATGCAATACACTGGGACTTGTGCCAATATGGGCTGCATGTTCAGCCAGCTTAGCAAGATGGGCTACAACATCCAGAATGTAATGCAGAACAGCATACAGAGCTCAACAGATGCAATGCACCCCTTCTGATCTCTCTGGAGGGGACCCTGCAGTCACGAAGCAGGTGAGCCACTTGCGGGTTACATTAAAGCAGTAATTCCAGGTGAAACTCCCATTTATTACTGATTGAAGTACATGGCTCATTAGCCTTTGACAAAAAGGTGATAATAGCATAATTAGAAAAATAGTGTTCACTCACTCAATTCCCTAGCTAAATCGTCTGAACTGCCAATTTTCTTTTTCCCCCAATTCATTCAGCTGATATTGGTTTTGTTGGTTGGACTAACATTAATTACCGACCACTGATTAAACTTCAGAAAATGGTGGTAAGCTGTCTCAAGAATCGACCTAGCCAATCATTGCATCATTCACAAATTTACTTATCACCCCTCCCACATTCTCATCTACTTTATGATTACCATAAACAATAAGTGAATCCTGCACTGACCTCTGTAGGATATCACAGCATATCAAGCTTGAGTCACAGTCTCCTACCACCAGTCTCTATCTTCTATAACGGAACCAATTTTGAATCCATCTTACCAAGTTACCCTGCATACCATGTGCTTTTCACACATGACATTGTCAAAGACATTGTTAAAAATCCATGTAAACCACATTAACAGCCCTACAGTTACTTCATCTTTGATTATTGATGTGATACTCGCCTTAATCAAAAATGCAACTCCCCTCTCCTCTTTCCAACACCTCCATCCCACCTGAAACATCTGCACCCTGGCATATTAAGCTGCCAGTCCTGTACCTCTTGATGAAAATTCCTGAAGAAAGGCTTATGCCCGAAACGTTGACTTTCCTGATCCGTGGATGTTACCTGACCTGCTGTGCTTTTCCAGTGCCACACTTTTTGACTCTGTCCCCCAATTATCCACATTTCTGTGATGGTTATAATGTCCCAGTTCCACTTACCAATCCATATGCTGAGTTCATCGGCCTTACCTGTCAGCCCACTTGCATTGAAATAGATGCAGTTTAATCCAACCGATATTACTTTAGATTAGATTAGATTTAGATTTAGATTAGATTACTTACAGTGTGGAAACAGGCCCTTCAGCCCAACAAGTCCACACAGCCCCGCCGAAGCGCAACCCACCCATACCCCTACATTTACCCCTTACCTAACACTATGGGCAATTTAGCATGGCCAATTCACCTGACCTGCACATCTTTGAACTGTGGGAGGAAACCGGAGCACCCGGAGGAAACCCACGCAGACACGGGGAGAACGTGCAAACACCACACAGTCAGTCACCTGAGGCGGGAATTGAACCCGGGTCTCTGGCGCTGTGAGGCAGCAGTGCTAACCACTGTGCCACCGTGCCACCCACACTCACTTTACTCCCTGTCGTGTTCCAGCCTGACATGTCTCTTCATTTTACTATTTCTGATTACTGTATCTCCTTCCAGCCTCGCAATTGCCTCCCTGCTGTTGAGGATCCGCCCCGCCCCCAACTAATCTAGTTTAAACCCTCCCTTGTAGCACTAGCAAAGCTGGCTGCCAATATATTGGTTCCCCTCCAGTTCAAGTGCAACCTGCCCCTCTTGAACAGGTCACCTCTACTCCAGAAAAGATCCCAATGATCTAAAAATCTGAATCCTCGTCCCCTGCACCAATTCTTTAGCCAAGCATTGATCTATTACATCGTCCTATTCCTACCCTCACAAACACCTGGCTCTGGAAGTAATCCGGAGATTACAGGCGGCGAGGTCCTGGTTTTTTAACTTTTTTCCTAATTCTCTTCAATCACTCTGCAGGACCTCATTCCTATAACTACCCATGTCATTTGTGCCAACATGCCAAATGACTTCTGGCTGCTCATCCTTCCCTTGAGAACATTCTGCAACCGCTCAAAGACATCCTGGCTCCTGGTATCCAGGAGGCAACACACTATTGTGGATTCCCGTTTGTGGCCACAGAATTCATGCCAGTACTTTGCCCCTAGCACTATGGGCTCACTTTATTTCGTAGCTTCTCAGCAGTACCTTGTCAAAAGTCTTCAAGAAATCCAAATAGGTCACGTTCATTAGCTCTCCTTTGCCTAACGTATTCATTAGGTAAAAACAATGATTGTAGATGCTGGAAACCAGAGTCTAGATTAGAGTGGTGCTGGAAAAGCACAATTCAGGCAGCATCCGAGGAGCAGTAAAATCGATGTTTCCGGCAAAAGCCCTTCATCACCACTCTAACGTATTTATTGCATCCTTCAAGAACACTAATAAATGTCAGGCATGACCTCCCCTTGATGAAGTGTTGCTGACTCAGCTCTATTCTACAATGTACTTCCAAATAAACTGCAATCTTATCCTTAATAATGGACTCGAAAACTTGCCGAGAGAGATCAGGTTAACCAGACTATAATTTCCAATCTTCTGCCTTTTTATCTTTTAAACAGGGGAGTTACATTCGCTATTTGAGTCCTCTGGGACCCTCCCTGATTCCAGTGATTCCTGAAAGGTCACCTCCACAATCTCCTTCAGAATGTGGAATGCAGTCTATTCCATTTCTCCAAAGTAAGACAGATACAAAGTAGAACATAAAACAGTACAGACAGTACAAGTCCTTCAGTCCACGATTTTGTGCCGAGCATTTATCTTAGTCTTCGATCAACCTAACGCGTCAATTTTCTGCTATCCACGTGCTTGCCCAGCAGTCACACTCTGACCATTAGCACAGCTGACAGTGCATTCCACACACCGAATACTCTCTCAGAAAGAACCGACCTCTGACATCTCTATATCTTCCTCCAATCACCTTAAAATTATGGCCTCTGGTGACAGTCATTTCTGCCCTGGGGAAAAGTCTCTGGCTGTCTACTCCATTTCTGCCTCTCATCACCTGGTACACCTCTATCAAGTCACCTCTTTTCCTTCTTCTCTCCTGAGTGAAAGGCTCTATCTCACTCAACCTCTCTTCATAAGACATGCCTTCCAATCCAGGCAGCATCCTGGTAAATCTCCTCTGCACCCTCTCAAAAGCATCGACACCTTTCCTATAATGAGGCAACCGGAACTGGAGACAGTATTCCAAATGTGGTCTAACCAGGGTTTTATAGAGCTGCAGCAAAACCTCACAGCTCTTAAACTCAATCCCCTGTTAATGAAAGCCAAAACACCAAACAGCTTCTTAACAACCCTTGGGTGGCAACTTTGAGGGATCTATGGACATGGACCCCATGATCCCGCTGTTCCTCCACACTGACTAGAATCCTGTCTTTACCCTGTATTCAGCATTCAAATTCAACCTTCCAAAATGAATCACTTTGCATTTATTCAGATTGAAGTCAGTTTCCACCTCTCAGCCCAGCTCTGCATCCTGTCAATGTCTTGCTGTAGCCTGCAACAGCCCTCAACACTACAACACCACCGACCTTTGTGTCATTGGCAAACTTACGAACCACCCATTCATTTCTTCATTCAAGTCATTTATAAAAAGTGCAAAGAACAGAAGCCAAAAAAAAACAGACCCCTCCAGGTGGAATACCACTACCACTCATTATCTTCTTTCGGTCAGCCAATTCTGTATCCAGACAGCCAAAGTTCCCTGTATCCCATACCTCCTAACTTTCTGAATGAATCTACCGTGGGGAATCTTATCAAATACCTTACTGAAATCCATATACACCACATCCACAGCTCGACCTTTATCAACCTGTCTCATCACATCCTCAAAAGAACTCAAGGCGGCTTATGAGGCATGACCTAGCCCTCAAAAAGCCATGCTGACTATCTTTAATCAAACTAGGTTTATCCAAATAGTCATAAATCCATCTCTCAGAATCCTTTCCAGTACCTTGCTTACCACAGATGTAAGACTGACCGGTTTGTAATTCACGGGGATATCCTATTCCTCTTCTTGAACAGAGGAACAATATCTGCCTTCCTCCAAACAACCGGTATGACTTCTGTGGAGAGCGAGGATGCAAAGATCATTGCCAGAGGCGCAACAGTCTCATTCCTCACTTCCCACAGTAACCTTGGATGTATCTGGTCCAGCCGTGAGGACTTGTCTATCTTGATGCTTCCCAGAATTTCCAACACATCCACTTTCTTAATATCAACCTGTTCAAGCCTATTAATCTGGTTCACAGTGGTATCAGTATCAACAAGGTGCCTCTCTCTAGTGAATACTGAAGCAAAAAACTCATTTAGGGTCTCCCCTACCTCTTCAGGCTCCAGGCACAAGTTCCCTCCGCTATCCCTGATTGATCCTACCCTCTGTGATCATTGTCTTATTCCTCACCTAAATGTAGAACGCTTTTGGGTTTTGCTTAATGCTTTTTTGTGCCCCCCTCCTCACTCTCAGTCCATTTTTGAGTTACTTCCGAGCTACCTTTTTAATATTTTTTTATGACTGCTGGGTTCTTGCTCAGATTGGTCTCCTTCTCTGATGGGCCCTACTCTTATGCTGGTTATTCTATTCCCCTTGATATTTGTAGGATATCTTGGGATTCTCCATAATCCTGTTCCCTCCTGGTTCTCCAAATTGGTGTCCTGAGATTCTCCCCTGTACTTCCTATACTCCTCCAGGGGGCCTCTTGCTTTGCTCCTTCGTACCTGTTATACATCTCATTTTATCCAATCGTACATATTCCTTATGCCCCCAATGCTCTCTGGGCTTGTTTCTTCTACATTTCATCCTGAAAGCCATGTGACGGGATTGTACACCCCTTAAGTACCTTTTTGAACACCTCCCACTGTTCTGCTGTAGATTTACTCCCAAATAGCTGTTCCCAGTCTTCTTCAAGATCCATGAATCTTACCCCAATTCACATCTTTCTCACCAGATTTTTATTGCTGCTTCAGGTTTGACAAGCCTTCTCATCCAACAATCAAGTTTCAAATAAATAATGCATTCACTTTTATCCTAACCATTCCTTTACAGCCATGCATCACAGCACTTTTTTGTTTAATGAGACAAGTTCAAAATCTGCATCCTTTGTAGTGCAATGACATCCTGGAACCCAACATTGAACAATATCTTACCTGTTGACCACTCCATTGACAGGCTTAAGGTTATTGCAGGCTTTTGTTGGTACAGATTCAGTTGGTGTCGAACAAGATGTCACATTTTCTAAAGGGTCAATAGGAGGAATAACCTGGGAGTCAAAACATAAAAGAAGTTGTAGAGCAGAAACATAACTGTGCCCTTGACAATTCTGCAAGTTCATTCGGTTAAGTTATAAAATAAATGATCATCTTCTGCACAAATAATTTTTTTTCTTACAAAGATTTTTTTGCAGCTTCACAACATTCTACGCAACACACCATCCAGGATTCTCGTTTGCAGCCACAGAATTCATACTCCTAGAACCGTGGGCTCATTTTATTTACTAGCCTCTCGGCAGCATCTTGTCAAAAGCCTGCTAGAAATCGAAACAGGTCACATTCACTGACTCTCCTTTGCCTAACTTGCTCATGACATCCTTAAAGATTCTAATAGATGTCAGACATGACCACCCCTTGATGAAGCTCAGTTCTATTTTACAATGCACTTGCAAATACTCTGCAATCTCATCCTTAATAATGGTCTTGAAAGGTTTTCTGTATGGCCTAGTCATGTATTGATGGGCCTCAGTATTCTGGCTACATATCACTGCATTTTCTTAGATTTTAAAAGTAATGCTCAATACATTACCTAGATATTACAATATATGTCCAGACTTAACAAAACAACTTGAACAACTACTAACAGAGATTACAAAAGGAAACTTGCCAGGGACATCCAATCACTAAGAGGATTTTTTTTGTTGCATAAAGGGAAAGCTGATCAGGAGAAATGTTGGCCCACTAAGGACTGAAAGTGGGGATACTGTCAATGACTGTGGGGAAATGGCAGACATGTTGAATAATTACTTTGCCTCAGAATCTACAGTAGAAAAAAAAGATAGCTTGCCTGAAATCCTGAGGAAATAAAAGTAGATCAGGAATGGCGGTTGAATAAAATCAACTTAAGTAAAGCACTGGAAATGAGGAAACTAATGGTATTAAATGAGCAATAAATCGTGGGACCTGACAACTTCCACCCAAAGATGTTAAAAGATTGAGGGGATCACATTTAGATAGCCGAACTATAATCGTTCAGAACGCCCTATATCCAAGAGTCATCCCTCCAGATTGGAAAATTACAATAAGTTATCCTGCTTTTTTAAGAAGAGCAAAAGGAATATCAGGTAATTACGACCTGTTTGCCTAATATCTGTGGTGAATAAATCATTGCAGTCTGTAATTAAGGATTGGGTAACTGAACATATCGAAAAGTTTCAGTTAATTAGGACGGTCAGCATGGTACATCATATCAGACAAACCTTACTGAAATTTCTGAAAAGGTGGCTATGGTTGTGAACATGGGGAATTATTTGAGTATGTTGTTTGTATGGAGTTCCAGAAGGCATTTGATAAAGTCCCACCTAAGAGCCTGTTAACTAAGGTAGAAGCCTACGGAACTGAGGGCAAATTATTGACATGACTATTAAATTGGTTGAATGGCAGGTGACAAAGTACAGATAGCAGATAGGTACTCAAGTCAGCAAAATGCGACCTGTGGTGTCCGCAAGAATGTGGGCCTCAATTATGCACAATATTTATTAAAGACTTGGATAACGGCATAGAAAGTCATACATTCAAATTGGATTTCAACTCAAAAGGCAGTCAGCGTGGATGATGGCATTGAATTACAAAGGGATTTTGATATCTTAAAATGAACGAACAAAATTGTGCCTTTTGGATTCAATGTAAAGCAGTGTGAAGTTGCCTATTTTGGACTGACAAAGGATAACTCAGGGCACTTTCTCAACAGTATTAAGTTAAATACAGTGTTTGCCCAGAGACTGGGAATTTGGGCGCACAGATCAATGGATTACAGAGATTAAATCTACAAATTTTATAGACAACATAGATTAAAAATAGTTGAACAAAATAATCAATAAATGAATGGAGTGCTGGTCTTTATAATTACAGGAATCAAGTATAAGGATGCAGAAGTTATGCTGCAGTTGTACAAAACCCTGGTTAGACCCCGCTTGGCGCACTGAGAGCAAATCTGGGTACCATAACTTAGGAAGTATACACTGGCCTTGGAGAGAGTGCAGCATTGATTTACAACAATGATACCTGAACTTCAGGGGTTAAATTATGGGGAAAGATTATACAAATCCAGGCTTGTTTTCTCTTGAAATTAGAAGGTTAAAGGGTGATCGATTGAAGTCTTCAAGATATTAACAAAAAGTACGGTGTAGCTAACAATAAACTATTTCCCTTGGTTGGGATTCTAAACTCGGGCACGTAGTCTGATGTTTAGGGCCAGACCATTCAGGAGAGATGTTAGGAAGCACTTCACTGCATAAAAGGGTGGCAGTTGTCTGGAGTTCTCTTCTACAAATGACAATGGATGCTGGATCAATTGCTACTTTTAAATTGGAGATAAATATTTGTGAATCAAACATATGGGCCAAAGGCAGGTAGATGGTATTAGGCCACAGATCAGCCATGATCCCAGCGAATGATGGAAACGGCTGAAAGGCCTACTTCTGATCCTATGAGCATAAAAGTAGTATGTTTACCAGGGTTTCCCACCTCAAGTCACAAACAAGAAGAAAAATGTGTAGGAAGTGAATGAGTAGTATTTTGGTTTCAGAATTTCATCTAATCACAACATGTGTGTCACAACTAACATTTAAGTTAAATATTTAGGTATTATAACATGCTGGGTATGACATTCATGTAGACAATGGACAAAGCAACAGCAGTCTGCTGCAAACATCAAACCTAATAATAAATTCCGAGATTTTGTGCAGGTCCAGGTATGCTCTCTAAGATACAACGTCTGATACTTTTACGATATCATTCGCAGGCAAATATTTTGCCTTTCCACAGAGAAAAAAGTCTTTGCTTTAAATTTAATTTTTAAACAGGTGAATCATTTAGATCATCTGCTATGGTGCTTCAATTTAAAGCATCATGAGATTATCGAAAAAGATTTTGTGTAAGGAACATATAAAGGAATAAAAATGTTTAAATTGGAGGTGGGCAAGATGAGGAGCAGTCCACAATGCATATCCAGTTCACATTCTAACAGTCTCTGGCTCACCGTTCAAACCACCATTGTCAATGCCAGCAAAAACTCGGCTGGTTGCTCAACCAGAAAATACCAATACTGGTATGATGAGAGTGGTTATGAGATCTGGGAACTATTAAGCTCGAAGTAGATGTCATACTTGACTGTAAAACAACAACTGCCCTCAGAAGAGAACTGACAGGCCTACAGGCAACTGAAAGGCAGAGGCACAAAAACAAACCCGTGACATAAAGAACGGGTGGTGACCACTGAAAGAACTGGAGGCCCAACAAATGGTTGACAACCATGACATGCGTGTTTTCATCTGTACTGCCAAGACCACTTATGGACCAAAGCCCCACACCACTGCTGGCCAAGGACATAGTGACTCTTTTCAAAGATAAACCAGCCATCAAAAATCACTAGGGGAGCACTTCAGAGAGCTCCTCAACCACAGAGTGTTACTGAACTCATCCCGCAACATATCATATGCCTTGAACTAAGCAACACTCGATCCTTGCACAAAGTAGAGAAGGCTGTCTGCCAGCTTAAGAACAACAAGGCTGCTGCAGCAGATGGTATCCCTACGGAGGCATTGAAGTGCAGAGGCAAAGAGCTCCTGCTGCAGCTAAATGCCATGTCGGTCTTATCTGGAAGGAGGACAGCATCCCAGGAGAGCTGAGAGAGACTGGTCAGCAAAGTTAGATCTCATGGAATACAGGGAAAACTAGCCATTTAGATACAGAACTGAAGACAAAGGGTGGTGGAGGAGGCTTGCTTTTCAGACTGGACGCCTGTGACCAGTGGTGTGCCACAAGGATCAATGTTGGATCCACTGCTTTTCGTCAATTATATAAATGATTTGAATGTGAACTTAGCAAGTATAGTCAGTAAGTTTTCAGATGACATCAAATTTGGAGGTGTAATGGACAGCGAAGGTTACCTCAGAGTACAACGGTATCTTGAGCAGATGGGCCAAGGAGTGGCAGATGGAGTTTAATTTAGAGCAATGTGAGGTGCTGCATTTTGGAAAGGCAAATCAGGGCAGGACTTGCTCACTTAATGGTAAGGTTGTAGGGAGTGTTGCTCCACAAACAGAGACCCTAGAATGTAGGCTCATAGTTCCTTGAAAGTGGAGTTGCAGGTGGATTGGATAGTGAAGGAGGTGTTTGGTGTGCTTTCCTTTATTGGGCAGAGCTTTAAGTATAGGAGTTGGGAGGTTATGTTGCAGATGTACAGGACATGGGTTAGGGCACTTTGAGAATATTGTGAGCAATTCTGGTCTCCTTCCTACCAGAAAGATTTTGTAAATCTTGAAAGGGTTTGGAAAAGATTCACAAGGACGTTGCCAGGGTTGGAGGATTTGAGCAATCGGGAGAGGCTGAATAGGTTGGGGCTATTTTCCCTGGAGTGTTGGAGGCTGAGGGGTGACCTTGTAGAGCTTTAGAAAACCATGAGGGGCATGAATAGGGTAAATAAACAAGGTATTTTCCCCAGGGTGGGGGAATCCAAAACTAGAAGGCATAGGTTTAAAGTAAGAGGGGAAAATTTTTAAATGGACCCAAGGGGAAACTTTCTCACACAGAGGGTGGTGCACATATGAATGAGCTGCCAGAGGAAGTGGTGGAGGCTGATACAATTACAACATTTAAAAGGCATCTGGATGGGTACATGATTAGGAAGGGTTTAGAGGGATATGGACCAAGTGCTGACAAATGGGGCTAGATTAATTTAGGATATCTGGTTTGCATGGACTGAAGGATGTGTTTCTGTGCTGTACATTTCAATGACTCTACGCCACAGCTGTGAATATTTTCAGAAAAGAGAACAAGTCCTACTGTGGTAACTATGAGGGATTCTCCCTTCTGTCAACCATTGGAAAAGTCATCGTCTTCCTCAACCGTCTCCTCCCGGAGTTGCAGTGTGGCATTTGGCCCCGGAAGAGTGGAATGGACATGATTTTCACTGCATGACAGCTGCAGGAGAAAGGAAGAGAAAAGAATCTACCCCTGTACATGGCCTTCTTCGACCTTACAAAGACCTCTGAACCTATCAACCTGAAAGCATTGTGGACCATCTATCTTTGCTTTGGTTGCACCGTGAAGGTGGACATTGTCCTGCGCCAGCTCCATGACAACATGGAAGTTGTGGTAATGACAAATGGCTCCTTATTTGGACCAGCATTAAGCAGGGGTGCATCATTGCCCAATACGGTTCTCTATCTATCTTGCTGCAATGCTTGACCTTACCACTGACAAACTCCCCACTGGAGTGGAGCTAACTTACAGAATTTGTGGGAAATTATTCAACCTCCGCCCCTGTAAACTAAAACCAGTTAACCTAACTAGTGTCACTGAGGTGCAGTATGCAGATGATGCTTGGTGTATGTGCAATTTCTGAGGACATACTTCAGATCATCGTCAGCACCTTTATGGAGCCATATGAGATCATCAGTCTCATCCTAAGCATCTACAAGACGAAGCTCCTTCATCAACCTGGTGTGGCATTGTGAAGCAAACCCACTGATCATCAAGGTCCACGCAGAGGCCTTAGAGAGAATTGACCACTTCCAATACCTGGAAGTGTCCTGTCAGCCAAAGCAGCTATTGAAGAAGAGATCCAGCACTGCCTCCAGTGTGCTATTGCAACCTTCAGCCACCTGAGGAAAAGGGTGTTTGTGGATAATAACGTTAGATCTGACACCCAAGATCATGGTTTACAGAGCTGTGGTGATTCATGCCCTCCTATATGGTCTATAGCAGACACCTCAAGGCGGTGGAGCAGTACTACCAATGCTGCCTGCGCAAGAATCTGCAAATTCACTGGGAAGAAAGACACACCAACACCAGCGTCCTCGATCAGGCCAACGTCTTCAGCATTGAGGCACTGACCACCCTTGAATAGCTACAATGGGCTGGACACGGCATCTGCACGACTGACACGAAGCTCCATAGCTCCAAAACAGCAGGCGGGCTCCAGATGGACAGTGGAAGTGCTTCAGTGATACCAGCAAAGTGTGACATTACCACAGACACCTAAGAATCATTGGACAAGACTGTCCAAACTGGAGGAGAAGCATTCGGGAAGCCATCGAACACGTTGAGACTTGCTGCTGGGAAACAGCGAAAGGGCATGCTGCCACACCAATACCCCTCCGCTCCCGTGACCATCACCTGCTCCAATCGTAACAGAGCCTGTGGCAATTAGTATCAGTCTGTACAGCCACCTATGGACTCACCCCAAGAGTGAAAGAGAGTCATCCATGAACTGTTTTAAATAAACATCCAAACAGTATCGCAAAAGTGGAAAAATACAAACTTTAGCATGTCCATTTTGCACCACAATCTCTTTTGGAAGCAATTATTGTCATATCATTGTTAATTTTTTTACCAATCCCATTTTACAATAACTATTGCAATGGATGTTGACAGATTAAACAACAAACACTCCAGATATCTCAACATTACCCCCAAAAGAAAATTGGCCTTATGAGAAAATTCAAAAATAGGACTAATAAAACATAGAACAATACAGCACAGAACAGGCCCTTCGGCCCACGATGTTGTGCCGAACATTTGTCCTAGCTTCAGCACCTGTCCATGTACCTATCCAATTGCCGCTTAAAGGTCGCCAATGATTCTGACTCTGCCACTCCCAGAGGCAGTGCATTCCATGCCCCCACTACTCTCTGGGTAAAGAACCTACCACTGACATCCCTCCTATACCTTCCACCCTTCACCTTAAATTTATGTCCCCTTGTAATACTCTGTTGTACCCGGGGAAAAAGTCTATCTATTCCCCTGATCAAGTCACCCCTCATTCTTTGCCGTTCCAATGAGAAAAGGCCTAGCACTCTCAACCTATCCTCGTACGACCTATTCTCCATTCCAGGCAACATCCTGGTAAATCTCCTCTGCACCCTCTCCAAAGCTTCCACATCTTTCCTAAAGTGAGGCGACCAGAACTGCACACAGTACTCCAAATGTAGCCTTACCAAGGTCCTGTACAGCTGCAACATCACTTCATAACTCTTGAATTCAATTCCTCTGCTAATGAACGCTAATACACCATAGGCCGCCTTACAAGCTCTATCCACCTGAGTGGCAACTTTCAAAGAACTATGAACATAGACCCCAAGATCCCATGCCCCATGATGCGGCACATTGGCACAGTGGTTAGCACTGCTGCCTCACAGCGCCAGAGACCTGGGTTCAATTCCCGACTCAGGCGACTGACTGTGTGGAGTTTGCACATTCTCCCCGTGTCTGCGTGGGTTTCCTCCGGGTGCTCCGGTTTCCTCCCACAGTCCAAAGATGTGCGGGTCAGGTGAATTGGCCATGCTAAATTGCCCGTACTGTTAGGTTAAAGGGGTAAATGTAGGGGTATGGGTGGGTTGCGCTTCGGCGGGTCGGTGTGGACTTGTTGGGCCGAAGGGCCTGTTTCCACACTAAGTAATCTAATCTAAAGATCCCTCTGCTCCTCCACCTTACTAAGAACTCTACTGTTTACCCTGTATTGCGCATTCTTATTTGTCCTTCCAAAATGGACAACCTCACACTTGACAGGGTTGAACTCCATCTGCCACTCCTCAGCCCAGCTCTGCATCATATCTAGTCCCTTTGCAGCCGACAACAGCCCTCCCTTACTATCCACAACTCCACCAATCTTCGTATCGTCTGCAAATTTACTGACCCACCCTTCGACTCCCTCTTCCAAGTCATTAATAAAAATTACAAACAGCAGAGGACCCAGAACTGATCCCTGCGGAACTCCACTTGTAACTGGGCTCCAGGCTGAATATTTACCATCGACCACCACTCTCTGACTTCGACCGGTTAGCCAGTTCTCTATCCAACTGGCCAAATTTCCCACTATCCCATGCCTCCTGACTTTCCGCATAAGCCTACTATGGGGAACCTTATCAAATGCCTTACTAAAATCCATGTACACTACATCCACTGCTTCACCCTCATCCACATACTTGGTCACCTCCTCAAAGAATTCAATAAGACTTGTAAGGCAAGACCTACCCCTCACAAACCCATGCTGGCTGTCCCTAATCAAGCAGTGTCTTTCCAGATACTCATAAATCCTATCCCTCAGTACCCTTTCCATGACTTTGCCTACCACCGAAGTAAGACTAACTGGCCTGTAATTCCCGGGGTTATCCCTATTCCCTTTTTTGAACAGGGGCACAACATTCGCCACTCTCCAGTCCCCTGGTACCACCCCCGTTGACAGTGAAGACGAAAAAATCATTGCCAACGGCTCTGCAATTTCCCCTCTTGCTTCCCACATAATCCTAGGATATATCCCCTCAGGCCCAGGGGACTTGTCTATCCTCAAGTTGTTCAAAATGCCCAATACATCTTCCTTCCTAACAAGTATCTCCTCTAGCTGACTCGTCTGTTTCATTCTCTCCTTTTCAACAATACGGTCCCTCTCATTTGTAAATACTGAAGAAAAGTACTCATTCAAGACCTCTCCTATCTCTTCCGACTCAATACACAGTCTCCCACTACTGTCCTTGATCAGATCTACCCTCGTTCTCATCATTCTCATGTTTCTCACATACACATAAAAATGAATCATACCTGTTTACCCACAATTTTTGGCAGTGAAGAATGACTGCAGACTGACATCTCAAGCTTGACACCGGCACTATTAGTTTTCAGTTCCGTTTGAGTTGGAGAATCAGCCCTTTCTGGGGAGCTTACTTGTAGCCGATTTAAATCTTCTGAGGCTGGAGAATCTCCAAGAATAACTGAGCCCTGCGGGGAAATGATACAAGTCAGTAAAACACTTGTTCAACATCACAACTCTAATTAAGAAAATGTATCATCCATTTATGTTGCAAAACATATTGCAAGGATAACAGTGCTGTTATGACCTTTACATTGTGTACTGAAAAAAAGCACTCAGAAGCAAACACACTTCCTTGTGCCAATTCTGCACCTTATGGCAGTATTTTCCATTTTAGTTTCTTTCCAAGTTTGTAAGCTCATATCAATTCAAAATACTCTTTCTAGACAGTCAAACTTTGAACCATAAAATGTCCAAACATATTTTTCAAGGAAGAGCACTTGTTATCCAACCATTTCACCATGTTGAAATCATTGATGAAAAAACTATCTAAACCCATAAAGATGGATTTCAGTAGGGCACAACATTTAGCAGGCCAAGCAACAGTTTTTATCAGGACAACAGGTTTTGAATTTAGCCAATTTGAACCAGGCACTTTGGTACCAAAAACTCATTAAATTTAAATCTGAAGGCTTTGACAATATAGAATTAATCCTATTGTAAGAAATTGACATGTCATCAAGAGTATAAAAGAAGGGGGCGGTTGGACAAAAACCCCAGAGCTAACGGTTCTCACAGTCACCTATGTATTAGAAAAAAGTACTACCTAAAAAAAATTGTACCAATGATGGAAAATGACAGAAGAATCGATGGAGGAGGCTCTAATAACCTGGCTGTAAATTTGAGAGACTAAATTCTATTATTTTGTATGAGTAGGAGTTTTAATTATTGGAAGAGCATACCATTAAAATTGGGAATAGCTAAAAGTCGGAAGGGATTTATTCAGTTTGTTAATAGTTTATTCAGTTTGTTCACTGTTAAAGTTAGGTAAATAAATTGTTACTTGTTGATTTTAAAATGGGTGTCTGATGTATTTTTATTTAACCACTAGAAGTTGCTGAAGAGCTGGTTACACCACTTTTCACACGCTTTTTACAGACTATAGAGCGAGGCACTCCTCTTTGGGTGTTTCGGTTTTGGGGTGGGGGGGGGGGCGTCAACCTTCACTTTATAACACCAGTGACTAAGGAGGATACAAAGATTTTGTAAAGGCCTCAGCAATGCCCCCACCCAGTCCCTCAGAAGTCTGGGATAAATGTCATCACGTCCTGGGATTTGTCTACCATAATGCTTTCCAAAACACCCAACACCTTGTTTGTATTGACATGCCATAGAATATCAACACACCTCTTGCGAGATTCACCATCCACTCACCCCTTCTCCTTCATGAAATGATGTCACTCCACTTCCTTCAGCTCCATGCATAAATTCTCTCCATGGTTCTGGATTGGATCTATCCTTTGCCTCGCTCCCTTTTCTCCGTATATATGCATATGCTTTGGGGTTTGCCTTAATCCTGTTTTCCAAAGATATTTCATGACCCCTTTTCGCCTCCAAATTCCTTCTTTGAGTTCTTGCCTGTTCTCTTTATAATCTTCAAGGGCTCTGTCTGCCTTCAGTTTCCTAGTCTCATTTTTATTTTTCTTTAATCTCTCCATCCCTGAGGCTCCCAGCATCATTCCTGATGAAGGGCTTTTGCCCAAAACGTCAATTTGCCCACTCCTCAGATGCTGTTGTGCTTTTCCAGCACCATGCTCTTGACTCTAATCTCCAGCATCTGCAGTACTCACCTTTGCCATCTCATTTTACTTTTTGCCTAATCTATAGCTGTCCAAGGTTCCGGAATCTCGCCACCCTTATCTGTCATTTTCACAGGAACATAGTGGAATGAACTCTAACCAACTGGTCTTTAAAATATTCCCATGTATCAGATATGGATTTACCCTCAAGAAGCTGTGCCCAAACCGACACTGTCCAGTCCCTGCCTTTTATTATGGAAGTTAGCCTTCTTTCAATTGAGCAATTCCTTCTCCCCACCTTGAACCTTCGATCACCTGGCTGGGCTCATTCAACCCCCACCTCCTGAGATCTCGTCTTGCCCCTTCCATAGTTGGACTACTTATATATAGTTTCAAACAAAACTGTCCTGGACATATCTAACAAATTCTCTCTCATTGAAGCACCTGGCATAAAGCAAATCCCAGTCACGACTGGTTGAAGTTAAAACCACCCACCACAACAACCCTGTTATTTTCATATTTTCCATAATCTGTCCACATATCTATTCCTCCATCACCCACTGGCTGCTGGGAGGCCTGTAGTACAATCCCAAGTGACTGCACCCATCCTATTTCTGAGCCACACACGTATGGCCTTGCTAGATGAGCACTTCAAGGTGTCCTGCTTCCATACAGCTGTGATATTCTCCCCAGCAGTAATGTAACTCCCTCAACCTTTTTCACATCCTTCTTTCTCATGTCTAAAACCTCTAAATCCCAGAATGTTAAACTAACAGTCTTGTCCAAGTCGGTGTAATAGCTATAACATCAGTATTAATCCAAGTTCTACGTTCATCTTCTTACCTGTCATACTATTATTAACACTAATACACTTCAAACCACCAGTCTCGCAATGTCCAGCAACTTCTATCTGTTTGTTCTTTCTCTTTGTATCCGACTTGCCTTCATCTCAGACTCATCCTTGGTCATTTTACTTGCTGACCGACTGCTCTGATTCCTGCACTCCTGCCACACAAGTTTGAACCTTCCCAATTGACACAAGTAAATTTCCCAGTCAGGATGTTGGTGCCCCTCCAGTTTAGGTGCAACCTGTTCCTCTTGCACAGGTCCCAATGTCCCGGAAGACATTCCAACTATCCACGTATTTGAAGTCTTTCCCTCTTAGACCAGCCCTTTAGCCATGTTTTTAACTGTATTAAATTCTTACTCCTCGCTCCACTGGCACATTGCACAGGAAGCAATCCTGAGATTACAATCCAAAATGTCCTCATGGACGAGTTGGACCGAAGGGTCTGTTTCCGTGCTGTACATCTCTATGACCTTATCCCTTTTAATGCCTATGTCGTTGGTACCAACATGAACCACAACCTCTGGCTACTCACTCCCCCACTTCAGAATATCCTGCGCACACTCAGAGACATCCCTTGACTTGAGCACCAGAGAGGCAACACACCAGCCTGGAGTCTCACAGGCAGCAATACCTTATCTACACTTTGACCCTCCTTGCTATACAGCAGAGCCAATTGTGGTTTCATTGATCTGGCTGCTGCTTTCCCAAAAGGCGAAACCCCAACCAGTATCCAAAACATTATACCTCTTTGAGGGGGGAATTGGTGACAGGGAAGTCGAGCACTGCCTGCCCATGTTTACTTGGCTTCCTGTGGTCACCCAATTCTTCTCTTTCCACTAGTCCTTACTGGTGGTGTAACCCGCTCACTGAATATGCTATCCATGACATTCTCAGCTTTGTGGATGATCCATTGAGATCCTCACCTGCAGGTCAATGCAGCAAATCCATGGTGAAACTGAACATACTTCCTGAATATATAGTCACCACGGACAATGGCTGTGTCTGTGATTTCCCACTTGTTGCAGGAGGAGCATTCCACAGGACGGATTTCTCCTGCTTTTGTGAATCTTTTCAACAAACTCAATCTTAACTGCAGTCAATAATCAAGGAACTGATTACACAACTTAATCCATTAGTCATCAAACTCCCACTCTCTTTTCCTAGCAGACTACAACCATAAAACCTAGAATATCATCAAATCCCTACAGTGTGGAAACGGGTCCTTCAGCCCAACAGGTCCACACGACCTTTTGAAGAGTAACCCGCCCAGACACATTCCCCTTCCTTATATTTACCCAAGACTAATGCACCTAATATAGACATCCATAAACACTATGGGCAATTTAGCATGGCCAATTCACCTAACTTGCACATCTTTGGATTGTGGGAGGAAATCGGAGCACCCAGATGAAGCCCACGCCGACACAGGGAGAACGTGAAACTCCATACAAATGACAGTCTCCCGAGGCTGGAATCGAACCAGGGTCCCTAGTACTGTGAGGCAGCAGTGCTAGCCACTGAGCCATCATGCGGCCCAAAAAGGCGGCATCTAAGTACATTCGCATGAGGCACTACTAACTCAGTTCTACAAACCTGGTTCCCGAGCAGCCAAGCCTTGGTTACTTTTTGAGTTGAGACATTACCTTTGGAGCTGTGCCCCTGGAGTTGCTACTCCAAGCTGCTACTATTCACCCAAATTCATTTTAACATAGGAATTAGAAGTGAGAGTAGGCAATTTAGCCCCGTGAGCCCAATCTGCAATTTAACATTATTTTGGCTGATCTTATCCTGGTCTCAACTCCTGCCTGCTCCCCACAGCCCTTTATCCCGCTTGTAACAGAACAAATAACAAAGAAAATTCCAGCACAGGAACCAGCCCTTCAGCCCTCCAAGTGTGCACCGAGGCAGATCCCGCATTGAAACCTGTTGTCTATTTTCTCTGCTTCCTGCCCATTCATATATTTGTCCAGATACATCTTAAAATGATGCTATCGTGCCTGCCTCTACCACTTCCGCTGGCAACATATTCCAGGTGCCCACCACTCTCTGCGTAAAACATTCCAAGCATATCTCCCAGAAACTTTTCCCCTCTCAGCTTGAACTCGTGACTCCTAGTAATTGAGTCCTCCACTCTGGGGGAAAAAACCTTCTTGCTCCACCCTGTCAATACCTCTCATGATTTTGTGGACCTCAATCAGGTCCCCCCCCCTCAACCTCTGTCTTTCTAATGAAAACAATCCCAATCTACTCAATGGCTCTCCATAGCTAGCACCCTCCAAACCAGGCAACATCGTGGTGAACCTCCTCTGCACTCTCTCCAAAACATCCACATCCTTTTGGTAATGTGGTGACCACACTGTATGCAATATTCCAAATGTGGCCAAAACAAAGTCTTATACAACTGTAACATGACCTACTAACTCTTGTACTCAATACCCGTCCGATGAAGGAAAGCAGACCACTCTCTTGACCTGTGTTGTCATCTTCAGGGAACAAGGGACCTGACAACCCAGATAGGTAGGAAAAGAGAAGCGGATTTAAGGCAGGAATTCAGGTATCTAGGGTAGAAGCTTAGAGCTAGAACAAACAGGCTGTTATCACTGATTTGTTGCCAGTGCCACGTGCTAGTGAGGCAAGGAATAGGGAGAGAGAGGGGTTGAACATGTGGCTACAGGGGATTGTGCAGGACGGAGGGTTTTGGATTCATGGTGGGACCTCTACAAACAGGATAGTGTTCACCTGAACCAGAGGGGTACCCATACCCTGGGGGTTAATTTGCTAATGCTCTTCGGGAGGGTTTAAATTAATTAAGCAGGGGGATGGGAACCTATAGTTCCAGTATACAGGAGATTGAGAGTAGTGAGGTTCAAAATAAGGTTTCAAGGTCACAAGAAGGCACCGGCAAGCAAGAATTTGGCTTGAAGTGTATCTACTTCAACACCAGGAGCATCCAGAATAAGGTGGGTAAACTTGCAGCATGGATTGGTACTTGGGATTTCAATGCTATGGCCATTTCGGAGACATGGATAGGGCAAGGCCAGGAATGGCTGTTGCAGATTCCAGGATTTAGATATTTCAGTCAGAACAGAGAAGATGGTGGAAGAGAGGAGGTGCGGCATTGTTAGTCCAGGACAGTATTACAATGTCAGAAAGGACTTTTGATACACTGAGGTAGAATGGGCTGAGGTTAGAAACAGGAAAAGACAGGTTACCCTGTTGGGAGTTCTCTGTAGGCCTCCAAATAGATCCAGAGTTGTAGAGGTAATGATAGCAAAGATGATTCTCGATAGGAGCGAGAGTAACAGGGTAGTTGTTAGGGGCGGACTTCAACTTTCCAAATATTGGCTGGGAATACTATAGTTTGATTACTTTAGATGGCTCAGTTTTTGTCCAATGTGCAGAGGAGGGTTTCCTGACACAGTATGCAGACAGGCCAACAGGGGCTGAGGCCTCATTGGATTTGGTACTGCGTAATGAATCCAGCCAGGTGCGAGATTTGGAGGTACCTGAGCACTTTGGCGATAGTGACCACAATTTGGTTATGTTTACTTTTGCAATGGAAAGGGTAGGTATATACCGCAGGGCAAGAGTTATAGCTGGGGGAAAGGCAATTGTTATACAATTAGGTGAGATTTAGGATGCATGGGATGGGGAAGGAAGCTGCAGGGGAATGGCACAATTGAAACATGGAGCTTATTCAAGGAACAGTTACAGCGTGTCATTGATAAGTATGTACCTGTCAGGCAGGGAGGAAGTGGCCGAGCGACGGAGCCGTGGTTAACTAAAAATGTTGAAGCTCTTGTCAAGAGGAAGGAGGAGGCTTATGTTAGGACGAGATGTGAAAGCTCAGTTATGGCGCTTGAGAGTTACAAGTTAGCCAGGAAAGACCTAAAGAGAGCACTAAGAAGAGCCAGGAGGAGACACGAGATGTTATTGGTAGATAGGATCAAGGAAAACTCTAAGGCTTCCTATTGGTATACCAGGAATAAAAGAAAGACGAGAGTAAGATTAGGGCCAATCAAGAAAAGTGATGGGAAGTTGTGCGGAGTCAGAAGAAATAGGGGAAGTGCTAAATGAATATTTTTCATTAGTATTCACACTGGAAAAAGACGATATTGTCAAAGAGAATACTGAGATACAGGCTACTAGACGAGATGGGATTGAGGTGCACAAGGAGGTGTTAGCAATTCTGCAAAGTGTGAAAATAGGTACGTCCCCTGGGCTGGATGGGATTTGCCCCAGCATGCTCTGGGAAGGCAGGGAGGAGATTGAAGAGCTTTTGGCTTTGATCTTTTTGTTGTCATTGTCGACAGGAGTAGTGCCAGAACACTGGAGGATAGCAAATGTTGTTCCCTTGTTCAAGAAGGGGAGAAGAGGCAACCCCAGTAATTATAGACCAGTGAGCCTTACTTCGGCTGTGGGTAAAGTGTTGGAAAAGATTATAAGAGATAGGATTTACAATCATCTAGAAAGGAATAAGTTGAATAGGGATAGTCAACACAGTTTTGAAAAGGGTACGTCGTGCCTCACAAACCTTATTCAGTTCTTTCAGAAGCTGACTAAACACGTGGATGAGGGTAAAGCCAATGATGTGGTGTATATGGATTTCAGTAAAGCATTTGAGAAGGTTCCACATGGTAGGCAATTGCAGAAAATATGGAGGCTTGGGACTGACAATGATTTAGTACTTTGGATCAGAAATTGGCTCGCTGAAAGACGACAGAGGATGGTGGTAGATGGGAAATGTTCATCCTGGAGTTCAGTTACTAGTGGTGTACCGCAAGGATCTGTTTTGGATCTACAGCTATTTGTCATTTTTATAAATGAATTAGATGAAGGTGTAGAAGGATGCGTTAGTAAATTTGCGGATGACAGTAAGGTTGATGGAGTTGTGGATGGTACAGAAGGATGTTGTGGGTTACAAAGGGACATAGATAAGCTGCAGAGCTGGTCTGAGAGGCGTCAAATGGACTTTAATGCGGAAAAGTGTGGGGTGATTCACTTTGGAAGGTGCATCAGGAATAAAAAGTACTGGGCTAATGGTAAGATTCTTGGTAGTGCACAAGAGCAGAGAGATCTTGGGACCCACGTATGTCGATCCCTGAAAGTTGCCACCCAAACTGATTGGGTTGTTAAGGCGGCACGTGGTCTTTTATTAGTAGAGGAACTGAGTTTCGGAGCCATGAGGTCATGCAGCAGTTGTACAAAACTCTGGTGCGGCTGCACTTGGAGTATTGCGAATAGTTTTGGTTACCGCGTTATATTGGAAAGGATTCAGAGTGAGTTACGACGATGTTGTCTGATATGGAGGGAAGGTCTTCCAAGGCTGAGGGACTCGAGGCTGTTTTCGTTAGAAAGGAGGTGATTGAGAAGTGACTTAATTGAGACATATAAGATAATCAGAGGGTTAGACAGGGTGGACAATGAGAGCCTTTTTCCTTGGATGGTGATGGCTAGCACGAGGGGACATAGCTTTACATTGAGGGGTGGCAGATATAGGACAGACGTCAGAGGTAGTTTCTTTACTCAGATAGTAATCGGGGCATGGAACTGCCTGCCTGCAGCAGTTGTTGACCCGCCAATTTTCAGGGCATTTAAATGGTCATTGGATAGACACATGGATGAAAATGGAATAGTGTAGGTCAGATGGGTTGCTGATTGGTTTCACAGGTCGGCGCAACAGAGGGCCGAAGGGCCTGTACGGTGTTGTAATGTTCTTTTTTATATGATCTCTCTGTACATTAATTTTCCCCAGGACTTTTCCATTTACTGTATAGTTCGCTCTTGAATTCAATTTTCCAAAACATTTCAATTCACATTTGGCTGGATTGAATTCCATCTGCCATTTCTCTGCCCAACTCTCCAATCTATATTCTGTTGCATTCTCTGACAGTCCCCTTCACTATCTGCTACTCCAACAATTTTAGTGTCATCTTCAAACTTGCTAATAAGACCACCTATACCTTGCTCCAGATCATTTACGTATATCACAAACAACAGTGGTCCTCGCACAGATCCCTGCGAAACACCACTAGTCACAGTGCTCCATTTTGAGAAACTCCCTTCCACTGCTATTTTATGTCTCCTGTTGTCCAGCCAGTTGTTTATCCATCTTCCTCGTCCACCCTGGACCCCATGAGACTTCACCTTCTCCATTAACCCATCATGGGGAATCTCAAACGCCTTACTGAATGAAGTCCATGCATCTACAGCCCTTCCCTCATCAATCAACTTTGTCACTTCCTCAAAAGAATCCTATTAAGTTGGTAAGACATGACCTTCCCTGTACAAAACGATGTTGCCTATCATTGATAAGCCCATTTTCTTCCAAATGGAAACAGATTCTGGTACTCAGTATCTTCACCAGCAGATTCCCTACCACTCATGTCAGGCTCACTGCTCTATTATTACCCTGCTACCCTAATTAAACAAGGGGACAATTTTGCAATTTTCCAGTCCGCCAGGACCTCACTCGTGTTCTAGGATGTTGCAAAGATATCTGTTAAGGCCCCGCCTGTTTCCATACTTGCTTCCCTCAGTAACCTGGGAAAAATAAAAATAAAAAAAATTTTGCTCTGTTGCTGTCACTGATCGGGCTGACTTTGGTCTTCTCACAATGGAAGTAGCTGGCATGTGATAGATGCTGTACTTAAAAAGTAAAGCCACTGGTTTGCAATGAATGGTGCTCTGAAGAAGTGATAATGGCAGACGACTGTGGGACTTGAGGGTTATATCCGTTCTATAACAGTTTAAATGATATGGTGGCGGGAAGTACAATCAAGCTGGGAGATTTTACTATGTGACAAGAAAATCAATGGCAATATCAACTACAATAAAGTGACTGAAAGGCACAGTGACTGGGAGAGGAGTCAGAAGACCCAATAAAACGGGAGACTCAAGTTATACCTTGATATTAGAGTAGCCAGTGATGTGTGCAAATACAGATACAGGAGTAACAAAGAAGCAAATCAAGGTGGCAGGACAGCAAGAGGAAAGGAGAAGTGCAAAAGTAGAGTGGTAGAACTAATTTGGGGAAATAATCACCAAATAAAAGAAAAATCAAAACTACTTGAAAGCAACTGTTGGAACTGAAACAATTGGAACAACAAAGAACATGGAACAATACAGCGCAGAACAGGCCCTTCAGCCCTCGATGTTGCACCGACCTGTGAACTATTCTCAGCTCGTCCCCCTACACTATCCCAAAATCATCCATGTGCTTATCTAAGGATTGTTTACATCTCCCTAATGTGGCTGAGCTTTACACAAACATTACAAGACCACTGTAAAGACCACATTTGGGCTGTTAAATAACTCAACATTATACTCAGCGCAAATCCCTGAAGAGTTTTCAATTCTAGTTATAGTCCCTGCTAATTAATCTTCATGGGGTCAACTATTCTCACAATTAGCATTCAGCATGTTGTTAGCTGATCCTAACATGCATACTGATTTTGATTTTTCGGCTACACACTCCATTGTCGAGCACTTCTTTCTAGGCACCAATTCAATACCATTTCAAATAACTACTTCTGGAAAATACAACTGCCCATGTACACTTCTTTTCATGGCACTTTATGGCACACCTGTCATTCATTTCAGGAAGACTGTCCCACTTCCCACCAAGTAGATTAATTATTCAAATGCTTCCTCAAGTCAGAATAGTCATAAAAGCCCCAACTTAAATCCTGATTGGGACTAGAGCAAGTCTTGAAGGGTGCAACTCTTCCAAGCTTCACTGTGTTCGGTGAAAGAAGACAAACAAAAAATAAAAATCAGCTATTTTCTGGTGCTGGACAGTGTGTAATAACCCTTGCACAGAACTGCATACTTGAGTCTAAATCCCAATTCAAACTCTGATGACTCCTGACACACAGACTGATTAATTCCTCCACAAGGTCCTAAACACCATTCAAAATCTGCTGTTTGAGCATTATCCTTTTTCCAGATTTGCTGGAACCTATTCCCAGGTACTGACTTCATTAGTAGCCAATTCCTGCTGTCTTTTTAACGAGACAATGCTCTTCTCCAGAGGCCTCATGTCTGCAAGAACCTGACTGGGCCTCATGAATAAATAAAAGCTTGGTTTCCTTTTAACACAAGGTGCTACCCATCGTCAAAAGATCATCTTTTTCTTAGTTCCCAAGTCCACAGGTCCAAACCAAAACTGATCAAATAAAATAACTTCTTTTTAAAATTCATTTACAGAATGTGGGTGTCACTAGTCACCTCAGCACTCACTGCCAAACTTGAATTGCACAGAGAACAGTTTAAAGTCAACCACATTGTTGTGTATGTACAGTCACACGTAGACCAAAAATCATGAAAAATTAGTGATGGCTCTGACAATTGTTTGATACTCATGCTTGATGCTATTGTGAAAAATTGCTACTTGGCCTCTGGAGTTGTATTCAACAACAAGGCATGATTTACAACATGGGATTATATGCAAAAAAAGACATGGTCAGGCAGTGCAGGAGAGAGTGAGTGAGTGGAGTGAGTTCTTTTTTGAGTAAATGTTTTATTGAGATATGTCTCCTGATTAAACTTAAAAATATAAGCCCTAAGTATTAAGTTAGCCTGGAGCAGTGTTTTGTAGAGGAGTAAAATTGTGTTATTTTCTGGGTCTGCAGATTGGAAGAAGCAAAAATGGCCCTTGTAGAGGGATACACTCTTTTTGTCGGATGTGGGAGTTTAGGGACCGTTTATGTGTTACTGAGGATTATAGCTGCAATAAATGCCACTGGCAGTGAATCCTAACAGATCAAATCGAATTTACAAGAGCAAGGGGGTGTGATGGATGGTAGTTACAGGAAGGGAGAAAAGTTGCAGATACAGTCACATAGATGGTTAAAATCAACTAGGAGAAAGTGAGGACTGTAGATGCTGGAGATCAGAGCTGAAAAATGTGTTGCTGGAAAAGCGCAGCAGGCCAGGCAGCATCCAAGGAGCAGGAGAATCGATGTTTCGGGCATAAGCCCTTCTTCAGGAATCCTGAAGAAGGGCTTAAGCCCGCAACGTCGATTCTCCTGCTCCTTGGATGCTGCCTGACCTGCTGCGCTTTTTCAGCAACACATTTTTCAACATAGATGGTTAAGTCCAGGAAAGGTAAAGAGGTAGGCAGGTAGTGCAAGAGTCTTCCGTGGCTATCCCCATTTCAAACAAGTATACTTTTTTAGAAAACATAGGGATGATGGATACTCAGGAGAAAGTGGTGCAAACAGCCAAGTTTTGGGTATCAAGGCTGGCTCTAATGCAATGAGAGGTACGTCGAGTTCCAAGAGATCAGTTGTGTAAGGAGCCTTTCTAGTTCGAGACACAGATAGATGTTTCAGTGGCCAGCAGCAAAACATCAGAATGGTGTGTTGCCTCCCTGGTGCTAGAATCAAGGATGTCTCAGAGAGGGTGCAGAATGTTCTCAAGGGGGAAGAGGGCCCAGCTGGAGGTCATTGTATACATTGGAACCGATGAAATAAGAAGGGAAAAGAATGAGGTTCTGAAAGAGTTAGGCAGGAAATTGAAAAGGAGATCCTCAAGAGTAGTAATATCTGGATTATTCCCAGTGCTGTAAGCAAGTGAGGATAGGAAAAGCAGGATAGAGCAGATGAATGCATGACTGAGGAGCTGGGGTATGGGAGAAGGATTCACATTTTTGGAGAATTGAAATCTCTTCTGGGATAGAAGTGAACCTGTACAAGAAGAACGGATTGCACCTGAATTGGAAAGGGACTAATATACTGGCTGGGAGATTTGGCACAACTGTTCAGGAGGATTTAAGCTAGTAAGGTTTTGTGGGGGGGTGGGGCAAGGATAACGAGGAAAGATAACAATCCAAGGCTGGTACAGTTGAGAAAAGAAAGAGTCAAATCGTCAGGGCAGGCAGGGACAAAGCAGAGAACAAGGTCGGACTGATTAATTAAATTGCTTTTTTTTTCAATGCAAGAGGCCTAACAGGGAAGGCAGATTAACTCAGGGCATGGTTCGGAATATGGGACTGGAATATCATTGCAATTAAAGAAACGTGGCTCAGGAATGGACAGGACTGGCAGTGTAATGTTCCAGGATACAAATGTCACAGGAAGGATAGAAAGGGAGGCAAGAGAGGATGGTGAGTGACGTTTTTGATAAGAGATAGCATTACAGTTGTACTGAGGGAGGATATTCCCAGAAATATATCCAGGGAAGTTATTTGGGTGGAACTGAGAAATAAGAAAGGGATGATCACCTTATTAGGATTATATTATAGACCCCCCCCCTCATAGTCAGAGGGAAATTGAGAAACAAATTTGCAAGGAGATCTCAGTTATCTGTAAGAATAATAGGGAGGTTATGGTAGGGGATTTTAACTTTCCAAACATAGACTGGGACTGCCATAGTGTTAAGGGTTTAGATGGAGAGGAATTTGTTTGGTGTGTCCAAGAAAATGTTTTGACTCAGTATGTGGATGTAGCTACGAGAGAAAGTGTAAAACTTGACCTACTCTTGGGAAATAAGGCAGGGTGGGTGACTGAGGAGTCAGTGGGGGAATACTTCTATTAGTTTTTTAAAAAGTGATAGAAAATGATAGACTGGATCTAAAAGTTGAAGTTCTAAATTGGAGGAAGGCTAATTTATGACAGTATTAGGCAAGAACTTTCAAAAGCTGATTGAGGGCAGATGTTTGCAGGTAAAGGGGCCGCTGGAAAATGGGAAGACTTCAGAAATGAGGTAACGAGAGTCCAGATTCAGTATATTCCTGTTAGGGTGAAAGGAAAGTTGTTCCTGAAAAGTCAAAATTTTTATTCTATCAAGATTTACAAATAATTCAACAATTCTTGGAAAACCAAACACAAACATCATGTTAAACATCACTTGAAATGGTGGAATGCAAACCAAACCACTGGGTTTAGTGTATCAGTATAAAAATACAATCAACAGGACCTGGTGAAGCATGCTGTAATCCTGTATGCAGTCCTGCATTGTTTATGTAGTAGAATATAGTAGCTAGAGCAATTTGGAGTTGCATCAATGAGGTCTGTGACCATGACTACTTCATGTTTCTGGCATATTAGTAAAATCGGAGTGGAAATACATGGAGATGAATCAAGATGGTACAGAACAAGAGGTTGTTCACTCTCTATCTAATTGATCCAATATCCCTGCACTTTTTCCTGTCAAATATTTAACCAATTCCCTTGCGAACCTTGGAATTGAACCTTATCTGATCACTCTTGCAAGAACTTGTTTGATAAACTTTACATCCCCATTATCTTATCTCCAGCTCTTTAATGAAATCCAAAATCTGCACCCTCTGAATCCTGATCCTTTGTTATGGTTTGCCTCATTTACTGTACCAAAACTGCATGTGACCTGTTCTCAGTCTTCATACCAAAATACCATCATTTTATTGCTTTTATTCACTGGAAGCTACATGTTCTAATATATAGGTTCCTGCTCTTTGCAGGCAGAAGTACAGACACAATTGCCTCTTTTAGTTCAACAAAATCGGTGGCTGTCATTTGTTCACTTATCACAGCAATGCACTGATCAGAGTCAACTTGCCAGATTTAAGTCCAACTTTTAACTGCCAATCATTAACTGATCAATTTTCTATGGCAACACCTTCTAATCAACAAGTCCACGAGTCAACCAATCATTATCTCTCCTGTGATATTAATGTCCGCCTGTCCAGACTATTGTTTCCATAATTTTCTTGATGTGAAGCTGAATGAGGGATTAACCTGACGGATAAAATCCCGTGTGTGGAACATTTGCAATCCTCCCATCCATTTCACATCACATCATACTCATCAATAATTGAAAATTCATGTCCAGAGCCTTCGACATTCCATGCTTAGTTCCCTCAGCAACCTATCATGCATACAGAAATAATTGCAGAGACCAATATCTCGTCACCAAGTCACCCTTTATTACATGTGGCTGTAGCCAGTCAGCTTGGAGTCCGTCCTGGAAGTGAGGAGATTCTGAATCTTCTGTTTATAACTATCTCACAGAGCTGATTGGACCAGGTTAACAACCCCAAACAAGGACCTCAGTCAATGAGATCCACTTGTTCCAATCACTACATATACTATGATACACTATGTGCCCTTTCTGCTTGGAAGGCTGCCAACCATTTGAGTGTCAGTCCAGTACCACCACCACCTTTATTGTGATACAATTGTCTTACTTTAAAAGACAGACAGACGACAAAATATTAATTTTGTAGCTCATCGACTGTCGAGCTTCAAGTTTTCCTTTCGGTGCATAATTGGTTTCACCATTTTTTTATTAATCTTTCATTTTTTGTATATTTGAAAATAAATACTTCTGAATTCCCATTTAGGTTGAACTGTCATCTATTCTCAAATCCACACTACCCAATCACAAATCTCTTTAGTTATCTCAAATTAGTATAATAACAATCTAACTCTATCCTATGCCACAAATTTGAAGGCTTTCCATGGCACATAAACCATTTTGCATACCCAATCATAAAAACATTGAGTTTTATTCATAATTACTGGACAACTGAGCATATAATAATCACTATACCTCAAGTACCATTATGCCTTTGACCTTGTTAGTCAAACCTAACCGTTGCTGATCAATTTTAATAAAGTTATTAAAAAGGTTCCACAGTTGGAGCTGTACACATTTGCAGACCATAGTATCAGAAAAAAACTGGGAATTTGAGCAACCTCATACACACACAGTGATTAGTTTTTTTTGCTGCTGCACTGACCTTATTGGCACGGATTTGTCGATAAATATCAGTCTGTTGTCGGATGCGATATTCTAAATCGGATACGTGAGCCTGCAGCCAGTTCCAACGACTCACAATAGCAGCTCGTTCAATTGCCCATCGCCATTCTGAACGTTGCCAACTGAGACAGAAAAATATATAAGAAATAAATTTAATGTATAGCAAATATCAGGCAGTTGAAAAGGATTAGGAAATACTCCATATCTGAGTGGCATATAGCACAAATGTTTCTCTGCATCAAATACTCATAATCCAAGGAACAAACTAAATATTTACAACCACAGGTGGTTGTTTGGCTTGCTGAATCTGCACTGGTTGACTTTTCGCTTGCGGCCAACTTTGTCAAAATTTCTTGTTCCTCTTGTCTAAAACGTAATGCTCCAATGTCAAAGATACTTCAGAATACGAATCCAAAATGAGCTAAACTAAGCTACAGAAAAACTTTGTAGATGACAGAAATAGAGAGAGATAACACTTAATAACTTGACAGATAGGAATTATATGAAATGTAGTGTTAGATGAAATGTTTTGGCATGAATGGACAGCAAATTAGAAAAGAAACAAAGGCCAAGAGACATAGAACTGGAAAAGTGACAGAGTAAGTCGATAAAACAACAACAGAATACCAAATTGGGATCAAGCTTTGAAGCAAGGAGTATAATAGCAGAGGCAAATGTCGTCACACATCACTGGCTATGCCACTGACAGAACACCGGGACCAGTTTGAGTCCCAACCTTAAATAGCCTTGATATAGATCAACAAATATGCACCATACATTATGTAATTTTGATACAAGTCTAGAGAAATTGTGGGTCTTTTCATTAAACCACATAACATTTTGTCCATTCATGCCAAAATATTTCATTTAACACTAAATTTCATACAATTCCTATCTGTCAAGTTACTAAGTATTATCTCTATTTCTGTCATCTGAAAATTAACATTTTACTTCACTGAGTTTCATTTCTTCTGATAAGGTTATCAGAAGATCTATTAGTTATTCAAGATTAGGAGGGGTAATGATACGTTAAATAGGAAAAGAAACTATTTCCGAAAGTTGGTGATTCAATAATTATAAAGCATCAAGTTAAAATTTCACCAACAAGAATGAACACAGAGATGAGAACAGCTTATGATTATAGAGATTATTTTCGAGTGGAATGTCATACCAAAGGTCATTACCCTGACAGGAAAAGCACACTGCAAATCAACTCTCATTATTCCACATATTGTTACAAATGTGAAACATAACGAAAGATTAAATTAGCTAAATTACCTGACTGCAACCACCTAGTTTTGCTAATAAACAATGAAGCAAAAAAATCACCACAAACTTATCTTCGCCATGTAGCAGAGCAGACTATTAATTACTACAGGGAGACAATCCTTTATTCGACATCCGGAAAGTTCCGAAGTTCAAAGGTTTTTTTTGAGAGGTTTTTTTCTCATTAACAAGGTTGTTTGGTGTGAAAACAGTTAAACCAAGTTGACACCCACTCGATGGGTGTCACTCAGATGCGATGTGGGGGGCAACACCAGCTGGCCTTGATTCTGTTTCAAGGCCCCATTTTACTCACTGAGTCATGCTCCTGCAGTAAGATTTCTACAAATTTCACCATCAAACGGTCACTTATTCTGAAATTTAAAAAATTCTGAATTCTGAAAACCAGTTGGTCTTGAGCATTTCAGATAAAGGACTGTGCAACTGTAATGTGCAAACATAAATTATATGCCTTCAAATCCAAACCTGCACACATTTGTTTCCAAATACAAGAGATAAATGGTTTTGCTGAAATAGTGTGGGTGGATTGCTGAAAGAGAATATATTTTATGGATTAAGATTCCGAACATAAAAGTGGAAGGGGGTGATTTTGTTTTCATACTTCTTCTCTGGCGATAGTCTGCTGATCACCAATTGCAACAATCCTCAACTTATTGTCTGGTCAGTTAAATCTAGGTCTTTGGATTGAGTTAGCATTTCTTCTTTTCAAAGTATTTCGTGCAGGATTGCTTCCAGTCGCAGAGGAACAGGGAGTGAGGGAGGTCTTGCTTGCTTGCAGGCTATGGAAGTCTAAATCTAATTGCTCCCTTGTCAGTTCTGAGAATCCTGTTACTCAAAACCAACTCATAAGCTGGAGCAAGGGTCTTTTCTTCCTTAACCCCATAGTTATCTGATGTCAAGTAGTCTCTCAAAAATATCGAATCAAGTTTTGCCAACAGTTACAAACTATTGTGTAACCTATGAGTGAACACTACACAATTCCACTTTTAGAGTCATAGAGATATATAGAATGGAAACAGACCCTTTTGGTCCAACTTGACCATGACGACCAGATATCCTAACCTGTCTAGTCCCATTTGCCAGCACTTAGCCCATGTCCCATTCACAGACACATCCAGAAGCCTTTTAAATCTTGTAATTATACCAACATCCATCACTTCCTTTGGCAGCTCATTCCATACACACAACAAACCCTGCATGAAAAAGTCGCCCCTTCTGTCACTTTGGGGAAAGACTTCTTCTGTTCATCCTATCCATGCCCTCATGATTTTATAAATCTCTATAAGGTCACACCTCAACCTCTGACGCTCCAGGGAAAACAGCCCCAGCCTACTCAGCCTCTTCCTGTAGCTCAAATCCACTCTTTCAAGTTTCATATGATCTTTCTGATAAGAGGAAGACCAGAATTGCACGCAATATTCCAATGTCCTGTACCGCCACAACATGACCTCCCAACTCCTATACTCAATGCTCTCACCAATAAAATAAAGCATACCAAATGCCTTCCTCACTATCCTATCCAGCTGCAACTCCACTTTCAAGGAACCTGCACTCCACGGTCTCTATATTCAGCAACACTCTTCAGGGCCTTACTGTTTAAGTATATGGGTCCTGCGCTGATCGGCCTTTCCAAAATATAGCACTTCATATTTACCTAAATTAAACCCCATCTGCCACTTCCCAGCTCACTGGCCCATCTGATCAAGATCCTGGTGTAATCTGAGGTAACCTTCTTCACTGTCCACTACACCCCCAATTTTGGTGTCATCTGCAAAATTACTAACTATACCTCCGATGTTCACATCCAAATTATTATATAAATGACGAAAAGCAATGGATCCAGCACCGATCCTTGTGGTACTCCACTGGTCACAGGTCTTTAGTCTGAAATGCAACCCTCCACCACTACCCTCTGTCTTCGACCTTCATGCCAGTTCTGTATCCAAACGGCTAGTTCTCCCTGTATCCCATGAAATCTAACCTTGCTAACTAGTCTCCCATGAGGATCCTTGTTGAATGCCTTACTGAAGTCCATATAGATCTTAACTACCGCTTTGCCCTCATCAATCCTCTTCACTACTTCTTCAAAGAAGTCAATCAAGTAAATGAGACATGACTTCCCACGCACAAAGCCTATCCCTAATCAGCCTTGACCTTTCCAATACATATAAACCCTGTCGCTCAGAATTCCTTCCAATAACTTGCCCACCGCCGATATCAGGTTCGCCAGTCTGTTCTCTGGCTTTTCCTTACCACCTTTCTTAAATAGTGGCACCATGTTAGCCAACCTCCAGTCTTCCTCACCTGTGACTATCGATAATACAAATACCTCAGCAGGGGACCCAGCAATTACTTCCCTGGCTTCTCTCATAATTCTAGGGTACACCTCATCTGGTCCTGGGGATTTATCCAACTTTAAGCATTTTAAGATATCCAGCAGTACCTCCTCTGTAATATGGACATTTTTTCAAGATTTCAGCATCTACTTCCCCACATTCTTTATCATCCATGCCCTTCTCCATGCAAAATACTCATTTAATGTCTCCATCATCTCCTCCTGTTCCACACATAGGCTAACTTGCTGATCTTTGAGAGGCCCTATTCTATTCCGAGTTACTCTTTTGTCCTTAATGTTTTTATAGAATCCCTTTGGATTCTCCTTAACTCTATTTGCCAATGCCGTCTCATGTCTCTTTTTTGCCATCCTGGTTTCCCTCTTAAAATACTCCTACTGCCTTTAAACTCTAAGGATTCACTCAATCTCTGCTGGCTGTATTTGACATATGCTTCTTTCTTTTTTCTTATCCAAAATCTCAATTTCTCTAGCCATCCAGCATTCCCCATACCTACCAGCCTTGCCTTACACCCTAACAGGAATATAGTGTCTCTGGACTCTTGTTATCTCATTTTGGAAGTTAAAACTAATTAATTCTCTGCAACACAACAGTCCAAACTTACAGATGCCAATTTATATTTCAAATAAAACACATGCAGGACTTTGCACTTAGTGTGCAAGCAAAACCCATAGCAACATTAAAAATGTAAATGGAGAAGTGTTAAAACAGTTATACTTTAAAATGAAGGGGCAACGAAACTGGATAAGGGAGACTCCTCTGTCAGAGAGCTCCAATAAGGATGGCATCCTTTTGGGATATCTTAGCTATTTAAAAGCTATGTCTGAACTCAGTCCAATTCCTCTTTTAATTTGTTTACGAGATGCAAGTTCTCTGGCTCAGCCAGCATTTTTGCTCATCTCTGATTCAGAAGGACATTTTATGCAGGAAGGAGACAGCAGGAAAATTTAAACATAAAAAACTAAGGTATGTTCAGTGAGTGAAACTTATTCATGTTGATAGATTATTCAGCAAATTCTTGGATCTCAGCCATACCTCAGAGATGCAAACCATTTCCAGACACGGAAAGGTGTCAAATATTCGCACCTAATGGACATTATGTCGTGATCCACTATGTACTCTTAAAATGTGCGATGCTAAGAATTAGAAAAGTCAGAACAGAAAGATATTAAACTCATTCTGGTCAAAAAATCTTTTCTTGCAGTTTATACTCTTTTCAGTTTTGCAATTCTCACATCATTTCCTGCTTTATCAGAGAGTGATCAAATTCCAGTTGCAGTTGGTGGCAGTCAATTTCACAGGTGAAGACCGTAAATTTCAGAAGAGGTAAATTACAGACTCAGCATTTCAATTTATCAAAATGACTTAGAAATAAAAAGGAACATCAGCTAAACTCCCAATTATAAATACTATATCATTAACTCAAAGACAGAACACAACATTAACACTAGAAAACGTACACAACTGAGGGATGTCTTTGCCGCATTGCTAATTTTAGTAAAAATATTAACACAGAAACTCAGTTCCTTTTGCTACCAGTCAGGATGCTAAAATGGTTCACACACAATACCTATTGTGTGCACATAAATAACAACTTGAGAGAGGAAAACAATTTAGAAATGACAGCACATTTTCTTCAGCATATGCGACTGATTTTCTCAAGTACGAAAGCAGGCTATCTGTTCTCTATTTTGTTATAGACCCGAGAAGTGACGTAACAGTAGCTGGGCAAATTGTTGTCTTCCTTTTCTCCAAAGGAAGAGGTTTCAGTATACCAGTATCATACTAGAATGGTTCAGGATTATACACTCATGAATATGATTCAGAACAAATCCAAGAATCTAATTAATTCAAATGAACTGTAAAGTTTACTGGCCAGGGTATTGGATGACAGTCAGCACGTTCTTGATGTGAGTCATCAAAAAGGCAACTGAAGTATGAAAAATTGAGTAGCCAATTAAGTCACTGAAAGAGTTAACCTTAAAGCTTCCCAGTTAAAAGATATTACAATAAATCTGGAGATGAAATAGCAATCATATAATCCTGTCACAAATAGTCTGCTAACATCCTATTAAATGTAGGAAAAGGACATGAGTCCAGATCTTTGAGGTAAGCATTACTGGAATAGTTCTGGACAACATGGACAATTAGTCACTTTTGGAAGAAAGTGAGGACTGCAGATGCAGGAGATTAGAGTTGAAAAGCACAGCAAGTCAGGCAGCATCTGAACAGCAGGAAAATAGATGTTTCAGGCCTAAGCCCTTATGCCTGAAATGTCAATTCTCCTGCTCTTCGGATGCTGCCTGACCTGCTGTGCTTTTCCAGCACCACACTCTCAAATTAGTCACATGTGTTTAAAGCAATCCATTCACCTTTTCAAAAGACATATCAGACGTTTAATGCCAAAGGGTCTAAACAATGACTTGATTGCATACTTGTACAAGGATGAGATTTCATTCTGTTTAAGTTATTTGATCACAGGATGTGGGCGAACTGAATCGGCATTTATTACTCATCCCCAGTTGCCCCGGAGAAGGCTGTGGTGCACTGCATTCTTAATCTCCCTCAGGCCTTGGGATGACACTACTGTTAGGAAAGAGGTTCCTTGATTTTGACTAAGCAACAATGAATGAACATTGACATAGTTCCAAGTCAAGGTGGTGTGGCTTGGAGGGGAGCTTGCCGCTGGTGGTGCTCCAATGCATCAGTTGCCCTTGTCCTTCTAGATGACTGGTGGTGTTGGAGTATCCAATATGTGCTTGATTGGTAGAGGACAACATTGGGAAGACAGGAGAGGAGTTCTTTTTGCTGCAGTATTCTTGGTCTCCAACTTCCTCTTTTAGCCATAACTGGTTTAGTTTAGTTTCTGCTCAATGGTAGTCCCCATGATGTTAAAAGCTGGGCATTCAGAAATGGAAATATCACTGAAAATCAAAAGGTAATGGCTGGATTCTCCCTTACTAGACAATATCAATTCTAGGGTTTTGTGGAGTGTGAATATGTTTTGCCATGTCAGCCCCAGCCTGGATGTTATCCAGTTCTTGCTCCATAACAATACAGGCTGCATCAGAATCTGAGGAATTGTAAAATAGTGCCGAATTGTGCAATATTAGCATACATGCCGCTGCAGACCATATGATGGAGGGAAGACCATTGAAGCAGGTGAAATGGTTGGATCCATGACCTATTGAGGAATTGCTGAAGAGACATCCTGAAGCTGGTTAGGTATGACCCCAAACAACAGAGTCCCATGCCACTCTTCCTGATACCACACAATTCCAGCTTTCCAAGTTTTGCTTTTATATCACTTTTATATTTTATTTTCTAAAAGCTACACACAATATGAGGGAATTATGTAGCTGAGCTGGAGTGGAAGGTAGTTGCAATTCCCTATCTTTAAGTGGCAACATGAATCAACAGTCATGAGTTATGCTTCCAATTCGCTCTGACAGACAGACAATACTTCAACCCATCCAAGTCACTGTTGCATTTTCATCTTCAGAAATGGAGCAATAAATTTCTCCATTAACAAAGCCAAAGTCATAGTCAACTTCTACCCAATGTCTTTTTCTCCTCTTGCATAAAAACTTGGCATTCTGGTATTTGCTTGGTGAGTGAGAGATGAAATGTTTTCGCAACATGGCTGGCAAATGCAGTTTTGTGGCATGCACACTTTGCACAGTGGAGTACATCAACTCTACTCTGCAAACAAATGAACACACCACAGTGAAGCAGTCCCGTTTGAAGTGGAGCAACGAGGTGCAAGACAAGTGGATGGAGTTCTGGCCATGTGACGATGTAGGAACAATTGGTCACTTCCTCATGAGTTATATGATTAAGTCAAGTGACATATTTTACAACCATGACGGAAGGTGGAAAAGGTTTTCATAATGATGGTCATGAGAACATGAAATGTTTTATCCTGGATAAAGGAAACATGTAACAAGGGAACTGAAGAAATATTTGAACAGGGGAAAGGGATCAAGAACAGACAACTCCAGTGTTTAAGCTAACAAACCATTTTTTAAAACACACATGGAACAACTTGCATGGATGTGTTAATGACACTTCTGCTGTCATTGCATTCTGAGGTGGGACCTTCTGATGTCGGAGGTGGGCCACTGTACCACAAGATCTTAAAAACTGACAACTAACGTGCAAGTAATTTTTCGGATTATATAAACAAGCCACACTACGAGCCAATTGGAAATCTACCAATTTCATTTGGAGCCTAAATCATATGATACAGGAACAGAAAAACACAGTTAAAGGCAAAGGAATGCACTTGATTGGCATTGACCTACCACCTTCAACATTCACTTCCTCCACCACTGTTGCAGCAGTGCACACCAAGATACACACCATGACACTCCTCCAACGGTATTTTCTTAAATCCACAAACTCTACTGTGTACGACAAGGGAAATGTTCCCCTCTAAACATGTACAATTCCAACTTGGAACTATTTATATTCCTTTTCCAATACTGTTCCCAAGCCAAAATCCTCAAGTTCCCTTCCTTAAAGCACTGTGGGTTTTACTTTATTCTAAGGACTGTAGTAGTTCAAGGCAATGGCTCATCAGCCCTTCTAATAAGCCATGCGAACAGGCAACAAATACCTACCTACCAAGCAACACCCACACACCATCTGATTTCAGCAACATGTTGCTGGTTATTGCAGAACCTAGATATGCAAAGCTAAGCACAAGCTGCATCATCACAATGCCAATATTGATACACAGCAGCATGGGAATGTACTTGAATATGGAATCTTGAGGCTGGTGGTCAAACCAAACTTTACATATTGAAGAGTACGGCCATTTGATGCTCAAAGTATTCTTTGATATGGAATGCCAGTATGTCATTTTCAACATCAAACAACTCTATGACTTGGTGCACTATCAGCTTTTGACCTAGGAGAGCAAGGGTGAATTAACAGTTCTAACAAAGGGTTATTGGACTTCTAACATTAATTCTATTGTTCTCTTCACAAATGCTTCCAGACTTCCAGAGTTCTCATTTTCTAATTTTGTTTCAAGTTTACAACATCACTTGGGAAACAAGATAGGGCAAGTGACTGAGGTGGTACTGGGGGAGAACTTTGGGACCAATTACCATAATTCTATTAGTTTTAAAAAGCCAAGGAAAAAGAGTGTTCTGATCAATAAATTAAAATTCTAAATTGGGCCAAGGCTAATTTTGATGATATCAGACAGGAATGTTCAAAAGTTCATCATGGGAGGCTGTTATCAGGTAAAGGGTCTTCTGGCAAGTGAGAGACTTTCAAAAGTGAGATGTGAGTTTAGGGCCAGCTTGCTCCTTAGTGTGAGGGCAAAGACTGGTAGGAGTAGGGAACACTGGATGACTAGAAGAAGGAGACATATATAATGCATAGGCAGCTGGAATCAAGTGAATACCTTGAGGAGTATGGGGGTGTAGGAGTTCATTTAAGAGGGAAATAAGGAGGGCACAAAGAGGACATGAGATAGCTTTGGCAGATACGGTAACGGAGAATCCAAGGAGACTCTACTCTATTAATACTTTAAGGGCAAAAGACGATGTGGGGAGAGAATAGGGTCATTAAAGATCAATGAGATCGCCAATGTGTGCAGCCACAGGAGATAGGTGAGATCCCAAATGAATTTTTCGCATCAATATGGTGGAGAAAGACATGGAAGCTAAGGAACCCTGGGAAATAAACAGCGATGGCTTGAAAAAGAGTCCATATCACAGAAGAGATGGGGCACAATGCCTTAAAATACACAAAAGTGTATAAATTCCTGAGGCCAGATCAAGTGTATCCCGACACACAGTGGGAAGCTGGGAAAGAAGCTGTGGGACCCTTAGCAGAGATATTTAGATCATTGACAGCCATGGGTGAGGGGCAGAAGATGCTGCCATTATTTAATGCTGTGCCATTATTTAAGAAAGGCTGCAAAGAAAAGACAGGGAACTACAAACTGGTGAGTGGTAATTAGGTTGTTGGAGGAGATTTTGACAGGATCGTCATGCATTTGGAAAGGCAAGAATTGATTAGGGATCATCAGCATGGCTTTATGTGTGGGAAATCATGTCTCACAAACTTGCGTGAGTTTTTTTGAAGAGGTGACTAAGAAGATAAATGAAGGTAGAGTGGTAGATGTTGCATACATGGACTTTAACAAGATGTTCGACATGGTTCCGTAATGTAGACAGCTTAGTAAAGTTAGATCACATGGGATCCAGAGAGATCTAGCGTAGGAGGCTAAGGGGTGAACTTAGAGGTTTATAAAATTATGAGAAGCATAGATAAAGTTAATTGCCAAAGGTCTTTTCCCCATAGTAGGGGAGTCCAAAGCTTGAAGTCATGGTTTACGGTGAGAGGGGCAAGAATTAAAAGGGAGTTGAGAAGCAACCTTTGCATACAGAGGGTGGTGTGGATATGGAACGAGCTGCCAGAGGAAGTGGTAGAGATGAATACAATTACAATATTTAAGACATTTGGATGAGGACATGGACAGGAAAGGTTGAAGAGGCCAAACGCAAGCAAATGGGACAAGTTCAGTTTCGGAAACCTGGTCAGCATGGATATGTTGAGCCGAAGGGCTATGACTCTATCAACAGTTTTTAAGTCTTATTTGAGAGTCATATAGCATAGTCACGGCACATCATGTCTACACTGACCCACAAACACCAAACTATACTAATTCTGTTTACCTGCACTTGGTTCATTGCCTACTATGGCCTGACTTTTAAGTACACATCTAGATGCTTCTTCAATATTAGAGAGTGTAACTGCCTTGACCACTGTGTCAGGCAGCACATTCCATATATCTACCACTCGCCAGGTGAAAATCTTTTTCCCTCAGATCTCTTCTAATCCACTTAGCCTTCACCTTAAATTTTTGCCCTCTGGTCTTGGACATGTCTGCCATGGCAAACAAGATTTGAACAAACAATTTCCCCCGTGTCTCTCAATTTTGCATACCTTATTCAGATCCCTCTTCAGCCTCCTCTGCTCCAAGAAATATAAACTCAATCTCTCCTCATAATTGAGTTTTTCCATCTCAGGCAACATCCTGATGAACCTCCTCTTGACCCTCTACAGTGCAATTACATCCTTCCAATGTGCGGCGACTCGAACTGCACACATTGTTCCACCTGTGGTCTAACTAATACTTTATCAATTTGTAACAAGGCTTCATTTCTCCTAAAATCTATGTCCTCGCTTATGAAAGCAAGCATCCCATATGTCTCCTTCACCAGCCTGTCTACCTATGATGACATGTTCAGGACACACCAAGGCCCCTTTTCTCCTCAGTACACCTGAGAGCCTGACAATTCAACTGGATATCATTCGCCTTTATAGGACTCCCAAAATGCATTGCATCACACATCAGAATGAAATTTCTTCTGGCATTGCTCTGCCCAATTTATCAAATGATCAATTAGACTGAGGCCATCCTCCTCACAATCAACACCGTTACCAATTTTCAGGTCATAATCAACAATTTTCTGCCAGTTCAACTTTGTACATATCCATAAAACATATGACAGCAAACAGAATACCAAAAGGGGCCACTATCGGAACACTGGCTTGCAACGAGCATGTTTTGTGGAATCACTAAATGACAAATGACAGCATTTCCGTTTATGAGCACATCTTCCCAAATTCTTGTGTGAAGCCCACAAGTGCTTTCCCCCCAAATCAGTGTAAATAAACCTTCAATTCATAACCCCTGCTCCTAAAGTGCATCCATACATTTGTTGCACCGTGTTATAATCCTCGTATGCCTGCTTCACTCGCCCTCTCAATATGCATTCCTGAGGCATTCTCCGAGTCCATTTGCAGCAACATAGAACATAGAAGAATACAGCGCAGTACAGGCCCTTCGGCCCGCGATGTTGCGCCGATCCAAGCCCACCTAACCTACACTAGCCCACTATCCTCCATATGCCTATCCAATGCCCGCTTAAATGCCCATAATGAGGGAGAGTCCACCACTGCTACTGGCAGGGCATTCCATGAACTCACGACTCGCTGAGTAAAGAACTTACCCCTAACACCTGTCCTATACCTACCCCCCCTTAATTTAAAGCTATGCCCCTTCGTAATAGCTGACTCCATACGTGGAAAAAGATTCTCACTGTCGACCCTATCTAAACCCTTAATCTTCTTGTACACCTCTATCAAGTCACCCCTAAACCTTCTTTTCTCCAATGAAAACAACCCCAAGTGCCTCAGCCTTTCCTCATACGATCTTTCTACCATACCAGGCAACATCCTGGTAAACCTCCTCTGCACCCGTTCCAGTGCCTCCACATCCTTCCTATAGTATGGCGACCAAAACTGCACACAATACTCCAGATGCGGCCGCACCAGAGTCTTATATAACTGCAACATGACCTCAGGACTCCGGAACTCTATTCCTCTACCAATAGAAGCCAGTACGCCATATGCCTTCTTCACCGCACTATTTACCTGGGTGGTAACTTTCAAAGATCTGTGTACATGGACACCAAGATCCCTCTGCTCATCCACACTACCAAGTATCTGACCATTAGCCCAGTACCCCATCTTTTTGTTACTCTTACCAAAGTGAATCACCTCACACTTAGCTACATTGAACTCCATTTGCCACCTTTCTGCCCAGTTCTGCAGCTTATCTATATCCCGCTGTAACCTGACACATCCTTCCTCACTGTCTACAACTCCTCCGACCTTCGTATCATCCGCAAACTTGCTCACCCAACCTTCTAACCCCTCCTCCAGGTCATTTATAAAAGTGACAAACAGCAATGGTCCCAAAACAGATCCTTGCGGAACACCGCTAGTGACGGCACTCCAAGATGAACCTTTGCCATCAACTACTACCCTCTGTCTTCTTCCAGCCAGCCAACTCCTAATCCAAACCTCCAACTCACCCTCAATGCCATACCTCCGTATTTTTTGCAGTAGTCTACCATGGGGAACCTTATCAAACGCCTTACTAAAATCCATATACACATCTACCGCTTTCCCCTCGTCCACCTCCTTAGTCACCTTCTCAAAGAATTCAATAAGGTTTGTGAGGCACGACCTGCCCTTCACAAAACCATGCTGACTATCCTTGATCACATTATTCCTATCCAGATGTTCATAAATCCTATCCCTTACAATTCTCTCTAAGATTTTGCCCACAACAGAAGTGAGACTCACCGGCCTATAGTTACTAGGGTTATCCCTACTCCCCTTCTTGAACAAGGGAACCACATTTGCTAGCCTCCAATCTTCTGGCACTACTCCTGTAGACAACGAGGACATAAAAATCAAGGCCAATGGCTCTGCAATCTCCTCCCTTGCTTCCCAGAGAATCCTAGGATAAATGCCATCAGGCCCAGGGGACTAATCTATTTTCACCCTTTCCAGAATTTCCAACATCTCTTCTCTACATACCTCAAAGCCATCCATTCTACTTAATTGTGACTCAGTATTCACATCGACAACAATGTCCTGTTCCTGAGTGAATACTGATGAAAAGTATTCATTCAGTGTCTCCCCAATCTCTTCAGCCTCCACACGCAACTTCCCACTACTATCCTTGACTGGACCTATTCCTATCCTAGTCATTCTTTTATTCCTGACATACCTATAGAAAGCCTTAGGGTTTTCCCTTATCCTACCAACTAAGGACCTTTCATGTCCCCTCCTTGCTGCTCTTAGCTCTCTCTTCAGGTCCTTCCTGGCTACCTTATAACTCTCAATCGCCCCAATTGAACCTTCACGCCTCATCTTTACATAGGCCGCCCTCTTCCATTTAACAAGGGATTCCAATTCCTTATTAAACCAAGGCTCCCTCACACGACCCTTTCCTCCCTGCCTGACGGGTACATACTTATCAAGGACACTCAATAGTTGCTCCTTGAACAAGCTCCACATATCAATTACACCCTTGCCTTGAAGCTTACATTTCCAAGCCACACATCCTAAGTCATACCTCACCGCATCATAATTTCCCTGCCCCCAGCTATAACTCTTGCCCTGTAGTGCACACTTATCCCTCTCCATCACTAGAGTAAAAGTCACCGAATTGTGGTCACTGTCCCCAAAGTGCTCACCTACCTCTAATTCTAACACCTGGCCTGGTTCGTTACCCAGAACCAGTATGGCCTCACCTCTTGTTGGCCTATCTACATATTGTGTCAGGAAACCCTCCTGCACACATTGGACAAACACTGACCCATCTAACGAACTTGAGCTATAGCTTTCCCAATCAATATCAGGAAAGTTAAAGTCCCCCATAACAACCACCCAATTACTTTCACTCTTCTCTTGAATCATCCTCGCAATCCTTTCTTCTACGTTTCTAGGACTATTAGGGGGCCTGTAAAAAACTCCTAACAGGGTGAGCTCACCTTTCCTATTCCTAACCTCAGCCCAAACTACCTCAGATGGCGAGTCTTCATCCATCGTCCTTTCCACAGCTGTAATACTATCTTTGACAAGCAATGCCACACCTCCCCCTCTTTTACCTCCACGTCTGACCCTACTAAAACATTTAAATCCTGGGACCTGCAACAGCCAATCCTGTCCCTGAACTACCCATGTCTCTGTAATAGCCACAACATCAAAGTCCCAGGTACCAACCCACGCTGCAAGTTCACCTACCTTATTTCGTATACATCTTGCATTGAATCGTATATTTCTTGCATCCAAGGCTCTTAATCCTCTTTGATACCTTTCTCTTGCTCTACCTGTTCAATCCCACTGTCCTTATTCCATATTCCCAGTTCTCCTTACTATCTACTCCTCACTATTTTTCCCTTTCCTGCACCCCCACCAATCTCCACCCCATTTTTCTCAGAGTTTGTAATCCCATTTGAGATAACAGTTGGAACAGTCAAACTATGTTGCTCTCACCCCAGTTCAAGAACAACTGCATTACATTCTTTGCTTTTTTCTGAATTCAAATTAGTCCCTCTTGAGATCATCTCTAAACTAAATGAACGAATATCTATAAACTTCAAAGTGGTTCAGCTTAGTGTGAATGCATGGTATGATAAAGTACCATCTCTCTGTCGTCCCGTTTCCCCCTCAGTTGAAGCAAAACACTCAGAGGCACAGTGTAGTTTTGCCTCCTTCATGTTTATTCCCGGCCCTGGAGGGAGAGAGAACGATTACCCATGGGCACAGAGACGTGTTCACTGTCTTCTCTGGAACAGCAGTTTCTCAATTAACTATATAGTAATTTTACAGGGAGGAGCATCCAGATAAGGCAACATACATATTGATTGAGTGACCGTTACAATCAGCAAGTGTAAGGAGTAAAGATTAAGCCATCTGCTGTTTCACAATGAATAACTGACTTCACATAATGAATACTTTTTACCTTGTTAAACAGACCGCACATACTGAGTGCTTCCAATATTGTTAGAAGGTTCTACATAATGACCTTTCCACCTTGTTAACCCATTACCCTTGTCTCCAGCACCCCATCGTTAGCTGTAAATTGTTATATGATCTGAGTCATGCTCAGCTGAACCTCGTTTCACAAAACTCAGAACTTAACTCTTTCCCTGCCTGCTTATACCCTGTACACATTCTCATCTCGATCTCTAAAAGTTAACCCCTCAAACAAGACGCTGACTTTTTCCATGAGCTTTCACATTTAACATGAAAGATCATACCAGCTTTAAAGAAAACTATCACGTACGCTACATCATGCCCAGTTCATCACCAACCATCTGGCATTAAAATGCAAAGTACAATTTCAATATTTTAATATGTAGAGTGGTTACTTAACTAAGATGTAAATAATCAGCTCCAGATTGCTCAGTCACTAGTAAATATATTGTTCAGTACTCAGCTGCTTCTGGAGAAAATCAGCCATCAAGCACGCTTGGAAATTGAGTACACCACATCCAAGCTATTTGAAACGAGTGGTTATACTCTTATTTCTCTTATGGAGAACCTGCTTGGGTTTTAAAAAAAAGACTTGTCAAAATTCCAATAACCCAGTAGTGACAGAAATAAGAATACAATTCTGCTTGCCTCTGTGCAAACAATCTATTTTATTTCTCTCGGACAAAGCAACTGAAGATAAGCTGCTTGTAGCATGATAACAAAGGTCAACAAGGGAACAGAGAACAAGGTAAATGACTACTGTAATATTATTTTATGGCCAATGGTAATTATTTTCCCCAGCCAACTGAAACCACCAGTAAACAGACAACACAGATAATAACAGATGGTACAGAAATGAAGAATCTTTCCTGTTACTGAGCAATTTAAAAACATTATGCATCAGATCCCAAATCAACAGCACTTGCGTTTACACAGCATTTTTGTGGAACAGTGTGAGGTGCTACCAAACAGCAATTAAAAACTGGGTGCCTGACAGAAGATTAAATACGATAACCTGAAGTTTGATCAAAGGACAGCAATTATTCAATCCCAGTCAGAACATCAGAGTTTGAAGAGAGCACTGTATGGGCATTTAACTAACAGTTAAGGAAAGGCCAGATCAAAGGTTAAAAACACAGGGAACCATATTCAATGTAGATCCGATAGGACCAGGGTGATGGTCAATAAGATCATTATGAGTAATTTAATTTAGGATCAGCCGAAGTTTGGGGGAAATAAGATAGGAGGCTGGACGGGAGACTACTCAAGTAGTCATGTCTATAGTTGACAAACAGCATGGGGATGATGGTGTCAGTATCAGATAGGCTGAGGTAGGGATTGACCACATGGGCCCTGCCTCCTCATACAGGTCGTTCTGCTATAAAGGGATAGTTGCGTTCCTCTGCAACCCCACGCTATGGAAAATTGCGGTGTACAAGAGCTCAATGGAAAACTGCCAAACCTGTTATTCAAACAGCTTCCACAACTCATCAATCATGTTAGAGCCAATTCCTGTTAACAAAACACATGTTATACCAGAACAACCTGTATTAAAATCTGAGTCTTGAATGGTTCATAGCAAGCAGCTCAGGGTCCACATCAACAAACTCAGATCTACTTAAAGTAAAACAACCCAAAATCATGAAGCACACAAGGATGAACGTCAGGAAAATAACATCAGTAGTGAACAGTAGTTTATATATCTCACACAGACTACATCTTGAGAATAGTCAGGCAACTTGTATATTGTTCAAGATCCATGATGAACAGAAAAAAAAAGCTATTCAGGGAGGTGGCGAGGCTGAGTTGGATGCCCTACAGTTCACCATTCCATGCAGAGTGCTCAAAGTGAGGGTTAGAATGAAATATTAAGGGGTCAATTTGCTCTGCTAACCTGCAGGAAAGTGGATGGCCCGAGGTTAGCGTGGTAAGCCTCTGTCTTCGGGTGTACGTTTCTGTTTCACAGGTAGAATGTAAGGAATTTACATTCCCATCCCTTGACATTCAGAGCCATTTGCATGGACATTTCCTAATTATTCAGACTGGTAATTTATATTACCATCTCCAATTCAGAATCAATAAGAACATAGCAATTAAAATTCTGACCATATTCTGTAGTTAAAAAAAAATTCACATCAGATGTGGCTATCTCGGCATGGATTTACATTGTTTCTGGAAATGGTGTGATCACTACATTGTGTCTTGAGTGGCATGTGACTGTAGGGAATGGCTGGGGTTCGGCAAGTGGGCGTTTCTGACTGTAATGTGAAACTCTTGTACTATAAAAGAAGAACTGTTTCATTTGCTCAGAGAGATCTTTGACATGGCTCCAAAAACCCTGTTAAGTGTGTTAAGGGTTATTCCAGAAAGCTTGTACTTGCTTAATAAAATTTTGTTGGTCTCAAAAGTTGGCGTATTACAGTTGCATCAAGTGTGTAAGAATTTCATGAAAAAGAATTCAACAAGAACACTCCAATGGGTTCATGGGATGAGTAATTCAGGCTATATACTCAGAAGCAACTTGGGTTCAGACAGAGATTTGATAACCATGGTCTTCCTCTTATAGGGAAACTTGAAAGGTTTCAGAAAAGATTTTACAAGGATATTGTCAGGTTTGTAGGGTTTGAGCTACAGGGAGAGGCTGAATAGGCTGGGGCAATTTTCCCTGGAGTGTTGGAGGCCGAGGGGTAACCTTATAGAGGTTTAAAATATCATGAGGGGCATGGATAGGGTGAATAGACAATTTCTTTTCCCTGGGGTGGCAGGAACTAGACGGCAGAGGTTTAGGGTGAAAGGGGAAAGATTTAAAAAGGACTTAAGGGGCAATGTTTTCATGCAGAGGGTGGTGCATGTATGGTATGAACTGCCAGTGCAGCTGGTACAATTACAACATTTAAAAGGCATCTGGATGGGTATATGAATAGGAAAGATTTAAGAGGGATATGGGCCAAGTGCTGGCAAATGAGACTCGATTAATTTAGGATATCTGGTTGGCATGGACGGGTTGGACCGAAGGGTCTGTTTCCATGACTCTAACAGAGCTTTCAACACCTGCATCCTTGCTGTGTAAATCTCATGGCTCTCAATAACTCTTCCTTTACTCATTTAAGTTTCATACAAGCTTGTTGAAGAGGAGAGTTTGGATTACACCACTAAGCACTAGCACATGAGAAAGACAACAGAGAATGGAATAAATAAACAGCAAAACAAACAGCTACTCTGACCACCATAGTGGCAACAGTACATTCATGCCTGTAGAAAATCAGCTAATGGCAAAATAAATGGATAATTTTTAGAATTGCAACTTCAAATAGGGTGCCACAGAAATCAGTGCTGGGTCACAATTAATTATAATCTATATCAATGACTTATATTATGGCAGTACTCCCTAAATTTTACTTCTACATTGTGACCCCATTTTAAAGGCTTGAAAACTGTTGTGAGGCTTGCAAGAGTACAGGACTTGTCCTTTTGAGGGCAACTGTTATAACTCAGTCAGAGATCTGCTGCTGCTACTGCTGCTGCCTTGGGTGCTCGTGACCCCACCTGAAGTCCCAAGCCCAAATTTGGGAAGCCCTGTTTGAAGGGATAGTCTGTGCAACAGCCAGAAATAATAAATATGAAGATTGGCAGAGAACCAAATAATAAGTAAATGAAGAGCCTGTAAAAGAATCTTAGGACAAGTGAGCAGGCTAACATTTGGTAAAGGTTGTTTTGTTTGTAAGAGAGTCACAAAGTGAGAATCTGTGTTGGTACAGTTGAGGAACTGTAAAAGACTGCCCTAATGGGAATTATGGATAGGCCTCCGAGCAAGAGTGAGGATGTGAGAGAGAAAATGGTCAAAAATCACACATTACCAGGTTATAGTCCAACAGGTTTATTTGGAAGCATTAGCTTTTGGAGCGCTGCTTTTTCATCAGGCACAGCCACCTGATGAAGGGGCAGTGCTCCGAAAGCCAGCACTTCCAAATAAACTGGTTGGACTATAACCTGGTGTTGTGTGATTTGTAAGTTTGTTCACCCCAGTCTAACACCAGGTCGTTCACATTAGAGAGAGAAAATAAACCAAGAGATAGAAAAGGCATACAAGAAAGACATTATTACAATAATCATGGTGGGGGACTCATTGAAATTTACACAATATTGAGGGGGCTGAATGGAGCAGAAAAGTCGTTTCTACCAGTAGGAGAGGCTAGGACCCAAAAGCACGGCCTCAGAGTAAGTAGACAATGCTTTAGATAAAGAGGAACTCCTTCAGCCTGACGGTGCAAAAGAACTCATTGCTGCAGAAGGCTGTGGAGGTCAAGTAATTGAGTGTATTTAAGACAGAGATAGATAGATTCTTGATTAGTAAGGGGATCCAGGGTTACAGGAAGAATGCAGTAGGATAGATTTGAGAAACGTATTAGCCATAAATCAAGTAGTGTTGCAGACTTGATGGGCTGAACAGCCTAATTCTGTTCCCACATCTTGTAGCCTAAATGGAAAAAGGGCGATGATTTAATTGAAAGAATAAAAAAAAGGTAGAATTCTACTTCAAAGCAGAGAGGCTGCAAAGAGTTCTGATACAAAGGGATCTGATGGTCTAATAAGGAAGGGACAAATTCTTTGTTGCATGTCTTCATTGCAAGGAGGAATGGGCTGAAGAATTGGAGAACTACAGTCAGAATTTAACATCGAAAAAGGGTATGTATGGCCTATTTGTACCTATTTCAGTCAAAATGCACTGATCTACCCTCGTCTCTATCCCTAATCAGATTCCTGATGAAGGGTTTATGCCCGAAATGTCTATTCTCCTGCTATTTGGATGCTACCTAACCTGCTATGCTTTTCCAGCGCCACACTCTCGAATCTGATCTCCAGCATTTGCAGTCCTCACTTTCTCCTAATCTCTATTCCAGCAGTCAGGCCATAGCCTTGATTGTTCTGGTGTTTCCAGGTTTCTTATCTAAACATGTAAGTGTCATGATGGCTTCTGCCTCGACTAACTTCTCCAGCATTGAGTTCCACTTATCCTGAGTGAAAAAAAACACTTCCTTAATTTCCTCCCAACCGTCTGCTCCTTCTCTTAAATTCATGCCTTCTGATTACTGACATCATGACTGGGGAAGGTTTCTTCCCATCTATGCCCCTCAATTTTGTAGACCTCAATCAAATATTCCACACCTCATTCCACCCTGAGCCTTCTCCTAACTAAGAAAACAACCTTTACCAATCCAGTTCCTTTTGATGGCAAAAAGGTTCCAACCCAGGCAACATCCCAGTGAATCTCCTCTGTACCTGATCTCGTGCAATCACATCTTTGCAAATGTGTGGCGAATTGAACTGCACTGTATTCTAGCTCTGACCTAATTAATGTCTTATACAGTTCCACCATAACCGCCCTGCTCTGATGTTCAAACGCCATGACAAATAAAAGCAAGTATCCCACAAGCTTTCTTAACTGTCGTATCCACTTGCCTTCAACCATCTATGGATATGCATACCAAGGTGTCTCTGATTCCGTGTAGCTTCCAGGATCCTACCATTCACCATTTACTCCCTTGCCCTGTTAGACCTTCCAAAATGCAATTACTCTTACTTGGCAGGATTAAACTTCGGTCTGTTATCGTTTTGACTATCTGACCAGCCTGCACATATCGTCCCAAAATCAAAGGCTTTCCTCCTCACTATTTATAACACCACTAATTTTCATAGTTAAAAATCACACAACACCAAGTTATAATCGAACAGGTTTATTTGGAAGCACGAGACCTGTTGGACGATAACCTGGTGTTGTGTGATTTTTAACTTTTGTACACCCCAGTCCAATACTGGCGTCTCCAATCATGACTAATTTTCATGGTATTTGCGAATGTACTGATGAAACCACCTCCATTAATGTCTAGATCATTATAGTAGACTACACATTTCAAGGAACCCAGCATCAAGTGCTGTATTATGTCACTGGTCATAAACATTCAGTCAAAAATACCCAGTTTATTTGACCAGTAACTCTGCCTCTTGCTATCAGGGCAATTTTGGATCAATTTTCTGAACAGGTCTGGATCCAAAGAGACCATACCTTCCTAACTAGCCTCCCATGTGACACATAGATAATACCTTACCAAAGTCTATGTAGCTACGTAACAGCTGCATTGCCCTCACTGATACACCTAGTCACCGCAAAAACTTTGTTGAAACTGGTGAGACATGACCTCCCTTGGTAATACCATGTAATGATATTTGATTAATCACTCTCTAAGTAGAAATTAATTCAGTCCTTCAAAATTTGCTCAAATGTTTTCCCATCACTGATACTAGATTTATTATAGAATCCCTGCAGTGTGGAAGCAGACCATTCAGCCCATGGAGTCCACACAGACCCTTCGAACATTATCTCACCCAAAACCATCCTCCCACCCTCACCCTACCCCTGCATTTTCCTTAGCTCATCCAACTAGCCTGCACATCCCTGGACTCTACAGGCAACTTAGCATGATTAATCCGCTTAACCTTGACATCTTTGGACTGTAGAAGTAAACTGGACTAACCAGAGGAAGCCCATGCAGACACTGGGAGAAAATGTAAAATCCACACAGATAGTCACCCAAGCATGGAATTGAACCCGGGTCCCTGGCACTGTGAGGCAGTAGTGCTAACCACTGAGCCACAGTGCCCACCCCTGGCCTGTGATTCGCTGGTTTCTCCCTGTCACCCTTCTAAAAGAATCTTGTCACATTTCTCTAGCCCTCTCGCATTTGTTCAGTGGCCAGAGAGAATTTAAAAATTGAAATGAGGTCCCCTACAATCACCTCCCTTGGCTCCCGTACATCTTAACTGAACCTGGAGACTTATCCAATTTTCAATCCCCTACAACTACTACTACTTCCTCTGCCTCAATATTAATTTGTTTAAGTTGATCACAGTCCTCCCTGAGAATGTGCATAAAGTTTAAGCAGGTAGGGAATGAGTTAAGTTTAGAGTTGCTTGACAAAGGCTCAGCGAGCAAGACTTTGACCAGGTAAGAACTTGCAGTAAATAATGAGGTGCTGCAGGCAAGGGTAGTAGTTTAACAAGGTGAAGAACATTCATTGTATAATATCAGTTAACGAAGTGAAGAACATCAATTGTGTCATGGCAAATGGCTTAATCTTTACTGTTGATGCTTGCGGATTGTAATGGTCACCCAAACAATTTAGATGTTGCCTTATTTGGATGCTGCTCCCTGTGAGTGACTATATAATTCCTTAAGAATCTGCGGTTCGAGGGAAGAACTCATGTCTTTGCATAAACGGATGATTGCTCTCTCTCCTGGGCTCGTGATAAAGGGAAAGAAGGTAGAGCCAGACTGTATCTCTGAGTGCTTGCTTCGACTGATACAGAAATGGGATAACAATATTAGTGAACCAGATAGGAATCCAAACAAATAGTTATAATCAGATGGTGTCAGCGACCGCTTGGAATACTGGTATCTGGGGACTGACAGGCCCACAAGGTAAGATTTTAAACCTTGGTCCCTCTTGATGTGTTGGAAACACTTGTTCAATCGCTACAAAAACAGTGGCTATAAGAGAAGGCAGAAGTGAGGAATACTAAGGGCATTAACTCACTTCCTGACTCCTCCAAGTCTGCCCAACTTCTACAAGGCACAAGTCAGCAGTATGATGGAATATTCCTTACTTGGCTACAACAACACAAGAAGCTTTACACTGTTCAGAACACAGCAGCCAGCTTGGCTGGCACCACATTCACATGCATTCACTTTCTCTGTTAAGTTATTTTTTTCTGAGGCTCTAACACACATGATGCAATTGTAAACGGCCACATCTGTGAACAAGCAACCAAGTTTATTAAACACAGTACAGTACAGGTTTTGGAAAAGCCTTTAACACACCTCACAGGACTTAGGGGTCATGGCAAAAGTTCTCCCTAAACAAAGGAAACAGTCCTTCCTTTATACAAAATCTTTACATCATAGTTAGTCATGCTCAGAAGAGAACCCCCAGTCACTCCCTCAGTCACATGCCACTCAAGATATAATGCGGTGACCACCCCACCTCAAGAAACAATGTAACGCAAATTATCCCTTGGTGGTCAAATCTGTTGCAAATTGTTTTTTCTAACTTTAGGGGAGTAGTCAAATACCAACTGTAATGTTCTTATTGATTTCTGGATGAAAATGTAAATCATCCCTGAATGGCAAGGAAATGGCCATGTAAATTTCCCACATTCCACCTATAAGACAAAGATACACCACCTTACCCCTGGGGCATTCAATTTCTTGCAGGTCAGTAGAGCAAATTAACTCTTAAATATCTCATTGCCACCAATGATGCTTAGTAGAAATGTACATTATCTACAAGTGGCACTGCAGAAATTCACCCAAGATCCATGGACAGCACCTTCCAACCAATGCCCACTTTCATTTATAAGGACAATGGGAGCAAAGACAAGAGAACATCACCACCTGCAAACTCCCCTTTAAGCCACTAACTATCCTGACTTGGAAATTATATCACTGTTCCTGCACTGTCACTGATTCAAAATTCTGGAATTTCCTCTCCTCAGCAGGGAAACAGAAACTTTGGCCCAGTTTGACCATGCCAGCAAGGTATCACAATTAATCTAGTGGCATTTGCCTGTGTTTGGGCCCAATCCCCCCATATCTATCCCATTCATGCAGCTGTCCAAATGTTTCTTCAATGTCAAAATTGTACTTGCCTCCACCACGACCTCTGGCAACCCATTCCAGACTCTCACCAAGCTGTGTGCGCAAGAATTGCCGCTCTGACCCCTCTCTCCTTAAACTGAACCCCTCGTATTTTAATCTCCCTTACCATAGGAAAAAACTGTTGTCTATCTCCCTTATGTGATTTTAAAGACCTCGAAAGGTCATCCCTCAGTCTAAGCCTATTCAGCCTTTTCTTGTAACCTTCTAATCTAAGTAGGATCTCAATAAATCTTTTCTGCACTCTTCCTACTTTATATCCTTTTTAAATTGGGCGACCAGAACTCCAGGCAGTACTCCAAATGTGGCTTTGCAGCTGCAACTAGACATCCCAACTCCTATACACAATGCTTTGACCAAAAAATAAAGCATGCCTAAAGCTTTCTTCACCTGTGATTCCAATTTCATGCAGCTATGAACCTGTACCCCTCAATCGCTTTGTTCTATTACACTGCCCAGAGCCCTACCATTGACTGTGTGATTTGACCTAACAAAATGCAACACCTCACGTGCCTAAACTAAATTCCATCTGCCATTCCTCAGCCCGCTGGCCCAGTTGGTCAAGATCTTGTTGCAATCCCAAAAAGCATTCTTCATTGTCCACTGTACCACCAGTCTTCGTCTCATCAGCAAGCTTACGAACCATACCTCCCAAATCCTCATCCAAATCATTCATATCCTTTGCATCTCTTTTCTCAGGATAATATATTAACACATGATCAAAATATAAAGATTGCAGATAGACAAGAAAAGGACAGGATGCGGTTTCAAAGTTGCAAGTTTGAAATAACTAAAGCCTTAGTGCACCTGAATTATCAACTAAATATGACAACTTCTCTAACCCACTGCACATTTGGGTGAGCATCATCACATTTGGAAAATGGGTGTGTGACTCAGCTTTTTGCTGGAAAGTTTTAGATTTAGATTAGATTTTAGATTTTTAGATTACTTACAGTGTGGAAATAGGCCCTTCGGCCCAACAAGTCCACACCGACCCACCAAAGTGCAACCCACGCATACCCCTACATTTACCCCTTCACCTAACACTACAGGCAATTTAGTTGATTGGTCATGTACTAGGACCAAGATATGAATGAGTTTTTTCTGCCTGACAACAACTGATTGTTTCTCAGGTGACCAAAATGACAGGATTTGGGAACATTACCTACTGCAATGTGTTCAGTTCTCCCGCAGCTCGGAAGAGGTCTCTGTTCTGTGCAGTCAAAGTTGCCATGAACCTGAAGAAAGCCATGCTATCTTTGCTGCAATAGTTGCTGTAAACTGAGACTTTTAACACTAGGTCAGGGACGTTTTAATAAGTGACTGCAACTCTGGTCAACCAGTGAAAGCATCATTTAAAAAAAAGCAACTGAGGCAACATGTTGGCCAGTAGAGTCATTAAGATGATCACAATAACACAACCTGAGAACAAAGACTAGCAAATTGCTCCTTCCCACTTTCCCTACACTCCATAACCTATTTTACAGTATCTGTGTGCACTTTCAAGAGGGAATTTGAGAGGATTAGTGTGACATGTCAATAGTTTATAACTGGTTACCTGTAGCTGGAGCTCAATTACTTTTAATAAATAGTCATTCTTGTTCAGTAGAGACACCTAGTCCATGCTTTCTGTCAACTTAGGTCTGACAGTAGATAGATTGGATAAATTTGCATACTTTAAAATATCTTGAACTTTCATTAAGACTCTGGAAATAGTGGGGTTCGATTTCCAGTGCTCAACCTCTGATTTGTAAAAACATGGACAAAGTCTGAAATTTTAGAACATCCAGAAAGATATGTCTGTTGGTTGGCACAGACATGATTGGCCAAAGGGCCTGTTCTTCTATAATGTATGACTATGGTATAGAGTCACAGAGATGTACACAGTATGGAAACAGACCCTTGAGTCCAACTTGCTCATGCTGACCAGATATCCTAAATTAATCTAGTCCCATTTGCCAGCATTTGGCCCCGAACCTTTTAAACCCTTCCTATTCATACACTCACCTAGATGCCTTTTAGATGATGCAATTGTACCAGCCTCCACCACTTCCTCTGGCAGCTCATTCTATACACGCACCACACTCTGCATGAAAAAGTTGCCCCTTAAGTCTCTTTTATATCTTTCCCCTCTTACCTTAAACCTATGCCCTCTAGTTTTGACTAATCACCCTATCCATGATCTTCATGATTTTATACACTTTTAGAAGGTCATCCTTCAGCCTCTGATGCTCCAGGGAAAACAGCCCCAGCCTCTCCACAACATTTAAAAGGCATCTGGATGGGTATATGAATAGGTTTACAGGGATATGGGCCAAGTGCTGGCAAATGGGACTAGGTTAAGGTATCTGGTTGGCATGGATGAGTTGGAATGAAGGGTCTGTTTGTGTCTGCACATTTCTATGATTCTCCCTATAGCGCAAACCCTCCAACCCTGACAATATCCTTGTAAATCTTTTCTGAACCCTTTCAGGTCTCACAACATCCCTCTGATAGGATGATTTAGAGATGCTGGTGTTGGACTAGGATGTACAAAGTTAAAAATCACACAACACCAGGTTATAGTGTAATATGTTTAATTAGTTGCACTAGCTTTCGGAGCGCTGTTCCTTCATCAATCACTCCGATGAAGGAGCAGCGCTCCGAAAGATGGTGCCTCCAATTAAACCTGTTGGACTATAACCTGGTGTTGTGAGATTTTTAACTTCTGATAGGAGGGAGACCAGAATTGCACACCATATTCCAAAACTGGCCTAACCAATGTCCTGTACAGCCACAACATAACCCCACCCCACAACCCCTACACTCAATGCACTAACCAATAAAGGTAAGCATACCAAACACCTTTTTCACTACCCCATCTATAAAGACTCCACTTTGAAGGAACTATGAACCTGCACTCCAAGATCCCTGCTTTCAGAGAGCCATGCACACACTAATGGAGAAAAAGAGACCTTTGTGAACAAGTGTGTTTCCTGTCCACTGCTTGATCATTGTATGAATAATGCACATTTTCATCTCAGGTTTACATAATGGGCAAGGCCTATTATGCTGATGAATAGAATTGAGGTGGAGAATGCTGTTAAATAACGGAGAAATATTTTTGTACATATCCAAGCATATCTGCAGTCAAGTTAAATCAAACTAGAAATATAGAGCAGAAAGCAACAGTGTGAAAGCATGCTAAGTTTGCCCTGCTTTCCACCCTGTTCTCTCTCCAGTCTCTTTGACAGCATTAGCAAAGTTTAAAGTGAATGTTCATAACGTTCACAGTATAGCTGAGTTGGGGCTTTTGCCAGATTCCTGTTAAAAAGAACCAATGCACTCATGTTCTAGATTCTGGAACAGCATGGCCTTTGCAAATGTACTTCTGCGTCTTGAGCTTTAGATGGAGCAGCATCAAGACGAATTATATTTTTATCAACCTGTTCAGTGTTGCTATCACATGCCTCTGGAGCAGGTTGAACTTGAACTTAGGCCTCTTGATTCAGAGGTAGGGACACTACCACAATCAGCCCAACAGGAAGCACTTTGTTAGTGAAGCGAGAAAAACATCATTGCCGCAACACGAAACAGTTAGTCTGCCATCCTCTCATAAAAGCCTAGTTTAAAGGAAACGCACTCCGACTTGTGTCTTGTTCATACCGTCAAGAGGCTCAGCTGTCAAAGCACATCTAAACACAAGACATTTGAGGCAGACTGCACTTGGCCATAAACTTTAAGCTGGCATAGCCCCATCGGACTACTCTCACATTAGACAGACAACCGGTAATGGTTTAACCTGGGGGTAACCATGCCTCAGGCAAGGGGAGAGTTTGATGAAGTCAGTCCTTCATGCTGTTAGTATCACTATATCCCAAACCAGCCATCTGACTAATAGGGCGAAGCAATCCCCACATAGTTATAAAGTCTGTAAAGTGACTTTAGTATGCCAGCATATATTTATCATTTGCTAACAGATAACTTTAAAGTACAAATCATAAAATTCTTTAACCATTATTTTTCATTGAAAGAATCAGGATAACAAAGTTTTGTTTTGAAATGCAGTTAAGACAAGGAGGGAAATGAGAAGAAACAATTTGCTTGTCTGTCACTATAATTGCATAACTCTTGTCTATTTATTGTACATAGTAGCAACAAGATAACATTGTGACAGTGACTTGCTTAGGCTCTGTTCCTTCATTCCCATACAGAATAAGAAGCACCAATAGCCTGTCACAATCTCTATCGCTTCAGCCCATGCCACGACTCAGTTTGGAGGGGGACATGATTGCGACATATCAAATTATAAGGGGCATGGAAGAAGCTTTTCCCTTTGATGGTGGGCACAATGACCAAAGCATTTAGGTTTAGGTTTAAGGGATAGGTGGTTTGAAGGAGATGTGAGAGGATACCTTTTCCCCGCTTGAGGGTGTTGGAAATCTGGAACTCACTGGCAGTAAGGGTCTCACAGATTCATAGAGATCTTGAGCGCAGGAAAAAAACAGCCGTTTGGCTCAATGAGTCTTTGCCAGTCAAAAAACAATCACCTAAGCAATCCAATCCCATTTTCTAGCACTTGCCCATAGTCACAGAAGCTCGGGCATTGCAAGTATTCTACTAAATACTTCTAGTCATACAGCACAGAAACAGACCCTTAGGTCCAATTCATCCATGCTGACCAACTTTCCCAGATTAAATTAGCCCCACTTGCCTGCGTTTGGCCCATACCCCTCCAAACCTTTCCTATTCATTCTTAAGTGTTACCTCGACTACTGTGACAGGCAGATTCACAACACTATCTGGGTGAAAAGTTTGGGCCATCTGTTGGAAAATTGGATTAGAATAGTTTGGTGTTATTTGACTAACATGGCTGCAACGAGCTGAAGAGTCTTTTTTGGTATGCTGTAGGTCTTTGAGTATGACTTTTCCTTAGGGATTTGCAAGACACTAACGTGGCCTCAGGGGTTGGCTGGTTGAGCCATGGCATCTATTCAAAAGAAAGTGCCATAATTTAAAGAGCCCACTGCTACCACAGAGCTTGCAATCCCTAAAATTTGGCTGGTGATCCAACTGGAGGTTGCAGCTCTCTGTTTGGGAAGATGGTTCATATAGTTTTACTGAAGCAAAGGTATGAATTAGTAGTGTCTAAGCAACAATTTACAAGGTTACTTCTAATTATTACATCTTCATAGCTTTTATATCACTGTAACACAGTACCACTGACAGCCCACAAGTTACACCTGTAGATCTGCCTGAAGGTTTAAGGTATTCACCACACATATAAATTTTGCAATTCTATCGCAAAACACAATACTGGAAATATTCAGCGCTGTCAGAAGTCGAAAATAAGGCAAATAATGAGTCATGTCCAGCCTGAAAAACTTGCAAAGTAACAAAACATTTTCGGTTTTTGTTTCAGTCTCTGAAGGATTATTTTTCGTTAGCGTGGTCGATCTAAGCAGAATTGTTGTATTTGGTGACTGCTTTCGAGCCTTCGGGGATGGCGTTTTTGGCTAGATCTTCTGGCAGCACAAAGCAGACGTCAATCTGGATTTCCCTGTACGGGATGGTCTGGCACTTCTATTGAATCAGGTGCGAAGCCTCGGAAACAATACGCTCAAATACATCAACGACAGAGTTCACGGTATCTTGGACAAAATTCTTCGGAAGGATAGACATGGGTCAGCCGATACACGTAAGTCGAATAGCTGTTTCCAAGTGTTCCTCTGCTTCTTGGGCCGGCGTTTGACGACTTGGCTATGTGAAATTTTCCATGCCTTCCGGGATGCAACGCTCTTCATTGCAGCCACCATCTCGACATGACTTCTAATCACAGCAAACTTAAATGATATTCATACCGAATATGACATTTTAAGCTTTGAATCAATGATCCGCATTTCTCTTTCATGAACAGCAATGTTCTTAAAACTCTGGGACAATCAGTGCAATACAAACTTGTAGGAGAAAGTGAGGACTGCAGATGCTGGAGATCAGAGCTTAAAAATGTATTGCCAGAAAAGCGCAGGTCAGGCAGCATCCAAGGAGAAGGAGAATCGACGTTTTGAGCATAAGCCCTTCTTCAGGAATACAAACTTGTAGTCCAATTTAACCTCTGTCTTCAGCTGCTGTATATTGCAAGCCGCAGGGCCACCCAAGCAATAAATACAAAACTCCACCTCACAATTGTGTTACAAATTGCAGTGTTTGGACAGTATCATCAAATTTCTTTCCTGCTCCATATGGCTACAGCCAAATTTTTTAACCACACAATGCGATTTCAGTAGAAACATCACCCATCCTAAAACATAGCGAATGTACTTCACATGCATATTAATTTATTCTCTAACAACATCCAGGAACCACTCAATGATCAAAATGTATTTGCACTGTTTCTCATTTTATCAACAAACTCAAAGGCTAAAATACATAGAATAGCTACTTGAATATAACTGAGATCAGATATTCGTCTCTACGTTTATTTACCATTAAGAAACAACCGCATGAGCATTCCTAATTTGCAGTAACTGGTCAACAACTAATATATTGGTCAACACTAGTATATGCAAAACGTGTACAGCAACCGTTGACGAAGCGTGAATGCCAGGCGGAGAAAAATTCCATCGCTAATACTGTAACATGGTTTACAACAAGAATGCAATTCCTACTATATTTAAATGAGAACATGGCAATTCAGTGACACAACAAATCCCTGTATTTCCTTGGTTATTATATTACTTACTTTTGCTGTTTGTGTTAAAATATAACTGACATAGTTACAGCTTACCTTTACTTTATTCCACAAAAGGAAGCAGGTAAGCAATGTTTAGTTCAACAATATCTGCAGGACCCCACAAACATTTAAGTGACTAACCACTATGATAATCAACTGCAAAAACTGAGCACAATCTATTAAACTAGCTTTTATTCTGGGTTACCAGCTCCAAACAAACAAAGCTTACACTTGGATATCATCAAACCAGTAACAAAATTGTTTCAACTTCTGATATAAACTTTACTGGTCATATTTGGAAGAGCTTTTCTTGTGGAATCAGCTTTAGGAAATGTAAACAAGCCTCTGATTTCAATTGAAAATTCCTGGGTCATGTGGAACTCCAAGCCAAATGCAATACATTGCTCATACCTATAGAAAACATACGTATGGGCATCAAATAATATTGAAATTTATTCTAGTTTCATTCAGCTTATAAGTGACCACAAATTGAGTTTTCCCATTTGGAAGTTAAAATTAACAATATCCATATGGAAAGCTGGCCCAGAAAGACTAACCCACAGACCTATCACACCTAATATAAATAAATCAATCATTATTAAAAAGGACCTTTAAAGCAGTCTGAAGTTGATTTCCTCAATATCATTAAAGTTTAGAATGTGAAACTTTTAACTTTCGCCAGTTCTATTCAGTCACAGCAGATGGTCATTCAGATCATCCTGAAATGAGCTGAATGAGCTGAAATGAGCATCTCCATACTGTTTCTCTTGCCTTTCCTTGTAACCTTGCACGTTTGTTCTTTTACAAATAGCAACCGAATTGACTTCCGAATGCCTCAACTGAGCCAGCCACTCTTTCGTGCATACCAGACCCCAACCACTAGGTGCTATTTACTCACATTTTTGCTTCCTTCTCTCATTACTTGCTCTCGCTATTCTCCTGCTCGCTATCCTTTCATGAGGAGGAACATTTCTACCCTCATTACTCTGTGCAGACCTCTCACAATGGAATACTTCTAATATCCTCTCTCGGTCTTCTCTCTCCAATCTGACTTCAAAGATCAAATTCCTCAGCCTTGGAACCATTCTCATAAACTTTTTGTATACTCTCTCCAATGCTTACATATCTTTGCTTAAGTGCAGTGCACAGAACTAGACACAATACTCCAACTGAGGGCAAACTAATGTCTTCAGTAAGTTCAAGATGACCTCCTTGTTCTTCTACATCTATGTTAGGTGACCGCATTCCCCCACTATCAACATCCGGGGGTGAGGGAGTGGAGAATTAACTACTGACCAGAAACTCAACTAGATTTGCCGCAAACTCAGTGGCTATGCCAGCAAGTCAGAGGTTATGAACACCGAGGCAGGTTATTTACCTCCTCACTCCCTAAATTCTCTCTAAAGTCTACAAAGCACAAGTCAGGAGTGAGATGGAATATTTGCCAATGATGGATGCAGCTCCCACAAAATTCAAGCAGCACCATATTCACAAATATCCACTTCCTCAAACAATGCTCAGCAGCAGCAGTGCGTACCATCTACAAGATGCACTGCAGAAATTCAAACATCCATAAACAGCACCTTCCAAAATGACCACCTCTACCGAGAAAAAACAAGGGCAGTAGACACCTGAGAGTACCACCAATGACAAGTTCCTCCCCAAATCAATCACGATCCTGACTGGAAAATAAACTGCTGTTTCTTCATTGTCGCTGGGTCAAATTCCTGGAATTTCCTCCTGAAGAGCGTTGTCCACCTACAGCAGTTCAGGAAGGCAGCTCACCACCATCTTTTAAGGGGTAACTAGGGATAGGCAATAAATGCTGGGAATAAATGTTCACTTTGTACGGGTGAATTAAAACAAAACTTGTTACAATTCTGGCCTCTTCACCATTGACAATTTTAATCACTCCACCACTGCTCGACCATCGGGTGCCTGGAGCAAAAACTGAAATGCTGTTCCTTAATGTTCTGCCTCAAACCTGTCCACCATTCAAAAATGCTTCATAAGATCGCCTTCTTTCAACGTGTTGTCCTAATATCGCTTGTGCTTCCGCATGAAATTTAGTTTGGTAATGCTCATGTGCATTTCTTGGGGCATTTTTATGATACTGAAGGTACTGTACAAATGAACGTTGTTATTTGCAACATTTACTTCTAAAATGTTTTGCGGCACTACTTAAATTTTCTACATGACAACTGTTTTCTGACGTTTGCCCATTTCCTGACATTTAAAACCTGTATTTCTTTGAATTCAAAATTTGATAGATCCACTCTTCAAAAAAAAAACCACACTTATCACACACCATAGTATGTGCATTATAATTTGATTACATTATGATGCAACAACAAATGTATAGTTCACCACGGATTGTTTTGGAGAGTCTGAAAGTAGGTGGGAAATAACAAACCACATAATTTAGGCAAGAAAAAAGTCACACCCACTGACACCTCACTTTTAGAGACATGACTGACTCACTCCACAAAACTCATGAACGCCCTTCACAAGATGGGTGTTTTCCATTCTATCCAGACAAGTTTTAAAAGTTGCAAGCAGAAAAAAAACACAAAACCAGAAGACAGCATTCATAAAATATAAATATATACATTTCTTCATTCAAAAACAGCTCCTCATTTAGTTAATTTGTGTACAATTGGTCAGATAAAACGATAAGACTTCTTAATTCTCAAGGGAAATATAGAGTGAAGAATGGAAGGGAGAAAATAAGAGTGAACAGGAAAGCAGAAGAAAGTGCCAACTCACTCATATTAGCTTTTAAAATTATTTCCTTGTGGGTCATGGGCATTGCTGGCCGGCTGACTTACGTCAGCTTGCAAACGCAAACATCCACTTTTAACCACACAACTGTGATAGCATGATTTAAAACAGAGGGATTCAAAAACCAGTCAAGAAACTTTGCTGAGGTCAAAGTTAACTCCTCTGAGCAACTACCAATCTTTTGAGGATAGACACAAGTGGTTAACATGACTACACCAGTTTTCACACGACTAATCTATAACAATACTTGTAGGTGTATTTCAATAAGAAACACGTCTAATGAGTGAACCTGGCGAAAAAAACCTGATGAGTCTGCAAATTTCACGTTCTGATGTGAATTATTCATTGCTATTCATTATTGCTCCTGAAATGCATAAGTGTAGATATCTCAAATGGATGATTTGAAGAGATTACAGAGATTATGAATAGAAGAAAAAGATCATGGAATTTATCATCATGAAACAAGCATGAGGATTTTTATATTCTGATACTGTTTGACCAGGACTCAATATATATCAGCAGCAAAAGGATGTTGAGTGAATGGACCAGGTGAAAATTAGTTTTTTTTTGAAGATTACTTAGTGTGAAAACAGGCCCATCGGCCCAACAAGTCCACACTGACCCACCGAAGCACAACCCACCCAGACCCATTCTCCAACATCTACCCCGGCACCTAACACGATGGGCAATTTAGCATGGCCAATTCATCCAACCTGCACATTTTTGGACTGTGGGAGGAAACCGGAGCACCCAGAGGAAACCCACGGAGAATGTGCAAACTCCACACAGTCAGTCACCTGAGGTGGGAATTGAACCCGGCGCTGAGAGGCAGCAGTGCTAACCACTGTGCCACAGTGCTGCCCATACGACTGGCACAGGCACGATCTATGCTGTAGATATTTAAGATTCTGAACACAGTCCGCAATTCTCATAACATCAATGCCTGTTAATAAAATTAAATGTTCTTGGCTTAGTCCTACCAACTCAGCTGTTGAAATATAATTCGGCATTCAATCCATAATTTTGAGTATTTACAAACTTGTATTCCAACTCCTTCCGGATGTTTTATCAAGTTCTCAAGCTCGAAAGTCTTCCAACTCAGAGGACCAGAACTGCTTCACCCTTCCAACTAACACAAATTTCGCTGAGATTCAAAGGCACTTTACATTTCCCACATTGAATTCCATCCACCAGTCATGCCCAATTGCAATTATAATACTCATATTTTAAGAAGGCATCTACTTTGAATTGAAGTAACTGACAGTATACAAAAATAGCTGTCAGACATGGCACAGCTGATCTTGCTAATACGCTTTAGTCAAAAGGTAGACTAACTTTTTTTTATTGACATGGTACCTAGAAAGGAAACTGCTTAGAACTTCATTATCCCTGTGGACACGACAATGTATTTTTGAAGATGGAAAACTTACCAGTTCTGACAACAGCAAAAGATTGGAAGAAATCCCCAAAGGGAATTCAAACAATTAATTTTGCTCTGTGAGACAATTCATCAGAAGTTAAAATAGTAACTATTAAACTATTAAGTTTAATCTGTCCAAAGCTGCAAAATTCCTTTTGAAAAATCAGAATATTACAGGCAGGCGTTCAAGAGTTAACATCTTCAAAGACTGCTCCCCGCTTTGGCTCAGGAATCAATCACTCAGGAATCAAGTCAAAAGCTGCGTCAGAAGTCCAAACAATCTGTAAGTGTTGTACCTGCAGAACTAGCAAAGAACAAGAAACCTTGCCTTTATCTCTCAAAAAACTTGCTGTAGTGGAGTCTACTTCTACATAAACACTACGTATTCAGCTGCACAAGCCATTCCAGTGACTAGATCAGACTTCCAAAGTCAATTTCTTAATTTCAGCAAGAAGAAACTCCAGCAATCAGCTCTGGTCGTATACCACAGAGACTCATTCGCTTGAAACTTAGGTATTTTTTTCCCTTTACTTTAATCTTAATATCTGCAATTTCCAAATCCCAAGTCTCTAGATACTTAAAAAATAAGCAACAGTTTAAATCAGCAACCTTCAGCAATAATTAGCAATAAATTAAGCTTTAACCTGTTTAAACACAACAGATAGATTAATTGAGGTTAATAAATACATAGTTTATTAAACATGACACATACACACCCAGTGGTTGTGAAATACACAAACTTTTTTTCTCATCTATACAACCTTCTGTGCCTCCCAATGTGGTACCATGAACAAATGTGGAGGTACAAACTTAATTCTCTCACCCAAATTATTCATGCAAGTGATGAAAATGGAGGTCCCACTCCAAATCTCAGGGAAACACCTGTCTCATAGATTAGATTACTTACAGTATGGAAACAGGCCCTTTGGCCCAACAAGTTCACACGGCCCTCCGAAGAGCAACCCACCCAGATTCATTCCGCTACATTTACCCCTTCACCTAACACTACGGGCAACTTAGCATGGCCAATTCACCTAACCTGCACATCTTTGGACCATGGGAGGAAACCGGAGCACCTAGAGGGAACCCATGCAGACACCAGGAGAATGTGCAAACTCCACACAGACAGGTGCCCGAGGCGGGAATTGAACCCGGGTCTCTGGCACTGTGAGGCAGCAGTGCTAACCACTGTGCCGCCCTGACTTGATAGTGATATTTAAAATTCTCTTTTGCTTTATCTCTATTTATTACTAATTTAATTTATTCTCAAGATTTCATTGGTAGCCACTGTTTAGATTATTTTTCCAAATTTATTTAGATGCCATTTTATTCAACCGCATCCCTTCACTCAATGGTGACTGACTTTCTTTAAGGACTGGATTACCAGTGATTATTGAGTCACAGGAGTTCAAACCCTACACTGCTAGAAATTTAAATGCAGTTAATTAACAAATTTGGGATAAATATCCAGTATTAATAGCAGTAATCATACACTTACCAGATTTCTGTAAAAACCTCAAACTCACCAAGTTTCCTTTGGTTAAAAGACATACCCATTATCAAATTTGACTTGGATGCAACTTCAATGCAATGGTATTGCGGGTCAAACACAGCACATGGACTGCAGTGGTTCAAGGAGGCAGCACACTGCCACCTTTGCAAATGAATCTAGGGAAGGGCAATAAATGCTGAGCTAGCCATTAATGTCCATATCCTGTTAGCAATGAAAAATACTCCTTTGCAAAGTGTTGATTCTTACCTTTCCTTTACAACAGCTAATTGTTGAACTCTTCATCCACTGCCTCTGTGTCCAATCTTTTGGGCAGAAATACTTTGTGCAATCAGGAGACCCTTTCATCCATCTCAAATACTCCATTCTCACTAAATTCACTCTGGCATCCTTCCTGTTCCTTCCATCAACAACAGTCACAAAGTCATCATGCCCTTAATTTCTCTGCTCCTTTCACCCAATGTAATCTTTCTCCCCGCTGAAGTTTTTGCACTCGGTTGTCTCCCTGATATTGTTATCAAACACCTTAACAAGGATGGAACGGACAGTGTCTAGCATGCCAACCTCCAACTTGCAGAGGCTGAACACCAACTCTTCCTCCCATCTGTCCTCAAATGATACTCCCACTACTCCAGGGCAGACTTCACCTATTCTGGTGATCTTCACTCCACAGTTTACTACTTCATAGTCCCCTAAACTCCAACTGCCTGCTGCTACCTTCTTCCCAAAATCCAGAAACAGGACTGTCCTGGAGGACACACCATTGTAGTCTGTCCTTGCTTTCACTGAATTCATTTCTTCCCATCTCCAGAAGATCATAGGAAATTAGAACAGGATAGGCCATTTGGCCCTCGAGCCGATTCCGTCATTCAGTAGGATCGGGACTGATCTATCATTCATGACCAAATGAAGTTTGTTTTACAGTAAAGATTCTTGGTGAAAATGGCATAAATTGATAATGTTGAAATCAAAACACAACAAAACAGACTGCGGATGGAAGGGAAGTTACATAGTGACGTTAGGAGGCGGATTCACACTCCATCTAACTAGCCTAAGACTATCCTCCTCACTTAATATCACCGCTCCAAATTTTTTGTATCGCCTGCAAGCTTACTGGTCAACCCTTCTACATTTAAGTCTATATTATTTATAGAAATTACAAATAATCCAACAGGCTCCAATACAGACCCCCACGGGACACCAAAGGACACAGAATTCCAGTTGGGAAAACACACCTCAACCACTATGCTCTACTTCTTGCCACTCAGCTGAGTGTGGATCTAATTTGCCAAATTTTCTTCATTTCAATGGGCACTTACCTTTGCTATCATATCCCTCCAAATCTTTCCTATTCATGTACTTATGCAAATGTTTTTCAATGTTGTAACTGTACCTGCATCCACCACTTCCGCTGGCAGTTCATTCCACATACTAACCACACTCTGTAAACAAGTTGCCCCTCATGTCCTTTTAAAATCACTCTCCTCTCACCCGAAAAATATGCCCCCCTAGTTTTGAACTCCCCCACCTTAGGAAACAGACCTTTGCTATCCACCTTGTCTATGTTCCTCATGATTTTATAAACCTCAAAAGGTCATCCCTTAACCTCCTATACTGCAGTGAAAAAAGACTCAGCCTGTCCAGCCTACATCTAGATTAGATTACTTACAGTGTGGAAACAGGCCCTTCAGCCCAACAAGTCCACACCAACCCGCCGAAGTGCAACCCACCCATTACCTTACATTTACCCCTTTACCTAACACTACGGGCAATTTAGCATGGCCAATTCACCTAACCTGCACATCTTTGGAGTGTGGGAGGAAACCGGAGCACCCGGAGGAAACCCACGCAGACACGGGGAGAATGTGCAAACTCCACACAGTCAGTCGCCTGAGTCGGGAATTGAACCCGGGTCTCTGGCGCTGTGAGGCAGCAGTGCTAACCACTGTGCCACCGTGCCGCCCACCGTTCCTTCGTATGAGGAAAGGCTGAGGCACTTGGGGTTGTTTTCATTGGAGAAAAGAAGGTTTAGGGGTGACTTGATAGAGGTGTATAAGATGATTAGGGGTTTAGATAGGGTCGACAGTGAGAATCTTTTTCCACGTATGGAGTCAGCTATTACAAGGGGGCATAGCTTTAAATTAAGGGGGGGTAGGTATAGGACAGATGTTAGGGGTAGGTTCTTTACTCAGCGAGTCGTGAGTTCATGGAATGCCCTGCCAGTAGCAGTGGTGGACTCTCCCTCATTATGGGCATTTAAGCGGGCATTGGATAGGCATATGGAGGATAGTGGGCTAGTGTAGGTTAGGTGGGCTTGGATCGGCGCAACATCGAGGGCCGAAGGGCCTGTACTGCGCTGTATTCTTCTATGTTCTATGTTCTAACAGTGGATCCCCGTGGCACACCACTGGTCACAGGCCTCCAGTCCGAAAAACATCCCTCCATCACTGTCCGCAGTCTCCTACTGTTGATTTTGTATCCAATTGGCAAACACACCCTGAATCTCATGTGATCTAACTTTATTAATTAGTTTAACATCCTTAGCAAAGGCTTTACTAAAGTCCAAGTATATCATATTTACTGTTCTTCCCCCAATCATTTTGGTTACTTCCTCAAAAAACTCAATTAGGTTTGAGACACACAATTTCCATACAAAACCGAACTGACCAGCCTCAATCATTCCTTGCCCGTCTAAATGTATGTACATCCTCCCTTTCAGAATCACCTTCAACAACTCCTTAGAGCCTTTCTTAAAGAAAGGGACATCTATATTGGGGAATCACTAAAAGCTATTCAGAAGTGTAAAGCAAGATCCTTAAAATCAGAATGGAATGGATCAGTCAGAGTCAATGCAGTTTTGTGGAAGGAAAATCTCGTTCAACTAATTTGAAATTTATTTGAAAAAGCATTGAGCAATGAAGATTGAGTTAAAATTGCAGGTGTGGTGTACTTGGATTTCCCAAATATTTTTGATTAAGTTGATTCATCAGATGTTATTGCACAAACTAAGTCCCCTATGATCTATAAAATAACATGCTAGCATGGACAGAGAGTAGGATGAAATGGGCTCACATTTGCTTCAGCAAACTGTAACTTGAATGTCACTTGCAGCAATATAGAAGAATTTCGAAGAATGAGGAGAGATCTTATAGAAACATATCGTAATTTTATAAGATAGAAGTAGAGAAGATGGTTCCACTGGCAGGTAAAACTAGGACAAGAGGGCAGAGTCTCATAATTAAGGGGACCAGATTTAGGACTGAAGTGAGAAGAAATTTCTTCACCTAGAATGCTGTGAATCCATGGAATTCCCTGCCCAGTGATGTAGTTGACGCTACTTCAGTAAATGTTTTTAAAGCTACGATAGATTTTTTTTAAACAATGAATGAATTAAGAGTTACGGTAAGAGGGCAGGCAAGTGGAGCTGAAGTCACAAACAGATCAACCATGACCTTATCGAATGGCAGAGCAAGCTCGAAGGGCCAGATGGCTTACTGCTGCTCCTAGTTCTTATGCATAGGGATCTCTGCTATTTACAATTTGTATCAACAATTTGATCACGGGGACAGTATGTTTGATAGTTAAGTTCGCTGGTGACATGAAGATAGGTAGGAGAGTGAGTTGTCAAAAGGAAGTAAGAGTGTTGACAACATTGGGATAATTTTGTTAGTTATTAATATGGAAACATATTTGCTACATTTTGTTCTGTGAACAAACAGTCAAAAAAGCCTGAAAACTTATCCATGAAACTATTTCTCAGCAAGTTGAAAATACATGCTAACATCTTGGGTATAACTACTAGATAGTGGGGCATTAACAAAATATAACCAGTGTCGGTCCTCTTTCATTGCACATGTTCTGAAAAGACTGAGCCAATTTCAAGGAATGTGACCAATGTAATGAAATGGAGTACTCTTCACCTGCCTGAATGCATAGAGCTCCAACAACACTCCAAATGCTCAACAGTATCCAAGATAAATCAGTCGTTCTCTGATCTGGACCCAATCCAATGCCTTTGCATTCATTCCCTCTACCGCAGCTACAGATGTAGCATATACAAGATGCAATGTAGTACTTCACTGAGATTCCTTAAATATCACCTTCAAAGCCAGTGCCTTCTACTATCTGGAAGGGCAAATCTCGCCAACGCATGGGTAAATCACTACCTGTAACTTCCTCTCCAAGTCAGACATGATCCTGACTTGGGACTACAGTGCTGTTGGCATTTCCTTTCTATAACAACACTGTACATGAATTTCGCTGCTTATTTATTTTCTTTAGATGAATTCCAATGTCCAGAGACACTTGATATCTAAGAGCAGCAGAGGCAGTCAGCTGTGCAGATTCACTGCTGGGTCAGACAATTGTGCAGGTTTATTTCTCCATTTGATCACCTCTAATGTGGTTATTGCCTTTGTCTCTCTTCCTCCTTTTTAAAATGTTGTTTACATTTTTTTCACCCACACAATCCCCAAAGTTCCAAAATAATGCAACTCCTTATCCAACAGTAATTTCTGCTCCTAGAATTCAAGGAAATCAGCTCCAACACTGAAAATATATCAAAAAAGGAGCTCTTACAGCCACAACTTTTGCCCATCCTCCATTTTGGATTACCCAGAATCATGTTATTTATATAAATAATTTGGATGTGAACACAGCAGGTATGGCTAGTTAGTTTGCAGATGACAGAAAAGTTGTTAGTGTAGTGGACAGTGATGAAGGTTCCCTCAGAATACAATGGGATCTTGATCAGATGGGCCAATGGGCTGAGGAGTGGCAGATGGAGTTGAATTTAGACAAATGTGAGGTGCTGCATTTTGGAAAGGCAAATCAAGACAGTGCTTAATGGTAAGGTCTTAGGCAGTGTTGCTGAACAAAGAGACCTTAGAGTACAGGTTTACTATTCCTTGAAAGTGGAGCCATAGGTAGAAAGGGTAGTGAAGATGGCACTTGGCATTCTTGCATTTCTTTAACAGTGCATTGACTTCAGGAGTTGGGAGGTCATGTTACATCTGTACAAGACATTGGTTACGCCACTTTTGGAATATGCATGCAATTCTGGTCTTTCTGCAATAGGAAAGATGCTATGAAACTTAAAAGGGTTCAGAAAAGATTTACAAGGATGTTGCAAGGGTTTGAGTCAAAGGGAGAGGCTGAATAGGCTGGGGCTGTTTTCTCTGGAGCACTGGAGGCTCGGGGTGACCTTATAGAAGTTTATAAAATCATGAGAGGGATGGATAGGGTAAATAGACACGGTCTTTTTCCTGGGGTGGGGGAGTCCAGAAGTAGAGGGCATAGGTTTAGGGTGAGAGGGGAAAGATTTAAAAGGGACAGAAGGGGCAACTTTTTCACAAATGGGGTGGTGTGTGTGTGTGTGTGTGTGTTTGTGTGTGTGTGTGTGTGTGTGTGTGTGGAATGAGCTACCAGAGGAAGTGGTGGAGCCTGGTACAATTACAACATTTAAAAGGCATCTGAATGGATATACGAATAGGAAGGGTTTAGAGGGAAATGAGTCTAGATTAGCTTAGGATATCTAGTTGGCTTGGATGAGTTTGACCAAACGGTCTGTTTCTGTGCTGTACGTCTCTATTACTGTATGTACCCATCACATGGAGGACAGTGGTTCACCATCACCTTCTCAAGGGGAATGAAGGAGGGAGAACAGATGATGATCTCGTCATCTCACAAACCAACTTGCATCAGACTTTTGCATCAGAAGCAAATAAGAGGCAACAATGAACTGCCTCAAAAGCAAAACAGATTCCAAAAAAACATAGAGGATCTGAAATTGTCAGGTCATAAAATTGAAGCTACATACTTAGATCTACCCAAATATGTTGTGCACTGAAAACACGCACTGCTGGACCATGATAGTTTTGTAAGTGTGCACTGACTCCCTACAGATACACATTCATACTCCAATCGTAAACAGCCACTGCAAGACATTTATTTATAAACCAATGTTGATGTCTAGTTTGTTTATTAATGTCAACACCATCTAGAATGAAAAATTGCAGTATGCTGAGTCCATGACACTTCTTTAACCCTTACAAGTGCAGCAATATTAAAAGTCAACTCAGAATAAAGAGTTCCTGAACAACAGTAAGCCCAATAAAAAAAACTGATTAAAATTCTCAAAAGGTTCACAGAACCATGTAACAGGGTCATTTATGATTAGAAATAAATCAACCACTAGAGTTTGAATCCCACCTGTTAGCAAGCTAGCTTTCAGCAATTATGCAGCCTTGTATAAAGCTTGACAGCAAGAGATGTTTATACCATTTCCTCCCATTTGTTGAGACAGGCAGTTTAGAAATGAATGTGAACCTTGCTAAAAACTGGCTAAATCTCTCTTGGTGACCAATGGCGTGCCTCTTGGCTTTTTTGTTTTTGCAAGATCAAAAGCTAAACATGAAATAGTGTATTTTGTCCAAATCCCCCTTGTCCTTTTCCCATATCCATGCAAGAGTTGACCTTACATCTCAATGTCCAATTCCATTGTAGAGGTTGTTCCTAAGTCAGTGTCCACAAATCCAAAGAGGCACAATCCAAATCCCAAACATTCCAAGAAAAAAATTCCCCATGATCTTTTGTACATCATTCTCAACAGTTTGTTCTTGAAAACTGAACTTTCAACTATTGAAAACCTTTTGCCCTCATCTATTTTAAACCTCCTGGAATTTTAGGGCGGCACGGTGGCACAGTGGTTAGCACTGCTGCCTCACAGCACCAGAGACCTGGGTTCAATTCCCGCCTCAGGCGACTGACTGTGTGGAGTTTGCACGTTCTCCCCGTGTCTGTGTGGGTTTCCTCCGGGTGCTCCGGTTTCCTCCCACAGTCCAAAGATGTGCAGGGTCAGGTGAATTGGCCATACTAAATTGTCTGTAGTGTTAGGTAAGGGGTAAATGTAGGGGTATGGGTGGGTTTCGCTTCGGCGGGTCGGTGTGGACTTGTTGGGCCGAAGGGCCTGTTTCCACACTGTAATCTAATCTAATCTAATCTAAATCTAATCGAATTATCAAGCAAATTTCATCCTGGTCTTAGGAGGACATCACAACCATCTCCAGTTTATCAAGTAACTTTAGTCTCTTGACCACAGAATCCATCCAGTCAAACTGTCCCTATTCTTGCCAAAGTCTTCACAGGCTTCCTAAAAATTAGACAGAATACCCTGCTAAATAGTGTTTTTTAAAATACAGCATTACAGTCAGAGAGGTCAATAGCATGGAAACAGGCCCTTCAACTCAACTTGCCCATGCTGCCCGGTTTTCTCAATTTAAATCAGTCCCATTTGCCTGCATTTGTTCCATATCCCTCCATACCCATCCCATCCATGTAGCTATCCAAATGGCTCTTAAATGGCAAAATTGTACTTGCTTTCACCACTACCTCTGGCAGCCTGTGTGCAAAAAAATCTGCCCTTCTGGACTCTTTCATATCTCTCCCCTCGCACCTTAATCCTATGTCCTCGAATTTTAGTCTCTCCTCTCATGGGAAAAGCTGTCAGTATCCTAAGCCTTAGGGAAAACAGTTCCAGCCTATCCAACCTCTCTTTATAACTCAAACCTCTGAGTAAATCTTTTTCTGCACTCTTCCTACTTTAATGATATTCTTTAAAAAGTACGGCGACCAGAACTGCACGCAGTTCTTCAAATGTGGCCTTGCCAATATCTTGTCCAGCTGCAGCAAAATGTCCCAACTCCTATACTCAATGCTCTGACCAATGAAAGCTAGCATGCCAAAAGCCTTCTTCACTACCCTGTCTACCAATGACTCCATTTTCAAGGAACTATGAAACTGTATACTTCCGATCTTTTTGTTCCATAACACTCCCCAAGGCCACACCATTGACTAAGTCCTGGCCTGGTTTGCTGTACCAAAATGCAACACCTTACATTATCCAAATTAAACCTAATTAAATCATAAATCTTGGGTATCATCTGCAAACTTACTAACCATACCTCATAAGTTCCCATCCAAATCATTTATATAAATGACAAATAGCAATGGACCTAGAATTGATCCCGGTGACACACTGCTGGTCATAGGTCTCCAGTCTGAAGAACAACCTCTACCACCACCCTCTGTCTTCTACTATCAAGCCAGTTATTTATCCAATTGGCTAGCTCTCCCTGGATCCTGTGAGATTAACTCAACAATCTAACGAGATACCTCGTCAAAAGTCTTGATAAGGTTCATGTTGACAACATCCACCACACTGTCCCCATCCACTTTCTTGGTCATCCCTTCAAAAAACTCAAATTCTTAAGAAATCATTTCTCACACAAAAGCCATGCTGACGACCTCAAATGGGCCCTTGCCTCTCCAAATTCCTGTTGATCCTCTGTCTCAGAATCCCCTCTAACTTAACCACCATGGACTTTAGGTTCACCATGGACTTTAGGTCTGTACTTCCCAGGTATTTCCCTGCAGCATCTCTTAAATACTGGCACAGCATGAGCCATCCTCTAATCCTCAGGCACTTCACCCATGGCAGATAACACATCTGTATTAATATAAAGTCTAAACCCCAAACATTTGGCATTTCTATGGCAGCATTCAAGACTCGAGGATGGCATATTGTCTCCCTCACACCAGTATCAGGGACGTTTCTGAGAATTGTTTAAAGACCTGCCGATGAGAGTTCAGGACAGGCATATTCCAATAAGGAAGGAAGGAAGAACAAGGATAGCAGAGTTGGGGCCCTTGAATAACGACAGAGGTTGTGAATTTAGTCAAGAGCAAAAAAGCATATCTAAGGTTTAGGAAGCTAAAATCAGACAGGACCCATGAGGAATAGAAAGAAAGCAAGAAGTAACTCAAGCAGGGAGTTAGGAGAGCAAGGGCCATGAATTGACCAAGAGAAATACAGTTAAAGAGAATCCCGAGGTATTCTATACATACACTGAAAATAAGAGGATAACTGGGGAGAAGGTAGGACCACTTAAGGATAAAGGAGAGAACTTGTGCTCGGAGGCAGAGGATGGGGGCGAAATGCTAAATAAGTACTTTGCATTGGTATTCACCCAAGAGAAGGATATGGAGGATAGTGAAAACAAGAAATGTTAGAGATCACAGTGGGTCAGACAACATCCATGGAGAGAGTAAACTGATGTTTCGAGTCGAGATGACTCTTCGTCAGAGTTCAAGTCAGCTTACTGAGACTTTTGTGGAGCATGCTAATGTCCTAGGACAAGAAAGAAGTGGTGCTGGGTCTCTTGAAGAGCATTAAAATGGATAAGTCACAGAGATGTACAGAATGGAAACAGACCCTTTGGTCCAACCCGCCCATGCCGACCAGATATCCCAACCCAATCTAGTCCCACCTGCCAGCACCCGGCTCATAGCCCTCCAAACTCTTCCTATTCATATACCCATCCAAATGCCTCTTAAATGTTGCAATTGTACCAGGCTCCACCACATCCTCTGGCAACTCATTCCATACACATAACATTCACTGTGTGAAAAAGTTGCCCCTTAGGTCTCTTTTATATCTTTCCCCTCTCACCCTAAACCTATGCCCTCTAGTTCTGGACTCCTCTACCCCAGGGAAAAGACTTTGCCTATTTATCCTATCCATGCCCCTCATAATTTTGTAAACCTCTCTAAGGTCACCCTTCAGCCTCCGACGCTCCAGGGAAAACAGCCCCAGCCTGTTCAGCCTCTCCCGATAGCTCAAATCCTCCAACCCTAGCAACATCATTGTAAATCTTTTCTGAACCCTTTCAAGTTTCACAACATCTTTCCGATAAGAAGGAGACCAGAACTGCACACAATATTCCAACAGTGGCCTAACCAATATCCTGTACAGCCTCCAACTCCTGTACTCAATACTCTGACCAATAAAGGAAAGCATACCAAACACCTTTTTCATTATCTTATCTACCTGCAACGCCACTTTTAAGGAGCTATGAACCTGCACTCCAAGCTCTCTTTGATCAGCAACACTCTCGAGGACCTTACCATTAAGTGTATAAGTCGTGCGAAGTTTGGTTTTCCCAAAATGCAGCATTTATCTGAATTAAACTCCATCTGCCTCTTCTCAGCCCATTGGCCCATCTGGTCCAGATCCTGTTGTAATCGGAGATAACCCTCTTCGCTGTCCACTACACCTCCAAGTTTGGTGTCATCTGCAAACTTACTAACTGTACCTCTTACGCTCGCATCCAAATCATTTATATAAATGACAAAAAGTAGAGGGCACAGCACCGATCCTTGTGGCACTCCACTGGTCACAGGCCTGCAGTCTAAAAAACAACCCTCCTCCACCACCCTCTTCTAACCTTGCTAAGCAGTCTCCCATGGGGAACCTTGTCGAACGCCTCACTGAAGTCCATATAGATCACATCTACTGCCCTGCCCACATCAATCTTCTTTGTTACTTCTTCAAAAAGCTCAAACAATGTGAGACATGATTTCCCACGCACAAAGCCATGTTGACTATCCCGAATCAGTCCTTGCCTTTCCAAATACATGTACATCCTGTCCCTCAGGATTCTCTCCAACAACTTGCTGACGACAAAGGTCAGGCTCACCGGTCTATAGTTCCCTGGCTTGTCTTTACCACCCTTCTTAAACAGTGGCACCACGTTTGCCAACCTCCAGTCTTCCGGCACCTCACTTGTGACTATCGAAGATACAAATATCTCAACAAGAGGCCCAGCAATCACTTCTCTAGCTTCCCACAGAGTTCTCGGATACACCTGATCGGGTCCTGGGGATTTATCCACCTTTAACCATTTCAAGACATCCAGCACTTCCTCCTCTGTAATCTGGACATTTTGCAAGATGTCACCATCTATTTCCCTACAGTCTATATCTTCCATATCCTTTTCCACAGTAAATACTGATGCAAAATATTCATTTAGTATCTCCCCCATTTTCTGTGGCTCCACACAAAGGCCGCCTTGCTGATCTTTGAGGGGTCCTATTCTCTCCCTAGTTATCCTTTTGTCCTTAATATATTTGTAAAAACCCTTTGGATTCTCCTTAATTCTAATTGCCAAAGTTATCTCATGTCCCCGTTTTGCCCTCCTGATTTCCCTCTTAAGTATACTCCTACTTTCTTTATACTCTAAGGATTCACTCGATCTCTCCTGTCTATACCTGACATATGCTTCCCTCTGCAGAAGAGAGCAGACGATGAGGAAGGCGGAGAGGAGACAGGTGCAAGAGACCCCGGGAGAAGTACCTGTCAGGAACAAGTTGAAGCTTTTGGAAACAGAGACTGATGACACTGCCAGTTCGCAAGGCGGCCAAGTTTGTCAATCAAACGTTGCCGCAGAGGCAGAGCGGAAGAGTCGGACATCACACAGAGCCGTGGTAATAGGGGACTCCATCGTGAGAGGAACTGACCAGGGTTTTTGTGGCAGCAGACGGGATTTAAGACGGTGTGTTGCCTTCCTGGTGCTAGAGTGAAAGACATCGCGGACAGAGTGCAGGAAATCCTCAAGGAGGAGGGTGAAGAGCCAGAGGTGGTGGTACATGTCGGCACAAATGATGTCGGGAAGAAGCGGAGGAACATACTACAGCGAGACTTCGGAGAACTAGGAAGAAGGCTGAAAAGCAGGACGTCCAAGGTGGTCATCTCCGGTTTGCTTCCAGTTCCTCGGGCGAGTGTGGCCAGAAACAGGGAGATAATGGACTTGAACGTGTGGTTGGGGAACTGGTGCAGGAAGCAAGGATTTAAGTTCTTGGATCACTGGGGTATATTTTGTGGTAAGCATAAATTCTACAAGAGTAGAATTGCACCTTAATAGGTTAGGGACCAGCATTCTGGCAGGCAGGACAAGAGAACAAGAGAAGTCAAGAAAGACAACTGTATCAATGAGGCAGAAAACTCGGAAAGGCATCATACTGTAAGGCTGAGTGAAATAAGGGTTGATGGGAAGGGTGAGAGCAGTAACAAATTAAAAATACTATACATGAATGCACGAAGCATTAGACATAAGATGGATGAGCTTGAGGCTCTTTTGGAAATTGGCAGATACGATATTGTGGGGATAACTGAGACGTGGCTTCAAGTGGACAGGGCCTGGGAAATGAATATTCAAGGATACACGTGCTATCGTAAGGACAGACTGGCGGGCAGAGGGGGTGGGGTGGCCTTGTTGGTAAGGGACGATATTCATGCCCTTGCGCGGGGGGGCCTAGAGTCAGTGTGGATAGAGCTTCGAAATACTAAGGGTAAAAAGACCTTCTTGGGAGTCATCTACAGGCCCCCAAACAGTCGTCTGGATGTCGGATGTAAGTTAAATCAGGAGCTGAAATTGGCCTGTCGCAAAATGTCACTACAGTTGTTATGGGGGATTTTAACATGCAGGTAGACTGGGAGAATCAAGATGGTATTGGGCCTCAAGAAAGAGACTTTATGGAGTGCCTCAGAGATGGATTCTTAGAGCAGCTGGTGCTGGAGCCGACTAGGGAGAAGGCAATTCTGGATCTGGTATTGTGTAACGAACCAGAATTGGTCAGAGACCTTGAAGTGAAGGAGCCATTGGGAAGTAGTGACCATAATACAATAAGCTTCAATCTGCAATTTGAGAGGGAGAGGGTATAGTCGGAAGTGACAGTACTTCTGTTGAATAAAGGGAACTATGGAGCTATGAGGGAGGAGCTGGCCAACATTCAACGGTGCAATACCTTAGCAGGGATGACCGTGGAGGAACAATGGCGGATATTTCTGTGTATAATGCAGAAGTTGCAGGATCAGTTCATTCCTAAAAGGAAGAAAGATCCCAGGAGGAGGCATGGGTGGCCGTGGCTGACGAGGGAAGTAAAGAAACATATAAAGTTAAAAGAGAAAAAGTATGACATAGCTAAGATAAGTGGGAAAACTGACGACTGGGAAGCTTTTAAAGAGCAACAGAGGATTACTAAGAAGGAAATACGCAGAAGAAAAATGAGGTACGAAGTTAAACTGGTTAATATTAAGGAGGATAGTAAAAACTTTTTTAGGTATGTGCAAGGCAAAAAAATGGTTAGGACAAAAATTGGGCCCTTGAAGACAGAAACAGGGGAATATATTACTAGGAACAAAGAAATGGCAGAGGAATTAAATGGGTATTTCAGATCTGTGTTCACTGGGGAAGACACAAGCAATCTCCCTGAGGTAACAGTGGCTGAAGGACCTGAACTTTAGGGAATTTATATTTGCCAGGATTTGGTGTTAGAGAGACTGTTAGGTCTGAAGGTTGATAAGTCTCCGGGGCCTGATGGTCTGCATCCCAGGGTACTGAAGGAGGTGGCTCGGGAAATCGTGGATGCATTGGTGATTATTTTCCAGAGTTCAACAGATTCGGGGTTGGTTCCTGAGGATTGGAGGGTGGCTAATGTTATACCACTTTTTAAGAAAGGTGGGCGAGAGAAAGCAGGAAATTATAGACCAGTTAGTCTGACCTCAGTGGTGGGAAAGATGCTGGAGTCTATTATAAAGGATGAAATTACTGCACATCTGGATAGTAGTAACAGGATAGTACAGAGTCAGCATGGATTTATGAAGGGGAAATCATGCTTGACTAATCTTCTTGAATTTTTTGAGGATGTAACTCTGAAGTTGGACGAGGGAGATCCAGTAGATGTAGTGTACCTGGACTTTCAGAAAGCTTTTGATAAAGTCCCACACAGGAGGTTAGTGAGTAAAATTAGGGCGCATGGTATTGGGGGCAAAGTACTAGATTGGATTGAAAATTGGTTGGCTAATAGGAAACAAAAGGTAGTGATAAACGGCTCCATTTCAGAATGGCAGGCAGTGACCAGTGGGATACCGCAGGGATCCGTGCTGGGACCACAGCTTTTTACAATATATGTTAATGATATAGAAGATGGTATCAGCAATAACATTAGCAAATTTGCTGATGATACAAACCTGGGTGGCAGGGTGAAATGTGATGAGGATGTTAGGAGATTACAGGGTGACCTGGACAAGTTAAGTGAGTGGGCAGATGCATGGCAGATGCAGTTTAATGTGGATAAATGTATGGTTATCCACTTTGGTGGCAAGAACAGGAAGGCAAACTACTACCTCAATGGAATCAATTTATGTAAAGGGGCAGTACAGGGAGATCTGGGTGTTTTTGTACACCAGTCAATGAAGGTAAGCATGCAGGTACAGCAGGTAGTGAAGAAGGCTAATAGCATGCTGGCCTTCATAACAAGAGGAATTGAGTATAGAAGCAAAGAGGTGCTTCTGCAGCTGTACAGGGCCCTGGTGAGACCACACCTGAAGTACTGTGTGCAGTTCTGGTCTCCAAATTTGAGAAAAGACATTCTGGCTATTGAGGGAGTGCAGCGTAGATTCACGAGGTCAATTCCTGGAATGGCAGGATTACCTTACACTGAAAGACTGAAGCGACTAGGCTTGTATACCCTTGAGTTTCGAAGACTGAGAGGGGATCTGATTGAGACGTATAAGATTATGAAAGGATTGGACACTCTGGCAGTAGGAAACATATTTCCACTGATGGGGGAGTGCCGAACCAGAGGACACAGCTTAAAAATACGGGGAAGACCATTTAGGACAGAGATGAAGAGAAACTTCTTCACCCAGAGAGTGGTGGCTGTGTGGAATGCTCTGCCCCAGAGGGCAGTGGAGGCCCACTCTCTGGATTCATTTAAGAAAGAGTTGGATAGAGCTCTCAAAGATAGTGGAATCAAGGGTTATGGAGATAAGACAGGAACAGGATACGGATTAGGAATGATCAGCCATGATTATATTGAATGGCGGTGCAGGCTGGAAGGGCTGAATGGCCTACTCCTGCATCTATTGTCTATTGTCTTTTTCTGAACTAAACCCTCAATTTCTTTAGTCATTCAGCATTCCCTGTACCTACCAGCCTTCCCTTTCACCCTGACAGGAATATACTTTCTGGATTCTTGTTATCTCATTTCTGAAGGCTTCCCATTTTCCAGCCGTCCCTTTACCGGCAAACATCTGCCTCCAATCAGCTTTTGAACATTCTTGCCTAATACCGTCAAAATTGCCTTTCTCCAATTTAGAACTTCAACTTTTAGATCTGGTCTATCCTTTTCCATCACTATTTTAAAATGAATAGAATTACGGTCGCTGGCCCCAAAGTGCTCCCCCACTGACACCTCAGTCACCTGCCCTGCCTTATTTCCCAAGAGTAGGTCACGTTTTGCACCTTGTCTAGTAGGTACATCCACATACTGAATCAGAAAACTGTCTTGTACGCACTTAACTGTCTTGTACCCTATTATGTATCCCAGGTTATTGTGAGGCAGAGAGGTCATTGTTGGGGTCTTAGCAAAGAATTTTGTATCCTTGCTCGTCACTGGAGAGTCCCAGAAGCCAGGTAAGTAGCTAATGTTGTTCCTTTGTTAAAGTACCAATTAAAGATGGCTCAGGGAATCCCTGATGGACTCGACCTGTAAGCCTCTCTTGGTTCATCCCTGAGATCATACTCTGTGGTAGCCTGGAAATACAAAATTTTACAGACAGTTTAGTTGAAATTATTACCTTTATTTACCAATGGCATCAATGTTACACTATAACATAGATACCTACAAGCCAGGCTCAGGTTCTAAAACTATTAGCAGTGTAGCGGTGTCAGCTCTTACCCCTAAAAGCTCTCTCAGGCTACTCTCATTATTGCTGCAAACAAGCAGTCTTTACACAGAATTTTGTATTAAAATTGAAAATACACGACATGTCCTTAATCAGATAAGCAGCAATAAAACGGCAAAAGTTTGCAGCAGAAGAGAAACTCATTGACAGGTCTGTCTATGCTTGACTAATTAAGCTACATGCACATCAAAGTTGGAAATCTTGATCCAATCAGGCCCCAAATGGCCGATGGCTTTGGCTCAATAACCTTCCCTTTTAACAATACATCATAATGAGGGACTAATCTAAACAAAGAACATAGGTTACAGTAGTGCAGTACAGGTCCATCATCCCTCGATGTTCTGTCGGCCTGTGAAAATAATCTGATCCCATCTGACCTACACCGTTCCATTATTGTCTATATCTATGTCCAATGCCCAATTTAATGCCCTTAACATCGGCAAGTCTACTACTGTTGTAGGTAGGCCATTGCATGCCCCAACCACTCAGTGAAGAAACTCCTCCACATATCTGTCCTGTATCTATCACCCCTCAATTTAAAGCCATGTCCCCTTGTGTTAGCCTTCACGATCCGAGGAAAAAGGCTCTCACTGTCCACCTATCTAACCCTCTCATTACCTTATATGCCTTGATTAAGTCACCTCTCAACCTTATTCTCTCCAATGAAAACATCCTCAGAGCCCTCAGCCTTTCCTCATAAGACTATCCCTCCATATCAGCAACATCCTAGTAAATTTCCTCTGAATCCTTTCCAGAGCTTCCACATCCTTCCTATAGTGCGGTGACCAGAACTGCACGCAATACTCCAGGTGCAGCCTTACCAGTGTCTTGTACTGATGTGGCATGACCTCGTGGCTCTCAAACTCAATCCCCTGACCAACAAATGCCAACGCATCATATGTCTTCTTAACAACCCTGTCAACCTGGGTGGCAACTTTCAGGGATTGGACACCTGTTCAGCTAAGTATTTTACCATTAGCTCAGTACTCTGCATTCCTGTTACTTCTTCTGAAGTGAACTCCATTTGCTACTTCTCAGCCCAGCTCTGCATCTTATCTATGTCCCTCTGTAACCCACAACATCCTTCGGCACTAAACTCTGCCTACTTTAGTAGTGTCATTTGCAAATTTACTAACCCATCCTTCGAAACACACATCCAGATCATTTATAAAAATTACAAGCAGCACTGGCCCCAAAACATATCCTTATGGTACACCACTGGTAACTGAGCTCCAGGATGAACATTTCCCATCAAACACCACACTGTCTTCTTTCAGCTCGCCAATTTCTGATCCAAACCACTAAACTGTGAGAAAAGGTCATACTATAACCTTGCTCAGCTAACATGTCAGTATCATTGTCCCACAAAATGGCTTTTGCGTTTTAAAAAGATCTTAGATTACTAGAATGCAAATTAAATGCATAACTTTGAGATATCGAGTTTCAGGGAACACACAAACATTCAATCCATGACAAGCCAGTGTCACTCAAATCAGACCACGAAGAGTTAAATTTTTCACCAGCTTCCATCCTGTCTGTCTCTCCCTCCTCTCTCTTTGTCCCTTGACCAATTCAGTCAGTGAATGTAGTTTACAGAAGAATGTTTTCGCTCTCTTAGTCAAAAATCACATAACACCAGGTTATAGTCCAACAGGTTTATTTGGAAGCACTAACTTTTGAAGCACTGCTCCTTCATCAGGTGGTTGCGGAGTATAAAATTGTCGGACATCGAAATTATAGCACAAATTTACAGTGTGATGTAACTTAAATTATACATGGAAAAAGACCTGGATTGTTTGTTAAGTCTCTCATCTTTTAGAATGGGCATGTTGGTATCAGTTCTTTCATATGTAAATTCCAGAACTTTCTTAAAGTTACATTCAAGTGAACTTTAACAATAGATGCCATGTTGGCCCAGATAATGCACTGAAGATGAGATGCCCTGTGTGAGGTTGTCTGTGCTCAATTGTTCAGACTGATGCTAGTGTTAAAAAAAAGGGATACATAGAATCTTACATGGATTCATATAGTTTTTGAGCAAAATGGAATGCAATTCTGCAAGTACAAATTCGCCCCACAAACTTGTGTGTGTGCATGCATGTGGGTATGTGCGTGCAGGGAGGGGGATATAAGTCTCTGTGAGAGAGTATGTGTATGTGTGAGAGTGCGAATGTAAAGGGGTATAAAATCTGAGAAGGTACGTGTGAGAGTCTGTATGTGAGTATATGAGAGAGAGCCTGCGTGAATGTATGGGTCTGTAGGAGTGTGTCTCGCTATCTGAAGGTGAGTGAGTGAGTGTGTAATGCAGTGGGGTCACCTGTACTGTGCATGAACCCAAGGTACCCCTTGAGGCCATCCTCAACTTGGCTATCAGCCTCTGCTCCGCCACTTTGTATTGTTACCTGTCCCTAAGTCTGCCTTTGGGACAGGCAACAATGCAATTTCAGTTGTTTAATTTTAGTTCCATCACACTGTAAACTTTCGCTATAAATTCTGTACCCTAAAGTAGGGCAATCAGGAAATAGAAATAATCCAGGAAACTGAGTCTCATATCAGTGGTGAGGTGAGAAAGCTACTGGAGAGACGGCTTAGATTGGATTTACGCATATTTGGAAAAGCGTGGCCTAATTAGGGACAGTCATCAGGGTTCCGAGAGGGACAGGTCATGTCTAACTAACTTGATTGAATTTTTCAAGGAGGTGACAAAGATGATCTATGAGGGTAGAGAAATGGATGTTGTCTACATGGATTTTATTAAGGTTTTCGATGAGATCCCTCATGTGAGGCTCATCCAGAAAATTAAGATGCATGGGATCCATGGTGACCTGGCTGCGTGGATTCAGAATTGGCTTCCCCACAGAGCACAGAAGGTAGTGGTGGAAGGATGTTTCGCTGGCTGGAGTTCCATGACTAGTGGCGTTCTGCAGGTATCCATACTTCATGTTGTGGTACAGAAGGCGACGAGGACACCCTCTCTGACACATGGACCTTAATTTACCTGCAGAGGTACCGAATGTTAAATACTCACTCTTGGAAATAAGAGCACCGTTTGTGATTTCTCACACTTTACAAACTGTTTGCAATCCCTGAGATCTGTTGCAGGCAGAAACTGAGTGAATCCTCACTCAATATAAGCCAGTTAAGGCTTCTCACAGAGCTAGCACAGACTGGACAGAGCGAATGGCTCCTTCTACATTGTAGCTGCGATTCCTTGGGTCTGCTGTCTACTGGAATAAACCATCATGTCAGCTCATCTGTTCAAACTTTTGAATAATTCATAATTGTCTCCCAGAACGTATCTGTTCACAGCAACACAGTCTTATGTCGAGATGGTTTCAAACATCTCGATCAATCCCCCAGCACACTGCTAGGTTCATTGAGGTAATTTCTTTGACCCTACAGTTAATCTGTGAATATCAAAATGCTAGCGATTATTGGGATTAGACTTGTCTAACTGGTCGCTCACTCCAAAAGATTTGGGACGCGAGTGATCACAGTTGTCGTCTCCTGTTGAGCTACAGTTGGGTTCTACCAGAAATGCTGACTCTTCTGCTCCTCCGATGCTACTTGATCTGCTACTTCTTCCAGCTCCAAATTTTATCAACTCCGATTTTCCAGCATCTGCACTCTTAACTACCTTCTGTCAAACTAAGTCTCCTGTGCTCTCCATTTCCTCCCTTAGCAGTTTCTGTGTTGAAATTGTGTCGTACCTCCTGTCAGTACGTCCAGCGGCGTGCATGCAGCTGGTCCTGTCAGTACTGCCGCAGGTTCAGTGCTCTGCTAGTTCAGGCTAATGGAGGGAGCATAGAAAGTTTTGTCAGGAAAGCTGCCCTGAGTTCACTTGAGAATTTGTATAGTGTATGAGCAGGTAGGGAAAGAGTTAAGTTCTGAGTTTTGGGAAACAAGAGGTTCAGCTGAACATGATCCAGATCAGATAGGAACTTGCAGTTAACAAAGTGGTAACGGTTAACAAAGTGGAAAAGCATTCATTATGTAGAGCCATTTAACAAGATTGGAAACATTCAGTATGTAATGTCAGTTTAACAAGGTAAAAAGTAATCATTATGTGAAGCTAGTTAAGGTTAATAACATTCATTGTGTAACAGCAGATGGCTTAATCTTTACTATTGACGCTCGTTGATTGCAACGGTCACCCAATTAATATGCATGTTGCCTTATCTGAATGTTCCTCCCTATAAAATGATATAATTCATTAAAAATCTGCTGTTCCAGAGAGAAACCGAGAACTCACGTCTCTGTGCACATGGGCAATCATTCTCTCTCCCTCCAGGGCCCGTAATAAAAATGGAGGAGGTAAAACTGTACTGTGTCTGTGAGCATTTTGCTGGGGGAGGGAATGACAATATTGGCGCAGTTGGCAGGGTCCAAACAAATAGTTACGACCGGGCGGTGTCAGTGATCGCCCGGAACATTGGTGTCTTGAGACGGACAGGCCCACAAGATAAGATTATAAACCTTGGTCCCTCTCCATATTCCTGTGTGCTGGAGATGGCCCCCTTGCTCAATCGCACTCAATGCTATGGATTCCTCGATCGGTAACTAGTTCAGTCGAGAGACACAGTTTCACCGGCGTGCTAACAGAGGTTCCAGCCCTCTGTGCTGTACTAAGGGGGGGGGGGGGGTGTGATTGAGGTTCGAGTCCTCCGTGCGGTACTGGGGCTGAAGTCCCCTGGGTGGGTTTGATTCCTCTATGCTGTACTGAGATTCGACCTGTGTTTAAACATGCACAGAAAGTGCTGAAAAAACTCAACTGGGTCTGCCAGCATCTTAGAGAAACAGAGTTGATATTTTGATGACTCTTGTTTAGAACAATGAGACCTATTATTATTTTACACACTTCAGTCTCCTCCATTTCAATTTTGCCATGGTGCAAATGTTGAGTTGATTGGGTGAGGAGTTTACACATGCTGCTGGTCACTGATCTAAGTTGGAGAACTACTTTCCATATGGAATGGGGGCTCATCTGATATGGAGAATACTTGCATCTCGTATATGGGCTCAAGACTGAGAATAAATGGCTGTCAAAGACAGATCAGCCTCTGCTTCTGACCAAAAACTCAACATAAACTAACACCCACGCCACTCCAGGAAGGATGTGATAGCACTGGAGAGGGTACAGAAGAGGTTCACCAGGATGTTACCTGGGATGGAGAAACTGAGCTATAAGGACAGACTAGATGGGATTGGGTGGTTTTCTTCAAAGAAGTGAAGACTGAGGGTGGACAGGATTGAGGTGCATATGATTATGATGGGTTTGGACAGAGCAAAGGTAGAGCAGCTGTTCCCCTTGACTGAGGGGTCAGTCACAAATGGACAGAGATTTAGGGTAAGGGACAGAAGATTCAGAGGGGGATTCGAGAACAAAAAACATTTCCACTTCGCAGATGGTGGTAATCTGTAATGCACTATCTGGGAAGATAGAGGAGGCTGAAAACCTGACAACCTTTAAAAAAATATTTGGATGAGTACTTAAAATATGGGACAAGTGCAAGAAATTGGGATTAGCATACTTTTAGTGGTAGATACAACTTCAGTCAAGTAGCAGGAAAGATAGTTGTGGTGAATGGTTGTTTTACTAGACTGCAAGGTGGTAAACAGTTGCCACATTCATGACCAAGACATTGGTGTTCAAAGCACAATCACTAAATTTACAGATAAACAGGTCGCACTGTGAGCTGTATAATGGAGGTTAAAATACAGACACAAGCAGACTGCATTTCATACAAGTCAATACACTTTGGGAGAAAGCACAGGGACCATGGAATGTAACTCAAATGGGGTACTGGATTAGTGGTGCTGGAAGAGCACAGCAGTTCAGGCAGCATCCAAGGAGTTTCGAAATCGACATTTCGTGCAAAAGCCCATCAGGAATAAAAGCTGATTTTACCTCAAATGGGGTACACATGCATAAATCATTAAGGGTGAAAGCCAGTTTGGGAAAGTGGTTAATGGGACACAGAATACTGGATTTTTTCAATCAAAACAGACTACAAAAGAAAGTTTATACCTAGTGTCCCGAATGCATTCCTGGAAATTGCACATTGCACAGGATAAGAAGGTGACAGAGGATGGAGAAAAAGAATTTGAGACTGGTTCCAAGGATGAAGAACTTGGGTTACACTGATAAAGGATATGGATATATTTGCCTCAGCAAAGAACAAGTTAAGCAGAAACCTGATTGCTCAAAATCATGAGAGGTGGGACAGATGGGATGAAACTGCTCCAATTGGTGGAAGGGTCAAAAACTAGGTGGACACCAAGTTAAGGAGACATGAAGAAGCATTTTCCCCCCTGTAGCAAATGATTAGGATCTGCAATATACCATCTCAGAAGGTGATGGAGGCAGGGTCAGTTTTCAAATGGGTATCTGATCATTGTTCGAAGATTTTTTAAGAAGTGCAGGGCTATGGGGGAAAGGTAGGGGCTGGGAATAGACAATTTGGGCTTCGAGGGAAGTGGCACAGATACAATGGGTCAACTGGCTTCTTGAAGTCACAATAGTCAGTTTTATGGACTGAGTACTGGTAAAGGTGATGGTCCCTCAGAGGCACCATGGGGAAGGATAGAGGGATGAGCAAAAGTGATCATAATTTATTTGTTTGGAGAATAAATGTGTTTCTGCTGCCAAAGACTGGACTGCAGAATGGTATTGTCTGCTGTCTTCCTGATGCCAAGGTCAAGGGTGCCTCAGAGTCGCCACTGGGTGTTCTTCCAGGAAAGATCAGCTTCCAAAAGTGGCTCATGTCAGTACTAACAAATTAGAGCTGATACGGTCCTTCGTCAGAACTTACAAGAAAATTTAGGCAGATACTAGCAAGCAGGATCTCAAAAGCAGTCATCTATGTATCACTGCCAAAACCACATTCAATTGAGTACACACAAAGGAGGATAAGACAAGCGATTGTCCAGATGCAAAGATTATACAAATGGAAGAGCTTCAAATTTCTGTGACACTGGTGCCAGATGGCATCTGAAAATCAGATGGCTGCACCTGAATAGAGCCAGAGCAGATTTTCGAGCAGAATGTTTTGAGAATTCTCTTGGGGAGATTTTAAACTAATTTTGTCGGCGCATGGGCAACAGTGAAGAGGACAGTAGAGAACTCAAACATTGCATGACAAGATGCTTAATTGGATTTAGAGGTAGCAGATGAAATTTAATGTAGCTAAGTGTAATGTGGTGCATTCTGGGAGAAATGACATGGTCAGTCTAAAAACTGTCTAAAAAAAGTTTTAATTAAAGGGTGGGCAGAACAGAAGACTGGTGCAGAGGGCATTGAAAGTGGCAGAACAGAAGGAAGAGAATACAGTATTCTTGGTTTTATTTCAGTGTGAAAGCAAAGTAATTACAGCAAAACAACAAAACATTTCTTTCAGCTCAGTTGTAGTGTTTATAGCTCCAGATGCCACACAACAGAAAGGATGTGAAGTAAATGCAGAGAGTGGTTCCAGGTATGTGAATCTTCATTTTTGAAGTCTGATTGGAGACTTTAGGACTTTTTTCCTCCGAGAGGAGAAAGCCAAGATCAGACTCATCTAAATTATCAGGAATAGAGGGAGAGAAACTGTTCTTGGTCATTACAAGAACAGAGGGCACAAACTTGAAGTCAGTGTGCAAGAAACAAATGCTATGTGAAAAAACACTTTTGCACACTGAATGGTTATGCTTTGGAACGCATTGCCTAAATTGTGATGAAAGCAGGTTCAATTGAAGCACTTCAGAGGGCATTAGATGACTATTTAATACAAATAACGAGCAAGGTTATGGGGACAATAATGAGGGGATGGCAGAGTCATAATTCTCATTCAGAAAGCTGGTGCTGACAATAGGCTGAATGGCTTATGCACCGTAACAATCCGGCTCATTTCTCCATCAGTCTCAACTTGTCAATAGCAGTCAGGTAGTTTGCTCAATATTCAGTCACACAAGTGTCAGCGACCACTATTTTTAGGAACTGCAATTGAGAAAAACGGATATTGCTTTAAAAAGGAGACCGGTTAAGGAGTTGTTTGCAGCTTTCGAAAAACAAATGAAGGTAACTGATGCATGAGACACAATGCAACCTTTTGGAGACAATGAATCTAGACAAAATGACAATATTTTGTGGGTTCAGAAGCAAGGAGGTAAGGGAAAGATATATCCACCCAAGGAGAAGTGAGGAAATTTATGCATGCAGCCAGAAAAATTGGGGCAGGTCCTGAAGTACTTTGCATCAATCTTCACCGAGGAGGAGGACATGCTGGATGGTGAGTCGAGACAGAGGTCTGTTGATAGTTGAAGGCATGGCAATATCAAGGTGGTGACGTCAGATATCCTGAAAAACCTTAAGGCCTTCTGCCTTGGGACCCTCCAACCACCCAAGATGCTTATGAACTGGTATCAGAAGTGCATAGACAGTGGTTCAGAAACGTAAAGAAGGAACCAGGTCAGACTTAAATTGAATTAGTAAGAATTAAACATAGTAATTTTGATAGATGGGTGTGGGCCTTAAAAATAGATAAGACTTATGAGGCTTTGAGAGATTATTCTGCTGGAGGAGTTGAAAAAAACTCACTTCCAGAGATAAGAATTCATGTGGTTGAACAGAAAGTTCAAGAACTTCATCAGGTGAAGGAGCGTCGCTCCAAAAGCTAGTGTGCTTCCAATTAAACCTGTTGGACTATAACCTGGTGTTGTGTGATTTTTAACTTTGTACACCACAGTCCAACACTGGCATCTCCAAATCATAAGCCAGTGGCATTAGTGAAAGTAGTAAAGGAGACCCCAAGAAAAATCGAGGAGCTGCAGGAGGGTGCACAGCCTAGGCAGGGGCTGGGTATTGAGTTAGTGCCTGATCTCTATAAAGACTTGGCCTCGGTGGGTAAACTTGGAGACAGGGGAAGAAGGGAAAGAAGTTATTTTGAGATACGGGATCTAATCAGTCTTTAATAGCAAGAGATGAACGTATTTGCAATCTTTCGGACCTGTTACCGGACAGTGGTTATTTGTGGGATAGATGGACAGGAATTAAGCATTCCCCTATGTAATTTCAGGTTGGAGTGCCAACTCAAGACTGGAGAAGTTAACAGTGGGCGTAATAGACAGAGTATCAGTTCCATGAATACAGTTTGTTCTTGGGAACGATTTAGCAAGATCCTTTGTTGTGGAGAGGCCAAAGGAAGACCAGGGAACTGAGAAGTTAGAAGAAAAATATCCTGAAATTTTCCAGACTGTGTAGCAACAAGATCCCACTATAAGTCACAGTATGAAGGAAAAACGAAAGAGCTGAGGTTCAAATAGCGGACACCCTGTTTGTGAAAAACCTGAACAGGCAGAGAATTAGGAAGAAGTGTTTATTCCGAAAAGGATAATGGATTTGCAATAGAAAGACAAGACAATAAAAGATATATATATACGTAGACACTCAGAAAAGGAGTCAGAAAATATTCCTGAGGGTTATCTTAAAGGTAGATCCTAAGACGAAAATGGAGACCACCGTAGATTCGTGCAGAGGAGAAATAGGCCGAAGTGCAACAGATTGTGTTGCTGGTAGCATACAGACAGGTGGTGTTACGGGTTACACATGAACTACCTGTAGGAGGTCACCTAGGTGTGAGGAAGACTCAGGCTAAGGTCCAAAAGCATTTCTATTGGCCTGAGCTGTGCAAACATGTGATTAAATTTTGCCATATGTGTCAAATGGTAGGTAATGCACAGGCAGTCACAAATCCAGTACCTTTGTTGCCAATTTCCACATTCGAAAAACCTTTCATGCAGGTTACGATTGATTGGATAGGTCCTCTTCCTAAAAGTGGGAATCAGTACTTGCAAACCATAATGGATATGAGATGCTAAAGGGTTAATTTGTTTTGCTGATAGAAAAGGAATTGGCTGTCCCACGAGGTGTGTTTTTCTGTCTTGCAGGCAGGATGTGACAATCTAAACATACTCTGAAAATGCTGTATTTTAAGGAATAATCTAATCCCACATTGTTTTGGGATGGCATGTGACAATGGGGGAGTGGCAGGAAATTGTGTCTTGCGTGCATGACTGACTGTGATGGAAACCTTGTATAAAGGGAGGACGATTCCCTTGTTCGGGGAGCCTTGCTTGACACGCTCTGCAAGCATCACAAAATAAGTATTAAGTGATCCTCCAAAAGCTTACACTTGCTTAAATTGTGGCGAAAGTGAGGACTGCAGATGCTGGAGATTACAGTCAAGATTAGAGTGGTGCTGGAAAAGCACAGCAAGTCAGGTAGCATCCGAGGAGCAGGAAATAGACGTTTCAGACAGGAGCCCTTCATCAGGAATGAGGCTGCCTTTTGGGGGTGGAGAGATAAATGGGAGGGGGTGAAGCTGTGGAGAAGGTAGTTGAGAATACAGTGGATGGATGGAGGAAGGGCTAATGGTGATAGGTCGGAAGGGAGGGTGGAGCGGATAGGTGGGACAGGTCATGAGAATGATGCTGATCTGGAAGTTTGGAACTAGGGTAAGAGAAGGAAAATGAAGAAATTGGTGAAGTCCATATTGTTGCCCTGGGGTTGAAGGGTTCTGAGGCGGAAGATGAGGCATTCTTCCTCCAGGCGTTCGGGTGGTGAGGGAATGGTTGTGGATCCGGCCCAGGACCTGCACGTCCTCAGCAGAGTGGGAGGGGGGAGTTGAAATGTTCGGCCACGAGGTGGTGGAGTTGATTGGTGAGGGTTCCCTGGAGATGTTCTCTGAAGCACTCTGCGAGAGGGCACCCAGTCTCCCCAGTGTAAAGGAGACTGCATCGGGAGCAACGGATGCAATAAATGACATTTGTGGAAGTGCAGGTGAAACTTTGATGAATGTGGAAGGCTCCTTTGGGGCTTCGGATGGAGGTAAGGGGGCAGGTCTGGGCTGTTTGAACGATTTAAGAGAAGCAAAATTGGTAATCAACTTAAAGGAAACAGAATTTGCGACGTGGCACTCTTGGGAGATAACATCAGTCGTAGAAGGTTAACCCCAAAGAATGTCAAGACAAAGGCCATCGAGGAATTTCCACGACTAACCTTGAAGAAAGGGGTGCTTTGATTTTTTGGGACTAAGCGGATTCTACCAGAAGTTTGTTCCAAACTTCAGCAGTGGGGTAGCACCTTTAACAGATTTACTGAAGACGACACAAAATTTGGTGGACAGAATAATGCCAGGCAGCATTTGACAATTTAAAAGCAGTACTAGCCACCACACCAGTTTTAACTACATCAAATTTGTTTGAAACCCTTTAAAGTTGCAATCAATGCTAGCAATCTCGGAGTTGGAGCTGCACTGCTACAAGATGATGATGATGATGGATGATGATGATGGAATTCAATGGCAATTAGCTACTTTTCAAGAAACTCAACACCCCCCAGAGAAAATATTCGACAATCGATAAGGAATTATTGAGTTTGGTACTGGCCTTACAACATTTTCATGTTTGTAGACAAATAATGTGTCGGAGTTGTGTACACGGATCACAATCGTCTTATATTCTTGGAATCGTTTAAAGACAAGAATATGAGACAATTTCATTGGAATCTTACATTACAGACTTCAAATTTACAAATTGTATATTTTTCAGGTCATAAAAATATCAGTAGATGTGTCATCACGGATTTAACAGATAAGGTTGAACAGATTCCAATGTTATATATGTGTGCAGAAATTAATACGAACTTAGATTTAATGTATTATGTATTTCAATGTAATGGGATTAAGAATTAGAAAAAAAACGAAGCCATCTCGTGAGTTTTGAGAAGATTTGTAGCTCATGTTGAGGTTCTGGATGTAGGTTTACTCTCTGAGCTGGAAGATTCGTTTTGACACATTTCGTCACCATACAAGGTAATATCTTAAGGTAACAAGCAGACAAAACACATCCAGAAACTCTAGCCACTGTCCCCTACATCAAAGACATCTCGGAAATGACTGCCAGATTACTCAGACTCCTTGACATCATGGAAGCCCACAAACCCACCAACACACTAAAACAGCAGCTAAAGAACTTGAAAGACTCGATACAGACAAACAAAACTAATGTCATCTACAAAATACCTTGCAAGAACTATAACAAACATTACATTGAACAAAGAGGCAGAAAACTAGCCACCAGGATACATGAACATCAACTAGCCAGAAAACGATAGGACCCACTCTCACTAGTATCATTACATATAGATGAGGAAGGACACCACTTCGACTGGGACAGCACATCCATCCTAGGACGAGCCAAACAGAGATATGCACGAGAATTCCAACTGGAACTCTGTCAACAAACACTAACTTGGATCCCATTTCCCACCCGCTGAGAAGAACACGAAATTACATCACCATAGGAAATGATGTCACCATAAGAAATGACATCGCCAACCCAAGGAAGCCCAAACATGTAAACAAAAAGCGGGCTACACCACCAGTGCTTCATTCAGAGGTTCACTGATGATGTTACGGCGAAACGTCTGAAAGCAAACCTACATCCATGAAGCCATCATTTCATTATTATGGTTTATTTTCTTTTTTTTGGGGGGGGGGTTGGGTGTTATGAAGTTGAAGGTATGTACTGTACCTTTGAGAGGGTGAATACTGTTTTGCAGTAGAGCTTACAAGCACCTGTCATATGACTAGCCAGCAGTCTCACAGCATACTGGAAAATTGAAAATATGCAACATTTGGCTATGAAATAGATACCGGAGTTGGTTGCTGTTTTGACAGCCATTCAAATTTAAGCAGTTTAAATCATGCTCCAGGATACTAAAACCTAATCGAGTTTGAATTTATTGTTTTTGCCAACATCAAACGAATGAGGTGATCTCATTTGGGGGTATAAAAAAAATCAGCATTTTCCAAGTCAGAATGCCATCGAAAAGCCAGCGAAAGTAACTGCCAGAGAGACAGACCCAAACACACTATCAAAGGGACTTTTTTATATTAAAAATATTCACAGCAAAAGAAAGAGAGATCTTCAGCTAGAAGGAGACACTGATGTTGACAGTCGCTGTATGGCTTTGAAATTAAGTTGGTATAATTTTAATAAGTGTTTTTACTGGTACAGCATATTGTTATAGAGTTGGAGTCAGATAATAAGTACTTCAGAGAAAAGGAGGTGCTTAGAATTGTGAATAGTTGTTGGTTAATGTTCACTTTCAGAGTTAAGAAATAAATTGATATTAGTGGAATCTGGGGATTCTGTCACTCATATTTTAACAGATTACGAGAAGAGGTGAGCTTTTCCAGGTGTTTGTTTAATTAAGAAGGTTCACAGCCATGTTGTTTAACAGGAGGTAGTGAGAAAGGTCATCAATGGATTCAGCAGAATATAGATCAGTTGAAATGTTGGGCAGAGAAATGGCGGATGGAGTTTAATCTGGATAAGTATGAACTGATGCATTTTGGGAGGTCAAATGCAAAAAGAAAGTATACAGTAAATGGCAGGATCTTAGGGGAATTGATATACAGAGGGATCTTGGGGTGCAATTCCATAGCTCCCTGAAAATGGCAACGCGAACAGATAAGATGGTCAAAACTCCGTACAGCAAGCTTCCCTTCATCAGTAGGGATCTCGAGCATAGAAGTTGACAAGTCATGTTACAGCTGTATAAGATTTCAGTTAGGGGACATTTGGAGTACTGTGTGCAGTTCTGGTTGTACTACAGGAAGGATGTGGAGCCTTTGAAGAGGGTGCAAAAATAGTTTACCAGGAGCGGCACGGTGGCTAGCACTGCTGCCTCTCGATGCCAGGGACTTCGGGTTCTATTCTGGCCTTGGAGAACTGTATGTGAGGAGTTTGCACATTCTCCCCGTGTCTTCGTGGATTTCCTCTGGGTGCTCCAGTTTCCTCCCACAGTCCCAAGATGTATGGATGAGGTGAATTGGCCAAGGTGAATTGGCCAAGCTAAATTGCCTGTAGTGTTCAGGGATATGTAAGGTTGTGTGTGTTAGTTGGGGTAAATATAGGACCACAAGGTAGGGCAACGGGTCTGAGTGGTTTACTCTTGGAGTGGTTGAAGTGGACGTGTTGGGCTGAAGGGCCTATTTACAGTGTAAGGATTCTTGGATGTTGCCTGGATTGAAGTGCATTAGCTATAAGGAGGTTGGACAAAATTGGATTGTTTTCACGAGAGATTGGAGGCTGAGGGACGACGTATTGCAAGTATATAAATGTACTTAATTACAAGTATTAGAAAATTACTTCAAATGAGCCACCACACACTGCAGTGCAGAGGAACTACAAAGAGCAGAGGAAAATCATGTATACAGTGTATTCAAAAAGAACGGGTACCCAATGAACATAATCCACCGATTTCACAGCAACAAGTCCAAACAAGCAGACAAAACACGTCCAGAAACCCTAGCCACTCTCCCCCACATCTCAGAAATAACTGCCAAACTCCTCTTGGAATCATGATAGCCCACAAAGCCACCAACACACTAAAACAGCAGCTAATGAAGTTAAAGACCCTTTACAGATAACAAGCAAAACTAAAGAAATTTACAAAATATCTTACAAGAACTGTATCAAACACTACAGTGGACAAACAGGCAGAAAACTAGACACCAGGATACATGAACATTAACTAGCCACCCACTCTCACCTTCACATACAGATGAGGAAGGACACCAGTTTGATGGGACAACACATCCATCCTAGTGAGAATGTTTATAGTGTATAAGTAGGCAGGGAAAGAGTTAAGTTTTGAAACAAGAGGTTCAGCTGAGCATGACTCAGATCAGATAAGAACTTACAGTTAACAAAGGGGTGCTGCAGGCGAGGGTCATGGGTTAACAAGGTGGAAAAGCAGTTATTATGTAAACCATTCAACAATATTGGAAGCATTCAGTATGTAAGGTCAGCTAAGAAGGGGAAAAGTATCCATTGTACGAATCCGGTTAAGAACATTCATTGTATAACAGTAAAGGGCTTGGTCTTTGCTATTGATACTCGTTGATTGTAACGGTCACTCACTCAATATGTATGTTGCCCTACCTGGATGCTCCTCCCTGTAAAATGACTATATCGTTCATTGAGAAACACCTGTTCCAGACAAGACCATGAACTCATGTCCCTGTGCACATGGGCGATAGTTCTCTCTCCCTCCAGGGCCCGGAATAAAAATGGAGGTGGCAAAATTATACTGTGCCTGAGCGTTTTGCTTTGACTGAAGGGGGAATGGGACGACACAAGGACGAGCCAAACAGAGATACAAGCGAAAATTCCTAGAAGCACGGCATTCCAACTGGAACTCGAAACACATAAATAAAAAGCGAGCCATGCCACCAATGCTTCATCCTGAGGATCACTGATGTTACCTAGTATGGTGGTGAAACGTCTGAAACCAAACCTTCTATCTCCACATCCAGAACCTCAACTTAACCTACAAATCTTCTCAAAACTCACTAACAAGTATAGAAAATTCTGACAGACATGGATACAGATAATCAGTCTTTTTCCCATGGTGGAAATTTCAAAAACTAAGGGGGTGTATGTTTCAGGGAAAATGTCTACATGTGTGAGGATAGTAGAAATAGATACATTAGCAAAGTTGAAGAGCCATTCACAAGCAGACACATGAACAAGCAGGTGTTAGAGGGATAAGGATCCTATGCAGGCAGATGGATTACCTGAGAATAGCATCGTGAATGAGCACAGATATGGAAGGTCAAAGGGTCTGTTCCTCTGCTGTACTGTCCTATGTTCTATGATAGGACTGATGTGTGAGGACAGATTGACTCAGGATTGTATTCATTGGCGCTTAGGTGAGGGAGATTTCTCAAAAACCTATGAAATTCTAGCATGATTCTAGCATGATTAGACATTTAAATGTAGGAAGGATACTGCATGAATCCAGAACCAGGGGTCATATTTAACAATGGGGTAACCTTTTAGACTGAGGTGAGGAGAATTTTCATCATCCAGACAGTGGTGATCTTGTGGAATTCTCTACCACAGAAAATGGCCAATGCCAAAACATCAAGTCAATATAGTTTGTTTGGGTAAAGGGATCAGGGATATGTGGGGGACAGGTTTAGGGTATTGAACTCAATGATCAGACATAATAACAGCGCAGCAGGCCGAAGGGGTCAAACGGCCTTCTTTTGCTCCTATATTTATTTGATCAAGCTGACTAAATACAATCCACATTCCTTCTTATTTGAAAGAATGATCTCAGTGCAATAAATACGATTCTGAAAAGGGAATAGTTTCAGAAGACACTTCGTCATTTATGCTGTGAATCTTTGACACTTGCTGTCTCAAGAGCATTGGAAGATACTTCATCGCTGAATATACTTAAGGTTGAGATGGACAGTTTTAGGTCTGCAAGGACATCAAGGCAGATAGGGAGCAGGCAAGCAAGTGAAGCTGAACATGACAATCAGACAAGTCAAGTGAATGGCAAAGAAAACTGAGCAAGCCGTATGGTCGAGTCCTGCCTATCTTGTGTGCTGAACTGTGCACAAGAATTGAAAACATCATCAATTCTGTACTTGAAACATGAATTACATCCCTTACTTGTCACAACCTTAGGCCAAACACAACTGAGCCCTAGAAGTCAATTCCAAGCAGAAATTCTAACATGTGGAATTTCCATTACAAGAATCATCACCACAATTAACACAATTTATAACTAACCCTCATCTCAGTCCACTGTTCAAACGTTATCACCAGACTGTGCTTTTCAAGCCAGCTTCTCATCAATTCTCCATAAATTTCAGCTCTGCTATTGTTATTTTCTATAAAGACATCTCCTATGATTCTAATACTTCATGTGTGCACACTTTGCAATTTCTGTCCAAATCCCTTGATCTATCCACCTAATTTAAAATCACTCCTTTGAGCATATAGTTTGTTTCCCTTGTCCCATTTATTTTGGCTGGTTTTCATTTATTTTTATTGAATCTCTGTGAAACAATTTGGTCTGGTCTTCTACATTGAAGACATTATATAAATGCAGGTTAAAGCCAACTGAAGGCTAACTGTACTCAGCCAAGTGAAAAATAAGCAGGTTCCAAGCTTTGATTGCCAGTTTCTGCTGGGTTTACATGTCTCAGAAGAGCCAGCCGCTCAGCTACTATAAATTTGCTTCAGTCCTTGCAATAAAACATGGAGATACGAAGAGTGGCTTGCAAACTGAACTCCCAGCATTCATTATCATACAATTCTTGTTCATGTTTTGATGGATACTGTGTGAACACAGGATTAAACTTAATTGCTCTTTCTCTCTCAGGGAAACAATCAAACTCAGCAATACACTCTCAAAAGGAGGACGTCACTTTCACACAATAAAGGTCTGATGGCCTGGATGCCCGCAAGAGACAGTACAAGAAACTTGAAAGTACAATACCGTGCAGTGTGAATAGTTTTTGTTTAGTGATCGCTATTAAAATTAAGAAAATAAACTTTTTTTTCTTTAATTAGTGGAAATGAGTTCTGTCACTCACATTTTAACAGATTACGAGACAAGGTGAGCTTTTCTCAGTGATTGGCTTTAATTAACATAGAGGGCTAAAAGTAGTATACTTCGAGATTGAAAGAAAATATGAAATATTGCAGCATTTTTCAATGAAACTGAGAATGGTAAAGCAGTCAAATCAAAACTTTTACTGTTCATGAGGGCTTTGAAAAAGAGCAATGGAGAATTGGATTAACAGCGCACAGCATCATACATTGGTTATAGCACAAGGATGTTATCTGGCCCGTCTCTGTGATGGCCCTCTGAAAAAGCGATGTATCTGCTGCCATTCCTCTGTAGCCCTGCATTTGCTTTCTTTCCAGATTAAGATCCAAGTACAAATTGCCCCCGTATCCACCTCATTTTTGGGCAAAGCTTTCCAAATCTTGAACTCTTACTGCATGAAAACATGTTTCCTAGTGGCCATTCATAGCTTGTTATTTGCGATCTTTCGATGAGGCAACAAGTTTCACCTTATTCTGTCCAGCAGTGTTATGATTTTAAATATCGGTCAAATTCTTCTCAACTATCTCTTCTCCAAAGAGAAGTGTTGTAACTTCTATTGTTTTTCAACAGAATGAAAATTCCTCAACCTTGCAACCATTCTCGTATATCTCTTCTGCATCTTCTCCTACATCCTCATATCCTTCCTGAAATGTGGCACCCAAAACTGTATGCAATATCCTAGCAGAAGCCAAACCAGTTTTCAACAAAATTATTAACAAAACTTCCTTAATTTTTGTGGTATACGCTGATTTCAATAAAGCCCAGCATGTCTTATGTTTTATTAACTGCTCTCAACCTGTCCAACAGCTTTGAATACAAACACTCAAGTCCCCTACTCTTCACCCTTTCAAACTGTGCTCAAAGTTCTAATTTATATCAGTAGCATGCAGAATGAATTTTATTAAGTGCACTAGTGTCAAGATAATATCAGAAGTCAAAACAGTCGTTTTTTTTTTACATTACCATATGTATATATGAATGTAGCTACTGACACACGCCTGGTCCACACATTATCAGATTTATGGAATTGATTGTTAGGTTTATTAAGGTAGCCCTAAACTCTTCATTTCAGTATTACACTAAAATTTTATTAAGGAGACAGTTGTTGAACTCCTGTTTGACAGTTGACAGAACTACTAATGAATTGGGAGCAATGGTTCAAGACAAGACAATGATCATTTGTTTCAATGTGAAAGGCTCAGAATGGAAATAACTGAAGAGTTTTGCCTTTTCCGTTGAGAAAGTGCCAACAGCTCGTGGGTGCTTCTTTCATTTAAGACTGTTTGAACAGTTGGAAGATGTCAATAATTTCTCTACAATCACAACCATGCAGAGCTGAAATATATTTGTGAATGTGAAGTGAAAATGGCTTGAGAGCTGGAGGATTAAGGCCAGGGAGACTTTTATCGTTTTACATGAAATAAATAATTAAGCTTAAAACTACACCTTGCAACTACTGAAGTATCACAATGAGAAAGCAAAATGTAAGGAGGGAGACTGACTGTTAAGGTTGCTTTTGTGGAAAAGGTTGTATTTATTGTGTTGCATTTTGAGATTTTTCATCTATAAACAGTGAAATAAAGCAGTTCACCATTTTTAAATAAAGTTGTTTTTAGCAATGCATACAATGATACCCCTGAACATTACATTACCATCACACAATCCCCCCATCAATATCCAGAAAATTAGCATTGACTGGATACTGAACTGGACCATATAAAAAATAGCAATGTCACAGCAAAAGCAGGTCAGAAGCTTGGAATTCTGAAAATTAATCACCTCATGACTCTATGAACACTATCCATTACCCATCTGCAAGGCAGAAATCAGGAAAAGCTAGAGAGATGAGGCTTATATTCTCTCTAGAATAGAAGAGCCACAGGTGACTTAATTGAAACACACAAGATTCAGAGGAACTTGACCAAGTGGATATTGAAAGGATGTTTCCTGTTGTGGGAGAATCTCGAGTCAGAGGAAATAGTTTACAAATCAGGGGTTATTTATTTAAGAATCAGTTTGAGGGAACAAAAACTGAGGGTTCAGTGACTTTGGAATTCCCTTCCTCAAAAGGATGTAGATGCAGATTTTTTTTTACACATTATTAAGGCAGAGGTAGATAGACTCCTGATAACCATGGAGATGCAAGGTTATCAGAGATAATATAGAGTTGAGGTTTAAATCAGATCAACTCAGCTAAAATCTTACTGAATTGCAAAGTAGGCTGGAAGGGTCAAGTGGCCTGCTTTCACTCATGTGATATTCTTTGCTTGCCTGGATAGTGCAGCTCCACCAATACATAGTCATACAGTGATAGAGACGTACAGCAAGGAAACAGACCCTTCGGTCCAACTCATCCATGCTGACTAGATATCCTAAACCCATCTAGTCCCATTTGCCAGCACCCAGCCCATATCCCTCTAAACCCTTCCTATTCATATACCCATCCCGATGCCTTTTAAAAGTTCTAATTGTACCAGCCTCCACCACTTCCTCTGGCTGCTCATTCCTTACACGCACTACCCTCTGTGAAAAGGTTGCCTCTTTAGGTCCCTTTTAAATTTTTCCCACTCAACCTAAACCTACGCCCTCTCGTTTTGGACTTCTCCACCCCAGAGAAAAAACCTTGTCTACTTACCCTATCCATGCCCCTCATTACTTTATAAACATACTTTCGTGGGCGGCACGGTGGCACAGTGGTTAGCATGATAAATTGCCCGTAGTGTTAGATAAGGGGTAAATGTAGGGGTATGGGTGGGTTGCGCTTCGGCAGGTCGGTGTGGACTTGTTGGGCCGAAGGGCCTGTTTCCACACTGTAATGTAATCTAATCTAATAATCTAAAACCTCTGTAAAGTCAGCCTTCAGCCTCCAAAATTCTAGGGAAAACAGCTCCAGCCTATTCAGCCTCTCCCTATAGCTCAAACCCTTCATCCCCTCTAAATCTTTTCTAAACCCTTTCCAGTTTAACAACATAGTTCCAATAGGAAGGAGACCAGAATTGCGCACAACATTCCAACAGTGGCCTAACCAACGTCCTGTACAGCAGCAATATGACCTCCCAACTCCTCTACTCAATGCTCTGATCAATATGAGCATCAATATGGCATATCACTAAAACTTTGAACTGCCTTACGAATTAACAATGAGTGCTAGCCTTACCAGCCACACATACATTTCATGAACAAACTAAATACACAGTGAGTAGTTAGACTATGGATTACATTGCATTGAAGTGTGGTGGTTGCATGTCCAACTGATCTACACAAGATGATATTGGATGATTATTTGGATAGAAATAATGCGCAAAGCTGGGGATAAATAAAGAAATGGGCAACAGATCTGGCTTGCCCTATGATAGTGGTGTCGTCCCAGTCGAATTCATGTCACACACGCAGACAACAAGCAACATGAATTCGACTGGGACAACACCACTATCATAGGGCAAGCCAGACAGAGAACAGCCAGGGAATTCCTAGAGGCATGGCATTCATCCACAAACTCCATCAACAAACACATTGACCTGGACCCAATATACCAACCACTACAGCGGACAGCTGAAACTGACAACCGGAAGCGGCAGGGACAGACCACTATAAACACCGGAGGAAACATCAAAGAAGGGCTTCGCAGGAGGCTCCCAAGCACTGATGATGTCGCCTAGCCAGGGGACGAAACGTTTGCAACAAAAGCTTCCAGCTCGGCGAACAGAACCACAATAACTTCTGTGATTCTGTGACTGACTGTATTAATTTTTATTTAAAAGTGACTGAACAAACCACATTTTTCTTTAGGATGTTATCTTACTCAAAAAAAGTTCTATAAGCTCACATTATAACTCATGCAAGCATCCTACTCGCCATTTCAAATTGCATTGTATTTTGAACAAGGCTAGCTCACTTCATCCATTTATTACTTTAAACACCCAATGCACCACAACTCCTTAATTATACATCACTGCAATTTACAAATCAACCTCCAAACTCAAAGAAAGCTTCATGCATCTTTATACTGCTTTCCCATTCCTCTTGCTGCACGATTAGACTGTCCTTCTTCATTTAGATGCTTCATTATTTCTCCTGCTGCCATCTTCTTGCAGCTCAGCAAAAATAATTCTGTTAAACATTTTATTTCAGCTGAAGTATGTCAGGAATCCAAAAAAGGCTGCTGCAGCTTGTTCCACTTACTACATCCATACAGAACTAAGAACAGCCAATCTCAACTGGGATAGTTGCATAACTCTGATATCAAAATGTCAAGACACAACCAGAAACTGTCATGGGTTTCTAATGTTTCAAACTGTTGTGGATGTGGCCAATCTACTAAATGAGCAGCTCCAAATCGAAACGCAGAGTTTAAACAATGGTGACCACTCCATTACAGTTCTCAAAAATCATGACAACACTGCAGCATTCTAGCAATGCTGCATTAGAACATGAGCTTTATGTCTTTCTCATGGCTCAGTTGGTACCTTACTGCCGATGGTTCAATCAGTATAAAAGGTTCCCTCTGCGGATTAGAACTCAACAGCTGAGAGAAATTCCATCACTGCTACAAAAAATACTTTGTAACAGTATCCTGTTCGCATGCCCACATGTCTTCCTCGGCATGCTGCAGTGTTCCAGTGAGTCACAGTGCAAACTGGAGAAAGAACATTATCTTCAGACTAGGCACATGACAGTCTCCAATACCTTCAAATTGTGAACCATTTCTTCCCTTTCTTTTAGCTTGTTATCATGTTTTCTCTCCACTCCCCCTATCCCAGTGTCTGTCCTTTCAACTCTGGCAGGAGACATAACATTATTCAGCCACTCCCACATTGCAAACACTTAATCTGAACTATCAACATCTTTTCTTCACCAGCACCTGACACCCACTACCACGTCCTCACACTGAGAATGTGTACTGGGTATAAGCATGTAGGGAAAGAGTTACATTCTGAATTTTGTGAAATAAAAGGTTCAGCTGAACATGACTCAGATCTGAGAACCTACAATTAACAACAAGGTGCTGGAGGCAAAGGTAATGGGTGGAAAAGTAGGCATTTAACAATATTGAAAGCATTCAGTGTATAAGGTCAGTTAACAAAGGGAAAAGTATCCATTATATTAATCCAGTTAACAAGGTTAATTACATTTATTGTTTACCAGTAGAAGGCTTAATCTCCACTATTGACACTCACTGATTGTAATGGTCACCCAATTAATATGTACATTGCCTTATCTGGATGCTCCTCCCTGTAAAATGACTATATGGTTCATTATGAAACTGTTGTTCAAGAGAAGATTGGGAACCCATCTCCCTGCACACATCGCTCTCTCTCTTTCAAGGGCATGGAATAAAAGGAAGATAAAACTACTAATGTCTCCAAGTGTTTTGTTTCAATTGAAGGGAGAATGGGTCGATAACCCCAAACTATAACATAAATGCTTTTCCCCCCACATTTCACTTCAACTTTAATGAAGTTATCTAAACTCGAAATGTTAGCTTGATCTCTCTCCATGTCTACTGCCTGACTTGCTGTGATCTCCAGCATTTGCTGTTTTTAGTATAGATTGCAGAACCTGCAATAATTTTCTTCTACAAAAAATAATTCATTCATTTCACATCTGAAGAGGATCTTGGCTCTTTTGAAAAAATACATATACAAATGAGGTTACCAAAGTAGGTTAGCAAACTTGGCTTTCAATAATCCAGGTGAAAATCAATAGCATTCATTTCCAAAGTTCAAACCAAAGGTCAGACAGACTATCCATTAAAATCAGTCAGATTCTAACACGAAACACACAATATAAAGCTTGAGAAACCGAGCAGGTCTGGCAGCATCTGTGGAGAGAGAAACAGAGATAACGTTTCAAGTCTGATGTGACCCTTCTTCAAACTTTAAATTTCAGAGTCAAACTTACGACCCTACTCAGATTTCCAGCATCCCCATTTCCAGTATTTTACTCTAAATCGGCCCATTCGTGGCTAATCTCCCGCCTTTACAGCAAATCCATGCACATCAGTTCTATTCAAATATTCATCCAAAGACCATGTGAATGCCTTGTTTATGTCAAAATGTTTTCTCTTTACTTTTTGAAAACTCACTCATGGGATATTGGTATCACTGGGTGGCCAACACATATTGTCCCTCTCTCGCTGCCCTTGAACTGAGTGGCTCATTAGGCGATTTTAGAGGGCAGTTGAGAATCAACCACATTGATATCAGCCCCATAGCACAGGTAGACCACACCACATGAGGTGAGGATGGCAGATTTCCTTCTCTAAAAGACGTCAGTGAGCTAGATGAATTTTTCCAACAATCAACAATGATTTCATTAGTAGATCCATAATTGCAGATTTTTGCTTAATTGAATTCAAATTCCACTATCTGCTGCAGCTGGATTCAAACCTGTGTCTCCAGAACATGAGTTGAGTTTCTGGACTGCAGAGGAAACTCGCTTATCCGAAGGACACGGGTGAAGAATATTTCCTTTGGTTAATCGAAAGCTGGGTAACATAGCTAGCCCCGCATCGGAACCTACTGACCTTGTTCAGACGGTATGAAGTTCAGTTAATTGAATACCAGATAATCGAGGTTTCTCTGTAATAGTCTCGTGATAGGGATAATACCACCAGGAGAAAGTCAGGACTGCAGATGTTGGAGATCAGAGCTGAAAATGTGTTGCTGGAAAAGCGCAGCAGGTCAGGCAGCATCCAAGGAGCAGGAGAATCGACGTTTCGGGCATGAGCCCTTCTTCAGGGCATCAGCCCTTCTTCTCCGATAATACCACCAGGCCATTGCCTCCCTCGTACCCCTTGCTTTGTTCATACATGACTTTAAATTTATGCCCTCTGGCTCTTTTCTCTTTCACAAGCAGGAACAGTTTCTCCCTATTTACTCTGTCTAGCCTGCTCATGTTTTGAAAACATCCATCAACTCTCCTCTCAGTAACAGCACCCTGAGTAAACACACTGATCTGTGCTACAGATGGTGGATATTCATTGTGGATCTACATTTCACTTGACATTAGCAGCTTATCACAGCCAGTTCCTGTAACCTTACCTAACTTCTCGACTGTCACAAGTAGGGTAGCACGCTGGAAATCAAGCCCCACTACCCCCCCCCCCCCCCAAGTTAAAGAACATCAAAAGATACACAAAGGTTCCGATTTTCAACTTGTTAACAGACAACATAGACGAGTAGAGTGGAGTAGCTTTTGCCATTTCTATCATATACAACTATTACGTTAAAAACGAATCAGTGTTCCTCCAGTACCGAGGGTACTACATTAACAACACAAATTACACAACCATACACACGCAAGTTACAGTGTAACAGGAGAATGATGAATGATAGACATTTTTCTAGCAGCAATATGAAAGAATTTCAAATGGGAAAGAGTCCGATTATCATGTCTTGGAGAGCCTCACGGCTTGAGGGAAGAAACTGTTGCACAGTCTGGCCACAAGAGACTATATGATCAGGTATCTTCTGGCAGATGGGAGAAGAGGTTGAGTGAGGGGTGTGTGGAGTCTTCCACAATGCTCTTAAGCTTTTTGGATGCAGCATGTGGAGTAAATTTCCGTAAAGGAAGAAAGAGAGACCCCGACGATCTTCTCAGTTGTTCTCACTATCCGTTGTAGGGTCTTACGATCAGAGACAGTGCGATTCCCAAACCATGCAATGATGCAGCAGATCAGGGTACTCTCACTGAACCCTCTATAAAATGCGGTGAGGATTTTGGGGGCGTGGGCTTTCCTCAGCTCACGGAGGAAGTAGAGTTGCTGTTGGGCTTTCTTGGCTATCGAGCTGGTGTTGAGGGGCCAGGTGAGATTCTCCACCAGGTGTATGCCAAGAAATTTCCTGCTCTTTACAATATCCATGGGGGAGCCAATGTCCAGTGGAGTGTGGTTGCTCCATGCCCTCCTGAAGACCATCTCTTTTGTCTTGTCCACGTTCAGAGACAGGTTGGTGGCTCTGTGAGAAGGGCATGTTTCCCCACTGTAGGGAACCTAAATTTAACAAAAACAAAGAAACATGCACCAGTATGTTAGAGCATCCTCTGAGCACTCTGCTAGGGATGTTATCTGGTCCAGCAGCCTTACGTGGGTTGACTCTGCATAGGGTTTTGCTCACGTTGATCACGCTAAGTTACAGCTTCTGGTCACTGGGAGGAGGGCAGACTTGCTTGCTACCACGTCGTTTCATGCCTCAAACCACGCATAAAAGTTGTTCAATTCATCTGGGAGGGATGCATCACCAGCACAAACAAACAATGTTGTTGTGGTTACTGATGGCCTGGATGTCCTTCAACATGCTCTGTGTATTCTCTGTGCATGTGCACACTTTGCCTCTTTGAAGGTCTGGGTCAGGTTGGTCCTCGCTGTTGTTAAGGCCGCCTTGTCATATATTCTGAAGGCAGGATCATGTGTCCTCAGCAGCACACATGCCTTTGCGGTCATCCACAACTTCTGGTTGGGGCGAGAAGTAATGGTCTTGGACACAGTGACATCGTCAGTCCACACCGACACAGTGTACTCCTCGAAGTTGATGGAATCGCCACTGGTTGCCACCTCTCTGAACACGCGCCAGTCAGTGCACTCAAAACAGTCTTGAAAAACAGAAATGGGTCCTGCTGGCCAGGTTTTCACCTGCTTCAAAACTGGTTTGACATGTCTGATGAGCAGTCTGTACACTGGAGTTAACATCATAGAGCTGTGGTCTGAGGAGCTGAGGTGGGGCAGGGGCTCTGCCCTGTATGCGTTGGGGATGTTTGTGTAAACTATATCGAGCGTGTTCTTGCTTCTCATCGCAAAGTCCACATGCTGATGGAATTTAGAGTGCACAGTCTTGAAGTTTGCATGGTTGAAGTTGCAGCCATGATCAACAGACAGCCAAGATGTGCATTCTGCAGTCCACTAATAGCCCCAAACGGTTCACAGTGCCCCCTTAGCATTAGCACTGGGAGAAACATACACCCAACTATAAGGACAGTGGTGAATTCCCATGGTAAATAAAATGGTCTGCATCTAACAGTCACAAACTCCACTAGTGATGAGCAAAAACTGGAGGTGAGCACTGAGTCTTTGCACCATTTCGTGTTGACGTAGACACACAGACTCTCACCACAAAGAGCAGCATTTCTGTCAGCGCGAAATGAGGCAAGCCTGCCCAGCTGGATGGCAGTGTCTGGAACTCTGTTTTCACAAAAACATGTTCAGCGACAAAGATGCAGCAGTCTCTGAACTCATGCTGAGATTCCTGTTGTAGTCAGATGCAGTCCAGTTTGTTGCCCAGGGAGCAGACATTGGAGAGCAGAATGGTTGGGAAAGCTGGCCGACTTGGGTTTGTTTTTAGCCTGGCATGGACTCCTGCATGCTTACCACACTTCTGTCCCTGCACACACCGCTTCCGATGACTCAACAACCAGCTACTGGCATCAGGCAAAGCACAGGACTGGTGGCCTGGTCTCTGCAGCAAACAGAGAACACCTCCACGCATACCGAACGTCCGCTTCCTTGCGCACCGCTTCATATTTCCAAGACCCGGCCATCAGCATCAGGTGAGGCAGAGGACTGGAGGCTTGGTCTCCAAAACAAGCTGAGATTGCGAAGTTCTTGCCGTAGTTCTCCATCCAGGTATGTTTCCAGTCAGTTCTTGTACTGTAGCAGTGGTCGCAGGCTGTAACAGCGTCTGCAAACACTGGGTTTCCTGTTTCCCCTAGGATTTAGTAGCTCTCGGTGCAGAGAGGCCGCTGAGAGCTGTCATCGCGCTGCCATCTTGAGGAGTTGATAAGGAGACTTGTGCTACTTAACATAAATTACAACAGATTTCAAGTAATTAGGCTGTAACCACGGTTTAAGACTGTCAGCCAAGGACTAATTAAAACTCCAAAACTGCTCAAAACTTTTCCTTTCCCCTCTCATGTGGAAAAACATGGATGGGAAATTCCTGTTCAAAGCGGAAACAATTCTCGTGCTGGTCAGAACACTACTTGGTAGCCATCCTACACCAGATGCTTGAACTAGTTTACAAGGGACTCGTTGGTCCACTTATTAAAGTGAACTAATCATTTCGGTGCACTTATTCACCAACTGCTGAATCAAAGAAACACTGGTTTATTGCAGATTTAAATCAACTTATTGCTGAGAATATGCGCAGATTTCTCTGTATCCAGCTTCAAGATGTCTAGTTACCAGAGATGTTTAGTTACCAACTGGTTGTTGGCAGACAAGCCTTGGTCATTACTAACTAGTTCACAAATGAAAATCATTTTTCTTGCTGTCAGCCAAAGCTCCATCTGTACTCAAGTTCTCACTTCCAGTTCGTCTGGAAACACTGATGTAACCTACAGCTGCAGTATTCACAATTAGTATCAAATTATTTGCTTTAAGATCATGAAGCTTGTTATCTGGATGATGACTGATTGAGAAAGGAGGTGGTGCAGGTGCAGAGAGACCTGGATGCTCTTGCCGAACAGTTGCTGAAAGTAGGCATGCAGGTGCAGCAGGTGGTAAAGACAGTGACATGCTTCGCGTACTGGAGCAGGGATTTATGGCTTCAATTGCACAGAGCCTTAGCGAGTTTGGAAAGATTTGTAGCTCAGGTTGAGGTTCTGGGTGGAGGTTTGCTTGCTCAGCTAGAAGGTTCATTTTCAGACATTGTAGTGACCACAACTAGATAACATCATCAGTGAACCTCCAGATGAAGCACTGGTGGCGTGGCCCGCTTTCTACTTACGTGTTCAGGTTCCCTTGGGTTGGTGGTCATATCCTGTGGTGACATCATTTCCTGCTCTTTTTCTCAGGGATGGTAAATGGGATCCAGGTCAATGTGCTTGTTGATAGAGTTCTAGTTGAAAACAGAGACACTCGCGAGAATTCCTAGAAGCATGGTATTCCAACCCTCTGTGTAAAGAAGTTGCCCTTCAGGTTGCCTTTTATTCTTTCCCCTCTAATTTTAAAATTATGCCCTCTAGTCCATGATTCTCCAACCTGGGGGAAAAAAACTGAACGCACTCACTCCATCCATGCCTCTCATGATCTTATACACTTCAAAAAGATCTCCCCTCAGTGTCCTAGGCTCTAAAGAAAAACGTCCTAGCTTGTCCAACTTCTTCCCACAACTCAGACCCTGAGTCCTATCAACATCCTTGTAAATTTCTTCTGCACTCGTGCCAGTCTAATAACATCCTTCCTATAGGAAGGTGACCAAAACTGAATACAATACTCCAAGTGCGGTCTCATCAATGTCCTGTACAACTGCAATATAACTTCCCAACTTCTATACTCACTGCCCTGATTGATGAAGGCCAGTGTGCCAAAAGCCTACTTCACTTCTATCTTGATGCCATCAGTAAACTTACTAATCATGCCTTGTACATTGTCACCCAAATCACTGATATAGATAACAAACAGCAATAGGCCCAACGTCAACTCGAGGGACTCCACTTGTATATCTGGTCAACTCGAGGGCCTCCAGTCCAACAAGCATCCTTCCACGATTACCCTCTGTTTTCATTCAAGCCAATTTAGTATCCAATTTGCCAGCTCGACCTGGATTCCAAGCAATCTAACCTTCCAGCGCAGTCCACCTTGTGGAGCATTACAAGAAGTCTTACTAAAATCCATACGCACTACATCTACCACCCTGGCCTCAACCTTCCTAGTCACTTCGAAGAACTAACAAATTTGTGAGGCATGATCTCCTACTCACAAAGCCATCCTGACTAGACCTAATCAAATCCAGTCTTTGCAAATGCATATATATTTTATCTCTCAGAAATTTCTCAAGTATCTTACCACCACAAAGGTTAAGCTTACTTGTTTACAGTTTCCAGGTTTTTTCTTTGCAGCTCTTCTTACATAATGGCAAAACATTCACTTCCCTACTGTCATCCAGGTCCTCACTCACGGCTAATGACGTTGCAAAAGCATCAGCCAGGATCTCCACAATTTCTTCTCTCGCCTCTTGCGGTGTTCTTGGATATATCTGGTCAGGACCAGGCGATTTATCCACCTTCATACATTCTAAAACATCCAACATGCCCTCTACTGTGATATGGATCGTCCCCAATGTCGTCCCGCTCCCCTCTCAGTTGAAGCAAAACACTCAGAGATAAACATTGTTTTACCTCCTTGTTAAATGGCTCTACATAATGACTGATACATTGCGTCCCTCCCCTCCCATGCTCCCCCCGACTCCCAGGCAGCCGGACTGGACAGGAAAATGTTGGAGAGATAGGACAGAACACTTATTTCTGGGGAAAAAAAAAGACATTTTGACAAAGTTTTTCACCTTGCACTCATCAAGGACAAGTCGCAATGTCACCAATTTAAGGAGGAAACCACTATTTGTACTGCAGGAGGGAAGAATGATCACTGATTGGCAGATCCACTGCCCTGAGAAGTGAAAGCAGAGAACGGCTGTCATCCATTTTATTGATTTGATACAAGCACAATTGACGTTCATTTTGTCTGTAGAAAAAAAATAGGGCCCTACACATTAATGCATGTAATTTCAAATATAATCAAATGCACCACACCAGAGTGCAAGCAAATCCTATATTGATTGTCAGCATAATTCTTGGCATGCTCAGAATTATACAGCAAATGTTGTCTAATCGCAGAATCACATCTAATGTTGGATCCTGTTGTATAATTTGAGAGCATGGGTTGGTCAACAACATCAAGACCCTGCTGACAGTGAACAAAGGGGTAATGCTGTGAAATGATGCATCAGATTTTACGGCACACAGCAAACTGAAACAACTCACTCAGGTAGTGTGCTGGAAATAAAGTCCTATTATTCCTTGAATGATCATATGTGAAGAGGAAATTTAATTAAATTATCCAAAGGCCCTGATTTACCTGACTGCTGTTAAAAAAAATACACACAACAGACCTCTGTATTTAACAAGAAAATAACTTCTGATGGCAAGACGGACATTTCGATGTAATGACTAACAAAGCTACAAAATTCTACTCCTTTTCAAAGCAATACACATACAAAATCACAATTAAAAAGAAAAGAGATGGTACAAATGGGGAAGAAACAAGACAAAGTCAATGGCATCAGTCCAGATTGTGGGTGATGAGAAGTTTTCCTTCAGTTCACTTCAAGTTCCTTTTGACTTTGACTTTGTGGATACCACAAGATGTCAACATCAGTTTTCACTCTTTCATTCACTGGTTAAGGATTTCCTCTTTCAGTGCCTCTTAAATGTTTTCATTTCAATAAAGGAATTTTTTTTTTAAAATGGAGAGAGAAAATAGCTGCTTGGAATTTTCTCTTACTTCTCCACTCACTGAAAAGAGGGATATGGCAGAAAGGATATTTTCTCCTTTACAGGGTGGTTGTCATGCTGTATGGTCTGAACACAGCTATTGGCTATTTGCCCAAGAACCAATTATGAAGTTGTTACAACGTTGAACACTTGAAGACACACATACACACAACTGGTTTTGGTTGAAAAACAAATATAAAACTGCCCTGGACACACTCAGTGGAGGGGCTCAGCAGCATCTCCAACAACTTACAGTAAAGCTACAATGTAGATACATGACACAAATCTAACATCTTTGCCCACTGTCCCTTGCTTGAAAGGAATACTTGTTCAATTTTTAAATCTACAGTTCAAAAATAAAAGTGGTACTTACTTTACATACCTGGCATCAAATCTGTACTGACATTCATATGCCACATATTCAATTGTGCAAAAACCAGAACATGTTTGGTTTGATAACAGTTTTCCGCCAATGACAAACACCATTCATCTTGTGACTGTATGTTCACACAATGAAGCAACTAATGTCACATCGTATGCAAGATTTGACAGTACATCAGACATACACTGGGACACTTTTCAGGACTAAGAGTGACCACCTTTCTAGAGTCGGTGCAATATACAGTAAAACATGATTTGAACAACAGGCAGAAGAACAGTAAACAGCAGTGAATCATGGGTAGGCTTATTAGAAATTAATTTACGGAAAGTGAACAGTTTAGAAGAACAAGAGTAGGCAGAATAAACACAGAATCCAATCACTGGAGAGTCTTGAACCAGGGGTCACAGTCCAAGAATATGGCATATGTCATGTCAGACCGAGATGGGGAGAAATCTCTTAAGCCTATGGAATTCTCTGCCACATAAGATCGGAGGCCAAAAACATTGAATGTTTTCAAGGTGATAAGATATAGCCCTTAGGGCTAAAAGGACTGCAGGGTATGGGGAAAAAGCGTGAAAGGGTACTGAGTTGGATGATCAGCTATGATCATCCTGAATGATGGAACAGGTTTGAGGGACTGAAGGGCCTTCTCCTGTTCTTATTGTCTGGTGGCTCGCATTTACTGCCTATCCCTAATCGCCCAAAGTATAATTAACATTCAACCATAATGCTGGGGACCATATGCAATAGCAACAAGCGCAGACCATTCAGCATCTCAAGAAAAACTTAAGAACTGCAGATGCTGTAAATCAGAAACATAAAAAGAAATTGCTGGAAAATCTCAGCAGGTAGAATCCATAGAATTCTTACAGTGTGGAAACAAACCCTTCTGCCCAACAAGTCCACACCTACCCTCTGAAGAGTAATCGACACAGACCCATTCGCCTACCATATTAGCCTAAATTTACCCCAACCCAATGGGCAATTTGCATGGCCAATTCACCTAACCTACCCATCTTGGGATTGTGGAAACAGGAGCACCCAGAGAAAACCTGTACTTTGGGGCGGTACAGTGGCTCAGTGGTTAGCACTGCTGCCTCACAGCACCAGGATCCCAGGTTCGATTCCAGCCTCGGGTGACTATCTGTCTGGAGTTTGCACATTGTCCCTGTGTCTGCGTGAGTTTCCTCCAGGAGCTCCGGTTTCATCCCACAGTCCAAAGATGTGCAGATCAGGTGAATTCGCCATGCATAGTGTTAGGTCAATTAGTCAGAGGGAGGTGGGTCAGAGGGAGGTGGGTCAGGGTGGGTGACTCTTCGGAGAGTCAGTGTGGGCTGGTGGGTCCGTATGGCCTGTTTCCACGCTGTAGGTAATCTAATCTAACCTTAAGAACAAACGATTTAAGGGTCCTCATGTGGCATTGTGGCAGGATCATTATCTCGGTCCAAGAGGCCAGGATCTCATCTTACCTGCTCCCGAGAGACACATTATAACAACTCTGAAGATGTTTATTAGAAAAATAAGTTAAATAATAAAGAAAAACAACACTTAACCCATCTCCTCAGACGATTAGTCTTGGATTCTGGATTATTAGTTCAGTAACATTACCACTGAACAACTGTGAAAAATCACAACACCAGGTTA